>NC_077233.1:240606385-242081385 GCF_027887165.1 Monodelphis domestica | reverse complement strand
GAAGAGTTCTTGGTCTCTAAGTTTGGAGAAGCATGGGAAGGTGGATTAAGACTTTCTCCTGAGAATTATCCACTTTTTCCTGCTTGAGACTGGAAATCCTTTCCCCCAACATTTCCCAATTAAAAAGACTCAGTGAAGAGAAACCTAAAAAAAAAGGCATTTTTAATCTCTATTAAACTTTACCTTAGCTCCTGTTGCCCTGGGTCTGAACTGTGGCCAAGAGGCCAAACCAAGGCTCAGCCAACCTGACTTTCTCTCAGGAGGCTTAGGCTGCCAAGGCCTGAGGCTCCCCCCCCACCCCAAAACTCAAGGAGGGAGGCAAAAGGGTTTTAGATAGAGACAGGGACCCCCTTTTTCCCACTTTCCTTTCCCATTCTTTTCCTTGCCAGTTATTCCTTTGTATTACCCTGACTTAATTGACATTAAAGTAGTTTTCTTTTCCCCAAGCTGTGAATCAAGTGTGAGTCAACAGATCAACGGAAGAGACATCTTCCTAAGAAGAAATTCTTTGGTCTCCAGTAGTGGAGAGAGGATAAGAGGGACAAGAACAAATCTGGGAGAGCAGCCATAGTTAAGGAGGGAAGACAGAAGGGGGGAAATCTTCAAATCCCCTCTTTTCTCTCTGAGCCAACCCTAAACATTAGCTGTCCTCTCATAGATCCTGTTCCCGTTACCATCCCCAAACTTTTTCTCCATTACATCTGCTGTCTCCCCTGAACACTACTTTAAGAAGGGAGGTCTCCACTCTTTTTCTCTACATATACACAAAAGTGAATTTAAAGTACATACAAATTAATAGAAAGTAATTTCAAGAGAGAGAGAGGTCTAAAAACTGGGATGAGAAGGACTCAGGAAAGGCCTTGTGTATGAGGTAGAAACTAAGACATATTTTGAATAAAGTCATTCTATAAGGTAAAAGCAAGGAGGAACAGGGTGGACCACATGTGAAGACATGAAGGTGTGAGATGGAACACTTTCTTTAGGAATACCTAACAGCCAATTTTAGCTAATAGTGAAGAGAGCAGGGATATGAGTAACATGAAATCAAAACTGGAAAGGTAGATGGGAACCACACTATGGGAGGCATTAAATTCCAGATTTAAAAGTTTGAATTTTATCCTAGTGACAACAGAATAGTAAGAGATCATCGACTCCTAGCTATCATGTGGATTAAAATGACAAAAGGGGAAAATGACAAATGTTGGTGGAGATGTGGAAAAATGGGGACACTAATATACTGTTGGTGGAACTCTGATCTAATCCTACCATTTTTAAAGCAATTTGGAATTCTATCCTCAGAGTTATAAAACTATATATATGCTTTGACTTGATCTGTTTCCCAAAGAGATAAGGGAAAAAGAAAAAAAAAGAATCTATATGTCTCAAAATATGTATAGAAGTTTCTTTTGTGCTGACAAAGAACTGGAACTTGATAAGATGCCTATCAGTTAGGGAATACCTAAAGAAATATTGTTTATGATATGCTAGGGGCCATCAAAGCCATGGTGTTTGACACAGTTGCATGTGGAAACCAGAGGTTTCAAAGTAACCCTCAGGAAGGATGGAGACATCCACTCATCCCTCCTTCTGTGTGACTTCTCTCACTAACATCCGTTATTGGGATTGCTATGAATATTGTTCTCTCCCTAGCTTCAGAAAAAATAATATGAGAGCAAAATACTTATAGGATTAATACAAATATTTCACTTCATTCCCCCAGGATATTGCCAAAAGATCATGCTTACAAAATCAAACCTAAACATTCCTATGGGTTAAAGTTCTATGAAAGCTTCAATTACATTCTCCACCCGCACTACAAGCAAGGGATGACAGGTGGATTACTTGTCTTTCAGTTACAGACTGGTATGCTACGCTCCACTGATTGTTCTGCATACTGAAGTCCAGGCAATCTGTCCTAGAAACCTTAATGAAACAATAGAAAAAAATGATTATCCTGATATTAAAGAATATCTAAAACTGGATTATGTTTCTGTTGCCCTTTGACCCCTCAACTTGGCAAAAGTGTTTTGTTGATTTTCCCCTAAGAAATCCTGATTATGAAGTAACGAATGATTTTTCTTAGCTTGTCAACAAGTCTGAGCACCTCACAGTTCAATGAGAACTGACCTCTAATTATGCTACCTGTGACAAGAACACATTAATCTTTTACAAAAGTTTTGTGTTTGTTGAAAGAATCTGTGGCAACATAGTATGTAGAATAATCACAGACTTAATTAAATGATTTGTTAAAAGTTAATGTATAACTTATCCAATTATCTGTAAGGAATATGTATGTTGAATAATGAAGCTGTGTGCCAAGGAAATATGGAACCATTTGGGGGTTCTATATTTGGGGGAAAATAAAGACAACCCTGGGCCAAGCAGAGCAGTTCTATTGTGATGCCTGGTTGCAAGTTGAAAACGAAAGCTGTTTCCCATTATTCATTCATGCCTTTGTTGCTACACCTAATCAAGGACCCCCAAAGCCATAGACAGGGCAGCCTCCAAACCCACAGCAATGGTATATGATTATGATTAACTACTACTGCACCATTAGAAACAATGAACAGGTTAATTAAAAAAACCCTGGGAATAACTACAGGAGATAACAAACAGCAAAACGAGTAGAACCAGCAGAACATCATACAGAGCTACAGGTTTAACTCTAACCGAATGTTACCTCCAGAGAATGAACTGAAAAATGAAAACATGAAAGACGTAATTTATAAATGCATATCTGTCTCCTGAATGATGACTTCTGTGATGCAGGAAGAGAAGGGACACTAGTCCCTTACTGAGACACTAGTAAATATGTTCTATTAAGAAAAAGAATAAATATAAAATCTGAAAAAGAAGGTAGGCCAATAGAGTTATTTATGAACTTTTAGAACTGAACTATGAAAAGAGAATTCTTAGTTATCGGTGGTGAACTTAAAAATTCTCAATCAAAAAGAAAGGTCTTCCAACTTCCAAGACATCATCATAAATTATGATATTTTTATGGGTTTGGAAAATGAAACCACAATTAAATATCTTAAGAAATATGGAAAATATCTTTGGGATATCTAGGGATATCTAGGTAGATATATTTAGAGTCAGCTAGATATATAACTAACTTTGACAAACTTTTGCCTCAAAATGGATAGTAAATATTAGATGTCTACAAAGAAACTTTTCTAAGGGCTCCTTAATCTTTCTGGAATTTATGGAATTTTCTATCTTGTTCTTCCTTTATTTAAACAGAAAATACATTTTGTTTCATCTATGCATCATCAAAACCCATACTACAAATCAACAGGCTCAAACAGCTTCTTCTTTGCTTTCTTCTTGGGTAATCACTTTGATTGACACTACTATAAAAATTCACCAGTGGTGGCAGCAGGATACCACAATGAGTATGACAGCACTTGAAAGAAAATCAGTTCATAAAGTAGAATGAGAAAATTAGCTTCATAGAAACCCAAGAGGTAAGGGCTACTCATTCAGATTTGTATTTCTATGCTGTGTGCTGTTCATTTAGAGGAAAAAAAAACAACCTCCAAAAATGCAAGAGAAACAAAAGAACATGGAACTCTTGAGATGTCTGTTTCAATTCTTCAAAATCTAAATCAAGATTCTCAATTATTATCTCCCAGATTTGACTTTCTAAAGTAGGTGCCACAACTGTACACCTAAAGGTACCTGTAGTTACCTTTATACATTATGTAATTTATAAGATTTTTGTTTTCAAGGCTATGTAAGTGTTCACCATAATGTGGCTATATACAAGGAGAGAATAAAGCAGATGATATGTTTTCTTTTCAGAAATCATTAACTCAATTTTTATCATCTTTTGGGGAATAGGAGAGAAGAGGACTGCTTTTTTATCCCTAAAAGACTAAAAGAGGAAGCAGGGAAGAGTATAAGTAATGATGTTCATGGAAATAGTTATGTAACTATTCCTCCTGGTAAATTCAATTCAAGTCAGTTCAACAAAGACCTTATAACATATTCTTGGTACCAGTCACAGGAGAAGTGATTTGTAACTCATTTCTTTGTCCTGCTGGCAGGAGTGATTTCTCTAGAATTTTCCATATTCCTGAGGTCCTACCTCTGATCTTAGGCTTAAAAAGGGTTTATGGAAAAGAGAATCAAGAAGCCAACTAGAGCAAAAAGACAAAGGAAGAAATCACATGGGGATGATGTAAGGAGTCTATTGTAGGTAGCACAAGGGATGATAAACTCGAGGAGAAGTCAGAGAAGTCATCTACAGTGACCATCATCTACAAATCAAATCAGAACTAGGAAGTGCGGCTCACCTATTGTACATTACTGACCCCAAATAAGCTTGAAGAAAAATGGTGAATCCTCTCCTCTCCTTTTATTCCATTTTCTCTGTTACCAAGGAAAGTACATTTTCTGGTCTTGCTAATTCCTTCACTTTCTGCTCCCTGTGGTCCCATTTTATCTTCTTGAGAGTTTATTGAGCTTGGGTCTAGAATCAGGAGACAAAAATGGGAAGAGTAACATAGGACTTTTATAAACTGCATGGAGATTACTCTGGGGTTCAAATATCAAAGCTATCCTTAGACTTTTCTTCTGCTTTTTCTGTGAAGGAAAGAAGTCATCATGAGCTCAGAAAGTCTAGACTGTCAATAGCTATTTTTGGTCCAACAGGATCAGACAGTTTTATGCTTTTATATATTTATATATTATATAGTTTTATAATATTCATATATTATGAAATATTTTAAAAAGAAAGCTAACTTTTGGAGGCAAGAAGGAAGACGAAGGAGTTTTAGTCATGTGTGGCTGGCTAGCACTAAGGAGGTTGGCCAACAGTGAGAAAGACTGTAGAATATGTGTATTTGGTTTAGTGATGTCATCATAAGAATCTAGGGATACATTCCTTGCCTATCTAGCTCACAAATTCTCTCTGGTGATTAGATTTTATTAAGTGCTTCCTATTTGCAAGGCATTCAAGTAGGCATTGGTGGATACAAATACATATATAAAAAACATCAATCCCTGCCCTTACATATCTTATAGTCTTTTGGGGGGCGATGATACAAATTGAAAGCAAGTAATTTAATCCAATTTAATCTAATGAGGATCTAGGAGCCTATGTTCTGAAAGAAAAAAACAAACATGCCATACTTTAGAGGAGTTTACCTCTACTCAGTGTATCCTCTGTTAGAGTGGCCTACCCTCACTCACTGGGCTGATTCATTCCCCCTAACCTGCCCTTACAGCAGAAGTTCTGGAGGTTCCAAAAAAGTTTCATCATTGTGGATCAGATATACCATGACGGGCAATGACTCATCTTTCCCTCATGAAGTAAACCTCATGAAATCCACTCTTCTCTCAGTTATGAAACTGGAAGTCCTTATGCTTCTCAAAGTATCCAAAAGTCCTTCCTTATGCTTCCCACAGTCTGTTTGTATTACTTTGTCCTTTTTAACTTCTCAAATTCTATGAAGTCCTAGATAAACTTAAGGACCAACATATCCTACAGACTCAATTATGTCTTCAGTTATGTTCATTTTGTTCATCTGAGGGGTAGTTTTCTATCTAGTCCTTTTGTGACTTTACTTTTTATTTCTTTTTTTCATGGAGACACTGTTTTTCATGTTGCACCCAGGGTTGTTTTTTTGTTCTGTTTTTTTTTTATTTAATATATACAAAAACAGGTTTTCTGGGATTTCCCACTATCAATAAATTTATATACAAAAGGAGAATTATTTTAAATCCTTCACAAGTTGATTTCATCCTCTTTCTTTACATAAAAGTTTACTTTTCCATCTTTTGGAAATTAAACTCTCATATGTAAAAGGGATAGCCCTTCACATAAGGGAATAAAACATGAACTTGAATTATTTATTTTTAAAAGCATATGTAAAGTAATTTCAAGGGAGGAAGAATGCTAATAACAATGGGTTTGAAGAAAGAGTACTAAGTCTAAGGTGGCATCTTTGCTATTTTTCAAAAGGGGCACAGAAGTTTTTTGAAGTGTGTTAAATTAATGTAAAAATATAACCTCTTACCCAGCACATGTACATTAAGAAAGAATGCCAAATTATGTGACAGGGAAGACCACATGGCCAACTAGTCTGGATTTTTTTAATGGGCTGTCAGAAGCCACTGCATGCCTTGGTTATGTGCCTGGAGGTCAGGACTTGTGACCCGGACTGCCCAATCAGAAAATCAAGTAGAATGATGTTATTGACCCTATAAGAGATGGCCCAATAGGATCGTGGTCTCTTTTTTGACACAGGTCTCTTCCTGAATTCAAGCTCTCTCTTTGACTGGTGTTTCTGGCCTTAATTTGTCTGGCCTGACCATTTAGTTTGCTGAGCTCTTTTGCCACTCTTTAAAGGGGCACGTTTGGAATCCTGGAACTGATGAAGCACAGCTAAGTCAGGAGACTTTGATACTTAGAAAGACCTGATATTATGTTTCGTTCTCTTTTTTCTTTTAGTAATAAATAACTATAATACAAAGTCTCTAAGATTACTTTTAATTATACTACTGGCCAACAAGGTTAAGTGAGTTGCCCAGGGACACACTGGCTGAGGCTGTATTTGAACTTGGGTCTTCCTGACTCCAGGTCCAGAACTATATCCATTATGCCACCTAGTTGCCCCAAGAAAGAAAGCTAAGAATTTTAAAGGGGTAAGAATGGAAGACAGCTGATTGGATTTGGAGTCAAGGATAACTTCAAAGTTGGACAAGTAGGAAATAGGAAGTACACTGGTGCTATTAACAGAATTGAGGAAACTGAGAAAAAATTTAGATTGGAAAGGGAAAATAATGAATTCTGTTCTGGTCATGTTATGTGTTTGAAATGATTACTGGAGATGTAAGTGGATATGTCTAAAAAGCAGCTGAAAATACTTTCCTGGAGTTCAGGAAAGATTCTTATTGGATATAACATTTGAAGTTATCTGCATAGACAGAACAAAACTTAGACCTGTTTGTCCAGTGAAGTGGTAGAATTTTAAGAGGTTTTTAAGGAGTTCAGAAATTGTAAGCGGTTAAGAAATAAGTGAGGATGAGTGGTGGCAATGAGTGTAAACCAAAGGTGTCAAACAGAGCAGCAGACTACATTGTCTGAGCAGGAGATTATAGATGTCTACAATACTCTACAACCTTAACCAATTAAAATATTTGTGAAATATTTTAAGAAAATAAATAAAAATAAATATTTAAGAAAATAAAAATACAATAGAAAAGATGTAATATAAATGTGGTTTTTGCCATGGGGTGCAGATGTGTACCCCTGGGGTTCAGGAAGGATACCTTTTGCAAGAATGCAAGACTCCAAATTTAACTTAAAAGTAAAGAGAGATTTATTAGTAATGTTGCATTTTTGGCAAGCAAGTCAGCATGAGTGGAGCAACCTGGCAGGTTGCTCTCTGAATGCCTCAGTTCTGGGGTTTTTATATTCAATGAGGACTTGACCCTGAGGCAAGGGGTTGGGGAGGAGTTTTCCCTGAAGGCATGGGGGTGGTTCTCATGATTTGGATCAATGGGACAATCAAAGAAGGAGAATCCTCTCAGGGTCATATGTTTTAGGTTGGGAGTCTGAGCATGTAAGGTAGCAAAGGAATTTCCCTGATAATAGTTTGCCTGAGTTTCTGGGGGTACAATGCCTATGACAGTTTTCTCAGTCAATATGTGGCCTGGAAGGATCATCTGATAAGTTTAAGGTTGCCTCTTTTTATTTGAGTTTAATACCACTGGTACAGATAACTATTTCTAGGAATATGGTTGGGAATGAGAGGAGAGAGAGTATAGAATAAAGAGGGATGACAGGGTTATGTGATCATTTTTTTTTGGCAATGGATCAAGATTGAATGTACATGGACATATTCATAAATAATGGGAAAGGGACAGTGGACAAGGACAGGTTAGGGGGGAAAAAAGGCAGGGAATGATTGAAGGGAAAATTCCTAAAGATGATCTTGACAAAAGACTCCTCTAATGAATTTTATATCTACATATATGTATATACATATACATATATGTATGTATATCGCAGTAACTGATTACCAATTAAGGAAAATTATAACTAAAATATAGTGGCTATTTAATTAGAAATTTTTCTGCACTTTTATCACACATGTTTAATTATGATTATTCCATGAATTACATTTTAGAGAATCAGGAATGTAAATAGAATCAAACAGAATTTTAAAGAGAAAAAATTTCAAACAATTAAATGAAGCACAGTAAAAAATTGATCACTGTCCTAAACACAGATCCTTAGGAACTCATAGTTGGAAAGGATATATATAGTTTGAACTTTTATTTTAAGTGAAAACTGTATATATTACAAATTGAGCACAACTCCCTTTGTCTTGGATTAAGTATTAGTTCATCAATTAAAGGTCCTCTTTGTTGCATTCCCCATCTCAAAGACCACTCTACAAGAATGTCCTAGATGATAATATCTGTTCTGGGAGATTTTAAAGGTTTTTCAATTTCAAGAGTCTGCTTGGTCATTCAAGCCTGAAGTCAGTGGTTTCAGACACTTATTAACTGTGTATGTAGTGCCCGGTCATGATCCCAAGTATGAAATAGTACCCAACAATGTAACAAGAGGGATTGTATTAACCAAACTGCAGTTTGAGGCTCAGCCCTAAAAATTGGCTGGCCCCAAGTCTGGGGCTTGCAGGCTTTTTATACACTTTCATGGTAGGAGGAGTGCAGAGGAATTCCTGGGGTGGGGGGACTGAACAGCAACTCCTGGGGCTGGGGTCCTTATCAGTTAGGGTCCTTATCAGTTCCTAGAGGGGTGGGGTGTGTGACCAGTATTCCTGGGCTGGGGTCCTTATCAGTTCCTAGCATATGTCAGGAGGGGGAGGGACCAAGACTTCTGGGTTTAGGGGTCAGGGAGGGGAAAGAAGGGGTTCAGGAGCTGGTTCTTCATGTAAACCTGGGTAAGTCATTTAATAGTCTGCCTCAGATCCTCATCTGTAAAATAAACTGGAGAAGTAAATGACCATCAACTCCAGTATTTTTGCTAAGAAAACTCCAAATGGGATCACAAAGAATTGGACATGATTGTAGAGCAAAAATATTTTATTTAATCATTCACCGTTTGCAACATCTCTCTCTCCCAATGTCTGTTACCTGAAGCTTTCCCTTTTCTTTGTGGTCTAAGCATATATTAGTTTTGTCCTTTTGTTCCTTCTAGAGTGTGGATATCAGTGTGGTGTGAATCTTGAAATTTCTCAGACTTGTGAATGTTAAAAAATTCCCCATTGGGGAATTCTCCATTGGAACAATTCCCTACTGGGACCATTCCCCATTTGGACAGTGAGAACTCTACTTAGATCAGAAATAGGAAGACCTCTACTCCACCCATACTTAAGACTGCTTTAGGGGAGAAAACTCCTTGCTGAACAATGAAAAATACTTACACCCATACTTAAGCCATGCCTATTTTTAGAATTAATACAAAGGGGTGCTGTACCTATAAAGGTCAGGCAAACTTACATGGGACAAAGAGGTGAGAAGATTACTCAGAGATTCTAACCTACACGGGTGTGGATTACTAAAAGGATTAGTCTACTAAGGTGTGAATTCAGAATGGGCTGTCCTTTGGAAAACGTCTACTGTGATTGGTACATGTAAGGACTTAGGGGAGGTGACATAGGAGAAATTGCCCTTTAAATAGGAGCTCAGATAGGAGCTCAAGGGACACAGTCTGAAACATTCAGATTGAGGATTGAGCTGGTGAAAGCAGCTGAGATGATGCTGGCCTGGTGTCACTAGAATCCTTGCTTGGACAGATCTTATGGTGAGTGATTAAGGACTGACTGATCTCTCTCTCTCTTAAGACTCAGGTCTAGGGCATGTTGGCTTAAGGCCCTTTATACTTATTCCTTTCTTCCTCTTTCTCTCTTTAATTCCTCATTGTATTATTAATTAAATTCTCTATAAAATCCAGTTGACTTGGGTATATTCATAATTGGGACTATTTCCCTGGCAACCACCTTATATTTGATTTAAAACAAAACACTGTAGTGAAAACATATTTCCTATGGTCACAATTTACTCACCCACTCTTATATCTACTACAATTTATATCTTCAACCATTTTAACTCTTACAGTTTATGGCATCCACTGTTTTAAATGCTACAGTGGATCAGCTCCTTTACTGATAAATTCAATAAACTCCAAGACCAACTTGATACTCTAGAGTCTGGTTATTCCTGCATCACCCACAATAGTAAACTCTCACCATAAGGCATTTCTTTAAAGATGACTAACTGAAATGATAGAATCATGAAGGCTCAAGAGTTTTACCTTTATTACTTTACATTGCAATATGTTTTCTAGGAAACTTTTGACCAATAAATAAAGCTCATGTCTAGGTCTGAAGAACATGGAATATTTATATAACATTGCTATATGTAGCATTGGTTCTGTCTGTGACTTTGAGAAAGGCATTTAATGTGTTTCTCTGAAGGAAGGATATTGTTTTATTTTCCCTGAACTATCTTTTATATAATTATTTATTCTTTTTAAACTTCATAAATGAAAGCAGCAAAAATGCAGTACATTTTATATGTGTATCTTGTTTCATTTTCCAAAATTGTTTTTGGAATTTTATTTGAAATTTTATCATCAGTGTTTCAAACAGGGTTTAAAACACAGTTGATGCTTAAAAAAATGCTTGCATTTGTATCTCCAGTCCTTGATACTGTAACCGCAAAAATGTGGGTTTCAAGACTGTGCATTGCCAAAACTGTAAAGATAATTTTTAGTGTCTTGATTTAAATCAAAAATAAGTGTTTGCCATGGGAAAAATTCCCAAATATGAAAATACCCAAGTCAGCTGGGTTTTATGGAGATTTTAATTAATACAAATGAAGGAATTAAGGAGAGAGAGAGAGAGAGAGAGACAGAGAGAGAGACAGAGAGAGAGAGAGAGAGAGAGAGAGAAGGAAAATAGTAGAAAGGGCCTCCTTAAGGGAGACTAGTCAGTCTTTTATCACTCACCGCAAGATCGTCCCAAGCAAAACTCCAATCCTTCAATGAAATCCTCAACTCCTGAATTGAGTTCAGAGACCCAGCTCCTCCAAATAACTCCAAACTCCAACCTCCATGACGAACTCCCTGAAGTGAGTTCAGAGAGCTCCTTTTAAAGAGAAATTTCTCTTATGTCACCTCCCCTAAATTTTCACATCTACCAATCACAGTAGACGTTTTCCCCAGGACTGTCCATTCTAAGTTCACATCTTCTTTTGTTATCACCTTCTCTGATTAGATTATATCTTCTGAGTATTTCACATCTCTTTGCTAAGCTTGCCCTTTGTAAGTTGCTTGACCTTTTAATGATTAATTTAACCTTTATAGGTACTTAGTACCTTTTTTGTATTAGATCTAAAAATAGACTACCTAGCTTAGGGTTTTTGCTTCACTATAGTATGAGTTGGGGACTTTCGTTGTTCCATCAGGAATTTGTAACTTTATCTTCCCCTAAAGCACTGTCTAAGCAGGGTGAAGTAATGTTAAAGTTCTCAATACACTCCTAAGTACCTCCATTGTTTAAAATGGGTAATAGCTTAATCAAATCTTCTGAAGTAGAGTCTGAGAAATTTTAAGATTCACAGCACTGAACCAAGTATATACTAAGCATTTAATAAATTTTCTTTCTCTCTCTCATCCTTTATCCCTGACTTCCTATCTATTTTCAATAAATTCTCTCTTCTCTTTCCCTCCCATTCTTTCTGCCTTCCTGTCTGTCTACCTATCTCCAATATGAGCCTTTCTCAGAATTTTTCTATGGTCCTCGGAAAGCAAGTGTCTGCTCTTAACTAAGTCCTAGATTTTTATGAGGAAAAATATTAATTACTTTCTTAACTTTAAACATTTTATATTTGGAACAGAGAGATTTTAATTTCTAGAAAAAGACAAACTTGGAATATTGTTTAGAGACCTCAGATCTCGTGTATTATATTCTTAATTCCTGCTATTTCCTATAGTTATCAAAACAAAAAACATGAAATCTTTGTGTCAGCAACATGACTTCCCTATGATAGTTTTCTTACAATCAAACTTTTCCATTTTACAACTTTGATTCTGTATGACACAACTTCTTGTCAATGTCCTTTAAAAAGGACAAAAAATAATAACCTAAGAAACTAAAACTTTATCAGACTATGGTAGAAGAATAATTAAAGTTAATGACTGTTTCTTTGGAAGAATCTTAGCAATCTTTTTTTTTTTTTACAAAATGGATAAATATCAGAGTAACATTTGTTTTACTTAAGTACTTTGTAGAATATTCCTTTTATTTTCCTACTGTAAGTCATGTTTAAAAAGTTGACAAAAAGGTTCATTCATTTAAGCAAAAAATTTCATTTAACGTTAACATTATTTTAATAGAGATACACATGTAATTTAAATAATACTTTTGATGATATCCTATTCAATAACATAAGTTAATTGTATAAATAATAAAAATATTCATCATCATAGCTTTTTAAATTCTAATGTCTAAAGCCCTAAAACTGTCTTTTCAATGGCAGTTTGCTTTGCTTTTCCCTCATTACAATGTATAATTGTCTTTCCCTTCATGGGTTAATATTTTTTAAATCATCTCCCTATAGCTATACTGCAGAAATTATAATTTCTCATGGAACTGAATAAGTTTTGATGGATAAATTATAATGAATTGACCAGCTACTTATGAAAATCTATAGTGATTTTTTCCACTTGTGGGTCCTGAGAAATATCTTATCTTATCTTTAAGAAATAACAAAGATGAATCATCTTTTACATGCATCTAAGTAGACCTAGCATTTATCACTGATGCATGATGAATATGGAAAATAGCATTTTAAGGACTTCATGAAATATATGAGAACCTCATGGCCTCTAGCAGCTGTAATAAAATGCCATTAATCCCCATAAATTGAAAATAAATCCTCTGGTGCATACATTTGCAAAATTAGCCATAACAAAATCATGTTTGCCATTTTAATGACTTCCTCTCTGGAGACTCACTTCTCCTATGTTGGTTTTCATAGAAAGATGTGGTATATTGGTAAAATATCCCAAAGGGAAATCATATGAATTCACTTTATATGAAAGTCTTTCCCCTTATACAAAATTTGCTATTCCCAATGCTAACAGAATTGTCACAATTTGTCAGAAAATCAATAGTTTTCTTTTTTACATGTATCACTTGCATAAAGTCCATTCCAGTTTGTTTATGTCTAATAAAGGCCAAAGAAGCAAACCTATTTTTCAAGTATACATACAAACCTTGGATTTCAAAGGAAATTGAGTTGTCAAAAGCCAGATTTAATATTTTTAATCATTGACTTTTAAAGGAGCGTTATGTTTTATTTTCAGTACAAAGCACACAAAAGAATTTTTTTTAATTGTTATTTGGCTAAATTAAATTCTACTAAGCCTGATTATTTAAAAAGATATTTACATCTTTGGGCAAAAAGGTCATGTTACATGAAAAGATTAGATTAACTGAAAGAATTTCAAGTGGAAAATGCAACAAAGGATTTGTGATACCCTCAGTATTAAAATTCCTAGTGTTTGAATGCACTACACCAATGCAGATCACAACCATCTATGACTTAGCCAACTATTCTTAGGGAGTTATCTCAAGCAACAAGGGTTTAAGTCCATCTTCACAAGCTTCAAAAGTGGAATCTGAATCCAACTCTTCTTGAGTCCAAATCCAGCAGTCAATTCTACTCTACCATCTCTCTTCATATGCATTAAGAATGAAAAATTTACAGATGTCATTTAAAACTTACTCAAGGCTTCATGATGGGAATTAAGATGGTAGAGATGCTGTGCTTCCCCAATACCCACACACACTCACACACACACATAAATCACTTCAAAACAAAGCAAGGCAGGAGAAACACATTTCACTGGGCTAAAAAGAGAGAGTACCAGCAGAACTTGGACCAGCCAAACATGCTGCTTACCTACCAGAGGCAAGGAAGTTACAGAATGGGAAAGAAACTAGTCTGAACCACTCAACACAGATATAAAAGATCAAGAGGGCAGGGTGTGATTTGGCCCAGCCTGAGCCACTTCCCAAGGGTAGCTGAAGGCAAAAGGAAGGAACCTATTCACTCTGAAGAGGCAGCAGAATGCCTCATGAGGTGAAGTAATAGAGCAACTGAGGCAACAGAGTCTAAAGCAAAGGCTTTGCCTTTTGGGAGATCATATTCTTTGCCTTCTGTTTTTTTAATGTAGAAGCTGCTAGACCTTGTATAACCCTGTGGCTCCATAATATATGAATTGTTTCCTTCTGGCTGTTTGTAATATTTTTTTTCTTGGCCTGGGAGTTTTTGATTTATTTGGAAGTCTTGTTCAAGAAGTGATCAGTGGATTCTCTAAATTTCTCTTTTTACCTCTTGTTTGAGGATATCAGGGCAGTTTTTCCTGGTGGTTTCCTGTAATATGGCACCCAAATATTTTCATGATCATGACTGTTCAAGTATTTTACTAATTCTTAGTAAATCTCTTGGATTTATTTCCCAGTTCAGTCATTTTTTTCCACTGAAGTATTTTAGATTTTCTTCCATTTTTTCCATTCTTTTGATTTGATTCTGTCCCTCCTCATCCATGCCTCTTACCTTCTATGGCATGTAAGACTCCAAACAAAAGTACTCAAATGCACATAACTAAAAATGGAGCTGTTATTTCCTCTACTGAATGTTCCCTGCAATCATTCCAACTGCAATTCATTTATCTATTGAAGCACATTCTGTGCACTCCTAGGATATTTCCTAAATATGCTTATATATGTACATTTCCACATTCGAGCAAAAATTCCTTTAGGGCAAAATTTGTTTCACTTTTTCTATTGAGTCCTAAATGAAAGGCACCTGGCATGTAGGAAGTACTTAATAACTGCATATTAATTGACTGACTTATGCCAAATTAATACTATTGAATTTCATACTAATCTACTGATTTTATTGTTGATATCTGATAACTGTCACTAGTAGATTTGTTATCTAAAAATATGCTAAACATGTCTTCTATAGCACCACCGTTACTATTTATTAAAACTTTGAATATGAAAGAGTTTTCAGGCATGATATTATCCATCTAGACTGATATCTATTTGTGAATCAAAACACTTTGAGCATAGCCCTGTAACTATGCTGTTTCTAACTAATGTTATTAATTCATATTTCTCCATCTCCACAAAACTATCTTGAGAAATTTTGTTTCATTGTTGTCATGCAGATACAATATATCTATAGCAATTTTACTAATATGTAATTAGTATTAACTAGCAATGCTATCATTCACGTTTATAATAGTAACTGTTTATTTGCCATAGTTCTATTTTCACTCAGGCTGAGTATATACAAAACTGAGAAAAATATTTTTGTTCTAGCAGAATTCACTTGTGGCTAGTGTTAAGCCTGCCAGGGAATCTGCTTTGTTCCAACTCACTAGGTTGAGGTCTGCTAGATTCATCTACTGTACCCTGATTTTTTTCCCTTGGCCCTTACACAAACATCTCTGAAGATTCAGAAAAAAGCCTTGATGAAATGGAAAAATCTACTTTTGAGTTGTTCTAAAGTGAAAAGAATGTTCATTTTTAAATATTTTTTTCTTTTTTATCATGACTGAATAGTCATTAATAAGCATTTTATTATTTTTTTAAAAACCAGAAAGAAATTATACAAGAAACTGTGAAAGCAGTAATGAAGTGGGAATTAGATCAACATGAAATTATGAAACATTTAACCAAATAAATAAAAATGCAACATAAATACTGTCAACTATGTTTTTGGAACCCCCAAGTTTGCCTCCCCTTTAGGAACTTACTTTGGGGTAAGTCCCAGACTGACCTCTCCTGACTGAATAATAGAACTTATGGTACTTAATGATCCATGTTTAGATAAGATTAGGATGCATTCCAGTCTTAGATATGGAAGTTTATCCCCCTTAATCAGAGATGATTCCCTGGTAGTCCAGCCCCTGGCTGAAAACATTTTTGTATCCAGCTTAAGACATCAGGGTCTGCCTGTTAGTCAAGCCCTCCTCAGTTCCTTTTTTCCACTGTAACACTAATCATTCATATTTCCCTGCCCTTTGTCCCCCCCCCCCAAAGGTATATAAGACCTCAAGTTCTGTTACTCTTAGGAGAATCATCTTTGTCAGTGCTTTCTCCCAGAGCCACTGTTCCCAGAGTCCCAGAGATTTGGCTTTGTGTGGTATTTAGCCCTTGACTCTGTGTGGCTGCTGAATATTGAGAACTGTCTCTTAGCCTGATTAAAGATTTGGTCTTTTTGACTACTTTTAATGGATCTGTGTTTTTTCAAGTTGACAATGCTCATTTGTGGTTTTATAAGTCAATATGCAGCCTACAGAGATCATCTCTTTTTGGGTTTGGCACCAGTGTTATACAGTGTTGTCTTTTTTTGTCTAAAGAATATTTATCTCATGCCTTATGGAACACATTCAGGTACATATCTGTGAATGTATGAAGACTGGCCTATTTGGTAGGCTCTGAAAGAAATTACTAAATGTTTGATCACTAGTTGACCTGCTCATATGCCAGGAAGCTCATATATACCTCAAGACGTCAGATATTTAGGAATATAAGGTTGGTATATTATTGTTAGCAAGTTTAACTGTTCTAGATCTATAAGGTTAGTAAATTTTTCCTTATGATAAGGTTGATAAAGAAAGGGGGTCAGGCGGTGGAGTTGCTATAGTCTATACCAGTCACTGGTCCCCCCACTCTGTCCCTGTGAATCTGCCCACTAATAACAAGGACAAAAATCCAAGAGATCCAGGCTCTCAAAGAGGATACATACCCTTCTGTATGCCCAAACAATTATCTATCCCAGAGAGGAGGTGTTGGGAGTTTCAATGGAAACTTACAAAGATATATGAACCTGGCTCAGTCTGAGATGTCAAAACAATGTCCTGATAGGTCACCGAGGAGGAAGAGTTGACAAATCAAATAGAACTTTCAAAAAGGGAGTGGCCTGCCTTTAGAGCTCCATTCTCCTTCTGTCAGAAGATTAGATTACAGGAAACTCTCCCTGGAGGGATGAAAGGGAAGCCTCCATAGCCAAGACAGCTAGGAAATTCCCGGCTGAATGGCATCTATAAGCACATGACAATTACTGTGCAAGGCCTGGCTGGGAAAGCTAATAACTGGTTCTCAGGACTCTGGCTCAATTCTGTTTAGTTTTTTTCCTAAGCTTTGATGATTGGACAGCAATCCAGACATGGATAAAGTCAAGCTCGCAGTCAGTCTCATGAATTAGAGAGATCAGGAGAGCTTGGATTTTTTTAAAAACATATAAGTATATATCTTCAATATATAGTTGGAAGAGAAAAATACCTACTTCTTGGAGGATAAGCCCAAACCATAGACCATTTTTTTTCCATGAGGCATAGAGCTTGACGAAATTATTTAGGCAACAAAGCGCTGAGGTAATTCCCAAATTTCTTATTGAGCAGTTTTATAAACAGCTTCATATTTAAATGTGTAAGTCTCAACCATCTGGAAAATGTACCTGCTATTAGGTCTGTATCCTAAAGAGATCAAAGATAGGAAGTGACCTACTTGTATAAAAATATTTAGAGCAGCTCTTTTTGTAGTGGCAAAGAATTGGAAACTGAGATGTCCATCAATTGGGGAATAGCTAAACAAATTGTGGTATATGATTATAATAATATTTTTCTACTATGCCATAGGAAATGACAAACAGATCAAGTTCAGAAAAAAACTGGAAACACTTATATGAACTGATAAAAAAAAAAGTGAGCAGAACCAGGAAAACTTTATACAATAACAGAAATATGTTAATCAATTGTGAAGGGCTAAAATGTTCTCAGTAATGCGAGGTTCCAAGATAACCAAGGGGCTCATGAAAAATACTATCCATAGCCAAAGAAGGATTTGTTGGAGTCTGAATGAAGATTGAAGCATACCATTTTTACTTTCTTTCTTTCTTTCTTTCTTAAGGTTTTTCTCCTTTGTACAATATGCATAATGAACATGGAAATATATATTATATGGCAACACTGATATAACCCCTAGCAGATCATTTGAGCACTTCAGGAGGAAGTGAGGCAAGGGAGCAAAGGAAAGAATTTTAATCACAAAATATCAGACAACAATTGTTAAAAATGTTTTCTACATGTAATTGAAATAAGAATTAAGTTATTTATGAGGTCTATGATGCTATGAATTCTCCCTTATAACAATAATGCCCAGAATCACCATTTTTGAGTCATTACCATGAAGAAGTGAAGCATAATATGTACTGGATCAATCAAAACAAATCAACACAATAATTATATTTGAGAATACATGTCAAATTTCCTAAAAGTTTATTGGGTAACGTAGGTACAATTTCTTATCAATTAGGATATTTAACAATACTTTATTCCTACTGATTTCTCTCCAATGAGAAAAAAAATGAGGAGATGTATGGGAAGAGTCAAAAAGAACATCAATGAACATTCAGATTATGAAATTTTGTCTTATTCTCTTAAAATGAAAAACTTACATCTAATTTTCAAGCACAAATATTTAGATGTTCAATCCAACTTAAGCAATATACCTTTTCCCGTTTTGTTTTGTTTGAATTAGAATTTGATATTCCAGTGATTCCCAATCCTGCCATTCAAAGAATAAGGTAATTAGTAGTCGACATTCTATTTTAGACCAAGGCTAGGATAATTAGCAAATGTCTTACTAAAATACAGAACCATGATAAACACATGGTCTAATAAAAGGCAGCAGTCTATTAGACATAAAGGTCAAGAGGGTGTGTGTTTTTTTCAACTGTAGAAAATACAAATTACCCTACTGCAGAGTCTAAAATGTCATCATTCTAATGAACTCTTTGCAGCCTGAGGCTGCAAACACCCTTTGATTCTGTTACTCTGAACTTGGGCCTGTTCTCTTTTGAATTGATTTGTACTGTGTATAGTAATTGCTGGCTCCTCAATACCAATTTGCTCCATATTTCATGTGAATAAAGAAAATAAGAGTAGATTCTATATATGCTATCACTCTTCCAAGTTGCAATCAATAACTTCATTTTTGCAAGTCCTTTTATTACTCTCCCAGCAATTTATTGTTATCATTCTATTTCTTACCTCCCTGTCTTATTCACTTCTGCATATCCACAATAATCCTGCCTTTTTTCTCTCAATCTTTCTCTTTATTTATTTTGTTCTTCTTCCTGGCATCTTTTTTTCTTTCTTCTTTTCTCAAAGTACAGAAGGCTAGTCTAGATAATCTTTTCTAATTCATTTTATAACCAAATAATGACTTATCTCATTTATCCTCTTGAACTGTGATCTTTGTAATTTTTCCTTAATGCTTGGATCTTGATGAAAAAGAATAACCCAAATGCAGCTTGACTGCTCTTATTTACTGTGTCAATTTCATGGCAAAATTTAATTGCCTTCTTGCTGCTCCTGAGAAGACACAAATGGATTTAGAATATAATTTTCCCTATTCAGTCTCTTAATTATGAGTTAAATGCCAGGGGATGGCTCCAGAGGGTATGAGTTCAACCAGCAAGCAGGTAAGAAAATGTAGTATCCCTCACCTCCCTGCCACAGTCGCCTGGGGGCTTGTCTCACCCTTCAATTCACTTGCCCTCTCCTACCACTCTTGTGCAAGATCTCTTTGCTTCTGATAAATGTATTAATACCTCAGAAAGATATAACCCAACTGAACCAAGCACCTTGCTCAGATGGCAAGTGGAAAATCTCATCCTTCTCTTATTGTATACACAACCTGT
The DNA here is from genome assembly GCF_027887165.1 of Monodelphis domestica. Classification (NCBI taxonomy): domain Eukaryota; kingdom Metazoa; phylum Chordata; class Mammalia; order Didelphimorphia; family Didelphidae; genus Monodelphis; species Monodelphis domestica. The sequence goes on along the minus strand of NC_077233.1, from coordinate 242,061,615 downwards.
TCTAATAACTTTGTCCTGGTGGGCAATCCTCAGCTGTTTTTTAGCCCAGGAACAATGATCAACAACCAAATCATCTCACCACCCCCTTTCTTTTAGTGAGACACAGCAATGCCCTAGGATGAACAAGTATATAATACAGATTGTGATCTTTGGCAAAAATCTCATTCTCTTTCCCTTGAAACAACTCCCTTTTCCAAATTTTGATATGATTTTTAAAGAACTTAACCATTTTCAGACTTCCATTTCTGTTATCCTTCACACCTTATTTTGATTCATCAATCAGCTGCCAAATCTTCTGGTTTCAATCCCCATAACATCTCTCACATTTGTCCCCTTTTCACTATTCACACAGCCAACACTCTAGTTCAGGTCCTCAGTGTCTATCATCTAGATAATTTTATAATAGCCACCTAATTGGTTTCCTGGACCAAAAGCTTTCCGGTTCTCCACACAGCTGCCAAAATGATTTTCCTAAGGTGCAAATGAGACCATGTTTCTTTACCACTTAAACTCTATTGGTTCCCTATTAATTCGAGTATCCTCTATAGACTATTTTTTGTGATGTAAAGCCCTTCACAAGCAGGTCCCACAATATATTTCCAAAAGTATCCATTATAAAATTATATATTATTGTATTATTAGATAATTAAATTCATTACTCCCTTCCTTTCACTTTATGGGCTGGGTGGCATTCTTGTTATACATACACATTACTGCTTCTCATATCATTGTGTCTTTGTATTCTGTCTCATGCCTGGGATGCTCTTCCTCCTTACCTCTGCTTCTTGGAATCCTTGGTTTCTAGCAAGCCATTACTAAAAAATCTCTGGCCTGAAACATGCCCTTCCTAATGAGTCCAGTTTCTAGTGTTCTCTTGATGATGTAAATTCCTTGATGTAAAGAATATTTTTTTTTACTGTGTATTCCTGGTGACTAACACAGTGCCTGAAACTTAATGGGGGCTTGATGAGTGATTGTTGTTTGATCCTGGGGATAAATTTATCAATTCATATATACAAGTATATTAGTAGTGGTAGTCTCTCGGTTACCGAGAATGACAATAAAACTTGTGATATTTGGAAATGTTTTATTCTTGTGATTTTATTGCTGAAAATTGCACAGACAGTTCTCATTTTACATTAAGTGGACCATTCTTCAGTCCCCTATATAAAGATATTTTTATGTAATGTGAATTTACCAGTAGATACAGGAAAGGGAGAGAGGGAGGTAGGAAGGCAGCTAGACGTGTGTATGTGTATGTGTGACGGCAAGATGGCACACAGTTCAAGGATACATGGGAGCTGAGGACAGAGAAGGGAGAACAGGAGGGACACAAGGCCAGGCTAGCCTCATGGGGGGCCTAACGTGGTCTCAGAACAGGATGAATAACAAGCTGGGCTAAGGAAAAGACATGCAGAATGAGAGGGCAGATAGAAGACTCACACTTGGGGGCCAAATATGCGGGTGGATGACAATATGGAGGAAAGCGCCCCTCCATAGCAGGAGGTCTCAATCCAAACCCCAATCCAGCTTCCCAGAAGCAATGGTGGTCTCTCTCATTTTCTTCTGTTTTCACTACGAAGGATTTTTTTTTTTAGATTCATTTTTGTTGTGAGGGAAGGCACTAAGCCAAGGGACAGGAATGGAGAGACAGTATAGTATCATACAGTAAAGGTAATAAAGGTTTTTTTTTTTTGTAATGTGGATTTCTTTTATAATAATTTACACAAAGTTGAATTTATAAAATGTAAATTATATAAATCAAGAACTGGCTCTAGTTATATCTTTATAAACTCATCTGTGCATGAAACTCTTAGGAAAATCATTTTAACTTGTTTAAGTCTTCTAAAAGAATGCAATCATAAAGTTCTTTTAATCATTTGCTAGAAGAAAAATATATAAAGGATGGTAGAGTAGAGGAAGAAATGCAGCTGACCTCTCCCAACATTTCCCTCCAAACAACTTTTCAAAAACATGCCAAATCAAATTGTGGAGCAATATCGTCAACAAAAGGTTGAGGTGAGACATTTTTTTTTCTAGTCAAGAAAACCTAGGACAAAAGGAGAAGGCTGTGATACCAGGGTAGAGGTATGCCCAGAGTGTGCATGGCACAACTGTGCTGGGCCTTGGAGATGGCTACAACAACAGATTTTGGAGGTCTTTACCCAGATACAGTAAGTGGTTCAGATAATTGGACAGAGAGAGATTATAGTGGATCCTTTGCTGATATTGGGTGGAGAACCAGATGCTATTTGATAACTCTACTGCCAACATATAGTTTCAGATTTTAATTACAGGATGAAAAGAAGCACTAGTGTTTGAAGCTTCAGGCAATCAGGAGAACTGGTCACAGTTCCAGGGCAGAAAGGAACACCAGTTCTTGCCACTGTAACGAGCAGAAGCCCTTCCAGTATAACACAACTGTGAAAGCCTGAAAAATTTACAGACCCCCAAAACTAGTTATGAGAATGGCATCATGAAAAAGCCTACAGCTTAGGACAATAAACTCAAAGTCAAGAAACAGTGTAGGAAGACAAGCAAATAACAAAAGAAAGAGAGAAAGTAACCATAAAAAGTAACAAAGGTAACAAGGAAGATAAAGACAAACAGAAAAAGACAACAATCTGAAAATAGCTATAAGTAAAGAAAAAGACAAATCAGTTACAAGTCCATCAAGAATTCTTAGAATAGTTAAAGAGATAAGAATGGCAAAGGGAAATTTGGGAAAGGAAATGAGAGTGATTTTATGAAAAGAGAATTTAACAGTTTGTTAAAGAGGCACAAAAATTCATTGATGAAACTAACTCATTCAGAAGCAGAATTGATTAAACTGGAGGCAAGGGGAGTGGGGTAGGTGGTGGTGGTACAAAAGCTTGCTGAAGAAATTAATTCCTTTAGGATTAGAATTGGACAAGTAGTAAGAAGTGACTCCATGTTGTATAAAGAAACAACAAAGGTCAAGAGCTAAAAAAATAAATAAATATATGGAAATGTGTTGGAAAAACAACTAACTGGAAAATATATATTTGCAGAGAGGCAATTTAAGAATTATTGTACTAACTAAAAGTCATGGTAAAAAAAACAGAGCCTAGGTATCATGTTTTTAAAAAATTAGTTAAAATTTTTACATGTCAATATAATTTTAATAATCATTTTGAATTTTGTAATTCATGTTCTCTCCCTCCTTCACTTCTTTCCTCCATGAGATAGCAGGTGATGTGATGTATCATACAATACTTATTTCTGTGTCTCATATTGTGAAAGAAGACACATATCTCTTATATAGGAAAAAAAAACTCATGAAAGAGGTAAGGTTAAAGTGGTATGTTTTGCTTTGAATTCAGATTTCATCAGTTCTTTTTGTGGTGGTAAATAGCTTTTTTCATCATGACTCTCTTGGAGTTGTCTAGAATCTTTGTACTGTTGATAACAATTAAGTAATTCATAGTTGATTATCATATATTATTGCTGTATATAACATTCTCCTGGTTCTACTTACTTCATTTTTCATCACTTCATATAAGTCTTTCCAGGTTTGGTTTTTTTTTCTTTTGTGTGTATGATCATCCTGTTTGTCATTTCTTATGGCACAATAGTGTTCTCTTATCATTATATACCATATCTCATTCAAATATTCCCCAATTGTTGGACATCCCTTCAGTTTCCAGTTCTTTGCTATCACAAAAAGAGCTGTAATAAATATATTTTACAATGTTTTATCTTGTGGGGATACAGGCTACCTGGTGGTATCAATGGTTCAAAGGGTATGTACAGTTTTAGGGCTCTTTGGGCATGGTTCAAAATTGCTTTTCCAGAAGGGCTATATCAGTTCACACCTCTATCACTAATGTATTAGTTCCCAATTTTTCCACATCTCCTACAATATTTATAATTTTCCTGTTTGTGGAAATTAGCCTGATAGATATGAGGAGGTACTTCAGAGTTGTTTTAATTTGCCTTTCTCTAATTACTAGTTATTTACATTTTTATATAACTAAACAGAGTTTTAATTTCTTCATCTGTGCTTGTTCATCTCGACCATTTATCAATTTAGGACTGATATGTAGTCTTATAAATTTGACTCAGTTCTCCTAGATATCATATTTCAGAAACTATCAAGAAACACTGCCATTTTTTTATTTCCAAAGGCTAATATAGAGATCGAGAGAAGCTATTTTTCACATCCTGAAAGTAATCCCAAAAAGGAACACACCAAGTAATGTTATGGCCAAAGTCCACAGCTCCCAGGTCACGGCAAAAATATTGCACATCAGAAAGAAAGCATTCAAATATCATGAAGACACAGATGGGACCTGACAAAATTTTGTAGATTTCACATTAAAGGAGCAGAAGGATTGGAATATAGTCATGAAAACAAAAGCTCTATCATTAAAACCAAGAATTACCTAGAAGAATCAAGAATAATCCCAGGGGGGAAAATGGATATTTAATGAAGTAGAGGATTGTTAACCATTTCTGAAGAAAAGCCCAAAGCTGAGTAGAACATTTGACATTTAAACAAGACTATAGAAACATAAAAAGATGAACAAGAAATAGTAATGATAAGGGACTTAATAAAGTTAAACTGCTTAAATTCCTATATGGAAAGAAAATATATTTAACTCAATAACTTTATCATTACTATGGCAGTTAGGAGTTGCCTACATTGGCAGAAAGCAAAGGTGTGGGTAGAGTTTGTTAGGCAAGAAAGAGAGATGCACTAGGAAAAGAGGGAAAAGTGATATAGAATGAAGGAAATTTCCTTACATAAAAGAGGTGCACAAGGAAAAGCTTTTATATTAGAGGAGAAATTGAGACAGGGCTGCAGGCAATAACTGAACCTCACACTCATTGGAACTGGTTCAAAGAGGAAAGAATATATATAATATGGACACTCAGCTGGGTATAGAAATCTACCTTACCCAACAAATAGGGAAATAAGGTGAGATAAATGATATGGGGAGAGGGTGATAAAAGGCAGAGTGGAATAAGTGAGGCAATGGTAAGCAGCAAACAGACTTTGGAGGAGGAACAGGAAAAAAGATAAAGAGAATGATAAACAGAAAAAAAATAGCACGGAGAGAAATACACAGTAATCACAACACCTGAATTAAAAGGAAGTGAATAGTGGACTAGATTTGAAAACAGAATCTAACTATATGTTTTTTACAAGAAAGACACACAGTTAAAATAAAAGACTAGAGCTGAATCTATTATGCTTCAGCTTAAGTAAGAAAGGCAGGGGTAGCAATTATGTTCTTAGACAAAGCAAAAGTAAAAACAGATCTAATTTAAAGAAGCAATCAGAGAAATTACATTTTACTAAAAGGTACCATAGACAATCTAGGAATATATATAAAAAGAAAATGAAAGCAAGTTTCTTTATTAAAGGCCTCATTTTTCAAATATATAGGGAACTGAGTCAAAATTTACAAGAATAGGAGCCATTCCCTAATTAATAAATGGTCTAAAACTGGTAGTTTCCAGGAAAAAAAATCAAAGCTAACTATAATCATATGAAAAAAAATCCTCTAAATTGCTATTTATTTAAAAAGCCAAATTAAAATCAAAGGTGCACCTCAGACTTATCAGAAATGACAAATGCTGGAGGGCATTAGGGAAATAGGTACCTAATAAATTGTTGATGGTGTTTTGAATTGGTCCAACAATTCTGGTCAACAATTTGGAATGATTGCCAAAGGACTATAAAAGGGTGCATCTCCTTTGATCTACCAATATCACTACTAGATCAAAAGAACTAAAGTGATCAAAGAAATAGGGAAAAGGCCCATATATACAAAAACATTTATAATTAGTCAAATCAATACAATGATCCAAGATAATTTATGAACAATTTATGATTAAAAAAAGCTATCAACCTCCAGAGAGAACTGATGAGCTTAAAAGTAAATTAAAATATTTTTTATTTTAATTTTCTTCCATTTTTTGCAATTTGATTAATATGGAAATATTTTCTATGACTTTAACATAAAACTGGTATCATATTGCTTGCCTTCTTAAGAGGTATAGGAGGAGAGAGTTTGGAACTCAAAATTTAATCACAATTTTAAAATAAAAATTTGAAATAGATATTAAATATGATATTTGAAACACATACACATGTGAAAATGTAGCACCAGTTTAGTTTGCAAAAATAGCTATCAGAAGAAATGAACATTTACTAACCTAACTCAAAAATGTTTGTGTAGTTTATGGAATAGATTGAAAGATAAGTATTATGAAATAGTCAGTCAGTACAGTCAATGATGTACTTTTTTTCAGAGCAATCTTTGGGAGGTTTTCTTTCTTTTTGACTGTGGGTCAGGTTCTGATGTGTAATACAGGTACTCTCTAATGAGGAAAATTGCCAATTCAGATGTTACCTTTTCTGAAACTAATACCCATAGGAGGCTACCTAGAGAGCACTGATAGTTTAAATGATTTGACACTTGCCCAGGGTCATACAGTCAGGATATGAGAGTTGGGGGTTTGAACCCATATCTTCTTGGCCCTGAGAATGTTCTTTATCCACTACACCACTAATTCTCTTGCTCATCTCTGCTATGATAGTCATTAAATTCAATGAAATAAAATAAAATTAGAACCATGTACCTTTACCTAATTTAAGTAAAGACATAATATATATATATATACATATATGTATAGGAGTATACAATAAATTAATTTTTACTTATAAAGAGGTACATGATTAAAAAAACTTGGAGACTATTGATCTAGACCAAATTAAATATTGCTGCCAGAAGGTGTAAGAATTCTTAATCATGGCACAATGGAAATAAAAAACCCCGGAAGATTGCTCTTACAGGTATTCATAGACAGGATCTATGATCATTTTCTAAGTTCATAGAAACTCTGATATTCATATTTATTTGTCACCCAAACTTCCAGTCCTAAAATGAGGAAATGGTTAAAATGTGCCAGAAGATACTTTCCTAGTCATGAATCTAAAGTCAATAATGGCAGGTCAACAGCTATATACTGGGCCCCATTGGGGCCCTTTTGATACTATTTGTTTTACCTTTTCCAAGACCTCTTTATAGTTCTTAGCCTGACATTACTACCCAGGGAGTCAAGTGTGAATGAAGCAAAGTCAAATTTCAGCCCCCTGGCAAGGAGCTAGACTGCCAATGTTATATCCCCAGCATGGGGAATGGAAACAGATTGACTCATCAGAGGCTGACTAGTCTTCCATTACAAACAAGCTGTAGCAGAAATCACAAATCCCATTTACTCTGAAATAACTATAAAACCACTGGTGTTTTGACAAATTGGCATGTGTTTCCAGAAGTCACCAAACCTTTTTTTTTCTTCTTAAATTGTGGCATTTAAACATCTCCCACCAGTGGCAACAAAATCTGTGAAAATAGATGATATGTTTTGAAAATAGTGTTTCACTATGGTATGGTCTCATTGCATTATTCAGGTTTTCATGCTTTTAAACTCAAGGGTGGAATACCTTTATCTGGAAAGGAAAGGGGGAAAAAGGCAAATCAAAATAAAATGGTTCATCACTTACCTCATCTCATTTAGCATTAAACTTGTTCTTGATTTTTGCAACTAGAATAATATCTGTTCATTCACTTATTCCTTCCAATATGTGTTAATGTGTTGTAAGATACATTATGTCTGTCTTAAGAACCCATTATTAGAGCATAAAGTGGGCTTAGAGGTCATCTAGTCTGGCTTCCTCATTTTATAGATGAGGAAAAAAGGAGTTCAGATAATAAGTGGAAGAGGAAAAAATTCAAATCTTGTGCCTTCTGACTTCTAACCCAAAGTTGTTTTTCATTATACCCCCCCACACACACACAAAGAAAAAGAATACCTGAATTTATGAGCATTGAGAACTGTACTCATGCTGAATTAGGTCTTACTTGTTCGGTTATATGATATCATAGATTCCAGAAGAACTGATAAGTTGGATCTGTTTAGAATAATTAGTACAGGCGCTTCTGGAAATGGAGACAAGATGGCAAAGTAGAGAAAGCACTCAGCTGAGCTCTCCCAACATTCACCTCCAAACAATTTTAAATAATACTTCAAATTGTATAGTGGAGTGACAGAGCCAAAGATAGATTAGAGTGAAAAATTCTTCCACTCCAAGACAACAAAGGAAAAGAAAGAGAGATTTGTGACATGGGGAAGGAACTCAGGTGTATGGAACATGGTGGTGGAATTAGGTGGTAGTTATAAAAGCAGAAACAACTTTGGGAGCTCTCAAGTCAGAGACAATAAGGGGACCTGACAACAACTGGTCAGAAAGATTACAGTTATACTAATACTGAACACAGGACTGAATGCTGTTTGGCAACTCCATTGCCTATAACCCATTTCTAGGTCCTAGTTAAAGGGTAGAAAAAAACTTTTTCAGTCAAGGAGTCAGGTTCCTGCAGGGTAGTTTGGTAACTCCATTGCTTCTACCCAGTTGTGAGTCATAGTTCAAGGGCAGAAAAGAGCACTTTTGGTCAAAATGGAGTAGAAGCCCTGAGGGCCAGTATCACTTGGGGTCCTCAGGTGTCAGGAACCCTGAGGAACAATATTTTCTCTGGTCCCAATTTTTTACTTCCAGAACTGCTTGTTGCCAAATGATTTGATCAATGTAATTCACCATTCTTGATCCAGTAAATGTCCCCAAAAAGGATCAGTGTTTTCTGTTGGTATGGTAGAATAAGAAAGATCCAGATATGAAGATTCAATTCTTTCTTCATCATTCTTCCTTGTGTGTCTTCAGATATATTATTTTAGTTCTCTAGGCTTCAGTGTCCCTTGATTCCACTCTCCCGGTACGCTTGAGGATTTGTACAAAAAGCATAGCAAATCTGATGAACAAAATCTTTTGTTCTAATCCTATTTTTAGTGGTTTTTTCTTTTGACAAAATTTCTTTCACTCATTTCATGCTAAAATCTATAAAGGCCATCTTATATTTGTCAATATTTTTTCCTTTAAGTTCTCTTCTAAGGTTTTAGTGAAAAGAAAATGAGACAATATTAGGAGGCCTCAGTTTTATTTTCATTCTGAAACGAAATATCTACGTGATGACATAAGCTCTCTAAGGTTCAGTTTTCTCCTCTTTTAAATGGATATAATAAAACTTGCTATCATTTAGCTTACAGTTTTATTATCAGAAAAGTGCTTTGTAAATCTTAAAATGTTCTATAAGTATAAATTATTTTAATTCTTAAATTAGTTGTTTGGTACTCTGGATGCATTTTCCCAGGAAAGCAATATTATAAATAATTATTAAGTTTCCAACGCTAGCCCTCAAAAGGCTATACAATTTATATTACAGTCAAATTCTGCATTGTGGGCCTCAGAAATAAAGGACCATAGAAGATAGTCAGAAAGGGAGTAAGGAGGCTGAGAAAGACAAAGAGGAGGAAGTAAGAGAAGAGCTAATTTCTCCTCCTTTCCTTCAAATAGAGCTGGATTCAAAGTAAATATTTGCCTTTGCCATCAGATATGGAGCTGTAAGGATCCTTAGTTATTACCTAGTCAGTTCTTAACCTGGGGTCTGAACTAAAAAAAAAAACTGTTAACTGCATTTCAATATAATCATTTCCTTTGAAATCCTATATATTTTATTATATATATATATTTTTTTAAATACTATTTTGAAAAGAGTTCAAGGTCTTCACCAGACTGTAAGATGAATCCAATATGCAAAAAAGTTAAATAATCCAACCCCTTTATATTAAAAGTGATAAAAATGAAGTCTAGATATTAAATGACTTTGCCAAGTTCAGGCAAGTAGTAACAAAATCAGAATTTGCCCCCAGGCTTCCTGATTCCAAGTCCAGTACTCAAATCCGTGAAGCATGACATTATTCCACTTTCTTTCCTTCATCCTGTCTGACTCCTCCTGGTTCTCTCCTTAGGCCGTCAGTTCCTCAATGTCATTCGAGAAACTCCCTTACCCTTCAGTTTTCCACTGAGGGCTGCCCTATTCCCAAAAAACTTCATTCCCTAGCTTTACTTCCTTCCTTCTTTCCAAGTCCCAACAAAACTTCAACATTATTTATGAGAGTTGACTTCAGAATAGATATTAGGAAGAAGAAACACATCTCCTTGCTGACATATTTAAATTTGTGCTTGACTATAATTTCTTCACTAATACAAATGAAATTTTGGCAGAGAATAAAGCAGAATTTAAAGAAAAAGTGTAAAAATCCCAGGCAATGTAAAGATATTTTGGGTTAGGGAGACCTCTATGTAACAGTAGTCTATTTCTGTTTGGGTGTTTTCTCTCTGATAAGCTTCCCTGTTTCATACAGTCTCAATTTCTTCTTGCATTTTTAATTCATAGATTCTCTTAAAATGTGCAAATTTGTCACAAGTTCATCTCATTTCTTTAGCAATTCAGACAATTCTGGGGAAATAGAAATACATAGGCCTTTTCTTTTTCATATGATTTCAGAGCTATTTATTTTTCTGCATGTTTTTCCAGATGGAAATCCTGCCATTTTATTAATAGCTAGAGTAGCATTACTCTTCACTGTAACATAATTACTGATGCTTTTGGCAATCTGCTTTTCCCATCCATCTCTTAAGAAAAGAAATCCAAGACCAAAATGGTCATCTTTCTTTTGCATGGAGAATTAAATACTAAAGCTTTTACTGGGTATTTTTATCAGCTCAATCTAGTAATAAATCCACAATAAGATTCCCTAACTCCCCTACCAAGCTTTTGTGTTTTTAAATACTCAATGATTTTCATAGTTTAATCTTCATTTTATATATTTGAATTTTTTGACATCTCCTAGTTTTTTTTCTCCACACATATAAATCTTTTCATCTTCTTTACATCTTGACATTTCAAAGGTACAGTAATTTCATGCTGTATTTCTTAATCACTTTGGGACCCTCTGATAAAATGGCTGCATCTGTCCTGCCCTGCTAAAATAAAAGAGGTTGTACAATATTGGAAAGCTCTAGAAAATTACCTTAGCAAAGAATTGGCTTGATTAAATTCTTAAATAATATGCCATATTACCTTTCTTGATTTAAAAGTCATCTTTTTTTAAAACAAAAAAGGAATAAAACCTTTTTTCCATTTCTTAAAATTTTATTCTTTTCTAATTTTTATTATATTACCACCATCATTACCAATAGACAGCATTTATTTAACTGAACAAATCTATTAAAAAATATCTGTAAAACCACAAATTCTACATTGTTTAAAATTTCTCTTAAGATATGTAAAATATGTGTTAATATAGATATCCTCCCAGTTTGAGTTCCCTTTGGATTTATTTTACTTTGATACATTTTTGTCTTGATTTTGTGGCTATTATCTTTTTAATGTAATTGCAGTATGTATTACTTTATTCTCTTTTCTTTTCATATCTTTGTGTATTTTGCTTATTTTCATTATTTTCCCAATATTTGTCACTTCTTACAACATATGATACATTACATTCAGATATCATAATATATTCACCTATTTGTCTCAAACATTGCATTTGTGTTATTTCTAGTTATTTTGTCATTATAATTCTTCCACAAATTTTTCACACATACACAGCTTTTTACCCTCTCAATATTGCCTTTAGGGCCAATCCTAGAAATGGGATACTTAGGTCAATGAGCATGAACAGTTTTATAGCTCTTAATGTATATTTCCATTCTTTTTTTCTAAAATAAAGGAGTTATAATTGACCAATATGCCAGCAAAGGAAAGAGATAAATGTTGGAGGGGATGTGGCAAAATTGGAACACTAATACACTACTGGTAGAGTTGTGAATTGATCCACCCATTCTGGAGGGCAATGTGGACTTATGCACAAAAGACTTTAGAAGATTGCCTGCCCTTTGATCCAGCCATACCACTGCTGGCTTTATACCCCAAAGAGATAATAAGGGAAAAGACTTGTACAAAAATATTGATAGCTGCACTCTTTGTGGTGGCAAAAAATTGGAAAATGAGGGGATGCCCTTCAATTGGGAAATGGCTGAACAAATTGTGGTATATGTTGGTGATGAAATATTATTGTGCTGAAAGGAATGATGAAATGGAGGAATTCCATTTGAATTGGAAAGAACTCCAGGAATTGATGCAGAGCTAAAGGAAAAGAACCAGAACATTATACACAGAGAGGGATACACTTTGGCACAATCAAATGAAATAGACTTCTCTACTAGCAACAATGTAATGATCCAGGAAAATCTAGAGGAACTTATGAGAAAGAATGTTATCCACATCCAGAGAAAGAATTGTGGGAGTAGAAATGCAGAAGAAAAACATATGATCGATCATGTGATTTGATGGGAATGTGATTGGAGTTTTAATGTTAAAAGTTCTCACTGAAATATGAATAATATATAAATGGGGTTTGAAAAATGATTTATGTATAATCCAGTGGAATTGCTTGTCAGCTCTGAGAGGGGGGGAGGGAGGTAGAAAAAAAATCATAAATCATGTAACCATGGGAAAATACTCTAAATAAAAATTTTTTTTAAAAAATTCACACCTGCCTCTAGCAATGTAATACTAGGTCTGAGTCTCCATGTACCTAGCAGCATTTAATTTGATCAGCTTAATTCATCTGGTTCTCAGTTATCATACATTGTCAGAACCATATTTAACAAGATAACCCTTAGGCAGAAGAGACAATCTGTTGCCAGGACCATACTATTTCCAAAACCAAGTCTTTCCAGCTTGGTCATACTCAGTGGAACTTTTGTTTCAATGCCACAATCCCTCAGGAATACAAGATTACCTCCATTGTATGATGAGTTTAAAGTAAGACTTTTGCAAAATATTTATGTTCTCTAAACCATTATTGTTCAACAAGAAAGTATGTTTGGATTATGAGTTTGCTCAGGTTTATATCTACCACTAGCCTCATGCAGGAGTGTGGAGGCTCTCCACATATCTATTGTATTTAACTTATCTAAAGTTTTATTCATTGTTTCAATTAATTTTTGGTTGATTTTCTAAGTATACCATTGTATTATTGGCAAAGAGTGAAAGTTTTATTTCCTTATTGCTTATTCTTATTACTTTCTCCTTGTCTTCTTGCTCTAGATAGCATTCAAAGTACAATATTGAATAGTAGTTTTATTCTATTATTATTTAGTATTTCATTTTGTTATTCATATATATATTTTCCAGTGTTTTCTAGGGTTTTTAAATGTTTACCTTTTTAATGCAATTCAGTGCATTCTTTCTTTATATTCTGTTTATATGTTTCTTTGACTTGCGTTACTCTCATTATTCCAACTTAGAGCAATATTTTACATGGTTGTCAGTAATTTGCAATCCATTTTGAGAACATTTCATTTCTTTCACCCATTTATCTACTATGAAATGAGCTCTGTGACCTTTTATTACCAATAGTAGTTTAGTAGTCATGTCTCCCTCTCAGTCTTACTCACCCCATCATTTTCAAAATCTTATCAGTTATACTTTTATAACCTCTCACTTATATCCCCTTCTCTTGACCAATATATCCACAGCCCTCAGTTACTGACTTGCACCTATACTATTGTAGTAATTATCTGACTGTGCTCCCTACCTCAAATTTCTTTGCACTTTGATACATCCTCCACTCATCAGCCATGTATTTCTCTAATAGTAAAGACTGTCAGAGTTGTTGTTCTGTTGGCATAGCTTTTGAGAACACAAAATAATAATTTCTATGGCATAATGAGATATCAATGCCACATCTTTTTAAAGCAACAGTACAATTCTTTGTATAATGATATACATGTACCGCACGGCCACATGGTGACATGGTACCCAGACACGTGATATCATCACATCATTGTGATCATACACATCACACAGTGATATGTCTATCCCATGATATGCCTCTGCTATACAGTGTCATGCCAATGTAATACACTGACATGCTTATGTCATCAATGACATTCCTGTTTCATGCAGTGCCATAAAATGGCAATGTAAGGTGGCACATGACAACCCTTGGTACAATGACATATCTATCATACAACACATACCTCCATCATGCAGCACCATTCTGTGGTTGCACAATGTCACATAAAATTATTATCATACAATGTCATGCCTCATCATACATCACAACTCCAACATACAGTGACCTAACTGGAGTACACAATATCATGCAATGAGGTGCCTTATCCCACAGTGACCCTTGTGCCATTCAAAGGTATGGATAAACTACACAACATTCCTCCATCATGTGATGACATATTTGAATCACATAATAGCACATGGTATGTCTATAGCATTTACCACACTTGCATTAAAAAATGCCGTGTCTCTGTTGTGTAACAACAACCTGCAACATACAATGATACTTCTGCATTACACACAGGCATGCTTACATCATACATCACTCCTTTGTCACAACTACATATGTGTGTCCTGCACTACTACATAATGGCATGATTATATCATGCAATGCTACACACTGTCATCTCCATTTGGTGTCATACAACATTCCCGCATCACACAATGACATGTCTGCACCATGCAACAACCCACTTCCATCATGCAGTAAAATGCAAGAACCCACCTGCATCACTCATTGACATGAGCACTGAGCTGAGGTGAAGGAGAGACACATATTTGTGGGGTAAGCAGATGTTTGGTTATGTCCCTGGTTTCAGCCACTCACATCCCTCAACAGATTGGGAACATTACTCTATATTTTCTGTTGCTGAATCAATTAAGATGTGAGGTTCAAACATTTCTTATCTACCTCCCCATCATTTTCCCCTCCACTGTGAAAACTTTCCCTTGAGCATCTATATGAGATAATTCCCCCTGTTCTTCCTCTTCTTCCCCCATTCTTCAAAGGATCTCTCTTTCTCACCTATTCAAATTTTTTTATCTCGTCCCAATATAATAAACTCCCTTCTATATCCTCTTTCTTTGGAATCCTTCTAGTTCTAATAAAGTTCTTAGAAAATACATGCATCATATTCCCATTTAGAAAGGTTAATAGTTTAACCTTATTGAGTTTCCCCCTCCAAAAATCATTAGATATGATTTCACTGGTATAGAGAACTCCCTATCACAAAATTGCTTCTGCCAATGCAAGTTGGGACTTGCTCTGCAAATTAGTGTGAAGGAGCTGTCCAGAAGCACTGAAAGGTTAGAGGATATGTCCAGTGTCACATATGGCTCATCCACATCAAATCAGGACTTTCACCCAGGTCTTCCTGACAGAGACAAGTTTTTTACTCACTATGCCAAGCTGCCTGTTACAGAAAAAGAATCCTGTTCTTACAGTAGGAAAAAAAGAGGATTTAAAACATTTTCTGCCAATAAAAAGCTTTGTGGCAAAAGAACTTGGTTAACATGCCAATTTAGAGCATCGCTGATCTCTGAGTGCAAGTGGGAGTTGACTGGGGGAGACTTGGAGTTGACACAAGGGCCAATACACTTATAATGTCACAGAAACAAGAGATGTCTATACTTCCTACCAGAACCACATCTAAACATAACCCATCTTTTCCTATTACTACAATCAGTCACAAACTGACGTAAGGGTTCTAAACAAAGAATATTTTTTGCAGTTTTCAGTTTCTATTTAGACCATGTTGTTTTGTAATGAGAATGAGTGCAGGGCCCTACTCAACTTGTAGAATATCTGAAAAGATCCTAGGGATGGCGGTTTAACTTAGATCTGTAAATATGAGATAGAGGAAAGACTGCAAGGCTTAGTTCAGAATCACTACACAGCCTGAAGCAATAGTTGCTAGTGTCGATGCAGAAGCATCTCAGAAAGGTTCAAAGGGAAAAAGAAAATGAGATGATTATCTGACTTCGTCAATAATAAAACCTCTGAGATTTAGACAAATTACTTAAAATGCTCAAGCAGATACCTTATTTTGGAAGAATTACTGTTTTCTGGCAAGCATGATGAAAAAAAGGTAAAAAGTACCCTCCTTAATAGACATAACTGTGTCCACAGGTTTAAACACAGTTCCTTGGAAATGATACATTCATATGACTTTATAAATCATAGGTTCATTGTGCTAGGGTCTGTATGAGTCACAAACTAGCTCATTTTCTGGGACTCAAAGAGTTGTGGTTATCAGTCCATGGAACAGCTTTCTAACTCACTCTATTCATTCAAAATCTTTTTTATTACTGTTGTCACCTTGAATTTTATCATTTTTCTTTAATATAAGGTCTCTTTAATAGATGCTAGTGTCTCTGAAGGAAATATTTTTTATCACTACTTTTATAATGAAGCTTCATTTTTTCCTCACTCCGAATCTTTTTTACTATAAACCTTGGAAGGAATTCTAGATATGATATAATATTTAAAAAAGCAAAATAAAACAAAACAAAACAAACAAAAAAAATGACCAATTCTCAAATCAGGAAACAATCCAACTATCAGACTCTTGGAAGAAATAAGGATTTCTAAAGCTTAATTTTTCTCAGAATCTACTCTTTATATTCTTTTCCCCTCCATCTTTCCATTCCCTTTCTTTTCTTTTTTTTAAACCTTACCCACTATGCTGTGTCTACTGCTTAGAAGGTATTAAATATAAGGAGGTGACAAGGGGAGGGGCAGAATTTTAGTCTCTTAATCCTAAGGGTGGCATATCTTTTTAGAAGCTACATTCAAAATAATTTTGTGTACATGTATAGGAAATGCTTTCAATGAAGACTAGGAAAAATAATGTAAAAGTTGAAAGAAAAGAAGGAAGGAGAAGGAAATGAGCACTGAGCTAATAAACTCATCTAATCCTCCCTCACCTCTGTTCCCTCATTCCCTTGTGGTCTGTGGATATTTCTCTTCCTATCCTGACTGAGCTATTGAGGCACCAATGTGGCAATAATGTTTCAAGCTGTGAAGTTTTGTCTTGTACCTGAAAATGCCAGAATTTGGATTTACAGTAATTGAACCCTTTCAGCCCTTCTATAACTCACCCCTTGGGTAGTAGGAACAGTTGCAGTAGAACCCTAAAAAAACCTTTAACAATGTGGTTCCTCTGTCTCAAAGATAAATACACCTGAAAGAATTCTTTCCTTGGTCAGGGATTGGACTCGTTCTTCCACAATGTGCTTAAAGTCTTCCTTGATAGATATAATAGTCCTGAAACACACTCAATTAATAGTTATAAATTGGTTGCTTCCCCAAACTAATAAAGAACTTCCATTTATAAACACTTTAGAGGTAGGTAAGAAGCAAGAAAAGCTACTTGAGAAATTGCAAAGAAAAATAAATTGCCCAAAACAGTTTAAAATAACTTTGACTTTTCTGGGGCAGGAAAAAAAAAAGAAAATGAAATTTTAAATTTGAAAGTCTCCCAGATCTAGTATTAAAATCCAAAAAGTAAAGAATAGAAGAAATAACACCCTTCTCCCTTCTACAAAAGGAGAAAAAATTCGCCTGAGGAAAGTATTAGGTTTTCTTAATTATGTTAATGTAAATGTTGGAAAAAAGTGTTTTTTATTTGTGTTTATTTATATATGGCTAGGTGTAGATTAGTTACAAATAATGAATTTGCCCGAAATGATCATATTATTTGAATTTGTACTACATATTTCTATTGGGCTGGAACCAATTATATTTTACATAATTATTAACTTCAATAGTGCCATTTGGAATATACATGATAACTTCAGGAGATTCATTATTCACACTAATCCAGGCCTATTTTTTAGAGACATTTTTTAAAATTGGAAATTCTTTTGACATTTTTTAGAAGTAGGAAACTTCTGATTTCCAAAATATTTAATAATTGAATGCAAATTATAAACATTTTATCTGTTCTGATCAGAATCATGAAACAGTACATAAGCATAATGTCTAGCAAATCAATATCCCTTATTTATACATTGCTTGTTTTTTATTAGTGGAAGAACCATCTCATTAAGTGTCACTCACATTGGAAAGTTGTATCTTAAAACCAAAGTCAATTTCATACAGACTACAACCAAAAAAGTGGCAAAAGTTTCAAAAATTTGGACTAAATTAGTTATCATTATGTATTCAGAGTATTTGTATGGGAACAAAGGGATCTTTCCCTCTAGAAAAATAATTATCTAATATTTACATGAGTATAATTTTGATATGTAGAGTTTATATTGTTTTGATAATTAAAAAAACTATAATGAACATCCAAGTGCAAACATCATTGAAATAGGTTCTGAACGAGGACACAAGTAATACGCAGTGAAATTGCGCTGGGGTTGTGGGAAGGGTAGGTGGTGGAAGGGAGGGAGGGAAATAATGTGATTATTGTAACCAAGGAATAATGTTCTAAATTGACTAAATAAACTAATTCAAATGGGTAAAAAAAAACACAACTATATTGGAATTAAAAAAAAAACCCCACAAGATCTGTGTAAATAGAAAATGCTAAGGAGTTTGAAAGCTCCTTATTATTAAAGCTTCTCATATCCTAGATGTCTGGATATTCACTTGTTTTTTACCTCATTTGTCTCCATATTTATTTAATAACAGCTCTTCTTGTTAAAACTTTTAAACATGTACCCCAACATGCCTATGTAATGGGTGTCTCAGGTGCCCTTTGGAGAGTGGAGTCATTGTTGTAAATGTATTACTTATAAATTATGTATGTATGTATGTATATATATATATATATATATATGGCTTTTTGACTCCCCAGAGCACGAGGCAGCCTGGCTGTGGATGGTTAGATAGCCCCTGCTGCTAGCCACCCCCCCACCCCTGCCTTCCCCGCATCCAGCATGGACCACGGTGGGGGCTGAAGCAAGAGAAGCTGGAGGCAGAAGATGGCGGAATGGCTGCCAGCCTGTGTGGTGGACTGGCACTGGGTATACAAAACTTGGCTATGCTGGAAATACAGAACCACAACTTATCATCCCTTCATGTATTGCTATCAAGGAGTCTGCAAATGTGGGAAATCAAGCACAAAGGAGGGTGATGAAAGGTGTTGATGATCTAGTCTTCTTTATTGGGGATGAAGCAATAGAAAAGCAAGCTTATGCAACAAAGTGGCCAATCCGTCATGGTATATAGTTGAAGATTGGGACATGATGGAGAGATTTATGGAACAAGTGATCTTTAAATACCTAAGAGCAGAACCTGAAGATCATTATTTTATTTTGACTGAACCTCCAATAAATATACCAGAAAACAGGGAATATACTGCTAAAATAATGTTTGAATCCTTTAATGTGCCAGGTCTATACATAGCTGTACAGGCTGTCCTTGCTTTAGCTGCGTCTTGGACATCAAGACAGGTAACAGAGAGGTCACTGACTGGTACAGTTATAGACAGTGGAGATGGTGTCACTCACGTCATTCCTGTGGCTAAAGGGTATGTGATTGGCAGCTGTATCAAGCACATTCCAATTGCTTGGAGAGACATAACATATTTTATTCAGCAGTTATTAAGAGAAAGAGAAGTAGGAATTCCTCCTGAACAATCCCTGGAAACAGCTAAGACAGTGAAGGAACATTATAGTTATGCCTGCCCAGATTTCGTCAAAGAATTTAACAAGTATGATACAGATGGATCAAAGTGGATTAAACAGTATACTGGAATCAATGCAATTTCAAGGAAAGAATTTTCCATTGATGTTGGTTACGAACAGTTCCTGGGGCCAGAAATCTTCTTTCACCCACAGTTTGCTAATCCAGACTTCACACAACCTATCTCAGAAGTAGTAGAGGAGGTAATTTGGAATTGCCCTATCCATGTCAGACAACCTCTCTACAAAAATAGTCCTCTGGGATGCTCAGGGATTTTGGACCTCAACTACAACTAGATTTGAAAAGAACTGTTGATGCAAGACTGCAGAATTAAGTGGTGGTAGACTGAAGCCAAAGCCTATTGATGTGCAAGTCATCACACACCACATGCAGCGATATGCAGTATGGTTTGGGGGAATCAATGCTGGCTTCAACTCCTGAGTTCTAACAAGTATGCCACACCAAAAAGGATTATGAAGAAATTGGACCTAGTATTTGCTGCCACAATCCAGTGTTTGGGGTCATGTCTTAAAATTGACTTCATAGTTATAACAGTTAGGGAAGTGGGGAAAAGCTCATCTTTCTGATTACTTATTTTGTCTAGATGGCCGGTATTGAGATAGCAAAATGACTTGACAAGAAAAATTCAACAGGGATATGTTAATAAATATATCAACATATGAATGTAGAAGAAAGCCAAAATAATTAAAAGTGTTTTTCTTTAGGCAATATTTGCATCTGTGTGTAACAAAAAGAAGTGGGTTTTAGTTCTCTGTGACCGGATATTTTGTATATTAATGGATTATCCAAGATTTGATGGAATTTAAAGGTATGTAGATAACTCTATTAATGTTTGAATTGTACACTTCCAAGTGTACAGTGCAAAAGCTTGTTTATATTTCATACATTTTTATACTTTGAGGAAAAAATGTCAAAGAAAAATTGTCGTATTTGAGGAAAAAAGAGACCAACTATAAGGTAATTTAAAAAATAATCCTCATGACACTGGTTTACACACTCATGTTACTCTAGCTATTAAAATTTTCAACCATCTTAAAAAATCTGGTTTTCTTTGCAAGTGCTTTTTGGAACTAAATCTAATATCTTGGAGTAACTGATGCCTGCTAGTGCTTTCTGAATACTCTCATTCTGTTTCTTGCTTTAAAAGAAAAGTAAATTGTTGGACCAGTATTGCAGTTATGTAGTGTCTTTTCTGATAACAAAACAAAACATCCTGATTATCAAAATTGGTGTATTTAAAGCCCTAACACCATTCCAATAAAGACACAAAATTTCTTTTCATGTTAGTTTGAAGCGCTTCAATCTCCTTACAAACTAAATGATAAATCTTTTCTGAAGACCTCACAATCAATACTTGAGTTAGCAAGATAAATTTTTATGTGCTTTGTACAAACAAGTGTGTAACTTTAGAACTAAAATATTGACTGCTTTCATTTTGATAACTGTACTGTTTGATATTTTAATTTGCATAATGAATTTTCACAGTTTAATTTTCCCCCCAGTCACCAACAATATCATGCAA
This sequence comes from Monodelphis domestica, assembly GCF_027887165.1. Lineage (NCBI taxonomy): Eukaryota > Metazoa > Chordata > Mammalia > Didelphimorphia > Didelphidae > Monodelphis > Monodelphis domestica. Next base: position 242,040,641 of record NC_077233.1, on the reverse strand, counting down.
GTTACATTTTCATTGTATTTTTAAATCTCTGGATCATGCAAAAAAATATCAAAATAAATTGAAACTGAACTCCCTTTCTAATGTTTTTTAAAAGCAAAATAATTTCCTTTTATGTATATTAGATATGGTTTCTTCTTCATTCTATTGAAATTGTGGAAATAAAAATCTTTATAATGTGTGTGTGGTGGAAACATTATCATGAACTCAGTTAATACCCTGTTATGTGCAAAAGTTCACAAGAGGGAAATCTTTTAGACATTTGTTCTACAGTTTGATTGCATCAGTAATGTCAATATTTGAACTGTAAAATGTGTTATCCTTGAAAATAATACATAGTTAGAACATAAAAGTAAATCTACTTCCCCCCAAAATAAATAAATTAAATAAATTTTATATATATATATATATATATATATATGTACTACTATTACATGTAATTACTGCAGAGGTATGTTTATTTACTTCATATTGATGTTGAATATATTAATGAAGGTACTTATTGTTTCCCTGTTAAATGCAAATATCTTATAAATAGTATCATTTTATTCTTACTATTCATATCCCAAGTGTGTAATTAGAATCATTCCCCTGGACTTCAATTCCCAGCATCCCACTTTCCTTCTTGTGTTATGTGTTGATGTAGGGAGCATATAAGTTTTGTGTAGCCCCACCTCTCTCTCTCTCTCTTCAGCTAATTGTGTTTTGTGGAGTTGGTATTAGGTGAGAAGCAGGAGAGTTTTACTCACATGGTTTACTTTCTGTTAGATAATTAGGTTTGAATTTCTATTTCTTTTAGTTTATTCTTTTTCTACTTCAAGTGGTTATTAATAAACTTTAAATATATAATACTTGGAGTTTGGGACATTAATTTAAATCTTACATTGTGGCAACCAGAAATCTGGAGTTTAGAACCCTCGCTCCTCTCTAAGTTGGTAGAGGAATTTTTTTTTAATAGACAAAAGGGCAGATTAGTTTAAAAAGTCTCCTCCCCCCCACTGCTGCTCCCACTCCTCCAACTGCTACTGCTGCTGTCCATGCATCTTTTATCCCACTGCTGCTTCCCACTGCTGTTTGCCTGCCCAAGAGTTGTTTGGAAGCAGAAGGGTAAGATCTAAATCTCATTTTCTCCTCTTAAACTGAAAGCATTGTTTACTTTGCCCACTGTAACCTGGTAAGCCAGGTGTGGTTTGTTTGTTTGTTTTTTAGCAACAATTATCCTCTAATCTTCCTGACTCCTTTCACCTGAGGGAAGCAACCCTGCCCCGCCCCCCCCACAAGATACCAGACACAGCCCAGAATCCTAGAGTGTTGGAGGAAGTTAATAAATTGAGCTCAGTTTTTTTTTTTGTTGTTGTTGTTATTAGAAGGTTTTAATTATTGGGCTAAATTGGGAAAGTTTAGCCTTATCTTACTCCAAGAAGTCTGCTCTTTCTTTAGGGCCTTTCCGAACCCCCATGCGTCTAAAGCACTGGGGTCTAGGTGACCCCCAGCACTCCCACTTGGTAGCACATGCTCCCTGGCATTTTTACCCCACAGGGGAAGAGGAAGGAGGGTTACTCTTCCAAATCTCTTAACTTTACTCCTAGCCAGTACATACTAAGGTAGTGTCACCTACAGACAGGAAATAGTTTTGCAACCAATGTAATAAATAGAATTGCTAGCATGGTCCACTCTATGAAAGAACAGCACATTACCAAAGTTTTGGGTTGTCTTTTCTTCCTACTATTCCTGGGTGCACTTATCCTTGCAATTAGCTTAAGTAATCCTTAGATTCAGTGGGGGAGTTTCATCTCCTTACACCTCCTTGCCATTTTGATTGCCTAGGCTTTGCAAGATAGCTAATATGGGTTTTGTCCACATTGTGCCCATTGTGGATATGGTCACCCCAGAAGGGTGACCAAAGGAATCTAAATGGATAGTGATACTTGGAAGGAGAAGGAACCTTAAAGAGTCTGGAGGTAAATTTTTAAGCCTTTCCAGACTCCATAGTTTTATTGATGTTAACTGTTTCAATTTGTTCCCCTCCAAAAAGTGAAGAAGTATCTGTAATGCAATTATTCGAATTAGAGAAAAGGACTCTTGAATTCAGTACCTGTATCCTGTCACATATAGTATATGTTCAAATTGTTTGTTTTAAGATTTAATTTTGTATAAAGTCTTGATCGGTGACACATGTTAAACCCATGTCAGATATAGGAGGGGAATGGGGCAAGGGAGGGAAAGAACATGAGTCTTGTAACCATGGAAAAATATTCTAAATCACCTAATTAAATAAAATTTTCAAAAGAAAATATTTAATTTTTGTTTTAACTTCACATATTAATCTAATCTATAATGTTCCAATTCACTATGTCATTTTCAGCTACTGTGTTTTGGCCATTAGCTATATGTGCTGTCACATTGTCTTTATTTGTACTTCCCCATATGACTGGACTGGAGATAATACCATTGTAAAAGCCCATAGTCAACCTGAACAAACCCTTTTCCGTGACAAAAACTATTGGTCTTTATGGATCATGAGTTTGTCACCAGATCCATCAAGGTCACATGTTGCCTACACAGCCTTTTGTTCCTTTTTGCCTTTGTTAATTGTCACACAGATGATGGACTCCATCAAACTGGTTACAATCTGCATACAACTTTGGAGAATTTAATGACCTAAAAATTTTAATTGATTTTAAGGGATCTTCAGAAGTGATTTTTTAGTTATCTTGTAGCACCACTACCTCTGACTGATCATTTGCCTGCCTTTGAGTTGTTTGTAACAAGAGGTAAAGGGTCCACTTAGTAGTTGAAGTGCTATAGCATTATTATGTTCCCTAGTTCTGCCTTTATAAAAATGTAATGGATGAAACATACAAAGACATGCCTTTTATGGCTATTACAGTCTCATCTGGGAGGTGGGAAGGTTTTCCTAGGGGGCGTGGTACCTCTGGATGGCTCCTGAGAGGTAGCATTACCCATGAAGCCTAGTGGCTTCTGGATGGTTCTTATTTGTAACTCTTCAGCTTACTCTACCCTTTCACTGGAATGATCTAGATTCTTTGTGACATTTTAGATCCAAAAGGTTTCATCAGCAGTACAGAGGTTTTTCTGGGATATCCTGCCAAATTTTGGAATGATGGCAGTAATAGATTTTGTTAAAAATATCTCAGTGGAGTTTGAAAGATTGGCTAGATCTGGAGAACTTGTGACAAGCAATTCATGTGAATCCTAATGATAGCTGGTTTGTTTGCTATTGTCATTAAATTGACTCTTGTGATTTCGGGGATTTTGGTACTTATTTGAATGTCCTTTGGCTGCCATACTACTGTTTTATAAAACTGTTAATTAGTAAAAATCATTTGCACTTACACTGTGGATCATGGCCAAGTTAAAAAGGAAATGGATCTCATTTGGGGGTGAGAAACCTTTGTCTTGTGCCATTCCTTGGAAAACACACTGTGTCACTGATTGTGAACTATATAATTTTGGTTTTTTGAAATTTTATTATTGTTTTTCCTTTTATGTGCAATAGAGTATTTAAATTTCCTTTTTTCTCTAATTTTTGTACTTGAAGCATATCAGTATTAGTGGTTTTTTTTTAATTTTGCACTAATATAAGTTTACATTATCCATTAGCCCTAATATTAATGCATACCCAAAAGCTTTAGACTATGGAAATCTGCCATTGACTGTTAAATATTATGGGACTTTGATTGATGATTTTGTCTGATTCCAGGAGAAGGGGTCACAAAAGAGCCATTATACAGTGCCAAGAAGCACAAGGTCAAGGAGACGAACCAATCCTGGTGGGATTGATAAGATTCTGCTCCAAGACAGAGATTTTGTTTTGGGGTTCGATGAAGTAGCTGTTTGACATCAGATGCAGGATTTCTCCATGTTAGATTCAGACAAAGTACTTCAGCTTAGCTTTAATTTTGGTTCCCCTGTCCCTGAGAGTCAAGGTAAAATCAGGCCAGGGAATATTTCCCATTTGCTGCTAAAATCTAGTCCCTTTTCTGATTTTCATAGTGTGGCAATTTTTTATAGTCCTGACTGCTAATTGAGAAAGTGCATATTGCTGCAATGGTCCTACAGGCTTATGGGACATAAATCACTTTATTGAGCCATGATTCTAGTACCTGTTATGGGCTTATTCTTTCTTATTCAGAATTTTTATATACTATTAAATTTTAATTTTTTTAATTTCCTCTATTTTTTTTACTTGCTTTTAACAATTGATTCACATACCTCATAACTCAGTCATATATTCCTAGGTGATCCATGTGTTAGTCAACACCCTCCTCAGGGGAAATTGTATAATTGTCATATAATTCTAGATTTATAAAAATTTTTCTTGTTTGAGTAATTTTAGGGTAAGAAACTTGCTAACTCCCCGAATTAAGAAAGTAAACTGCTTGGAGAAAGTGCCATGGAGATTGCTACAGAAACCTCACACTGCACCGAAAGATCCAGAATGAACTTTGGTAAGTAGTGAAATTGAACTGTGGGGGGGTTGAACAAATTTATACTGAATGTAAACTCTTATGCCAGAGGGGACTGCCCCTAATTTGCTTTTTGTCAATGTGCCTAGCAATCTTGGTTTTGTTCTTTCTCTTTTATTTCCCTCTTATCCCCGAATTATTGTATGTACTTCTTGTTAAAGATCTTTAGAGATATAAATTGGTTATGTGTACTGATTCCATGGGGAAACTAGGCATTTCTACATGCTTGTTTCCCATGGGAATCACAGTGGGGATTGTATAATTAGAATTTGTTCCCCTGGACCTCAATTCCAGCATCCCACTTTCCTTCTCATGTTATGTTACCTGCTGATGTAGGGAGGATATAAGTTTTGTATAGCTCTGCCTCTCTCTCTCTCTCTCTCTCTCTCTCTTTGGCTGATCACATTCTGTGTAGATGTGAGGTGACAGGAAGGAGAGTTTTACTCATGTGGTTTACTTTTTGTTAGATAATTAGATTTGAATTTCTATTTCTTTTAATTTATTCTCGTTCTACTTCAAGTGGTTATTAATAAACTTTAAAAAATATAATACTTGGAGTTTTGGACATTATTTTAAATCTTACAGAGTACTTAAAAGGAGGTTGGCATATATTAAGAAGTTAATAAATACTTGTTGATTTTCTATTAATAATTACATACCTTATAAAACTTATAAAAGAAAATTTAATAAAGATGAAATCTTTAATCAGAAAATCACTGGAAGTTTAATATGGGAGTTTTATAGTTAGATCTACACTTGAAGAAAAACATTTTGGTAACTATATGGGAAATAGATTGGAGATTGAAGACACTTAACCCAAGAAGACCAATTAAGAGGTCATTTACAAGAGCCCATGTGATTAATGAGGGTCTAGGAATGGTGGCTGGAAAAGTTAAAAGAAGGAGCCAAATGAGAAATGTCATGGAGGTTAGGAACAAGTTTTTGGCAATTGATTGTATATGTGGAATAACAGTAAAGGATAACATTCAGGTCTCAAACTTTGGTGCTTAAAAACAAGATGTTTTATCTTGACAGTCATAGGGTCTTTTGATGGAGAATTTGAGGGAAATTCAGGGGAATAATATCCATGCTACTTATTCTAAGCCATACAATAGGAACTGCCCTAAAACAATAATTTTGCCTTTCAAGGGGCACTTGTGATTCATGTGGAGTGATCTGAAGGTCTGGGAATGGGGAGGTGAGTGGTATGCTTGGGGAGGTTAATTTTCCCATTGTTACCCAGTCAGCAGCTGCTGCACCTACCTGAGCAGCTGTTAGATTATAACTAACTGCCCCTGGGGCCAATGATTGACTGAGAAAAAAAGAGGGAAATTGAATATTTATAGAACGGAGTGAAGAAGACGAAGTTGGGATGTGGTATGATAGAATTGTTTGTGTGATAAGATATGACAATTGATTAATATAGAGAAAGTGGGATACAAGCCATCTTTTCAACCTCTGGCATATATCTCTTACCATCAAGGTAAAGTCCCTTCATCCCCAACTTTGGGGTTAGATCATGGTTCCCATTTTGGAAACTATTATTTCCAATCAAAATGATTTCAAGAATCTAAATTTTTCATGTGGAAATGACTACATTTATTTAGAACATATTCTGAAAACAGGGAAGCTTCAAAGAACTGATAATACTTAGCTGATCATTAAAATGTGAATGATTTGTTCAAAATATATATCCAAACATTAGGAGAAGACAGTAAATAAATTCTGGCAGTGGTAAGCTTTGCTGTCAGAAGGGTGGCATCACTCACATTAATCAGATATATTCATTCAAAATACAGAGGCAACAGTAGATAGGCATTAAAGGAGTGAATAGGCCATTACATATGAATAAGGAATCCTGGGTTCAAAGCCTAACTGAGACACTGTGGGACTTTTTGAGCAAGTCACTTGACTTTCCTGGGCCTCACTTTTCATCATATATAAAATGAAAAGGTTAGGTTAAGGCCCCTTCAAGCTCTAAATTTATGATATCATGACCATTCTAAATAGAACACCATCTAACTAGAGGATCCTTACTTTCCTCCCCAAGTTGCCAAGGGTATTTTCATTAAGAGGTCTGACCAGACCACTCTTCTACTCAATAGAGTGATTTTCTGTTGGTACTAATGTAAAATATAAACTTCTCTGATGGACAATTAGATCACATCTCATTACAACCTGGTTTTAATCTAACTTGATTGTCTTGTTAAACATTTCCTCCCCTGCCTAGACTTTTTGGTTTATCCAAACTGCCCTTTTAGCTGATTCTCTCACATTGCAAACTATATCCCTTCTGCATGCCTTCTCACTGGTGGCCAAAAGAAAAAAAATGAGGACAAAAAGTTAGGATTGAAATGACTGGATAACAATAACATGTAGAGGAAGAAAGCCTGCTCTTCATCATGTCCTTGACTTGTAAGTGTATAACTTGGAGTTATAGAGATGGATGAAAGTAGAAAACGTGCACATCATGTTCTCTCAGGGAGGCTGGGTATATGTAGAAACATTTATTTGCAGTAAACTGTATCCACTCCTTTCTGATATTCAGCTCATCTTAAAGTTGAACATTATTAATGCTACAGAATGCTGCCTAAAAGCAGCATATATTAAAGACAAAACAAAAACACATTTTCCTTTCTCATCTACCCACCTAGTCAAATAAAACCCTTTTTTTTTTTGCTTTATCTCTAAACTCCTGTTTATTTACTGACTCTATCTTCACAGACCCACTGACATCAGTGAATGATGACCTTTAAGGGTCAATTTTAAATTTAATTCCACTACATTAGGGGATTTTCTCTCTTGATTGAACTGAGTTATCTTACTCCCAGTGGTAAAGTTAATTTACATTGTGTATTGTCTTACATTCTGTATCTTCTTGGACAGATGGATTTACTTATTCACTAACTGTGATGGCCTTTCGTGTATAACTAGCATTTGGTGGGAACAGGGTCGTCAACCTAAAGAAACAGTCAGGAAAAGTTTAATAAGCATTTCATTTGGACATACCAAAGGACTTGTACCAGGATACAAGGAAGTCTATCCCACTTGAGTTGGACAAGATTTGCAAATAAACAAACAAAAACAATTTAGGTAAGGCAAGAAGGATGATGATAGCCTAGCAGTTACATATGGTATGGATATGGGTAACATACAAAGGATAGAGTAACAAGGTTTTTCAGAGATGGCACAGCTAGATACTAAGGGATAGGGTAAGGGAGATTAGCTGGAAGAGCATTCTAAGGGCTATGCAGAAGAACAAGAGTGTGGTCTCTCAGCATATTCTAAATGAAACAATTCTTGAGAGACCCTTGAAAGAGCAAAATTGGGAGTATAAAAATCAGTTTCACATTTTCTTGTACCCAGAGAAGTGTATAGTTGGAAATACTTGAACCCCTAAAACTATGTCACCCCAAATTCCTTTCTGTATTACCTAGAATCTTTATCCCTCTTCTGACACAGGGGAAATGATTCTAGGTAGTACAGAAAGGAATTGGGGGTAATGTAGTTTTAGGGGTTCAAGAATTTCTAACTATACAGAAGGCTCAGGTCCACTGATGGTCAATCATAAAGAACGATGAGTGGCCTTGCTCTCAAACACCATGAAATAATAGACAAAAGTATCTTCACAAACAAATAGAGGAGAAGGCTTTAGAAAGAAGCAGAATGTCTGCCTGTAAGATGGGCCATAGAAATGAGATGATTCATCTCTACAGGATCTTCCATAAGGAGCCCAACCTTAGTGAGCTCAGCCAATGGATAAGGTCCCTGCTAGGAGGATCTCTCACAAGAAGCTTACAGGGGGAGGATTTCAGTGAGCTTGGATATCTGTGTTGCTAAGACCTGATTCCTTAGAAGAGAAGCTGCATTCTTCACCCAAGAAGGCACACACTTCCCCCTGTGTGGCAAACAGGGCATATAAAGCTTGCCAGTTCTGTAAAACAACTGTGCTGAGAGAACTAGTCTGCCTCTGGAGAGCTGATAGCAAGATGATGGTTCAATTAAAAGAAGATGGTAATGAGAGTTAGATTAAATTGGGATACCTGTGCACCAGAAAAGGGAGTAGTAGCTAGACAGTATGGCAAAGGGAGAGAAGTTCAATAAGATCATTGTAATTATAAGAGAATCCTTAAGAATCCCAAATAAATATGAGCATTAAATTCATCTTTGGGTAAAGGAATTCCCATGGGGAATGACAGTATTTAGGAGGGAAGGGACCTAGATGAAGGACTTTGTGGTAGAAGACATATTTCTTTCTCTCCTTGGTCAAGGCTGGCATGAAGGAGGCCACAGTACATCTACCCTAAAACCATATCTACCATTCTAAGATTGTGAAGGTCCCATATATTAAATCACCACAAACATAACTGCTGTTTTGCTGTAATAGAATGAGTTAGGAATACTTGGTATGGATTTTTCCACTTTAGCTGTAAGGAATCTGTCCTGAGGTGCCACTAATAGTAGACCTAGGCACTAGGTTTTAGTCACTCTACAGGGGAAACTTCAGTGCCATTTTAGTCACTAGTTAGGAGAGACTGAAACAAGAGAGTGAAACTCCAGCAACTTGGCTGCTAGATCTGCAATAAGATAAGAGAATTCTGACATATGAAAAAGAATTTGCTGCAAAAGGGAAAAAGGATATAGGATGTTCAGTCACAATCTCAAAAAGGGTGAGAGATTGTGTTTCTGAAATAGGAAGGCCTTCAAGTATAAGAAGACCAAGGGAGGGCATTAGGCCATAGAAGACCAGAGGTTTTAATGATACCATTAATCTTCTCAGCTAGGCTAGAGAGTTGAGGATAATGGGCACAATATAAGTACAATATGGGCAAAGTATCCTGCAGATGTTTAAAAATGGTCCCATTGAAATGGTTGCCTCAGACAATATGAAATCCTCAGGGGACCTCCTAATTTGGAATGAGTATTTTTAGAAAAATATTGGCTAATACAAGAACAGGTGAGACATAAAGTAGAGGTTTATACAGCAGTTTGTCAGAAATGGCCCCACCATTATTTTTGATCCATAGCAACCTCCTCAGGCAACCAGTGTCTGATCTGGAGATAAAAATAGAGGAGTCTCTGGACAATGTCAGATTACTGGGGACTGGTGGGTTCCAGTGCAGTTTTTTGACATGAAAATCAACTAATCCATTTCCCTTGGCTTGTTCTATCTGTTCCATCAAATGTTCTGCCACTTTAATGATGGCCGCTTCAGTGGAGAGGATTTAGTGTAGAAATATTTCTACCTGTTTGCCATTTTTGATGGAAGTACAAGTAGACATCAGGAACCCCCACTGCTTCCACAGCAAAGCTATAAACTACTCTAAAGCCATGAGCTACTCCAAAGGCATACCTACTACCTTTGTAGATGCTGACCTTCTTACAGGAGGCCAATTCACAGGCCTGCAATACTGACAACAGTTCAGCTTGCTGGGTGGAAAATATGCCTGGAAGGAAGGCTGTTTCCAAGAGTTCAGAAAAAGTGGTGGAAACCAATTGGCCTTCTGGGTTATTCAGACATGACCCATTTGTACACCACAAAAAGTTGGGATCACTGATATCCTTTCAGGGAGCTAAAAGAATGTCTAGAATCTGAAAAAAGGTCATGTGGAATTTTCAAATCATCCTCAGTCAGTTTAGGAGGGGAAAAAAGTGGGGTTGAGGAGACCACACTCAGAGATATTCAATTGTGATCTTCATTGAAGAGATGAATCCTGTTCAGTCAGACAGAAGATGCATATAATGTGAATGTAAGAGGGTTTCAACTATGTGGGGGACCCAGAACAGACAAAGGAGGATCTAGTGTTACAAAGTCTACTAATTTAAGGAAATCTGAAATTACTATGACTGCCCTGAGAGAGACTGGCATCCTCTGGTGATCAGGGCAAGTGTTTTTGTTTTTCTTTTTTTTTTTTTTAGTGCTAATAATAATAGGTAATAGGCAGCAATTATAGAGTGCTCTAAAGCTTATAAGATGGTTTAGATAAATCATCTCATTTTATCTTCCCTATAATCCTGTGAGCACAATGCTATTCTAACCCTGTTCTACTGATAAGAAAACTGTGTTGATCACACATCTAATAAGTTTCTTTTTTTTTTTTTTTGGTTATAATAATCACTTAATTTCCCTCCCTCCCCTCCACCCACTCCTTCCGCAGCCGATGCATAATTCCATTGGGTATTACTTGTGTCCTCGATCAGAACCTATTTCCATGTTGTTGATGTTTGCATTAGAATGTTCATTTGAAATCTACGGGATCCCAACCATATTCCTTTGACCCATGTATTCAAGCAGTTTTTTTTCCTTTGGGGTTTTTACTCCCATGGTGTTTACTCTGAATGTGGATAATTGTTTTTCTGGTAGATTCCTCCACATTGTTCAGGATCACTGCATTACCACTAATGGAGAAGTCCATTACCTTCGATTGTACCACAGTGTATCAGTCTTTGTGTACAATGTTTTCCTGGTTCTGCACCTCTCACTCTGCATCAATTACTGGAGGTTGTTCCAGTTCCCATGGATTTCCTCCACTTTATTGTTCCTTTGAGCACAATAGTATTCCATCCCCAACATATACCACAATTTGTTCAGCCATTCACATTTTCCAATTTTTTGCCACCACAAAGAACACAGCTATGAATATTTTTGTACATGTATTTTTCCTTATTATCTCTTTGTGGTACAAACCCAGCAGTGCTATGGCTAAATCAAAGGGCAGACCCGTCTTTTATTGCCCTTTGGGCATAGTTCCAAATTGCCCTCCAGAATGCTTGGATCAATTCACAACTCGACAAGAAATGAATTAATGTCCCAACTTTGCCACATCCCCTCCAGCATTTATTACTTTCCTTTGCTGTCATGTTAGGCTATCTGCTAGGTGTGAGATGGTACCTCGGTGTTGTTTTGATTTGCATTTCTCTGATTATAAGAGATTTAGAACACTTTTTCATGTGTTTATTAATAGTTTTGATTTCTTTGACTGAAAGTTTCCTATTCATGTCCCTTGCCCATTTATCAATTGGAGAATGGATTGATTTTTTGTACAATTGATTTAGGTCTTTATAAATTTGAGTGATTAGACCTTTGTCAGAGGGTTTTTTTTTTATGAAGATTGTTTCTCAATTTGTTGCTTCCCTTCTAATTTTGGATGCATTAGTTTTGTTTGTACAAAAACTTTTTAATTCGATGTAATCAAAATTATTGATTTTATATCTTGTGATTTTTTTCTGGCTTTTGCTTGGTTTTAAAGTCTTTCCTTTCCCAAAGATCTGACAAGCATACTATTCTGTGTTTGCCTAATTTGCTTATAGTTTCCTTCTTTATATTCAAGTCATTCACCTATTCTGAGTTTATCTTGGTGTAGGATGCAAGATGTTGATCCAAACCTAATCTCTCCCATAATGTCTTCCAATTTTCCCTGTAGTTTTTGTCAAATAGTGGGTTTTGGTCCCCAAAACTGGCATTTTTGGGTTTATCATAGACTGTCTTGCTGAGGTCATTTACCCCTAGTCTATTCAACTGATTGTCCTTTCTATCTCTTAACCAGCACCAAATTGTTTTGATGAGCACTGCTTTATAGTATAGTTTGAAATCTGGGACTGCAATTCCTCCTTCCTTTGCATCTTTTTTTCATGATTTCCCTGGATATCCTTGATCTTTTATTCTTCCAAATGAACTTTGTTATGTTTTTTTTTTCCTAATGCAGTAAAAAAAGTTTTTTGGTAGTTCAATGGGTATTGCACTAAATAAGTAAATTAATTTGGGCAGGATTGTCATTTTTATTATGTTAGCTCATTCTACCCATGAGCAATCCATGTTTTTTCAATTGTTTAGATCTAGTTTTAATTGTATGGAAAGTGTTTTATAGTTGAATTCATATATATCCTGTGTTTGTCTTGGCAGATCTATTCCTAAGTACTTTATATTGTCTAGGGTGATTTTAGATGGAATTTCTCTTTCTAATTCTTGCTGCTCAAATGGGTTGGAGATATGTAGAAATGCTAATGACTTATGTGGGTTTATTTTGTATCCTGCAACTTTGCTAAAGTTGTTGATTATTTCAATTAGCTTTTTGGTTGAATCTCTAGGATTCTTTAAGTAAACCATCATGTCATCTGCAAAGAGCGATAACTTGGTCTCCTCCTTGCCTATTTTGATGCCTTCAATTTCTTTTTCTTCTCTAATTGCTACTGCTAGTGTTTCTAGTACAATGTCAAATAGTAGAGGTGATAATGGGCATCCTTGCTTCACTCCTGATCTTATTGGGAATGCATCTAGTTTATCCCCATTGCAGATGATATTAGCTGATGGTTTTGATATATACTGTTTATTATTTTTAGGAACGACCCTCCTATTCCTATGCTTTCTAGTGTTTTTAATAGGAATGGGTGTTGTATTTTATCAAAGGCTTTTTTTGCATCTAGATAATCATATGATTTCTGTAGGTTTGCTTGTTAATATGGTCAATTATGTGGATGGTTTTCCTAATATTGAACCATTCTTGCATTCCTGATATGAATCCTACTTGGTCATAGTGAATAACCCTTGTGATGACTTACTGGAGTCTTTTTGCTAGTATCCTATTTAAGATTTTTGCATCTATGTTCATTAGGGAGATTGGTCTATAGTTTTATTTCTCTGTTTTTGATCTGCCTGGCTTTGGGATCAGTACCATATTTGTGTCGTAAAATGAATTTAGTAGAATTCCTTCTTTACTTATTCTGTCAAATAGTTTGTATAATAGTGGGATTAGTTGTTCTTTGAATGTTTGAATCCATCTGGACCTGGGGATTTTTTTTAGGGAGTTCTTTGATGGCTGGTTCAATTTCTTTTTCTGATATGGGGTTGTTTAGGTAATCTATTTCATCCTCTGTTAATCTAGGTAATTTATATTTTTGTAAGTATTCATCCATATCACCTAGATTACCATATTTGTTGCCATATAATTGGGCATAATAATTCTTAATGATTGCCTTAATTTCTTCTTCATTAGAGGTGAGATCTCCCTTTTCATCTTGGATACTGTCAATTTGGTTTTCTTCTTTCCTTTTTTTAATTAGATTGACCAGTACTTTGTCTATTTTATTTGTTTTTTTTTCAAAGTATCAGCTTCTAGTCTTATTTATTAAATCAATAGTTCTTTGATTTTTCAATTTTATTAATTTCTCCTTTGAGTTTTAGGATCTCTAATTTAGTCTTCATCTGGGGATTTTTAATTTGCTCACTTTCTAGCTTTTTTTTTTTATTTGCATGCCCAATTCATTGACCTCTTCCCTCCCTAATTGGTTAATATATGAATTCTAGGATATAAATTTTCCCCTGAGTACCGCTTTGGTTGCATCCCATAGGTTTTGAAGGGATGTCTCATCATTGTCATTTTCTTCAATGAAATTATTAATTGTTTCTATAATTTGTTCTTTGAATAACTGGTTTTGGAGAATTGTATTGTTCAATTTCCAATTAATTTTTTACTTCTCTCTCCATGTACCCTTAACAATTATTTTCATTGCATTGTGATATGAGAAGGTTGCATTTATTATTTCTGCTCTTGAAGGTTTACATAGTACTTTAAACAATTTATCTTATTTCAACCTTACAAATATCCCTGTGAAGCAGACGCTATTATTTCTATTTTATATATGAAGAAACTGAGGCTCAGATAAATTAGATGATTCACTGCTGCCTCTTTCCTCCACACCACTGGTTTAATTGAAAGGCAATTAAAAAGCAAAAAGACAAAAAGCTTCTCTTACAGGAGATAATCAATTAAAATGTTGATGCTCTGGAAAAAAATTAAAGGAAGGAAGAAAAAGACAAGACAATTCACTTCAATCCAGAAGGCATTATTAAATTTATGGGCCTCTTTTTATGGGCCAGGCACTGCTAGGCACTACAGGTACAAAGACAGAAATGAAAATTGTCTCTGCCCTCAAGGAGTTATATTCTTTTGGAAACTGTAATGTTTCTGAATGTCGTTAATCTTCCTGACAAAAATTTAAGAATTATTTTTTATTTAACTGTTAGTTCAAATAAAGGAGAAAAGTTATGCATAAGTTTAAAGTTTTAAAGGACAAAGTTTTGGGGCATTCAATTCTGAAGAACTTGTTCCCCTGAAGGAAAGAATCTAGAAAAGCAAAAATGTGGGCTGAAATATGTGATTTTAAACAAGAACAAAGTTTAATTCATATTTGGGATTGTATAAGAGAAATATATAGTTGAGTGAAAAATAGGCATTTGAACTCTTCTCATTTTTGTTTAAGCATACCTGCAGTGAGCAACTACTTTCTGATATGGAAGAATAAGTTGATAAGTCAACCAAAAGATGTAAGTTGTACTTAAAAATAAGCATTACAATGCACTTATTTAACTTGGGAGTGTGACAAAGAAAAGCAAGAACAAAAGTCAAATAAACTAGCTTAACATTTTATTTACACATGAGAGAGTAAATCATTAATGACAAATTGATAAATAATCAAATATATATCAATTTAAGTCATAGCCTCATTTCTTATGTGATATTTTTTGCTTGGTCTAAAACTAAACTAGTATATTCAATGAAATACCTGTGAAGAATTTAAAAATACCTGAAGACTAAGGTACTTAATCTTAAATAAGTGGTGAGTCAATGAACAAATTATCCAAATAATAGAAAAGTTCATCAAAAAGCCCTGTGGTGAAACAAGATAACACTCAAGGAACACAGCATTAACTCTATGACTGACCCCATCTTATTATGACCCTTGCAGGAAGCTCAGACCAAGATGGGAAGTCCCAACGCTAGGTTGCTGATAGAAAGTCAGTGAATTGGAGCTTAAGTGAGAGGCAAGTACACAATTGTAAGCAAACCAGGGTGAGAAACTTGAAAAGCTTAAGGTCATAGGGCAATAATCAAGATTTTATCTTAGTTCAACAATTTGGGGCATATCAACAATTTACTCCTCAAGCTTGAGTTGCCCCTGAATTCCTTGAAGATTATATCACTCTATACTTACAGAGAGTAGCAATGGGACTACATAGAAGTCAAAATAAGACCCAGAAAGACCAGGCATCACCTCTACAAGTACACAGGGACAGACCACGCAAGAAGTTAGAGTAGAAAAAGAATGACTTCATTCTCGCTCCCTGAACAACTACTCCAACAATCATTTAAACAAATGTTTGGGGTATTGATCAAAAATCTATAGAAAAAATAGAGTAGGCCAGCTTTCCACCTGAAGATCATAAATTCAACTCAAAGTAAAGAGAACAGAAGATTAAAAGTAGAATAGGGATGTTTCAGGATGGTAAATCCAGACCTGGAAACAGTAGACTATCTATGCTTTTGCATTAAAATAAGAGAGAGGATTTCAAAGCAGACTTCAGGAGTAGAACAGTGTCACAGTGATCTGCTCCACCTGTCAATTAGACCAAATAAGATAGGCTGAGAATATATAGTCACTACAATCTTGACAGGAGGATACAGAACATATTCATGATACTAAGTCCCAATTTGGGAAACAAACATATAGGAATGAGGATATTTTTTGTTAAAAATAAGGAGTTATTAGATGCCAGGGATTCCCAAGTCACAAACCCAGAAGAGAAGAATTTCAAAACACCAAAAGCAAAAGCTGGATGAAAAAGTTTGACCACAAGATAATTGAAATCCCAAGAAGAAATTAATCAGGAAATAGGAAGAAAGGTGGAAGGAAAGATCAAAACCCAACAGAAGCAGAAGCAATTCCTCCAAAAGAAAATGATCTGTTTCCAATGAACAATGTATGAAAATGACCAAATAAAATAATGTTTTAAAAACTAAAAAAAAAAGAAGCAATTCCTCCCTACTAATACACATATCACCACCAAATCAGTCCCACCTCACAGTGCATGGGAAGAAAAGGGCCTCAAGCAAGACTGCTCAGGGAGAAAAGAAAAATTCAACACACTGCTCAAAATAAGGGCCTCAATATTATCGGATTCCAGAGCTTAAAAAAAAAAATTCATTTAGAAGAACAAAAGGCCAAGAATATTAAGGGAATTAATAAAAAATGATGAAGGAAGGCTCCTTAGTTAGTTGTACTGGCTCTCAAACTATAGTATAAAGTGTCAACCATCAAAACAATCTGGTATTGACTAAAAAATAGAATAATGGATCAGTGGAATAGATTAGGCACTCAATATGCAATAGTAAATGACCATAGTCCTCTAAGCTTTGATAAACACAAAGATTCAAGCTCTGGGGAGAACAATTCTCTGTTATATAAAACTGCTGTGAAAATTAGAAACCAATACGGCTGAAACTAGGTGAAAATCAATACTTCATACCATCTAACAAGGTAAAATAAAAATGGATTCATGATTTAGAAATAAAGGGTGACACCATAAACAAATAGTTTACTTGTCAGGTCCATAAATAAGGGAAGGCTTTATGTCCAAAAAAGACACAGAGCACATTATGAGATGTAAAATAAATAATTTTGACTACATTAAATTAAAAGGGGATTGTATAAACAAAACTAATGCAAACACAATTGGAATGGAAATCACAAATTTAGAAAAAAAAATTGATAGCAAGTGTCTTTGGAAAAGGGGCTTCATTTCTCAAATAAATAATTAAGTTAAATTTATAATAATACAAAGAATTGCCAATTGATAAATGGTTCAAGGATACAGTCATTTCTCAGAGGAAGAAATTAAATCTATGTCACATGAAAAAAATGTTCCAAATCACAATTGATTAGAGAAATGCAAATTAAAACAACCCTGAGATACCACTTCACACCTATCAGGTTGGCTACTATAACCAACAAGGAAAATGATAAATGTTGGAAGGGATGTGGGAAAATTGAGGCACTGACATACTGATGATGAAACTGTGAACTGATATTAACCATTCTGGAGAACATTCTGGAACCACACTCAAAGGGCCATAAAGCTATTCACATCCTTTGATCCAGCAATACCAATACTAGACCTGCATCCCAAAGAGATCAGAATTGGGGAAAAGGACCTACTTGTACATAAAGATTTTAGCAGCTCTTTTTGTAGTGGCAAAGAATTAGAAACTGAGGAGATGTACATCAACTGGAGAAAGGCTGAAGAAGCTCTGGTAGATGGTTGTAAAGGCATACTGTTGAGCCATAAGGAAAAAAAAAACAACAACAAACAACTGAACAAGTTAAAAAACACTGGAAAAATGTATATAAACTGATGCAAAGTGAAATGAGATGAAGCAGAAGAACAATGTATGTAGTAACAGAAATACTATATGATGACCAACCAAGAAGGACTAAAATATTATCAGCAAAACAATATTCCAAGATAACCCCCAACGAATTCATGATAAAGAAAAAAGCAGTATCCAGAGGCAAAGAAGGAATGGCTTCCTTCTGTTGGAATCTTTCAACTGTTGGAATCTGATTGTAGATCAAAGTGTGCCATTTTTTACTCTTATTTCCTTCCGGAGTTTTTTTTTATTATTATTATTATAGTGTGATATATCTTCTATCATAGCACGGGGAACAGGGAAATATATATTGCATAAAAAGTGCTGATATTATCTATATTGGATTATTTACTACTTAGGATAAGGGATAGAATCGGAGTCATAAAATGTCAGAAAACAATTATCAAAAATTCTTCTACATGTTATTAAAAAAAATTTAAGTAAAAAAGCAGTGCATCTTCACCAAAAATGAATCAACAAAGGAAATAATAAAGAATTTTATATGAAGACACAATAGATGAGATTAACTTAAAATAGATTCCATATTCTACAATAAAAATTTCAAAGGAAAAGAAAAGTTTGCTTACTAAATAAATTAGAATTTCTATAACAAGTGATACAAGAATTTTAGAAAAGTTTTAAAATAATAATATATAAATTAAATGAGAGAAATAAGCGGACAGAGGGGAGGAATTGGGGGACGGGGGGAATTAACAGTCTAGGAAAAAAGTACAATAGCTTATTCAAATGAAGGATTTCTAAATTAGAATGGTCCAAATAGAGTTAATGAATTTAGAAAACAATAATAAATACTAAAATCAGAAGATTGAAAAAAAGAAATATAAAGTGTCTCATATTAAAACTATCTTACCTGGATAGTTATCAAGGACAAATAATTTTAAATATATATCACATAACTATTTGAAACCATGCCCCAAAAGATCCTGGATATCATGTTGTGAAAAAATGAATGAAAACGTCTATGATTTATTACAAAATAATAATGTTAAAAATAAAAAAAACACAGAAAAAAAGGCATTGACTTCCCAAAAGAAAATTCAAAGTGAAAACTTCCAAAAATGTCAAAAAAGAATAGTCAAATCCAAACCTTCTAGGTCAACAAAAATAATAATAAAGACATATCATAAATAATAAGAATGAAATCAAGTTACTAGGAGCAATGGGTTTAATCACACAATATTTAGCAACCACTACCTATAATATGGAATATAATATTTCCAAAGATAAAAGACATAAGCCTATAGCCAGAGTAACTTAGCCAGCAAGACTGAGTCTAATACTACAAGGGTAATGATGGCCTGAATATAGAAACTGAATTGCTTATGACAATAGTCAAGAAAAACATAAAATTTAAAAATAAGTTAATATTCAGAAAGAAGCAGAAGAAGCATTTATTGGAGGCCACTGTGTACGAAGCACTATGCTAAGCATTCTACAAATATAAATTATTTTATTTGATCCTTAAAATAGCCCAGAGAAGTCATTGCTACAATGATCCCTCTGAGACAGACAGAGGTTAAATGACCTCTATCCATTGTGCCATCTATCTGCCTGTAATTAAGGGACTTGGCTCAGTGCTGAGCCTGGAGTCAGGAATACCCCTCTTCCTGAGTTTAAATGTTACCTCAGGTACTTATTAGCTGTGTAACCTTGGGATAGTCATATAACTTTCTTTGCCTCAGTTTTCTCATCTGGAAGGTGATCTGGAAAAGCAAATAGTAAACCACTCCAATATCTTTGACAAGAAATCCCCAAAAAGGGTCATAACGAGTTGGACATGACTGAAAAAAAAATAAAACACTTAAGCAACAAAAACATGATAATGAACTGTTAGCATTCTAAAAGAGGTAGTGGAAGATATAATGGTAATTTTTTGGTAACAATGTCATTTGAGGTCACAGACAGAATAAAATTTGACAGAAGAACAAGGTGTGACAGAGGCTGGCACTAAAGAAAAAGTGCCAGGCTGAAGAGCTGATGAATCTTTCTCCTTGTCAGGGGAGGGGCCCTAGAAGTTGGAATCTTGAGGAAGCAGAAAATTTTCTATGAAGAGCAGTTGGTCTCTCAGTCTGGAGAAGCTGAAGAGGGAGGGGTGAATAAGATTTTCTCCTGAAGGTTACTCACCTTTTCCTGCTTGTGACTGGAAATCCTTCCCCCCAACATTTCCCAATTGAAATGACTATCGAAAAGAAACCTGAGAAAAGGCATTTTGAATCTCTGTCAGACCATACCTCAGCTCCTGTTGCCCTGGTTCTGAACTGTGGCCAAGGGGCCAAACCCAGGGCCAGTCAACCTATCTCTCAGGGGGCTTAGGCTGCCAAGGCCTGAGATCCCCCAAAACTTGAGGAGGGAAGTAAAAAGGTTTTAGCTAGAGGAAGGGATCCCTTTTTTCCCAGTATCCTTTCCCATTCTGCCCTTGCTAGTTATTCCTTTATATTACCCTGATTGAGTTAACTGACATTAAAGTAGTTATCTTTTCCCCATGCTTTGAATCAAGTATAGGTGAACAGATCAAGGGGACAGACATGTTCTTAAGAAGAAACATTTAGTCTCTAGTAATGGAGGGACAACAGCAAATCTGGGAGGGCAGTCATAGCCAAGGAAGGAAGGATGAAGGGGGAAAATCTTCAAACCCCTTCCCCTCTCTCTGAGCCAATCCTAAACATCATCTATCTCTCTCCCAGATTCCTGTTTCCTTTTACCAAATCCAAACCATTTCTCCATTACAAAGGAATGATTTTGTTGTTTTCAAGATGTTGAAAGAAAAACAGGAACAGGAGAAAAAAATATACACTAAAAGGAGAACAAAGAGGGGAAATTACTGGTTCAAATAATCAGCGTATACCATATAAATGAATATAAACTTGGAGAGAGGAAGTCACTGAAGCTCACTTTGAATTGAAATAGTCAAAGGAAACGAGAGCACATATATAAAAGGTTTGGTATAGAAGTATATTTAACTCAAAAGGTAAACAGGAGGGAATGAGAAGAAAGGAAATGAGAAAAAGAAATAAAAAGTAAAATTATAAGAGTAAGAGACCTCAAGGTACATTCAACACATGAATTCATTCAACAGATGAATTTAGTGACAAAAAATAAGGATATGAATAAAATTTTATAATATATAGATTATATAAAGTTTTATAAAATTTAGATAATTCTAATGAACAGCAACTGAAATGAAGAGATACATATCGCATCTATATATGGAACCAAAATATAAAAATCAACCATGTATTAGGGCAGTATAACCTGATACACAAATGTTAAAAAGGAATAATAGTAAGAAAATAATTTACTAAAATTATATTAAAAACCACTAAACAAGCGATTTAAATCAACTAGAATAAATTAATGCTAAAATGTGGGTTGACAAAGAAAACATTTTATTAAAGATAATGGCAATAATGAAACAAAAAACAAAGTTTAAGATCTGAATAGTTTTATAATATATAAATTATGTAAAGTTTTAGAAAATTTAGATAACTTTCAAGGCATTTTTCCACCAAACTGCCCCAGAGAAGTACTAATTAGTCCTCCTTGCCATGATATCCTGGGATCAAGCCTTTTCAGTCCCTTTTAGCCTGCTTGGATCTCATTGACAGTCCAAAGTTTTTACATCTCATGGTCGCTGGTTGCTGGTACTAATTCTCACTGATTTCACTGAAAAGGGAGTAACCTTGGACTAACAGTCCTGGCTTTCACCTCTAGGGATAAGGGTGCTCCCTCAGGCAGAAAATGGGCATTATTTGAAAGACCTGTTGGTGGGAACACTGGCCTGCTGGCAGGAATCCAGGAATCATGTGAAAAGCCAGCCAGCTGGAGCTCCCAAACCACCCACTTGCCTGATAATCCCTGCAAGAGAATAAAAAGCCCAGGCAATGACAGCCTTTTGTAGTTCTCTGCCCACAGACAGCCTGATGTTGATGGGACATGGAAAAAAGGCTTCTTCCAACTCTGTGGGAGTGAATGCTCTATGTCCTCTTATGTAGACCAACAACCCTATGCCCTTCCCTTGATTATTGCTAATTTAAGTAAGTATGTATAACCCCTTGTGCCACTGGACTGGAGTGCCAAATCATTCCCACCCTTGTAACTTCCTCTGCAGGTCTAACGGTCATGCATGATTATCAGCATTCTGAGTGTCTTTCCTTCCTTGTAGAATCCAAATCCCTGGATAGTTTAGACAGTCCACCCACAGTATGTGTGTCAGACCCAAGATACTCACTACCATGACCTAGTGTCCTCAAGGGCCCCTCATGATCTAGGCAAAGACCCACCAAATGAACAAGATGGGCAAGCACCAATCTTTTAGCATCTGAGGCAGAAGGGTGCCCCCAGTTGACTCATCTTCCTCCACCATCTACTAAAGAAGGATCTACCTAAGGTGAATAATACTCAAAGCTCTGCTGACCTCAATATGCAATACTGGCAGTCCCTGTGCCACCATTAGGGGTTGGGAATACCCTGAAAGGGGGTTTCTGGGGACCATTTAAGCCCCTGGAAAGTCCACTGGGATCCCCTTAACATCCAAAGATTTAGGCTGTATGAGATCCTGGGTCCCAGTGAACTGTAATCTCCAAGAACCCTGAGCACCATCAAGAATGGGCCAATAGCATTGAAGGGTTATGACACCAGGCAGGGGTGACCACAGGACCAGACTTCTGGGTAGTGGCAATATATGCCCTGTATCATTATACCCCCATCTTGATCCCCTACCTTATTACTGGTATGGATATTCTCAGTAACCAATTCAGAGATTTGGAATAAATCTAAGTTTTTCCAAGACATATGATCCCCTTATCACCTGAGGCAAGAGACTGAGAGTCTACGTCCAATCATTAAAATGGTCCTCAGACTCAAGAGGTCTTGGTATTTCCCATTTCCTTCACAACTCCAAGTTGGTGGTCAGTAGTTTGAATCACCGTTGATTGCAAACTCTTGAACTCTGTGGTTGTCGTCATCCAAACACCTTCCTAGACAACATCATCCCTGTTAGGGTAGAGATCTCAGCTAAACCACAATATGACCAGTATGCCATTAGCAATCTCAGAAGAGCTTTTTTTTTTTTAATTCTGTCACTAATACCATAGGCAGAAGGGCACAGTTTTCTTTTACTTTTGAAAGTGCCCAGTATATATTCATAGGCCTCCTTAAGAATTACTTTAAATAGTCTCATTTTTAGCCCATGGGTTATGACAACAAGACTTTTTAATTGGCACCCAGTTTGTTAGCAAGGCACTAGGTGGATAATATCCGGGTCCAGTAGAATGTCACGACAAGGTCACAGCAAAGCTTGTAGCCTCCTCCCTGGTATCATATCTTATTGGCTATGGGTGGGTTGTGACGCCCCCACACAGTACAGAAACCCATAGAAACTGAAAATTTTAGACTATGCCAGAATTTGAGAAAGATCTAACATCCTTCACTTTGTCTGAAGGGAATTTGAGGCCCTCCAACCCCAGGAAAGGAAGCCCAACAGCTGGAGATTTTTTGGAGCTTCTGAAAACAACCAATCCCTCACCTACAACTGCTCCTGAAACCTTTCTACAAGGTCCCACAAAAGTCCACTAGTGATGTTCCACTGGGACTTCAAAGAGGATACTGCCCTTGCTGCTCTCCTGTACATCTGTTTCTTTTGCCCTCCCCCTGGTTCCATGAGGGGATGGATTCAAATTTGAGGTTTAGGCAATAGTTATTCATTCCTCTTAGAATTTGTGGACATTCGAACATGGCCAATGTTGGCCCATGGGATTCTGGAGCAAAATACTACCCGACCTCCCAACCTACTGCTCTCCACTTAAGCAGCAGCTGCAGCCTGCCTATTGAAACCAAACATCTGACAGTGATGATCACAGGCAGATCTAGGCCAAAGTCACCACTCTTCTCTGGGTATGCATATCATTCAGACTTAAATAACCACTTGTGCCCAAAAGGGACTGGCCACTCAGCACAATAGTTGGAGGGTTAAGCTATCCTGTTAGCCACAGTCCAAACTCCATTCTTGGAACGAACAGTCTGCAATTTGTTGACATATTCTTGGGCACTGGCCAGTGGATTGGCTACCAAGTACATGGCCACCCACTCTGGGCCCAAGAACACTGGACTTCCCTGACTAAAGCTAGTCCATCACATCTTATCCAGCACTTACCTCCCCACACCAATCAATATGCAAGAAAGCCACTTGTGCAAAGTCAATCTGAATAATGTCATGTTTAAAATTTGCTTAGACTTTGGGCACACGTATAACCAGCCTGCTGGAGATGGTAGTCCAGAAATATCATTGTACATGTGCACTGAGTGAGACAACACAAAACCAATCTCTTCATGATATGGGTATCAATTGGCATATTTTTTGCTCTTATATAAAGTCATTTGTTCTTGTATAGAAAAGCAGCTGCCATATTCTCAACTGCATGCTGTTTTGGTGTACTAGTAAAGTACCTTTACTACCTTTCTTTTCCTCAGTTTGCCTCATTAACTAGTATAAAGCCTGAATCTTAATCATTTGGGGAACCCAAATGGGACTCCTCACTTGCATGAATATCTCCATGTGAGCTTATCATCTACAGTCAGCATTTGGACCTTTGTCTGATCACAGGTCAGAGTGGATTCTCCTGGTGGTCAGTCAACTGTAAAATGGTTGGAGAATTAAACTCCTCAAACCCAGGAAGGAAGAGAAATAGGTCCTAGGTCCAAAATTGACTCTTTTTTGTACATGAAGATGAAAGAGGGGGCAGCTGGGTGGCTCAGTGGATTTAGATCCAGGCCTAGAGATGGGAGGTCCTAGGGTCAAGTCTGGCCTTAGACATGTCCCAGCTGTGTGACCCTGGGCAAGATATTTGACCCTCATTGCCTAACCCTTACCACTGTTCTGCCTTAGAACCAATACACAGTATTGACTCTAAGATGGAAGGTCAGGGTCTTAAAAAACAATGAAGATGAAAGAATGGTGGACTGCAAAGGAAAAGACAGTGTTGAGTAACTAGTCTTGATCTGGCATTAGGTGGCCAAGGTACAGAACAGTCAAGGGACACCAGTGTCATTATGGGATCAAGACAGAGTTGAGTCTCCTGCCAATTCCCTAGTACATAAGCTGTTAAAAGCTTGGAACAAGGGAAAACTGCCAGTTCAACTGGGAATGTCTAAAATAAGAGCTATAAAGCTCAGCACAGGCTGGACTCAGTACATATATAACTGTGGAAAGCAAATTTGACCAGATAAATAGGGGACACCTTTCATTATTGTCAGCTGTGCATGCTAAAAAACAGATTTGAGGATCTAGTGCTTAGGCAAAATGACAAGTCACTATTGGGTGAAATACCCAAATTAAAACTGCCTCTTATTATCAGGTACAATAGAGGCATGGTCCAACACCAGGGGACCACCATATAATCCAGATTTCTCATTACCAAAGATCATGGCACCTTTAAGAACCACTTCTGTAGGGAATAATCACTGCATCCCAGAAATTTGCTAGCCACTCAGCTGGACCAAGAAAATGAAGGTGATCTAAAAACAGTTGTATCAGTTTATATTAATCATTAAGCAATAAACATTCACCATTTCTTTCATAAACTCTGCCCCAGCTGGAGTAGGAAAGGTATTCATGAGCCCAGGAGAATTGTATCTTATGTTTTTTATTGGCCTGAAGAAGTAAATTGGGAAAGAAGAAAAGTAAGGTTCAGGAAGTGAAAGCTTCTGTGGTCACCAGGAGGAGGGTGATGCAGAAAAGAGAATCTTTAATGAAGGACCAGAAAAGGAGATTTAGAAACATGAGGTTAGGAAAAATTAGGGAAGAAGTGAGGACTTTTACTCTAAAAGAGGGAGCACTTTTAAGAGAGATTGCAGGAAACATGAATAGAACAAGGCCTTCAGTTGAAGGTGACATCCAACAAGTTATCCAACAGGTCACCTCAAAAAGAACCAGTTGCCAATCAGATACCTCCTCCATTATAGCAATTGACTTGGACAGTGAACAGTTTTGTGCACTGTTTTAAATACTGAATATTTGTATGAATATTTGCAATGTGGAGGAGAAAGAGAGTTGGGAACTAGGGGTATTTTTGCAGGGTAGTATTTTTAATGGAATGGAGTTCTGGTTACAGAACTTAAAAAAAAAAAAGAAAGAAACATGGCTGCAATCTAGACACGAATCACTTCCTCTCCCCGGCACCAAATAAAATAGACTACCTTATAGGAGCATAAAGAATCAACTTTGGAAGAATGGAGGGACTTTCCAGTACTCCACAGAATCGAAGGTACTTGGGGTTTGAACATTGCCACACTATAAGAAGGAGGAAAAGCTTGCACAAAAACGTGAACTGAGCCTCTCTTCCCCCCCCCCCCCACCTCTCCCACTAAACCAGAGTAGGGGATCAGAGTGCTCATTGGGACAGTGAGTGAGTGAGTAACATCTCTGTCTGGGGGGGCACACCAGGGTTCTTGGGATCTAAAGACTGCTAGGAAACAACCTCTCAGGGTGGTTTCACGGGAAAACTCTGCGCACTGGAGAGCGCACAAACTGCGAACAGTGAGGAGTCTCCAGAGTCTGTAAAAACTGCCTAAGGCCAAAGCGCAGCCCCTCACTGTAGTGGGGGGGCCAATCCAGGCTCCCTGGAAACTGAAAGGGAAAACCAGATATCCACCCCTCAGAGCTATTTTACAGGAGATTCCTGCACACGGGTGAGAAGAGATCACACAGCACAGGGGCAGGAGCGCTGAGCACAGGGGCAGGTGCACAGAGCTTTGGGGCAGACAGGACACACTGAGCACAGGGACCGGCTTGCTAACAAACTTCAGAGGCTGGGAAGAACTAGTCTGAGGCAACCTAAATCCACAGAAAACACGCCCATATCACCCAGATCTCAGACCAAAAAGGAAAGGGGAAAATAACCACCGAAGGGATGGCTCACATGGCCCAAAATCAAGCCTCCAAGAAGAAAGGGAAAAAAGTGACTACTAAAAACTTCTATGGCGGGAGTACCCAAGGAAAATAAAGGAAAGAGAATGAAATCCAAACAAAATCAAAACATGCCCCCCAAAATGGAAATTATCCACAAGCTCTGGAAGAACTCAAATTGGAGCTTATTCAAAAGATGGAAACCTTCTGGAAAGAAAAATGGGAGAAAGAGATCAGCAGTCTGATAGACAAGACTTCACAATTGGAGAAAGAGCTGGAAGTCTCTAACAAAAGGGTAGAACAAGCTGAAAAACAAATCCAGTCCCTAAAGACCAGAAATAAGCAACTGGAAGACAGTGAGCTTGCAAAACAGCAAGAATTAATAAAACAAAGTAAAAAAAAATTAATGAATTAATAGAAAACATAAAATATCTCACTGACAAGATGATAGACCAGAAAAGAGAGGAAGAAGAGACAACCTGAGAATTACTGGTCTCCCCAAAAAAACAGAGATAAACAAAAACCTAGAAGCTATTCTACAGGAGATTATAGAAGAAAATTGTCCACATGCTCTGGAGCAAGGGGGCAAAATAGAAATAGAAAGGGTTCACAGAACACCCTCTACACTAAATCCCCAAAAGATAACTCCCAGGAATGTAATTGTCAAATTCCAAAGCTTTCAAGCAAAAGAAAAAAATCTTACAAGAAGCCAGAAAAAGACAATTTAGATATAAAGGAATGTCAATCAGGGTCACACAAGACCTTGCAATTTCCACTCTGAATGACCATAAGGCATGGAACATGATTTTCAGAAAGGCAAGAGAGCTGGGTCTTCAACCAAGAATCAGTGACCCATCAAAACTGACTATATACATCGAGGAGAAAGTATGGGCATTCAACAAAATAGAAGATTTCCAAGTTTTTGCAAAGAAAAGACCAGAGGTCTGTGGAAAGTTCGATCTCGAAAAACAAAGAGCATGGAATACATGAAAAGGTAAATATGAAGGAAAAGGAAAAGGAGAAAAATGTTATCTTTTTCTTTTATTCAAACTCTGTTCTATAAGGAATACATTTATATCAATTTATATATATATATATTAATATGTGGGGAAAATGTAATGTGTAACTCTCAAAAATTACATGCATCATTAGAGTAGTAAGAAGAATCACGCATAGGGAACGTTTGGGGTATTAAGATGATATGGAGAAAGGGGGGGATAGAAAGAAAAAGGGAGGGGGGAATCTTTGATGGTACTAAGATATACTCCAAGAAATAGGGGGTAAAAACTAAATAGAATAATCTTTCTCACATAAAGATACACATGAAAAGGGGTGGGGAAGAAAACTCCTATAAGATGGAGAGAAAGAGTTTTAATTAAACCTTACTCTCAGTGAAATCAACTCTGAGAGGGAAGAGCATCCAGATCCATTGGGATCTTGAATTCTATCTTTTCCAACAGGGTAAGGAAGAAGGGAAAACCAAGGGGGGAAGGGAGGAGGGAACACAGAAAGGAAGGGAAGGAGGAGGGAGAGGGAACAAAAAGGGAGGGGATAGAAAGGGAAACATATCAAGGGAAGGGTTTATGGGGACTGACTTAAATTAAATCACTGGCTTAAAAGGGTATAGCTAAAGAAGAAAGGTCAGATGGATTCACAAATGGATTTTATCAAACATTCAAAGAACAACTAATCCCAATATTATACAAACTATTTGAGAGAAAAAGCCAAGGAGTTCTACCAAATTCATTTTACTACACAAATATGGTACTGATTACAAAGCCAGGCAGGCCAAAAACAGAGAAAGAAAATTATAGACCAATCTCCCTAATGAATATAGATGCAAAAATCTTAAATAGGATACTAGCAAAAAGACTCCAGCAAATGATCAGAAGAGTCATTCACCATGATCAAGTAGGATTTATACAAGGGATGCAGGGCTGGTTCAATATTAGGAAAACCATCCACATAATTTACCATATCAACAAGCCAACCAACAAAAATCACATGATTATTTCAATAGACGCAGAAAAAGCCTTTGATAAAATACAACACCCATTCCTATTAAAAACACTAGAAAGCATAGGAATAGAAGGGTCATTCCTAAAAATAATAAACAGTATATATCTAAAACCATCAGCTAATATCATCTGCAATGGGGATAAACTAGATGCATTCCCAATAAGATCAGGAGCGAAACAAGGATGCCCATTATCACCTCTACTATTTGACAATGTACTAGAAACACTAGCAGTAGCAATTAGAGAAGAAAAAGAAATTGAAGGCATTAAAATAGGCAAGGAGGAGACCAAATTATCACTCTTTGCAGATGACATGATGGTCTACTTAAAGAATCTTAGAGATTCAACCAAAAAGCTAATCGAAATAATCAACAACTTTAGCAAAGTTGAAGGATACAAAATAAACCCGCATAGGTCATCAGCATTTCTATATATTTCCAACACAGCTCAGCAGCAAGAACTAGAAAGAGAAATCCCATTCAAAATCACCTTAGACAAAATAAAATACTTAGGAATCTATCTCCCGAGACAAACACATGAACTATATGAACACAACTACAAAACACTCTCCATACAACTAAAGCTAGACTTGAACAATTGGAAAAACATTAACTGCTCATGGGTAGGATGAGCCAATATAATAAAAATGACCATCCTACCCAAACTTATTTATCTATTTAGTGCCATACCCATTGAACTTCCAAATTTTTTTTTTACTGATTTAGAAAAAAACATAACAAAGGTCATTTGGAAGAACAAAGGATCAAGGATATCCAGGGAAATAATGGGGAAAAAAACTACAAAGGAAGGGAGCCCTCCTGTCCCAGATCTCAGACTTTATTATAAACCAGCAGTCATCAAAACAATCTGGTACTGACTAAGAGACAGAAAGGAGGATCAGTGAAATAGTCTCAGAGTAAGTGACCTCAGCAGGACAATATATGACAAACTTAAAGATCCCAGCTTTTGGGACAAAAACCCACTATTTTATAAAAACTGCTGGGAAAATTGGAGGATAGTATGGGAAAGATTAGGTTTAGATCAACACCTCACACCCTACACCAAGATAAATTCAAAATGAGTGAATGATTTGAACATAAAGAAGGAAACTATAATAAAATTAGGTGAACACAGAATTGTATAGGTGTCAGACCTTTGGGAAGGGAAAGATTTTAAAACCAAGCAAGACTTAGAGTCATAAAATGCAAAATAAATAATTTGGACTACATCAAATTAAAAAGTTTTTGTACAAACAAAACCAATGGAACCAAAATCAGAAGGAAAGCTACAAATTGGGAAACAATCCTCATAAAAAACTCAGACAAAGGTTTAATTACTCAAATTTATAAAGAGCTAAATCAACTGTCCAAAAAATCAAGCCATTCTCCAATTGATAAATGGGCAAGGTACATAAATAGGCAGTTTTCAGATAAAGAAATCAAAACTATTAATAAGCACATGAGAAAGTGTTCTCAATCTCTTATAATCAGAGAGATGCAAATCAAAACAACTCTGAGGTATCACCTCATACCCAGCAGATTGGCTAACATAACATCAAAGGACGGGAATGAATGCTGGAGGGGATGTGGCAAAGTAGGGACACTAATTCACTGCTGGTGGGTTTGTGAATTGATCCAACCATTCTGGAGGGCAATTTGGAACTATGCCCAAAGGGCCCTGTCTGCCCTTTGATCCAGCCATAGCACTGCTGGGCTTGTACCCCAAAGAGATAATAAGGAAAAAGACTTGTATGAGAATATTCATAGCTGCACTCTTGGTGGTGGCCAAAAATTGGAAAATGAGGGGATGCCCTTCAGTTGGAGAATGGTTAAACAAATTGTGGTATATGTTGGTGATGGAATACTATTGTGCTAAAAGGAATTATAAAGTGGAGGAATTCCATGAAGACTGGAACAGCCTCCAGGAAGTGATACAGAGCGAGAGGAGCAGAACCAGGAAAACATTGTACACAGAGATTGACACACTGTGGTACAGTCGAACTTAATGGAGTTTTCCATTAGTGTCAATGCAATGTCCCTGAACAATCTGCAGGGATCTAGGAGAAAAAAAACACTATCCACAAGCAGAGGACAAACTGTGGGAGTAAAAACACCGAGGAAAACCAACTGCTAGACTACAGGGGTTGAGGGGATATGACTGAGGAGAGACTCTAAAAGAACACTCTGGTGCAAATACCAACAACATGGAAATGGGTTCGAATCAAGAACACTTGTGATACCCAGTGGAATCGTACGTCCGCTATGGGATAGGTGGGGGGGAGGGGGGGAGGAGAAAAAGGATCTTTGTCTCCAATGAATAATGCTCGGAAATGACCAAATAAAATAATGTTTTAAAAAAATAAAGAACTTTTAAATTTGTGAATACTTTATTGAGACACCCTTTGTTTGCATGGTAGAAATGGGCAATTTTCTAAAGAGGTCAAGTTCCCTGAAGGTTTCCCTTGTTAAAGACTGAAAGGGTTAATGGGCATCTTAGTAGAAACTGAGATATGTGCCTTAATTACCCTGCCTAAAATACAATAAGGTCCTATATCTTCAAGGGACAAATTCCAAGACCTTTAGTGGATGGCTGAAAACACAGATATAAAGTGAATATCTACTATTAATCACAGGGATCAGTTTACTATCAAATCAGCAGATATAGGGGCACAACTGCACTCCAGCACCACTATTCTTGCACTTATACACCATCATTACAGTAAATAAGGGTTTTCTTCAACAAAAGCACTGAGATAAGGCTACGACAAATACATTTAGGGAGAACACTAGAAGAAAAATGAAATAAAGTTTTGCATGGAAGCATGAGTATGAGGACAATGGGAAATGAGTCGTGTACCAGGCTGTTGGATTTCATGTTACAGCCCATACTCATTTGGCTGGTGGCTTGAAACTTATGAACCATTTTTTTCACATTTTCTGGGATTTTCCAAATTTTCCTTTGTTTTCTCCTATGGTTAACCATGGTTAACTTAATCACTGGATAAAGCAGCATGATGATAGCTTTTGGACCTTTCATGTTATTTTCATAATTTTTGTAATGCCTAACACCCCTAGCTCATGTGTGGAAAGAACCTGTTATATAAATTTGAGGCCATTATTCACCGTGATCCAAGAAAGGGTACATTAGAACAAAATGGAATTTGGCTCTTTGGGTAATTTTAACAGGACCTAAAAGTTATATGTTGTAAAAATTTATTAGACCTTGATCAAATTCAGATCTCCCTGCCCTTCTAGGAATCTCAGATTGAGTAGGCGTCTGGGGTCATTTCTCTCTCCCAGACACCTTTGTTTTTTGAATGAAGTCTAAACTCCAGCAGCTGAAAATAAGCAACACCAAATGACTGGAACCTGATCCATGGTTTGGCACTTCCTATTTCTGTACTCATATCTTTACTGGATGAATATATCCCCTAAACATCCCTTTTCAGATTTCTGCTGAAAGATCCCATCCTGTTGTAGACAGCCATGCAACTTGCTTCTTTGACATTAGACTTTTCCAGCATGTCTAAGTCCCTAATAAAAATGCCCGTCTTCCTTCTGAATTCCAGTCTGCCTCATATTTTTCTAAAGGTTGTCACTTCTATTGTCAGAAGTGAGATTTGAAGCCTCCTTAGTCTGAGATCTGGATGCTCTGATAACAGTGTGACACCCTAAAACTAATTCATGTTCTTCTGTGAATCAGTGAATAACTTGCTCCTCAAAATCCCAAAGTCTACTTGTCTGAATGAATTCAATAAAGTAATATTCATTTCATGAACCATAAATAAAATTTATAATGACTGACAAAAAAAATCCCATTCATACTCTTGGTTATGTAGGAGTTAAATTAATGTGTAATGCTTGAAGTATTATAATTACAAGGTTTATTATCTAACAAAACAGAACCATGTGACTAAGATTCTTCTACCTTCTCTAAAAGGCTGCTCCACCGAAACCATGACAGGAAGGAAAAAGAAAGAGAGAGATGAACCTCCACCCAATTTATATCCTGTCTACGACAACACATAAGGACCGAAAGTAAGTGGGGTTCTGGGAATTGTAGTTTTGCTGGGAATTGTAGTTTTTAGGGCAACAGATTCTAATTACACAGTCAAGATTGCCTCTATATACAGACTCTGGTCCAGTAATGTGAAAAATTTGAATTCTGGAGATTCTGGTACCCCTATATGTATAGCCACTACTCAAATAGGAACTCAATATACACTGAAAACTTGTGGGTACCTCAATGTTTGACAAAATCTTACCAAACATATGCAACATTGCTGGCCAACAA
This sequence comes from Monodelphis domestica, assembly GCF_027887165.1. Lineage (NCBI taxonomy): Eukaryota > Metazoa > Chordata > Mammalia > Didelphimorphia > Didelphidae > Monodelphis > Monodelphis domestica. The sequence continues at coordinate 242,007,715 of NC_077233.1, read as the reverse complement.
TTAGGCTGTTTTAATTGACACAAGGTTAATTTTTTTATGTAGACTATTTTTCCATAGTTACATGATTCATAATTTCCCTCCTCCTCCACTCTCCATTTCCCCCCCTCCCAAAGCTGTCAAGCTGTTCCACTGGGTTATACATGTATGTATCATTGTTCAAAACATATTTCTATTCGAAACATATATCAAAAAAATGTTTCTATATTTGCAGTAGAGTGATCCTTTAACATCAAAACCCTAATCAGATCCCTATCGCTCTATGTGATTAAGCATATGTTTTTCTTCTGCATTTCTGGTTCCACAGTTCTTTCTCTGGATGTGGACAGCATTCTTTCTCACAAGTTCCTCTGGATTGCCCTGGATCATTGCATTGCTGCTAGTATAAAAGTCTATTACATTCAATTGTGCCACAATATATCCGTCTCTGTGTACAATGTTTTCCTTTTCTGTTTTCTGTACAATGTTTCTGCTCCTTTAGCTCTGCATCAGCTCCTGGAGGTTGTTCCAGTATACATGGAATTCCTCCATATCCTTATTTACAAGGTTAATTTTTGAAAAATTATCTTAAAAAAAGTTCATAGAATGGGATGCTTTTAACAAATAGCTCCATGAAGTGGATGTGGCAAAATTGAGACATTAATGCATTGCTGGTGGAATTGTAAATTGATTTGACCATTCTGAAGGGCATTTTGGAATTATGCCCAAAAGGGGCTAATTATGCCCTTTGACCCAGCCATACCACTGCTGGGTTTGTACCCCAAAGAGATAATAAGGAAAAATACTTGTACAAAAATATTTATAGCTTTGCTTCTTGTGGTGACAAAACATTGTAAAATGAGGGGGGGGGGGCTTGATTGGGGAATGTCTGGTTGCATCTGTTAGTGATGGAATACTATTGTTCTGAAAGGGAGGATTTCTATGTGACCTGGAAAGACCTCCAGGAATTGATGCAGAGTGAAAGGAGCAGAACCAGAAGAACATTCTACACAGAAACTGAAATATTGTGGCACAATCAAATGTAACAGACATTTCTACTAGCAGCAATACAAAGATCCAGGACAATTCTAAATGACTTATGAGAAAGAATACTATCCACATCCAGAGAAAGAACTGTGGGAGTAGAAACACAGAAGAAAAACATATGATTGATCACATGGTTCGATGGGAATATGACTAGGTGTTTGGTGTTACCATATCACTCTATTGCAAATATGACTAACATGGAAATAGATTTTGAACAATGATACGTATATAACCCAGTGGAATTTCTCGTCAGCTCTGGCAGTGGGTAGAGAAGGGGGTGGGAAAAATCATGAATCATGGAACAATGGAATAATATTCTAAATATATAGATAAATGAAACAGAAGAAAACCAAATAGTTCCTGGAAACTACCAAAAGGGAGACAGAGGCCACCATTTCTCTTAGAAAAGTATTTTAGAAAACTTAAGGCCAGAAATGGTCTTATGTCTGTGTATTGGAAATGCAGAAAAGGTCTGATGTCAGTGTATTAGGGGATTATTTTAAGAGGGAGATGATAACTTCAAGATCATATCTGCCAATCTTCTACCTCCTCCCTCTTTCCTCCCTTCCCCCCTCCCTGTTCTTCCTCCTTCCTCCCTTCCCCCCTTCATTGATTTTTCTGTTGGTAGCACTGAAGTCAGCTCAAAGTGAGTATCTTGGTATATCAAACAAAGCACTCTCTTTTCTAAATTTAAGTAAGGGGGTTTATTTAGAAGAAGGGGAAAGGTAAAGAAGTTGAGGGGAGAGAGGGTTTGGGGTTTCCCCAAATTCCTAAATTGGAGGATGGTGGAATAGAATTCAGATTTGGGAAAATGGCCAAAAGGTTTGAAGATTTAGTCACTGAAGTATTGTAGGGAGAAACCAGAGAGCAAGACATTTCTGTCCTTCCTCCTTTCTGTCCCAAGGGCAAGAGACCAAGTTTTTTCAGTTTGCCTCTTCTTCTTCAACTGTCCTCCCCAGTCTTCATTCCAAATAGAATGTCCATCTTGATTGACAGTTCTGTAGTCCTTGCTTCTCCAGCATTTGCTGCACTTTTTTTTTCATCTCTCCTCCACAACATTACATCAGGACTCACAATTATCTTTTTGAAAAAAACTTTAGAATCAGCAAATGATAGTACCAGATTTCAAACTGTATTACAAAGCAGCAATCATCAAAAGAAATAATTTGGTACTGGATAAAAGATATAGGTAAATAATATTTGGCAATAAATGACCATATTTCTTTGGGACAAAAACTCTGAAAAAAATTTGGGGAAATTGGGAAGCGATAGGGCAGAGACTGGGATAGACCAAAAAAGACAAAGTTAATATGGGCACATGATTTAGAAATAAAGACTGCTAGCACAAGCAAATTAGGGGAGCATGGAATGGTTTCACCTATCTGATCTATGGATAAGGAAAGAAATTATGAACAAATGAGATAGAGAGCATTACAAGACATAAAATGAATAATTTTTATTATACTAAATTAAAAAGATTTTGTACAAAACAAAAATTATAAGAAAATCAGAAAGTTAGGAAAAAAATTTACAGCAAGTATCTCTGATGAGGATTCATGTCCCAAATATATAGAGAATCAAGCCAAATTTATAAAACTATGTCTTTCTCCAATTGATAAATGTTCAAAGAATATGTAAAGGCAGTTTTCAGATAAATAAAAGCTATCTATAGTCACATAAAAATGTTCTAAATCTGATTAGTATTACAATTAAAATTATCTCTAGACACTGATTTTTGGGTAAAAATATAAATTAATTTACTATATCAGGTTTATTGGTTAGGCCAGAATCATGACTGATAAAGTGATATACATCTCCATGGCACTCTTGTGACCAGGGTCAATCCAAGCTGGGTTAGGCAGCTTAAGAAATAGATTTTTGGGGGAGCTCATTATTCAGCACCTCCCTTGGAAACACCAAGATATCTTTAATTGGTGATAGGTAATTAAGAGGTGGTCCCATCAACCTATCCATCTCTTCCATTTCCATCCCTACAGGTGAAACAGTCACATGTATCAAAACAAACAAAAAAAGACCTTTCTCTCCCCCTCATCTATTAACCAAATTCTATTAAAAAGGAAAACATTCCTCTGGATTCCCAAGGAGAAAGAAAATGCAAAAAGTGGTGGACTAGATGGTATTTCTGACCCAGAACTCAGACATAGAAATGCACAATAATTTTCCCTATGCTAGAGGAATTAGTACAATGTATTAAAAATAGATTCTCACAATTCCCTCTCTACTTCTTAGCACCTCAAATATGATTACTATACATTACATGGAGGAGTTAACTTGGATGTTTCTCAACATGATGTCAAAAATGATTGAGATACCCTGAAAGTACATTAAGGGGTACAAGGGTCTTACAAACAAACAAAATAATGATCCATGGGAGATGGGTGAGCCAACCCAATCCACTATGTCCAAGGACTCAAAGACTTATGATGAAGTAATCTGACTTCTGGGGTCCTCTACTATTGCTGTCATCTTCTTTGGCTGTCTGGAGCTCTCTGCCAGATCTTCTTTCTCTTGGTCCAAGGTCACTGATAACGCCCTTGGCTAAAATTGCTTGAAAAATCAAACTTAATGTAATTTAAGAATCACTAAAATTTTGGATTGCCAATAGTTACATAAGATGATGAGAGTTAACCTTCAAACCTTAGGATTTTAATTTTACTAATAAAAAAGGGATCCAATTTTATGAATCTCTATACTATAGAGTTTATATTTCCTATACTTTTTGCTGTTTTTAATTCTGTTTAAACCAAATACCTGCTTTTGGAAATTGCCAATAACAAATTGAAAGAAACAAAGTTGATATATAGCCAATTTTTTCTCAACTTGGCTTTAAGGACATGTTCAGTGCCTTAGAAACAATTAGAAAGAGATTTGACATATATAGCCATCTGATTTTTACTTTCTTTGAAAACTTTCACTTTAATTATCTCACTTCCATTATTTGTGATATGTCATTATTTGTCATGATTAGCTATTATTTATTTTAATCTTCTCCAGTTTAAATTCTCAATCCCTCTTAATCCCCTTCTCAGGAGGATGAGATCCTGAAAAGAAATTTAACCTTCTACAAGATCTTTAGATGATGCTCTTTGCAAACATGTGGCTTCTATGCTTAAGTTATATGGTAATATATATGGATTCACCCAAAAGAGGTCTCACTCTTCTTTTATAACAATAGACTTGGGATAGGATTCATAAAAAACTAGGCAAATTATGTTAACCTGTATCAAACAAGTTATCTATAGGCAAACAACCAGTTTCTAAACATGTTCAAATAACCAGATATCACACTTAAAGTTATGCCCTTATTTCCCTATATTCTTGTCTAATCTACTTGCAATACAGACTATATCCCATAGAGAAGTGTTAGCATTACAACAAATAATAAGATGTCACTGACAAATAATAAAAGAAAAAAATTCATTTTCTTCTCTGATATGTGACTGCCCTTAAATTTTGTAACTCAAAACAAAAAAATGCTGCTGATATTATCCTATGAAACAATGGAATTATATCCTGGTTTAGGTATTCCCAAATCATATTCCTAATTTGTATCACTCTGAAACATTAGAAGGATTTTAAATAATTAATGACAGATAATTAAGGCCAAATACTATGTGACTGTGTTCAGTGATATAAAAAGAATTACAATTTGATTTGCAGCTTTAAACTAATAGATAAAGGTTTAATACTGTTTTCTAGATTTCATTGCTCAAATGCCCTGATTAAGAGGAATTTGCTATGAGAGGAAAAGGCAGAGACAAAATGCACAGAGCATCAAAACAGGTTCTTCCAGCTCAGAATGCTTTGTCTGGTTTCAGGTAAGAGTTAATAGCAAAGCTCTGCACCAAGTCTCATTTTCATTTTTTAAGGTGCCAAAGTCAGACTGAGGACTTAAACATTCCTATTCACAATGGGAGAAAGCAAGACAAGGAAATCTCACCTTTACTTTTTGCAAGATTGTTTTCTCAACAAAATCCCAGAGACAGTCCTCAGGCTGCAGGACCTACTACATAGCAGTATAGTGATTTCAACTGATGATCAGACTCTAAAATCTAAAAAAAAAAAAATAGAATAGGAGCATATTAAAAAAAAAGGTTTTTCCTCTAAAGAAAAATCATCTCAAAATCAATCAGAGTATACTACTAATCTGTCATAATTATTACAATCTGGGCTTTCAGAGTAAAAAAGTAGATTAAAAAATGGGGCTTCAATATTGGAGTTGTTAACAATTATATGATTTTCCAAATAATCTAAAATTTTTAAAACACTTGTTATAAACACCAGTTGATAAGATTTAACTAATAAAGTTCCTTACTTTAACAGAGAGTAAATATAGTTCTTTGAGTATGACAAATAGTTGCAAAACACTAGCAGGAGTCCTGATAAGATCTGACAAATAGATCTAATAAAGAAAGAGCTGTGTACTGTGTCTTTTTTCAAACTTAATCTAACAGCCTCTCACAAATACCAGAACATAAGAGAAAAATTTTAACATGCTCAATATTCCACATTTAAAACGGGAAACTTATAGTCAGATGATAACAATTCAATGAAAAAACATTTCTAAATTTCCTTTTAATATGTTACCAAACATATCCAGTAATGTTTCAAAACCCAATATAGAGAAAACAATTTCATATTCCACAATTATGTAGTTCTACAAAATAAATTCTTAATGACCTCTCCTCTCTGGTATTTACTCTCCCACTAGTCAAGGAATAACTATAGTGAAAAAAAGTAGATGATAACCTCAGAATAAAACTTAATTCTTCAAAATTAGAATTTAGAATCAAATCAAGAACAATGCATTAGATATAACATCACAACTTTTCCAAAGATATATAAAATATATATAATACATTAGATTTATTTCAGGAGTTTAGTTCATAGTTTAAGAATGTCCAAATTAGAAAAATAACATTTTAATAGTATATCTTTACAATACTTTACTAAATTGTATCTTCTTATAAACGATACTTAAGAATTTAAAATATAAAACAAAATTGTTACCAAATTTCCAAATGATCTTACACAGATTTGCTTTATCTTTAAAACTGGTCTGTTCCAGCAGCTTTAAAAGAAAGCACCTCTACACATAATTATTATCCTTCCTCCAGGCTGAAAATACCTGTAGGTGGGGTGGAGGGATCTCTGAGCAGACACAAAGGCACTTGTTACTCCATTCTCTCAGGAGGTGGATAAGACCTCCTCCTGACAGAAATTTACTCTTCTTTGTTCACCTTAAGACTTACTCAGAGCAAATTAAGAAGCACATCTCAATTCGGGTGGAATTCTGAATTTCTAAAGTGACTGACCAATGCTTTTTAATTCAAAATAACAGACACACTGTCAAATTACCTTATAACCAAATTCAGCTAATCTACCACCCCAAATTCTCATATGATAATTTAGAAATTTTTTGCCAACAGGAAATTTTTTTACTAAACGGTTTAAGTTTTTATTTAATTTTTGAATATGTTTTATATTCTCCAGATATTGGCCACTCTCTGCAAATATACAAGAGAAAGAGAAATATAATATGCTCATTACAAAACAAAAAAATGCAAAACAGATTTTTTTACATTTTGCAAAGAATTTTTAAAACATTTAAAAATTACACACAGTATGGCAAAATAAACTTCTTTATAGTTTTGCAATGATGCTAAATGCCAATTTAACAAAATATTAAATGTAGCTGGCTTAAAATTTCATCTATTTTAAAAATATATAACAAAGTTGGAACAAATTCTCAGTTAAACTTATTACAGATTTTATGTCAGATATTATACTAGGCCTTAAATAAATAGAATATAGTTAGAATTTACTACAAAGATAAGAATTTCTTTAAAAGGCTGGACTTGAGTCCCAGCAGTCCGTTTATTAAAGCTGACAGGACTAGGGTTAACAAAAGTCCAACTGCATATTTTACAAGCTTAAAGAATTTTCTGGATGCAGGCACCAGTCGAGGTTTTTTGTTTGTTTGTTTTTTTCCAAATTCAGGCTCACTTGGTAGAGGACCTGACTTGCCTAAACCCAAATCAGCATTTTTAAAAATTCTAACTGTAGTCTTTCATCCCAGCCAGGCAAGAAGTTGGCTCTGGCAGGGGGAAGAGCAAAACTTTTTGGTACTTTAAAACCTTCTCTCTCCAGGCTCCTCAGTGATTTGGAACTTGACTTCTTGTCTCTTTTTTGTTTCTTTGCTCACTTGAAGCAGACACACATGCAGCCAGACAAAGCACAAGTTGTATAAAATTGTGACTAAACTAATTAATTAGAAGGGTCTCATCTTTCCCACTTCTCAAGACTTTTCTTGAGAGTTAAACCTCAAAGATTTCCACATGGCTCTACTCATTCCACTTGAGGGGGTGCAGAGCACACTGGCTAGCTACTTCCAGTTTCTGGATGTCCTCCTCACTTCTCAAGAATCTCCCTGAGAAGCAAAATTTGATGCAAGGACTTCAACACAGAGCCCCAATTTAATGCCCATCACCGCACACAGTAATTTAATGATAATTTTAAAATAGGCTAGTGTTAATAGGTAATAAGGTACAATAATAAATTAATTATGTGTTTTATGTTTGCATATGTGAGTTAACTGTACAGCAAGAATTGTATGTCTGAAATATATACTTGTGAAGTCTTGAGCTTTCATCATTATCATCAACCAGCATTCATCTTAATTTCAAGTTAGATTACAAAGATAATAGCAGATAATGGTCAGTAAAAGTAGAGAATTTCAAAGGTTATTTTTTAAATTTATTTTGTCATACATGCAGTATATTCAATATTATTTGCCTCAAAGTTTTTTATTTTAAAATTTCTTTCATATTTTTTAATATTAAAATTTTTTTTTCATACAGTATTTTTACTTAACATTAACTACTTATAGCCTATGACAAAGTACTTAACCCAAATTTTACAATAAGGTACTATACATACACTATAATAGAAAAAAAATTTAAACTTTCTTCTCTGGTATGAAAGGAGTTTTACTTTGATTTTTGTTATTTGTAGGACACATCTAACTCTTGGAATTTAGAAGGACTATCTATGCATTTTAATCTCATTCTGACCTTGACCCTGGCCTTGGGCACCCTGAACTTCCTCTTGGTCAGCGGTTTTCATAAACTCCTTTCCCGTCTGGTTAAACAAGTTGTCCCAGAATGAGAAACCAACCTACTTCTGGTCTCTTAAATTTGATTTCTAAACTTCAGGCCACTTTAGAAGTAGGCCAAGGAAAAGGAGGCAGAGGAGAATAATAAAAGATGAAAGTATGAACTCCACCATGCAATAGTTGAGGATGGATGTCCTCTTTCCTCTAGGCCCTCTACTCCACAGAGATCAACTCTGTAACCTCAACTGACTAAAACTATTTCTCCCAATGACCAGACATTTCTATTGTAAACACTTCAAACATTGGAAGAATGAATGCCCTACTAAGTACAACAGAACTCCCTGTCTAGTTTCCCCAGAAAAGCCTTATACCTACCAACCTAGCTTTTACTACTTCTCTTGCCCTCTTCTCCATCAGCCATCCCACCATAAGGGAGGAAGAATGGGTATAATATTTCTGAGTTTTCTCAGCTTTAGCGTTTGTAGCCAGACAGCCTTTCCTGGCCTTACCCCTCAGAGCAATAGCAAGATAACCATTATAGAGATTTCCAACTCACTTCAGACTATTTTCATTATCCCTCCTATATCTTTTTCCATTGGTCATCTCTCTGAACTTCACTCCTTCTCCTTTCACCCCATCTCCAGTTCCCTTCCTCCTTTCTCCCATCTCTAGTTCACTTACTTGGTCATGATTTCCTTGAAATATGAAACCATTATTAGCCTTTCCTCATAGGCATTGAAAGAGAAAACTACCTCCAAAAGGAGATAGTTTTAATGGGAAGGACCTAGATGAATGGGAAATGAAAAAAGCGCAACTAAGAACCTCCCAGGGCCAGAGAAGCACAACCCTTGGATTATAGAAAAAAGAAAAACAAGTTTATTGAGGTTAGGATATGGTAGATAAGATCCTAAATCTATATAGCTCTAACTCTTGCCACCAACCTATGCTTCCCCTCATGGGGATTGCTCTTCTGGTCTTCTCAAGCCCTTCCTGTAACTCCCTGATCTTATCTAGACCCTAAAAAGCTATCTGACTACCTATATACTACAGATTTTCTTTAAAAGTCTGAGGATGCTGGACTCACAGATGTACTGAGTCCTTACCCAAAGCCTGAGTTGACTTCCTAGGTAAACCCAAAGTCCCTAGTAACAAAACCCTTGGGTTTACCTTAATCAAGTTGTTTCTGATAGGTTGATCTCTGACTGGTTATCTCTGAACATCAAGGAAAGGCAGGTCTCCTCCAAGGTCATTCTCCAATGTATAAATGGAGATTTTGAACCTATGACTTAATTCCCCAGAAGTCCTTAGTATTTCCCAAAATTCCCTATACTCTCCTGTGTCTCCACATTGACAAGATCACATTATTGGGGGATGCTGGGTAGCTCAGTGGATTGAGAGCCAGGTCTAAAGATGGGAAGTCCTGGGTTCAAATTTGGCCTCAGACACTTCCCAGTTGTGTCACCTTGGGGCAAGTCACTTAACCCCCATTACCCAACCCTTACCACTCTTCTGCCTTGGAGCCAATACACAGTATTGACTCCAAGACAGAAGGTAAGGGTTTAAAAAAAATGACCACCTTATTGGTATTTAACTAGCGGTAACTCCTACCACACTCTCTTTGGGATGATGCAGCAATCATCAGTGATGGAGGTAAGGTGGGGATTTTCAAAATGGCTAACCAGTCATGGGCACATGGGTTTTATTTTGTATCCTCTTTATTCCTTGATTTCAAATGATCATTTAATAAACCTCCTGAAATATATAATATTTTTATTATTAAGATATAATTTTAATTCTTACACCAACCCAGGAATTTCCTAATCTTTCCACAAAATTAGTCTTTTCCCAGGGGATGCCAGAGCAAAGCTCAGAGGAAAGCCAGATCAGGAGAGACTGTTAAAACCCAGTAAACTCCCAAGATCCTCCTCTCATTCCAGAATATTCTCCCAGGATTTGTGTCTAAATTCTCCTAATTTCCTTTTAAAGAAAATCCATGCATTTTTATCTATCCCTTATCACTTATCCTTAGAGCATAATTGTCTTTTCCCTTTTTATTTTGTTTTCCATCCCTTGTTCTCCTGCCAAAGTGGATTCTGGTCTGTTGATAATATTGATGTTGGCTGTGTCCTCAGCATCCCCCTCCTCCTACATTACTATCTTCCTTGATTCCTCCAAGCTTCTTCCTTGCATTTGACAAAATCCTCTTTGCCCAGAGGCTATTCTTGGGTGTGCAACCTGTTCAAGGAAAATTAGATCGACCCTGCCATGGTGTATCTAATGGCTGGTGTCAGCCTGAGTGTCAATGTACACTGCCACAATGGAGGGAGGAGCTAAAGAGCTATATAAGTTCTGAACCAGGAAGCAAGCTGTCTCTACTTCCAAGCTTGATGAGACTAACTGCCTGGGCTGCTGCAGAATAATCAGATAAATGGAGATTATATAGTGATCCTTCTTTAGGAATGATCTATTTCCTCTCACCTTCTTTCTATTAATAAATCATTAAAAATCTCTGACCAGACTCCCAAATTTTATATTAACAAGCCCCTTATTGAAAGTTACCTTGCCTCAGGTTTATGTATCACATTTTATAATCCTGCCAGTCTGAAAAAGCCTGGTGGAAAGGACTGGCATATTGTCCTGTGCCTCTTCCACTTCTAGAAGCTAAGATGACTACGTAATCAGCAAGGAGCAATCCCAGTTCACCCAAATCCATACACACACACACACACACACACACACACACACACACACACACACACAAATATTAAGAAAAGCAAAAAGGACCCATTTTACTAGGTGAGAAGAAAAAGTTACCCAGAGCCGGAAACATGGGAACTGACAGAACAGAGACCATCCCACAAATGTGGCCCAGGAAAAAGCTAACAGTGACCCAAGGGAAAGGTGCAGGTGAGACAATCCCACCGAATTAAACCAGGAAAAGTCATAGCAGATCAAACTCACTGAGAAAGCCCAGTAGAGGTACAACCAACCCCCAAATGTAGCCCAAGGAAAGTTACCAGCAGAGCAGGGATGAGCCCCCCTCATCAGGCACCAGAAGAATTTGGAGCACGGAGAGCAGAACCCAGTTAGACAAAGCAGCTCTAAGTCTCCCCACAGCAAACCGGTAAAATCTCACATAAAGCGGCACACAAATTATGGCCTTTGGGCCACATGTGGCCCCTCTCCAGGCCACTGATCCGGCCCCCACCACACTTCCTGAAGGGGCACCTCTTTCATTGGTGGTGTAAATCTTGAAATTTCTCAGACTTGTGAATGTTAAAAATTTCCACATTGGGGAATTCTCAATTGGAACAATTCCCTACTGGGAACATTCCACATTTGGATGTGAGAACTCTACTTGGATCAGAAATGGGAGGACCTCTGCTCCACCCGTACTTGGGACTGCTTTGGGGGAGAGAACTCCTTGCTAAACAATGAAAGTACTTGGACCCATGCTTATGATGAGGCAGGGAGTTCTTTGAGCCATGCCTGTTTTTAGAATTGATACAAAGGGATGCTAGGTACCTATAAAGGTCAGGCAACTTGTAAACTTGCCAGGAGCAAAGAGGTGAAAACTTATTCAGAGGTTTTCTCCTGAGGGGATTAGTCGACTCAGCTGTGTTTTCTCTGGTTCAGACTTACTCAGAGGTTTTCTCCTAAAGGGATTAGTCGACCCAGCAGTGTTTTTAGAATGGGTTGTCCTTTGGAAAACATCTACAGTGATTGGTAGATGGAAGAACTTAGGGGAGGTGACATAGGAGAAAACCCCCTATATAAGAAAGAGATTCGCTTGAGAAGAGCAATCCTTTTGGAGAAGCTCTGATGAGGATCGCTTGGGAAGAATCTCTTGAGAGAGGCTCTGGAGAAGGGAAGCTCTTGGAGGACAATCTCTAAGGAGGTCTTGCTGGAGCTCCTCTGAGAGGACTCTGTCCCTCTGGAGGCCCTGGAAAGAAGCCCTTTTAAACAGTCTCTGGCTGGATCTCTCTTTGAGGAGGACTCTGGCTGGAACTCTCCCTGGTGAAGTCAGCTGAGATGGAGCTGGCCTGGTGTCACTAGAATCCTTGCTTAGACAGACCTTGTGGTGAGTGATAAAGGACTGACTGACTGATCTCTCTCTCTTAAGACTCAGGTCTAGGCCATGTTGGCTTAAGGCCCTTTATACTTATTTCCTTTTTCTCTCTTTCTCTCTTTTCTTTAATTCCTCATTGTATTATTAATTAAATTCTCTATAAAACCCAGTTGACTTGGGTATATTCATAATTGGGAATATTTCCCTGGCGACCACCTTATATTTGATTTGAAACCACGACACTGTAGTGAAACATATTTTCTGCGGTCACAAATTTACTCACCCACTCTTTTAATTGGGAATATTTCCCTGGCGACCACCTTATATTTGATTTGAAACCACGACACTGTAGTGAAACATATTTTCTGTGGTCACAAATTTACTCACCCACTCTTATATCTATCACAATTTATATCTTCCACTGTTTTAATCACTATAATTTATAACCTCAACTATTTAACTCTTACAGTTTATGTCTCCAACTCTTTTAACAGCCACAGTTTATGGCTTCACTATTTTAACTATTACAGTAGTCAGTAAGAGGAACACTGTATGTGGCAGCACCACAAAGCGCAGCGTCACTCACGTACATCACTACTTCCGGTGACATAATACTTTGCATCATGATGCCTTGTTCTGAGAGTAAATGAACAAGAACGAGGTGCTGTGCAAAGGATTATGTGGCTGCACAATGGAAGACATCAGCATGGTGAGCAGCAATCTGGGGGAGGGGAATCCACACTGTGTATACTGCTGCCCAGTATAGTGGTGGCAGGGATGGGCCTGTGCAAGGTTCTAAACAGAAAAGGAAAAGATGCTTGTGGAGGGGCAATGTATAAACTGACTCTCAGAAATAATTGGAATTGTTTCAAAGGGAGCCAAGATAGCATCTTAGCAGCAGGGAAAGTTGGAACTGCTCTGAGAATCCTATCAAACCAATCTTAAACTAAAACCTCAAAATGAATACTGGAGTCCCAGAACCAATAAGGGGACAGAGTGACTTGAAAGGTAGGAAACAGGGGGAGCTGCTTGAGCCCACCATTGTTGGGAGGGCAAAAAAGAGGGGTGCTCAGGGCTTGGGGATAAAACAACTTGGGTGGTAGTGGGAGAGACTGATCTTGGGAGACCACCAGCCTTGCTAAGGTTGCTGGAAGTGAGCACCTCAGTTTCCTGTGGGGGGTGGGTGGGATGCAGGCGTGTGGAACCCTCCCACCCCCACTAGGAAACTAGAAAACCTTCTCCACTAGGCTGGAATTAGGTTCCCAGTGGGGGGGGACCCCTGATGTTTAGCAGATAGCCACTCCTGCTGGAGTTAGTGAGGAGGGAGTGGGGGAATGGCTGTGCAAATGCTGAGGGTAGAGAGACCTCACCTACTATTCTACCCCCAAATCAGCAGCCATTGGGGTGGAGGCAGCAAGGTAATGGAGTCAGCATTCAGGTCAGCATAGGAGCTGGTTTGAGATGGGAAGAGGAAAAGAATTTCTCACCCACCTTTGGAAGATCTGTAGAGCATCAGAAGCAGCAGCCGTAGTGTAGCAGGACCATGTCGATAGCTGTGAAGAAAGGAGCAAGATTAATCTTCCCTCTTGTCTATTTTAAATTGCTCTAAAAAGTTGAAAGAGGAGGAGTAAAGGTCCTCTCCATAGCAGTTGCCAGAATGTAAGAGTTAAATTAGGGCTCTGGTCCTTATTTTTCATAAATTTATTAGTATTTACTTGGATAGGAGAAGGCAGAAAGATAAAGAGAGAAGAAGCCCATTCTAGCTAGACATGTGGGTGCTCTCTACATGGCTACCTCAACCACCTTCTCCTTGGTGGGTCACTGCAGAAAACCGGAGAGGCTACTTCCTCCTCTCCAACCTTTTAACCTCCTTCTTGTGAATTTCAAAACTACTCAACCATATTCAGACCATTCTTTAGAAGATGGGATTTAGCTATTTCCTGATCAATACCAATAGAGATACTTGGAATAACAGAATCAGGTCTTGGAAACTACAATCTCCACCCTACTCAGGGTAACAAGATCATGAAGAGCTGCAGCAAAACTCAAGATTTAATTATTTGAGAATATGGCCTTCAACAGACATGGGCAAAAAAGGACAGACCTCTGGGCGGTCCTAGGTCAAGCTAGAGCCACCATTGACACATGTGAGAGACAGGAAGTGAGGTAGAGGAGAGCTCAGGAGTTCTGGGGACTTCCGGTGTGGAGGGAAGAAGGTTGTTGGAGCCTGGTGCTTGGAGTGGAGGAGCCCACAGACTGTTTCTCCATTTTGGTCACATGAGTGATAGGGACTGATCTCTTTTCTTTGCCTCAGCTATCCAGGGCTTTGGACCTTTGACTCAGCCTAAGCAGAGTGGGTATTTAAGCCCTATTTCCTTCTCTCCCTTTTTCCTCTCTCCCTCTCCCTCTAATACTTTTCTTCCTCCTGTTTGTAATTAAAACACCATAAAAAAGGTTGACAGCTGACTTGAGTTTTCATTTAGGAATTACATAGCTGAATTCCTTGGCGACCTTAAATTAATATATATATATATCAGTCTTTTAAAGTGATTTCTGTAGCAGTCCACACCTATCTATGGACAAGGGGAACAGTTAGAATGTAAAGATTGTCTTAGAAGAGAGCATGCTCAGTCTTGTGCATGGATAGTAAAGCCTGTTGACCCTTGATCCCAGCTTCCCCCAGGTTAGGCGAGAAATCAGGTCTCTTTGTGCTCACCTGGCCTGAGACAAACCACACCTATACCTTGTCATAATTTACAAGTGACCAATGATAATACACTTGCACTCATCCCTATGTATTGTACACATTTGCGTCTCAAAGACATTAAAAGGAGCAGCCACAGGCACCTCTCTCGGTCTCTCTCTCTCTCGCTTGGATCTCACGCCTTGCCTAACACTCTCACTCTCTCTCACTCTCTCTCTCTCTCTCTCTCTCTCTCTCTCTCTCTCTCTCTCTCTCTCTCTCTCTCTCTCTCTCTTCCTTCTCCTCTCTCTCACCTGGGACCTGGCCTTTGGCCAGGCACCTTTCTCTTCCAATGCTAATACCTAGCTCTTTCTAATTCATCCTATTAGCCACACTTTATTCTCTCAGCTGTAAGGTTCCTGCTTGGCTACTAGCCCAAGGAACCTAGGCTAATTCTCTCAGTTAAACTATATCATTTCTCTGACCTATGTAGTGATAAATTTGGACTACTGGATGGTTCGTGCCTTTGAGATTTCCAGAGTTCGGAGTTGTGCTGTAGGCTCCATTGATATCAATATGGCCTGGTTTCTGACTCAATTCTTCCATCTCCTGGCTCCATCATGCCCCCCCCCCCCCGAATCCAATCTACTATCCTTTCTTTCTCTCCTTGAGGCATTCGCAGGCGAGTGTCTCAATTTCCATATCACACTCTCCCTTCCAGGTCCACTTCAATCATGTCCAGATCAAACCCAAGTCACATAACCTGCCCTAGATGACATCACTAGGAGGGCAGAGATGTGTGATCCTGGGAGAGGGATCCCATCACACATACACAGGTTCTGAACCTGGGCACGTCAACTTTGATACCCCAGGATCCTGCCTAAGCCAATAGCAGAGCCCTGGTGCAAGCCTGCATTGAAGCCCTTAGCCCCAAGGCAAAGTAGCTCATGGTATTCTGAGTGCTGCAAGCCATCAGCAGTCCCTAGCCTAGGGGTGCCCAAACTTTTTACACAGGGGGTCAGTTCACTGTCCCTCAGATCATTGGAGGGCCAGACTATAAAAACCTAACCCTAACCCTAACCCTACCAGGCAGCAGTATACACAGTGTGGAATCCCCTCTCCCAGATCCCTGCTCACCATGCTAATGTCTTCCATTGTGCAGCCACATAATCCTTTATGCAGTGCATCCTTCTAAGGTGACACACAAAGGGTAATGTCACCAGAAGTTGTACTATATGTGAATGACACCACACTCTGCAGCAATGCCACATACAATGTTCCTCTCACTGACCACCAACAAAAGAGGTGCCCCTTCCAGAAGTGCAATAGGGGCTGGATAAATGGCCTCAGGGGGTCACATGTGGCCCGGGGCTGTAGTTTGGGGACCCCTGCCCTAGAGGAAATGGAATCATCAGCTTTCAGAGCTTCTGGCCTATGGGCCACCTTAGAAGAACTGAAACTTTGCAGAAAACTGGAACTAGAGCTGAGGGTAGCAACAAGAAAAACTGTAGTTCAGAAGAGTATCCTCTCTATCCTGAAAACAGAGTCCATTTTTAAGATAAAGTAAAAATTTTGTTTTTGTTTTTTGTTTTTATAAATAAGGGGGCCAGGTAGAGGAAAATGAGCAAACAGCAAAAGAAGTACCTAACCATAAAAAAATGTTCAAGGAGACAAAGAACAAGCATAGATTTCCTAGGCGACAGTGAGATCAAAGTAGCTGTGGCTCTCTCAGAGGGGAGAGAAGCCACAAGGTAGGAAGATAGAGACAGGATAGAAGTTTTTGATCCCACGAGGGGAGTGACGGAGTCCTATTAGAGATATGAGGTGGTCAGAATGAGTCTTTATTAATTATCAATGAGCCACAGCTAAGCTCTGATCAAAGGACCATTGCGTAGGCTTTTCCAGTCCTGAGATCCATACCACACAGGTCAGAGAGGTGAATAGAGAAAGATTAAAGATGGAGCTTGGCCAGAGGCCAAGCTCCTGCAAGGACAGCCATCAGCTAGCCTGAAAGAGAAGAGAGAGAGAGAGAAGGCGGAGCTTGCTGGGCTAAATAGTTTTTGATATGCAAATATACACAGTACATAGGGATGATTCTCATTGGTTAATGACAAGGCATAGGTGTGGTTTCTCTTAACCAGGTGAGAACAAAGAAACCTGTTTTCCCGCCTAACCTGGGAGAAGCTGGGGTCAAGGGTCAGAGGCCTTCCCAGCCATGAGCAGTACTAAGCATGCTCAAGACTGAGCAATCTGCACATGCCCACTGTTCCCCTTGCCCATAGCTAGGGGGCGGACTGCTACAGTAGCCCTATGCAAAACATCAAAGAAAAATATGTCTTGGTAGATCATGGGACAAACCCCACACAGACACACACCTCCCCCAGCACTTACCCGTGTCTGGGGCAGAAACTGCCACAATAGCAATACCTGGCAGAACACCAAAATCTTGTCCTTCAGCCTGTACTGCATCACTGGGCACAAGCCCGAGAACCAAACCCCCCACTCTGAAAGCCAATCCTCTCAGGACCATCCAATGAATTGGACCCAAGTAGCCCCACTTTGACCAATAGAGGCAATTCAGATTACTTCATCCCAGACAACCACAGTATAAAAGATTGCTTCCTTCTCCACTCTAGTGGAGACTTAGCAGCCATATTTTCTGGTGCTGATCTCACCCCAGCTCTCCCTCCCCTTCTCTCCCTCCTCCAGTCCACTGCCAATTCCACTGCCATTGGTCTCCCATCCCCTCTTTTCCTCTAAATAAATCTTTGCTATATTTCTTCACTTTATGCCTTATCTATCTTGGATCAGAGCCCCTGTCAGCCAGACCTGACAGGTCTCAGGTGCTGGAAGAGCTCAAAAAAGGAATTCAAAAATCAAATTAGAGAGGTGGAAGAAAAATAGGGGAACGAAATGAAAGTAATGCAAAAAGAAAATAAAAGTTTAAAAAGTAAAATTGACCGAATGAAAAAGGAGGTTCAAAAAGTCATGGATGAAAATCAGTCTTTGCTGGCCACGAAGTTAAAGGCACAAAATTATCTTTTATTTTCTCCCAGTATTTTTTCCTTGTCACATGAGAGCAATTAAGGGGTAAGGTAGAATTTTATTTTATTTTATTTTTTTGAGAACTAGGTCCTAAAAGTCTCCACAGAGAAACTTTGGCTAAATTTTCCACCTCTTATATGTATTATTACAAATAGGGAGAGGGAGTAGTTTAGAAAGTGAAAAAACCTTTAGCCTAGCCTTAAAGACATAAGAATAAGTGTGTAACTTTAGTGAAGAGATTCTATTTTATCTCCACTTTCTTTAAAATTAAACCATGGAGGGGGCAGCTGGATAGTTCAGTGGAAGGTCCTAGATTCAAATCCGACTTCAGCACCTTCCTAGCTATTGTAACAATTAAAATTAGTTTCTCTGCTAAAAGTATTACATTTTATGAGATTTATTAAAGATTAAGAACTAAAGGAAATACAAAATGAGAAAGCACGTGCCTAGGATGGCCAAAAGGCCCATTCACTTTCACTTACTCTACATCTTGAGAGACACGTGTGCTTGGAAGTGGAAGCAGGAAGAGAGCACCATATGTACAGTCAGTTTAAATACCCCTTTCTTTTCTCAGAGGGAATTCTGGGAGCTAGCAAAAAGTTCCAAGGACTTCTGGGAATTGAAGTCCAGGGTTCAAATCTCCATTTTTACACTATGTGACCCTGAGCAAGTACTTACCTCCCATTGCCTAGCCCTTACCACTCTTCTGCCTTGGTACAAATACATAATATTGATTCTAAGGTAGAAAGTGAGGATTTTTAAAAATTAAATTTAGTTAAATAAATAAAAGGGGGAAATTAACTATCAGAGATAATAATTCCAAGAACCATACTTATTGGCATTCTTGAACATTTTCACCAGTGTCTAAACTGACTGAGCCAGATGCCCCTTTTGTGAATTTTGAAATCTCCATCTTGCTTGGTCTAGCACCCAGGATTGTGCACACCCACACTACACGGGCATGTGCTAGTTAATGACAAATCAGAAATAACTAACTGCCCACCTGGGCTGTCCTAAGCCAAGCTTGAGCCACCATTGGCACTTGTGAGGCACAGGAAGTGAGGTAGGGATCAGCCTCTGGAATTTGCTCACTTCCTGTGGACAGAACTGGGCACCAGTGCATGCTAGGAGTTTGAGCAGAGAGGAGGCCCTCAGACAGCTTTCCTTCAGATCGGTCACGTGAGTCAAGGACTGATTCTCTTCTCTACCTTGGCCTTCGGGCCTAAACTCCCTCTGGCTCTGCCAGAAGGTTGAGTTAACCTTTTTCCCTTTTCTCCTCTCTCCTCCTCTCCCTCTCCCTTTTCGTACTCCCATTGGGATTAAACCACCATAAACTCCATTCTGACTTGAGTGTTTCATTTTAGGAATTTCTTAGGTAAATTCCTTGGCGACCATAAATAATATTATACCAATCTTTAAAGGTGATTTTCACAATCACACTTCCCTCTTTTTCAGGACTGTCCCCCAAAGTTTTGTTTGACCCTCCCTCCCCATATATTGTTTGTCCACACTTTGACTTTGCTCCAATTCTTTCTGAGGCACATCTGGCTATGTGAAATCAACATAAAAATATAACCCATTACCTGGCACATGTGCATTAAGAAAGAATGCCATGTTAAAGCCTCCAGCTAGCGAGAAGCTTTATGGTAGGAAAATAGAAAAGGGATAGAAGTTTTGGATCCCGCGAAGGGCGTGAAGGAGTCAAGCTTTCGAGATGTCAATAATGAGTCAGTAATCAAATATTATTAATATTTGGGAGCCACAGCCATGCTCTGATCAATGGACGTCACTGAAAGGCTATTTTCTGCCCAGAGATCCCGTTTAACACTACACTGGTCAAGGATGATATAGCTCAGCTGGGAGAATGAACAGAGACTAATAGAATTAGAGAATGCTAGGTATTAGCATTGGAAAAGAAAGAGAGAGACACACCCGGCCAAAGGCCAGGCCTCAGGTAAAGATAGAGAGGAGAGAGAAAGGTGGTGATAGCAAACCTGTAGCTCGTCCAAGAAGAAGGAGAAAGAGAGAGAGGGGGGAAGAAGAGAAGAAGAGGGAGAAGAGAGGAGGAGCTGGCCATGGCTTTCCAATTTATTGTCTATGCAAATGAACTCAATACATATTGAGAAGTTACACAATGCCTCAATACATATAGATGAGTTACCTAGTGTATTGCCATTGGATAATTGCAAATAGGGACAAGATGAAGTGTGGAGTTTTTATCCTCAGGTGAGTGAGACAGAAGGAAGCAGGGTTTTCGCGCCCTAACTTCAGCCACACTCGGAAAGAGTTCATTGCCATGTGCAGAATGGCCCTGTGCCCATTCACAAACCTTGCCTCTTTATAATACCTATGGGCTGGACTGCAACACATGTCATATGAGAGGGGAGGACACATAGCCCCTGAATGCCCTGATTTCTTAATCGGTTGCAGAAGCCCCTGATATAGAGAGGAGCATGGCATGGTTATGTGCCTGAATGTCAAAATACATGGCCCAGACTGCCCAATCAAGAAGCCAATCAAGTCTTTGGCTGTATAAGAGACTGGGTGAATGGGAACTTGCAGCCTTTTTTTGCTCAGGTGTCTTCCTAAATGCCTACTCTCTCCTTCTGGTCTTAATTTATTAGGCTGATTATGAGCCAGGCCGATTAGGAATCCAGGACCTTTAGAAACCATGCATCTGGGAGATACTGGTAGTTAGAAAGACCTGATAATAGTTTTCTTTCTCTCTTTTACAAATAAATAATTATACATTTAATACAAGTCTCCCCTTTTAATTTTAATTATAACATGTATGAAAGAAGTTATTGAGGGGACTTTGATCACGAGGATCACAATCACAATCTAAACTCTGGTACCCCTGGGAACAGAAACAAAGACAGCAATTAAGGTAGGGGACAGAAATGCAGGAGGTAGGCCCGATGTCCCCTGGGCAGGTTTAAGCAAAGGAGGAAGGGTGAGAGTTGACTTGTGAGCTATAATGTGTGAGTGTCAATGGAGAGAGAGGAAGTTAGATAAACTGAAGCTGCTATGCCCTACCCACTCACCCAGACTGTGGGGCCTGGAAGCTGGCCAAGCTAGGGCCAACCTAGGACCAAGCTAGGACCAAACTCTGCAGTTCCAGTGCCCTATACTCTCCCTTTGAGTTGAGTGGGGTGGGTTATAATAATTAAAATTGGGTGGCCAAATGTAATAATTAAAATTTTGGTTTGACAAAAATAATAAAGAATTGTTGTGGTCACCACTTATAATAATTAAAATTAAACTATGAATATGTTAGTAGATTTAGTAGTTTTATTAGAGCAAAACAGTGATAGTAAGAGAGGGAAATGTAGGAAGGAGATAAGGCATTTTCTAGCCTATCACTTTAAGTCTGCTCCAAAGAAATCTAGCTCACTCCCCCAACAAAGTTCCAATCTCCAGCCAGAAGAGTGGCAGAGTCTCAGCCTCCAGGTTCTAATCTCCAGGTGGAAGTCTTCAAAAATCTCTTTAACCCAAGGAAGTCACTAAAAAGCCAAACTCCCTGAGTCACCAATGCCAAATTGAATATCTTATCAAGCTGAGCTGCCAGAAGACTGAGCTGCCAAAAGACTAAAGAATCCCACTAGGGCTCACACTCCCCAGGCTAATGGCCACCAAGAAGGAAGAGCCAAGTATGAAGAACAAGAATGAAGAAACAGTCCCAAATCTCTCTCAAGCTCTCACTTATATACAGTTTCCTTTGCCCATCAGCTTTCCTCCTCACATCTCAGGAATCAATCACAGCCTTTCAATTTGCCTAACACTGCCAAGGGTGGGGCAGTGCTTATGGCCTTTTAGGGTGTTGTGAAGGATTAAATTAGGGGGATCAGGAATTTGACCAAAAGCCAGTGTGCAGTTTATTAAAAGCAAAACACTTAGTTTATTATTAGGGAATACAGATAGAAAATAGGAAGTAGGAAAGTGAAAGTAGTCTTAAAATAGATTATAACTATATCCAAGATCCCAATCCTAACTAGATTTTTCTAGAAAACCCTACAACTATCTGCCTCAGAGAGCAGTATCTTCTGCTAGGCCAATCCTCCCTACTCTCTATGTGATAAAGTTAATTGATAATCAATAGGCTATTGAGGCCTTAATTCAGTTCTTTGTTTCCAGCCAGAGAGACTGGTAACAGTACAACTTCTCCCCAGGAGACCCAGAGACCAAAGCCCTTTCAAAAGGTCTGCAATTTACAAAAACCCACTCAGCCACACCCTTCTAACTGTCACCAACTGCCAAGTGGCACAACAAGGGGGGGGGGGTCTCTAACTGCCAAATTGCACAGCAGGGGGTGTCTTACTTTAAAATATTTTTGCTCCTTTTCCTCTTAAACATAAAAAAGAGAAATTATTTTTAAAACTCTCTTAACATGAACTTTCTTTGTTAGTGACTTAAGTATTAAGTTGGGGTACTTCAAATTCCTGATTAATTAACTTAAAACAGACAAAGGGAATAAAATTATCTTTGAGGGGAGGGGGGAAGGGGACAGGACCAGGCTACTAGCCCTGGGTTGGCCATGCTCGCTTGAGTGTCCCACCACATCCCCCCCCACCCCCGTCCCACATTCAGAGGATGGGTCAGTCTTCTAGTGGATCAAGCCAAGGCCAAGCTCCACAGGGAGGCTCCAGTGCTTCATACCCACCCCTTTGCTTTGAGGTACAGAGCCAGGCTACCAGCCCTGAACAAGATGTGCTCCACTGCAGGCTAAAGTGCCCCACCCCCTGCATTGGGGGTTGGGACAGGCTCCTAGCTGGCCAAGCCTGGGGCCTGCACATGCTTACAGAGAGATCCCTATGTGCCAACTTTGGCATGCATGCTATAAGTTCACCATCAAGGTTCTTGGGTTTTTTCCTCTCCCCAACACAACCCCCACAGAGGGCCCGAGCAGCAGCCATGTCCCAGCCCTAGGCCCAGCCCAAGGACACAGTAGGAGCAGCAGCCCAGTCCTGAATATTGGCACATCCATGTGTGCCCCCACCCAAGCACCATAGCCCAGGGCCATCTTGATCTGGGAAGGGAAGGAGGGAGGAAAGGCTGGGGGGCTTTTGTGAATTCAAGAAACTGAAATGGTAGCTTCTGAATGCAAAGTCAGATAGGTCTCTTTTTTATACTTTTTTTTTCTCTTTTCCATTTTTTGAAGATTTGCTTTTTAAGCTTACACAATGGGGAATGTGGCCACTACCCAGAAAATGTCAAATAAAATCCCAAAGGAAATCCCTTTATATAAGGTAAAGGCATCATGGGAAAACACAAAATTTCAGAAGAACCCTGGATTTCTAGAAAGGATGCAATCTATTTCTATTAAGTTTGTTCAAAACAAATATTCACATGGCCATGTTTGGGCTCTTTCAACTTTGAGACATTAAAAGAATTAAATAAGTCCAAATAATTCCAATGAGATTTGTTCCTGGTTTGTCTGGACATATTTCCTTCAAATAAATTACTGCACATACCAAGAAAATCTCAGTTGAATCTGAAATAGCACAGAATTTACAACCAAAGCCTTACTTTATTCCACTTAGACAGAAATCAGAATTTTAAAATGGCACCGTGGCTTCTTCTGAGCCTACTCACCATGATTCTGGTGTCTGGCCCTCCCCAGTACTGGTTACCCCTCTACTTACTCCTTCAACCCTCCTGACTTGCCTTCTTTGTACCAACCCCCCCACCTCCCATCTTCTCACCTCCTACCATGTCCCTCTTCCATGGCCTTTGCTCTGGGGCCATAGATTTTGACTGTGTCACAAACTATAGAGAACTCAAGGGGCTAATTCCCCCTGATATGTTCCCCTCTCCCTTTCTGGCATTCTTGAGGAGGACACAACCTCACAGAAAGAGATAAGATGAAGGTGGGCTGGTTCTTTGCTCCACATGTCCTGCCATTTCTTACCAGTAGAAAAACAGTTCCCAGTATCTGAAGGAAAAATCCATTCCCAGAATTTTACAAACTCCTTCCTTATTTACCACCTGATTCTCATGCTAGCAAGGTTTGATTCTCATGCTAGCCAGAAATATATATTTTTGCTGCAAAAGCTGCTGGGTAGTGTGTCAAGGATGTTCATACCCTCCCCCACCTGAGTAGCTTAACCTGTCCATCAACATTCCAGACATAACACAGTTGCACCAGATTTGTGTCCCTGTATGTGCTGTACGTCAATAAAAGTCAAGGCTTTGGTCTCGAGGGGAGGGAGAAGTGAGAAGAGAATGAAGAAGGAAGAAGTGGAAAAAGAGCAGGCAAGTAAAAGGGGAAGGAGGAAGAGACTTGCAGGCTAGGCACCTCGTGGTCAGGATACTTAGAGGAATGATTGTCTACCCTTTCTAATAAACTTTATAAAAAAAATATATATATATATATATATCCGGGTAGAAATGTGATTCCAATTCTTACATATTGGCAACCATTATTCAGGGATATTTTTAGGACCTTTAATTTTCTTCTGAGAAGTTTTGAGTGAGTGCTTAGATAAGCTTAAGAATAGAAGTTCGCCTGCCTGCATACACAAAACTGACTGAGAAAGAGCAGCAGAACTGTCTAAAGCACCTCCCCAGATCTCCTGGTGAGAAAACTCCCTCCCATGTGTTTTGCCACCCCCATTCTTTTACCTTAGCCCAGAGTGGGTCAGTAGAGTCCTGGCCGGAGCACAGGAGCCGAGCCCAGCCCAGCCCAGCCCAGCCCAACCCACTACTTCCCTGGATGCTTGAAACCAGCTGACTCCTACTGCTACTTTGCTCAGCCAGGCTCTGTGCTGAGTGAGGAGACACCCCTTTAATCCTGGTCTTTCCAGGCTATGGATTAGAGTTAGGGGCTCCCTGGGACAGTAGAGACAGAAGTCCCAGCTTGTTGCCCAAACAGAACTGGGGGTCTTTAGGACCCAGGCAGGGAAGTGGCTGCTTCCCCCCCCAGTCAATAAAGACTCTCCCCAAGGGGTTTCCCACCCCCAATCCATCCCACCTGACCTGTTTTAGATGAGAATGGGGCAGTAGAGGATGGGGAAGGATCCCACACCACCCCCCACCCCCAGTCTGATGTTCTCCAGGCCTGAAAAACACAGATACATGTTTCTTCCCAGCTTCTGCACTCTCCCCAGGGAGTGATACAGGTCAGGAAACTGACTCGGGCTCCCCATGCCTGCTGCCTTTCCTCAGCTCAGCACAGCCCAGCACATGGGAGATCCCCTCCCATTACAAATGGGACCAAGGTTTTTGTTGTTGTTGTTGTTGTTGTTGTTGTTGTTGTTTTAACCAAGGGGCACTAGGACAAAACAGGTCTTTACCAGACCAATGTCTGCCTGACTCTCTCAGGCAGACATTGCCATACCTGCTGGACCACTGCTACAGGGTCCTACATGGAGATACACATTAAATTAATCCTGGAGGTTCCTGCAGGCTGTGGACTAAGGTTAGGAGCTCCCTGACCTCCCCCCTCCCCCAACTTTGAAAACACTAACTTCTGGGGAAGGGGAAATTGCATTTTTACAAGGAAGTTCTCTTTTAAATTTTCTCTCTCCCTCCCTCATTTTTAAACTTTCCTTGCAGACTGCTGCCTTCCTTTAGTATATCAAAAGCCACATTTTCTTTCTCAAATTTTCCTTGCAGACTGCCTGCCTTCTTTAGCATATCAAAAGTCACAATTTTCCCCCTCTCTCTTCCTTTGTCTGACTGCTGGTTTAGATAAGGCCTCAAGTGCCTTC
Organism: Monodelphis domestica; assembly: GCF_027887165.1. Taxonomy (NCBI): domain Eukaryota; kingdom Metazoa; phylum Chordata; class Mammalia; order Didelphimorphia; family Didelphidae; genus Monodelphis; species Monodelphis domestica. Next base: position 241,982,051 of record NC_077233.1, on the reverse strand, counting down.
CACTCTACATGCATTTATAGCGCCACCTACTGTCGAAAATGAAAACTGCAGGAAACTGTTACTAGTGATCTAAAATAATTATTAAATTGAATACATTCAAATAAAAGGATTATTAATAGTTAAATATTAATAATATTGAATTTAAATTAAAACCAAATTTCTAAAATTGAACAAAGCCAACATTAAATAAAATTACTTATATGCAAGATTAAGGAATAATTTTAGAAAATAATGGTATTAATAATACTATCAATAACAATAATAATTAATTTTCAATAACTATTATTAGTCACTATTGTTAATTACTAATAATTATTGATGATTGATACTTGGTGGTTGTTTATGATTGATTATTTTATATTGATTATATATAGGGGTTTATGGGGTACTCGGGGAGGAGTAGTATCTCTGGTATAGAGGGTTTGTCATGCCCTCCTAGGGCAGCTCTCCAGCCTCTGACCCTCACCTGACACCCAGCTCTCACTTCTGGCTCCTGGTAGCTGCTAGCATGCGGCAGCAGCCACACCCCGGACAACAGCTTCGACAGGCCAGCTAAACCTTGTGAGGGTAGCCATCGGGTCGTCGTGGACCCCTGGTGAACCAGGGCTTTGCTCACCCAGCATGTGAAGACTGCTTCGGCCGAACAGACGGAAGAAACCAATAAGAAGGTTCAATGGCTGAGAAGGCGACACAGCAAAACACTGTGGAGTGCTTAGGGCGTGTTGGAGCATAAAAGACAACACGGCCATCCAATGCAGCTGAGGAAGTCTTCAGGTGTAACGATTTTTCGTGCCACTGGACCCAGGCTTCCAACGCCGAGAGAGTGGGACTGTCTCTGTGCATCGACTTTTCCAGTTAAATCTCCTTCATGCACAAGTGTCTTTGTGCAAAACACACAAAGACAATCGTCATTCTCGGGTACCGAGAGACTACTACTATATATACTATGGTTGATTATTAATAATTACAATAAATGCTATTTTATAACATTATTGATAATTATAATAAATGCATATTATTTATAACATCAATGACTATAATAAATGCATGATGTTATTAATTATTAATAACAATTATTGCACTAAATACACATTCATTATTGGTAATATAGCTGTGCAACAATTACTTTTTCCCTACATTAGCTTTTTGCTTTAAACCTCCTCTTATTGACTTCCACAAGAACATTGAAAATCTTTGGGTCTCCATTTTTCTTTTTTGTTTAATGAACTTTTCATTGTTTAAGCTGCCCATTTAGTGTTATGTAATAAATGATCAACCAACCCTCACTCTGTATGTCTGGGGCAACAGAATGTTCAGTGCAAAGTCCTAGGAACTATAGGGCCCCTGGGTATGTTGACATCTCCCTCCTTTCAAGTCTGCTAACATAGCCAAAATTATTAACCACAGAAAGTTTCAGGACGTACTGTTGTCTCTTGCCAAACAACCCAACTATGACTGACTTCAGCCTATATCAACTTCTCCCTGACTATGCTTCCCCAGAACTCCTTTTTTGGGCTTCCCTAGTGCGCTAGCAATAAAGACTCCCTCTTGCTTGGATAGCATTTTCTACGTTTGTTCCTTTGGTGGTCATCCACTAGGACCCTAACATTTGGGGGCTCGTCCTGGATGGATGTGACCCCCTGAGGACCACCAGGATAGAGGAAGTTCTCTCCCAGATTTCGTGGTGACTCTCCAGAGATGAGCAGTGTGTCTGTGCAGTGTAATTGGTTGTGTGATTGTGTATGGGAGGATTTGGGTTCTGGCTAGACATAAGGCTTAGTGGACGGGAGATTCTGTGCATCGTGGATTATACAATGAAGTCCTATGCCAAGTCCCCAGGTGAAGGCCTGATTCCTCACCTGTTTCTGAGTGAGGACTGGTGACTACCACAGTTCCTGTTTCCCGTGAGGGACCAGGTTGGGAAAGTCAGGAAGCGAGTCCATTAAGACGGGTGGGAAGGACTTCCCGGTAAACCTGGCTGCAATCTAGACACAAGTCGCTTCCTCTCCCCAGCACCCAAGGAAATAGACTAATGCAAAAGAACATGAAAATCATCTTTGGAAGAATGGAGGGACTCTACAGTAGGGCACAGTAACAAAGGTACGTGGGGTTTGAACATTTCCACACTATAAGAAGGAGAAAAAGCTCACATCCAAATGTGATCTGAACTATCCTCCCCTAGCTCACCTACAGAACCGGAGTTGGGACCAGCACGCTCACTAGAGACAGAGAGTGAGCGAGGGACATCTCTGTAGTGAGTGAGTGGGGGGCATACCAAAGTCCTTGGGAACTGACCAGGACTGCCAGGGACCTACCCCTCAGAGCGGTTTCAAAGGAGACCCCTGCACACGGGAGAGCACAAACTGCAGGCATGCTAACAAACTGTGGAGGCTGCGGCAGAACCTTCCTGAGGCAAAAGCCCCTCCACGTAACTCCACACAAAACCCGCCCATCTCACTCAGACATCTGACTAAAAAGGAAAGAGATGGCTCATTGTGCCCAAGACCAACCCTTCAGGAAGAACAGGAAGAAAGTGACTCTTGAAAGCTTTTATGGAGGGAAAACCCAGGCTACAGAAGAAAAAAGAGGATGAAATTCAAACAAAACCAAAACCTTCCCCCAAAAAATGGAAATTGTCCACAAGCTCTGGAAAAACTCAAATTGGAGATTATCCAAAAGATGGAGACCTTCTGGCAAGAAAAATGGGAAAACATTCAGAGAGAGGTCAACAGTCTGATAGACAAGAAGTCCCAATTGGAGAAACAGCTGGAAACCTCAAACAGCAGGGCAGAACAAACTGAAAAGCAAAACCAGTCCTCAAAGATCAGAATTAAGCAACTGGAAGACAATGATCTTGCAAAACAGCAAGAATTAATAAAGCAAAGTCAAAAAATTAATGAATTAGAAGAAAACATCAAATATCTCACTGATAAGGTGACAGACCAGGGAAAAAGAGGAAGGAGAGACAATTTGAGAATCATTGGCCTACCTGAAAAACCAGAGATAAACAAAAATCTTGACATCATACTATAAGAAATCATCCAAGAAAACTGCCCTGATGTTCTTGAACAAGGGGGCAAAATAGACATTGAAAGAGTTCATAGAACACCCTCTACACTAAACCCCCAAAAGTCAACTCCCAGGAATGTAAGTGCCAAATTCAAGAGCTTCCAAGCCTCTGATTGGCTAATACATTGTTACATGGAATATGAAATTATGATTTTTTAAATTATTTTTTCTCTCCTTATGTTTGCAACAGGATATTTGATTTTTTCTTTCTTTTTTCTAAAAAGTTCTTTTTTCCTAAAGTTGGTGATGCTTGAAGTACATGAAATAAGTATTAATGAGTTTTTTAACTTGAAGGATAAAGTTTACAGTATCTATTAGTCCTAATAACTATGCATACCCAGAAGCTTTAGACTATGGAAACTTGTCATACATTGACAAATGTTATGGGACTTTGTTTAATGATTATGTCTGATTCCAGGGGAAGGAATCAAAGAGCCAGTATGCAGTGGCAAGTAGCATGAGGTCAAAACAGACAAAAATCCAATCCAAGGAGGATTTTTGAACATCTATGCCATTACAAAAGGACTTGAACCTAGTGTGAGAATTGAGGTTGTGGCACTTGACACATGTTAAGATGCAGAACTCCCTACCACACTCCATGTGTAATATTCTGAGTCAAGAACCTCAGTTTGGCTATCATCCTGCTCCCCTTATCTCTGACAGTGAAGGTAAAATCAGACCAGAGAATGATTTTTCCCATTTGCTGCTGAAACTTAGTCCTTTCTCTCTTATGGTTTCCAATTTTCTGTAGTCCTGGCTGCAAATGGGTAAAGTGCTATATTGCTGCTATTGTCCTACAGGCTTGTGGGACATAAATCACTTTAATACAGCCTTGCTGTGATTCAAGAACCTGTTACAGCTTTATTTTTTACTCAGAATTTTATACACATATGATTTTTATTTTATTTTTTATCATTTCTGTACTTAAATTTTTACTCTTTCATTTTGTTTTTTTTTGGGGGGGTGGTTTGCTTTTGTTTGCCTTTTGAAAATTGTTTCATATACCTCACAACTCAGTCACATATTCCAGTGTAATTCTGATGTTAGTCAACACCCTCCTCAGGGGGGATTGTGTAATTATCCTAAAAATCCAAGGTTTAAATTTTTTTAGAGAAATTTCAGGAAAAGAAACTTGCCAACACCTCACATCAAGAAAGCAGATCCTTTTGGAGAAGGTGCTATAAAGATGCCTGAAGAAGCCACACACTGAATCAAAAGATCCAGAATGAACTTTGGGATATAATGAACTGAATTGAAGGGGGTTGAATATACTGATTCTGAATATAAACACTTATGCCAAAGGGAACTGTTCCCAAATTGGCATTTTTTCAATGTGTCTATCAATCAGGTTTTGTATTTTATTCTCATCTCTAACTATTGTAATATCCTCTTCGAAAAATGCAATATTGTATGTACTTTTAGCTAGAAAGTATTTAGATTTATAAGATATTCATATTTATATGATCCACTGGGGAAACAGGTCTCCCAAAGGATCACAGGTAGGGTTGTGTCAAGTGGGAAGTTCATATCCTCCCCCTACTGAGTAGCTTGATCTTCCATCAATATTTCAGACATAACACAGTTGCTCCAGGTTTGTGTCCATGTATGTGCTGTATGTCAATAAAAGTCAAGGCTTTGGGCTTAAGGGGAGGGAAAAGAGAGAAGAGAATGAAGAAGCAGGAACAGAGCAGACAGGTAAAAGGGGAAAGAGGAAGAGACTTGCAGGCTAGGCACCTTGTGGTGCGGTTACTTAAAGGAATGATTGTCAACCCTTTCTGATAAACTTTATAAGTTTTGTGGGGAATAGTAGCAGTGAAAGCCTAAATTACACTGACAATCTTTCCAAACTAATTTTTTTAAACCATCTCAAAAGATGGGACTCAAAAATGGTAGGTAAGGTGTGAAGAGGCTCTCCCTCTGAACACAATTTGAGAGCTGGGCAGAGAGACTTGATTTTCATGTGATAAAAGAGAACTGAAAGGAAAACTGCACACAGAGGAGTACTGGCTGACCACCACTCCACCCCCACCTATTGTGCTAGGTTCCACAAATGAGGATAGACTAATTTCAAGTTCCTGGGACTTGGGCTATGCCTCAGATTTACATTGATGTCCCAGGTTCTGCCATCAGCCTGCAGTCTTCAAAGCCTGGAAGTATATAGTTCTGGGCCCTTTCAAGCCTGCCCTACTACAGCATAGACCTAGTCCCAGGGCAAAATAGCTCACATTGTGGAAGCAAGGAGATATATTCATCGATCAGCTTTAAGACTTCCCAATCCACAGGCAAAAAAAAAAAAATCTGGGAAAATGAGCAAACAGCAAAAGAAGTATTTAATGTTCAAAAATTTCTATGAGAACAATCAGCAAAGCCCAGAAACAACAGGAAATGGTGAGATCAAAGTAATTACATGCAAAACATCAAAAAAAGGGGAGGGATTTAGTTTCACACTCAGACCCCTATGTTTTGATGCTAATTATTCCAGTCTGCTCCCTTACCTCTAGTAAAGGCCTACTTCAGCTGTTCCTTTATACGTTAAGACAAAAGGTACCCTCCTTTCCATTCCTCAGTATACTTTACCCAAGGAAGCTGCTGAAGGGATTTCTCCAATAACTGATTCATTAGCTGAACAAGGGATAATAATTTCATGCATTTGAATATTATTTGCCAAATCTCCCAGTAAAAACATCTAAGTCAGGACCAGATGAGAAAACTGATTTTTATATTTCACTCCACCCTGCTTAGTCTTTAGAATTCTAGCAACCAGGAATGTATACACCCCCACTTAAGGATTAAGTGCGGGAGAGGAAGGTCCATGACCAATGTGTGCTAGCAAGTGACAAATCAGAAACAACTGACTGACCCCTGGGCTATCCAAAGTCAAGTTTAAGCCACCATTGGTACATGTAAGACACAGGAAGTGACGTAAAAAATTGCCTTTATATTTTGTGTCACTTCCTGTGAGAGGGACTTGGTCGTGGAGCTCAAGCATTAGACGACCTCAGACTGCTTCTCTTAGATGATCACGTGGTGAGTGATAAAGCTGACTCCCCTTTCCTAGGCTTTTCTGGAAGCAACAGCCAATGGAAAAGCCCATCTCTTTGGACTCCCTTTTCCTTGGCTTTTCTGGAGAGACCCCCTGGCTGAGGCCTCTGAACTCCTGCCTGGTTCAGACCAGGGTGGAACAGATCTTCTTCCCCTTCCCCCTGTCCTCTCTCTCATTCTTAATTTCTTCCTTCTATTGTAAACAAACCACCACAAATTCCCACTCTGATTTGAGTATTTCATTGAGATTTAGAATTTAATCCCTGGTGATGAACTAAAATATATATTAAGTCCAAGCATAAAATTTACCCCTTACACAGTTTGTACAAGAGCTGAGATCATTTAAATCACATCTTATACCTAGGCAGCCAATGGTTCCAAATCCTGCCATCATCATCTCTTCAATCCCTAGTGAATCTATATATTTTAGTTGTTCCCCCTCTGGTCTGCATTTTTCTCCATTCCTATCCATAAAAATTCTGGGAAAACATTTGCTTTCACCTGGAAAGGTTCCCATATACATGGACAAGATAACCTCTGGGATTTGTAGAAGTTTCAACTTGTGTTCTCAAATTTTACAACAGGATCCAGGTAATGATATTTTTCAGCATAGTTTTAATATTCAATGTGTAGATGACTTACTTTTAGTGGCACAAGATGCACAGACATACCTGGAAGACATTAGACATCTCTTCTTAGAGCTTTACAGGAGAGACCCCAAAGCCTCTATATCAAAGCTTCAGTGATGCCTTCCAAAAGTTTACACTTTGTTTTAACTTCTGGAGCTCACTCCATTTTCCATAAGTTCACTGAAGCTATTCAGCAACTAATTGCTCTATCTACTAAGAAATAACTGAGAGCAATCTTGAGGGTACAGGGTTCTGTAGATAATTTCATTATGGAGAAATAACTAAACCCCTTATTGCTCTGACTAAAAATTCAATTCCTGAACCACTTGAGTTAAGATTCCCAACACCTGTCAGCTTTCTCAGAATTAAAACAAGCAATTCCTGTATGTCCCTCCCCACTCTAAGAATTCCAAACTATAGAAAGTCATTTACTTTATACATCAATGAAAAAGTGTTTATTGTGTGATTAGAAAATCTTGAACCCTAGGACTATGTTCCCAAGAATTCCTTTCCTCTCTCCACCATGTGGTGTGCTCACATTTGTATTTATTTGGATGTTTTCCCTACTCTATCTTTTCCTATAACCACCACAGTGTTAACTACCTCTTTGCTCTAGCTTTTATTTTCCTTTGCTTCAGGTTATTATTATTAATAAATCTTTTCAAATATAATACTTGAGCTATTTAGATATAAAATTTTAATCTTACATATCTGGCAACCATGAAGAGACACGAATTCTCAGAGTTTTCTTTATTCACCCCCTCAGTAAACTTGCTAGATTTTCTCAGTTGCTTAGAGCTGTGTTTTTTCTTGCCCATGCAGACAAGGCCACCCCAGTACCCACCCACCCCCACATGGCCTCCACTGTAGATGCTGCTGGCTCAAACAACTGCTAGTGTGCACAGCCCATCAACCCCATGTGGTCTCTGCCACTTCTGTGGATCTTGCTCCTTCTCTTGCTGCCACATGCCCCAGTGCCTCAATAACTGCTGATGAGTTTTAAACCCCCTCCCCAGCCCCAGTCCAGCATGGGGGAAGGTGGGGGTGGGGTGGGGAGGAGTCCCTTTCCCTTACCAGGCAGCTATTTACCTCCTAACACCTGACTGGCTCCTGGTCCTCTATCCTAGATAGGTCCTTTTCCACCCACCGCAGCCTACTTCTGGGAACTCCCTCCATGCCTTGCCCCAACCTGCCTTGCTCCTACCTCTTCCTCTGGAGAGAATTTGCTTTGGGGATAAATGCAAACCCAAAACTTGCCCTGTTTTGTAGCTATATCCTCCATTTTGGTTTCTGGCAGACAGGACCACCCTAACCATGCCTCTTTTTTTCTACTGAATTTCAGGGGCTGTTTTCTGCCAATGGAGGGCAACAATAATAAAAAAAATTACAAAAGAAATTTTTTTTGTAAATAAAATCATACAGAATGAAATAAAATAAAATGCCCCTACCCCTTATCCTAACCCTACCCCAATATTAAAATATTTTTTACAAACTATAAAAATACATTGAAAATTGTTTTCTTCTCCACTTTCTTTCATCTAACCTTCTACTTACAATACTGAGCAGCATGAATGCTACTCTGCAAGAAAGCCTTTTATATTTCACCCAATTGGGAACCTTTAAGGTTTTGGATTGCCTTCTCCTCCTTTTGTTCTTAGTAAATTTTCTTTTCCTGATCCTAAATGTTAAGACAAAATAGGCTACCATGTGGAAAATTAAAACTGAAATGCAAGCCAACATGCATATTCAATTGGAGAATTTCAAACACTTCTTGCATGGTTTAATGGCAATGGTGGATTCCATCCAAAAAATATCTGATTTTTGCAAACCTGTTCCTGTACTACCAAGAAAAGAAAATTCTATTTCTCCTAAAATAGAGGCAGTAGACCTCTCTCCTATATCTCATGTGGAGAACTTCCTCTCTCGTGCTCTGTGACTCTTGACTAACCCTTCCTCCCCTGCTCCCAATGACCCATCCTCTCCTTCTCCTTATCCCATACCATGACCAACCCTAGCCCCAAGGAAATCTTGTCCTCCTACAATACCTGTTGCTACCCATGATGCCTCCATATCCCTACTGACAATGTCTAAGAAGCCACTACAACTGAACGATTCCTATTAAATTACTTTCCCCTTAAGGGAAATGCCCACAATAGGATGCAATGGGAATGTGGTAAACCTAAGACACCACACACCTTTCACACCGCAAGATATAAAGGAATTGAAATGCAATACCCCTAGTTATGAAGAAGCAATTGTCATCATGAAAAAGATGGCCAAAATATTTTTTCAATATAATCCTTTTTATAAAGATGTTAAAAATTTGCTCCAGGAACTATAATGACCCCAAGGATTGTTTGCAATTATATTATGCTAGGTAGGCCATTCTAAAAGCAATGAGAGAATGCTCTAAAAGGCCAGATGCATGGACCAAATTTGAATGCTTTAAACAATCCAATGAAGAGACACCCTCTCAATTCATGGATAGTTTCATTGAGCTAGGAGGTAGATATCTGGACCTTGTTCTTACTTCAAAAAGGTTGGGGATGTAGATTCTAAATGAATATCCTAGTGCAAACATCAACAACATGGAAATAGGTTCTGATCAAGGACACAAGTAATACCCAATGAAATTGCACATAGGCTGCGGGAAGAATGGGTGGAGGGTAGGGAGGGAAATAATGTGATTATTATAACCAAGGAATAATGTTCTGAATTGACTAAACAAACTAATTCAAATGGGGAAAAAAGGATATTAGGCAAATAAGGCAACACTTTGTTAACAACTACTGCAGAGTGGTCCAGGATTACTTTAAAACCCATTGCCCAAAGTGGCCTGAAATGGCTCTTGAAGAGTTGAGGAGAACTGCTGTTTATGTCTCAAAAGGTGATAAAGAAAAACAGGAAGAGACTAATAATATACTGGAAACAATTCAGAAGAAACTACACTCTTTAAGTGATAGAATTGCTAAACAAGAAAAAAGGTATGATACTCAACCAATGACACTTGCCCCTCTCCAAGAATCTAACTATTTGTCCCTTACCTGATACTTCTGTGAGAAGGGTCACACAATGATAAACTGCAGGAATTTGTTCTAGGTGATGAGAAATAATATCTACCCTAAAAGTTATAATTACAGAAATAATTATAGAAATAATAACTACAATAATGCTTTCAGAAATCACAACTTTAGGACTGATGAATAATTCTAGGAATATAAATCAGGCAACTGATAACTCAAACCAAATGATCCCACAGCCATATATCTTCAGTGGAGCTCATCCTTGAACTACTCAGGTTCTAATGCCCCTCAGGGAGGATCCCAAGGAACTACCCAAATATTATCAAGGCACACCAGGAGGGATGGGGGTGTTGGGGCACATGAATCAGAGGATGCCACCTTTTATTTTCTAGACCAGGATGTCTTACTGCCTGTTGTCCCTATCTACTGCCTCTCCATGATGAAAATCGTGTAACATTAAAAGTTGGTAATGCCTATTAAGATTGTCTTTTGGACACTAGAGCCTCCAGGTCTGCATTGAAGAGTACACCTAATTCAGATTGTAATTTCATTATCTCAATAAATGTAGTGGGGGTATCAGGGACACCCCTAAAGGTTCCCAAGCTTTCCCCCAGAATGGTGTCTATATGGGGAAGATTGATGAGATTCTGTGCAAAGAATGGGAAGACTTGATATGTGTGAGACTTGAGGTTGAGGCTATTTAACATGTGTTAAATGCTGGATTTCCTTGTATCACACACTATATCAAGTATATAACATTGATTGTTCTGGCTCCATTAACCTTGAAATCAAATAAAAGGGTCAAACCAGAGAAGGCTATTTCCACTTGTTTCAAGATCTAATCTCTTTCCTTTCATGATGTGACAACTAACTGTAATCCAGACTACTAAATTGAGTTAGTGAATGATTGCCATTACAGGCTTATGGGGTATGGATCGCTATAAGAATCTGTTATAATTTGTGGATTTTTTCTTTTATTCCCAGAATTTTCATGTTTTTTATATTATATATTTAACTCAAATGTCGTTTTTTAATTTCTTTGAATTCTTCGATGTTTTTGATAATTGATTCATACACCTTATGACTCAAATATGTATCCCTGTGTGATTCCTATGTGTATCTCTGTATCCTCCTGGAGGGGATATGTTATTCTCCTCCTCAGGGGGGATTATTTTATTATTATGAACTTTGATTTGAATTTGAGCCTAATTTAGAACAAGAGACTATCTCCCAGAATCCAGAAGATGAACCTTTTAGAGAAGGCTCCACAAAAATGCTTTGCTCTAGCTTTTATTTTTCTTTACTTCAAGTTATTATTATTAATAAATTTTATTAAATATACTACTTGAGGTATTTGGGTATTACATTTTAATCTTAGACTTATACCAGACTTCTGGAGTCTTGGCTCAAGCCTTGGGGACTACACAGCACCCAGGTGCTTATTATTCTGCATAGCTGGATACAGTGGCCACTTAGGCACCAACCTATCTTATGGCAGTGACAGCCATAGCCCTCCTGGTGACCAAAACAGCTGACATCATTATATGCTCTCCTCTGACTGTTCTTTGCTCCCATGAGATTGAGGCATCATTACTCTAATATAGAATACAGGCATTTTCAGATCAAAGGCTTGCTAGAATAACTTTATTAGCAAATGAAAATATTATTCTTAAATCCTGTACAGTCCTCAATCATGAAAAATTGCTTCCTGATTTCCTAGTCTCTGAGGAACCACTACATATTTGTGACATGGCTGAAAAGCTCCTAATGATCTCACTGATACACCTTTAGAAAACCCTAAATTCATTCTATTCACTGAGGAGTCTTCTTTTAAGAGGGATGGCATATGTTATACTGGGCCTGCTGTTGTCACAGAGTTTGCTACCATATGAGTAGCTTTAATACCCTCTAATAATGCTCAGGAAGTAGAACTGCTAGCCCTCAAAACTAGCTGTATACATTATAAGGGAAAGAGAGAAACAACTTACACAGCTTCCAGGAATGCTTTGGGTCTGTCATGCTGATAGGATGCTCTAGTTGCAGAGAGGTTTTCTGACTTCTGCTAGCAATATAACTGCAAATAAAGAGATCATTAAAGAACTTCTCTCTGTTCTTCAACAACCTACAGCATTGGCTCTTCTACCCATATGGGTGGAACTGACCCTATTTTTAGAGGTAATCAGCAGGCAGACACTGCAACTAAACTTGCTGCCTTAGAAGAATCTGAATTAATTTTAACTCTGATGTTTAATAATATGTAGAGTTTCATCCCCTCCCCCTCCTGGATTGTCAATCTGGTTCATCCCATTTTGCATGCTGGTGCTGCATCTATGAATGTAAATAAAAAGATGTGGATGTGTGACCCGACCACTCTTCTTCCCTGAAAGCATCAGGAGAGGGGACTGAGAGCCATGCAGGAGAATCAACACACATGGTCAGACTTAGGTTAGAAAAACAGGCTTTAAACTTCTATCTGTTTGACTTTTTACTTCAAGTGATTCTTAATAAACTTTAAGAACTTGGAGATGTTAATTTAAATATAACAGATTGTCAACCCATGAAGTGGGAATGAGAATTCTCAAGATTTTCCTTTAAGAACGTCTTTGAGTATAGAGTAGGGAGTGTAAGGATTAACTAGACTTTGGTGTTATTATAATGATGGTAAGATGACCTAAAGGGAGCTTGTAGTGAAGGCAACAGAGTGTTGCTATATAGGAGCCTTGATGTGTTGACTCCTACTCTCCCTCACTACTCTTGGTGATGCTGTCAAGGAGTACTGCAAAGCAAATAGGGGATCTCCTGTTGTGAGAGGATGATGGGAAGATAAAGGAAGGCCTCCCCTATCAAGTGATCCAAGGGGTACCTCCAGATTTCCTGGCCTGAGGAGGTCAAGGAGACAAGACTTCTCTGAGTCCTTGACTCAGCAGGGGAGGGGTCTTAGTTGCTTTCTGTCAAGGCTGATCTATAGCCTCAGCAAGTTGTCTTCCCTAAGCTTCAAGAATATACCACTTGAACAAATATCTGACTGCTAAGTAGAAGGTTTAATGGAAAATGGTTATGTGATGATTAAAATAGTGGGAGTCATAAACTGTTACAGATAAAAGAGTGGTTTCAAGATAGTTTCTTGTTTTAAATCAAATATAAGGTGGTTACCAGGGAAAAATTCCCAAATATTAAATATACCCAAGTCAGCTGGGTTTTATAGAGATTTTAATTAATACAAATGAGGAATTAATGAGAGAGAGAGAGAGAGAGAGAGAGAGAGAGAGAGAGAGAGAGAGAGAGAGAGAGAGAGAGAGAGAGAGAGAGAGAGAAGGAAATAATGAGAAAAAGGGCTAGACCAGCCTAGGCCAGCATGAGCCAGCCTAGGCTGAAAACCCTAAGAGAGAGATCAGTCAGTCTTTTATCCACTCACCACAAGATTTGTCCAAGCAAGATTCTAGTGTTCAGAGAGACACCAGCTGCCTCCTCCAATTCAGCTTTTCCCAGCTGAAACTCCCACAACCTCCTTTTTGACCTCCTTTTAAAGGGAATTTTCTCCTATGTCACCTCCCTAAATTCTCACATCTACCAATCACAGTAGACGTTTTTCCAAAGGACAGACCATTCTTAATTCACTTTTGATTAAGTTCACACTTGAAAAAACCTCTAAGTTCTCACCTCTTTGCTCCTTGTAAATTCACAAGTTGCCTGACCTTTATAGGTACTTAGCACCCTTTTGTATTAGATCTAAAAATAGGCACAGCTTAAGAACTTTTACCTTACTATAAGTATGGGTTTAAGTATTTTTCATTGTTCAGCAAGGAGTTTCTTCCCCTAAAGTATGCTTAAGTAGGGGTGGATTAGAGGTCTCATATTCCTGATCTAAGTTCCTTCATTGTTTAAAATGGGGAATGGCCTTAACCAAATCTCATGAAGTAGGGTCTGAGAATTTTTAAGATTCACAGTTATAAGGCAAGTAGGGGAGTTGGAAAGAGGGAATCAAGAGTCCCTAGTTTATGTCCTGCAAGGTCTTTTGCTCAGGCAGCTGTCAAGCTGAGCTGGGTTTCTCCTTCCCATGCCCAACTAATTCCCTCACTCCTAATTTTAATACTATCCGGCTAAGGAATAGTCTGAACAGGTGTAAAAGGCAAAGGGAGAGAGTCGGGCTCTCCAGCAGAGAGTCCACAACCTTCCTGGGTCAGAAGAGCCTTGATACTCTGGTGAGATGTTTCCTTGAAATATTATGTTGCTGGAATGACTTAGTAGCAGTAGTCTCCAGGCAAAACTCAGGTGAAACCTCTATTTAGCTCTTGCAAGATCCCCAGTAAGGAAAAGCTTCCTACCTCTTGGGGGTCTCTGTTCAAAAGCCCAGAATTCCTTCCGGAGCTTTGCCAAGTCCCCAGCATCCTCTGCTACCAATGGTCTTTGCTGTCACTCAACCCTTCTTGCAAAACTCCATCTTTCCTTTGGCAACCCTTCCTTATAGGAGTCAGTGAATTTTACAAAGCCACCCTTCTCTCCTGCTGCTTGTTCCTGCTGATGAGCTGCTTTGCATGCAGCCTTTTTTCCTGCCCCACCCACCAACTTTCATTTGCTGGACACAACCTGTAGCTCCTTGCAGAGATTGATAAGCTGATGCCTCCACTTCTGCCCCTGCTGCTTCCCTTGTGAGCCTGCTGTGCAGATGGGTAAGAATTCTCCCCTACATGCCCCCCTCTTAGCTTAGATAAAGGTAGGGTATTGGAGAAGGTTGTAGACTGTGTCCTCTACTGTGAGAGTTGCTTGACTTGCCTAGGTTGCAACTACACCAATAACCACATGGGCCTCAAATGGATCCCCCATTTTCAGCCATTTGTTAAAGCAACAGTCTATGGGGCTTCACAAGGTGCAACATATTAGCCCCACCTCTGCTAGCCACTTTACAGCACCCCTGGTTCCTAGCCTTGTGGGGTACCCCCCGCACTACTCCCCCACCTACCCCCCACAGGAAGCTATAGACTTCCACTTTAGAGCTGAGTCTGGACCCTGGCCCTGACCCCAGACTCTTTTATTTGGAATTATGGGGGGTGGATATTGGTTTTCTTTTGGCATTTGATTCATATATCTCATAACTCAGCCATATATCCCAGGGCGATTCTGGTGTTGGTCAACACCCTCCCAGGGGGGTTGTGTAATTATCCTAAAACACAAAGTTTAAAATCTTTTGGAGAAATTGCAGGAAAAGAAACTTGCCAACACACTGAATCAAGAAAGCAGATCTTTCTGGAGAAGGCGCCATAAGAGTAACTGAACAAGGAGGCGCCATGCAAAGGATTATGGAGCTGCACAATGGAAGACCTCAGCATGGTGAGCAGTGATCTGGGGGAGGGGATTCCGCACTGTGTATACTGCTGCCCAGTATAGTGGTGGCGGGATTGGGCCTGTGCAAGGTGTGACAGGCCCATCCCAGACAGCGCTATACAGTTTCACAGGCCCAGCACTGCCTCCAGTACTGTATACAGATAGCAATGATCTGGCCCTCCAACGGTCTGAGGGACAGTGAACTGGCCCCCTGTGTAAAAAGTTTTGGGAGCTTTAGCTGATCAACATCAACTGGCCCTAGAGATCAAACGCAATACCAAGATCAGTATCATAACAACACCACTCTATCACCTGCTCTCTGGCCCCTGGAGGGTGGGGGCGGCACTACAGGCTTGTGCCCCCAACCCTGGCTCAAACTGCTCCACCTGCGGTGGAGGCCAAGCTCGCTCCCCACTCAGCACCCCTCAGTCTTGGTTAGTGAGCACCACAATTGCCAGTGCTGGCAAGTTTCCTGAGTAGGTTGTGGTCAGCACCCTTGGAGCCTGTGCCCCAACCTGTACTCAGTTGGGCAGGCAGGCAGCCCATGTGACCCCCAACACTGGACCTCCATGGTGCCTTTGTTGCCACGAGGCTGGGCTAGGTTTAGGTGCTGTGTGTTTAAAAAACTTTGTACGCTGGGGATTTCATATCCCAGCATCCTTTACTCTTCCCAGGGTGCCCCCAGTGTTTCATCCTGTTGTAGGGTTTGGATATAAATTTTCAAAATCCACCCTGGTGGGGCTTTTTGTTTGGAGCTTTGGCTCAATTGCAGGAGGCTACTGGGGCTCTGGCTCTTTAGTCTGCTCATAGAGATGAAAAAAAAAATTCTCTCTCATTTTAATTAAATACTTTTACATTTAAATTACTGAGAGTCTTTTCTTTTTTTTACACCTTACAGTGCCCCAGCTGTGCCTGCAAAGAGGCCCACCTCCACCCTGCTCTTCCTGTGCAGCCAGCCCTATGTAAGGAACCCTTTAGCCTTTCCCTCTCAGGGTTCACCTCCCATTTCCCACAAAAGTGGCCAAATTAGGTGGCATTTGCTCATGCATCATCCTCTCCCATCCCCCTCCCAATCCTCAGTACACATGCATTGGGTTGTCTTCCCAGCTCTACCCTCTAGTCCTAAGAGACTCTGCTCCCTGGAGCCTACAGGCCAGCCCAACATCACCTACTGTACAGCAGTAAAAATGCTGGGAATTAAAAAAAATAAAATAGAATAAAAATAAAATATCAAGGAAGGAGACAAAAAGGCTATGTGAAGCTTAGACATTGAAGTCTTTTACCTGGCCCCACTTTGGCTCATTTGACTTTGAGAATCTAAAAGAATTGAAACTGGCCATTGGCAGCTGTGATTCCAGAGAATATTCCTAATCGTGGCTCCAGGAATATTGCCTTGACAGTTCAACCAAACCAAGAACTATGAATACCACTCCATTAAATCTTTAAAAAATGGCACCTTGGCTTCTTTCTAGCCCATTTACCATGAGGCTCTTCCTTTGGTTTTTTCTTCTTTCCTTTTTTTTACTTGAGTATATGGAATCAGTATTAATGTTGGTTGATTGTTTTTTTTTTTAATTTTGAGGGATAAGTTTAGAATACCTATTGGCTCTAATAATATTGTATACCCAAAAGCTTTCAAGTATGGAAAACTGATGTTGATTGTTAAGTATTATGGGTTAAAGGAAGGAATAAAAGAGGGAGTTCCTGGAAGGAGCTCTGTCTTTCTCTCTCTCTCTCTCTCTGTCTTTCTGTCTCTATTTCTCTCTCTCTCCCTCTCTCTCTCTCTATTTCTCTCTCTCTCTCTCTCCCTCTCTCCCTTTCTCTCTCTCTCTCCTCTATTTGCTCCAGTGAGAAAGAGAGTCATAAGGAAGAGCACTAGTTAGAAAAAGGCCTTTTCTTTCTATCTGACTTCTTATTCTCAAGTAAATATCAATAAACTCTATGGAAATCAAGGACCAGAGTTTTAATTGAGTTTTAACATTTGGCTACACAAAATTCAGAAGGACCTTCACTTCTCTCTAAGCTTTTTAAAGCAGTTTTAAAATAGACAAGAGGGCAGATTAGCCTCATGGCCACCATCACTGTCCTAATACTGCTGCCAGGTCGCTAACTCTGCTTCTACTACCCAAATGCTGCCTGCCACTGCTACTCCTTCCTGCCCAGATTTTGGCAAGATTTCCCCCGTGTAGCCCCAGCCTTCCCCACTGACCCAATACCTTTCTTCTGCCAAGGCTCCAAGTGGGCAAAACAGCAAGCTCTTTTTTTTCTCTTTGCTTTGCTCCACTGGTCTCAAGCACCATCTAGTGCTTCAAAGCAGGGGGTCTCATGGAGCTGGAACCTAATTCAGCCTCTTGTTATGGCAAAATCCCAGCAGGGGTCCCTGGTCCCTTCCTGAATTATCCACATATTCACCCTTGCCATGTGCTGTCGGCTTCCAAGCCCTGCAAGGACCAGCAAACCCAGCCAACCCATCTGACCTAGCCCAGGAAGACTTCCACAATCTCAGCTGTGAGGGGGGACTGAAGCACCAGCCTATTCAAGGGATCTCCCCCATCACCCACTAGACCCTGATCCCAGACTGGCTCTGGGCTGGCACACAGTTTTTTATTGTTGTTTTGTTTTTTTTGGGGGGGGGGTTTGGGAGGAGAGGGGGGATTCCCATTTTCCCTTTCCAGTTCTTGCACATATGGAAAAGCCTTCTGAATCCAGCTCCTGAGAATGTGTTATTGCCTCCTCAACTCCACTAGTTCTAGGAGATCCTACCCTTGCCAAAGAGCCAGTACATGCCTATGTTGTGCTATCTATAGGCAAGAAGTAAAACTGCAGGCAATTTTTTAAAAAAGTATTAAATAAAATTGAGTAACTATATGGGTGACAGTGAAAATGGAATGCATGGGATGTATAAATACATGTCTTTTATGGCAGTTGCAATTTCATTCCAAAGAAGGAAGGATTTCCTATGGGGTTTGGTGGCCCCTGGTCAGTTTTGTTTGTAACTCTTCAGCTTACTCTAACTTTCTACCAGGATGGTATGGATCTTGTGGTTTAGCCTATGTGTTTATCACCTGTATCAGTGCATGATCACTATTTCGTCAATTAAACAAGTCCTGGTCCTATTTGAGCTAAGGGAAAAAAGGGCTGCTTATGCAAGCTTTTCTGACCTCAAGCCTTTTGGTGGATAAAGGACAACCCTTCAACCATTTTCTGAGATTCCCAGTCAGCTGCAGAGCAGTCTTGGAGATGATTTGGTTATATCTACTGTCTGTGAGTATGTGCCTACTTGCCTAGGGAATTTTATCTGAAGCTAGGTTGGACTTCTGGGTCTAACCCAGGGTCAAACCCCACTGGGTGAACTCAACAATCCAATTGTATTGAGGGGATCTTATCCACTCCCTCTCCTGAGTTGTGGACCCAGTTCATCAACATTCTTCACATACAAGAGTTGCATCAGTAAAGGCCATGAACATCAATAAAAGAAAGTGGGTGCAGCCCACCTCGGGCTTTTTGGCAGGGATGGCTGGCTGGAAGGGGGAGGTGAGGGAGAGAGAAAAGAGAGAATAGAGACATGAGGTCTGAGAACTTGGAGTAAGGAAGAGATTTAAATCTATGCTTATCTACCTTTTCAATTAATAAACTTTATGAAAAAATAACTGGTAGAGATATATTAATTTTAAATATAACAAGTCACTCTTACCAAACCCTGCTGGGTGAACTCAGTCATCTGAATCACTTATTAAACCCCTGAAGACAACTTAGGGAGACTATCTGAGGATTATAGACAGGAAGTGTTTAGACATTTTGGGTAACATCTAGCCAGCACAGGGAGCTGAAAAGGGAGCCAGAAGAACATAAAAGCTTCATTTTGTGATGAGCTTAGGTGGATTAGGCACAGCTTAGAGAATTAGAGATAGGGAAATCCTTTTGCCCAATCCTCATTCCCTAACCTTAATTTGTAATAAATTATATATTTTTTCCTATATAACATCGTCTTCAGGGCCATTACATGCTACTGGCTCAGTGAAAAGAAAGCAAAATCCACTTTACTTTCACTAAAAGGAAGCTGAAATACCCAGAGACCACAGCTTGGTATTTAGGCAATTCCCTAGGTGAAAACCAACATCTATCCACCTTAGTCCCTTCATTACTAACCTGTTTTTTATAAAAGGATCAGATTAAGGATAAAAGAGGGAGTTCCACGAAAGGGCTCGCGTGCTCTCTCTCTCTCTCTCTCTCTCATTATAGGCTCTATTCACTCAGGCATGCAATGAGGAGGATAGTGGTTGAGAGAAAAAGCCACGAGGAAAAGCACCTACATGACTAGTTAGAAATAGGTGTTTTTTTCTCTGCCTTCTTTTACTCAAGTAAATATTAATAGACTATGGAAAATAAGGACCAGAATTTTAATTCAGTTTTAATAATGCCAAACCTTTTTTCCCTGCATGCACATTAATAGAGGAAGAGAGCTCTCTTGCTTCCTATATATATATATATATATATATATATATATATATATATATATATATAGGAATTACAAGTCAAATTATGTGAACTTCACAAATCTGAGGCTGAAGTACAGGCCAGACTTAGTGCTTCTCACTCTGATCTACACCAAGAAGATAAGGTGTATGTAAAGGACTTTGAGCAAACTGGTGGGACTTAGCCTGCTTGGAAAAGCTCTTTCCAAGTATTGCTAATCACTCTGACTGCCATCAAAATTGGAGAAAGAGACTCACAGAGTCATTGATCTCATAAAATGGGTCCCATTTAATGATACTGTTAACTGTATCCTCTCAGTTTTATTATATATGACTGCTTGTTTGTTTTGGGGTTTGGTTTTGCTTTCATTTTTATTTGTACCTTTTTGTGATTAGGGAGTTTATACGTATATATATATATATATATATATATATATATATATATATATATATATTTTACTGTTAAAAAAATCTTACCCTCATTTGATACTATTTTGTTCTCATCATTAAGTTGTTATATTTTTATTTTCTGTTCTCTCTCCTGATGAATGGACTAGGGATAATGCTATTAATAGGATCCATATCCAAATAGGATATACCATTTCCCCTCCTCATATATACCTTTGAAAGTCTCATCCACACTATATTTGAGCACTTCTAGCATTGTTACCATAAGTTGTGTATTGTGTGCCTCAGCATATGTAAAAAGCATGGCTGTCTCCTGGTGCAGATGGGAAATGCTAACCAAGTTCTGTTTGTTTTGATATTCCATCAAATGTCACTGTCAATACTAAAGATGGTAAATCAATGTTGAGAAAACTAGAATGACCATGTGTGACAGGCGGGGAAAAGTCTGTTGGTGGGTTTCTTGGGTAGCTGCTGTTAGAGTGTGGGGAGAGACTCGCCCCCAGCTGGCCACTGCAGCAGGACTGGCTGAGTCAGGTTTCAGCTCATCTCTGGCCTGCAGAGACAGCTGAAATCTTTGATCTGCAGTAGAGGGTGTGTAGTAGGCTGAGAGCTTAAAGGGACAGAAAGAAAGAAACAGAACAAGAGGAAAGAGACAGACTGAATAAGAGCAGAGAGAGACAGAGAGATGGGCAGAGTCTAATCAGGTGCAATGATTTATGGGAGCTGTGTCATATCTTTAATATTACAGAATCTGAGTGGACTGCAGATTCCTATTTATTGAGGATATAGGTCCAATATTTATACAGTTCTATACTCTAAGATCAAAGGAATATAATATAGCAAGAAGAAACTAACAGATTTTGAATTAAAGGAAGATGGCAGAAATTTGTAATTCAGGCTTGTAGAGCTTTCCAGGGTGGAGAAAGTCTATTTTGCCTTGCCTTTATTTTTCAATGTACTTTTCAATTTTAGTTTAAAGCCCACCTGTTTTGATTACTCTTTCCTAGGTGCTTCCTCTCACTCATTCAGAATATCATTTAAGCCTCACCCCAATCCTGTGAGGGAGGCACCTCATAATTACCCCACTTGTACAGATGAGGGAAACTGAGGCACAGGAAGATGGTGATTTAGCCTTTGTGGGGAAGAGTCAGGACGGAATAACATCCCCTGTCCTCTCCCCTCTTATTAAATGAGATTCTTCTCAATCAAGTCCTGCCCTGAAGAGACCAAACTTTGCCATCAAAAGGCTTATTATACTTTAGTTGGAAAAGGAAGAAATGGACTCATGCAAAATTTCCTAGCTGAGCAGCTCTCCTAGGAGTCAAAGGAGTGGCACAGATCTTAAGTGTTTTTGAGAGAGGAGAGTAGGGGAAAAACAAAGGGAAAGGATTTTATTTGATCCTTACAGCACAGACATCATCTCTATAGATGGAGAGAGTCAAGGAGGGAAAGGAACATTGAGAGCCTAGGGAGGGAGAGTAAGGAGAGGCAGGGAACTGAGCATGTATAAATCAGTTAAGAGGCTGGCTAATATTTCAGTTTGGCTAGAGTGGAGGGATTTGTATAAGTCTGGGAAGTTCAGGGCCAGGAAATAGGAAGTTAGCTCTCCTGCAGGGCTCTGACCAGGGAGACCCAGGATTTGAACCAGAGCCTGCTCTCTCTGGAGGCCTAGGAGGCCCCAGAGGTACAGATAGCCTTGTTGGCACCTGCCGGATGTATGTACACCCAGGCAGTTCTTGGCTAGTGCTTACAAGGACAACCATCTGAAGAGTCACGGATGTATTCCTGTTGCTGAGAAAGGAAGAGCAGCAGATACTGGCCTCAGCCTAGGCATCTCTTGCACACCCCTCCTCTCTTCCCACTCCTCAGCTTCCTGCCCTCATCAGAGTTGCATCGACAGCACACGTGCCTCTCCCTTTGATGTGGGACTGACTGGGAGTGATTCAAGATGGCATCATGAGCTCAGCAGAAAGAGGGGCCTTCCGGAAAACCAGGGACAGTGCAAAGTGCTGTTGTCCCCAGTGCTGATTGGGGTATCCAGGCATGGCTTCAGGGCAAAGGGCAGGGCTGAGCTGAGCAAAGGCTAGGGCGCATGCCACCAGATTAAGCATCCTCCCCTCGGCTCTGGCCAGGAGAAGGGCATGGTGACCAGGGGTGACCTCACCACCACCGTTATTAGGCTCTTTGCCACCCTGGTGAGTTCAAGGTGGGGCCACCCCAAGCGAGCCTCCACAGCCCTGTGCAGCAGCCCTAGGAGTAGCCGGCCCTAGATTGCTTGGCTGGAAGAATAGGCACTACTGAATGAGGAGAGGAGTAAAGTGGGGGCTGGGGGGTGGGGGGAAGTGTTGAGGGGGGCGGGGCTGCTTGTTGTGTGCCCCAGTTTGTCAGGTCCACCTGGAAATGCAGCCCCAGCTCTGGGCAGTCTTCTTAGCACCCTACTACACCCAGGCTGTCAGGCAGAGACTTTACTACAACTTATAACTCCTGAGGGCCCTATATTGCCTATATTGCCAAAAAAGGTTTTTTCTCTTTTTACTTTTGTTATGTGTCACACCAATAGTGACAGATGGAGTCTATCTTCCTGTTCACAGCTTCTGATTGTTCTTTCAGAGATTCACAAATCTTGGTTAAATTTTAACATATCTTCTAAAGTAATTTTTAGATCTCTGTGCTGTGTGAAGTAAATTATTTAGGGGACATTGATCCCAAGTATAGAATCTAACCCTGGCATCCTCAACATGAATATCAACATCACCATAAGCATCAATGTGCAATGTTGCCATGGAGGGAGGAACTAGTGAGGTTTAAAAGGAAAGCTCAGGAATGAGAGAGGGCTTTTTATTTCCCCTCTTGAAAGGACTGACACCTTAGGCTGGTGCTTGACAAGCAGCAGCATGGCATAGAGTCATGATGATGAACCTATGGCATGTGTGCCAAAGATGGCATGCAGAGACCTCTCTGTGGGCACATGTAGGGCCCCTGGCTTGGCTTAGAGCCTGGCCCCATCACTGAATGTAGGGGATGGGGCATTCTAACCCCTCTCCATCATCATAGAGGCTGATTACAGCTAAGCTTGGCTCAGCCCTAGGTGTGGCTATGTACCTCCATCCCAACCCCCAGATCTCCCACAGCCAAGTAGCAATGGCAGCCACACCCCTCAAAGTTCATTTGGAAGAACAAAGGATCAAGGATATCCAGGGAAATAATGAAAAAAAAAATACAAAGAAGGTAGCCTTGCAGTCCCAGATCTCAAATTATATTATAAAGCAGTGGTCATCAAAACTGGCGAAGAGACAGAAAGGAAGATCAGTGGAATAGACTTGGGGTAAGTGACCTCAGCAAGACAGTCTATGACAAGCCCAAAGATCCCAGCTTTTGGGATAAAAATCCACTATTTGACAAAAACTGCTAGGAAAACTGGAAGACAGTGTGGGAGAGATTAGGTTTGGATCAACACCTCACACCCTACACCAAGATAAACTCAAAATGGGTGAATGACCTGAACATAAAGAAGGAAACTATAAGCAAATTAGGTGAACACAGAATAGTATACATGTCAGACCTTTGGGAAGGGAAAGATTTTAAAACCAAGCAAGACTTAGAAAGAGTCACAAAATGTAAAATAAACAATTTTGATTACATCAAATTAAAAATTTTTTGTACAAACTAAACCAATGTAACCAAAATTAGAAGGGAAGCAACATATTGGGAAACAATCTTCATAACAAAAACCTCTGACAAAGGTCTAATTATTCAAATTTATAAACAGCTAATTCAGTTGTACAAAATGTCAAGCCATTCTCCAATTGATAAATGGGTAAGGGACATGAATAGGCAGTTTTCAGCCAAAGAAATCAAAACCATTAATAAGCACATGAAAAAGTGTTCTAAATCTCTTATAATCAGAGAGATGCAAATTAAAACAACTCAGAGGTATCACCTCACACCTAGCAGATTGGCTAACATAACAGCAAAGGAAAGTAATGAATGCTGGAGGGGATGTGGCAAAGTAGGGACATTAATTCATTTCTGGTAGAGTTGTGAATTGATCTAACCATTCTAGAGGGCAATTTGGAACTATGGCTAAAGGGCACTAAAAGACTCTCTGCCCTTTGATCCAGCCATAGCACTGCTGGATTTGTACCCGAAAGAGATAATAAGGAAAAAGACATGTACAAGAATATTCATAGCTGCACTCTTGGTGGTGGCCAAAAATTGGAAAATGAGGGGATGCTCTTCAATTGGGGAATGGCTGAACAAATTGTGGTATATGTTGGTGATGGAATATTATTGTGCAAAAAGGAATAATAAAGTGGAGGAATTCCATGGAGACTGGAACAACCTCCAGGAAGTGATGCAGAGTGAGAGGAGCAGAACCAGGAGAACATTGTACACAGAGACTGAAACACTGTGGTACAATTGAACATAATGGACTTCTCCATTAATGGCAATGCAATGTCCCTGAACAATCTGCAGGGATCTATGAAAAAAACATTATCCTCAAGCAGAGGACAAACAGTGGGAGTAAAAACACTGAGGAAAGGCAACAGCTTGACTACAGGGGTGGAGGAGATATGATTGAGGAGAGACTAAATGAACACCTTAATGCAAATACCAACAACATGGAAAAGAGTTTGGACCGAGGACACATGTGATACCCAGAGGAATCATGCATCGCCTTTGGGAGGGGGGGAGGAGGAATAGAAAATGATCTTTGTTTCTAATGAATAATGTTTGAAAATGACCAAATAAAATAATGTTTAAAAGAAAAAAAAAAGAGTGGCACAGAAAGTCTCTCTCCTCCTTGCTGGAAGCAAACTGTTCTCCCTCCATTTTGTGGAGCATTTACCACTTTGGCACACACTGGTTGGCACGTTACTTAAGCTTATGAAGAGATGTAGATTCTCTTAGTTTATTTTAATGTAATCAATCAGAAAACTTTAATCAAATCAAGAACTTAAAGTACCCCTACTTAGTAACTAGCTAACCATTAAGTAAAAGAGCTCACAAGTCACTTACTAGTTCATAACCATGAAGGCCACAAGCACTGCCCCTCCTTGGGCAGTGCTAAGCAAACTGGGAGGCTGTAATTGGTTCCAGTGAACTGGGAGAGAGACAAAGTGCTGTGGAAAAATGACTATAACTATAAGGCAAGTCTGAAGGACAAGATTCACTCTTGACTTCCTTGGTTCTTTGGCAAGGAGACCTTCTCTCAGTTGGTGATTCGGTGGGGCATTCCCTTCAGCATGAGCTCTGGTGTGATTCTTGGAGGCAATCACCTTTTCCTGGAATCATTCTGTACTAGTGCTTTCTGCTCTGGAGAGGTTTGCAGGGGGAAGAGACTGGAGCTGAAGGAAGAGGCTTGCATTGGTGGATTTCAGGCTGAAGATGCCAGCCATCAGGACTTCCATGTAGAGATTGGGACTAAAAAAACAGAATGTAGCTAATAAACCCAAAAGGCTAATAGAACTCCCTAAATACTCAGCTGCAGTCTTCCATCTTTGGGTATCCTAGCCCCCTGTTAGTGAGATTAAAGCAGAATCACTTTCTCTCACTGAGTCAATCGTGCAAAAAGCCTAGGAGACATTGTTATATAAAATCAGTATTTCTCTTTATTTAAAGAGAGGGTACAAACAGGATCAGAACAAGGTGTTCCTAAATCTAAATGATCTAGCTTTCCAACCCAAAACAATCTACATCCCTTGTAATAGAGAGTCTTCTGGTCTTTAAGCTAATCTACCGGCTCCCTATTTCTACCTAGGTGTTCTCCAAAAAGAGCTGGCTAAGGGGCCTATCTATGACCCTAGGTCTTTGGTTTGGTTAAGTTCAAAAGCTATCTCCAAAACCCATGATGATTTCTCTCAAAATGGCTAAGTCCCACCCCTGTGGGTTTGAACCTTGAGGTAAAACCTCAAAGCCAAACTGACAAGATTTTAGACAAAATCTTCTGGAAAGGTTATAAAATCACAGTAGGTACAGTCACATCCTTTGATAGATGTTCTCCACTCAAACAGAGAACCTCCCAAGATGGTTTTAGGGTTTTTCCTTCTCCACAGACAGGCTGAGGTAGCCAATGTCCAACAAGGTCTCCTTTCCTCTTCCCTTCAGGACAGGAAGAGTTTCTCCTTACCACAGGAAGTCACTCCCTTTAACAGTTGTCCCTTCCAAACTGTCCCTCCTCTGCCTCCTGCCTGCTAAAATCCTTTCTCTAAAGTTCCTAGCATGTGCTTTAAAGATAACCTTCCACTTCTCTTAAATCTTATCCTAATCTTTATCCTTTCCCCATTATATTTGGAGAGCCCTTGCCGAAGCTGAGCTGGACTTGACTGGATCAGCACTTGGTCTGGCAGGCTAGACAAGCCTCTATCTCCTTCCTACATCTCCCACTTGATATCTCTACCTTGCAAATAAAAGCCTCTAACAGTCATTTTTGACTTAAAGGCTAATATTTTATACACACTACAATCTCATTTTTGTAACTCTCAAAATTGAGTCAAAGCTAATTTTAATTCTTACAAGCTAATGCAGCTGCTTAGCTTTGAGCTTGAGCCAGGAAAATGTGGAAGCAGTTTTTTAGTTAGATGCAGCCAGGTGATTAATACACAGTCCCCAGAGAAATTTTGTCATGAGAATTCGTGGACTTCCTCTTGTGTCTTCTCATAGAGACTATGTGATTCTTGTGTTCACAATGCGTTCCTCGGAACAAAGAACCGATTCCTAAAATAACTCCAAAATTTTAAGCAGCACAGATTAAAAGGATGCAGTGGAGGATAGAGGAGCAATACAGGTCCAATTACAGTGCAGCAACTATGAGTATGACTTGCACAAAGTCAGCCACTTCTGCAAAATCAACCCTATGCTTAAAACATACTTAGACTTTGGGTACATATACAACCAGTCTATAGCCTTCCATCCAGGATGGCTGTGTATGAAAGAAATTGACACTCCCCTGTTTCTGGAGTCACACAGGTGACATCATTTCCTGTCAGCTACCTGTGTACTTGGTGTCAGCCTGAAATTGACAAGGAGGATTAGGACAGGAGCAGGGGAGAGTTGGTTATAAAAAGGGCTAACCAAGAAGTTCTGTTGTCTGTCTCTTTACAAATTTCCCTGCCAGGGTCTGCCAGAGGAGCCACATGGAAAAGTTAAATTAGCTCTCTCTCTTTCTCTGTGTCTCTCTCCCTCTCCCCCCTCCCCCTTGCTCTCCCCCTCTCCCTCCCCCTCCCCCCCCCCCATCTTCTACCTTTCTCAATAATCCTAATAACCTTTATTAAAACCGAAGGACTGACTCCTACTTTAACAGTTTTGGCAACTTACATAGGGCAAAAGAACTTCCTAATTTCCTTATGAAATTCGGGGTTTAGAGGGAAAAGTCATGCCAAGCTGTTGCCACCTGCCACTGTGCAGACTTTTCAAGAAGAGGTGGGATTTTTTAATAATTATTTCCCTCCAAGGTTTCCCCCTCCCAATGGTTCTGCTCAGCGCTATAGAATCAGCTTTAGCCCTTCAGACTCAGACTAACCTAAGCAGGCTTCTCTTCACCCCTACCCTCTCCCAGCCTTCCAGTAAATGAATCTGGGCTTGTGCCCCAAACCCAGGGTTAGACAATCACTTGAGGCTGTGGCCAGCCAATACAAACACAGTAGCCAACCCATGGGATACAGCTGGACCATACCTGACTCCCCCCCCCCCATCTCTACCTGTCCTAAGCCTATGCCCCAACACTTACTTGGATGACCTCACTCTATGGGGTGGGTTGGTAGCCTGCATAACCCCAACCACAACTCCAGACTTCTGTGGCAGCTCTGCCACCCTGTTCCCACTCCATGGCCATTCTGCCCCTCTCTCCCCAGCTGGGACTATGGCCAGGTAAATCATCTTTTCTGGCTCAGACCCCAAAGAGCCCAACTGAGGCTGACCTCCACCCCACTTTTCCCATGAAGGGCTAAGCCCTCCCCTTTGTTAAACCCTTTACCCAGGGGTCCCCAAACTATGGCCCATGGGTCACATGGGGGCCCCTGAGGCCATTTATCCAGCCCCCACCACACTTTTGGAAGGGGCACTTCTTTCATTGGTGCTCCTGGAGTACTGTATATGGTGGCACCACAAAGCATGGCATCATTCACATACTACTACATTCACATACTACTTCCAGTGAAATAATCCTTTGTGTGGCAACTTGTTCTGAGAGTAACTGAATGAGAACGAGGTGCCACACAGAGGATTATGTGGCTGCACAATGGAAGATATCAGCATGGTGAGCAGCAATCTGGGGGAGGGGATTCCACACTGTGTATACAGCTGCCCGGTATAGTGGTGGCGGAGATGGACCTGTGAAACAACCTATGACCGGCCTGGAGCCTCTGCTACCCCAGACAGTGCTATACAGATTTGTTCATTGTTTGTTTGTTGTTTTTTTTTTTAATATAGTCTGGCCCTCCAACAGTCGGAGCGTCAGTGAACTGGCCACCCGTTCAAAAAGTTTGGGGACCCCTGCTACCCTTTCCCTCTCAGAGCTTACCTCCCCTTCCCCCTGAAAAAGCAGGCAACGCAGGTTCCCCACCATACTTTGTGTATTTGGATTTTCTTTTGTGCCCTTGTGAGATTCCCAGAGGGGTCCTACTCTGCTGCCAGTTAAATGGAGACACCAGTTAAGGTAAACTTTCTCAAAGATCAATTTCCCTCCAGCTTCTCACTACTTCATCTTTCATCTTTCCTTTCTAATGATAAAATATTAAAATTCTTTGGCCAGATTACCCATTCTTAATCTCAACATTATGGCAATCAACCAAGGCCAATTTCTGAACTTTCAATTTTGCCTATTCCTTTCTTTGAGTTCAAAGGGCAGTTTTGTTAGAAATTAGAATTCTGAGGTTTTACATGATCCAGCCACAGACTAAAGAATTGGTAAGATAAGAACTCTTACTGTTTAAAGAGGATAGCAGCCAAAGGGGAGAGTAGGGAAGGCTTTTCTAGAGAATATAGGATTGATTTTAGAAAGCATTGCTTTATGAGACTTCCAGAGACCACAGGGGCAGGTACTGTGTGTGTGTTGGGGGAGGGGGAACAAATGAGACACCACTTTTTAATCTCTAGGGGTTTTTTTCCCTCCCTCCACAGTTCCCCTGAAGAGAAGGCCTCAGGAGTAGCAGGGGCAGCTGCCCAGCCTGGCCTGACCTGGCACAAAATAGCAGCAACTGCCGGCACTGTACTTTACCTCCCTACCTCCCATTTGTTGCCACAGAGCCCACCTAGATCCCTTACAGAGCTGCTCCCTTCCCCTTCTCCACTTCTCCCTCTGCACTTACTCCCTCCTTGAGTGGAGGGCTCAATCCACTCCCCTCCCTTTATTCCTCTCCTGCTTGGGACTAGGGGCTGCTGTGGGGGATGGAGGCATCTCTTCTACTACCACCTGGCTGGCTCCATCCTCTAAAAGATCTCCACTATCTTCCTTCCTCCCCTCCCAGCCTCCTTCCAATCCTTGCTCCCACACCTACGTGGGTTACAGCCCAAAAGGCAAGAGTGGCTGAATTCAGGGGTGGGCCCCATGGTGGCAGGAGGTGGGTTTCCCTGTGAACACAGGGGATGGGATTGGTCTCTGGGGGATGGTGGGACACTGCACACAGTCGGGGGGGGGGGGGGGGGCAGGGCACAGAAAAGTTCTGAAAGATTCACCATTACTGACAAAAAGGTACTAATTTCATGGGATTATAAGAGTGTCCCCATAGAGCTATGGATGAGCAAGGAAGGAAGCAATTTGTTTTTGTAAAGTGTTGTCAGAATGGGTTTTCTTATTGCTTAGATTTCATTCCTTTGATTTTAAGACAATAAAGGAATGAAAGATGGTGAGAGGAACAGATAATCCCAAAGAGCTTTATTAACTGGTTTATTTGGGGTCATTTTGTAGATCTGTCTACCAAGCCTATTTCGACACCTAACTGAAACCCCAAAATTTCAGTTG
This sequence comes from Monodelphis domestica, assembly GCF_027887165.1. Classification (NCBI taxonomy): domain Eukaryota; kingdom Metazoa; phylum Chordata; class Mammalia; order Didelphimorphia; family Didelphidae; genus Monodelphis; species Monodelphis domestica. The sequence continues at coordinate 241,952,122 of NC_077233.1, read as the reverse complement.
AAACGCCTGTAACTCCTGATTCACTATTAAGACCTGCCCATTTTATCTTGTCCAGAAGGAGATCAGAATCTAAAAACGGCATCCTGGTTCCCTCCAGTCCCTCCTGCCATAATTCAGAGGCCTCACCTCTCCAACCTCATCCTCACCCCCCACCTCATTCCACTTGTGATGTGTTCCATTTCTACTCAAACTCCAGACTGGATGCTGGATACCAAAGACTCAAATACTTGTTAATTGAGTGGATGTAGGAGAGTATTCAGAGATCGACTAATCAGTGAACTGAATAGTTGGTCAATTTCCAAAACATGTACCATTCATCCACCAATCAGGGCCATGAAGAGAAGCCCTTAATACTTGGGATCGTTCAATCAAGGGAACATGAAAATCATGTTGAGGACAAAAATTTTGCAAAAGATGCAAAAATAAATGTAAAAATAACACACACTAGTAGTTTAATGCATGTCAAACATGTATAAGATATACAAAGAAAATGTATTTTCATTACAGCTCTCATAGGATGAATAAAAATAGTATTCTACAGGAATCTAAAAACTCTGTTCAGACCTTTTGAACATGGACACGAAGCACAGATTGTCACAATGGAAAACCAAACCCACATTTCAAAATTCCTCCACAGAGGAGTAAAATTTCAGACAGAAAAGGCAAATATTACAGCATATAGAAGAAAGACCTTCAAATACAATGGAAATACAGTTTCATCTATCAGAGGATCCCACAGTCATGCAAAATTGAAAGAAAGAATGGGAAGCATATTGCCAAAAGAAATTTTTCAGAGGCCACCATGGTGTCAAGGTTCCATACCCAGAACAAAAGTCCTTCTCTTTGATCGTTCTTGACTGAAGTGGAAGTGGTGAGCATTCTACTTATTTGGCAGTTTTAAGAGAGATTTCCCCAGTCCCAAACCTACTTCTATTGTTAGGGATCTCACTGGTTAGCAAGTTTCTTATCTATATTACTCTCCTAATCTCTGTGATACTGAAACTCCAGGTGCCCTGAGCCCAAATCATAATGTAAAGATTAATTAGTTAATTAACTTAATTAAGAGCAGATTCTAGATAGAAATAAAGAGTATACTAGGAGAAATAGTTCTCCTTTGGGCTCCTTTAGCAGAGGGGAGAAGTTCCATAGGTTCCTTGAATAGAATTCCCAGAATCCTCTAGGAGAGGGCAGTTAGGATTGCTGGGCACCCTGGGAAGTGGACTCTCAGAGAGGAGGTGTTTGGAGAGTTTTCCTGAGATCCCTCTGGGAAGAGGGGAGAGGCTTGACTTGGAAAGTTAACATCTTTGATCAGAAGAAAGTTCAGTAGGTTGGTGTGAGTTTTCTTTTCCAAAGAAAGAGAGAAAAGTGACCAACAGGTAGGTGGTGTTCCTTCCTTTGAAGGAAGAGCTTTATTTTCACTGAACCCTGCTGAGAGCCTCAAACCCCTGCTGTGAGCTGAAACAATAACAGAGAAGAACTACTTTTATTTGGAAATCAGTTTGAAGAAGTTTATATATTAGGATAAGGGTAGATAGTTAGATCTGGGTTTTTCGGTTGTGAGGAAAAGCTAAAATGAAAACTCTCTCACTCCAATCTTTCTACAGCTTTGTTAAAACAAAAGCAACCAGAATTGCTGCCCCCCCCAATTAACTCACTACTTTCACTTCTTCTAACCCCAAGATCAATCCCACACCAGGAAGTAGGAGGGACCCCTGAGGCACACTGGGGGATGCAGTTGCCCCTGCCCACAACATTTTGAAACTCACTGTTTCAATTGACAGTTGAGAATAGTGTTCAGAAGGATCACCCATGGTGATGTGCCTTTTGAAATGGATCTAAACCCTGGGAGATTAAATCTCCCAGGACTCTCTATTGCAACTTTGTTGGCCACATCCTACTTCCTTTGTGGGAGGTGTCTGAGGGAGAATAAAAGAAGAGAGAAGTATGGGTTTGGGTGTCTTTTCTCCCAAATACACCTACCTGACTTTATATTGAGTCTAGCTTTGATTTGATTTAAACTCCCTAGTCCAGTGTGCATTTTAAAATGACCCTGAATCCTGGGACACTACATCTCCCAGGACCCTCTACCCCAAGTTCCACAGACACATTGCCCCCTTCCTTTGTGGGAGGTATCTTTTATAGAGAAGAGCCTTGCCCCAGGTAAGAGTCTTTGGTCCCTACATACCTGTGGGAGATCTAATTTTCTTTAACTTTCCAGACTTTTACTTTCAGAGCAAAAATAAACCTATCTAAAGATCCATGAAGTCGGGCTCAATTTTAATTTAAACCCTAGCATAATAATAGGCTAGAAGGAAAAGCTTGTTCAATTACATTATCGGGCTACCAGGAGAAGAAAGGGACCCCCCAGCTACCTTCCCTTCCTTTCCCTACCCTTTTTCCCTCCATTTTCCCATCAAGATTTATTTGGTGAGCCAGAAGGGCCTGAACCTACAAATCTTCTCAGCTTGCTGTTCTGCCTCAAGTTTTCATCAGGTAAGTAAAAACAAAACAAAACAAAACAAAACAAAACAAAAACTTCCCACCCACCCCAGTGGGAAGGCCAATCCCCTACTACTAAGCAGTTTCAATCACTGCCAGCTCCTCTGACTTAACAAGGGTTCCTACACCCAGCCCAGGAGCCTTACCCTAATCTCCCTCAACCCTGCAGGGCTAAGAGCCAGCAGGGGATCTGACTAAAGCAACCAGCAGGGGTCCAGAAAAACCCTGGTCCCTCTTTCCCTCTTCCACCCATCCCATCCTGTTTCAAAAATTCCCTGACTGCCCCTAGCTCCAATTTTTTCCCTCTGGAGCAAAATTGCTTTAAGCAGGCAACTCTCAAAACCCCCAAAATCCAAACCCAACTTACCTTTAATGCAAGGCACCCTGAAGTTCTCTTAAGTCCACCTCTTGCCTCCATTCTAGTTCCCCAGCACAGTGCCTTAACTCCACTCCACCCCTTACCCCAAATTCCCTTTTCCAACTCCCATCCCTAATATAAGCAATTTACTACTCCAGCCAGTAGAGGCCAACCCTGAGCACAAAAAAAACTGCTGAGTTGCAGTTTGCCTTTCTGCCACCAGAGGATAACACTAATAAAAACTATATGTAGCAAAATTTTTTCCCTTCCCCCTTCCTACACTATCACAAATAAATAAATAAACAAATAGACAGTTAAATAAACAAATAAAAAACAACTAACTAAATAAATACACATAACATGTTTGTTACCTTATATGAAAGCCTTTTGGCTTTTGCCAAATTGGAAATCTTTAAGGTTTCCAAATGCCTCCTTTTCATAATGCTGTTGGGAAATCTGCTGTTCCTAATTCTTAATGTTAAGATAAAAAAAGGCTGAAAACTGGAAAATGCAAGCCAAAATACAAGTAGCAATACAAAATCAATTGGAAAATTTTAAACATTCTTTTCATCATCCAGTAGAAACAGAGGACTCTATTGAACTAAGTCTATTTTAATTTTTTGCAAGCCTGAAATGTCTAATTCAAATTCAAATTTGAGTGAACCTGTTCTCAAATTACTGAGAGAAGATCCTATTTCTCCTGAAATAGGTACAGATCCTTCTCAGATGTCTTAGGTGGAAAAACTTTCTCATGTTGTGTACCTCCTGGCCAACTTTTCCTCCCCTACGCAACCTCCTGACTCCCCTGCTTTTTCTCCTGATGCCCCATCATCCCTTGTCCCTTCTCCCAGCCCACAACCATCATCAGGTCTGAGAAAACTGCCTTGGTAAGCTCACAAACAATGATCATACCAGTTCCTACTCTTATTGCCTTGGTTGGCATGTGAACAAATCAAAAGAAAACAGAGAACACAGACTGAGTCCTGTGATTTTCTTTTCCCCTTAAGGGAAGTGCCCACAATAGGACAAACTGGGGATGTGGTAAATTTAAGACAACACACTCCTTTCAAACCCCAGGACATAAAAGAATTCAAAAGAGATCTGTCTAGCTTTGAAGATAAACTGATAGCTATAATAAAAAAGATGGCCAATATATTCTTTCAGTATAATCTTTCCTATAAGGATGTTGAAAAACTACTCCAGGCCTTTCTAACAGAAAGTGAGAGAAATAACATCACCTCTCAGGTTAACAAAGCCCATGGGCACAATGCAGTACACTGGCCACCTCAAGATCCTCATTGGGACTCTAATGTTCCTGCACAATACATACAATTAAACAATGCTAGGGAAGCCATTCTCAAGGCAATGTGAGAATGTGCTGAAAGACCAGATATTTGTACAAAATTTGACCTCCTTACACAATCTAATGATGAAACCCCTTCCCAATTTATGGATCAGCTCATTAAGCTGGGAGGTTGGTACCTGGATCTGGACCAAAAGGGATATCAGATAAATACAGCTTCAATTTGTTAATAATTCTTGCAGGGTGATCCAAGGCTATTTTAAAACACATTGTCCAAAATTTATATGTAAGAGTCGAGAAGGACTGCTGTGTATGTCTCAAAAGGCCACGCAGAAAAAAAATGGCAGAAACTAATGATTTATTGGACACTATGCAAAAGGACCTGAAATATTTATGTGATAAAATAGATTAACAAGAAAGAGGGCATGATACTTCACCAATACCACTTGCCCTCTCTGAGAATCTAATTTTTGATCTTTGACCTGACAAATCTGTGAGAAGAAGGGTCATGTAAGGATGAATTGTAGAAATCTATTCCAGGCAATCAGGAATAATACCTCCTGGAATAATAATAACTAATAATAATTTCAGTAACAACTACAGAAACAATTTTAGGAACAACTATCAGAATAACAGGTATACATTTAGAAATTGCAATTTCAGGAATGATAATTCTAGAAACATAAATCAGGCAGATAAATCAAACCAAATGACCCCAGAACAGTATCTCTTAAGTGGAGCTTGTCCATGCATTGTTCAGGGTGTTAATGCCCCTCCACGTGGGTCAGAAGGTTGTGCCCCTTAAACTCTATTGCTTTTGTTGTTTTATTGCTATTAACCCTTTTTCAGTTGTCTCCCCTTCAACATAGCAAAGAACTGTGAATTTTAAAACTATTCCACCCTAATCAGACCATACTTTAGAAGATCTGATTTTGCTATTTCCTGATTAGTAACAATGGAGATACTAGATTTAACAGAATCAAATCTTGGGAACTCTACATTTCCCCACCCTACTCAGCTTAACAAGGTCAGGAATGTCTGCTCCATACTCAAAGATTTAATTATCTGAGAAAATGGCCTTGAACAGAAATGTGCAGAAAACAGCAGGCAGACCCCTCAGGTATCCTAAGTCAAGCTAAGCTATCATTGGTACAGATGAGACGCAGGAAAGTGACGTAAAATCGTCTATATAAGGCACATCACTGTCTCTCTTTGCCCTCTTTCCCTTGAGAAGTGACTCTGGCTGGCAGCGTGCTAGGCATTCCGACATCTTGGAGTGGTGGCAATCATTTATCTCGGTTTGGCGGTGAGTGTGCCCTTGAGTTAATTCCTTGGCTGAGCCCATTTGGAGTTCAGGCCTATTCCTTCTTCCTTCACACTCCAAAACCTTACTTTCTAGATCTCCTAATCTTTCTTCCCAGTACTAGCTAGGCAGGAGAAATCCTACTCCCTTTCCTTCTTCCTTCTTCTTAATCTCCTCCACTATATCAATTAAATCACCATCAAATTTCCAGCTGACTTGGGTATTTTATTATTTGGGATTTTCCCTGGTGACCAATTAAATTTAGATTTTAAGTCACAACACTTCCCAGGACTCTGCCTCAACTTCCTCTGACACCTCCCACTTCCTCTGCGGGAGGTGTCTGAGAATGTAGTAGTCTATCCAAATTGATCTTCCAATCCAGATCCTACTAGCAGTTAAATTTTCTGCTCCAGGTAATATTCCTTATTTCTTATAGAATTCCATGATCAAGCCAATTTCTAAGTTTTAGAGAAAATGGAATGATTTATATTTGGTGACCCTGTGGGTTAAATTGATAATAACTGTGATTGCATTTAGTACCAAAAAATACATACATATTCATTCTGAGTTAAGAATGATGTTTTGGCTAGCAGCCAAGTCTGTCTTCACTCAACATTTACTCAATCTACTTCTTTAGCAGCATCCTGAATGTTTCAACCCACTTCTCCTTAGAGTGTTTTAGTAAAGTAAAAATAGCTGAAGGACCAAATGGCTGCACAAACCTCCAGGGATATGGCTACCTTCCTTACTATCCACTTCAAGGTTTTAAGTGCAAAGGACTTATGCAAGTAAATCCTCTGTGTAGGCTGTTCACCCTGATTTTGTGTGCCTCTTTCCTCTTGTTATTTAGGTCCTGAATTAATTTTAAATCTATCAATCATAAGTGAAACAGATTTGGCAAAAGCATATAAGAAGAAAGAATTAAAGAAATGGAGGCAGAATTTTAAAGCAAAGCAGATAAATGGAATGCGGGTAGCCTCAGTAGGAAAACCAATATTACCAAGAGCTTTTTATAATCAAATTTGTCAAGTTATACATAGAAATTATCTTTTTGGCACACAAGACATAGCTGATTCAGTGAAGAAAACATGGATAGCTCCTGGAATTACAAACATAGCATCAAAATCTATGCATTTTGTCAAGCATGTCAACAATACAATTGACACGTATTTAGACAAAAGGCATTCAGTGGAAGACCTTTAGCTTACACATCATTTGAGCATTTACAGATAGACTTTATTTCAATGCCAAAAGCTGGAAACTATAAATTTTTCTTGGTTATTTTAGATCAATTGACAAGATCGCCAGACATGTTTCCATCTAACAAGAATACAGTACAATTTGTGGCAAAAATATCACTAAGGGAAATTATTCCATGATTTAGCTTACAATCAAGAATAGATTCTGATAGAGGCACACATTTCACTGATTCTGTTTTGCAACAAATATATGAATACTTTGGGATAACACCAAAATTTCAAGTGCCTTACCATCGACAAAGTTCTGGACAAGTGGAAAGGTTAAATAGAGAGATTATGACCATGATTCGGAAACTGCACAGAGACACCTGAAATGGCCTGATGTTGTTGCCACTAGCTTTATTCTACATAATAACTAGACCAAGGGGAGACCTACATGTATCACCACATTGTGGGTTTTAAAATATTGTTGCCTGCTGAACTGAATCCCCCAGAGTTCCCCAGGGGTCCCTCCCCCCTACTTCCTGGCATCCCATTCTGGGGGAAGGACCATGTCCCCTACTTCCAGGCACAGGATTAGTCTATATAAGGACCAATTAAATGCAAAGGAGGACCCTTTGAATCTGACGAGATTTGGGGTTTAGCAGGGGTAGTTTGTTTCAGGCTGGGTAAACTCCAGGATTTTTCTTTAAAATAAATATTTTGAAAAATCACAGTGAGATAATTTTCTTTTAGCTCTTTAGTACTTAATATTATTTGGACATCCACCTCTACAATCAAAGACATTTAGCCCTGTGTACACTTCAATTTTAGCTGGTGTTACCACAACAGCCGAGTATATTAGAGAGTTACAAACTAGAATAAAGGAACTTCAAGAATTAGGGACAATCATGCAGATAGTAGCTATAGATTTTGCATTATACAATATAAATCCTGGAGATGCAGTTTACATAATTTTTTTTAATAAAACAGGAGGAACACAAACTACCTAGGAAGGTCCATGTCAAATGCTGCTATCACCAACATTAGTGAAGATAGCAGAGAAGCCTATGCCAGTGGCTACAATCCCAGAGCCTATAGCATGAAACCCACCATTAGTGCATTTACCCAGTAAACCCTGCATGCCCAAGTTAAGATATTTCCTTAGACCTCCAGTGCATCAGTTATTCTTTCAGGCATTGATCCAGGGCATTGAGAATTTTTCCAGTATATGTGGAGATATTATACCAATGGTTTCTCACTGTACTTAAGTAACAAGATAAGTGTCATCCAAAAAAGAAGAGAAATTAACCAAAATTTTAAATTCAATAAGCAGTGTAGTAATCAGATTCACTGATAGCTTCCAGAGATAAACTCTATATTTAAAGTATATACTGATTACAACTCATTAAGTTCAAAGTCAAGCAGTATTTTGTAAGCAGCAAAAAGGATTATCTATAAGAAGAATATCAATGACTAACCAAACCAAGAAAAATGAAAAAAAAAAAAAAACCAAAGGATTTTAAAATTAATACAAAATGCCATTAACTTGAAAAGTTTATCAGAGGCACTTAGTGAAGAAGAAAAAAAGGACAATAACAAGGAAGCATTTCTAAGAGGAAGAAACAGAAGTGAGAAGAAAATTGGGTTTGCAAAAACCCTAACTAACCAAAAGAAATAATTGTGGAGACATTGCTCCCATGTGAAGAAGATGCCATCAGTTGAAGATGAAAATCAAGAATAAGACAACAAAGATCAATACAAAAATAGCAGGACTGCCATGAGGACAACTACAAAATGACAACAGAAGAAGGATAATGAAATTTCTATGGATATTGTTACAAAAGACAATGAACTATTTTAAGGACACAATGGACTACAACTAGAGACTTTTGCAAGAACACTACACTGAAGACTACAATTATGAAGACTGAAGACTGGATTTCTAAAGATTCTAAAATTTGAATTCACTGAAAGGTTTGATTTTGTGCACAGAGGTTTGTATAAGAATATAAATTGTGGGAGCAGCTGGGTGGCTCAGTGGACTGAGAGTCAGCCCTAGAGACGAGAGATCCTGGGTTCAAATCTGGCCTCAGACACTTCCCGATTGTGTGACCCTGGGTAAGTCACTTAACCCCCATTGCCTAGCCCTTACCACTTTTCTGTATTGGACCCAATACACAGTATTGTCCAAGACAAAATGTATAGGCTTAAAAAAATGAAAAGAATGTAAATGGTAAGTATATAAAGTATGCTAAATTTTCTAGTTAAAATGATTATTAATATATTGGAGAATTAAATATTAACATAAATAACTTAATAGATTCTTAATAAATAAAATAAACACTAAAACAAATAAGTAAATAAAACATAATTTTAAAAACAATAACAATAATACAAATAAATAGAAGTTAACTAAAATATATTAAAAATATAAAATTTAAATACTAGAGTACATTTCTTACCTCATGAGGATTTTATATCTTCCTAAAAGTTCACGTCAAGGGAAATATTATATGCATTTTTGTTTAATAGTTTTGTTGCAAGGATTAGTTTTCCATAGTACTCATAAGGTAAATTTTAAAGTATCTTTAGGTTGTTTTATTGTTAAAAAGGTTTAGTTAGAGTGTGTTATTGTAAAACTAAATGTTTGTGATTGAAATACCTGTAACTGTAATATGTGACTTGAATATTGCAAAATGTTTTTTCTTCCATTCTTCTTTAATTCTCTGTCTTTAAAATAGAATTATAGACTAGTTTAGTTTAGATTAAGAGATCTATTTGGGGAGAAATATTTTCTCCCAAATTTATCTCAGGGAAATGTTAGAATAAAAATCTAATGAACTAATTAACTGAGTTAGAAATAAGGAATTAGATTAAGAGAAAGCGTTTTAAATTTTACTTTAGACTCCTTTAAACTGAGAGTGGCTTCCTTAAGAAGAATTCCCAGAAACCCCAAGGAAAGAACATTTGGAGAACTGATCACTCCTTGAACCTTGCTCTCTTAGAGTAGATTTCTTGAGAGTTTCCTCTGATCACTCTTTGAGGGATTTTGAAAGACTTTACTTTAAGAAGCGGAAAAGGATCTATTGATAGAAAGAAAGATTGGTTGGTATGTGAGGGTGTCTTTCTCAGAGAGAGGGGGAGAGAAAGAGAGACAGAGAGAGGAGTGGGGTGGGGGGGGGGAGAGAGAGAGAGAGAGAGAGAGAAGCAGCCATAAAGGGGGCTCTTCTGTTGCATGTAAGCTATGTCAGTTTCAGGACCACCTGCTGTGAATGATTTCTAGGAAAGCAATCCTAACGGACATTCATGGATAATTTGTTTTGAGATAGCTGATAAATTAAGGAGAATTATATAATTTTAAGATATTTTAAGATAGCTTTAGATTAATTAGATTTAATCTTTAGGTAGATAGTGTAAGGGTAAAAATAAGATGTAAGAGAGAGAAAGAGGTACAAGCAGAGACAAGAGCCAGAGAGCCCCAATAGCCAGCCTACTCGAGCCCCAGCAAAGACCCCTCCCAGCATGGGATCAGCCCATTTATAGCCAAACCCATGCTAGGAAGTAAGAAAACAGGATCCCTGGGAAGAGGAGAGAATGCTGGGGATTAAGTCCCCAGGGTACAATTTTTAAAAAACACACAATAGAAAGAACTAGTGTAGATTGACCCAAGTCAATAAGATGTCCCTTGCAGAACAGAAAAATTCAGGGTTTTTAGTTTAAAATATTAGTTTTAGGTTAAAATATCTCCTAAATTTTTACCTCTCTTTTCTTATCCTTGCTCCTTCTCATAGTTTAAATAAATATGTTGGCTTAATCTGTGTCCAGCAAGTTCCATCAACAACCACCATCAACTAGGTATTCTGACAGTCGTGTAGCCTATCAATCAGTTATCAATACAAAACTTAAACAAGATCAATATTGATAATAACACTGAATTATTAAATCATGAGTAACCAGTCTCTAATGGGCACCTACTGGCCATAGTAAACCATTGTCCTTCTATGTATGTCTATGTCCTTCTAAGGCAATGTTCCAAATTATGCAACAATAAAATGGCCATACTAGATTAGTGCTCTAAACCAGTGGTAGTCAAGGCATGGCATGGTTGCCAGGGTGGCAGGAGGGGGCTGCTCCATTCCCCCTCTCCACAGTGCCCGAGGACAATTTTCACATTCTCCACCCCTCCATCTAGCAGCCAAATACAAGTACTTCTTCCCTCTGCTCTCTGGGGGTACTGATGGGGACTCATAGGTGGCTTGAAGTTGCAGTTTGGGCACATGATCTCAAAAAGGTTCACCAATGCTGCTCTAGACCATCCAGATGGTGAAAGAAGAAATACAGCAGAAAAGACAGACTAGAAAAAGAACAATTCCCAGTAAGAAAGGATGGAACAATCAACTGCAAAGCTCAGGAGGCCACAAGTGTTTATTTTAAGTGCTATATCTGTGGAAAGGTAGGGCACATGAAAAGGGATCATCACAAACAACAAAAAGAACAGAGATTTCCTTTTTAGCATAGTGTGACTGAACAGGGTCAGGGGCTTTTTCACAACCCACCCAGAGCCCTTCATACCATGGAAGGTGGGGAATTAGGAAATGAATGTTACCTTCCTGATAGATACCAGAGCCACTAGGTCTTCCCTTATTGTGTTGCCCCACAGAGATAAGCTTAGTAACAAGAAACTTTTTGTAACTGGAGTAAAAGGAGAACATTTTCCTGTTTACATCACCCAAACAATAGTAGGGAAATATGGGCAAGAAAAAATATCAAGTCAATTCTTCTTGATTCCCAAGGCAAGTATAAATCTGCTGGGAAAAAAAAGTATGATTACTAAATTGAAAATACAGCTCACAGTGACTGGATCTAGAATAGTACCTTATTATATATATATATATATATATATATATATATATATATATATATATATATATATATATATATATATATATATAGTACCCCACAAGCAGTTTTGCTCAAAAGGGGAAGGGGAAATTCATATTGACTCTAAAGTATGGGCAGGACCTCAGAATAGAGGTAGGGTAGAAATGCTTCAGTCTCAAATCCAATTAAAGGAGCCAAACTAGATATCCTGGATTAGGCAATATACCATTTCACTTGAAGGAAGGTGGGGACTTAAACTAGTTATAACAACTTTACTGGAGGATGGGTTCTTGGAGACTTGCCAGTTTGCTTGTAACAACCCTATTTTTCCAGTGAGGAAAAGTGATGGGAGCTATAGATTAGTCTAGGATCTTAGGGAAATTAGTAAACTAGTTCTACCCACTTTGTAAATGTAATTTTCTACCTTCAGACTTCATTTCCCAGCACTCCACTCTCCTCCTGTCCTTGTGTGCTGAGGTAGGCAGGATGGGAGGTTGTGAAAGGGAATCCTTTATTCCCTTTGCCTATTTTGAGTTAACATACCTTTTGATTGAATCAACAAAAGCCTGAACTAGGTGGAGGAGCTCCAACCCACTTAGAGAATTCACACCCTTAGAAATTCAATAAATCAGGAAACTGTGAACATTTTGATGAGAAATTGACCTTCAGAGGCCTTTGATAAGAGCTGCCACCTTCAGAGGATAAGAGGTGTGAATCCCACAGACACCGCCCCCTGGGCAATGCTAGACAATTTGGAAACTGTGATTGACTCTTGTGAAAGTAGGTAAGGACAAGGAGCTACTATAAAAGGCCCTGAATTTCTAGGGCTAGAAAAGTCAACTCCCAAAAGGAGTCTGCTTCAAGGAGAAGTTGGACTTCAAGAAGAAGGTAGACTCAAAAAAGAAAGTTGGTCTCAGAAGTCACCTTCAGATTAAGTCATAGTCTTGACTTGTCTCTTGGAGGGAACTTTGGTGAGTGGCTTTCCCTTCCTGTCTTCTGGAGAGAGTTTAATTCAGTTTGAAGGTCAACAAGTCCTGTTTGAGTAGTCTTCTCTACCCTTTTGTATTTCTCTACTTTCACTCTTTCCCATTCTTTTGTAAATAAAAGCTAATAAAAGTCACTTTGGCTTTGAGCAATAATACTTTGAATCATATATTTTAGTCAAATCTTTAATTTTAACCCTTACAAGATGTGGGTAAGTCCACCTCTCTGGGGGCAGGGCTTCTGATCAGGGCTGGTCTTCAGGAGTCACTTTTTGTTAGGGCTTGTAAAGATTAAAATTTAGGGGAGACTGAGGCAGGTAGAAATTAGTTTCTCTCTGCAAGGAGTATTATATTTTTATGAGACTTATTAAAGATTAAGGATTAAAGAAAATACAGGATAAGAAAAATGTGCCTAGGCTGGAGTGGCCTAGACAAGGCCTCAACTACATTATGGAAAGAGCCACGTCTACCCCAGAAAGGAAGTCCAAAAAAGAACTCAAAAACCTTTGTAATCAGGTTAAATCCCTTCTCGATCTCGGCCCAGGTGAGATTACAAGGCATTCTGGGGAAGTGGAGCAAAGGCTTGTGGGGATTGAAGTCCTGGATTCCAATCCATTTTTACATTCCCCTGTTTGATCATTGTTGGGGGGTGAAGTTTCCCCAAAAAGGATCATGAGAACATAATCAACTTAAAGATTACAATAATTTGAGAATAAGCGCAAAAATAAAAGAACAAAACCAATAACTACTGGACGAATTGACAAAAAGCCAGTTAGGGGGAAGCCCCCTTTTGGCATGAAAGTATACATACAAATAAATGTTCAATCAACCACACCCAAAGGTCAATTTTTGTGCAACTTGTGGTCTGGAAGCTTCTTCATGGTGGCTTCTCCAACAGTTCAGTTCTGGATTCAGAGAGGTAGCATATTCTTTACCTAAAATTCTTCTCAAAAAGAATTTAAACTTTGCAATTTAAATGATATTTTTTACATTTCCCCCATTAAGAGGGTGATTAAAAAAACAGGATCACTTAGGGATGCATGGCTGAGGTATGAGGTATATAATCAATTGGCAAGAGAAATAAAAAAAAATCAGAAAAATCCAAAAGAAAAAAAATTTTTTGGATGAAAATATAGACTATCAAAGTCTTATGTATAAAAATTCCAAGTAAAAGAAAAATAAATCTATAACAGATCCTTCAATCAGAGCCCAATCAAAATGATCTAAGCAATGATGCATTTACCCAGTCAGTAGCCAGGACTACAGAAAGTTGCCACCCTATGAGAGGCAGACAAGAAAGGGACCAAATTATAGAAGCCAAGTAGGAGCCAAGTTTGGGGATACTCATCTGTGAGTATCTTCAGAGTGAGTGTGGACACAAGGAAAGCCTATGTCTTAACAACATGTTAAACACAGTAACCTCGAGTCTTCACACTAGGTTCAAGACCTTTGTATTGGCCTAGAAGTGCATCATTCCATCCTGGATTGGCTTTTCTTTGGCTCTGTGCAAAGGCTCTTGTGTGTATATCTTGTCCTGGAATTAGACAGAATCATTAAGCAAAGTCCCATAATTTTTTAAATAATTAGTGGCATCATTTTTATAGTCACAAGTTTTTTAGGGCATGCATTAGCAAATGTATCTTAAACTTGCAGTACTGAAAAGTAAAAAAGTTAAAGAAAATCTTAATGCTGGTGACATGTGCTTAAAATATAACAAAGGAGAGAAAAAAACACTGAAATAGTACATGCACATGCAAGAAAATATAATAATAAAAGAGCTTTAAAAAATTAAAAAATGTAGCTTATAATCATTGACACTCTTTGTCAGCTAAGAAAATATAAAATGCAAGGCTTTCTCACCAAAAATGAGATCCATTTCCTCTTTGTATCCGGCCATGATCACTATGAGTAGAAGGCAAATGAACTGAACAGTAGTACAAATATGTAGTTTCAATATCCCCAAAATTCTCAATAGCCCAATTAATTACAATAGCAAACAAACACACTATCATATTTCACATAAGTTGCTGTATGGCATTTTTAAATCTATGAATTGATGAATATTTGTCACAATTTTTACAAACATAGCAATCTTTCAACCTTGGTGAATAAACATATTTTAAAACAAAGTAAAAGTCATCTTGGGTTAAGAACATAATCAAGAAATCTATATATCATTCTGGTGGAAGTAAAATAGTGAACTGAAGAATATAAATAAAGGGGTGCTCCTTTTTGGAGGCTTTTTAAAGGTACAAATGCCCTGAGATTAACTGCCCCAACTTCCATTCACATATTTAGAAATGCAGGAAGGTTGGGGGTTATAAAATATATTTCACTTCAGCTATTAGAATGGGCCTTACCTCATGGTAGGGGCAGGCAAAAATAACCAGAGATTGTTAAAAAAAAATTCCAAAAATCATATTTAAAAAACCCTTAAAATCATTTGAGATATTTAGCACATTAATTTTCCAAAGGATACAATTATAACCAGTTCTGAAGTCCATCCATCCTCTATGTGAGAATTTACAAAGTCAAAAAAGAAGGGCTGTTTTTTTTTTTTCATATGGGCTTAATTACAATAATATTTGTTCAATAGTTATAGGGGGAAAGCAACAGAATTTTAAAACTCAGTACATTCAAAATAAATTCAATCAACCTTCAGTGTAACAGAATAATATTCGATCCAGTAATATATGAATTTAACATCACAAAGTTAAACCTTAAACAAAAAATGCATTAGAATACAGAGATTTGTATAAACCATTGGAGTTTGAAATGCCTCAAAATTTATCCTTTAGTCTCTTTGAAGTTCTTTAGGTGTGTTTTTTTTTCTTTTAATTAATTATCCATTTAAATGTCTATTGTCCAAAGGCAGAGTAGTAAGGGCTAGGCAATGGGGTTGAAGGGATCTGCTCAGGGCCCCACAGCTGGGAAGTATCTGAGGCCAGATTTCAACTAGAGACCTCCTGTCTCTGGGCCTGGCTCCCAGTTCGCTGGGCCACCCATTTGCCCCTTCAAAGTTAAAGTTGAATCTTTGGGCTGAGTCTGCTCCCTGACAGGCAGGTGAAGTCAATGAAATTACCAGAAGAGTCAAAAGGTATCCTTTTAAAAAGCCCATTGCTATTAAGTTTCTGTTTGAAAAATCTGTTACTTCTCCTCTCCCTTTCTCTCTCCCCTGCTTTGATCCCTCCTCCTGCCCCAGTCCACATGGAGCCCAGGCTGCCCACGTGGAGCCAATACCCCCCTTTTGTTACCAGCTGATAGAAATGAATCCTGAGCAATCTGCTCCAAGGAACTGGGTTTGTTGGGCAGGCAGGTCACCAAGTGATTGCAATCTTGGTTGAATCAGGTGGGCCAGGTGAGCGAGAGAAAGACCACGGGATGGGCAGGGCCAGGAACTGGAGCGCAGACAAACAGGGCCAGGAGCTCGTGCACCAGGTGAGAGGCCAGGAACAGAAGTAGGAACTGGAGAGGGCCACAGGCAGGAGCTGATCAAGATGGTTTTCTAAAAAGCATCTTGGAGAAACGTGGCTTAAAAAAATCATTATCTAGGCTAAAAAATTTGAGAAGTTCTCATCCAATCTAGTGGTTGCCAACTGTAAAGATTAAAATTTAGGGGAGACTGGGGCAGGTAGAAATTAGTTTCTCTCTGCAAGGAGTATTATATTTTTATGAAGTTTATTAAAGATTAAGGTTTAAAGGAAATACAGGATAAGAAAAACATGCCTAGGCTGGAGTGGCCTAGACAAGGCCTCACCTACATTATGAAAAGAGCCACATCTGCCCCAGAACGGAAGTCCAAAAAAGAACTCAAAAGCCTTTGCAATCAGGTTAAATCCCTTCTCGATCTCAGCCCAGGTGAGATTACAAGGCATTCTGGGGAAGTGGAGCAAAGGCTTGTGGGGATTGAAGTCCTGGATTCCAATCCATTTTTATAGGCTCTGGCTCTTGTCTCTGCTCCCACTCTCTTTTTAACACTCCTTTCTCCCTTACAGCACCACATATCCAGTGGTTCTGGACTGATAAACCCTAATGAACAGAACTCCTCACAGCAATATGTATTTGATATGATAGATTTGAAGGATGCTTTCTGGGAGGTCCTCCTGTGTCCCGATAGTTGGGGGTCTTCCTCCAAGTTACCACATCCGCCTGAAAATTTTGATTTTTGAGAATTAGGTTGTTTTGCAGCAAGTTTTTCAGTTGTTGGTAGAGAAGCAGAGACTTCAAAAGAAAGCCCGTTAACAGGGACTTCTACTAGGCAAAAATTCTCTGCCCCTCCCCTCAATATATCATCCTTAATCTCTCCTCCCTTTTGTACTTAAATAGCTTGAAAAAATCACCTAAACCCATCACTTCTTCTCAAACTTTTGAAACTTGTGTTCTAGTCACATTATTAGAGTCAAACTGTTATTTTAAGTTGACAATGATCTTAGCTGCTAAAGATTTATGATCACCATCCTTGACTCATCCACTCAAACTGGCATTGTTCATCTCACATGATACCCCATCTCATTTCTAAGCTTTTCCATTGGTCATCCTACATACCTAAAATGTACACCCTCAATACTTCCACTTCAAATCATTTTCTTCCTTTAAGATGTACCTCAAATACCATTTTCTAAACAATGCCTTTCCTGACTGCCCCCAACCACTTATTCCCTCACTTGTATACCATCTTGTACATAAACTATATATTTATGTTGAATATAAATATTGTCAAGATGGGATTGACTCTCCCCCTTGCCTACTTTTAAATTTAAACAATCAAAAGCAAAGACACTCCTATTTAAACATAAGTAGGAGAGATTCACAAACCACTTACTAAAGTGAAACATCCAGAAGCAACTGACTGCCCCTTTTACCGTGTTAAGAAAATTTAAAGACTGCAACTGGTCCCCGTAAAGTGGAGGAAAAGACAGGAAGTGAGGTTTAAAAAAAGTACTATAAAAGATGATGAACTTCCTGTCCGAGAGGTCTTAGTCTTTGGTCTTCTTCTTGAATCTTAGGTGTAGATGTTGTCTTTGGTTTTGACCTGAATATTTATCATGAAAGACCTGGGATTGGCAACTTGAATTGCTTCTGGTAAGACTGCTCTTGGATCTACTCCCCTTGGACTTCAGATTTGGTGAGTGAAACCCTTGTAATGATTATTTTGGGAAGCTGTTATAGTTAACTCCTTCACTTATAATTGTTAAATATTTAGTGACTATCTCTTCTCCAATGAGTGAATGTAAGAGATATGTCTGGGTATAATATGTCTGCCAGGATCTCTCCCTCAGCACCTCACTAGAGCTAGGACAAGAGGGAAATTCTTGGGAAAGATGAGCTTCCAGAGAATAGATCAGTGATGGTAGGTAGAGATGGTGTCTTCTCTACAGAATGCTGTTAAGGATTCCCCAGGGTGGACAGGCACAGACCCACTCACACACACACACACCAACTGAGGCAAAATCCTCCCCCTGAATCAAGGGTGCATAGCAGAGGTCCAATAGAAAAAGGGTATGGCTGATTGGCTGCCTTTTGGTTCTGCTCCCTCTATGTCCTCCCTGAAATAATACTCTTCCTTTATCTGACTGCAGTTATTAAGTAGTTTAATTTAGGTGAGGTAGTAGGAATTGGTGAGCAGGTACACCCAAAGGTCCTTCTCTCTGGATGGCCCAAGAGCCAAACCAAGGATTCATCTACCCTTCCTTAATTCTTAATCTAACTATGGTATCACAGTATGACTAGATTGGATTGAGGCAGGTATGAGTGCAGGACTGTGGAGATCAGTTCAGAGGCTGTCTGAGTCCTTGACCATTCAGATCTGAAGGGATCAGAGTTTCCCTTCCTTTATGGTTGACAAGGGCTGACAGGCAACACCACCGTTCAAGATGAAGTCTTCCAGGGTAATCTTTTGAGCTGGCTTTGGTTGGTCCCAAGAAGTCCAGAGAGAATCCACTTCTCTCCTTGAGATCCCAGTCCCAAAAGCCCCTCCCCTCTCTCGGTACTTTCCCAGGCTGCCTTACTTCAATTCCAATTGTCTGCTCCTGTCACTCACTTGGCTCTCAACATTCCAAATCTCTCCAGCTCTTCTGTTCTCACACCCTCCTTTCCTGGCTTCTGGAGAGATTAGCACCAGAGGGGTCTCCCTCTCAATGGAGGCTGTGTGGGTGAGACCCTTGCTTAATTGACCACTAAGTCCTCTGACTGACAGGTTAACTAGTCCTGCTGGAGTGGAGCCAGGCTCTGGAGCAAATAACATCATTTTATTTTTCTCTACTTTCACTATTTCCCTCTTTTTGTAAATAAAGCTGCTAAAAAGTCATTTAGACTTGAGCTGTATTCATCTTAAAATAGATGACCACATTTTCTTATATTTAATCCAACCATAAATTTAATCCCTACAATTTCCCAAGTACCTAGCACAGCACTTGGCATGGTAGGTGTTTAATAAATAATACTTATTTAGTTTTTGATATGCTATATACAGCAATACCTCACCTATCATAGGAGTTATATTCCAGAGATCCCAGTGTAAATTATAACTTGTTAATTAGCTAATAATTAGGTATTTTAGATATTTGGAAGTAAGGAGTTAGACTAAGAGACTGAAGGTAAATGTTACCCTAGCTCCTTTAATCAAAAGAAAAGAATTTTCAGTGGGTCATAGGTATATAATTCCCAGAAATCCAAAGGAAAAGACCTTGGGGAAATAGTACTCATTCTCTAGGAAGCTTACTCTCAGAAAGGAGGGGGCTGATTAGTTTTCCTGAGATCATTCGGGGAAGAGTTGGAGAGACTTGACTTTGGAAAGCC
The DNA here is from genome assembly GCF_027887165.1 of Monodelphis domestica. NCBI lineage: Eukaryota > Metazoa > Chordata > Mammalia > Didelphimorphia > Didelphidae > Monodelphis > Monodelphis domestica. Next base: position 241,932,816 of record NC_077233.1, on the reverse strand, counting down.
AAAAAAATCTTAGATTGAAAGAAAGTTGAGTTAGTGTAGGTGCTTCTCTCAGAGTAAGAGAAAAAAGGTCAGCAGGTAGCACTGTGTCCTCTGACAGGAGAAGAGTCAGTTTTACGCACCACCTGCTGTGAGCTGAAGGAGTTTGAGGAGATGAACTGACTTTTATTTTACAATCAGATAAAAGCAGTTGGCAGATTTTGATATAACAAAAAAGCTTAATAATAATTTTAAATATATGTGTGTGTGTGTGTGTGTGTGTATTAGAATAAGGTTCTTCTTAGAAATGTTTCCTCTGGGTTTTCATAACATTGTTCTCTTCTGGTTTCTGTTCGTATCTAAGTTTTATGGTAATTTTCAGTTTTCATAGGTTTAGTTGTCAGCTCTATGTAGATGGTTTTCAAGTCCACATGCTCAGGCCTAAGTTTTCTGTAGAACTCCAGTTTCACAACACCAGTTGTGCCAATTTGTGATCTTGAAGGAGGTCAGAACAACCTCCCTCTGGGAGCCAGAGGTAAATTTCTGCCCAAGTCAGCATAACCGTTCCAGCAGCTTAGCAGACACTCCCTGTATTGTGAACCCCTCAGCTAGCTGCAACTGCCAAATCACTACATCCTATTGTTCAACATTTCATGCTAGCCCCCTATACTATAAAAGGTGTTCCCCTAGCCAAGCCAGTGCAGCGGCTCCTTCTTTGGAGCAGCCCTAGCATAGTAGCGCACTAGAAATAAACCGTGATCCTTTGCTTACTTGCTTTGTCTCCGTGTCTCCATTCCTAGGGGATTTTCTCAGACCCTACAGTCTCTGCTTGAATTTTCTAGATATCTTAAAACTTATTAATTTCTCCCAGCAAAACTCAATTAGTTGATTACAGAAATGTAAATTGAAACAACTCTGAGGTACCATCTCAACACCTATTAGGTTGACTAATATGAGAAAATAATTATCAATGTTGGAGGGGATGTGGGTAAACTGGGACACTAATACACATTTGGCAGAGCTGTGAACTGATCCAAAAGTTCTGGAGAACAATTTGGAATTATGCCCAAAGGCCTTTTAAAAACTGTGCATATCCTTTGGTCTAGCAATACCACTTCTTGGTCTGTATCCCTAAGAAATGGAAAAAAAAAAAGTATTGGAAGAATTTCTCTCTCCACGATGTCATTTTAACATCATCTCTCAGTAATCTGGAGGTCAAAGATCACTGAATAAATTCAGGTATAGACAAGTCCTCAAAGAAAGAAAGTTAAGGGACCAAGGAACCAATGGGACTAGAAACTGATTCCACAGGCACTGCCCCCTCCAGGGTGGCCCAGACAAATTAAGAAACTATGGTTGGTTCTTGAGATGTGATGTGTGAGAGCTAGTGGGTGGAGAAAACATCTTATAAGGGGAGACCCAAGGGCCTGCTGGGGTTTTCTGGCTAGAGCTAAGGAACCTGGAGATACTATTGTCGAAGGTTGGCTTCAATCTATCACGGTGGCCATTAGATTAGGAAGCTAAGTATTTCTCAACCTCTTTCCTACCTTTCCTTCTCTTAACTATTACTATTTTTTAATAAAGTTATTAATCTACTAGTAGCCTCATAATTTTAATTATTACAAAAGGGAAAAATGACCTGTTGATACAAAAATATTTATAGCAGCTCTTTTTGGGGTGGTAAGGAATTAGAAATTGAGGGGATGACCATCAATTGATCAATTGGGGAATGACTGAATAAGCTGTTCTATATGATTGTAATTGTAATGGAATACTATTGTGCTCTGATAAATGATGAGAAGACTAAAAAAAAATCCTGTAAACACCTACACAAACTGATGCAAGATGCAAAAACAAATGATCAGGAATCTTAAATCATAGATTATACCTATGAAGATAGGATTAATTTTTCCCTTATCTATTTTTAGCTAAATAAATCAAGAACTTAAAGTACCCTGACTTGACACTAAGTAATAAAGTTCACAAGTCACTTCCTAGAGTAAGCTCACACCTCCAAAGCTCACTGTCCATCCCCTTGGGCAGTGCTAGGCAAATTAAAAGACTGTGATTGGTTCCTGTAAAGTGGGGGAGCAACAGGAAGACATTAAGAAAACTGCTTTTAAAGGCCAGCTCAAGTATTCAGTCACACACTCTGCTTTGGTGAGTCAGATTGGAGGAGGAGACTTTTCCCCTGAATCCTGTGTCAGTTTGCTGAGTGAATAGCTGGTCTTCCTTTTCTGGTGTTTGGAGAGATTGGTTCTGGAGATTCCTGCCTTGGCTCTGGAGGAAGCTGTGTTGATGGAACCTTGGCTGAAGACACCACTGGGACTTCTGGCTGAAGATTACCAGGAAATCCACATGGAGACAGTCTTAAGGAAACCCTGCTGGGGCTGAGCCTGGCTTCTCAGAAGAAGGGCTGGTAGACTTATTATAATATCTCCCTTTATCTACATTTTTCCACTTTCATTATTTCCACCTTTTTGTAAATAAATTTTCTAAAAGTCATTTTGACTTAAGCTGGAGTATTTTTAAATTGGCAACCTCAATATTAGTTTAGAACTTTCATATTAACATAAAAACCTAAATTTAAATTCTTACATAGCTAAAACAATCATCAAGGAGTTGATAAAAAAATGCCATCTGTGAGAATTCAACATCAATTTGTGCCTCCTTTCTTTTTTAAAGTTAAACTTTGAAAATCCATTTCATTCTCACCCTTGAGTATTATCTGTATAAGGATGATGCCTTGTGGTTCCCTGGATTCTTGGAAGATGCTTGCCTCTTGTTCCATGCCTTCTGATGTCTGGGAAACTGGCCTCCAATGCAAACCTGAAGTTTGTCTGTCCAATCAGAGGGACCCAGAAAAGTGATGTCACTAGAAATATAAGTTATGGACTGGGGAAGCAGCCCTCCCTCTTTTGACCATGAATTTCTCTCTTTTCTAGTGAATGAAGATACAAGGTGAGTGATGAGCTAGAGTTAGCTAGGCACCAAGTCATGTAATTATGCCCACTTTTATTATTTAATAAATAACAATAAATTAACAAAGTCTCTAGAGACTTTTAATTTTAACAAGTCTGCCTCTAGATGTATAAAAGGAACTCCTTTCCTCCCAGGGTCATGAACTTTCTACTCATCCAAGCCAGCCCATTAGCTTGGCTAGAATGCTTCAAACAGATAGATGTTCAGATAGACAGACTTTAATTTGTTCCTGAGATGTGATAGATCAGTTCAGAGGGAAAGGAAGTGACATGGAGAAAGAGGACTAAAAAAAAATGAGACCAAAGAAAAGATGAAGCTCTTCTCTGAAGATCTTTGTCTGAGGGATCTTTCTGGTGGCTCAGGTGGAAAACACTCTCATGGGCTGGTAAGATTAGGGTGATAGGCTAGGAAATATTTTTCATATTTCCTTCCTTCCTTATTTCTTTCTTAAACTGTATTAAAATTAAATTGTTTAAAAGCTACTTTTAGCCTCGTGACTTAAGGGTTAATTATTTTATAAGCAGCAACCACAATAATCTTTTTGTAAACTAATATCATATTTCCAAATTAATTCCTAAATATTACATTTGGCATAATATTAATTTTTGATATTACACAGAGAAAAAACTGAGAGAGTCTGAATGTACCACTCTACTCCATTGTGCTTCCCCTGATGATCACTCTCCTGGACCACTTCTGTACTTATAGCGGACTATGAACTATGCTAAGAATCAATGCACTTCCAATGAATCTGCCATTAAATAACTGAGTTCATCCCTTCCTTCGGTACCCACTGACCACCAAGTTTGGCAAATAATAGTGGGGAGTTCTAGTATATCTAGTGTGGTCTAGGGCAAGGAATAGGAAGGACCTTGAGCAGCTGAATCAGTGGCTTGAAGGACAAACCACTATAAATCAGGAACTAAATGTAAGCACTGCGATTCTTCTCAACCTTGTGTAAAAAGGAATTCTTTATTTCTTTTAATAGGTGACCTGGAGGTCCTCTTACCATAGAAATGTGTAGGGATTAACTGGCCTACAGTGACAGGAAGTAAAAACTATAGAGACAGGAAGGAGAAACCATAGAGACAAGAAGGAGGAATCATAGAGACAGAAAGTGAGGTAGAAAAAGGGTTTAAAAGAAGCCAGCATCAGTTGCTCACAGGGCCAGTTGCTGACAGTTAGAGCTGTCAATTAAGGGGAAGGTCGGCTTGGTGTGTGTTGGGTTGGTGATTGGCATTTAGTTGCTGGGATATAAAGGCAGGTCTAAGCTTACTCTGGGTTGGTGACTAGCAGTTGGTTAAGAGTTGTTCAGTGAGTTGCTCAGTGAGTTCGGGGTTGAAATTGATTACTGGGACTTGGTTGCTGGAGGTGTGGATTGGTAATTAGTTGGTGGTTGGGAGACAGATAAAGATATAGATATAGATATAGATATAGATGCCCAGCAAAATTCATCAAACTGATCCAGCTCTTTCATGTTGACATGACAGGGAAGTCCTATCTGGTAGAGAGACTTCCGATCGCTTTAACATCTCCAATGGCGTGAAACAAGGCTGCGTCCTCGCTCCGGTACTATTCAATCTATTCTTCACCCAACTAATACGACATGCTGTGGTGGATCTAAGCCTGGGCGTTTATATCAAATACTGTCTGGATGACTCACTATTCGACCTTCTCTGCCTGACTGCAAAAACAAAGACAACAGAGAGACTCATCCTGGAAGCTCTCTTTGCAGATGACTGTGCTCTAATGGCCCACCAAGAAAATCATCTCAAACCATTGTGGACAGGTTCTCCACCGAACAAAACTGTTTGGCCTATCAGCCTCAGCAAAACAGAGGTGCTATTCCAACCTGCACCAGGGAGGCCAACGAACCAGCCGTGCATTACAACCGACGGCACGCAGCTTTCTAACGTCAACACTTTCAAGTACCTGGGCAGCACCATCTCCAACGACAGGTCCCTAGACCATGAGATCAATGCCAGGATCCAAAAGGCCAGCCAGGCACTTGGGAGGCTGCACTGCAAAGTCCTCCAACACAGCGGTGTAAGCCCTGCAACAAAGCTCAAAGTGTACAACGCAGAGGTCCTCAGCTCGCTCCTATACGGTTGTGAGACATGGACACTGTACCAAAAGCACATGAAAGAGCTGGAGCAATTCCACCAACGCTCCCTCCAGTCAATTATGAGGATCCGATGGCAGGACCGAATCACCAACCAGGAAGTCCTCGACAGAGCCAACTCCACCAGCATCGAAGTCCTGGTCCTCAAAATCCAGCTACGATGGTCTGGACACGTCATCCACGTGGACCCACAGCGAATACCAAGACAGGTATTCTATGGTGAACTGTCAGCTGGACTCAGGAAACAAGGTCGACCAAAGATTCAAGGATCAGCTAAAGTCCAACTTGAAGTGGGCTGGTATTGCACCAAAGCAACCAGAACTCCCTGCCTCTGACAGAAGCAGCTGGCGAACCCACATTCACCATGCTGCCACCACCTTTGAAGATGAGCGACGTCGACATCTTGCCGCTGTGCGTGAACGCCAACACCAGGCCACAATCGCACCTCCCGTAACAACTGGCGTCCCATGCCCCATGTGCCACAAACTCTGCGCCTCAGCCTTTGGACTTCAAAGTCATATGAGGGTACATCAATAGATGATAATGCACAAAGACAATAGTCATTCTTGGCTACCGAGAGACTACTATAGGTATAGATATAGGTATAGGTATAGGTATAGGTATAGGTATAGGTATAGATATAGATATAGATATAGATATAGATATAGATATAGATATAGATATAGATATAGATATAGATATAGATATAGATATAGATATAGATATAGATTCTACCTGTTGAGATAAACTAAAGGGTAATCAGCTGGACTATCTCTAATGGCAGTTACTAGCATTTATAGGGTAGCTATTTAGGCAATTTCTCTCTCTACCTCTTCCCTATATTTCCCTCCTTTTACTATATTCTCATTAAAACTAAATTATTAATTGTTAAAAGCTTCTAGATCTGCAGGGATCTAAAAAACACTATCCACAAGCAGAAGATAAACCGTGGGAGTAAAAACACAGATGAAAAGCAACTGCTTGACTACAGGGGTGGAGGGGATAAGACTGAGGAGAGACTCTAAATGAACACTCTAATGCAAATACCAACAACATGGAAATGGGTATGAATCAAGAACACATGTGATACCCAGTGGAATTGCGCGTGGGCTATGGGAAAGGTGGTGGGAGGGGGGGAGGGAAGAAAAGAAAATGATCTTTGTTTCCAATGAATGATGTTTGGAAATGACCAAATAAAAATTTTAAAAAAGCTGCTAGAAGTTTATTTTATTTTTCTGTGGCTTAAAGAGGCTTCATAATATTAATTTACAACTCTACTATACTCTCATTAAAATTTAAAGTACTAAAAGCTGCTCTTATTTTTGTCAAAACTCTTAATTTAACTCTTATGTTTGTGACCCAGCATCATGGAATTTATCTCTTTTTCAGTCTGTGAGTAATTGGTAAGGTCTTGGACTAGGCCCATGATGGCAAACCTATGGCATGTGTGACAAAGGTTGCATTCAGAGACCTCTCTGTGGGCACATGCCACTCTTCAGAGTTAGTTTCTAGAAAAGCAGAGGGACTCTGAAGAACTCCCTCCCTCTCTCTACCATAGCCCAGGCAATGCACTCCTTCTCCTTTCTGAGACAGGGCAGAGCACAGCATGCAGTCTCTAAAAGGTTCTAGAAGGTTGGAGGGTTCGCCATCACTGAATTAGGCTAAAGAAAAAGTGTTGTGCTCATCTTCCACTTAGGATATGGCAAGAACGAATATGAGAAGAGCCATAATACTTAGGGATGAGGTAGGCACTCAGTACCCTCTCTGGGCACATCAGCCTGCAAAGAGTTCACCAGAGTTCATTCCTAGAAAGACAGAGGGCTAGAAATTCAAATGAGGGAAATCATAACTTACACCAAAACATCTATCATGGAGTTTGTGCTCACTGTGGAGTCCCCTCTCAGTGTGGAGGACCCCAGAGAAATAGCCATAGATCTTTATGAAGGTCTCAAAGAATCAGTGGGGAGGATTGTGTGAAAGAAATTTACTTTCTCCCCTTTCTGGGGTCCAACAGGTGACAGATCACATCATCGCCTATTGACTACCTGCATAGCTAGAGTCAGCCTGTCAATGACCCTGAAGGCTAGGACAGGAGTGGGGGAGCTAGGAGGTTTTAAAAAGGTTTAAGCAAGAAGTTCATGTGCTCTGGGTCTCCGGTGCTCTGCCTACAAACTTCCATGTTGGGGTTTGCTAGAGGAGCCACATGGAAAAGTTAGATTAGGGCAACTTTTCTCTTTCTTTCTCATCTTCTACCTATCCAAACAATCCTAATAAATTATATTAGAATCTAAGAACTCTTTCTTATTTTAACCAAAACAAGACCTAACCCATAGACCAGACCTTAAAGACACATCTTTAGGGATCACCAGTGGTGCACAGAGAAGTCAAGCTTCATCAAAGGAGGAGAGAGAAAGGTGGGATTTTCAGTAGTGAGTTTTTGTGATACACAGAAGCCAATCAACTCCCTCCAGGCCCTTCAGCCCAAAAGGCAGAACTTAGAGCACAAAAATGTGACAGAATTTTCTGTTTAGTCAAGCAGGAAACCACAATTGTCACTCCAGAGTAAAGAAGGAAATATTTAGCTGTATACATGCAGACCCAGAAAAGGGATCTTTCCCTAAAATTCTGGGCCCCCAAAGTTGTGGTCCTCTGGCTATTTTATAGGTTTTTGGTTGGAACATATAATAATATATATGAAAAAAATATATATATATGGTGGGGTTACATGATTGGATGGAAAAGGGGGAGCAGTTCTATATCTTGTTACAGTGTTTCAAGAGGCTTCATCCTGTGGCAGCATTGTTGAAGAGGAGGCAGCTTCAGGCTTGTAAAGTCCTTAGTATGGCATAGACAGCACAAGACCACAACATCAATTTATCATGGATTTGTCAGGTAAAAAAAATAGGTTAGTAATGAAGGGACTAAGGTGGATAGATGTCAGCTTCCACCTAGGGAATTGCCTAAATACCCAGCTGTGGTCTATGGCTATTTTAGCTTCTTGTTAGTAAAACGAAAATGGATTTCACTTTCCTTTCATTGAGCCAGTAGCACATAATGGCCCTGAAGAGGATGTTATATAGGAAAACATATAATTTATTACAAATTAAGGTTAGGGAATGAGGATTAGGAAAAAGGAATTCTCTATCTCCAATTCTCTAAGTTCCACCCAAACCACCTAAGCTCATCACAAGATGAAGCTCTTCTGTTCTTCTGGCTCCCTTTTCAGCTCCCTGTGCTGACTAGATATTACACCCAAATCTGTCTAAACACTGCCTGTCTATAATCCTCAGATATTTTCCCAAAGTTGTCTTCAGGGTTTTGATAAGAATGACTCAGATGACTGATCACCCAGTGGGATTTGACCCTGGGTTAGACCCAAAGTCCAAACTAGCTTAAGAGAAAATCCCTAGGAAAGTTGCTACACACTCAGACAGTAGGGATAAGCAGATCTTCTCTAAGACTGATCTCCAGCTGACTGGGAATCTCAGGGAATGGTTGCAGGGTTTTCCTTTGTCCACCAAAGGCTTTAGGCCAGAAAAGCTCTCAAAAGCAGTTCTCCTTCCCTTAAATTAAACAGTACCAGGACCAAGACACAAAGTCCCCAAGTGGCCGCTGTCAGTTCAAAAACCCTTCTTTTCTGCTCCAACTTCTAGAATCCTCTCTTCAGAGTTCTTGGCATGTGTCCATGCCAGTTCTTAAAGCCAACTATTCATCTTATCCTACATCTATATAATTTCCCTATTACACAAGCATGGGAAGTAACAATGTCCTATGAAATGGAACCATTTGCTTTGTTCTAGAGTTCCAGCAGGTGCATGGGAAGGAGGGGCTATTGGAACAAGCTTCTGGATGTGTCAGCTTCACAAAGTCAGTCCTTAGAGCTTAAGAATGCACCTAAAGGGGAGATCTAAGGACTTTCTACTATAACTAGAGCTGTGATGGCAAACCTATGGCATGTTTGCCAGAGGGGGCACTCAGAGCCCTCTCTGTGGGCACATGCACTGTCTCCCCTTTGACCCACCCCCAGCAGAGTTCATTACTAAAAAGCCAGAGGGATGCAGGGTGGGGCTGCTCTCCTCCCCTCTCCATAGGTACCTGAAAACATTTCTTATGTCACCCACCCCTCTAAAAGGGTTCCCATTACTGGATTAACAGATGACCTGAGTTATGCATGTGTATTTTCACTTACAAAGTATGAGCCAAGGTTAGACAAGTTATCAAAAGCATGCTGAATGCAACTTTTAACTTTCAATAAAAAAGTTGTTCATCAATGAAAGTTCTGTTACTGTGTTTTTCTTTTAAGACAAAAGATACTAATTTATAAGTTATTTTTCCTAAACTAAAACCTCACTATTCAGGTTAAATTGCCATGTTGGCACTTTGTGATGAATAAATGGGTTTGGGTTTGCAATTTGGGCACTTGGGCTCAAAAAGGTTCACCATTACTGAGTTAGGGAGACCTGGAAAAGCACAAAGGTTTGGCTAGAGATGGTTGCAACACCATGGTGTTGGAAGAGAATTCCTCTCTACATTGTCACTTTATTTAACATCATCTCTCAGTGGCCTGGAAGTCAAAAACCACTAAGTAGATTCAGTTATAGATAACCCTAAGAGAAAGAAAGTTAAAGAACTCAAGAACCATTGGGACGGGACATTGATTCCACAAGCAGTGCCTCCTTCTGGGTGGCCCAGGCAAATTAAGAAGCTATAGTTGGTTCCTTAGATATGAAGTGTGAGAGCTAGTGGGTAGAGTAAAGGGAGACCCAAGGGCCTGCTGGGGTCTTCTGGCTGAAATGTGGAGGCTGGACAAACTCTTTTCAGAGGTTAGCTTCAATCCATCACGGCATCCAATAGATTATTAAGCTAAGTACCTCTCTATCTCTGTCCTAATACTACCTTAATTTAATAAAGTTAAGCTACAAATGACAGATCTGGAATCAAGGTAGCTGAATTCAAAGGACTGCAGTGTTTTACTGTGATGTTTTCATTGCTTAGTAATACAATTTCATATTGAGAAAGTCTCTGCTATGTGCAAACATAAGAACATAAAAAGGGGACATTTGAAGAAAAGACAAGGGAGGGGAAGTGGTAGTTGGAGCAGGAGAAGAGGATTATGGGAGAAACAGCTGAAAGAGAGGTTTTTGCCCTGTGGACTCTGGAGAGACAGATGCTAGGACCAGAGCTTGAGACTCTAAATTGTGGTGACAAAGCCTTGCCTCCATTTCCCTTACCCTGAAGAGAGAAGATTCCTGATACTCTGCTGAAACGTGATAATCCCTTGAACTTCACAGGGTCAACCCAAAGACCTTTCCCATCCCTTGACCTTCCCAAGAAGAACACTTGACATCTATCTAGTTTAGGATAGTTACAGTGATTAGAGAGGAAGGAGAAAGAGAAGCTGAGGCTGAGCTATTTTGCTCAGTTGAAGTAGGACAAAAAGACAAACTGTAGTGTCTCCTATTCCCACAAACCTATACCCCCCTCTTCATTATTTGAACTATTAAACAACTTTATATTGAAGGAACTTGAAGTCAGATTCAAATCATAGAAGAACAAAGAAAGAGAGGACTGTGGGCTAGGCTGGCCATTTAGCCTTGACTAAGCAACAAAAGCCAACAGGGACAGACAGCCTACCAGAAAAGTGGGACTTTGGGGGTTTCAAATACCAGATAAGCCTTAATAGAAGTAAACTCCATTTTTCCCCAGAAGTCTACTTATTGAGACTTTGCCCCTGTTCATCCTGCCTTAATATCAGCTCAGGGGTACCTCTCTTGTGGGCTGAAGTGTGAGGGAAAGGGAGAATTACAAAGATTGTCTCTCAGTCACAGTGCTTATCTATCCCTTTACCTCAACTGCCATCCTTATTCTCTCTGTCCCTTCACCTTCTCCAATCCCTATTACAAACCTTTCATTATTCCCTGTCCCAAATCCTTACACAGTCTCATAATTTTAATTATTACAATGGGTTTCACATAGGTGGAAAACCACTGTGGATGATCCCCACAGGATACCTCACAGAGGAGACATGCCACTGGTCTCACATTCCCGGTCATAGAGTGATCCCAATTATGCCTTTCTCCCTGATCTCACAGAGGAGCGGGGGAAGTGGGAGGGGTTCTGGATATCCATTTTGAACTCCAGGTCTTTTTCAAGGTGTAAAAATGGAGATTTTTGAACCATAGACTTCAATCCCCAGAAGTCCCTATAATCTGTGAGATTAAATTAAAGAGCTGCCCCTGTGTCTTCAGAATCACAAACAAACTGGTAAAAATTGGGGTGTTCTTTCCTTAGACTACAATTAGCCTCCACATGGCAGGGGACCTGGGGGGTGGAGGAGAATGAGGAGAAGGAAGAGACTTTTCCAAACAGGAAGCTGATTACAAGCATGGCATATTTCAAAGGATATTTTTCAGTGCACTGATCTGTTTACTTATTTTACCTGAGATTCAGGGGAGAAATTCATCTCCCTGCAACTCTTTGCCATTTGGGCCTGCCCAATTTGAGATTCCTAAAACTCATGTTCTTCCTTGATATGGGGAATTCCACAGTACTGACAAGAGGAATCTCAACGGATAAAAAACAAAACAAAACAAAACACAAAAACGAACTTTAAAGAGACTAGATGTTGTATTTTTAAGACTTTTCAGACTCCAATGTTTTATTTTTTTAAATCTCTATTTTATTTGAATTTGCTGATTGTTTTGTTTAAGATTTAATTTTGTTGGTTTTAAGTTCACATATTAATGTATTCAATATTATTCTGTTACACTGAATCATTTTAATGTACTGGGTTTTAACTACTGTTATATTCTGTTTCTTTTCCCCTATTAACTATACTGAACAAATACTATTGAATAAGCCCATATATAAAAACAGCCTTTTTTCTATTTTGACTTTGTAAATTGTTACATAGAGGATGGATGGACTCCATCAAAACTGGTTACAATTGTGTAACAACCTTTGGAAAATTTCATGAGCTGAATATCTCAAATTGATTTTAAGGGGGTTTTAGAAATGGTTTTTAGATTTTTTTCAACAACAACCGATCATTTTGCCTACCTCTAACAGGAGGTAAGGTCCATTTTAGTAGCTGAAGTGAAATACAATTATAATCCCCACCTCCCACATTTATAAAAATGTGAATGGATGGGACATTATAGTCTCACACTAAAGGAGCTGGGAAGTTAATCCCAGGGCATGTTACCCTTGGATGACTCCCAAAAAGGGAGCATCTCTCATTTATAACTCTTCAGCTCACTTTACTCTTTCACCAGAAAGATATCTAGATTTCTTGATGATGTTGTAGACCCAAATAAGTTATACTTTGTTTAAAAATGTATTTGCCAAGGTTGAAAGATTTGCTACGTCTGTAAAACTTGTGACAAGTATCTATTTTCTTTATATGTCATACAGCAGACTCATGTTAAATATGATAGTGGGTTTGTTTGCTATTGCAATTAACTGGGCTATTGTGATTTTGGGGATTTTGGTATTTCCTGAATGTACATTACCTGTTGCACTACTGTTCTTTATTAAAAAAAAAAAAAACAAACAACTTACCTTGTGAAAATAATTTACTTTGCACTCACAGTGGATCATGGTCAGGTATGAAAAGGAAATAGATCTAACTTTTGGTGAGAAACCTTTGTGTTCTATATTTCCTTAGCTGATTATAAGCTATATTTTTGAATTTCAAAACCCTTTTATTATTATATTTTTCTTGCATGTGCAATATACTATTTATCCTTTTTATATTTGAAGCACATGTCACCAAGTATTGAGATTTTCTTTAACATTTTTTTATTTTGCTATATAAGTTTAAAATATATTTGCTATAAAATCAATGCATGCCCCCAAAGCTTGAGACTATAAAAATGATGCCACTGATTGCTTAAAGATTCTGTCTGATTCTAGGACAAGAGAATACAAAAAGGCTTGAGCTTGGGATCCCAAATCTGTGGTACCAGAGTATTGTCTCAATTTCCCCTTGCCCTGGAAGACAGAAAGATATCTGACATCTCTGGATCATTGATCAAAGAAGCAAAGAGAACAACAACTGCTACTGAGGAGTTCTTTATCCCTGGACCTCATGGGGGGTCACCCCGAAGACCTGTGCCATCCCACTGCCTCCTAAGAAGGACACTATTGTACTGTTTAGAATAGGCTAGCAAAGTGATTAGAGCTGTGATGGCAAACCTATGACACCTGTGTAGCCATTTTCAATGACATGAGGCTGCATGTGGGCTTAGTCCAACTTGGGACCCAGGATCCTCTCATCCGTAGCTGTGGCTGTGGCTGTGGCCATGCCCTGGCCTGGCCTGGGGGAGGGGGCAAGTGGTGGGCAGCATGAGCCAGATGTCTGGGCATGTGGGGCTGCTGCAAGGGCAGGGAGGAGGAGCATGGAAGGCATACTGGTGGATGGTAGCTGCTGCTCTCATGGTGCCCCTGGGACAGCTGGTTGGAGAGTGGTGGGGTGGGCCTGGGCCAGTGGAAGACTGGGCAGGGTTCCGGCCTACATGCAATGGAGGAGTACCTGGAAACCATTACCAGACACTTTTAGCACCCTGAAAAATATAGCAATGGCTTTATTAACAATTTTCCCGGGACTTCCGGTTAAGAGGGCGGCTTAGAGAAAGCTAAAGTTCAGATCTCCAGAAAACCCTTCCCGACCGATCTCAAACTACAAGCTCCTAAGGCGCCGAAATTCAAAACGATCAACAGCATAGACCCTAGGAACCCTCCTGGACCTGGACCCGGATCAAAAGGTACGGCCCCCTCAAAAGCCAGAACCCGAAATCACTTGGACCTAAGGGGTAGGAGCGCAGAGTCCAAGGCTCCCGGAAGCCGCAGCCCCGCCCGGCTCAGAGAGCAGGGTCCTCGGAACAACAACCCTCAGGGCCTTCTATCCGAGTCCCAGTGAAAGTCACTGCCCTCGGAGCTCCCCCGGCAGAGAGCAGGGTCGAAACAACAGCAACCCTCAGGGCCTTCTATCCGAGTCCCAGTGAAAGTCACTGCCCTCAGAGCTCCCTGCTGCAGAAAGCAGGCTTGTCTGAAACAACAGCAACCCTCAGGGCGGGCAAGACAGCCTCACAGGCTGGATCCTGCTATCCAAGTCTCAGTGAAAGTCACTGCCCTCGGAGCTCCCGCTGCAGAAAGCAGGCTTGTCTGAAACAACAGCAACCCTCAGGGCGGGCAAGACAGCCTCACCGGCTGGATCCTGCTATCCAAGTCTCAGTGAAAGTCACTGCCCTCGGAGCTCCTGCTGCAGAAAGCAGGCTTGTCTGAAACAACAGCAACCCTCAGGGCGGGCAAGACAGCCTCACGGGCTGGATCCTGCTATCCAAGTCTCAGTGAAAGTCACTGCCCTCGGAGCTCCCGCTGCAGAAAGCAGGCTTGTCTGAAACAACAGCAACCCTCAGGGCGGGCAAGACAGCCTCACGGGCTGGATCCTGCTATCCAAGTCCCAGTGAAAGTCACTGCCCTCGGAGCTCCCCGCTGCAGAGAGCAGGCTTGTCTGAAACAACAGCAACCCTCAGGGCGGGCAAGACAGCCTCACGGGCTGGATCCTGCTATCCAAGTCCCAGTGAAAGTCACTGCCCTCGGAGCTCCCCGCTGCAGAGAGCAGGCTTGTCTGAAACAACAGCAACCCTCAGGGCGGGCAAGATAGCCTCACGGGCTGGATCCTGCTATCCAAGTCTCAGCGAAAGTCACTGCCCTCGGAGCTCTGGGAAGTGGAAGCCCATCCCCCCGCAGGCCGACGAAACAGCCTCACAGCCAGCTATTCTGAAGGCAACTTCCGGAAAGCAACCTGACCCAGAGAGCCGGGGGAGAGTGTGGCCTCCTGGTCCAACCCTTCCACTCCAGTTCCAGTGAGGCATACTCAATTTAACCCAGGGAAAGCTCATAGAACCAACAATCTGCCCAGGACTAAAGCCTCTGAACACCAGAAAGAGATAAGAAAAGCTAATCCTCCCCATTCAGAGATGGCAAACTCCACAGAAGCACAGAAGCCCCAAAATACCAAGAAAAATAAGAAGAAAGGGGCAACTTTGGACACATTCTATGGAGCCAAAACACAAAATACAGAGCAGATAGAAGAAGATATACAAGAAAATGCGCCAAAATCTTCCAAAGGAAATGGAAACTCTCCACAAACCCATGAAGAATTTGAATCAGAAATGACCAAAAAGATGTAAGCCTTCTGTGAGGAAAAGTGGGAAATAATGCAAAAGAAATCCACGCATCTACAAAACCAGTTTGACCAAACTGTAAAAGAAAACCAGGCTTTAAAGCAAGAACTAATAAAGCAAAGCCAAAACACCAAGAAATTAGAAGAGAACATAAAATATCTCACCGACAAGGTGATAGATCTGGAAAACAGAGGGAGAAGAGATAATTTAAGAATAATTGGACTCCCAGAAAAGCCAGAAATAAACACCAAACTGGACATGGTGATACAAGATATAATCAAAGAAAATTGCCCAGAGATTCTAGAACAAGGGGGCAATACAGCCACTGACAGAGCTCACAGAACACCTTCTACACTAAACCCCCAAAAGACAACTCCCAGGAATGTAATTGCCAAATTCCAAAGCTATCAAACAAAAGAAAAAATCCTACAGGAAGCCAGAAAAAGACAATTTAGATATAAAGGAATGCCAATCAGGGACACACAAGACCTTGCAAGTTCTACTCTGAATGATCGTAAGGCATGGAACATGATCTTCAGAAAGGCAAGAGAGCTGGGTCTCCAACCAAGAATCAACTACCCAGCAAAAGTGACTATATACTTCCAAGGGAAAGTATGGGCATTCAACAAAATAGAAGATTTCCAACTTTTTGCAAAGAAAAGACCAGAGCTCTGTGGAAAGTTTGATATCGAAAATCAAAGAGCAAGGAATACCTGAGAAGGTAAATATTAAGGAAAGGGGAAAAATGTTATCTTCTTCTTTTACTCAAACTCTCTTCTATAAGGACTAGATTTCTATCAATCTATGTATACCAACATGTGGGGAAAACGTAATCTATAAATAGGGGATAAAGAAAGACCAAATAGAATAATCGTTCTCACACAAAGATTCACATGGGAAGGGGAGGGGAAGAAAACTCCTATAAGAAGGAGAGGAAGGGGGGGGGGTGTTTTACTTAAACCTCAATCTCAGCGAAATCAACTCTGAGAGGGAAAAACATCCAGATCCATTCGGATTTTGAATTCTATCTTACCCAACAAGGGTAGGGAGAAGGGAAAACCAAGGGGGAGAGGGAGAACAAAAAGGGAGGGAAAGAGAGGGGGGAGGGGGGAAAAAAGGGACGGACTAAAAAGGGAAACATCAAGGGAGGGGACAAGGGGGACTGATTCAAAGTAAATCACTGGACTAAAAGGTAGAGCCGAAGAAGAAAAGATTAGAATTAGGGAAGGCTATCAAAATGCCAGGGAGTCCACAAATGACAATCATAACTTTGAATGTGAATGGGATGAACTCACCCATAAAACGTAGACGAATAGCAGAATGGATTAGAATCCAAAACCCTACCATATGTTGTCTTCAAGAAACACACATGAGTCAGGTTGACACCCACAAGGTCAGAATTAAAGGATGGAGTAAGACCTTCTGGGCCTCAACTGATAGAAAGAAGGCAGGAGTGGTAATCATGATATCTGATAAAGCCAATGCAAAAATAGACCTGATCAATAGGGATAGGGAAGGTAATTATATTTTGTTAAAAGGGACTATAGACAATGAGGAAATATCATTAATCAACATGTATACACCAAATAATATAGCACCCAAATTTCTAATGGAGAAACTAGGAGAATTGAAGGAAGAAATAGACAATAAAACCATACTAGTGGGAGACTTAAACCAACCATTATCAAATTTAGATAAATCAAATCAAAAAATAAATAAGAAAGAGGTAAAAGAAGTGAATGAAATCTTAGAAAAATTAGAATTAGTAGACATATGGAGAAAAATAAATAGGGATAAAAAGGAATACATCTTCTCAGCACCACATGGCACATTCACAAAAATTGACCATACATTAGGTCACAGAAACATAGCACACAAATGCAGAAAAGTAGAAATAATGAATGCAGCCTTCTCAGATCACAAGGCAATAAAAATAATGATTAGTAATGGTACATGGAAAACCAAAACTAAAACCAATTGGAAATTAAACAATATGATACTCCAAAACCGTTTAGTTAAAGAAGAAATCATAGAAACAATTAATAATTTCATCGAGGAAAATGACAATGGCGAAACATCCTTTCAAATCTTTTGGGATGCAGCCAAAGCGGTAATCAGAGGTAAATTCATATCCCTGAATGCTTATATTAACAAACAAGGGAGAGCAGAGATCAATCAATTGGAAATGCAAATGAAAAAACTCAAAAGTGATCAAATTAAAACCCCCAGCAGAAAACCAAACTAGAAATCCTAAAAATTAAGGGAGAAATTAATAAAATCTAAAGTGATGGAACTATTGATTTAATAAGACAAGAAGCTGGTACTTTGAAAAAACAAACAAAATAGACAAAGTACTGGTCAATCTAATTAAAAAAAGGAAGGAAGAAAAGTAAATTCACAGCATTAAAGATGAAAAGGGGGACAGCACCTCCGATGAAGATGAAATTAAGGCAATCATTAGAAATTACTTTGCCCAATTATATGGCAATAAATACACCAATTTAGGAGAAATGGATGAATATATACAAAAATACAAACTGCCTAGACTAACAGAAGAGGAAATAGAATTCTTAAATAATCCCATATCAGAAATTGAAATCCAACAAGCCATCAAAGAACTTCCTAAGAAAAAATCCCCAGGGCCTGATGGATTCACCTGTGAATTCTATCAAACATTCAGAGAACAGTTAATCCCAATACTATACAAACTATTTGACATAATAAGCAAAGAGGGAGTTCAACCAAACTCCTTTTACGACACAAACATGGTACTGATTCCAAAACCAGGCAGGTCAAAAACAGAGAAAGAAAACTATAGGCCAATCTCCCTAATGAATATAGATGCAAAAATCTTAAATAGGATACTAGCAAAAAGACTCCAGCAAGTGATCAGAAGGATCATTCACCATGATCAAGTAGGATTCATACCAGGGATGCAGGGCTGGTTCAACATTAGGAAAACCATCCACATAATTGACCACATCAACAAGCAAACTAGCAAGAACCACATGATTATCTCAATAGATGCAGAAAAAGCCTTTGATAAAATACAACACCCATTCCTATTAAAAACACTAGAAAGCATAGGAATAGAAGGGTCATTCCTAAAAATAATAAACAGTATATATCTAAAACCAACAGCTAATATCATCTGCAATGGGGACAAACTAGATGCATTCCCAATAAGATCAGGAGTGAAACAAGGATGCCCATTATCACCTCTACTATTTGACATTGCACTAGAAACACTAGCAGTAGCAATTAGAGAAGATAAAGGAATTGAAGGCATCAAAATAGGCAAAGAGGAGACCAAGTTATCACTCTTTGCGGATGACATGATGGTCTACTTAAAGAATCCTAGAGATTCAACCAAAAAGCTAATTGAAATAATCAACAACTTTAGCAAAGTTGCAGGATACAAAATAAACCCACATAAATCATCAGCTTTTCTATATAATTCCAACACAGCTCAGCAGCAAGAACTAGAAAGAGAAATCCCATTCAAAATCACCTTAGACAAAATAAAATACCTAGGAATCTACCTCCCAAGACAAACACAGGAACTATATGAACACAACTACAAAACACTCGCCACACAACTAAAACTAGACTTGAGCAAATGGAAAAACATTAACTGCTCATGGATAGGACGAGCCAATATAATAAAAATGACCATCCTACCCAAACTTATTTATCTATTTAGTGCCATACCCATTGAACTACCAAAATACTTCTTCACTGATTTAGAAAAAACCATAACAAAGTTCATTTGGAAGAACAAAAGATCAAGGATATCCAGGGAAATAATGAAAAAAACACATATAATGGGGGCCTTGCAGTCACTGACCTAAAACTATATTACAAAGCAGCAGTCATCAAAACAATTTGGTACTGGCTAAGAAACAGAAAGGAAGATCAGTGGAATAGACTGGGGGAAAGTGACCTCAGCAAGACAGTATATGATAAACCCAGAGATCCCAGCTTTTGGGACAAAAATCCACTATTCGATAAAAAACTGTTGGGAAAATTGGAAGACAGTGTGGGAGAGACTAGGAATAGATCAACACCTCACACCTTATACCAAGATAAATTCAAAATGGGTGAGTGACTTAAACATAAAGAAGGAAACCATAAGTAAATTGGGTAAACACAGAATAGTATACATGTCAGACCTTTGGGAGGGGAAAGGCTTTAAAACCAAGCAAGATATAGAAAGAATCACAAAATGTAAAATAAATAATTTTGACTACATCAAACTAAAAAGCTTTTGTACAAACAAAACCAATGTAACTAAAATCAGAAGGGAAACAACAAATTGGGAAAAAATCTTCATAGAAACCTCTGACAAAGGTTTAATTACTCATATTTATAATGAGCTAAATCAATTGTACAAAAAATCAAGCCATTCTCCAATTGATAAATGGGCAAGGGAAATGGATAGGCAGTTCTCAGATAAAGAAATCAAAACTATTAACAAGCACATGATGAAGTGTTCTAAATCTCTTATAATCAGAGAGATGCAAATCAAAACAACTCTGAGATATCACCTTACACCTAGCAGATTGGCTAACATAACAGCAAAGTAAAGTAATGAATGCTGGAGGGGATGTGGCAAAGTAGGGACATTAATTCATTGCTGGTGGAGTTGTGAACTGATCCAACCATTCTGGAGGGCAATTTGGAACTATGCCCAAAGGGCGACAAAAGAATATCTACCCTTTGACCCAGCCATAGCACTGCTGGGTCTGTACCCCAAAGAGATAATGGACACAAAGACTTGTACAATAATATTCATAGCTGCGCTCTTTGTGGTGGCCAAAAACTGGAAAACGAGGGGATGCCCATCAATTGGGGAATGGCTGAACAAACTGTGGTATATGTTGGTGATGGAATACTATTGTGCTAAAAGGAATAATAAAGTGGAGGAGTTCCATGGAGACTGGAACAACCTCCAGGAAGTGATGCAGAGCGAGAGGAGCAGAACCAGGAGAACATTGAACACAGAGACTAATACACTGTGGTATAATCGAACGTAATGGACTTCTCCATTAGTGGCGGTGTAATGTCCCTGAACAACTTGCAGGGATCCAGGAGAAAAATACACCATTCATAAGTAAAGGATAAACTATGGGAGTGGAAACACCGAGGAAAAGCAACTGCCTGAATACAGAGGTTGAGGGGACATGACAGAGGAGAGACTCTAAATGAACACTCTAATGCAAATACTATCAACAAAGCAATGGGTTCAAATCAAGAAAACATGTAATGCCCAGTGGACTTACACGTCGGCTATGGGGGCTGAGGGGGAGGAAAAGAAAATGATCTATGTCTTTAACGAATAATGCTTGGAAATGATCAAATAAAATATATTAAAAAAAAAAGTTAAAAAAAAACAATTTTCCCTTCTATGTTCTTTTGTGAGACTGTATTCTCAGCATTAAATAATATCAAAACCAACAAAAGAAACAGACTGACAGATGAAATTAGTAGCGCTTGCTTGAGCTTGAAGTGTACAAAATACCAACCTTCAATTGAAGATTTAGCCAATGAAATTCAGCAACAAAAAAGTCACTAAAAAGCCAGGTAGTTAAAGAATTCCCCCTCTCCTCATTTATCTTAGTTCACGGCACTCCACACAAATTAAATAATATCACGACCAACAAAAGAAACCGACTGACAGATGAACAAAGTAGTTACTAAGTGGGTAAGTTAAATAATTAGTTTTTGGTTTATTAAATGCAGTTATATATTACAATTATACATTTTTGTTATTTAAACTATAAATATTTCAAAAATATCTTTTTTTAAATTCTCAAAGTGACCCATCACCTGAGTTATGCTTGGTTTTTTGGCAAATTTTGACACACTAAGCTCAAAAGGTTGCCCACCACTAGCTTAGAGAGAAAGGAGGAAAATAAGTGCTGGAGTCTGAGCCTTTTGGCTCAGCTAAAGAAAGAAGTGGCAAACTTCCTGGATAGTATTATAAGGTTTCCTGTTTTCTCTGACCTAATCCCTCCTCTTATATCCTGAACAAATAAACCTCCTCTTTTCTGAGGAAAACAAAGTCATATCTAAGTTGTCTCATAAGTTAAGGAAGAGAGTTTAAAGGAGAGGAAGAGGAAATTGGGGTAATCTGACTATTCAGCTTTGGCATAGAAGTAAAGACCAGAGCAATGTGCTCAGAAGAGGTTTCTGTAGGAAAAGTCTACTCCATAACCTATAGAAGCCTTTTTACTGGGACACAGCCCCTGTCCATCCCTGTCATTACACCTTCTCAGGGATATCCATCTTGTATGTTTAAGTTGTGAGGGAGAAGGAGAGCTAAACAGACTTCCTCTCTTTTCCTTACCAACTCTCCTATCCCTTCACCTTTTATCCCTGCTTCTCCTTCCCTCATCTATCCTCCCTTATAATCTTAACAGTACCACCACTATTTATGTATTTCTTAGCCATTTAATATATTTTAAACTGTGCTACTGGTTTTATACTTGTAGGAATTGAATACAGGTCTGTACCACCTTTTCTGGCTCCCCAAGACAAACCTTTGAATTTTAAAGGAAAAAAAAAAGTTTAATCTTAAGATTGAGGAAAAATAGCTCCATCCCACCACAGCCCCAATGTTAGATGCAACCTACCATCATATCCAAAGGCTTGGCATCCCCTGACAGTAGCCTGAGCAGCAACATGCAATGTTGCCACAGAGAGAGGAGCTAGGGGGTTACTATATAGAGCCAGTAAGGGAAACAGGAGGTCTCTTTACTGTTACTCTTGAAGAGAAGAGTGCCCTGAGCTGCTGTTCCAAGAACACATAGACCTCAGCCAGCTAAATGGAGACTCTATAAGCAAGTTAATCCTTCCTTGGAAATCTATCTGTATCTCCCCTCCTCAATTTTATTTAAAAAAAACCAAGGCATTAAAACTCTACTGAGGTCCCCATTCCAATTGTAACAAGTTGAAGTTACAACATGCTTCTTCATCCCTTGCTTAATAAGGATGGACAAAGCATTTTGTTTATCTGTAAATGAGTCTGTTAAGATAAGGGTGGTAGAAAAAAGTGAACATGTGCAGCTGGCAGCCATTCTAAAGGTTTCATGACTTTTGGCACCCAGAAGATCCATGTCTCTTGTTCCTCATCTCTGCTGGCATCTGGAAGACCCACTTCAGAGGCTTGGGAAAGGGAAATCAAGAACAGCATAACATTGGAAAGACTTTTCCCCTAGGAAGCCAGAGTGAGGTATTCTGCCCTTGTTTTTAGAAGGGAAGGCAGCTAGCCATATATAGCTGGTGCCTTTTCTTTCTCTGGTTCACTTTTTATTTTTTAATAATTATAAATTAAGATGCAGTCTATAGAGAATATTAATCGTAACAAACGTGTTATAAGATTATGATCTTCTTTCCTCACTAAGCATTTTTAGGGTTCTTTGTGTATCTTGTCCCCCAACCCTACTTTCCTCCTAAGCCCTGTGGATTTTCATTGTCTGATCTTATATAAGATGGAAATTTTTAGAAATGAGTGCCTTGCATTACATAAGAACTGACAGTATAGTAGATTCCCCATATCCATAGGGGATATATATCAAGACCTATCTGAGGAGGTCTAAAACCAAGGATATAAGTAAACACCTGTTCATCCCCTTATATGTGCTCTCTCCCCACTCTTGTCTTTCTGAGATTTAGAGATCCATAGCCTCCCACCACACCATAAACCATGCCCTAAAAAAATAAAGTGAAAGGAAAAGCAAGAGAGATAGCTGCTGGGAAAAGGTCACTGCCATAGGCAGATTTCTTGTGTTTTTCTAGTGGACCTCCACTGCAGGTAAAGTGAAATCACAAAAAGGATGCTCTATTACGTAATTATACAATTCAGACTCTGGTTTCTTAGAATTTAATAAAGCTTATTAGAATTACTTGGATAGGTAAAAGATGAGAAATAGATAGATTTATTAAGGGATAGGCTAGCTTCCTACAAGCTGGGGATAGAGGCATGTCAGCAGCAGCTTCCTTCACAGGACACCAGTGACAGAGAGCCCAAACTTCCTGACTTGCCTCTTTTATTAGGGTCAAGTTCACACTCACATATGCAGGGAGCAGGCATGCCCCTGTGGAAGAAGGATTTCCCATGGGGCTTGGTGACTCCTGGACAGTTCTGTTTGTAACACTTCAGCTTACTCTACCCTTCCAGAGGATGATATATTACTTGTGGTTTGGCTTATGTTATTCCACCTATATCAGTGCATGATCACAATACTGGGCGATTAGACAACTCCATGGCTAGGAATCTAGGTTCTTAGGGGCATTCTAGATCCAAGAGGTTGTTGGAAGGAAACTGGCACTGAGAAACCATTTTGGAATGTTGGAAGGAGAAGAGTGGCAGTTGGTGGAGAAAAGGGGTTTGTGGGATATAAAGCTTTGGAGGTGGTCTTTTGCCCTGTAGACTCTCGAGAGACAGGAGTGAAGGACCTGAGCTGTGCAAAGACTTGTCCCATCCTGTTGTCTTCCCAAGAAGGACACTATTGACCTGTTTAGAATAGGCTAGTAAAGTGATAGAGAGAAAGGAGGAAAAGAAATGCTGAATCCTGAGCCTTTTGGCTCAGCTGAAAAAAAGAAGAGATAAGCTGCTTGGACAGTGCTATAGGGTTCCCTGATCCCACTGAACTAATCCCTCCATTGTATCCTGAACAAATAAACCATCCCTTTTCTGAGGGAAAACACAGTCAGATCTACGTTGTCACAGAAATTAAGGAGGAGAGTTAGGAGGAGAGGAAGAGGGTATTGGGGTTAGGCTGGCTATTCAGCTTTGACAAATCAAAGTCAAGAGCAAACAGTGACATTCAGCCTACCCGACAGGACTGTGTGTCCAAAGGCTTCTTGGGTCTCAGGCACCAGCCAAGTCCTGAGGAAAGTCTACACTATAATCCCACAGGAGCCTATTTACCGAAACATTTACTATTTACTGTTCATCCCTGTCATAACATCTTCCCAGGGATACCCCCTGTGCATTTTGGAATGGCTCTAAACCCTGGGAGACTACATCTCTCTGGGTTCTATCCTTCCACTTCTTCAGATACCTCCCACTACCTTTGTGGGAGATGTCTGAGAAAGTATAAAAGAAGAGAGAAATGTGGATTTTCGCTCCTTTTTCCCCAGAGTGCCCTTTTCCCAGAAGGAGCCTTTTGTCCTGGAGAGCCTTTTGCCCCTGAGAAGCTGCTGGAGATCAAACTTTCTCTAGCTTTCCCAAACCTTTCTTTTCCTAGCTCAAATAAACCTATTTAACTTTCCCTAGAGTCTGGCTTGATTTAATTTAATTCACTAGCCTAGTTATAGTTAAGAAGAAAGCCTGGTCAATTTCCCTGGGGGGGGGGGGGAGTCAGCTACTTTCCTTCCTTTCTCCTCTATCCCTATCCACACCCTCTTATATATTTTAGGAGTGAGGGAGAGGGAGAGCTATTCAGACTTTCTCACAGCTTCAGATCATCTCTCTTTCTCCCCTCTTCACCAACTCTCCTTATCCTTTCACCTACCCATCCATGTTATAGTCATAACAGTTTTGGCTGAGCCAGCAAGGTTTTCAAAACTGATTAGTTTCAAGGAAAAAGAAGAACAAAGGGGGTGGTATCAGTGAAGATTTACTTCAGTAGCAGTGAGAAACCCCTTTGAGGGGGTGGGGGGGCGGACAGCAGTAGCCATCTTGGGGAGGAGCTAAGAGTCTGCCTAACAACAAAAGCAGCCAATTAGAATACCAGTCATTCTGAAGGGAGGAGGCAACTCTTAAAGAGGTAGACTTAAAAGCAAAAAAAAAAAAGCTGCAATTCAGTTTCACCAGAGGTTACTGTAGTTTACAAAGCAAAAGAAATAGAAAAAAACTATTACAATCACGAAGAGAAAGATATTTATAGCCATGGGCTATTTTGCTCTTATGGGGCAATTTGGATACATGATATACAGTCTGTTTTTCAATAGATACCAGACTATGTATACTTTTTCTTGAACCTATATGACAACTTTACATGGCTAAAAATAGAACTGGATAGGCTAATTTCCTATATGCCTGGGACAACTGGGATTCTGTATTCAACAATCCAATTATATTATGCCCTCAAAATTTGCATTAACAAGATTGTAGGCAGGAAACAAAACAAAATTTAAGTGACAGTTATGATTCTAGGAATTAGTAAAAAAGTCTCACAATTATTGGAAATAGTCAAAGAATTGAAAGAGGAAAGTGATACCAACAAGGCAAAGGAACAAAACACAGAGAAAACAGAACCTGTAGCTAAGGAAGACAAAGTAGAAGGGGCTGAATCACTGGTACCAATCTGACCAATTAGAAATCAGACGACTTTACAAGCAGACTTGGGGATAGTCCACTGTAAATTACATAAACCATTTACTAAAGGGGACTTGGACTGTTTAAAATATAGAACTCCAAAATTTTTTGTAGAGCCATTCAAGGCAATTAAGGAATTCAAACATGCCATTCACTTATTTGATCCAACATTTCAGGACTAGAAATTCTTTTAATGGACCTTTTTATCTCCAGAGAGAAGGACCAGTTTATTCAGGAGACCCGAAATAACCTTAACCTTACTTCCTGGCCAGAAAAGTGCACAGACTTAGAACTGTCCAACAAATCAAAACCTAACCTTTTTTTAAGAAGGGCATGTGAAAAATCCAAACAACTCTGAGGTATCACCTCACACCTAGCAGATTGGCTAACATGACGGCAATGTAAAGTAACAAATGCTGGAGGGGATGTGGCAAAATCACCACATTAATGAATTGCTAGTGGAGTTGTGAATTGATCCAACCATTCTGGAGGGAAATTTGGAACTATGCCCAAAGGGCACTAAAAGACTGTCTGCCCTTTGATCCAGCCATAGCGCTGCTGAGTTTGTACCCCAAAGAGATAATGAGGGAAAAAGACATGTACAAGAATATTCATAGCTGCACTCTTTGTGGTGGCCAAAAAATTGGAAAATGAGGGGACACCCTTCAATTGGGAAATGGCTGAAGAAATTGTGGTATCTGTTGGTGATGGAATACTATTGTGCTCAAAGGAATAATAAAGTGGACCTCCAGGAATTGATGCAAAGTGAAAGGAGCAGAACCAAGAGAACATTGTACACAGAGACTGATACACTATGGTACAATCAAATGTAATGGACTTCTCCATTAGTGGCAATGCAGTGATCCTGAATAACTTGGAGGAATCTATGGGAAAAAAACATTATCCACATTCAGAGGAAAACCTGTGGGAGTAGAAACCCAGAAGAAAAACTGCTTGAATACATGGATCGAGGGGATATGGCAGGGGATGTAGACACTAAATGAATATCCTAATGCCAAAACCAACAACATGGAAATAGGTTCTGATGAAGGATACAATGAAATTGCACGTCAGTTGCAGGAAAGGATGGGGGAGGGGTGGGAGGGAAATAATGTGAGTCTGTAACCAAGAAATAATGTTCTAAATAAATTAATTTTAAAAAATAAAGAAGGGCATGTGAAGATCTTGTAGAGGCCATGAAATCTTTGCAAAGTGAACTGATAGGTGGGGAAGATTTGAGAAACTGATGCAGGAAACAGGAAAGCATCCATTTGTGTATCTAGATTGGTTCATGGAGGCAGCTGAGAATATCCTAGGGTTTTAAAATGGCTCTGAACCCTGGGAGACTACATGTCCCCCAACTTCCTCAGACACATTCCACTTCCTTTCTGGGAGGTGTCTGAGAAGATATAAAATGAAGGGAAAAGAGGGAGTTTTGACACCTTTTCTAGAGAAGAGCCTTGCTCCAGGCAAGAGACTTTGGTCCCCACATACTTGAGGGAGATCTCTTTAACTTTCCAGACCTTTAATTTCAGAGCAAAAATAAACCTGTCTATAGATACATGAAGTTGGGCTCAATTTTAATTTAAATCCCTAACATAATTATAGGCTAGAAGGAAAAGACTGTTCAATTTCATTACCGGGCTACCAGGAGCAGAAAGAGATCCCCGGCTACCTTCCCTTCCTTTCCCTACCTTTTCCCCTCCATTTTCTCATCAACAAAACCCAAACAAAGACAATCTCTAGCACATCAGGAGACAATTCATTAAGGGAAGCAGCTTGCCCATTAAAACATATTTTAGATTACCCTGCCTGGAATGGGAAGAACTTTCTAGAGGACTTAAGAAAGACTTCCACATACATTTACTCAGGAGACAAGGTGAATGCTAAGGAGAAAGATGAAATTATCAAA
Organism: Monodelphis domestica; assembly: GCF_027887165.1. Lineage (NCBI taxonomy): Eukaryota > Metazoa > Chordata > Mammalia > Didelphimorphia > Didelphidae > Monodelphis > Monodelphis domestica. The sequence continues at coordinate 241,905,307 of NC_077233.1, read as the reverse complement.
GACTTCAAACAACAGCTTAAAGAGGCAAATAACATCATCAAACAAAAAGAGATAGAAGAAATAAAAAACGTAACCACTTTACAATGTTACAGTCCAAGAGGAGATTTCATCCAGAGATACTTCCTTTGGGGGAAATTGGGTACACAGTTAGATTTTGCAACCTAAAGGCACAACTAAACTTAAAAAAAGAATGACAAGAGATCATGGAATAACAATACTAAATACAATTCACAAAATCATTCTCATGCAAAAGTTCATCATACACACCTGATTTGCAAAGTACACAAAAATTCATATAGCAAGGGGCAAGGTCATGTGTGGTAGAGATATGAGAGAGAGAAGATTTTTCAGGACATATGGACCAAGATGCATCTAACTCTAAAATGCAAAACCCGGGAATCCTATGGAACGTCCCCAGGTTGTTGGCAGTTGGATCTGGGGGAGAGGCTTTTGGTGTCTCTGTCTGGGACTGAAGTTACTTTTTCCCTGTAGGCTTTGGCTGGCCACTCTGAGAGGAGAAACTAGGCTTTTCGACTTTGTCTCTCTGGCTCTGGACAGTTGGAGCTGAGAGGGGTTTTGTGTGTGTCTCTGTGTCTGGGACTGGAAGTCATACTTTTTCCTGAAGGCTTTTGACTGGCCATACAAAGAAGAGAAACTGGGCTTTTGAACTTAGTCTCTGGCTTTTTGGCTCTGAACAGTTGGAGTTGACCGGGGACTTTTTTGGTCTCTGACTCTGACTGGGGGACACACATTTGCTCTCTGGAGTTTGAAGTTGGCTGAGAGACTTCTGTGAAGCTGACTTGGCTTTTGGACTCTGGTGGGGCTGACTTGGCTACTTGAAGTTTCTCTGACTTTGGACAGTTGAAATTGACAAGAAGGTGAAACCTAACAGAAAAAGAAGAGAGAGAGGCAGAGTCAAGATGGCAGCTTAAGCAAGCAGCAAAAGTTCAGACCTCATGGAAGACCCTTCCTTACCGATACAGACTGAATGCTCCTAGGGTACCGAAATTCAAGCTGAAGAACAGGACAGAAGTGGGGAACCCTCCATCGGGGTCCAGTCTCACTATTGCCTTGGGGCACATCCAGACCAATCCAATTAAACATAATCCCATCAGAACTCCTCAGAGTTTAGGGAGGCAGGCAAAGGCACTTGAGGACAGCAGAGAAGCAGCTGGAGAGAACTGGAGAGAGCCTGGGTGGCCCAGCCTTCCAGGAGTCTTCAGAGCCTCAGAGCTTCATACCACATACAGCCCAACCCAATTGAACTCAATCCAATCAAAAGCCTCCAGAGGACAGGGAAGCTAACATTCCTCCCCTAGAGACTGTACCAAGAGATCTGACAAAGCTCCAAGAGGGGAAACTGACAGCCCCAAAACCAAAACAAAATGAGAGGAGCAAGGGCACAGCCAAATACAGGGAGCAAAGAAGGGATAAACTCGAGCAAACAACAGAAAAAGAAGAAATAAATTACAATAGACAGCTTCTGCACAGGTAATGAGCAAAGAGTGAATGAAACAGAGGGGGAGGACCCAGCAAAAGAAAAATCAGAAATCCCAGCAAATTGGATACAGGCTTTGGAAGAACTCAAAATGTGATTCAAAACACAATTAAGAGAGGCTGAAGACAATTGGGAAAAGAACTTAAAAACTAAGATAAGTCATCTGGAAACAGAAAAAAGTGTCTTGAAAGCCAAAATCAACCAGCTGGAAAATGAGGCAAAGGAAATGAAAGATGAGGTGAAGAAGATGAAAGATGACCTCCAAAGAAAATCCGACCAAAAGGAAAAGAACGACCAAAAAACTAAGGATGAAATCCAGTCTTTAAGAACCAGAATACAACAATGAGAATCGAATGACCTCACAAGGCAGCAGGACACTATAAAACAAAACCAAAAGAATGAAAAAATTGAGGAAAATATGAAGCATCTCATTCACAAAACAGAGGATTTAGAAAATCGTTCAAGGAGAGACAATTTAAGAATTATTGGCCTACCAGAAGACCATGACAAAAGAAAAAGCCTGGACATTATATTACAGGAAATTATTAAAGAAAACTGCCCTGAAATCCTTGAACAAGAGGGAAAAGTGGAGATTGATAGAATCCACAGATTACCTCCTGTACTTAATCCCCAACTGACAATACCCAGGAATGTTATAGCCAAATTCAAGAACTATCAGACCAAAGAAAAGATATTACAAGCTGCCAAGAAGAAGTCATTCAGATACCAAGGAACCACAGTGAGGATAACTCAGGATCTGGCTGCATCCACACTGAAAAAAAGAAAGGTATGGAATACAATATTCTGGAAAGCAAGGGAACTAGGTCTAAAACCAAGAATCAACTACCCAGAAAAACTGACTATATTCTTACAGGGGAAAGTTCAACAAAATAGAAGAATTTCAAGAATTAGTAAAGAAAAGACCAGACCTGAACAGAAAATTTGATGTCCAAGCACAGAACTCAAGAGAATCATCAAAAGATAATTTAAAAAGAGGGGAAAAAAGAAAAACAAAAAAAATTTTAAGAGACTCAATAAGTTAAAATGCTATGTATCCCTATAAGAAAAGAGGTCATTGGTAACTCTTAAAAACTGTTGTTATTACCTGGGCAGCAAAAAGAAGTATACTTAGAGGGAACAGTAACAAACTGTATAGGATGAAAGGACAAGGCATAAATAGGTATATAGATATATGCATGCAAAAATACATACACATGTGTATGCATATATATATATATATAACTAGAGTTTAAAAATAGGTTAATATTAAAAGAAATGGGAAAAGAAACAAATGGGGGTAAATTTATACATCATAAAGAAGCTCATGGTGGGAGGGGGGAGAACATCAATACACTGGAAGGGTAAAGAGGTCAGAGACAGGAAATACTCAACTTTTACATGCTTTGAAAGTGACTCAAAGAGGGAAAAACAATCCAATCCATTGGGGGCAGAGAATAGATTTGCACCCTATAGGGGAGTAGAAGGGTAACAAATGGTCTGGTGGGGAGGGAAGCAGTACAAGAGAGGGAGGGAGAGGGGGGTTAATTTTAGAAAGACTACAGGGAAAATAAGGAGGGGGTTAAATAGGGAGGGAGGTAGAAAGGGAAGTAAAATAAGGGTGAGAACAAGGGGGACTGTTCAAAAGCAAACATTGGTGTAGAAGGAAATAGTGAAAGAAGAAAAGGCAGGTAAAGGAGCAGAAATCAAAATGCTGGGAAATACACAGCTAGTAATCATAACTCTGAATGTGAATGGAATGAACTCACCCATAAAACGCAAGCGAATAGCAGAGTGGATTAGAGTCCAAAACCCTACCATATGCTGTCTACAAGAAACACATATGACAAAGGTAGATACACATAGGGTGAAAGTAAGAGGGTGGAGCCAAATTTATTGGGCATTAACTGACAAAAAGAAGGCAGGAGTCGCAATCATGATATCCAACAAAGCCAAAGTAAAAATAAATCTAGTTAAAAGAGATAGGGAAGGTAATTACATCCTGATAAAAGGCAGTATAGACAGTAAGGAAATATCTGTACTACAGTTTATGACAAACTCAAAGACCCCAGCTTTTGGGACAAAAATCCATTATTTGATGAAAACTGCTGGGAAAATTGGTAGATAGTATGGGAGAGATTAGGTAGGATCAATACCTCACACCCTACACCAAGATAAATTCAGAATGGGTGAATGACTTGGATATAAAGAAGAAAACTATTAGTAAATTAGGTGAACACAGAATAGTATACCTATCAGACCTTTGGGAAACCAAAGATTTTAAAAACAAGCAAGACTTAGAAAGAGTCACAAAATGTAAAATAAATAATTTTGACTACATCAAATTAAAAAGGTTTTGTACAAACAAAACCAATGTAACTAAAATCAGAAGGGTAGCAACAAATTGGGAAACAGTCTTCATAAAAACCTCTGACAAAGTTTAATTACTCAAATTTACAAAGAGCTAAATCAATTGTACAAAAAATCAAGCCATTCTCCAATTGATAAATGGGCAAGGGACATGAACAGGCAGTTCTCAGCCAAAGAAATCAAAACTATTAATAAGCACATGAAAAAGTGTTCTACATCTCTTATAATCAGAGAGATGCAAATCAAAACAACTCTGAGGTATCACCTCACACCTAGCAGATTGGCTGACATAACAGCTATGGAAAGTAATGAATGCTGGAGGGGTTGTGGCAAAGTAGGGACACTAATTCATTGCTGGTGGAGTTGTGAATTAATCCAACCATTCTGGAGGGCAATTTGGAACTATGCCCAAAGGGCGATAAAAGACTGTCTGCCCTTTGATCCAGCCATAGCACTGCTGGGTTTGTACCCCAAAGAGATAATAAAGAAAAAGACTTGTACAAGAATATTCATAGCTGCACTCTTTGTGGTGGCCAAAAATTGGAAAATGAGGGGATGCCCTTCAATTGGGAAATGGCTGAAGAAATTGTGGTATCTGTTGGTAATGGAATACTATTGTGCTGAAAGGAATTATAAAGTGGAGGAATTCCATGAAGACTGGAACAACCTCCAGGAAGTGATACAGAGCGAGAGGAGCAGAACCTGGAAAACGTACACAGAGACTGACACACTGTGATACAATCGAAAGTGATGGACTTCTCCATTAGTGGCAATGCAATGTCCCTGAACAATCTGCAGGGATCTAAAAAACACTATCCACAAGCAGAAGATAAACTGTGGGAGTAAAAACACCAATGAAAAGCAACTGCTTGACTACAGGGGTGGAGGGGATATGACTGAGGAGAGACTAAATGAACATTCTAATGCAAATACCAACAACATGGAAATGGGTGTGAATCAAGAACACATGTGATACCCAGTGGAACTGCTCGTGGGCTATGGGAGAGGTGGTGGGAGGGAAATATGAAAATGATCTTTGTTTCCAATGAATAATGTTTGGAAATGACCAAATAAAATTTTAAAAAAAGAAGAAGAAGAGAAAAGATATTGAAAAGCCATTGTCCTCCATCTCCATGTCTAATAGTCACAGTTTGTGACTGGAATACTTTCTCAAGTTTACCTCAGTTAGACTAGGGACTTCCTCATCCCTTACCTCAGTTTCCCATCCTGTTATCCTAATAAACCCCTTACCTGAGATAGAAACTTAAGAGTATTTTATAATTCACTCAGGAGGGAGGGAAAATTGGGTGGCAGGAGGAGGAGGGTTGGAGGAGGGAGTGAAGGAGGAAGGAGATTAGGAAATAGATCAACCATTATTAGGGATCAATAGGCAGATTCCCCCAGAGCAGTGTCCCCTGTGTATCAGTCTCCCTGTGTGTGTGTGTGTGTGGTGGCATCCTCCAGCAGCATTTCTCTGTACACCATTACCAATAAGCAGCTGTAGGTTCCCTCAGCAGTATAAATTCCTATAGCAGCCTCTCTAGTCAAAGCCAGAGAACACCAGTTCCCCCTCAGTCCATCCTCTCTAACTCAAGAAGTAAAGGTTTCCCCTCAGTCCATCCTCTCTAACTCAAGAAGTAAAGGTTTCCCCTCAGTCCATCCTCTCTAACTCAAGAAGTAATAAGTTTCCACTCAACTTATATTTTTTATTACACATGTTATTCCCAGGTCATTTCAGGGGCTGACAAACAATGTCAATTATGAAGCCAGATGCAAGGACTGTGTGTCCAGAGGAGGCTTCTTGGGCCTCAGGCACCAGCTCAGTCCTGAGGACAAGTCTACACCATAATCCCACAGATGCCTACTTACTGTTCATTCCTGTCATAACATCTTCTCAGAGATACCTTTCTTATATGTTCTAGGAGTGAGGGAGGGGGAGAGCTATTCAGACTTCATCATAGCTTTAGATCATCTCTCTCTTCCCCCTTCACCAGCTCTCTTTACCTTTTCACCTCTATCCCTGCTCCTCTCCATCCACCTTATAATCAGGTCAAAACCAAATTCAGTAGCATCCTCATCAGCAGTACTAAGATTTTTCTGATCATTCCTGCCAAATTTTGGAATGATGGCAGTGTTAGACTCTGTTAGAAATATCTCAGATGAGGTTGAAAGATTGGCACAAGCCACAGTTCAAGCTATCTCCCAAACTACTAAGGCCATCTCTTACCTACAGTAAGAGATTGACTTCTGCAGTGATACAATTAGGAATTAAGAGTGATAAGATTCTGATAAGCTAAAATTTTGCAAGGGGATTCAGAAGATGAAGAGTGGCTTTGATAGATAGAACTGAATGCAAGGTTTGGAAGGAAGGGGGAAGGGCAAACAGAGATCTGTCTGACAGTTTAAGCTCTGGCAGTTATGCTTATCTGGGGCTAAATAGTTTAGTTCTGCTTGGACAGTTGAACTCTCGCTGTTTCTGAGCTTGACTGCTATTGCTCTGTCTCTTTTCATAGCTGTGGTTTGAGAAGAAAAGGGAAGAATTTTACTAATAGCATCTTGAGAGTTTCTTCCACATTGAAGAACAAACATCAGGAACCAAGCCTGGAGGTGATCTACACATCTTGAGATGCTTTTCAGACATCCTCCTATACAGGCGAAGCCTTTCTCCCCTGCATATACATCTTTATTAGGGGGAGGTACTTCCATTGTCTTATATATCAGAGATTTACAGACCAATTTGTGCGAGCTCTGGGAATCTGCTGTACAAGCAGATCCTATAGACTTTTCATTCCATGCCTTGTGCCCAGGTAAAGTTTACATAAAGAACTTCCAGTGTACTGGGGTGACTCAACCTGCCCATGATGGTCCACTCCACGTCCTATTAACTACTCCAACAGCCATTAAAATTGGAGAAAGGAACTCTTGCATTCACTGCTCCCATGTCAACAGAGCACCTTCTAAAGATGATGAGTAATTGTTTGCTTTGAGATTTCATTCTTTTTTTAAAGTATGTATGTGTATATATATATATGTGTGTGTATATATATATAGTTATTGCCCTATGTTATTTTTAGCTATAGTAATTTTGCTGTTGTATTATAGTCTTTATTTATACCATCCTATATTTGAACTTGGGAAAATACCTTTGTAAACACGCATAAACTAGTTGGACAAAAAAATTGTATTAGTAACTTGATGTGTTTTACTGTGAATTTTGAGAAATTTGGTACTTTCTTTGAACGTGTCTTACCTATTGCCTATTCTGTAAACCTATTACTTTGTGAAAATCATTTGCACTCATACTGTGGATCATGGCTAAGTTAAAAAGGAAATGATTGTATGTGCAATATTGCATTTTAGTATTTTTCTTTCTCCCATTTTTGTACTTGAAGCACATGTCATCAATATCAAAATAATTTTTTGATTTTACACTAGTGTAAGCTTTAGAATGTCCATTAGCCCTAAATATAAATGCACGCCCAACAGTCTTGGACTATGGAAACTGCTACTAGTTGTCTAAATATTATGGGACTTTGCTTAATGAATGTGTCTGATTCCAGGAAAAAGAGATCAATAAGAAACACAATCACCTGCACAGTACCAAGGAAGCACAGACTTAACCTGAATAGTTCCAAAAGTAAGGATGGAGTGAGCTGAAGAGGCTTGGAATGTTCGGGAAGCTGAGTGAGTGACAGAGATAGACAGCTGGAGTTGAGTTGAAGCAAAGGAGCATAGGAAAAGAACCAGAAAGGAAGGGAGGGCTTTTGATCTGGGATCTCGGGGAGAGAGGAGGTACTCTTTCTGGCTTGGGACCAATCAAAAGCCAGCCCAAAGGATTTACCCTGGACACTTCATCTTAAATTCTGGTGTTGCCTAGCAGCCTTTACCAACAACAAAAGAGAGAGATTCTGGTCTCTTCGGACCTGAGGAGTCAAGGACTCACATGGCCTCCAAACTGAACCCCAGAAGCCCTTTACCCTTGTGAATTTTAGATTTACTCCACCCTGCTTAGTCTTAGAATTCTAGCAACCAGGAATGTATGCACCCCCACTTAAGGATTAAGTGTTGAGGATGACCTATGACTGACATGTGCTAGCAAGTGACAAATAAGAAACAACTGACAGACCCCCCTTGGCTATCCTAAGTCAAGCTTAAGCTACCTTTGGTACATGTGAGATGCAGGAAGTATTGTAAAGAACTGTCTATATATTTCATATCATTTCCTCTTTCAGGCTCTCTTGCTCTCTCTCGCTTGGAGACGTTGGGCTCACTCACAACGTTGGGTTCTGTCGGCAGCTTAGGGAGTGCTGGGCTGCGTTTTGGCGTGCTTGCAGCTCTTGTTGGGTTTGGGTGTTTGTGGCTTGCTGGTGAGGTGATTAGGAAAAGCTCTGTAGCATGGGTTGGGTGAGGCATCTTTTCTGAGTGACCTTGGTAAGGTGACGGATTCCTCCTTTCCTTGACCTCCAACTCCTATCTGGCTTACCAGAGGAGTTCAATTCCCTTCTCTCTCTTCTTCTTAATTTCTTTCTTCTATTGTAATTAAACCACCATAAAAATCCCAAACTGACTTGAGTATTTTACTGGGATTGATTTTTAAACCCTGGAGACCACTAGTATAATATATTCAGTCAACAACCCTACTTTTTTACCCCTTACACCCTTCCATGTCTTACTTCTATTCTTGTCATATCATAATACTATACTTTAGATTAGGACAAGAGGAGAAAGGAAGGTGAATTCCTGGTTTTCGCCATTTGGGTCAGCCAGGAAGAAGGACCTTTGAGGTTAGGATTTAGGGACTCTTCAAATACCTTTTCCTACTCCCACCTTCTGCTACACTAATCAACATTAAACTTAACTTGATTGCAGTCAGATGTAAGAGGGGACACAAAGGAACCAAGTGCCTGGCTGATCAAGCCATACTCTGGCTTGGTCAGCCCCTCCTGCTGTGCAGCTTTAACCCAGGGGGAGGTTTTTTCCCGAGGGGGAGCTAAGATTATCAACCCCAGGGTACCTTTAACATCACACATAAGTGGAGACCCCCTGTCAAGCTACCATTGCAGACTCATTCTCGGCATCTATCCTTACCAAGAATTTCCCTCTTGTCCCAGAAAAGTGAAGTATAGAGAGAGGTCCTGAAAGACACACTCACACAAGTCTGTCAACACTTTCCATCTAGACACCTCTCTCCATATTCACTTATAAAAAAGAGTAGGCATTTATTACAGTTACTTATTCCACTAATTAGCACATAGGTCAAAGAGACAAACCAATCCTGGTGGGATTGATAAGATTCTGCCCAAATACAAAAGGACTTGAATCTTGGATGAGATTTGAGGTTGTGGCATTTGACATATGTTATAAGAAGAACTCCTTGTACCACACTTCTTGTACAACACTTTCTATCAAGTACCTAACATTGGCTGTTCTGGCTCCCCTATCCCTGAGAGATAAGGAAATATTAGACCAAGGAATGATATTTCCCATTTCAAAAATCTAGTCCCTTTCCATCTTTCATGCTGTGGAAATTTAGTGTAGTCCTGACTGCTGAATAGGTAAAGTGCATGATTACTATTACAGGCTAATCGGCCATAAATCATTTTGATCAGGCCCTGATTCAAGGACCTGTTATGATTTTATTTTTCCTTATTTAAGGGTTTTGCATGTAAGATTTGGATGTTTTATATTTTATCCAGTAGTTACTTTTTTTCTCTTTTATTTGTACTTTTTGTGATTTTTTTTTTGGCAATGATTCATATACTTCATACCTCAGCCATGTATCCCTGTTTTTCTCTATATCCTTCTCAGGGGGAATGTATTATTATCTTATAATGAAAAGTTTAAGTTCTTTTGAAAGTGATTTTAGGGTAAGAAACTTGCTACTTCCCAGAATCCAGAAAGTGAACTGTTTGCAGAAGATGCCATAAAGAGACCACATGCTGCTCCCAAGGATTCTGAGCAAACTTTTGGATGTGCTGAATTGAACTTTGGGGGGTTGAATGCATTTGTTTTGTTGAATGAGTTTGTTTTGCCAAAGAATAAATGAAAAGACTGCATTTTGAAAAGCTATCTCAGAAAAACATGAGATAGAACTCTGCTGCCATTGGGGGAATGGGAATGGAACATTCTGGCCAAGTTAAAAAGTGGAGTAGTTGGAGAACTATGGAGTTCTTCTCTCCTTGGCTTGAAGAGGGTAGAAAAAATTCCTTACTGAGAAGACAAACTATATCCACTAAATCTTTTGCTGAGAAATAGAAGATCCAGATCATTCATCTGTTATATTATTAGGATAGAGACTTTTCCCTTAGGGCAGTGGTTCTCAACCTTTCTAATGTCATGACCCCGCAATATAGTTCCTCATGTTGCAGTGACCCCAAACCAAAAAATTATTTTGGTGGCTACTTCAAAACTGTAATTTTGCTACAGTTATGATTCGGAATGTAAATACCTGATATGCATTATGTATTCTCATTGCTACAAATCAAACATAATTTAAACATAGTGATTAAACACAAAAACAATATTTAATTATATGTTGAGAAATATTAATCCAGCAGGAAGCAGCCTGAACACTGCGGCAGTAGGTAAGTCCTGCCTGGGGAGGGGGTCCTCAGACACTGCCTTCCTCTTCCTGTCATCTCCCTCCAGCTCGAGCTGAGGCTTCACTTTGCTGGGGTTACTCGGCTCCGCTATCAGCTCCAGGAGTTATCCGCTCCAGGACTCGTTCTTAACACCTCCGGAGCCAGCGCCTGGGTGCTCTCTCTGAGTCTCTGTTTGAGTCTGGTCTCCAGGAAACAGGGTAAATCCATCACCCCTCATAGGGGGAGGGCTGCTGATAAGTAACTAATATTAGTACAATGTGCGGGCAGCAGGGTCCTCATTCTTTCCAAGATCTTGCTGTAAAGTACCATGATTTCTCAGTGGTTAAAACCATCGGAAATATGTATTTTACGATGGCTTCAGGCGACCCCTGTGTTTTGGTCGTGCGACCCACAGGTTGAGAACCGCTGCCTTATGGGAAGGCAATAGCCTATCCTGCTGAAGATTCACAAAACCATATTTCTGAGACAAGAAGTGCCAATATCTTGAACTCCCAAAGACATTGATAACCTAGGACTTAGTCCCAGACTTGAGCTTCAAACTCCCTGAAACTAGCTTTAGGAGGGAAATAGGGATTTTCTATTTCTTCTATCCTTATTTATACCTTAGTCCTTTACCCAATAAATAGTTTTTTTTGGTTTTACTAAAGACTCAACCATCTTCAATGTACTAGAAGGGGAATTACAAAATACATCAACTAAAAAGAAAGAGATTGAAGGGGACTCCCTCTTACCTTTCAGCTCTAGTCAGAACTGATGCCATTATCAAACAGCTCTACCTGGGGGGTTGGGGGGGGGGAGAAGTGGTGGAACCTTCTATTTTTTCCTCCTTTCCCAAGTATCTGTCAACACTTTGGTTCCTTCTTGATTTCTCCACTAGTACATTTTGTATGTACACTGTTGTGCCAAAGGGGACTACAACCTAATTGGTTTTATTCTTTTTCTCGTTTGTTTCCTTTTGTGAAGATTGGATTATATCTCTCCCCTAATTCTGAAAATGAAATTAACTACTCTGCCCATTTTTAGGTTTAATTACCAGAAGTGTAAATACCTCATTTACACTTGAGTGGGGAAGGTCTGTGACCCACATGTGCAATAGTGGGTGACAAATCAGAACCAAACTGACTGCCCTATGGGCAATCTTAAAGCAAAGCTTCAACAATAATCGGTAGAAGTAAAAAGTGGGGGAAAGCACAGGAAGTGATGCAAAAGAAAGTGTCTTTAAAAGGGAGTTACAACTTCCTGTGGAGATTAGCCTGAGCTTCATGGAAGATTCATCTGTGATCTTCAGAAAGGACTTCAACTTCTTTTGGAGTTATGAGTTCGAGTTGGAGACTGGTGAAGAATTTGCTTACTGGACTTGAGACCTTGAACTTTGTGTGACTGTTCTTAAATCTCTCCCTTTTGACTAATGCATGGTGAGTGAAAATAGCTGACTCCTTTTCTGGATTTTCTTGTGAGTTTTAAAATGGCTCTGAACCCTGGGAGACTATATCTCCCAGGACCTTTACCTAAACTTCCTCAGACACATCCCACTTCCTTTGTGGGAGGTATCTGAGAAGATATAAAAATAAGAGAGAAGCACAGTTTTGGGGCACCTTTTCTAGAGAAGAGCCTTGCCCTGGGTAAGAGCCTTTGGTTCCTGCATACCTGCGGGAGATCAAATTTTCTTTAGCTTTATAAACCTTAATTTTCCTGGCCCAATAGACTTATCAAACTATTCTTTGAGTCTGGCTAGATTCAATTTAACTATTACTAGCATAATTATAGTTTAAAAAGAAAAGTCTGGTCAATTTCCCTATCTGGGCTTCTGGACCAGGGGAAGACCCTTGGCTTCCTTCCTTTCCCTACTTTTTTCCCTCCATTTTCTCCACCATCATTCTGCAGAGACTAGCATCAGGAGAGACCTATCCTCTTGAGAGAGGCTCCCTGCATCCCCAGGTCCTTGGCTACCTGGGCCAAGACCTCTCTGGTTAAGGACTAAACTCCCCTGTCTGTTTTTAAGCCAGGGGTTGGGGCAAAATACTTAGTGGTTAGGATAGATATCTTACCCTATCCTCTCTCTGATTTTCTAACTTCACTCTTTTTATAATTTGTAAATAAATCTCTTTAGAATTAAATTCTTAGTGACCCCATCTTAAAATAATCCAGTCCAACCTTTTTATAATTAGCCCCTTTTCCCCCTTACACTTTTGTCCACAAATTGTTGTATTTTCCCCATAAGAAACTGTATGTATTTTTATTTGAAGTTATAAGTTTGGTTGTGTTTGCAGGATCCATTGGCAGGGGGGAATGTGTGGCTTGAAAAAACTGTATGCTAAGGATCTCTATCCTCCAGTGTTCCCTGCACCTCACAGGGTTCCCTTCCCCTTACGTTCTGGTGTGGGATTGGCCTATAATGGACCAATCTTGCACTTGGGAGGAACTTTTGATCCAGTTGAGCTGCAGAGTGGAGGGGGGAGAGCAGCAGCTTGCCCCAGCAAACTCTTTTTTTTAATTAATAAAGACCCTTTTTCTCACACTATCCTCTGCTTTTATTATTTTGTTCATTAAAGAAGAGACTACTGGAATCCTGGCTGGAGGTTGGGACCTAAGGGAGCCCTTGCTGGGAGGTGTGCTGGATCTCTTCAGATCAGCACTTAGGGCATTTTAGGCTAAATAACTCACTATCTCTTTCCTACATTTCTCTTTACTATATCTACCTTGCTGTAATAAAGCTACTAACAGCCACATGTGTGGGAGACTGCCCGCAGCTCCCATGAGAAAGGAAAGATAGAAGATTATCTCTTGGGGGAAAGGAACTGAAGTCATGGGGGATGGTAAGAAAGAGTCAGGCACCGAATTGTGTGGAAATCGAGCCACACAGATCTAGCTCAGCCCCTCACTTCCCATGGACAGGAGACAGTGAGGTGACTTTAACCCAACACCATGGGAATCAGAAATGAGTTTAGAGATCAGTAGAGGAAAGAGCCACAGGCCCCTTAAAGCCGTGCTTTAAGTACAGACCATTCCAGCTTTAGGATAGGAGATAGAGAAGGAAAGGTAGGAAGGAAGGAAGGTAAGTAAGTTAGTGGTGGGCTGGCTGTGTGCTGTTCATCTTTATTAACATTCATATGCAAAGATGCATAATACATATTAATGGAGACAGTGGATTGTCATTGGTTCAGATGTAAATCATGACAAGATAGGGGCGTATCTTTTCTCAGCCTGGTGAGAACAAAGAAACCTGATTTCACATCTAAACCTGTTAGGATCAGAGATCAGTGTCTTTCTTGCAGGACTGAGTATGCGCTCTCCTAAGATAATTTTTACAGGTTAATTATTTCCCATGTGCATACACAGGTGTGAACCATAACAACGTAACTTAAGAGTTAATTTTTATAAACAGCGACAACAACTTTTTATAACTCTTAATTTGACCAAAACCCATTTTAATTCTTATACCTGCCCCTCTTCCCTGTTCACCTGTTTGGGGTAAGGGGGAAGCTCACATGTGGCATGAAGGTGGAGTTTGGCCACTCAATCTTTAAAAGGTCCATCATCACTGCTCTAGGCTAATAATAACCCTCCCAAGACTTAAGGAAGGAAAAGAAAAAGACATGAAAGATCTCTTTGTATAATATGATGAAGTTAACTGGGTGATGCTAGAGAACCAGGAAACACAATATTGAGGATGAAGATTTTCTAGCACACTACTTTTTTTTTTTTTTTAATAAAAAACAACTTGAGAGGCTGGATTTGGAAGGCAATTGCACATGAGCAAGTGCTGGAAAGAAGAAAATAGTAAAGAAAGAGGAGACCCCCCCCCAACAAAGAAACAAACAAACAAAAAAAACACAACTGTGCACCAGCCACAAGCAAGCCATAATGCCTTGGCCACAGCACATAGTCTGGGCTGTGCAAGTCTGGAGCTCCTCTATCCCTAGGAGGCCAGAGAGCACCACAGAGGTCTGGTCTGGGCCAAGCATGGTAACTGGCTATGACCTGGCCACCTCCACAGGGTCTATTGGTCAAGACCACAAGCAGACAACCTGGGCCTCAATTCTGAGCAGGGTTTGGGGCACAAGTCTGGAGTTCTCTACTGGAAGGTCAAAAAGTGGGGAAGTGGGGTGGGAGTCCTTAGCAAGGGCCTTTGCTGGGAAATATCCCAACAAGACAACTGATAGAGGTCTGAGACTAGGCTCCAACTCCTATTGTCTTTTTTAAAACTTCTCTAAAAAGCTTAAGTGAGAATTCTTCTCCAAACTTCTGGTCACCAAACTGTAATACGTAAATTAAACTCTTGTCCTTAATTTCCATAGAGTTTGTTAATATTTACTTGAACAGGAGAAGGCATTCATATAGAGAGGAAAAGCCCAGTTTTATCACATCATCTTCCTTCCTCCACATGCCTGAGAATATAGAGAGCCTACTTCCTAGAACCCCCTCTTTTATTCCTTCCCTTTTACCCCCCTGACCAATTTCCCATTAATTTCTTGTTCAGGTGCCTAGGCCACTTGCCCTGTGACCCATGCACCATGCACTCCAAATGCATGGATGGAGGTAGGACCCCAATGCATGATCCTGGGAGGGGATTCCCTTCACACAAAGCTCTAAAAAAGAGCAGCCTGGTCTCTCAATCTGAATTCTCAGAGGCAGCCAGTGTCAACAAGGTTCTCTATCATCATTTTATTCATTTTCAACTGGGAAATGAGATCTTAAGTTTACAAAGATTGCTCAAAACTCCCCCATCCCCACCCTTTCTACCCCCAATAATTTTGAGACCAGAGATTTTAACCATTTGAGGATTCAGAGCTTAATTAAGGACCAACAGCAGGACTCTGATGAGAAGTAATAACCAGTTGACTGCTTATTGCTCCTTTAAAACCAGACAACATGTTCTCTGTCAAGTGAAGACATGGCAAATGGCTGGAATATCCCAAGAGCCCTAAATCCCTATCCAGTTCAAAACCTGGAAGTACCTTATAGGCTGAGAGGCCCCAGGGAACAATCTAGATACCATCACTACACCCTTCCCCCTTCTCTACTAGGTCTTATGGTGAATAGCACATTCCACTGCTACTGTCTTAGTACCTGAGACTTAACACCTGAAACTAGTCAAAGTGAACTACTTTCAAAGAGACAGTACCAGAGGTCCCCAAACTATGGCCTGCAGGCCACACGCAACCACCTGAGGCCATTTATCCGGCCCCCACGGCACATCCTGAAGGGGCATCTCATTCATTGGTGGTAAGTGAGAGGAACACTGTATATGAAGGCACCACAAAGCATGCATCGCTCACATGCAGTACTACTTCCAGTGACATAATCCTTGTTGCCTTGTTCTGAGAGTAACTGAATGAGAACGAGGTGCTGTGCAAAAGATTATGTGGCTGCACAATGGTGAAGCGGTGATCTGGGGGAGGGAATTCCGCACTGTGTATACTGCTGCCTGGTATAGTGGTGGAGGTGATGGGTCTGTTCAAGGTGTGACAGACCCATCACAACCAGTGCTGCAGCCTCTGCTATCCCTGACAGCGGCATACAGATTTGTTCATAGGTTTTTGTTTTGTTTTTTTTTGTTTTGTTTTGTAATAGTCCAGCCTTCCAGTGGTCTGAGGGACAGTGAACTGGCCCCCTGTGTAAAAAGTTTGGGGACCCCTGAGTAGACCTTGCTCAGAAAACTTGAGTCTGGACCATTATGGACACAACCTGCTCTGGATGAATGTCCAAATGCCCTCATACCCCTGGGTATTGTAAAAGGTAATATTGACCCTTGTTAGTGATCAGTTTTAATAGCCATCACTTGTTGTTGACCATTGAGGGTATCAACTGTATTAGCTATTGAGGAAACTATTGGAGACTAGTTCTAAAAAGTGTTATTCCCATTTATTGATCTATTAAAAGGAAAGGAAAGTAGTAGCATTGAGTTGAGGTATTTATATATTTCCCTAATCTAAGAAGTTCTATCTATAAACCCATTCCCAAAACTATCTCGCAAGAGATTTTCTTCTTCCTTGGTAAACAAAGGCTAACCTTTCTCCCTTATTTATTAAAGTAAATCTAACTTACCAAGCCATTCTAAAGTATATCTTAAGTAATATTGCTTTCTCATATAGTAAACTTCTCCAGCAAACTTCTATTATAAAATGAAAGGTTTTTCTTCTTGCACAGCAAGGGGTCTGCTCAGCAGGGGTCCATGGCTGCCATCTGAACTTGAAGCTCCCTGTCTGGTGAGATCAGCTCCACCCACCGCCTGTTTCTCTCTGCCAGCAAACTCTTACATGAACAAACTTTCTTCTCTCTAAGCTGTTAACTTTCCAGATCTAGACTTCCAGTCAAGATGGCGGCTTAGAGAAAGCTAAAGTTCAGATCTCCGGAAACCCCTCCCTACCAAACTCAAACTATATGCTCCTAAGGCACCGATATTCAAAACAAACAACAGCATAGACCCCAGGAATCCTCCTCCTGGACCTGGACCTGGATCAAAAGGTATGCCCCCCCCAAAAGCCAGAACACAAGATCACTCGGACCTAAGGGGTAGGCAGAAGGAAGGACCCAGGACCCATCCCCCCAACCCAGAGGGCTGAGTCCCAGGCAGCAGAGGGAACCTCATAGCCTCAGGGCTGGCTATCCTGAAGGCCGCTTCCTGAAAACAACCTGACCCAGTCAAGGGGGCACCCAGACAGCAGGAAAACAAAGAGAGATGGGGGAGCCTGTAACCCCCTGACCAGATCCTTCCATCTGAGCCTCACCGAAGGTCCCTGCCTCAGGGAATACTCAGTCCCAGGTTAATCCTATCAGGAGCCCTCAGAGCTCCAGGAAGCCACGGCCCCTCCCCCCTCAGAGAGCAGGGTCCTCTGAAACAACAGTAACCCTCAGGGCTCGCAAAAGGGCCTCGGGAGCCGGCTATTCTGAAGGCCACATCCTGAAAACAACCTGACCCAGTCGTGGGGGCACCCAGACAGCAGGGAAACAGAAAGAGACGGGGGGAGCCTGCAGCCCCCTGGCTGGATCCTTCCATCACAGTCTCAAGGTCCCTGCCTCAAAGCATACTCAGTTCAACCCAGAGAAAGTTAATCTTATCAGGAGCCCTCAGAGCTCTGGGAAGCCTTGGCCCCTCCCCCCTCAGAGTGCTGGCTCTCCTGGCCAGCTAAGGCACAGAAACAAACACCCCGAGGAAAGGGCAGAGCCAGGCTCAGAGCATGGAAGTAAGGCAACAGAGAAGCATCTGGAGGGAACTGAGGAGGGCAGTAACACGGAAACACCAACAATTCCTGGCTTCCCCAGGAAGACAGAACAGCCTAGGGCTAAAACCTCTGAACACCAAACAGAGATAAGAAAAGCTAGTCCTCCCCACTCAGATAGAGATGGCAAACTGCACAGAAGGAGAGGAAGAGAGTTTTTACTTAAACCTTACTCTCAGGGAAATCAACTCTGAGAGGGAAGAACTCCAGATCGATTGGGATCATGAATTCTATCTTACCCAACAAGGGAAGGGAGAAGGGAAAACCAAGGAGGGAGGGGGAGGGAACACAAAAAAGGGAGGGAAGAAGGGGGGAGGGGAGAAATATTTTGGGAGTTCAATGGGTATGGCACTAAATAGATAAATAAGTTTGGGTAGGATGGTCATTTTTATTATATTGGCTCCTCCTATTCATGAGCAGTTAATGTTTTTCCAATTACTCAAGTCTAGTTTTAGTTGTGTGGAGAGTGTTTTGTAGTTGTGTTTGTCTCAGCAGATAGATTCCTAGGTATTTTGTTTTGTCTAAGGTGATTTTGAATGGGATTTCTCTTTCTAGTTTTTGCTGCTGAGCTGTGTTGGAGATATGTAGAAATGCTGATGACTTATGTGGGTTTAATCCTGCAACTTTGCTAAAGTTGTTGATTATTTCAATTAGCTTTTTGGTTGAATCTCTAGGATTCTTTAAGTAGACCATCATGTCATCTGCAAAGAGTGGTAACTTGGTCTCCTCCTTGCCTATTTTGATGCCTTCAATTTCTTTTTCTTCTCTAATTGCTACTGCTAGTGTTTCCAGTACAATGTCAAATAGTAGAGGTGATAATGGGCATCCTTGTTTCACTCCTCATCTTATTGGGAATGCATCTAGTTTATCCCCATTGCAGATGATATTAGCTGATGGTTTTAGATATATACTGTTTATAATTTTTAGGAATGATCCTTCTATTCCTATGCTTTCTAGTGTTTTTAATAGGAATGGGTGTTGTATTTTATCAAAGGCTTTTTCTGCGTCTATTGAGATAATCATGTGGTTCTTGTTGGTTTGCTTGTTGATGTGGTCAATTATGTGGATGGTTTTCCTAATATTGAACCAGCTCTGCATCCCTGGTATAAATTCTACTTGATCATGGTGGATGACCCTTCTGATCACTTGCTGGAGTCTTTTTGCTAGTATCCTATTTAAGATTTTTGCATCTATATTCATTAGGGAGATTGGTCTATAGTTTTCTTTCTCTGTTTTTGACCTGCCAGGTTTTGAAATCAGTACCATGTTTGTGTCATAAAAGGAGTTTGGTAGAACTCCCTCTTTGCTTATTATGTCAAATAGTTTGTATAGTATTGGGATTAACTGTTCTCTGAATGTTTGATAGAATTCACTGGTGAATCCATCAGGCCCTGGGGATTTTTTCTTCGGAAGTTCTTTGATGGCCTGTTGGATTTCATTTTCTGATATGGGATTATTTAAGAATTCTATTTCTTCTTCTGTTAGTCTAGGCAGTTTGTATTTTTTGTATATATTCATCCATATCACCTAAATTGGTGTATTTATTGCCATATAATTGGGCAAAGTAATTTTTAATGTTGGTCTTAATTTCCTCTTCATTGGAGGTGCTGTCCCCCTTTTCGTCTCTGATGCTGTTAATTTGTTTTTCTTCTTTCCTCTTTTTAATTAGATTGACCAGTACTTTGTCTATTTTGTTTTTCAAAGTACCAGCTTCTTGTCTTATTTATTAAATCAATAGTTATATCACTTTCAATTTTATTAATTTCTCCCTTAATTTTTAGTATTTCTAGTTTGGTTTTCTGCTGGGGGGTTTTAATTTGATTGCTTTCAAGTTTTTTTATTTGCATTTCCAATTGATTGATCTCTGCTCTCTCTAGTCTGTTAATATATGCACTCAGGGATATGAATTTACCTCTGATTACTGCTTTGGCTGCATCTCAAAAGGTTTGAAAGTATGTCTCACCATTGTCATTTTCATCAATGAAATTATTAATTGTTTCTATGATTTCTTCTCTAACTAAATGATTTTGGAGTATCATATTGTTTAATTTCCAATTAGTTTTTGATTTGGTTTTCCATGTACCATTACTGATCATTATTTTTATTGCTTTGTGATTTGAAAAGGCTGCATTTATCATTTCTGCTTTTCTGAATTTTGTGCCATGTTTCTGTGACCTAATGTTATGGTCAATCTTTGTGAATGTGCCATGTGGTGCTGAGAAGAAGGTGTATTCCTTTTTATCCCTATTTACTTTTCTCCATATGTCTATTAATTCTAATTTTTCTAAGATTTCATTCACTTCTTTTACCTCTTTCTTATTTATTTTTTGATTTGATTTATCTAGATTTGATAATGGTTGGTTTAAGTCTCCCACTAATATGGTTTTACTGTCTATTTCTTCCTTTAATTCTCCTAGTTTCTCCATTAAAAATTTGGGTGCTATATTATTTGGTGCATACATGTTGATTAGTGATATTTCCTCATTATCTAAAGCCCCTTTTAACAAAATATAATTACCTCCCCTATCCCTTTTGATCAGGTCTATTTTTGTTTTGGCTTTATCAGATATCATGATTGCCACTCCTGCCTTCTTTCTGTCAGTTGAGGCCTAGAAGGTCTTACTCCATCCTTTAATTCTGACCTTGTGGGTGTCTACCCGCCCCATGTGTGTTTCTTGAAGACAACATATGGTAGGGTTTTGGATTCTAATCCATTCTGCTATTCATCTACGTTTTATGGGTGTGTTCTAAATCTCTTATATTCAGAGAGATGCAAATCAAAACAACTCTGAGGTATCACCTCACACCTAGCAGATTGGCTAACATGATAGCAAAGGAAAGTAATGAATGCTGGAGGGGATGTGGCAAAGTTGGGACATTAATTCATTGCTGGTGGAGTTGTGAATTGATCCAACCATTCTGGAGTGCAATTTGGAACTATGCCCAAAGGACGATAAAAGAATGTCTACCCTTTGATCCAGCCATAGCACTGCTGGGTTTGTACCCCAAAGAGATAATGGACAAAAAGACTTGTACAAAAATATTCATAGCTGCACTCTTTGTGGTGGCCAAAAATTGGAAAACGAGGGGATGCCCTTCAATTGGGGAATGGCTGAACAAATTGTGGTATATGTTGGTGATGGAATACTATTGTGCTAAAAGGAATAATAAAGTGGAGGAATTCCATGGAGACTGGAACGACCTCCAGGAAGTGATGCAGAGCGAGAGGAGCAGAACCAGGAGAACATTGTACACAGAGACTAATACACTGTGGTATAATCGAATATAATGGACTTCTCCATTAGTAGCAGTGTAATGTCCCTGAACAATCTGCAGGGATATAGGAGAAAAAAACACTATTTATTAGGAGAGGACAAACTGTGGGAGTAGAAACACCGAGGAAAAGCAACTGCCCAACTACAGTGGTTGAGGGGACATGATAGAGGAGAGACTCTAAACGAACACTCTAATGGAAATACTAATAACATGGCAATGGGTTCGAATCAAGAACACATGTGATACCCAGTGGAATCATGTATCAGCTATGGGGTTTTGGGGGGAGGAAAAGAAAATGATCTTTGTCTTTAATGAATAATGCTTGGAAATGATCAAATAAAATATTATTTAAAAAAAAAAACTTTCCATATCTAGTTTCCATACTTTTCCCAGAGGTATCACAGGGAAAATCGCATT
Organism: Monodelphis domestica; assembly: GCF_027887165.1. Taxonomy (NCBI): domain Eukaryota; kingdom Metazoa; phylum Chordata; class Mammalia; order Didelphimorphia; family Didelphidae; genus Monodelphis; species Monodelphis domestica. Next base: position 241,883,924 of record NC_077233.1, on the reverse strand, counting down.
CCTGCTTTCCAAGTGTCCCCCTCCTAGCGCCAAGTGTCAGACAGACCAAGATCAACTGCTAAATCCCAACTGACCTTTCCTTAGAGGTTCTCTGGGAATTCCACCCCTCTGACCTCCTCTGAAAGATTCCTCAGATACTTTCTATGCTGAAACTTTATTTTTGACTAACAATCTATTCTTAATTAACTATTACAGTATCAGCTTGTCAAAGAAGTCCCACCCACCTTCAGGGTCTCCCTTCTGCTTCTGGGCAAGTTCCCACTGTTCAGGAAGCTTTAGTTGGCCTGCAATACCTCCAAACATAACACCTCAGATTTCAATCCACATTAAGGAAACTACAGTCACCAGCCCAAGACCCCAGATAAACCCTAATCAGAAGACAGTAAAGAGACCCATGATCTGAGATTCCCCAGGCAGCTAATCAGTGGGAAACCTATCTCTCACCTCAGAAAACTACTAGCTCAGGATATGGATAGCAAATAAGACTTCTTGCTTTATTCAAGGGGGAATCACCAAGAGTTGAGAGGGAGCTTTACTGCCAGGGAAGTGGCAGTTCCCTGAGAGTGAAAGTTGCCTCTTCCCATAACAGAGTAGCCCATGCAATATCCTGGGGAGTATGGGTTTAGAAGACTGTGCATGCAGGGGAACTACCTTTCTCCCAGCATGCCCCCGGGGTCCCTCCTTTCTACTTCCTGGTGTGGGATTGGTCTTGAATGAGCCAATCCTATGATGGGGAGGGACCACATCCCCTATTTCCTGGCATGGGACTGGTCCTGAATTGGAACAATCCTGTGCTGGGGGGCACACCTCCCTACTTCTTGGCACAGTATTCATCTATGTAAGGACCAATCCTGAGCCTGGGAGGGACCTTTGAACCGGACAAGGTTCAGAGTAGAGGGCAGCTCTTTCTAGGAATGAGTAGCAGAATGGGGAGAGGAGTAGTGAAAGTGGCTAGTTAATTTCAGTTGGGGAAATCTCCATTGCCTTTTGTTTAAATAAAGCATTTAAAAGATCAGAGGTAAAGAGGAGTTTTTCTTTTAGCAGGAGCTAAGTCAGAGTCTAAGACCTGGGGACAGACTTGGGATCTAAAGAATGTATAGTGATCCCTCACCTACCATGGGAGTTACTTTCCAGAGGCCCCCCAGGATAGGTGAAAATCCATGAAGTTGCAGGAAAGACAACAGACTGATGCTACCTACCCTTACTGAGCCAATCAGGGCCCAGGATACAGAACAGATTGCTGTGGTTGGTTGCTTTCATTCCATCCGCCAATAGTGTGTTGTGTACAATCTCACATTGGCAAACTTGCACAAGTTGTAGTGGTGTACTGCATTTTCATTGTGTACAGTATGGTATTCATGTGCAAAATCCCATGATAAACTTCACGATACAGAATTAGATATATATTTTTTCTTAAATCCACAATACAGTGAAGCCATGATAAGTGAACTGTAATATAGCAAGGGAGGACTGTATATTATTAGAAATATGTTGTATGCAGTGTTTGGAGATGATTAGCTCCCCTGGTATGAGGGCTTAAAAGGTTGCTCATCCACCTTTGGTATCCACCTCCACCCAACTCTAACCTGTAGCTCCAGGAAGCTGCAGAGCACACAGCTGTCATACCTTGGAAGATGATCTAAATCAGAACAAGGGTAACTTATACAACAACAACAAACCTGTTGGAGAGCTAAAGGAATGTCTTCCCCAAGCATGCGAGAAGTATTCTCAGTAGAACACTCTAATGAGAACAAGGTGTTCCAATTGCCATGAAATATGCACTGTGGAGATATTAGAGCTTGAGCTTGGTCAGACATTGAAGGCATCAAGATTATACATCACATCCTGGGCCATCACCAGACTGCCTGACTTTTCTCTTGCTACTGAACTGGGTGAGACATCTTATAGGCCAACGTTGTCCACTGCATCCTAGGCCATCAGGCCAGATATCCTGGCTTTCATCTTTCCACTGAATTCTGTAGACTATGAAAGAGACTGTGAAGCTGATAACTTTGTGTAAACACTGCCTCATTTAACTACAATTCACCTGAGAGTTAAACTTCATGCATGATGTCATTGGTCTTTGAAATGAAGGATGAACAACAGGTCATCTAGGCTTCCAATAATAGCCAGAACTCCATGACAACAATAGACACAAATTCCCAACTCACCCCTTTTTGGGGACTCATAAATCTATTCTTTGGAACTCAGACTGTACTCTGCAATGGCTATTAAAACACTCAACATTCTATGGAAATTTCTGGTGGCCATTATAGACTTGCTCCTGTCTTACTTTACTATTGAGAGGGACAAGCTGGGCATTTGTCTTTCTCCATGGAACCATGTCAAGTCATCCACCCTCCAAATAGATTTAGCTATATAGGTGTAGAGACCTGCTTAACAAATGCTCATGAGTCAATTAATTGGGATGAGAGAAATGATTCTGGGATTACAGGAGGGTCAAACTGACAGACTGACAGACACACAGAAACCTCTTGCTGACCAGTGACAAAGTTTAATGATTTCGGGTACATGCTTTTTAGGGAAAATGACATAGACTAAGGGATTAGGTAAGCCTCTTGCAGGGACAATAGTTAGTAATGATTTATAATATAGACAAAATGGATGCAGATTACCTCAGTAGCTCTAAATAGACTTTTTGATAGGATAATAAATTACAGGTAAATATGTAATGATCTAGTCCAGATATTTGCTTCAGTGAGTTTGTTTAGAACATCCAGTTATTTACCAAGTACATCAGATTGAGGAGGAAAACAGGGATTTGGGGGCCTCATGTGAGGAGTGATTCTGGCCAGATCATGGCTTTGATTTTAATGGGCCCCACTATCACTACTGGGGTCTACATGTATGACACTGTACTTTCCTTCAAAGTAGTTAACATGCCAAACACCATTCCCCTTTTCTCAGGCAAGGTACAAGAGAAATAGAAGTAATCTGAAACCTTTAAAGGTTTGAAAATTAAAGGGAGAGAAAAGAAAGTCTTGATTAGGTAGCAGTAGTTGTTCCACTGATGAATACTCCTATGAGTGTAAAGAGACAATCTATGAACCTTACAATGCTTATGACCCTGAGGGATTTATTTGGTACTTGAAACGTCTATTCCTCCTACTTCAGGAGAGTTGGAAATCCCTGGTGGGTAACTAGAGAAAAAAGGCAATTGGAAGGAGGAAGGTATACATCACTAATGCTACACAATCACAAACATGAGGGAAGAACCTGAGGAAGGGGCACTATTTCTGACAATAACTGATATTGTTCTATAAGTGAGGCACAATAGAAACTTGGAATCCTGAGTTCCAACTCTAAAAGGCAGTGGCAGAAACTATCTAAAGAGGCTAGTTTTGAATAGATACCTTGGAAATTTTGAATGCATGAGAAATATAGATTAGAAAGACATTATATGGTTATATGGGTCATGAATTAGATGAGTGTCTAGAGAAGACAAAGTGAGAAATAAAAATGATGGGAATGATGAAGTTGAGAAGAGTAAAAAAAATGAAGTAAAAAAAGTACACACAAAAATAAAAATAGAAATAATGAACAGGACTAGTTGAAAGGGAGAAAAGGGGAGAATCTACATGACTGACAGGGAAAAGAAAAGGAGAGGATTATATAACCAAATAAAAGCAGGAGAGAAAACTGAACTAATAAATAATACTCAAAATGGAAAGGACTAATAAATAAGAGGGGAGCAGAGGTGAAGGAGAAAGAGCCAGTGGGAACAGTGCCACTTTATAAAACGTTAAGGTAAACCAACTAAAGGAAAATAATATTGCTTACACCAGAAAAGGATAAATCAGTAACTTGAAAAAATCCAATATTAAAGACAAAGGAAGATATAAGCTTTATCTCTCAAATTTATCTATGAACAGATTAAACAGTCCAATAAAATGAAAAAAGTACCATATTTGACAAGAAAACAAAACACAATCTGTTGCTTATAAGAAACATTTTTAAAAACACAGTAAAGCAGGGAATGAAAAAAATTGCTATATATCAAAGAGTGAAGCTATAAATATTTTTATACACATTTTTTTCCTTATACAAAGTTTGTACTCTTTGGGGTACAAACCTAGCAGTGGTATGGCTAGATCAAAGGGCAAGCATTCTTTTAAAGCATTCTGTGCATAGTTCCAAATTGCCTTCCAGAATGGTTGGACCATGGGAAGCTATTTTTAACAAAGTACATAGATTTTTTAAAAATATAATCTTCCCTTATTGAAACTAGTATGTGTGGTTATAAATGATGCAGCAACAATATCAGGAAAGACAAATTATTTCTAAGTTATTGGTTAAGCAGAATGAAATTGATCATGACAACAGTTTCATTATGTTCACTGTATTGTACACTAGGACATATTGTGCTCAAAAAAGTGAAAAGGAAACATACTAATTTAAGAAAATAATGAATTTTCAAGTTTACAAACAACTGGAAATTTAGTGAGCAGAAAGATTTACTTTTATCATACACATTTTACTGGCTTTCCTGTCATAAGAATGTTGGCAACTTTGCCATGAAATAAAAAAATGTTGGGATTTGACTTTTATCATTATAGATAATACGAGTCTTTGGAAAGGAATTAAATTAAAAATTTTAGGATCAAAATCAGATTAATATTCATGTATGACTGCATTAATGCATTTAATATAACATTTTTAGGTAAAGGAAATTACAAAATTTTTTATTATTGATTTATTTACCTACATGTAAAAATTTTAAAGTATGCTTAAATATTGAGGAATTATTTGAAGGATTGAGAAGATGTGTAAACAGAAATTTTTATTTAGCACTTTCTCTGATATGATGAGCAAAAAGTAGCATACAGAACTTGTGGAAATGCAATGTAACATATTAAAAAATATAAAAGAAAAAAATTTTTATTCAGTTGCCAAGACATTTGTTGAAATACAGGTTTGCTAGAAGAATAACAAACATTTGGTGATACAGCTCTATCCAAGCAGTTTTCATCCCTGAAGATCAGTAAAACTTTAGTGTATGTGCTTAATAAATTGATATTGATCATACATGTTGAAAACTGTGCTAACACAAAAGCTTATACCTGATGTTGATGAAATGGTTATTGGCAAAAAAGCCAATCTCTGCAAAAAATAAAATTAATTTTGGTTCTTCTTGTAGCAGTATTTTGTAATGTTTTTCAGTCTATTTGGCATTAAAACATAAAATTGTATTCTTTTTGTAGCATTCCAGGCATATTCGCATCTAAGAAATATGATTGATGTATGGATACTGTATTATCAGACATATGGTAGGTCTCTGATTTTCATGAGCTGACTCTTGACTTGGCCACACTGCCTTTGTTCATGGAGCCAAACTCATTTGCAAAACATGGGTTAGATTTATCCACACCTAGAAGGTGTCGTCATTACCATTTCAACCAATGTCATTCAACTATGCTTTGTTATGTATTCATTGAACGCCTCCCATTCCACACATGAATAAAGGTGAGAAAGCAGTGCTGATCCCTCTCTTAGATTGATTCCTATTCTCCAGCTTGATCACTTTCTCTTTTCTTCATTCCCATCTAGGAATTCTTACTGCCACGTGTTCTCTTATTTCTCATATTTTCCTTTAGTTAATTTTCTAAGGAAAATATTATCAGGGGCCCGAGTCACTCCCCATATCAATTAAATTGTCTGTCTCTCTTGATTTATCACCCATTTTTCTTCCACTCCTTTCTCCTTCTCAAGTTAAAACCCACTAAGGAAATACTTTATGTAGCAGTCACTGGCCGGACTGCTATACTTTTCTTTTAGCTAGTTCCTAATTTGTATGTGTGGCATTACCAGGTATATTAGCATCTTGAAAATATGATTGGTGTATTGATATTGTATCATGTTACTTATTATTGTATTGCCAAATCTTCAATCCAAAAGGACAAAATAATTCCTGAGCAGGACATTATTTGCCACAGGGTCCTAGCTTATACCTTGTTAGACTACATTCCTTTCCAAGTGTAAAAATGGAGATTTGAACCCCAGACTTCAATCCACAGAAGTCCTTGGCACTTCCCAGAATGCCCTATAATCTCACCTGGGTCGAGAACAAAATGGGTATTTAAATTGACTGTACTGCATACTTGGTCTCTCTGTTCCCGCTGCTAAGCCCATGCGTCTCTCGAGATGTAGACTAAGTAGCTGTGAATGGGCTATTCAGCCCTAGTCGTGCTTTTCTTATTTTGTATTTTCTTATTTCCTTGATTTCTAATAATCTTTAATTAACCTCTAAAAATATAATACTTTTAGTAGAGAAACTAATTTAAATGTTACATTAAGTCACATGTTTGATTAATCTCCTCTTTTGATTATGTGATTATTAATTGAGCCAATGTTAAAGCCTATGCCATGTCACATGTTCATTAGTTACCTCCCACTCCACATTCCTAATCACTCCAATAAAAGTTTGAGGGCATGTGTGGAGCATCCTCTCAATTCCATCAGAGGAACACAGCAACATGTAGCCCATATTTTTAACTCTTTGTCTCTGAGTCTTTATTCCTTTATCTCTCCTTTATTCATTTTCCCCCAGTTTCCAATCTCTTTCTCAGGTGTCCACCCATGAGAATTTTAAGATGTAACTACAGCAGGTTACATTTTGGTGCCCAACATGATATAAATCACCCAAGGAGATGTATAGGGTTCAAGATTGGAGACATCAGCAGACCTGCATTTGGCAGGTGAGATGAGTTGCTGTTCCATTCTGGAATATGGGTCAAAAACCTGTCTTTTCATACTCTGAAGTATTTAAAGTTATCTTGAAATGTTGTTCTAACTTTCCAGAACAAGGAGTATTTACTAAACAAGAATAGCATTTCATATGGCTAGCCATGAAACAAAGTTAAAAAAAAAGATAGAATATTACCTGAAATTGGGATTACGTGGAATCTAGTCAGAATACTGCACATGTGGAGAGTTGAGCTGTTTCTCAGTTTCCACCCCCACTTTTCACTAATTCGACTAACATTCACATATAACTATTGCTCTTTCAACTTTTATGGCTTTAACTGACTATATCTATTCATTCCCTACCCCCTTACTTAGATTCTCCTTGTCCTTCCTTCTTCCCATTCCTCCTGAATTTTATCCTCCACCTCCACAAAAACCTAATGCAGGATTACAATCATCCTAACTCTAGAGAAGAAAGAAGATAAAACAGCTTTTCCAACAGAAATTAGAGATAATTCTGAGAACGCAGAAGTAAATTTAGAACAGCCTAATGATGTTGCATTCCTGACTCCTAAAGTGATCAAAAGCAGGGTAATTCAGTATGATAATGAAGCTCCCAACAGCAAGAAGCTGCTGGACAAGATAAGCCAGCAATTTTTAAGGCCAGATCATTGGTATCAATTGAATCTAAGCTTATTGCGGAAGATTTCTGAACTTGAAAACTGCAATTTCAAAAGTTATGCAAGGAACAAGCTAGAAAAAATGAGGAAATCCATGTGCCCATTACCTATGATGAATTAACCGGCACAGCTAAATTTAGAAGTCTTAATAGGTAATTGTTACATTCAGAACAAACCTTTAATCACATTGGGCTAGCTGCTAAAAGAGCATGGCAAACCATAACTAAACAATGTAATGTTAAAGAGTTCTTTGAGGAGACAATTCCTCATAAAAGGGCCATAAGAACATGCCAAGACAGAAAAACTTTAGTCCTCAAAAATCTGATGGCAGCTCCATTTAAAAAATGAGAACACGTGTTTGCTTTACCTAATGCAAAGCTGGACATTTTAAATGATCATGTGCCAAATTAAAGCTGAGATGGTCTCCTGAATTTTTCAAAATATGTCCCATAGAATGACATTGGGTCACAACCTATCTATTGAGACCACAAGCCTAAACAAAATTTAAACATTGGAGAAATACTCCTGAGCTCCTTTAAAATTCAGGACACCAAAGAAAAGGCTAGTGATCCCCAACAAGTTAAAACAGGCAGAAATTTTGCTCTCAAGCAAATAGCCAGAGCAACAGGCTTTTATCAGCTAAGCTCAGCACAATTTTAGCATATCAAAAGGGGATCTGGGAGAGGACTGTGTATTTCTTTAAAACACTCCCTGAGAATCCATCACCATTATTGTTTAAAAGCAAAAATATCATTCCTCAGAATTTACATACTTTAAGCATTGTTAGGGAAAGATACAAATTACAACTAAAATTTTTCACATTTTTGCAATTTGTAATTAAAAAAAAAAGTATACACCTGACTTTTTTTTTTAATATATTTTATTTGATCATTTCCAAGCATTATTCGTTAAAGACATAGATCATTTTCTTTTCCTCCCCCCCACCCCCCATAGCCGACGCGTAAGTCCACTGGGCATTAGATGTTTTCTTGATTTGAACCCATTGCTTTGTTGATAGTATTTGCATTAGAGTGTTCATTTAGAGTCTATCCTCTGTCATGTCCCCTCAACCTCTGTATTCAGGCAGTTGCTTTTTCTCGGTGTTTCCACTCCCATAGTTTATCCTTTGCTTATGAATTACACCTGACTTTTTTAAACAGATCTTTGCTAAAAAATGAAGTTACTATGAAGTCAAATTTAAAATCAAATAGTTCAAATTTATATTGAGTAGGGCAAATTAGAAAGAAATATCTGATTATATTTCTTTATAGGGAAAGTAAAAAATTTTCTGATATTTTTCAGATACCATAGTCTCTGTGGACAAGAGATATTTTATCTGTAATTAATTTTAGTCTAAATTTTAGTATAACTTTAGTTTAAGTACCACAGTGCAAATAGAATTTTTAAGGCTTTTAATTAGATATAAAGCTACATTGGCTGATCCAGCCACCGGACTTGCTTCTAAACCTATTTGGATCTTAAAAAGACAATTACTTCAGCAAATTGACAAATTAATCCTGCCACGTGGATGGCTTAACACCTTCACCTTAGGTTAAAAGTTTTTATCACAAGTACTGGAATTAGTCAACAGGAAAGTTAATACTCAGTACAATTGTTTAGATGACAAGTCTAAATTGGTGTATGCTTCAGAGAAATTTCAAATAGAACCAAATTTTAAATATGTATGGACAATTGTTTTTAAACGGGACATTAGGTCACCAAGAACAGAAATAAGGAGAAATGGTTTAAAAAACCTGAATGACTTTCAGAAACTTTATATAAGGCACATTGACTTAAGTAGTTAAAAAAAATAGGAGAGATGATATAATTATTAGTTATTTTAAAAGAAAATTGTGTACTTTCCTAAGCTAGAAAACTTACAACAGAGGCTAAGAAATGCAAAAACTTGATGCAACTTTATCCAAAAGCAAATTATTTACAATTAATCATTCTCAAATTCATGTAGCCTCAATTTTAAAGATGAGACACACTCTCATTGATGCATAGCATCAGAGTGAACACATTATTGAATGGATTCAAATTTTTAACCAGTAGTTATTTATTAATTTTATTAATTAATTTATTAACCAGTAGAGTCATTTATTAGTTGTTTAGAATTGGCAGAACTACTATTTACTCAAATTACAAACATTGGTCCTGATACTGATGTTAGTCTAAACCCAATGACAAGAATACAAGTTCAAATGTTACTTGTACAGTATCGATCTTGGCAATTGAATTTTGCAAAGTTTATAGCTAAAATTGCTAATTCTATTCCTAGTAATAAAGTCTTTTAAGTTATGAATTTATATATGATTGTTTAAAAATAATAACATCATTGCACCTTGTTGATAATGCTGTGAATACTTTCACTGCATCAAATCAGGAAAAAGCAGAAGCTATATATCAGACAGTCATGTAATGTTGATGCATGCACAGTATAGATTTTTGCAGAAAGCAGAGTTGACTGTAGTTACACATGTTTATGATCATAGTACAGACTTGTAAAATCATATGTGATTCATTGTATTTTGTTTATATGGCTATTTGTTTGAAAGATGAATATTAAACATCAATGAATACTATCTTGCCAAGTTGGAGTGAAAATTTTATAATACACATTTACTCTGACATGAATCTCCCTTGACCTATCTATGAGGGAATTTCAAAAGTAAATGGACTAGCAGTCACTGTTTTTAGCAAGCAGATAATTTGCATTCACTACTATATCAGGGTGCCAGATCTACTGAACCTCAATATTTTATACAAACAAGTGAAATTACTTGACAGTAAACATTTTGTGGATTATATAATGTCACTCCTTCACTTCAAAGAGGTACCTGCAGAATTTTAAGAATTGCACAATTTTGGCAAAGGGATGCATTACAATATGCTCTTGTTTTAAAAATTGAAAAATACTGTGTGATTGGAGATAATTACTCTCATGATGTATGAGCTAAAGTTCAAAATGAAGAAGTATGTAAAGTTATTGTACATCTTTTAAATAATCTTGCACATTTGGCCATTTCAAAACAGTTTTTAAAAAAAATTGGAATGACAGTGCTTCTACCGGCAATAGATGGGCTAAGTTGGATAAATCATGGAACATCTCTGATAAGACTGATATTCCAGAAAATTCTTAAAAACAAGCAATTAGAGAAAGGGCTCAAAGAAATTTAAAAGTCCAAATTCAAAAACAAAAAGGATATATTTTCAGTCACTTTCTAACTGAGTAAGACCCAATAAGTCTTTCATTTGGGGTCAAGATTTTGCTTCTATTTTCACAGATACCAGAAATCCATGGAAGAAAACCAAAGTCATTAAACATTTCCAAAGAAAGTCAGCCCAGAGAGAGGAGTAAGCAGATGTCTGTATAGCATCAACCACAGCACAACACAGAGGCCAGACACCCAAAAACAAAACACAACAAAACAAACAGCAGATGAACAAACAAGGCAAAACCATTGACTTAGGGACAGGTCTAATACACTATCCAAACAAATGAACTTTTACTGAGAGGCAGTTTACCTACAGAAAAATATCTGGTTAATTTGCTTACAGACATTCTATTCTGAAAGTGTTTGTGTATTTGTTGTAAGATCAATTCTTCTCATGTACCTGAAGACTTCAAATAGTATTTGTACAATATGTAACTTGCAATTATTTTATTGGAATTGTTCCATGGTACCCAAATTTGATCAAAAAACAAATTGTACAATTGGAAATGCTATAACAGTAGTTGGATACTGTTCAATTGCAACAGAAATTGTTTATATTATCCAAAATGTATGTATGATAATTGTCTTAACTGGTTCATTTTATATTTGAAAAAAAGGTATGTCTTTATTAGAATCAGACTTATTTAAAAACTAATTTAGCTGGAAATTGCATTTAAGCTTTTAAATGAAAAAAGTGATGTAATGGTACTCCTAAACATCTGTTACTTCTCCATCCCAGAAGGGCTATAGGCTACTCATATGCAATAACATTTAGAGTGTAATGATAAGGATTATAATGTATAGTAGCCCTGGATTTTTTAAATATTACCAAGAGATAAAGACTATAGGGGACCCAACAGGATGATAACATTTGGTCGAGGGTTTGCTTGTATTTTTACAGATAATGGAAACATCTGGATACCCACAAAGCATATCATGCCATGTGACACAGGACCAGGAAGAGAAGCAGACAAAAAACACAGATAACATCGACCACCAGCAGACCAGATGCACTCAAGAGACATTTGACGAGATGCTCATTGTTGACTACACACGTCAAAGACTGACATTACACTTCTCTTAATTATGTTCACTATCATTAGACTGATGAACACTTGTCATGCTGAAATCGATTGATCTATTATATCTAAAACCCAATATTAAGAATGTTAACTTGTATGGACAAGCTCCCACTTATGTATGTTAATGGCACCAGATGGATACCATACCTAATGTTAGCCAAAGACATTACCATGGAATCAGAAGGGACTAGCTACAATTACTCAGACACTACTGTATACCCTTCCTTTTGTATGTCTACACTATGTACTGACAAAAGGAATTTATTTTGTATACATTGTAAAATTCAAACTTGGATTGTAAGAAATGCTACTGATAACAATTATATAGGCATTGGTATGGCTCTCATAGGAAAAGGGGATAGAATTTATCAACCACAACATAGACCTAGTAGCCCTGACAACAAAAAAATTGAGTTTTAATCAGGTAAAGACAGCACAGAGATGTATCATGGACAGATTGTCCTGGTCAAACTCCTAGAAAGGATGAGATGTCAGGTAGAATAGACTTTGATATTTTTAATTGGGAACCTAAATTACTTAAACTGTCATCTACATCAATGTATAGATTCTGTTCATGACAATACCTATATAGCTATTATGTACCAACCACCATTGGTGTAGTTACAGGTTAATCTTACAGACATGGGCATCTACTCCAACTGTACATTTTGTTCACAAAGCATTTACTATCATTATGCATCAAATGAGCAATAGTTTCAATTATTATTATAACTACAGCAACAATTGTGTTCACTGACTATACAAAACCAAGATTTTATACAAGAGGTTGCATCTAATTCATCTGAACTTTGACACACACAACAAAGTTTTGACCTTGCTTTTAAGGATGAATTAGAAATTTTGAAAGATGCTGTATTTTGGCTAAGAAAAGAGGTTGAAGCTTTACACACTAGAATTACTTATCCGTGTCATTTCAACCAAACAGGATATTGTATTACACCTTTAATAATATAATAATGTTTAATATGAATGGCAATCCATAGTAAAGCACATTAAAGGTGCTTGGGGACATCACAAAAGCACATTGGATATTCTACATTTACAACAAGAAATTATTAAGTTAGACCAAATTGTATATTGGCAAGAAGCTATAAAAATTGCTTCTCAATGGAAAGAAACTTAAGCTTCTATTAACCCCCCAAAATTGGTTTGGCAGAATTAATTTTACAAACATTGGCAATGTCATATTCTTTGTTGTTACATTGATTGGTTTATTTATACAGAAGAAGAGGTTTAAATAAGGCTTATATCAGAAATATGCAGCCAGAAGTTACAATATCACTTCATTGTCATCATTCTTGTTGTTTAAAAAATATAGAGCAACAGCCAATAAGAATGTAATGTTTATGGGAATATTGGTATTTTTTAAAATTCACATTAATTGTTGTATTAATGTTTTTGTAAAGCTTTCCATGATGAAAAATTTTGCACACTTACAATGTGAATCTTGGTCAACTTAAATTAGGGAAATAGAAATCATTTTTGAATGAAAATTCTTGTATTACACATTGGCTTAGCTAAAACAATGCCACGTGAAATGTGAGCCATTAGTTTAAAATTTTGTATTAATTTTATTTTTATTTTCCCTGATTATTTTTCAGATTATTTTTCTCATATATTTTCTTTTAAGTACTAGAAGTACATTGAAAGCAGTATTAATATTGTGATCCTGAAATATGAGTTAACTAGATCTATAAGCTTTACTATATATGCTTACTCAAAAGCTTGAGACTGTAGGAACATGCAAGAATTTGTTAAACCTCATGGGACTAATGTGAGTTATTTTGTCTGATTGCAGAAGAAGGGAACATTACACTTTCCCAGGAAGCCTAAGACACAGAGAGGACTATAATCCATATGAGATGGATAAATATTGGTTGCTAAGGTTGGAGGTAAAAGGAGTCGGTGTTTTGACACCCTCAAACACAGGTTGGCCTGGTACCAAAGTTCCAATCAAATATCTATGTGGCCTGGCTTCAATATCCCAAAGGATATGCATGATCAGACCAAGGAAAGGAGGGACTTCCCTCTCATCTTAAACTACAGTCCCTTTCTTTAGATTTAAAAGTCCAGCAACTTCTTATAGTCCTGGCTGAACATGGGTAAATGTTATATTAATGCACCTGTCCTACAGGACTATGGGACTGATCACATTAATTCAGGATGACTAGTGAGTTAAGATCACTTTTATTTTTATTATTGATCTTATGTAATTTTTTTAAATTTAATTTTGCCATTTGATTTAGAATTCATTTTTTTGTCATTTTTGCTATACTCATTACTATTTTGTTGTTGCTTTTGTTTAGTTTATAATTTCTTTTTACCATCATTAACTCTCATCTTAATTTTTAAACAAAAAGGGGGATATGTAGCATACCAGGTATATTAGCATCTTGGAAATATGACTGGTGTATTGATATTGTAACATGTTACTTGTTGATTATTGTATTGCTAAATCTTCAGTCCAAAGGACAAAAGAATTCCTGAGCAGGGCATTATTTGCCACAGGGTCCTAGCTCACACCTTGTTAGACCATAGTCCTTTCCAAGTCACATGTTTGATTAACTTCCTCCTCTTTTGATTACGTGATTGTCAATTGAGCCAATATTAAAGCCTATGCCATGTCACATGTTCATTAGTTACCTCTCACTCCACATTCCTAAACTCTCCAATAAAATTTGAGGGCACGTGTAGAGCATCCTCTCAATTCCATCAGAGGAGCATGGCAACATGTAGCCCATATTTTAAACTTTTTGTCTCCAAGTCTTTATTCCTTTGTCTCTCCCTTTCTCTTCTTTATCCATTTTCCCTCAGTTTCCAATCTCCTTCCCAGGTTTCCACCCACGAGAATTTTAAGATGTAACTACAGGAGGTTACAGTATGTATATGATAACACAACATGGACATTGCCAAATAGCAATATTTCTTTCTACATATTAGTTGTATCTAGTTCCTATCTGATCTTAATGTGTTGAAATATTAAAAGAAAAATATAAATGTGTGATTTTGTGAGTCAATATGCAGCTTATAGAGAGAGATTTTTATGTATGCTTTAGTATCACCTCACCTTTTCTAATTTTTATACTATTTTCCTAGAGGAATATAAGGAAAGACTGTAGTGCTGGACTAGCTAGAGGAAAATTGCCTGAAAAATTAAAATTCCAGGGTTTTTGTCATAGGTTTTGAGCACTGTCAGATCCAAAAAGATTATCCTGATTCAGTCAGTCAAAGACTCTCAGGAGATTTGAGGAGTTGTCTTAGATTTAGTACTTATTATCAGAAATGTTAAAAACTGTTATTGCTGAAGCACTGAATGATCCTCACTGTAATATATATGATAGAAAAGGCAAAGACAGGATGATAAGAAGTACAAATTTGTTTTGTTCAAAACCTCTTGGGGACTGTTGAACAGATTTGTGATCAAGCATTTAAAGACTTGGTCAACTGCCTTACACATGGTACCAGTATCAGTTTATGCTGACCCAATCAAATTTTTTGTCCTGTGTACAGATTTCTGCTTATTAGGGACTGTGCTTGAAAGAACATCTATATCAAGAGCAATGGTCACATGAAACCAATTGCATTTTCCAGCAGACATTTGTTTGACAACAAAACACACTACTCCATTCACAAACTGTAATATCTGGCTTTGAAGTAATCTGTCACCAAAAAAGTTATAGAATGTCAGTATGGAACAAAATTGCACATAGACTGACAATTCACTGACATTCTGACAAATGTCAAGTTGGTTGCTATTTACCAAAAATGGACAAAGACCAAGAAAACGTTTAGAAATGTGCATGCAGAAGCAGTCATGTTTGAAGACCACAAGGATACCACAAAAGGAGTAAGAACTACAGTAGACTTCTTGTATCCATGGGGGATTTGGAAACCTTTCCTGGAAGCTTATGAAAGAGAATTTTTATTCCCTTTGTCTATTTTAAGTTAATTAATCAAGAACTTAAAGTATCCCTACTTAACACTTAGTAAGTCACTAACAAAGAAAGTTCACTCCCTAAAAGCACTGACCCCCCTCCTCCCTCCCTGGCCCTGCTAGGCAAATTGAAAGGCTGTGATTGATATGATTGATATGAGATATGATGAGGAGAGCTGATGGGTGAAGAAAACTGTATATAAGCAGGAACCTGAGAGAGATTGGGGCTCTTCTAGGATTTTTAGTAGGACTGAAGGTATTTTTAGCTAGGTGATATTTTCTACCTCCTTCCTATATTTCCCACTTTATTATCTCTACCTTGCTGCAAATAAAGCTACTAATAGCCTACTGACTCATAGGGTAACTTTAACTTTTATAAACGGTGACCACAACAATTCTGTTTTTTAACTATTATTATTTTTGTCAAACCAAATTTTTAATTATTACATTTGGCAAGCTGGAACTTCAGATAGAAGAAAAAACCTGCTGATCCCATATATAACATGATTTGCTTATAGATGCATATGCATAATAAAATTTAACTGATCAATATCCAGTAAGAGATAAGCAACAATACAGCAATGATAAGCAAATGCACATTATTGTATTGTACCTGTTGGAGTTTGAGATTTTAGCCTAATCCTCAGGAAAAGATAGAGCCAATGGGGTGGTGGGGTGGCGAGACCTTGACCAATGGTAGAAACTCCCAGCACAGAGAGGAGTTGGACCCATTCCATCCCCCTGCCCATAAGCCCAAGCTCAGACACCTGGGTCTGTTCTCAGACTACACATGTACTTTAACCATGTACTAGCCCTCTAACTCATGCAGCATCAGCCCATTTTGGCCTCTCTCCTTCCCCTGGAATCAAGATTGAACTTGGGTAACTGAAACTATAGAATGTGAAACTGAGGATATAGAGGCAACTATTAAAGAAAGGACTGACCTGCAAGTAAAAAATCAGATGGCAAAGCTATGAGTCTAAAACATCTGCCTGTGTACCAGTAGCATGTGACTTTCTCCACTGAACCAACCCTTCTTTGTCTCAGTTATCTGTAAATAACTGACCAAAAAGAGCAAATGGTTGAAAAAGAACTTTGCACAGTCATGTAGGCCACAAAGCAAGGTGGTTATGTCATAAAACCCAAGGCTATTTACAAGAATGGCAGGCATTGAAGCTGTCCAACGGTTTAAATGTGATATAAAGTGTACTCCTTTATTCCATTTGAAAACATCTTTGGTTAGTATCCGCCCCCAATTCTTTGACTACCTGAAGGACTGGCATCCTGGCACATGGAAAGAGGCTGGCAGAGGTCCCTGAGCAACAGTTGCTGTGGCAAAAAAGACAGGAAAACAGACATGGACTGAGGTTAAGCCTATCCCACCAGAAATTCCCAGGAAGAGTGGTGAAAACTGGCTTCATAAAGAGAAGAAACTGAGTAAGTTCTTTCTTTCATGCTGAACATTCATTCTCTGGAGCATTTAGTGCTTGGCAAGCCCTGGCTTATCTCTTGGCTGCCACTTGCCTTCAGACTAAGCAATGCACCCAGCATGGAAGTAGCTTTTAATTAGGTACAGCCAGGTGATCATGTGATCTTTGTTGTCGCCAGAGAATTTTAATCTTGACACAATGGAGCATTGTACCAAATGGTTACTTATCCTATTCCTTATTCTAGAAAGTTATTGGTTCCTGCCCAAGGGAAACTGTTCTATAGTCACAAAAGTCCTATACTGGTATTGGCAAACCTATGGCATGTGGGTCAAGCCTCTCCCTTCCCCCACTCCATATGCCTGAGGGTATTTTTCACATGGGCAGCACCTCTACCCAGCACACCAATGGGATTGCTTCCTCCGTCCCCTGTTTGAGGTAAGGGGGTGGCTCACATGCAGCATGAGAGTTGCAGTTTAGGCACTCAGTTTCTAAAAGGTTCACCATCACTGGCCTATAGAATGATTTAGTCTAGAAAAAGTAATATTTTACTGGTTAAAGATGGCTACAGATGTCACCAAAAAGTAAGACTTGTGCCTTTTTGTGCAAAGTGTTATCAATTCAAGCTGATTATGTACTTGGGAAATGTAAGTGTAGCAGAGTACCCATGTCTATGGGGGATAGATTTATTGCAGATGGCTGAAACCACAGATATAAGCAAACACCTGCTGATTCCCATATATGTGTTCTCTCTCTGTCATTGCCTCCTTGATTCAGTGCTCCATGGTCTCCCCTCTCCCACTACCAACCAAAAAAACCTCTAAAAAAAGTTAAAGTGGAAGGAGAAGAGCCCATTGCTCAGGGTAGACCACTGCCACCAGTGGATTTACAGTGGTAAAGGTTGATAGAAAACCACTGAGTAAATGAAAACAAAGGATATAAGCAAATAACTATTGAGCCCATATATATGTCCTCCCTCTCCTCACTTCTGACTCTTGGGTTTACATGGTCTTCCACCCCCCACCCCCACCCCCAGGAAAGTGAAAGTGACCATCCCTTCAGGCTGTGAGCAATCTCCAAAGTTAACTGAAACCAAGGAGGATGGATGTCCAAGAGCTTCCTAGTTAGGGTGACAAACACAGGGTAGACCTCCAAATCTTCCCATCAGGAGAACTAAACTACAGGAGGTGGCACTTCTGCAGGGAACCACAGATAACTGAAATGGTAGATAAGGACCCTCTACTGTACTAGAAAATATCTGTACAGTTAGGTGGCATGATGAACAATGCCAGGCCTGGACAAAGGAAGACTCATCTAGAGTTGAAATATAGCCTCACATTTTCTGTGTGACACTAGGCAAGTCATTTAACCTTATTTCTTGTTCATCGCCTGTAAAATGAGAGCTTGAGAAGAAAAAGCCAAAGTGTGATGGGCCTCGGGAATACCCTTTGGTGGGTTCACAGTGGAGTTCGCAGTGGGAGCTCGGGGACTGCCTGCCCTGAGCTAGTCTCAATGGCATGACTAGTGAGGAGCCAAATCTCAGTGTGTTCTATCCTGCAGAGATGGCTGGACTGAAACCTGCAGTGGATTGTGGCAGGCTGAGAACTTCGAGCTCAGAGACAGAGAGCAGAGTGAGAGAAGAGAGATGGGCAAAGTTTATCAGTGCAATTGAGTCAAGAATTATGGGAAACTAGGGATGCTGTGAATGGGATCACAGATTTCCATTTTAGTGAGCACACAGGTTCAATATTTATACAATTTCTTTATTTTATGATCAAAGGAAAATAATATATCAAAAGCATACATCCTTCAGTGCCAATTAGAGTACACAGGTGAGTAGGTGTCACCTGCATTTGGGAGTACATACACTTCATCAGTAATAATCTTCAAAGTCCTCTTTGGTCTCTTATCACTGGCAAAAGAATTTCTTTAATAGTACAAAAGCACTAAGGTATAGCTGATATGCATGAAGGCCACTTGTCCCAGAAATAGAGCTCAAAGTTTAAGATAGTAAGTTAGCTGGTTATTCTTAGCTAGTGATTTCTAGATCTGCAAGGTCAGACTGGTCCTTGCCGAAGTCTTGAGGCAGATCTTCAAATATGTCTTTTCTGACTACTTTTGCCTCAATGGGCTCAGAATTTCCTTATGGACTTGTCAGCAAACTATTCCAGTATCTTTGCAAAGCAAATGAAGTCACAGTTGGACACAACTGAAAATGACTGAATAAAGGCATTCCTTTAAAACTTGCCTATGATGACTTCCTATCTCTGGAAGGAAATAGCAAAATATATCATATGTTAATATTGATGTACCATTTTTCTCAGTATGCCTAAGAATATCCTTCAAGGAACCCAAGATCCTTAACAGCTGCCAAAGTATTGGGCAGAGACATGAAAATAGTTGTAAAAAAAGTTGTAAGAATGATAGCCCTCACTATCCAGAGTTTGTTTAAACCAAAACAGAAACATTACAAGTACAATGATCAACAGAAGATGAGAGCTTTGTCTGGCATCAAGAAGTCTAGGATATCACCTTATCAACCCCGAAGGAAATCACATTCAAAATATTTTAACTGTACAGTAGGACTCCTATAGTTATAGGTGTATATATTTCAAGATTTACTCTGTACTTGTACTGAAATTGCAAATACCTGCTGATCCCCATATATAAAGTGATGTTTTTAATACTTTTAAGTTAAATGGATAAATTTGACATAGTACGACATTAGCAATTTTTAAAACAGTAATATCAAAGTACATAGTACATCATTACGTTGTACTCTCATGTCTCTCTTAAACAAAAGCCTAATTCTCAGGAGAGGTAGTGAGAATACTTTGAGCAGACAAGCACCATGGAGGACCTCTGGTGCAGAGAGGTGACACCTTTGCCCCACTCTAATCACCTGGCTACTGACCTGGATGAGTCTTCCATTTATACACGCTAGGGTACTGGTGTCTGCCCCTAGCTCCATGTGTTTCTCAACTGTATGCAGGCCTCCTTCCCTCTTTCTCCTGGGAATGACCATGGGTAACTGAAACCTTGGAAGGCAAAACCACAGAAAAGAACTAATGCACTCTAATGACCATGGTTGGGACAGAGGTATCAGAACAAAAATATCAGTGGAGCCAGAATGTGGCTTTTCTGTCACCTTCACAATTCTATCAAGAACAATTCACTGTCTTTACCTTCTACCTACTGTAAAAAGTAATTCTTTATTCTTTTTTTAATTTAAAGAGGGACCTGGAGGTTCCCTTAACATAGAGATTTGTAGGTATTAACCAGCCCACAGTGACAAGAAGTAGAAACCAGAGAGACAGGAAGTAAGGTAGAAAAAGGGTAAAAAAGGGGCCAGTATCCGGGGGTCAGTTGCTGACAGGACTGGAAATTGCAGGGAAGTTGGCTGCTGGGCATGTATTGGGTTGGTGGTCGGCATTTAGTTGCTAAAATGAAAAGGCAGGCCTGAGCTTACTGTGAGAGCTTTTGGATCTTTATTGGGTTGGGAGGTGGTTGGTCATTGGTAGTTGGGGGTTGGTGATATCTATATCTATATCTAAAAATTTGTCTGGTGAACTGAACTGAAGGGTGATCAGCTGGACTTTCTCTAATGGCAGTTATAGGGTAGCTAGTATAGACATTAGGAAATTTTCTATTATTATCTCTATTTTAATTAAACCAAATTGTTAATTGTTAAAAGTTACTATAAGTTTCTTTTCTCTGACTTAAAGGGATAACATTAATTTACAACTTTACTATATTCTCTTCAAAACAAATTATTAAAAGCTGCTCTCTTATTTTGTCAAACCCCAATTTTAACCCTTACACTACTAATGTTTGAATTGTAAGGGTAAAAATAGGAAGCAGCGGACAAAAAAAATAAGCCAAAGCCCCAGCTAAGACCCCTCCCAGCATGGGATCAACCCATTTATAGATATATCCACACAAGGAACCCATGGAAGAGTAGAAAATGCTGGGGAATGAAGTCCCCTAAGTACATTTAAAAAAAACACACACACACACACACACAGAATTAAACCACACTCATCTACTGACTTTTGCTTTTGAGATCTTTGAGGATGGGGAAACCTCAGATAATTGTGGTCAGTATGTTCATAAGTTGAGAGGGAAGCTTTAAAAAGTTTACTACCTAAATAAATCAGTATGATGCTTGTACTTGTGAATTTCAAAACTATTCCACCTTAATCAGACCATTCTTTTGAAGATCTGATTTAGCTATTTCATGATCAATAACGATGGAGATACTTGGAATAACAGAATCAGGTCTTGGAAACCCACATTCTCTACCCTACTCAATATAATAAGATTAGGAAGGGCTACATCAAACTCAAGATTTAATTATTTGAGAAAATGGCCTTCAACAGATGTGCAAAAAAAAAGAACAGACCTCTGGGCAGTCCTAAGTCAAGCTTGAGCCACCATTGGACATGTGAGACGCAGGAAGTGAGGTTGAAAACAGCCTCTGGAGTTCTCAGGACTTCCTGTGAGGAGGGCTAGAGTTCAATTCGATCCTGGAGCTTGAGCTTGGAGGAGCCCTGCAGACAGCTTTCATTCAGACTGGTCACGTGAGTGATAAGGACTGACCCCTTTTCCTGCCTTGGCTCTCCAAGGCCTTAACGCCTGCTTTGGCTCAGCCCGAGCTAGAGTGGTTCTGAGTTAAATGCCTTTCCTTCTCTCCTTCTCTCTGTCCCCCCCTAATATTTTCTCCCTCCTCTTATAATTAAATAACCACAAAAATTTGTCAGCTGATTTGGGTATTTTATTATTTGGGATTTCCCTTGGCAACCATTTAAATTTAGATTTTTTCAGTCTCTACCATAATTTTCACCCTTTATATACTCATTGTTAAGACCTTCAACAAAATTCTAAGAAAATCTTGGGACACAGATATTAACAGACTAATGTGACAATACCCCATATTTAGGTGTGGAGAGGATAGGCAACTTCCCTTGGGGCTGCTAAGGGTCTAGAAAAGACCTACTATTTTACCTGAACTCAACACATGTGAATTCGAGTTCATGCAATTGGCAATCAAAAAAATAAAGGCAGAAAAATGTATGAATTAAATCCTCTAAATTACATGCTAAACCTGTGCCATATTCTCAGGCCACAAAGTTCCACAGCAGTTTACCCAATTAGACATTCTCACTCTGGAAAGTGTTAAATGTATATATAGTTTTGCCCCAAACACTAGCACTGGAGCTCTTGCATTAGAGTTCACACTTTTTTTTTTTTTTTAAATATATTTTATTTGATCATTTCCAAGCATTATTCGTTAAAGACATAGATCATTTTCTTTTCCTCCCCCCCACCCCCCATAGCCGACACGTAAGTCCACTGGGCATTAGATGTTTTCTTGATTTGAACCCGTTGCTTTGTTGATAGTATTTGCATTAGAGTGTTCATTTAAAGTCTATCCTCTGTCATGTCCCCTCAACCTCTGTATTCAGGCAGTTGCTTTTTCTCGGTGTTTCCACTCCCATAGTTTATCCTTTGCTTATGAATGGTGTTTTTTTTTCTCCTGGATCCCTGAAAGTTGTTCAGGGACATTACACCGCCCCTAATGGAGAAGTCCATTACGTTCGATTATACCACAGTGTATTAGTCTCTGTGTACAATGTTCTCCTGGTTCTGCTCCTCTCGCTCTGCATCACTTCCTGGAGGTTGTTCCAGTCTCCATGGAACTTCTCCACTTTATTATTCCTTTTAGCACAATAGTATTCCATCACCAACATATACCACAGTTTGTTCAGCCATTCCCCAATTGATGGGCATCCCCTCATTTTCCAGTTTTGGGCCACCACAAAGAGCGCAGCTATGAATATTCTTGTACAAGTGTTTTTGTCCATTATCTCTTTGGGGTATAGACCCAGCAGTGCTATGGCTGGGTCAAAGGGTAGATATTCTTTTGTCGCCCTTTGGGCATAGTTCCAAATTGCCCTCCAGAATGGTTGGATCAGTTCACAACTCCACCAGCAATGAATTAATGTCCCTATTTTGCCACATCCCCTCCAGCATTCATTACTTTCCTTTGCTGTTATGTTAGCCAATCTGCTAGGTGTGAGGTGATACCTCAGAGTTGTTTTGATTTGCATCTCTCTGATTATAAGAGATGTAGAACACTTCTTCATGTGCTTGTTAATAGTTTTGATTTCTTTATCTGAGAACTGCCTATCCATTTCCCTTGCCCATTTATCAATTGGAGAATGGCTTGATTTTTTGTACAATTGATTTAGCTCATTATAAATATGAGTAATTAAACCTTTGTCAGAGGTTTCTATGAAGATTTTTTCCCAATTTGTTGTTTCCCTTCTGATTTTAGTTATATTGGTTTTGTTTGTACAAAAGCTTTTTAGTTTGATGT
Source organism: Monodelphis domestica (assembly GCF_027887165.1). Lineage (NCBI taxonomy): Eukaryota > Metazoa > Chordata > Mammalia > Didelphimorphia > Didelphidae > Monodelphis > Monodelphis domestica. The sequence continues at coordinate 241,860,478 of NC_077233.1, read as the reverse complement.
AGTCAAAATTATTTATTTTACATTTTGTGATTCTTTCTATATCTTGCTTGGTTTTAAAGCCTTTCCCCTCCCAAAGGTCTGACATGTATACTATTCTGTGTTTACCCAATTTACTTATGGTTTCCGTCTTTATGTTTAAGTCACTCACCCATTTTGAATTTATCTTGGTGTAGGGTGTGAGGTGTTGATCTATTCCTAGTCTCTCCCACACTGTCTTCCAATTTTCCCAGCAGTTTTTATCGAATAGTGGATTTTTGTCCCAAAAGCTGGGATCTTTGGGTTTATCGTATACTGTCTTGCTGAGGTCGTTTTCCCCCAGTCTATTCCACTGATCTTCCTTTCTGTTTCTTAGCCAGTACCAAATTGTTTTGATGACTGCTGCTTTGTAATATAGTTTGAGGTCTGGGACTGCAAGGCCCCCATCATATGTGGTTTTTTTCATTATTTCCCTGGATATCCTTGATCTTTTGTTCTTCCAAATGAACTTTGTTATGGTTTTTTCTAAATCAGTGAAGAAGTATTTTGGTAGTTCAATGGGTATGGCACTAAATAGATAAATAAGTTTGGGTAGGATGGTCATTTTTATTATATTGGCTCGTCCTATCCATGAGCAGTTAATGTTTTTCCAATTGTTCAAGTCTAGTTTTAGTTGTGTGGCGAGTGTTTTGTAGTTGTGTTCATATAGTTCCTGTGTTTGTCTTGGGAGATAGATTCCTAGGTATTTTATTTTGTCTAAGGTGATTTTGAATGGGATTTCTCTTTCTAGTTCTTGCTGCTGAGCTGTGTTGGAGATATATAGAAAAGCTGATGATTTATGTGGGTTTATTTTGTATCCTGCAACTTTGCTAAAGTTGTTGATTATTTCAATTAGCTTTTTGGTTGAATCTCTAGGATTCTTTAAGTAGACCATCATGTCATCCGCAAAGAGTGATAACTTGGTCTCCTCCTTGCCTATTCTGATGCCTTCAATTTCTTTATCTTCTCTAATTGCTACTGCTAGTGTTTCTAGTACAATGTCAAATAGTAGAGGTGATAATGGGCATCCTTGTTTCACTCCTGATCTTATTGGGAATGCATCTAGTTTATCCCCATTGCAGATGATATTAGCTGTTGGTTTTAGATATATACTGTTTATTATTTTTAGGAATGACCCTTCTATTCCTATGCTTTCTAGTGTTTTTAATAGGAATGGGTGTTGTATTTTATCAAAGGCTTTTTCTGCATCTATTGAGATAATCATGTGGTTCTTGCTAGTTTGCTTGTTGATGTGGTCAATTATGTGGATGGTTTTCCTAATGTTGAACCAGCCCTGCATCCCTGGTATGAATCCTACTTGATCATGGTGAATGATCCTTCTGATCACTTGCTGGAGTCTTTTTGCTAGTATCCTATTTAAAATTTTTGCATCTATATTCATTAGGGAGATTGGTCTATAGTTTTCTTTCTCTGTTTTTGACCTGCCTGGTTTTGGAATCAGTACCATGTTTGTGTCGTAAAAGGAGTTTGGTAGAACTCCCTCTTTGCTTATTATGTCAAATAGTTTGTATAGTATTGGGGTTAACTGTTCTCTGAATGTTTGATAGAATTCACAGGTGAATCCATCAGGCCCTGGGGATTTTTTCTTAGGAAGTTCTTTGATGGCTTGATGGATTTCAATTTCTGATATGGGATTATTTAAGAATTCTATTTCCTCTTCTGTTAGTCTAGGCAGTTTGTATTTTTGTATATATTCATCCATTTCTCCTAAATTGGTGTATTTATTGCCATATAATTGGGCAAAGTAATTTCTAATGATTGCCTTAATTTCCTCCTCATTGGAGGTGCTGTCCCCCTTTTCATCTTTAATGCTGTGAATTTGCTTTTCTTCCTTCCTTTTTTTAATTAGATTGACCAGTACTTTGTCTATTTTGTTTGTTTTTTCAAAGTACCAGCTTCTTGTCTTATTTATTAAATCAATAGTTCTATCACTTTCGATTTTATTAATTTCTCCCTTAATTTTTAGGATTTCTAATTTGGTTTTCTGCTGGGGGTTTTTAATTTGATCGCTTTCGAGTTTTTTCAATTGCATTTCCAATTGATTGATCTCTGCTCTCCCTTGTTTGTTAATATGAGCTTTCAGGGATATGAATTTGCCTCTGATTACCGCTTTGGCTGCATCCCAAAAGGTTTGAAAGGATGTTTCGCCATTGTCATTTTCCTTGATGAAATTATTAATTGTTTCTATGATTTCTTCTTTAGCTAAACGGTTTTGGAGTATCATATTGTTTAATTTCCAATTGGTTTTAGATTTGGTTTTCCATGTACCATTACTAATCATTATTTTTATTGCCTTGTGATCTGAGAAGGCTGCATTCATTATTTCTGCTTTTTTGCATTTGTGTGCTATGTTTCTGTGACCTACTGTATGGTCGATTTTTGTGAATGTGCCATGTGGTGCTGAGAAGAAGGTGTATTCCTTTTTATCCCTATTTATTTTTCTCCATATGTCTATTAATTCTAATTTTTCTAAGATTTCATTCACTTCTTTTACCTCTTTCTTATTTATTTTTTGATTTGATTTATCTAAATTTGATAATGGTTGGTTTAAGTCTCCCACTAGTATGGTTTTATTGTCTATTTCTTCCTTCAGTTCTCCTAGTTTCTCCATTAGAAATTTGGGTGCTATATTATTTGGTGCATACATGTTGATTAATGATATTTCCTCATTGTCTAGAGTCCCTTTTAACAAAATATAATTACCTTCCCTATCCCTTTTGATCAGGTCTATTTTTGCATTGGCTTTATCAGATATCATGATTACCACTCCTGCCTTCTTTCTATCAGTTGAGGCCCAGAAGGTCTTACTCCATCCTTTAATTCTGACCTTGTGGGTGTCAACCCGCCTCATGTGTGTTTCTTGAAGACAACATATGGTAGGGTTTTGGATTCTAATCCATTCAGCTATTCGTCTACGTTTTATGGGTGAGTTCATCCCATTCACGTTCAAAGTTATGATTGTCATTTGTGGACTCCCTGGCATTTTGATTGCCTTCCCTAATTCTAACCTTTTCTTCTTCGGCTCTACCTTTTAGTCCAGTGATTTACTTTGAATCAGTCCCCCTTGTCCCCTCCCTTGATGTTTCCCTTTTTAGTCCCTCCCTTTTTGTTCCCTCCCCCTCCCCCCTCTCTTTCCCTCCCTTTTTGTTCTCCCTCTCCCCCTCCCCCCCTTGGTTTTCCCTTCTCCTTACCCTTGTTGGGTAAGATAGAATTCAAGATCCCAATGAATCTGGATGTTTTTCCCTCTCAGAGTTGATTTCCCTGAGATTGAGGTTTAAGTAAACCCCCCCCCCCTCTCTTCCTCTCCTTCTTATAGGAGTTTTCTTCCCCTCCCCTTCCCCTGTGAATCTTTGTGTGAGAACCATTATTCTATTTGGTCTTTCTTTACCCCCTATTTATACATTACATTTTCCCCACATATTAGTATACATAGGTTGATATAAATGTAGTCCTTATAGAAGAGAGTTTGAGTAAAAGAAGATAACATTTTTCCCCTTTCCTTAATATTTACCTTTTCAGGTATTCCTTGCTCTTTGATTTTCGGTATCAAACTTTCCACAGAGCTCTGGTCTTTTCTTTGCAAAAAGTTGGAAGTCTTCTATTTTGTTGAATGCCCATACTTTCCCTTGGAAGTATATAGTCAGTTTTGCTGGGTAGCTGATTCTTGGTTGGAGACCCAGCTCTCTTGCCTTTCTGAAGATCATGTTCCATGCCTTACGATCATTCAGCGTAGAACTTGCAAGGTCTTGTGTGACCCTGATTGGCATTCCTTTATATCTAAATTGTCTTTTTCTGGCTTCCTGTAGGATTTTTTCTTTTGTTTGATAGCTTTGGAATTTGGCAATTACATTCCTGGGAGTTGTCTTTTGGGGGTTTAGTGTAGAAGGTGTTCTGTGAGCTCTGTCAGTGGATGTATTGCCCCCTTGTTCTAGAATCTCTGGGCAATTTTCTTTGATTATATCTTGTATCACCATGTCCAGTTTGGTGTTTATTTCTGGCTTTTCTGGGAGTCCAATTATTCTTAAATTTTCTCTTCTCCCCCTGTTTTCCAGATCTATCACCTTGTCGGTGAGATATTTTATGTTCTCTTCTAATTTCTTGGTGTTTTGGCTTTGCTTTATTAGTTCTTGCTTTAAAGCCTGGTTTTCTTTTACAGTTTGGTCAAACTGGTTTTGTAGATGCGTGAATTTCTTTTGCATCATTTCCCACTTTTCCTCCCAGAGGGCTTCCATCTTTTTGGTCCTTTCTGATTCAAATTCTTCATGGGTTTGTGGAGAGTTTCTATTTCCTTTGGAAGATTTTGGAGAATTTTCTTGTATATCTTCTTCTATCTGCTCTGTATTTTGTATTTTGGCTCCATAGAATGTGTCCAGAGTCGCCCCTTTCTTCTTATTTTTCTTGGTATTTTGGGGCTTCTGTGCTTCTGTGGAATTTGTCATCTCTGAACGTGGAGGATTGGCTTTTCTTGTCTTTGTCTGGTGATCAGAGGCTTTAGTCCTGGGCAGATGTTGGTTCTATGAGCGTTCCCTGGGTTAAACTGAATATGCCTCACTGGAACTGGAATGGAAGGGTCGGACCACGAGGCCACACTCTCCTCCTGGCTCGATTTCCGGAAGTTGCCTTCAGAATCCCTGGCCGTGAGGCTGTTTCGTCGGCCTGCGGGGGGATGGGCTGCCGCTTCCCCAAGCTCCGAGAGCACAGACTTTCACTGAGACTTGGATAGCAGGATCCAGCCCGTGAGGCTGTCTTGCCCGCCCTGAGGGTTGCTGTTGTTTTGACCAGCTCTCTGCAGCGGAGGCCCCAGGCAGTAACTTTCACCCGGACCTACCGGCTCTTTGCAGCGGAGGCCCCAGGCAGTAACTTTCACCTGGACTGGGACTTGGGTAGAAGACCCTGAGGGTTGTTGTTCCTCAGACCCTGCTCTCTGAGCCCGGCGCGGCTGCCGCTTCCGGGAGCCTTGGACTCTGCGCTCCTACCCCTGAGGTCCGAGGGATCTCGGGTTCTGGCTTTTAAGGGGAGCCGTACCTTTTGAACCGGGTCCAGGTCCAGGAGGAGGGTTCCCAGGGTCTGTGCTGTTGATCGTTTTGAATTTCGGCGCCTTAGGAGCTTCTAGTTTGAGATCGGTCGGGAAGGGTTTTCCGGAGATCTGAACTTCAGCTTTCTCTAAGCCGCCATCTTAACCGGAAGTCTAGAGTTCACACTTTTAACCAGTAGTGCTACTCTTTGTTTAATTAGCACTACTTAATTATTAATGATGGCCCCCAAGTATCAATAGTAATTCTGGTAGCTCAAATAAGCCTAATAAAAGTTGTAAGGTTCATAAATAGTTTAGTATAATAAATAGTTAAGTAATGGAGTTCCCCATTATGTGATTTTCAACTTATGCATAGGTTCTTGTAGTGTGTTGGTCACATAAAACAAGGTCTTATTGCACTATCAACTGTTGTGTTAAACCACTCTCCCAAATGGTTAGGTTGAGGCTGAAAGGCCAAGGTTTACCCTCTTTAGCCACTATTCAAGAACCCGGGAAGCCATTTCAAATGAAATGCTTGTGAGAGAGAGAGAGAAGCTCAGCTCCAAAATAAAAAGCAAAAAGCAAAAAAGTCCCAGTTTATAGAAAAATCCCTTATAGGAAAATACAACCATCAAGCTAAATGTCACCATTTTAGTTCACCCTGGTCATGTTCTAATCTTCCTGAAGGGAGTATCCTCTAAATTAATCTTTTTAGCAAATGGTCAAGGTGTGAACTTTAGATTACTCCACCCTACTTAGTCTAACAAAAACCAGGAAATTGTGAATTTTAGATTACTCCAACCTACTTAGTTTAACAAAATCAGGAATTTCTACACCCATACTTAAGGAGATGCTTTTTGGACATCCACCTATATAGGTTAAGTCTTTCTCCCCTGCATATACATCACTATTAGGGGGAGATACTACTATTGCTTCCTATATACAGGAATTACACCACAACCTGTGTGAACTCCATGAATCCAGAGCTGCAGTACAAGCTGGACCTCTAGACTTTTCACTTCATGACCTGAACCCAGGAGACAAGGTGTATATTAAGAATTTCCAACATACTGGAGCAACTCAGCCTTCCTGGAAAGGGTCATTCAAAATATTGTTAACTACTCCATCTATAAAGATTGGAGAGGTCTCTTGGATTCATTGCTCACATGTAAAGAGAGCATCTTCTGTTGAGACTGACTGACTGTATCCTATCACATGCATGGGAGATAATCCAGTTTTTCGAGAACACATTGAATTCCTGTTTTTTTTTTTCTTTTCTCCCTATTTTATTATTGCTTTTCTTTTATTTTGATTAGAGTATTTTATTTTTCCCTTTTTTCTCATTTCTTGTACTAAAGGTACATAGTTAATATTTTTTCTGCAGTAATGTAAGTTTATATATATATATATATATATTATACACACACACACTTGCTATAATATCAATGAATACCCCAAAAAAGCTTTAAACTGTGGGAATCTGCCATTTATTGATAAAATGCTATGGGACTGTGATTAATGTTTGTGTCTGATCCTAGGAAATGGTATGAAAACAAGGAGCACAGACTTAAACTGAATAGTGCCAAAAAGAGCACACAGGTCAAAAAGAAAGGAACCAATCCAGGTAGGATTGATGAACTTCTAAGCCAATACAAAAGGACTTGAACTAGTGTGAGACTCAAGGTTGTGATGCTTGACATATGTTAAGTCATAGGACTTCCTTGTATCCACACTCATTGTGAAGTACTCAGACAAGTAGCGAAGTTTGAATATCATCCTGGCTCCCCATATCCCAGAGAATGACAAAAAAAATCGGACCAGGGAATGATACTTCCCTATCAAAATGAAATTCTAGTTCTTTTTCTTTCTTATAGTATGGCAACTTCCCTTTGCAAATGGGTTAGTGAAATATTACTGCATTCTGTCCTACAAACTTGTGGGATTAGAAATTACTTTAATTGGACCCTAATACAAGGGCCTGTCAGAAATTTATTAAACCCAAATAAGGGCCTATTTTGAATTTTTTTTCCTTTCTCCCAAAAGTTAAAATTTCTTCCATTTTTTTTCTCTTCTTCATGTTTTTGGTTTTTGTTTTTCTCTTCTTTTGATAATTAACTCATACAACCCCATAACTAAACATTGCATTCTGAGATGAACTGGATGTTTTTATTAACACCCACTTCAGGGGGAATTGTATTTTAATAAAAATCCAAGATTTTGAAATTTTGTTTGAGAAAAAGATTCAAGGAAGAAGCTTGCTAAGTCCTAAATCTAGAGAATGAACTGTTGCAGAAAGATGCCAGAAAACCTACACTACATCAAGAAGATCCAGAATGAACTTTGGGTGTGGTTGATTGAACATTTATTTGAATGTATACTCCTATGTCAAAAGGGGACTGCCTCCTAATTGGGTTTTGTCAATGCGCCCAGCAAACATTGGTTTTGCTGTCTTTCTCTCTTCTATCGAACTAGTGTAATTTCCTCTTAGAAGGTGATATTATGTATGCACCTGCAGTTAGAAAATTTGAAGGTGCAGGATGATTACGTTTAGTAATCAATTGGGGAGACTAGTCTCCCAATCATCATTGGGGAGACTGTGAACTTTAGATTACTCCACCCTACTTAGTCTAACAAAAACCAGGAAATTGTGAACTTTAGATTACTCCACCCTACTTAGACTAACAAAATCAGGAATGTCTACACCCATACTTAAGGATTAAGTATTTAGGAGGATGGCCTATGACAGACATGTGCTAGCAAATGACAAATCAGAAACAACTGACAGACCCCGGGGCTGTCCAAAGTCAAGCCTAAGATATCATTGGTGCATGTGAGATGCAGGAAAGTGATGCAAAACCATCTATATATTTCACGTCACTTCCTCTCTCCGATCTCTTGGATGGTGGAGAGGTGGCTGGCGGCAGCATGCTGGGCATCTTGGCATGGCTGCAGCTATTGTCCAGTTTTGTGGTGAGTTTTCCTTGATACTATACTGGGAAAAGCTGAGTAGCTAGTTCAGGTTCAGGCATCTTAGCTGAGCTCTCCTGGAATTTAGGTTGATTCTTTTGCCTTTACCTTTCAAACACTATCCTTAGAGAAAGCCTCTAATCTTTCCCCTGGCACAGGCCAGGTGGGAGAAATGCTACACCTTTTCCCTCTCCCTTCTCCTTAATTTTTTTCCTCTATATTAATTAAAGTCACCATAAATTTCCAGCTGACTTGGGTATTTTATTTGGGATATTCCCTGGCGACCAAAATTAATTTAGATTAGGTCACAACACTAAAATTATTGTTACAAAGGGTCAGAATCAGGTTGTAATCTGCATACAACCTCAGATACATTTTGGGGGCAGGGAGAGATTGCTACTTCTCACAAGCCACTATTGTATTTCCAGAGCTTCTAGCCCACTTAATCTTTTGGGCAGGCATACCTTTGAATACAAATTCCACAGGCTGGATTAGTAAGGGGTGAAGTGACTAAGAATGCAAATTAAAGCAGCCTAGGGTTGCTTGAAGGAAAATGGAACTGGGAAGAGGCTATTAGCCTAGCCTCATTTATAAAGCTTATTTCTAAATCATTAGACTATAGTTTAGAACATTTCTAAAGTACTAACTCAAAAGACAAGTATCAAAACACCAAAAATACCTTGTATAATACCGACTGCTTGCTTCTGATAGCAAAGACATTAGTTGTTTCTGTGTCACTTAGGCAAAAGGTCATTAAGAGGCCTTTGTATTCTGAATGGGGTGTGGCAATCTTGCCCTGAAAGGGATGCCATCTCAGAGAGACTGGCTTTACTAACTCTTTCTGAGGTCCTAGGCATATACATTTTGGAGATATTAATATTGTTAATATACTTGAGAATAACACACTAATTTCTCACTCCACACAATGTGTAAATTGTTTTTCATAAAATTCCATGTTGGTAAATAACCAGAACTGTATCTCTGGGTTTTTGTCTTTCTTGTTGTAGATTTTAGTAGGATTAAATGCCTCTTTAAGTCATTTTAATGTGTGTAGTTGATGCCCGTGTTTTGTCTCCTTTTATCACTCTAATGTTTCTCAGGAAAAGGAAAGCCTAAAAGGAACTCAGGAAAATGGGATAGCTTTGAAAGGTATATCCCAGATTTATCACCTACTTAAAAGAAGTGGTGAACTCAACATTGTAAAGATTTTCAGGTTTATATGCAATATTCTTTTTTTTCACTTTATTTAATTACTCAATTTAGAACATTATTCCTTGGTTACAAGAATCATATTCTTTCCTTCTCCTTCCCCTACCCCTTCCTGAAGCTGATGTGCAATTCCACTGGGTTTTACATGTGTCCTCTATCAAAACCTATTTCCATGTTGTTGATGTTTGCACTAGGAAGATCATTTAGAGTCTATATCCCCAATCACATCCCCTCGACCCATGCAATCAAGCAGTTGTTTTTTTCTTTGGTGTTTCTACTCCCACAGTTTTCCTCTGAATGTAGATGGTGTTCTTCCTCATAAATCCCTCTGAGTTTTACATAAACAGTATTCTATTCTACTTTCAATGCAAAAATGTTCATTTTATTTGGTGTTTTAATTCAAAATGAAAAAAAAAGTTTTTTAAAGTAAAGATTGTAATAAAGAGGTGGGAGCAGAGAAATTTGATTGTCACCAATTCAAAAGATGAGTGGCTTACAGACAAAATACTCTGAATAAAAAACATGCCCTAACTTACATAAAGTTAATGGATAACTGACAATCAACAACTCCAAAGATCTTGAGATAGGTAAGCTTGACTGATTTCCACAGTAGCCTTGCTGGCATTTGTTTTACTACTATATTAAACTGATTTTAGGAAGTGAAGATGCTAATTTCTTAAAAAAAAAATAAAGCCACCCTCATGAGCTCAAATTTTCCAATGGGCTCAAAAAAGTTCCAAACTGAAACTGCAGTAGGGCTAGTTTAATAGTGACACATGGACTTTCTGAAGTCAGCTTCCTTTGCTTTACAAATTTACATACATAAAATATGACTTAATATGGTACCTCAATATTTAAGACCTACAATTGCATTATAAGTTATTATTGTTTAATCATTTTACAATTTGAATGATCTAACCCTTTATTCTTAACTTTAATGTTTTTAAAATAAAAAACCTTGTAAAAGCCACATGTATAGCTACAATCAACTATGCTTTTTATTGCTCCTTTACCAGCGAAACAAGACATCAACTTTTAGAATGGCTAGACTCCTTTCTTCTAGTCCTTAATGTGTTCAGACAGATTGCTCTCCTGAAAAGATTCTACAAATTTGCAATTTCATCAGCTAAAAATGAGTATACTTGTTTCTCCCAAACTCACTGAAATGGCCTCAAAAAAAGCTGACTCCTGCAAAAGGTGGTAATTACCCTTATGGGATTGGATATGTTAATGTTCTAATTTGCCAACCCTAAATACTAACTTTTAACCTTCAAATGGAAATTCTAGAGGACTATCAGGCCCAGGCCAGACTAAAGGGTCATACAATTAAAGCCTAATTGTAGAGCAAAGAAAAAAACATTGAAGTACTTCAGCTAAAAAAATAAACAGATGTGTTTAATAAATTGAGTAACTTCATCCCCTGTCCAAATCTTCTCTTTCCTAAAGCATTGAAGATAGATCCGGGGAAATCAAAAGGAAAGGTCTTGAGTAAGCAAATCCTGCCAGACCAGGGATTCATACATTTTTATTCTCAGTAAATTGAAGGCTTATTCAAATGCATTCAGTTGTCATCAAAGCTCACTGATACAAACTTCTAAATGACTCTAGGCATCTATGATGACTTTAAATTTCAGCCCAGGTTAAGATTATAGATAACATGTCAAGAAATTTTACTCTAATATTCCCTCTGTTTCTACACAAATTCAGGACACTTACTTGCTCAGGAGCAGACAATGCCAAGACATTCAACTTCCTTGGGGAAAAGGATACAAAGTTTCCATGAAAAAGGCCCAGATGTACCAACAAAGTGAAATATCTTGACCATGAGTTAACACTTACCTCTCAATCTCTAACCATTGGTAGGAAATAAAACTATCCCTTCTATCCCTGTCCTAGGCACAAAGAAACAACCCAGAACCTTTTTCTGGATAGCTGGATTTTATAAAATCTGGATCCCAACTCTGACAAAACAATAAAGCCACTGTATAAGGCCACTCTTGGCCCTGACACCAAGCCCTTATGGTGTGATCCAGACTTCAACACGTTGAAATCCAAATTCACTAACTCTAGCTCTAGCACTGTCTGACAAACCATTCACCCTCTTTGTAAATGAAAAAAAGAGATGAGATGTATTTGGGGTTCTCACATAGGCTCCATCTTGACTAACCTATGGCACATGAGCCAGAGGGGGCTGCTCCCCTCCTCCATTCTACCATGCCTGAGGACATTTTTCACATCACCTGTCCCTCTTCCCTGTTGCCCAATGAGAGTGTTTCTTCCCTCCCCTGTTCTGCATAAGGTGGGGGTTCACATGTGGAATGAGGGTGCAGCACAGATGGCAGCTATTGAGTCTATGGCAGGGTTGGAGAGGAGCTAGGTTTGAGGGGAGCCAAGTTCACCATGTGGCATAGCTGGAGGGGAGTGGAGAGGTCGGGCCACAGCACAGGTTTTGTGGTGCCAGCCCTGCATGTGCCACTGGACCTTCTTTGTTGCCTGTAAGACCGTCACACCAAAACTAATTTTTATATGATCTTAAAGGCAAGTCATAAAATTGCTTCTTCAATCCTACTGGAAAAGAAGAATCTACAGCATTTCACATAGATGTGAGTGTTCCTGAAATATAGCAGGATGCAGGCATCCAACTAGGATACCTCTGGCTTAATAAAAAAAAAATGAATGCAATCTTGTGCAATATTACTATTTTTTAAAGTATTTACATTTCACTTTTCTAACTGCTCCCTGACCCTAACAGGCTCACAATGCAAAAAGAATAAAAAGAACACAAGCAGGCAACCACCAGAAAAGACACGGCCCAGGTGCAAAGGACCAGTTACTCTCCCACTGTTCAAGAAAAGAGTAACACCTACTTATCCAGCATGTCATTTCGGCAGCTATTGTCCACAGAGTTCTAATGGCTACCTGAGCCTCCTCTCTAAGAACTAGAGTTCTGAAGAGACTCAGAATGGCTATTACCCTTTAAAAATATTTAAGTTCTCCAGGTTCTGTCCAATCAGCTCACCAACTGAAAAAACAGGTTCCTAAAAAGGGGACCAAGGTGTTATTTTAGCCTAGGGGACTGTCTATTTCTGGGTATTTCAGCTTTAACTAGTGAAAGGGAAGCAGGTGCCCACTTTCCTTCACTGAGTCAGCAGTGTGGTGCAAGGCCCTAAAACTGATGAGATATTTAGAAATACAGAAAACCTCTTTAATTACAAATAAATTAAGAAAGGAGGGGTCCCTACTTCCAATTTTTCTACTCTTGCACGCACCTTATGTTTGATGCAAGACAAATTCTCCAATTTCTTGAAGCTCCCTGACACTTCCTGATCCAACTAAATCACCCCAAATCTGTCTAAGATCTGCCGGGCTAAAAATCTTCCTTTTTACTCACAAAAGTTGGTTTCAAGGGTTTGGCAACAGTGGCTCACTCAACAGGATTTGACCCTGGTTTGGACCCCAAAGCCCAACCTAATATAGAATGAAGTCCAGGCAAGTTGGCACACATTCAGAAAGCAGGGATAACCAGATCTGCGCCAAACTGTTCTCCAGCTGATCATGAACCACAGGGAAGGATTGAAGGTTTGTCCTTTGTTCTCCAAAGACTTAGATAGGAAAAGCTCCTAAAAGCAGCTCTTCCTCACTCTGCTTGGGCAGGAACAAGGATCAAAGTGGCAGTCCAGGACCAAGACCAAAGACTAAGTGCTAGTTGCCTGTCTGTTAACCCTTCTTTCTCTACCCCCTGGTTCCTAGAATACTTTCTTTAAATTTCATGGCATATGTCAATGCCAATTTCTTGAAGCCAACTTTCCATCTTATGTTTCTTTCTAAAATTTCCCTATTACATCTATAACTCATAAGTTTATTAAGCCTATGGCCAGACTCTCATTTTAAAAGAAACGGTGCTACATTGTTAAAATTGTGTTTTTGTAGAATACAAGTCTGGAACATCCAAAAATGAATACAGAAAAAAAAAAGCAAAAATATATAATGTAAGATAATTCTAGGAGTCCTGGACAATCATTTGGATTGATTAAACATCTTGGTGAAAGCCTTATATTGTAGTAGCCCACAACTATGTGTGGACAAGGGAAATAAATACAATGTAAAGATTGTCTTAGAAGAGTGCATACTCAGTCTTGCGCATGGCAAGAAAAACACTGAACTTTGATCCTAACAGGTTTAGGGGAGAAATCATGTTTCTTTGTTCTCACTAGGCTGAGAAAAAGCTACCCCCCCATCTTGTCATGATTTACATCTGTACCAATGACAATCCACTATGTCTCCAATTAATATTCATTATGTATCTTTGCATATGAATGTTGTTAAAAGATGAGCCCCACAGGGCCAGCCCTCTCACTTTCCTTTCTTTCTTCCTTACTTTCACTCCTTCCACTTATCTCTCTTGGAGCTCATGCTCAGCTTTTCTTATGTAGTTTCTTTTGTTTCTCTGAGGCACCTTTCCTGCTCTACCCCCTAACCAGGAGCTGTAACAGTCCATACTTAAAGCGAGGCTTTATGGGACTGGGCTTTACTCTTTACCCATCTCTGAACACAGTTGATTCCCATGGTATTACATTATAGTCACCTCATGGTCTCCGGTCCTTGGAAAATGAGGGGCTGGCTGAGCTAAATCTGTGTGGCTCGATTATCACATATGATTCGGCGTCTGATTCTTTCTTCCATCCCTCCCAACTTCAGATCCTTTCCCCCAAGCGATAAACTCCTATCTTTCCTTTCTTGGGGGGACTGCTGGTGGTCTTCCTCATATATATTCTGTGTAATGAAAGTTTTGTGTCCTGCATCAACTGTCAGATGGCAGATTTTGGGAAAATACAAGATTTAAAATTTTTGAGAGAAATTTCGGGAAAAGAAGTTTACTAACTCCTTGAATCAAGACCATTAACTGTTTGGAGAAGGTGCCATAAAGAAGCCTACACTGCATCGGAAGATCCAGAATGAACTCTGGGATGTAGTCAACCAAAATGAAGGGGGTTGAACACATTTATTCTGTATGTAAATTCTTATGCCAAAGGGGATTGCCCCCAATTGGCTTTTGTCAATTCGCCTACCAATCATTGGTTTTGCTCTCTCTCTTTTATTTCCCTCAAATCTCCAACCATTGTAATTTCCTGTCTGAAAGTACAATATTGAAGATGGTGGCATAGAGGCAGTGAAAGTTCAGACCTCTGAAAACCCTTCCTCACCGATTTAAAACAAAATGCTTCTAGGAACTGAAAACCAAACCTAACAACAGAACAGAGCAATAAGTAACCCCCTTGCTGAACTCAACTTAAAAGGCATGCCCCCAAATAGCCTGAATTTGAGAACATTCAGTCTGTGTCAGTCTTCACAAGAGCAGCCCTTATGACAGTAGACTAGACAAGGCTCTCTCCCCTTCCTACATTTCCCACTTTCACTATCTCTACCTTGTTGTAAAATAAAAGCTGCTAAGTCATTCGACTTAGCGGCTAATATTTTATAAATGGCGACCACTTTTATAACTCATATTGAATCAAAACTGTAATGGGAAAAAGAGAGAAATAGGATAAGATTTAAGAGAAGTGGAAGACTCTCTAAGGCACATACTAGGAACTCAAGGGAAAAGATTTAAGCAGTTAGAATATAGAGGAAGAACAGTTTGGAAGTGACATTTGCTAGAGTAGTGACTTCCTGCAAGAGGTTGGTCTCTTCCTGTCCAGAAGGGTGGACAAAAGATGGGCTTGTCAGAGCTCATTTACCTCAACCTGACTGGAGGAGTCACCTAAATCATCTTTGGAGGTACTCTATTTGACTGGGAAACATCTAAAAAAGGATCTTACCATACTTGCTGTGTTTTCCAGAAGATTTTTATCTAAAAATCCTATCAGACCAGCTCTTAAGTTTTACCTCAGGGGTCAGACCCCTGGGGTGAACTTAGCTAAATCATAACGGTTTTTGGAGAAAACTTTTGAAATAAATCTAACCAACTACTGAGGGTCATAGATAGGTAGGTTAGTCAGCTTTTAGGGAACACCTATCTAGAAATAGGGAGCTGGTAAGTTAGCTGAAAGACACGAAGGCTTCCTCTTGGGATGGGTGTAAAGGACTGTGGGGGACTTGTTAGATCCTTTAGAGTTAGGGACCCCTTGTTCTGATCCTCAGTTTGTATCCCCTCTTATAATAAAAGAGATACTGGTTTTTTATATATCAATTGTCTCCAAGGCTTTTGTGTAACTGGCCCAGTGAGATAAAGTGATTCTGTTTCACTCTCACTAACCAGTGTAAAGATAGAACAGTGAAAGAAGGGTGATTGACAGCAAAGACCACTGGGAGAAGAGAATGCTGGGAAAGAATAGGGGTCTTAGCAAAGTTCGGTTTAGAACTGGAGGCTTTTGAGCAGAGAACTCAAACAGGCAGGAAGCATTTCCTTAATGGGGACCTTTGCCAAGAGAGTCATAAAAGGATTCATCAGTATATAGCCCCGAAATTACTCCCAGCAAGTTATTTCATCAATTTAATACCTCAATAGTGTCAAAACTCTTCAGACTTGGGAGGGTTGTGGACCCTGCCTGAGGGCCCAGCTCTCTCACTTTGCCCTTTGTACTTGCTCTGACTTTTCCTTAGCCCAATAATATAATAGATAGGTTTGAGAGAATTAGTGGCTAAGGGTTAGTGAAACTCAGTTTGGCTGGATGGCTGCCTGAGTGAAGGACCAATTAGGCACCCTGACTTCCTCATTCCAACTCCCCAATTTCCTTATAGTTAGTGCTCATACAATCTTACATGGAGTCAGTTATTTTTCTTGTGGCTTATTCCTAGGAGCTAGAGGAAAGGTATCTGTTGTGGCTAATTCAGCCATAGCAGAGTACTATCCAAGACCCCTCTCCTGCTGAGTCAATGACTCAGGGAGGCTTGTCTTCATAACATCCTTATGCCAGGGAAATTTAGGGTACCTTTTATATTATCTGATAGGGGAGATCTTCCTTCATCTTCCCATCACCCTTACACAACAGGGGAAACTCAATTTCCAGAGCAGCACCTGTCCACAGCATTACCCAGGAGTGAGTGGGAAAGGGAGAACAGGAGTCAACCTGCCAAAGCTCCTACCTTTCCTCTTTCACATCTAGCTCCCTTTGACTTTCTTTAATCAGTCTTAAGCAAAACCAAGGCCAATTTCACATATAATCATTACACCAGAGATTAGAGTAATCAGAGGAATCCCCAAGTGGAAAGTACTCTATCTACTCTGGGTCTGGGTCTCCCCTTTATATCTTTTTAAAAAACCTAATTTAATATTTACAACATCAACCACAAAAATGTTGCCAAACTTGATGAAAGTGAAAGAAAAGTTTCTTGTAGGGAAATTGAGGAAATATCACTCCCAGTATCTTACTTTTTGCTACTATCTTTCTAGAACAAATCATCTGACAGCTGCCAGTTTTCAAATTTCACTGTGCATAGCAAAACCTGGTATATACCTCTCTGATGGGGACATTATCAAAACAGTTTACAACAGTTTGATACGTAGTTTTAGTATTGCTCTCACTAGCAACATTCTCGCCAGATACACTAGACGACCCAGACAATTTCACACCAGCCAACCCACTCAATACCCCTCCGTATATTAAACCAGAATGATACTTAGTATTTGCCTACACAATCCTCCAATCAATTCCCAAGAAACTAGGAGGAGTTCTAGCCCTCCTAGCATCCATCCTAGTGCTCCCAATTATCCCATTTGAAGCCTTATGTTCCGACCCATTTCACAGGTACTATTCTGAACATTAACAGTTAACCTCCTTGTTCTAATGTGAATCCAGGACCAATCAGTAAAACAACCAACCATTCATCACCACTTTACACTCATTATTATCTTAATACCACTAGTAGGCATATTTGAAAACTACATGCTAAAAGCAAAATACCCATGACCCACTAGTCCAGGTAATTTAATAAAAATATTGGTCTTGTAAGTCAACAATGAAGGAAGCCTCCTTCCTAGGACACATTCAAGAAGAAAACAAACATCTCACCATCAACACCCAAAGGTGATATTCTACTTAAACTATGTCCTGATTTATTTCAATTTGTATACTATCCCAGTATTGAATTCACTTTTATAACTAAAAAATGCATAACACTTAGTACTATGTATATAGTACATGGATTTATTTACCCCTAGCATATCTCATATACATTATACTCATTACTTATTACATTATATTCATAATTATACTAATAACATTAATATCCATTAGTAGTATAATTTATTCAATACATGGATATCCTTAACCTAATATATATCATAATTTTGCATAAGACATATGTAAACAGGCATATACATTAAGTTCATGGTCACAGGATCAACAAACCTTATCATCACCATTGAGAATACCTCAGTTCACACCTCAGAAGAGATCACCATCCTGCCATCCAAAAGCTTACAATCCTTCAGAGGGAGGGCATAAATTGTGAGGTACCTAACTTCTTTGCTGGCTACTGGTTGTTACTTCAGAATTATAAACTTGTTCATTGCATCCAAACTGACATTAAATGAGGTATCAAGATCTTATGATTACCAATCAGCCGATAACATGACATAACTGATTCTAACCAGCAAGAGCAAGGAATGTTTTTTGGGGGGGAGCAATATCCAAAAGGCAAGTACCTGGGAACACTGATATCATCTAGTACTTAACATACAGTGCTATCCTTGGAGTTCACGCAGAGTAAATGTTTTTCATGATTTCCCAAACAAGGATAAAATTATTCAACCAATCTCTGCCACTCACAGAAATATTGTTAAATATCAAGTCTAGCATGAGACCAGAAAAAATTGTTTCAATTACTAATGATGGGGCACCTTCTACAGTGGAGACATCTGGTTTCATCCAGTTCTTTGTTAAAAAAACAAAACATCAAGTCATTCAGTTCTATTGTATTACACATCAAGAAGCTCTTTATGCTAGGGAAAGCAGCAAAAATTTGATGTCTTCAAAGATGTAACAAAAATGGCAAATTACATCATGGCTCAAGCTCTGAATTTTTGACAGTTTCAAGCACTTCTTGAGGTAGTTCAGGTACAGTATAATTGTTTACTTATGTACAATAATGTCCGGCAGCTGAGCAGAGGATGAGTCCTATAGAGATTTGTAGTCTGCCTGGATCAAATTAGACTGTTTATGAATGAAAAGGGCAGAATATATCCAGGGCTCACTGACATCACTTGGCTTATCAAGCTCATGTTTTTTACAGATTTTACACTATACTTCAATGTACTGAACAAATTACAAGGTATATTATATGGAAAATAGCAGAAAGGATATTTTATATCATCAAAACACTTGAGAGAATATTGCAGGTTTTTTAAAAAGACCTTTAAAGTGGGCAATTGAAATGTTTTCCGAATCTAAAGATACATTTAGAAAATTGTACAACATTTGCAGACAATACTACAAAGCCATCAAGAAATCTACAAGGAATTTTCTAGCATTGTAGCAGCTACAAAGATAAATTGTAGTAACAGATTTTTACACTTCCATAAGATGGAGACAAACCTGTGTTTTCTTACTTCTCCAGATAATGCCAAATTTGAAGGACTTGATCTTTCCTACTTATACTGGTTAGATTTAGAAAATCTGGAAATGGAGCTATTGGAACTTCAAGAAAGCTTTATCTGGAAAAATAAATTCTATGATCTGTGTGAACCACTTGAGAAGATAGAAGGAATGGTAAAAGACAGCATGGTTAGTTCTGAAAATGAAATCCTTAAAAGTGTGGAATTCTCTGCCAAATAATTTAAAGTCAATGAAAGCATTTGAAATTTCTTTCCTTACTCCTTTTGGATCATCTTATGCTTGTAAGCAGTTGTTTTCAGCTTTAAATTATATCAAATCTGACACCAGAAATAGAGTACAGTCTTAGAGCAGATGGAGGGGAAAAGACTCCAAGCATGCATTTCACATTCTGCTTGCCCACAAAACTGCTTGGAAGAAGAAAGGGCCTTAACCTCAGTGAATTCTCCCATGAAATATTGCACACCAAGATCATGCAGTTTTTATAAATTGCCAAGCCACTGGAAGTGGCCGTCTTATATTGCAAGGGACATCAAACAGGAGAATGAGAAGCCCAGTGAACAGGAAGGCAGTGCTACTAAAAACCTAGTCCCCTTCAGTCTTGGCCTTCTAACACTGAAGAGCTAGATCCTAAATATTCTACTGGGGAGAGGAAAGAAAGAGGGATTTAGTGAAAAATAAGGAAGCTTTTAATCCCTAAAATCTCCAGTGGAAAGTAATGATAAGGTTTCATCAAATCCCACACTTAGGTCACCAGGTCCTCACCTGTATAATCAGACCCCTATTTCCAGGAAAAAAGGCTTGTGGATACCATTAAATGTGTATGTAGAAGCTATGTTGTCTGAGCATACACAAATGCAGAAAGGAGTCTGAGACCACCACCCCTTCCGAAGCCAGTCCAAAGGAAAGGCTCCCAACTAAGGGAAGCCTGGCAAGTTGACTTTACCAGACTACCACCATGCAGGGGCTTTGAGTTCCTACTTGTCTTTGTAGATACTTTTACTAGGTTGGTTGAAGCCATTCCCAAATCTCTTGGAGGTGGCCCAGGGCAAAAGCCCTCCTGAAAGAAATAATCCCTATGTATGGTCTCTCTTAATTTCTTCAGAGTGACCATTCCACTGCCTTCACTTCCCAAGTAATCCAACAAATGAGCAAAAGTTGAGGAACAGAATACCATCTTCTGTTGGTATGGTGCCCCCAGTCCTCAGGTAAGATTGTGTGTGAAATTAATATAAAATGTAATCCCTTACTCACACATGCATATTAAGTCAGGATGCCAGCGAGTCATGTTACTGAAGTGCCATGTGGGTACCTGGAGACATGACTTCTGGAAGAGGCTTGTGAGAGGGATGTGTCTAGAAGTCAGACTTGGGAAGGAAAGTAAGCTTGGCCAATCAGAGATGCAGACGTGACATCATTGGCCTCAGAAATAAGAGCAATGATACATTCTCTTTCACTTGGGATGCTATCTGGCTGGACACAAGATTTGCTCCCTTCTCTGAAACATTTAATGCTCTGCTTGAGCCTTGGATGGGAGCTAGAACTGGGGAAGAGTGGAGGCAGGCTTTTTTTAGTTAGGGCAGCCTTGTAATTGGTCTCTTTCTCCAATTTTTACATAAATAATTATAAAATAACATATAGTCTCCAAGGAATTGTAATCATAACAGCTGAGAAAATGAACCACATTCTTAAAAGGATTCTCATCAAAATCTGCAAAGAAACTAAGAATGCACTTAGCAAGAGCATTTCCTATTATTGAGGGCACACACAACTCTCAAAGTCAACACAAACTCTATCTCTTTATGTCGGGGGACAGCTACAGAGTTGAAATAACAAAAGACTGGAACATTATCAAAGCAGGGATAATGAACATTTATTCTATGCAGCTACATAGGTTTTATAACTCTCCACCAGAAAAACAACCTACCATCCCCAGATACAACCTATCCTCCCCAGAATGTGAAAAAGGGAGTTGGTCAGTTTTCAAGGGTTCTTGGAATTGTTTATGCAGCCTTATTTTGAGAATTCTATGTTTTTGCGTACTCAGCAGGAATAGTATGTCACAAACACCTGGGAAGAGGAACTCTTTCTCATGGGTTCATGGAAGGTTCACTACACCTTTGAGCTTATGTACAGTAGACCTTTTCAGTTGAGTCCCTTGTAGACCTTGAGACTAATGCCCTCACAGTTTTGCCCAACAGGTTGGCCCTACACAATTGCCAACCAGCTCATTACAAAACCAGACTGAGGCAGTTGGGAAACTGATCCTGAAGGTGAAGTCAGGAATTTAGTTTATCAAAAGACCTGGAGAACTGAGAACCCTGCCAGTCAACTCCATTCTAAATAGAAAGGCCTGGTGACTTCTGGTTAAACATGGTGGCAGTCTAGATGCAGGACTCTTCCTCTCCTTGCCACCTACCTCAAAAAGTAAAAAAAAAAAATTCATATGAATGAAGGGGCTCTACAGTAGGGTACAGCATTGAAAGTATGTGGAATTTGGGCATTTCCACACCATAAGGGGGTGAAAAAGCTTCCACCAAAGCATGAGCTGATCTACCCTCCCCCACCACACCTATGGAGCCAGAGTCAGAGCCAGAGCATCCTATAAACAGTGAGTGAGTGAGGGGCACCTCTGGATCCCTGGCAGCTGACTGAGACGACCAAGGACCTACCCCTGAGAGCAGCTAGACCTGAGGAGCGTAGACCGTGGGTGCTGACAGGGGCAGAAAACAGTGGAAGCTGCAGAGACTCCAGAGTTGGCCTCAGCCAAAATCCTTGCTCCTTAGTTCCATACACAGAGAGCCTGCTCACCTCACTCAGATTTCTAACGGGAAAGGGAAGGAAAAACCACCACAGTAATGGCAAATAATGTCCAGGAACAACAACTTCCTAAAACCAAGAAAAACAAGAAGATGGGGTTGACCCTGGATAATTTTTACAGAGGAAAAACCCAGGCTACAGAAGAAATAGAAGAGGAAGTACAAATAAATGCACCAAAACCTTCCCCCCCCCAAATGGAAATTGTCCACAAGCTCTTGAAGAACTTAAATTGGAACTCATCAAAAAGATGGAAGCCTTCTGGCAAGAAAAGTAGGAAATAGTTAACAAAGAAAATAACAGTATAAAGGACAAGAACTCCCAATTGGAGAAACAGCTGGAACTTATGAAAAGTAGGATAGACCAAACCGAAAAGGAAAATCAAAAGATTATAGTGGAAAATAAGTCCTTAAAGTCTAAACAGAAGGGCCTGTTCATCCTTGCAACCCCAATTGCAGTCAAATTTAGACACAAATCTCTTTTATTAAACCATTTTTGTCCAAAGATTGTGCTGAGCTTTCACCATCATATTCCTGCGAATCCATTAAAGATCCCAAGTTCTCCTTCAGGAAAATGACAAATAGTTCTCCATAACCAAAGGGTGAAAGCATAATGCCTCTCAAAGTTCCCTGGACAATCCTTAGAGTTTTGATTTTTATGACTGTCCAGTAGCTATCTACTACCAGCAAGCAGTATTTAATTATTTCCTCTGTGAATAGCTAGATCATTAACAACAGATGTTTCTTGTTTTATTTTTCTCCTTTTTATTCCCCTCTAGACCCTGGCTTCCCCTGAACATACGTATCTCCATGTGACAGAGAGAGCAACACTTTAAAATTTTTTTCCTTTTGTTGGCTCTGCTTGGGGGTAAAGGGCTCATTTATGGCTGCTTCCTGACTCTCTGTAAGCATGTTGTAAGATGAGCATGCAGGCAACTTCAAGTCTCTCAAGTCCATTTGGGCATTGGGAAAGCCACCCCTTTGCATTAGCTCCTGTAAAAACCCTGAACTACATATTATTCTTTCAGGACGGAGCTAAAGCATACCTTAAGCTAACCCTAGGAACTCCATTTGTAAAACCTTTGTACCAAGACACTCTACAATATCACTTTTCCCTTAGTCTATACTTCATCTTCTTCAATGGGTCCCTCTGTAGGAGAGATTCCTTTGTCCTCGTGTAATTTTCACAGCCAATATTTCCACTGGAGATCACCAACCTATAGACAACTCAGGGAATTGGTGAGTTTTCCTGGCAAGAGCAAGGTTAAGCAAAAAGGGAGGTGAGACATTCACTAGCTTGTCTGATCATCAGGAGTGGAGCAAGTCTAATCCATTCTGCCAAGGTCACCCTGCAGGTTCTCACTTGGATCCATATTATTTTCCCATTTGTGGGAAAATCCCATCCCACTATGAGTTGGGAAGTGCTGGAGATGCAACACTTCTGGGTTACCTCTAAATGTATTTAGGACATGAGAGGTTACCTATGTAATTACACCTTTTGAGTATCAAGCTTATAAGACAAACCTTTGTCCTAAATTCCTCTAATGGCCTATTCTTCCTCTTGAATTTTTGTTCTTGTCTCCTGAATATTCTCAATGATCTTATGTCTTCCTATTTACATTCCATTCCATTTCAGATGGTGATGTGCGGGATGGGAGTCTTGAACAATGGATCCCTAATCAATTATTAAATAATTTCTGAAGTACGAGACTGAAGTAAAAAAATAGCAAGTTTATTATAGCTTCTTAAAAGGGGAAATCCCATGGCTATGGATGGCAAATACAAGAACATACTTTTTATAGTAATATCAATGCAAGATTCCCCACTGCTTGTCCAACCCCTTGGGGAGGAATGGCCTGTGGCACAGTCTTAAATGGGTGATTTTCAACATTATGTGTCCCCAAACCCCCATCTCCAGTTCATCAAAACCCATAATTTGCCAGGTGGCTCCCAGGCCTCAGTCAGAAGTTACACCTTGCAGAGAATATCATATATTTAAGAAAGTTACTGAAGGAAGGAAACTGGCACTGAAGAACCATTTTGGAATGTTATAAGTAGGGAAGAGTGGCAGTTGGTGGAGAAAAGGAGCTTGTGGGAGATAGAGCTTTGGAGGTGTTATTTTGCCCTGTGGACTCAAGAGTGACAGAGCGAAGGACCTGAGCTCAGGACTCCAGATCTGTGGTATCAGAGTCTTGCCTCAATTTCCCCTTGCCCTAGAAGACAGAAAGATCCCTGACATCTCTGGATCACTGATCAAAAAAGTGAGAACAACTGCTGCTGAAGGGCATTTTACCCCTGGACCTCACAGGGGTCACCCTGAAGACCTTTCCCATCTCAAGGACACTATTGATCTGTTTTGAATAGGCTAGTAAAGTGATTAGAGAGAAAGGAGAAAAAGAAATACTAAACCCTGAGCCTTTTGGCTCCGCTAAAGAAAGAAGTGATAAAACTGCTTGGATAGCACTCTAGGGTTTCCAGATTCCTCTGACCCAATCCCTCCTTTATATACTGAACAAATAAACCACCACTTTTCAGAGGAAAACGCAGTCAGATCAAAGAAGTCACAGAAGTTAAGGAAGAGAGTTAGGAGAGGAAGAGGGTATTAGGGTAGGCTGGCTATTCAGTTTTGCCATAGAAGGCTTATTGGGTATAAGGCACCAGCAAAGTCCTGAGGAAAAGTCTACACCATAACCCATAGAGCCTACTTCCTAGGACACGACCCCTATCCATCCCTGTCATCCCTGTCATTACATCTTCACAGGGACATCCCTCTTGTATGTTTTAAGAGTGAGGGAGAGAGAGAGCTATTCAGACTCTCTCCCAGCTTTGGATTATCTCTCTCTTCCTCACCAACTCTCCATATCCCTTCACCTCTTATCCCTGCTCCTCCCCATCCACCTTATAACCATAACATTACCTACTATTCTGCTTTCTCCCTTCCTCCTGCTTTTTTAAATCCCTTTCCTGAACCTGGGATCCTTCCCAGACTAAAGATAAGCTTCTACTCAAGGTTTTGAAAATAGGTCAAAAAAGCTAAAAGTTTTATGAGAAGTGGGGAAGTGGCAGTTTCATTCTAAGCTCCTGGCTCTTGATGGGGTCATGATAATATTGGGGTTACAAACCAAACATTACTCTAGAGAATTACATACTTAAACTCATTCCACACAGTGACAACCACTGTAATCTCACATCCAACCATCCCCTGTATTGAGCCCGTGCCAACCCCAACTAAGAATATCTCTACATCTTATCTCAGCTTGATGTAGTGTCAGAATATGAGACGTTCATCCCTTAATATCCTTTGATATTAAGTGTGTGTGTGTGTGGGGGGTGATAGGGTTGAGCATTGATGGAGATGAGACCTTGTGATTTTCACTATTTAGCAAATATTGCAAAATGTAATTTTAAAAATTGTGCTACCCATGATACATACCACTTCGTGCTTCCCCTATGCCTTCCACCTAGTTGATAAGCTTTCCAAAAATTCTAGACCTACAGGACAACTCCGGAGATCTCACAGGTAAAAGCTCAAAAGGCAAAAGTACAATACCGTATACAGGATAGGTACTTGTTTATTGAATGAGGAGGAGCAGTACAAGCCTTAGTATTCACTACAACTTTCTTTTTTATTTTTTATATTTCATATTGCCCAAATAAGACCTAAAACTCTTGAAAAGAGAGAGATGGATTTCGGACTTTGTATTTCCAGTATCCGAAGTGTCTTGTAGAATGTGAAAGCTTAATGTTAAATTTTTTTTAACATGATTAAAAAATATTTGTCTACTGTTTGCTTTTAAAAGGCTTCTTTTGGCCAATGTGAAATCCTGAATTGAGTTCATTACAGAGTAACATAATTCTGTAGACAAGTTTTAGAAGCAATTGAAAAATCTGCCATGAAGCCAACATTCTAGAAACTTGTGATGTTTTAAATAATTCTCCTTTTCTAGTCCTCAGTTCTCCCCTTCCAATCCCGCTTAGGTGATAAACAGGTTGGTCCTTTCCTAAAAAGGCAAGCATTCACCTGATAAATTCTATTAAATTATTATCAATTCTTTTCAGTAAGTCATGGATTCAGTTAATTAAATGTGGTTATGGGGAATAGCTCATTTAGTCTATCTCCATCTTCTTTTTCTTTTCAGAATAACTTCTTTTATCCCCCATGTTTTAGGAAAGGAAGCTTTAGCAAAACTACTAAGAGTTTTAGTTAAAATATAAAACCAAAAAACATTAAATAAAACATTATGTACTTTAAAAAACCCACAACTTGACATTATAAACTTCAGAAAAAAATAATAGATGAACTGGGGCAGGTAGGTGACACAGTGGATATAAAGGGCTGAACCTTAATACAAAAAGACTCATCTTCCTGAATTTTAATCTGTTCTCTGATATTATATGAATCAGGCATATCACAATCCTATTTGCCCCATTTTCCTCATATGTAAAATGAGAAGGAAATGGCAAACCACTTGCAGTATCTTTACCAAGAAAATTCCAAATGGGTGTCAAAGAATTAAATAAGATTGCATAGACTAAACAATAATAACATTAGACGCATTGTTTAAAGAAATAAAAGATGGGTGTAGAGCTCCTCCAGATTGCTTCAATGGTGCAAGATTAAATTTAAATTTAGTTAAAACATTTCAACTTCAAATATTGTTTATTGTCATTAAACCCTAACCCTCATTTGCATTGAATGGAAGTGATCTTTCCCTCTTGTGACTTCCTATACATGACACTTTAAACCCTACTGGTCCCTTTATTATCTTTATAGCTGTAATGGTCTTATGATTAGGGTTTTTCTTTTTTTTTAAAGCAAAGACAAGATTTTATTCATCTCTGCATTCCTACAACTTCTAGCAGAGTACCTTAAATCTTAAGGACTCAGAACATATTTTTTATCTAAAGATCTGAACAGATGCACACATATTCAAATACTATATTCTCAGTTCAGGTTTCCTATGCCAATATGCTATTTTTTCCCCTTTCTTCAAAAAAACTTTCAATCTCAAGGGTTTGTTGAACTCTCTTCATTCAACACACAGCCCAAAACTAATTAGTTATATTCATGATTCCACTGAAAAAATTATGGAAAAATTTTATTTAAAAAAAAGTAAACTAAGGCAAGTATGATTGTTTTCTCAGTCCCTTATACCCCACCTTCCCTTAATTATTATGCCCACTTAGTTTTACCACAATCAATATGACCTCCCCACCCTCACTCAATATTTCTTTTCGGATAGGGGGAAGCTTTTGGACAACAAACATTTTCCTATTTCTAATAGCAATGACTATTTCCCATTTTCTTACTACTCTTAGGAATTTAGATAACATTCCAAATTCTCAAGCTTAGTTTCTAATGGCCCTCAGTTTGGGCTCTAATGGCCCTTAGTTTCTAGTGGCCCTCAAAGATTAAGGAAATTTCGTGCCAAAACTTAACCTTTTTCCTGCTCAGATATACCATAATTTTTTAGCCCACCCTCCCAAGTGGAACACATTTTTGTGCTTCTTAATTTTACTTCCACTAAAAGGCAATAGATATTTGTGAGCCGTTTGAGTTATTCTGAGGAAATTATTCTAGCTAATATAAACGTTTGCTATTTTAATGAGAACTATAACGTTATACATAACAATTCCTACAACTAGATGAATAGTATGAGTTCTGCACAGCATATACAAATAGAACTATAAAACCTATAGAAGCCCTAAATTCTTCACTTAAAAGTTGGGTAAAATGCATTCTTTTCCTCCATTTTGCCACAGGAGTGAGTTAAGATTGTGTATACATTCACTAAATTGACAAGGCAGACAGTTCTAAAACAACAGAAGCAGCTGCATTGCCCACAACTCCTTCTCATTAAGCTCTACATTGAGTCTAGCTGCTATTCATAAATCCTCATTGTGTTTACTGTTACTGCTATACAAGTTTTTAAAATTATGAGTAATGAAAGCATCTGGTCTCTCTGGACCAGAAACACACCACTCCAAGGAGTTTTGTTTTTTTTAATCAAAGTAAACATATTCAAATTCAAGTGAAGGTAGTGGGCCTAAGTTACACGGAGGAAGATGAGTGTTCCCTGCCCCCAAGTCCTAAACCGAAAACACTGGGTTGCTGTGGGTAAATGGTCTTCCTGCACCCTATTCTTCCTGTTATTTTAATTTTTAAATCACGAAATGCTACACAAAAAAAGAAAGCTTGTCTGGACTTTACTATATATGGTCTCTTCCTGGGCAAAAATTAAAATTCCTACTGAACTATCACACCAACAATAGCTTACAAAATCCCAAATTATAAAATATCTCTACCATAACAAATTTAAGCGTTTTTTTTGTTGGTTTTTTTTTTTTGCCTATAGGTAAACTTGTTAAACCCAGCGATACACAAAATAGTAGAACAGGCATTTGGAGCAAACTTCACATTGCTTCAGAATTTTTTCAAAAAAATACCAATGTACTTATTTGCTTATTGTTTTGCATGATTTCGATAATTAAAACTTCTCCCAAATACAAAATCTTTCCCAATCCATTCCTCCCTTTCTTCCCTTTCTCCCCTTTCTCCCCACAGAACCATATGTCCGGATGAAAACTATCAACAACCAACACCACGGAAGACCCTAAAGCAAATGAGGAAGCTTCTTAGAAATTTGTAAACCACCACCACAACAAAAAACTCGGGCGGGGCAAGATCAGCTGATTATTGGCTGATTGTGGTCACGTGTCAATCTTGGCCATTGATTGGTTGAAACGTATCACAAGTTTGATTACTGATTGGCTGAATTCTTTTAAGTATTAGTCTGTCCTATTTTGCGCGGATGTTGCTCAGGCTTGCGACATTATGCATGTCTTTTAAACCCTTTAACTTTTCCAACTCGAAAGTACCAATAGATCCCTGAGAAATCTCTAAGAAAAATAACTATCATGTTGGGCACATAATGAACGATCGTTGCTGAACATAGTTCTTTCCTAAGGAGCATTTTCTCTGATTTTTTTTTTAATGAAAACACTTGCTTTTTGGTGCTCTATATAAGAAGAAAAGTCTTATTAAAATTCATTCTTTAGAATATATAGAAAATTCCATAGACAGATGTGAAATAGTTTTAACTTCAATTCGAAAAAACATTTACAAGACACCTGCAATTAAGCTAAAGAATTATATATGAAAAAATGAAAAAGGCAGAGTTTTTTTTTAACTCAGTGATTTTTGGGATAGGGAGAAATGAGATATTCATACAAATAAATATGATACAAGATAAAATGTTTTAAGGACAATGGACATATTCAGGAAAAAAGCTATTAAAAGGTATTAGGAGGGAAATATAACTTTAGACTGGGAGGAGAGATTAATGAAATTTTCAGTTTTCAAAAAGCTTCAACTGATGACCATTCCTAAATCCTTAGACAAATAGATATTTTAGGATTTTAATGCGATTCTGTGGGTGTGGTGGCTCATCTACTCCTACTCATGATACCCAATCAACTATCTAAGGTGGGAGTCTTACCTGAACATAGCACTGAAATCATAGGACAGATAATAAGATTTCTATTTAAAAAGGGACCTTAGAATCCAATTATCTCAAAGAAGGTGGGATATCTATGCAAAATACTAGTGTACCCTGACCCTTAATTACCATGTAACACTAATTAAATTTAACAGTTCTCAATGTACTTAAACTTTATTATGGGCAAAAGCTTTCTAAGAATAAACATTTTAATTTTCCCCGCAATTTCTTTCACTTTAGATTCTCAGCAATATCCCCTTTCTGTCCAGAAGACATCCATGTCTGTCTGAGCTGTTTTGACCAGTATGTCTCAATGAACCAGCACTGGGGTGGGGTGGGGTGGGGTAAGAAAGACCGAAATCTAATTCCTGTCTTAGAAATATTCCAGGGACTTCTGTGGTTTTTGTTTTTGTTTTATACTTAAATATGTGTACTCCTGAATTCCTCACTCAATTTGATTGTGGTAGTCACTATATAAATTCCTGATAAAGTTGCTTATAATACTTTTTCATTCATGGTCTGTTTTGTGAGAGGGTCTATATGTGCTTTCAGTTGTTCTAAGAACACACTTTTTAACCATAACAGACCAATTAATCTCTTATTTTACCATTGCCAAATAACTTGTTCTGAATAGTAAAGTCACAAAATGGGAGCTTAAAAACAAATCAGTTATGATAAGTTAAACTTATTAATAAAACTTATTCTTACTACAATCTAAAGGAACAATTTTGTTGACCAATGGATTAGTTTAAAAAATAGATCTATTCATTGAAATTAATTTAAAAAAAATTTTCCAAGATTCTAACATGACTGAAAATCTTAATTCTTCAAGGAAGTAATACAAATTTCAACCACAATAAAAAGGCAAATGAAGAGCCTTAAATAATAATATCCTAGTTTAAGGCAAAAAATGGGGATAAGTTTAAATGTTCTGACCTGTCTTAGAATAATGTTTTAACTGCCATAATTCCTTTGATTCAACTCTTATTCATTACCTTTCAAAAATGTTCTAGCACCCTTAACTTCTTTGAACAACCTGTAATGGTTAAGTAGAAATCTAATCTTTGTATGACATAAATAAATTTGTGTGTGACTTTAAGAGATTAGACATGCCAGAACATAATTGTTATATATGCCAGTTGCTAAAAAATAGATAAGTACATCAGAGATGGTATGAGAGAAATCTGAATTCCTTCTTACTCTGTAATATGTGTAGGAACCCACTTTTAAATGTAAGTGTTTGACAGCTTTTTTTCCCCCTCTATCTTATGACCACAGCAATATAACACAACTGTCTACAGTTGAATATGATCTGATTGTTGAATGTTTTGCATATATGTTTACATTCATTTAGAATCTTAATAGAATATTATAGACGGATGGGGTCATTCCAGATCACCTAGTACAGCTCTTCTCATTTTAAAATAAACACAGAGAGATTATATAGAATCATAATTGGGTGGAACCTCAGCAGCCATCTTTTTAACACTCTCCCTTTTTTCAGGTCTCATCTTGGGACTTAGAAGTGACTTGCTCAGTGATATGACTGAACCTACCTCTGAACTGAACAATAGACTTTGAGGTACTTAATGATCCCAGTTTAGATAAGATTAGGAGGCAATCCAGCCCAAGGTTTCCTAGTTTAGTTTTAAAAGTTTATCAACATTAACCTGGTAGTCCAAACCCTGGTTGGAAACCTTTTTTTGTAGCTAGTGCAAAGCATTAGCTTCTTCTTGTCCAGTTATGCCCTGGGTGCCTCCCTTCCATGTATCCAATATAGAGCTAGCCAATCATTCTTCCCTGCCCTTGTTACCCCCCAAAGGTATGTAAGACTTCCAAATTCTGTTACTCTTTGGGAGAATCATCTTTGGCCGTGATTCTCTCAGAGACAGCTGGGGAGGGGGCGGTGTGCAGGGGAAGAGAGTAGGAAAAATCATGAATCATGGAACCATGGAAAAATCATTCTAAATAAATTAATTTTTAAAAAAAGATTTGTTGTTGCTTTTTTTTTTTAACATTTTAGTGGTTCTGTGTTTTCCAAGTTAGCACTTTGAATATGCTCAATATTTTGAGTTGATTCTGCTGTTCTTTTTGCTCTGATAGCTTCTAACTTTACTTAATTTAATAGTCTTTCAGTTAATTTTGTTTGGATTAATTTTGTATAATGTAAATAAACTATAAGGGGACACAAGTCACCCTTCAGCAGGCCCAGAATTTTTATCCCAATTCTGCCAATCTTTTATTGTGGTAACTGTATGTTAGCCATCCTTGGTAGGTTAGGATTTTAAAGTATAAGATTAACTGTTAAGTTTTCTAGATATTTGTAATGGTGACAATGTGCTCACAAATTTCCTAGTAGGTCATTTTATTGATTGATTGATTTTGGCTACACAGTGACAATTTCAGGAAATTCTTATTTTCCAAAGAACTTAAAGCAAGAGTAAATGTGTGTGGGGTGGAAATTGAAGGGACTTTGGAAATTTCAAAGTTCGCCCTCTTGTATCACTTATTAAAAAATAATATGACCGTGGATATCAGTCCTTTAAAATATAAGACTTTATTGAGAGAAAGAGAGATGGGAGGAGGGGCACTGTCTCAGGTCACAGGTCCAAGACAGATACCCCAAGGGATTACAGAGAAAATGTGGGGCACTACCTCAAGTTGTGAACCAAGACAAATGCCCAATAAGTCACAGAAAAATCCCCTTTTTTATAGGAGCATAATATAAAGAAGTCTCCCAGAAAGGGTTACAATATTTTACAATAGTTGGAGACAGCATTGAATAGTTTTACATTGACTTTACTATTAACACATTCAAGTTAATTAACATCTTCACGCAATTGGAAAATAGCTTCACAATGGATACATCCAAACTGATCAATATTTTAAAGAAATGATCAGGAAGTTGGAGACAGATACAAAGAGGGGATTATCTAGGAGGGGCTACAAAGATAAAATAGGAGAGGCTTCAAAAGGGTACTCAAAATTGGTACTTAAGATTTGGTCCAACTGCCTCAAGATCTAAGACAATCAGCTTGGAACTCCTGCCAGGGGCAATTCCCAGACAGGCTCCCTTAAAGCTGCAAAGGGCAGAACACCAATCTTTAGATATTAATAACTTTTAATTATTTGATAATAACACTAATTTCTCACTCCACACAAAAGGTAACCTAGTAATTAACGTAAAATAAGAAATACCCAGATTAGAAGTAAAATTACAATTATCCCATTTTACAGATGAAAAAAATCAAGGTTTGAAAGTGTAAGTGACTTTGTAATTACTTATTTATTTCAATGGTATATGACTCTTTGTGACCTCATTTGGGCTTAGTAATTACAAAAATCTTCAAACCATGGCCTTTCAAGGCAGGAGGCCTGCAAGGGCTTATATTTTTATTGGGGCTGTTGAGAGGAGTGGTTGAGTTCTCTTACCCCTAATTAATAGGTTGTAAAAGTTTGGTCTATTCAGATAAAAATTAAGGTCTGTCAAAGTATTTTTTTTTCAGATTAGTCCTATTTATTCTCTTGTCTTTTGTATTTACTTAACTCTTTAAATTTTCAGAATCTGGCAAGAGAGAATATTTTTTAATTTCCAAATCAGAACAGATGCATTTTCTAATTCTTAATATTTCTTATACAAATAGTTCTTATAATAGTAACATGCATTTTTAAACAATATTTGAGGGTATGCTAAATTGTATGTAAAATCACTATAGAGAACTTTGCTCAAAATATGCCTTTGTAGTTTTAAACTCTTTTTGAACCTGACATCAGATGTTGGGTAGGCAGCTACAGGGACTGAATACTTCACATCAGGGAGCAAGGAATGGTAGCCCAAGTTTTGCATAGGTAATCTGAACCCATTAGGTTTTTGGGTATTTGGGTATATTGGGATTTGGGTATATTGAAAAGGGAGTGTGTTACAAAATAGTGGACCTGTGGAAACCATGATAGGGAATCATTTAGGAAAATGGTATTCCCAATCTTATAGCTAAAGTGTGGTTCATTATTTTTGGGAGAGGAATATGCAGATTACTTGAGTTAGGACCCTAGGTTCTGGGAAAAAAAAAATCTTTGAGATATCCAGCCCACCTTCCTACTCCCCACTGCCCTTTCAAACTTTATTGCTCCTTAGGGAACTTAACCACTGATATTCCCTTCCTTATTTCTAGGCCCCAATTTTCTTTCTACAATTTTGGGCAATATTCACCCTTTTTTTTGGCAGTGAAAACATTTATGTGGATTTTGAGATAGGGATATCACCTATAATATCGCCTGTGTTAGGGCCCATGAGACAGCAGGTAAGAGAACCTGAATAGCCTGGGCTGTTTCCTGTTACTGAGATGCCAGGCTGAGATTTCTCCAGTTCCTTTCCTCTGTCCCTGGCTATTCTTCATAGAAAGTGAATATAGTGACATTTTTGATTTTCTAAATAAATGAGCATACTGTGCCAACCAGATTATTGCTTATAAAAATGTTCTCATATTTCCAGCCAGGGATTGATTAATGAAGTGAGTACTAATAATACAAGCAACTCAAGGAGTCTCATATATTTTAGTACTTTTGCACAGTCTATCATTAAACTGATTAGAATTCTCACCCTCTTCTTGTGCTGTCACTTAAAACTTTTTCCAGTTCTCTGGACATGCAAAAATATTCATACCCTCAAGCAAAGATTGTCTGGCCTGCTGTAATCATCAGGGTTGTTAGGATCCCATTTTAGGTCCTATAAAGGCCAATTGGGATGACATCTAAGGTTGGGTACTGCCCTTTGGGGGACGGGCACCAACCTACTTGCTGCTGTTTTGATGGCTTGTCTTTATATGAGGTGAGAAGAATTACCATTAAATCAGGTAAATCTCCCTAAGGGTCTTCATCAAATCTAGGGAATGTAACTTCTAACGGTAGAGGGATCTCAAGGGCTGCTAGGTTTGTGTTGTCTGATAGAAACAGCACAATCCTAATTGGACAGAGGAGAGATTGCCAACCAGAGTCTCTGCTGGGGTCTGGGGGCCCAAAGCAAATACACAGAACTGTACAGTTGAAATAAGACAAATTTCAATGAAGAAGAAAAGGAGATGTGCTTGTCAAGACACCCCCAGACTTTGCTGGGATTGCCTGATATGCAGGCTTAAACCTGGACTTATTATAGTTTTAGCAGGGGTAGGGGAGAGGAATGAGTGGTCTACAAACATGACTACAGTGGGGACTTAATGGTATACAAAAATAGAATGTCCTGGAAGACAGAATATCCTTGGCTTCTTAGGTGCAGTCTTTTATTCAAGACCCTCCAGGTAGATAAGACTGGTTTGGGCCAGCTCTGTAGTCTGCCACTGGGAGCTTAGTCACAAAGGGTTACTGTTATATCAAGCAGAAACCTGATTTGGGGAGCATCTTGATTGGCTGGTATTGGATAAAAACCATATCCTTTGATTTCAGGATCTGGGGAAAAAGGTAACTCAAGGAAAATAGAGTAGTTAATCTCAGGATTATTTTGACAAAATATTTTTAGATGATCTAGTTGGTTTTGGTTTCTGTTTTCCATGGCTTTGCTAGATACTCTTCCTTATTCCATGCTATAAGTTTTCCTAAGGTATTTACTTAGCAATTTGCTATTTTGGGCTATCATATTAAAAAAAATTCTTAAATGTGACCTTACACTTAAAAGTTTTTAATTTAATTTCCAAATTTGCTTTCTTAATTGGTCAAAAGAGATATGGTCTCCAAGAATGCCCTTCTAAGGTATCTGTTGTTTTTCAGGAGTCCCTCTTGAAGAGCCCATATGTGGTTCAGCTGAATAGCCTGCTCATAGCATGGTGTTCAGTTTATGAATTTAATTGGAGTTCAGGAGTTCCTAAGAAGAATACCTTCCTGACTTCAAAATGTCAAAAAACTGAATGCCAGTTTATTAACACCAGAACTGTGTTATATATAATAAGTGGTCAGTTAATGGCTATGGAAAAAACCCAGGGATTATGTCAGTGCTTTGAGTTGGAATGAAGACTCATGGAAGGACACAGAATTCCCTCACTGATCCATGCTCTCTACTACTGGGTTCACAATGCCATGCTTGCCTAATGTAAGTGCAGTGGCCAGTGAGTTCTGTGCTCCAAAAATTTCTGAGCCTAGAACTATTAAAAGGACCTGGCCATCTTCAATGAATTGGATCCCAGATCATCTTCATAATCTGAGATTCCTCCTTGTTATGCAGTACAGGTTTTATGATGCTTTGTTACTGAAGGATCAGAAATGGTACAGGGTAAACTTACAAAGTCTCCGTGTTCAACATATTTATATGAGGGGTGACAAAATGGATTTTGCTGCTACTTCAATTTCTTCATCTTTTTTCTCATGTTTTGGGTAGGTCACAAGGCATGGGTTCTCTCTCCAAAGTCATCATAGGATAGATTCCTCCCCTATTGGGTGATGGGGGAAATAACAAATAGTGGAGAGGCACCCAAAGTAAGCAAGGGACACTTTCCATGGTATCAAGCATTTATAACATGCAGTAGAATTGTTGGGTACAGAGTAGAGGTCCTTTTGTCCAAGCTGGGCTTATTAATCAAATCTAGTCAGCACTTTGTAATGAAGTAAATGCACTACGAAATTTGATTCAGGTCTTATTTTAAAGTTATTTTAAAGAAGGATATGTTGGAAGAACTTGACTGGCTTACTGCCTGTATTCTGCCATCTTTGTTTAATAATGTAGTATTTGTACACAACTTAACTCCCAAGGGATGTTGCAAGGGAAATGTTTTGTACACCAGAAAGCTAAATAAATATCAGAACCATTAGTGTAATGCAAAAAACATCAAGTAACTTGCATTTAAATTCCTGATTTGGATTTGAATACAAGCTATATTGTATTTATTGTAGTATGTTGACTCAATCAGGTTGCTCAACTTTTGAGAGCCAGGATTAATGGAAGAAAACAATTATTGGCACAGCTTTAACATTATTTCTAAAAGAACACATTTTCTTAAAGCAAGCTATTCTTTGTGCTAGAATCTGCTATTCCACTCTGGAAACATTACAAAGTCTTGAAGATAACATGATAGCTAAAGAACAACTTGGTTCAGTGAGGACAAAGGATAAAGGAAAACAGCACATCCAACAAATGAGTTGGACCCCACTTTGAATAGCAAAGGGAAGGCAAAGAATTGGAGAATGAAGCAAAACTATATCATATACCTGACTTTGCTAAAGACTATTACTATTTTCTGAGACTATTACTCTTCAATATAGCCAAAGGCTAAAGGCACTAAAGGTGCCAAAATGGAAATCACAAAAATCAATGATAAAGAAATAAACATTTATGCAGCCACTCTGTTCTGGATTGTCCTTACTCCATCTCTAACTTGACTTGGCCTTCAGTTCAGCTTATCTCTTCATTTTTTCTCCCCTCAAAATATCCTACTACAAATGACCCATGCAAGGAATTTTGTGTGGTTCAGTCCAGATGCATTCTAGAACTTATGTCCTAGTCTTTATCATTGTACATGCTCCTTTCATAAACAGCCTTATGCCTCTGCAGGTATTACTTTTTTTTTACATTTTTCCATTTTCCTGGTTACCTTGGATATGCAGGATGTTAAGTGAATTAGAGAGCATATGAAATTATAAGCCAAGAAATCAATAAGTAAGTCCAACTACTTTAAAAATTTTTAATGCAGCTTATATTGACTTAGAAACAAATTTACAGATACAGAAAAAGCACTTTATAATCATAAGGTGTTAACACAAATGTGCTACTGACGTGGGCATTGTATCCCCAGAAATGCAGGCAAACTATTAACAGGGAAATTCCTTTGCTCCCTTACATCCTCATGACTACTAACACCGAACACCTGATAACCCCTATAAACCCCCAAGAGTATTATCCTCCTTTGATTCTCCTTTAGATTTAAGTTGGACAGAGAGATGTACCCCCAGGCTATGCCTCGATACTAGTGGGCTGTATCTTAGACATCTGTCTGTTCCCTAAAACTAAAGAATATTTTATGAGAGTCATTGCCTATGTCTCCAGGCAGACCCCAGTCAGATGACCAAACCCCTGAATGAATGCCTGAGGGTTTACCACTCTAGAGTCATGTCCTCACCATGACACAGTGTCTGTTGTAAAGAGTATAAAATCCCCAGAATTGATGTTGTCTAGGCGATAGCTTTTCCATCCATGTTGTCCTCCCAAGGAGCAGACTTCCATTTTACTGTTCCACCTGTACTATCCTCCTGGCCATTCTCAACATTACTTTCTAAATTAATAAAGTTATCTTTTTATTTTTAAACTAAGTTCCAGTCTTGCATTCTTGCAGAAAGGTATCCTTCCCGAATTCAAGGGGTACACCTCTTCACCCCCATAACATTACTATACATAAATACAAATCATACTTCATAAGACAGCAGAGAATGTTGGGATTTGGATTTCTGAAAGTTAGTTTAATAAGCTAAGGTATGTATTATGGAAACATAATTCCTTCTCCAAGTGATATAAAGCATTAACCAATTAACAGCCTTATTCTGCTGACTATAGAACACTATAGGAGCTCCTATTTTGTGTGATGAGGAATATGGTTCTTCTTCAAGAAAGAGAGAAGAAAAAACCATCAGAGGAGATGGAGTACTCTGGGTACAATTTTTAACCCCTTTGAGCCCCAGGAATTAGGAGTTAGTTCATTAGCCGATGATGTAATATAGGAGACCAGGAAAACTATTTTAAGTTCCAGGCATAAAACTGGGAGTTGTATATTTACCAAAATTGTTTGCCACTGTCCCTATGGATATACAATGTAAAATACAAATTCCAAAGAGATTCTTTATAAAGAATAAGATTCCCTGGGGTCATCTGCATATAACACTAAGCTGGTTACTCAACCAGAAGGTGAACCATAATCAATTAGAAGCATTCAGTCTAATTCTTGAAAAGGAAAAGTCAAGCGCATAAAGAAGGTTTATTGCTTATTTACTGTTGGGTAGACAACCTGTGGTGCTATTCTAACAAGTACATATATCTTCAATGGGCACTGAGTATGACCATTGAGTTGGACTCCATATTGAAAAAGAAGGGGAGAAGTTGAATTGTCTTTGGAAAACTGTTCAGTGCTTGCAATGGCTCCAAGTAAGCTTCTATCTAAAACAAGGCTCTGATTTTTGATAGTAACATTATAGTCAGGTGGTATTATTTGTGTAGATATTATAGAACAGAGATATCAAACATGCAGCTGCAAAAATCCACACTACTGTCTAACCAAATTAAATTGTATTTGACCAATGTTAAATAAAATAAAAAAAATTACAGCATAGACAATGTTGATTTTTGGTTTTCTAAGTCTGTGTGGCTGACAGGGATTTTGTTACTATTTGAGTTTGACATTACTGATCTTCATCTTTGAGGAAGTATCCTTGTTTATGAGAGTATAGAGCCATTGGACTCCTGTGAGAATTTTGACATTAGTAAAATGACAAGAACTGAAAAGTATGCAATTTGAGTTTTATTATTAGTTAAGTTATTACTGAGCTGTGGAATAATTGTCTCTGTTCCATCATTTCTTTTACTTGACTTAGGAATTTTAAGTGGTTCAAAATGAGAATAGATATGAAAGTACTTTGAAAAGTTAAGATGGAAGGTCTATGTTCAAATTTGTCTTCTGACACTAGCTTTGTGATCTTGCAGAAGTCCCTTGACCTCTGCTTGCCTCTGTTTCCTCATCTATAAAATGGTGATCACAATTTTTAGGGTTGATGAGATACTCTTTGTGAAGCAATTTATAAATCTTAAAGCAATATATTAATTCTATCAATTATTTGTAATTATACTATATCATTTGATATTAAAAATATCCAAAAATAATATCTCCAGAACATGGATATTTTCTTTAAAAAACTGAAACATAATGGGCATGATATTAGATTAAAAAATTTAGTCATTTAAACTGCCATTCTTTTTTATATCTGAAAGGATTGTGTCACATACCTGCCTTACTCAAAGATTGTATAAATAGCATGCCCATGATTTAAGAATACATGTGCTACCTTGTATTATTGCAGTTTATAAGTTTGATGACAACTAATTTCCCAAGGTAGAAAAAAAACCCCAGAGCTACTGTTTATTTAATTTAATAGCCGTGTGTAGCAAGATGTATGGCTAAATGAACTCTTAAGTAATATAATTACAAGTGATCATGATACCTGCAGTCTCTTGGGACTATTTTTGTCTTCACAAGTTTAACATTATCAAGGAAACATTTTAAAAAAATAAATACATTTAGGTATGTCTGAGCAGTGGTGAGAAGAAGGAAGAGAATGGAAGAGTCAAGAAGTAGATGAAAATTGGATACTGACTTCTTTGGACAACAAGAGGGTAAAACTATCCTTTGTATAAGTACACTGGCAGGAATTGAACTAATTCATAACAATCTCATCCAAGCAATTTGTGCTATGTTTCATTGGAAAATGATGTAGCATGGTATATTTTTGCATTCAGGAGAAAGAAGTATGTCTTCTATGAAGAGATCTTGACAAGAAATACCTTCAACTTTCCTTCATGATTACATGAGTACTAGTCTTGTGTTTTGACACTAGGATATATGCAGAACACTTGAAATTTAAGGACCAGGCCTGTTCTGACAAGTTTTTGCAAAATTACTTGAATAAGCCAGTGCTCCTCTGTCCCGGCAGTACATTACGTTATAATCTAGAGGAAATAAACTGCTCAGGCATAAATGTCTTAATGATAATCTACAAATCATTAACCAGACCAGATATTTACTTGTATTGTTAAATTTCATTTGGTCACTACTAGATTAAGCAATTCTTATACTAGAATACAACTCTGTATTGTTTCATTTTTTCAGTGCCTAAAAGGATCCCTATTTTGGGATATTATAGTTGTGAAGCACATTACCTTCTAAAGAAAAGGCATTATTTTATACAAATTCAAGTGATTAAGATAGATCTCAGGCAGAAAAAATATTCTTAAATTCCAGAAAAAAATTTGTTAATTGATTGATTGTTAACAATTACAATTTGTGGATTTATCAGTAACTCTGGCTGTTCTGTTAAGAAGCATCATTACCTCCTCCTGCAACATAGTGCCAAGTCTAACCATCTTGTCAGACACAGGAGTCTTGGGAGTGCCAACACTTCCCATATCATGAGTCCTCCTTCCAGCCTGGCCCTCATAGGTATTATTCAGAGAGGCAACTCTTATGGAGAAGGGTTCAAAACCATCACCACTCCCCTTTCATTCCATTCTACCCATAGAACAGATGAGCCAGCTAAGCTAAAGCAGGAAAGCATTCTGAAGGAAAGACAGGAGACAGTATGTACCAGATAAATCAAACCAGCACCAGCAGTTTGATTAAAATCTCCTCCTAGATGTTGCTGGAGATAGCCAGGACCCTGAACCCAAAAGCCTTGGAAACAGCAATGCTTCCAACCCTGTACTCTCAACCATGATCCTGTGAAGCAACTCTTATAGAAATAAAGCTTGACAACTGCTTCTTCATAAGAGATTTAGCTATTGAAGGCACTGAAAAGCAGGTTATTGCCATCAGATTCTTTAGGCATTAGAAATTTATATGATTTTATCAGTGTAACTGACATTAAAGAAGTGTCATTACCATCCATTTCACTGCTACATACTAAGGCGCATAGGAACCTTTCATATGACATGGAGCTAAAGTTTGCCTCTCCAGTAGAAGGTGAGCTTTAGAGCAGGGCTTGTCTTCCTTTCCAATTTGTATCCCCATGTTTTAGCATAGATTAACTACTTACAATAAGTGCTTTATTCATTTATTTATTCTTTTATCCAAATGCAGATGAAAGAGACTCTTTGATCAATCAAGTATTCAGAGGGAGAAAAAGAAACAGACTACATAATCCTGGCAATACAGGCTGGAGACTGAAGAAAATAAATATTATTGATACATATTTTTATAGTAATCCCCAAAGCAGAAAACAGGTTAATCCAGACAGTAACACAGAATCAGTAGTTTTCTGGTGAGATGAGGGTTTGGTAAGTAAACAGTAGTGCAATCCAGCCAAATCAACAAATTTTTATTAAATACCAATATGTGCTAGAGGTTCAGCCAGATGAGAACTTGAGGCAACTTTGCTGCTTATCCAAGAGAAACAAGTTCTCACATTAGCTATGTCCCCCAAATCTGTCTCATTCTTTTTTCTCCCCCCCTAAGAAAGCCAGGTAGGACAACATATAGGTTGTTCTTATATTATAAGATATATATATATATATATATATGCATATATTCCCTGTTTATGTTGTGAAACAAGACAAATGCTTACAATTAGTAAAAAATTCATAAGGGAAATAAAGTGAAGAATGGTATGTTTCAATTTGCATTTGAACTCTGTACCTTATATGGCCGTCGATATCCTTTTTCATCATGATTTCCTAAGAGTTATCCTGGATCCTTGCCTTGGTGATAAAAATGAATCATTCACAGTTGATCATCATACATTACTGTTGTTACCGTGTATGCTGGTTTCCTAGTTCTGTTCACTTCACTTTGTATCACTTCCTATAAGTCTTTGCAATTTGCTTGTGATCATCTTGTTTGTTATTTTTGATGGCACAATAGTATTTCTTATAGTCATATACTGCAACTTGTTCAGCCTTTCAGTTTCCAGTTCTTTGCTGCCACAAAAAGAACTACTATAAATATTTTAGAACAGAGTTTCTTTTCCTTGATTACTTTTGGAAGTAAACTGAATAGTTATTACTGAGTCAAAATAGATGCAGTCTTATAATTCTTTGACTATAGTTCCAGATTGCTCTCCAGAATGGTTGGATCAGTTCATAGTTCCACCAACAAAAATATATTAGTATCCCTATTTTTTTACATTTCCTCCAACATTTGTCATTTTGCCCTTTTATCAATTTTAGCCAATCCAATAGGTATGAAATGATATCTCAAAATTGTTCTGATTTGCATTTTCTAATCAATAATGAATTAGAGAAAATTTTCATATATTTCTATATAGCTTAGAATTCATCATCCAAAAATTGTGTGTTTATATCTTTTTTATTTATTAATTAGTAAATGGTTTTGTAATATTTCTCCATCTGCTACCTTTCAACAGTAAAGCAGAAACAAAACAAGGAGAATTGTGTGTGGCATTTGGAGTCTCTGCTTAGGAAATAGTGACATCTATTAAGCAATCTCTATTCTTCTTCTACTATTAAGGGCACAATAATAAAAATAGATCAACATCCAGACAAAGAAAACAAGGTCTTGGATCAAGACATACTTTCAGGGTGCTTCACACCTTTTGCAATATCATCCCCTACTGGCAGTGAGTCATCTGAGGACTGTCAACAGTCATCCTGAATGTCTCACATGACTACACCCCATCAGGAGTCTCAGAACTCATAATGTAACTGTAATAGACTTGGTACTGTTAGGACGTTCTATTGTCACTCATGCTCTCACCCAGTCTCAGCCAGAAGTTACAAGTGCAAAGTCGTGTGAAATTGAAAAATTATAGTTCAGAGATTTTTAGCTGTATGGGCCATTTGATTATTTTTATCCCCAATAGTTGATTTTTTTTTTATTCCCAACCTTCCTTATAAAGGTACAGAAATTCAGTGGAATTAAGGGAGGGGGATGGAACTGTCAGTGAATTACTTCAGGACTTGAAGAATTAAAGCTATGCTTTGTCAGTTTTCTAGAAAGATATGCTCAGAAATTCAATGCATTGTAAATTAATGAGTACTTGGCACTTGGTTCCAAAGTGGTGATGGTAGGCAGGAAAGTTTCTTAAAAGCTTTTAGTTTGTTTTTAGAAGAGTGAAGCTGAGAGAATTCTTTTAGAGGCTTCATCAAACCCAGGAGTTAAAGCTTTGCAGAAAAATTACTTTTGTCTCAACAAAAAATAATAAAAGATGTGCCCAAAATGAAGACAAAGG
Organism: Monodelphis domestica; assembly: GCF_027887165.1. Taxonomy (NCBI): domain Eukaryota; kingdom Metazoa; phylum Chordata; class Mammalia; order Didelphimorphia; family Didelphidae; genus Monodelphis; species Monodelphis domestica. The sequence goes on along the minus strand of NC_077233.1, from coordinate 241,817,460 downwards.
TAATCATGAATTTCTGTTTTTAATACTACCAGGAAATGTGTTTTATTTTATAATGTTTCAGACAGTTGCACATAATCAGTGGCACCTGAATAACCATAAATTCCCTCAAAAGGAAACAATCTTGCTTCTCTCCTGAGAAAAGAGAAAGAAAAAAGGAGGAAAATTATTTGCCTTCATCTTTTTCTTGCTTTTGAATACCTAAGAAAAATGAAATAAGGATTTACCTCTCTCATTCATTCATTTATTTACAAAGGACTGCTGTATGCAGAACACTGGTAGAAACAAGGAATGAAAAACATTTATATGACACTGCCACCTTCATTCTAGTATCATTTAAGTAAGTTGGAAGATAGCACACAAAAAATTAATGCATAATATTTCATCATAACATTTTTTCCATTACCCAACAAAATGATATACAAGGGGGAAAGTCAGAGACTGGAGATGAGAATTGTTTGGAAGAAGACTTCTTTTTTTAATAAATGATTTTATTTATTTTTGTAAAAACTATTTATTTACAATATTTTTCCATGCTTACATGATTCATGTTCTTTCCTTCCTCTCTTCCCTCCTGCCTCCCACAGATGACAAGCAATTACACTGGGTTTTACATGTATCATTGTTCAAAACCTGTTTCCATATTATCAATATTTGCAGTAGAGTGATCATTTAAAGTCCAAATCTCCAATCATATACCCATCAAACCATGTGATCAGTCATATGTTTTTCTTATGTGTTTCTACTCCCACAGTTTTTTCTCTGGTGTGGATAGCATTCTTTCTAATAAGTTCCTCTAGATTGTCCTGGATCATTGTATTGCTGCTAGTAGAGAAATCTGTTACTTTTGATTCTGGTTCTGCTCATTTCACTCTGCATCAATTTCTGGAGGTCTTTCCATATGTAGAAATCTTCCAGTACATCATTCCTTTCAGCACAATAGTATTCTACTACCATCAGACACCATAATTTGTTCAGAGCCATTCCCCAATAAATGGACACAATATTATTGTATGAGTATTTTTCCCCCTTATCTCTTTGGGGTACAAACCCAGCATTGGTATGGCTGGATCAAAGGGAAGGCAGTCTTTTAAAGCCCTTTAGGCATAGTTTCCAGAGTGGTTGGATCAATTCACAGCTCACCAGCAATGCATTAGTGTGGAGGAAGACTTCTTGGGGCAGATAACATTTGAATTGAGTTTTGAAGGAAAGGTAAGAATCATCCAGTGAAGAGTGGGAGAGAAGATATTAGAAAATACAGCGTATTTATGTATGTCCTGCCCAAAGTACATATATATTTCCTACATGTAATATTGGAAGGGGAGGGAATTTCTTATCTTTAATATTGTATCTTAAATTAATTTTAGGCAATGAGCAAATTATTACTATTTAAGCAATTAAAGTGTTTAATAAAGCTATTATATGGTTACCTTCTTTTCTGGACTGAGATTTAATATTACTTTAGCCTTTTTGCAATATTCTGGAATGAGTAGTGACATTTTATAGAAACACGTATTCTTAATAGGAACAAAATGGGAAAGGACTGCAAGAGAATGATAATTTAAATATATGTAAGGAGTTAGGGAAGTCTAGGGAGTTGGGTAAACTCTGAGATAGTAATCCTGTTGACTCATCTTCATACAGTTTGTCTTCTGCCTTTTAGGTGGAAAGTTCCTAATGACTCTCATATTGGGCATGACTTTTCCTTTCTCCAATCCCCTGATTGCTTTGTCCTTCAATGAGGAAGAGAGTCAATTTCAACACCCAAAAAGCAAAATGGCCATGGCCAATAGAAAGTGAAAAGTGTAAAATCACTGTGTGTGGATGCTACCTTAATTTTTAGGGGGCTTAGTCACCAGCTTTTAATTAAATTAAAATATTTCAAATTTTGTGTTAGGCTTATACCAAACACCTTCCTAACTTGATTGAGCTAACAGCTTTAAAAATCCAACCTAACTAAGGTTTTACTCATTTCTAGAAACGAGAATCCACCCCTTCTCTCTTCCTTTTTATCTTGTAGGGCCTACCTTGTTTTGTTGTACTTAATGCTTCATTGTCTTTAACAGATATTGTGGTTTTTTACAAATTGAAGATTTGTTAGGACCCTTCCTTGAACAAGACTCTTGGACCAATTTTTCCAACAGGATGTACTCATATCATGTGTATCTGTTATATTTTGCTAGTTCTCACAATATTTCAAACTTTTTCATTATTAAGCTTGTTTTGGCAATTTTTGATGGTACTACAAAATTTTCTTTGATTCCACTAAGCTAAATAAATAGATGTGTGTATATTCTTGACTGTTCCACTGACCAATCCATTCCCCTCATCTCTCTCCCTCTGCTTGGGCTTCCTTATTCCCAGAGACACAACAATATTGAAATATTAGACCAATTAATAGCCCTGTACTACCTTCTAAGTGTTCAAAGGAAGAGTTAATTGATGCTGTGAAGCAAACTTTATTGTTGCCTTATTTTAAGGAATTGCCACAGCAATCCCCACATTTAATAACTACAACTCTGATGAATCAATAGCCATCATCATTAAGACAAGGCACTCCACCAGCAAAAATATTACAAGTCCCTGAAGGCTTAAATAATGGTTAACATTTTTATAGCAATAAAGTATTTTTAGCTAAGGTCTACGTAGTTTTTTTAACTTAATTTTTTTCCAATTATATGTAGAAACAATTTTTAATAATTGTTATGACTTTTTTTTTAAATTATGATTTCTCTCTCTCTCTTCTCCTACCTCCTTGAGGTGATAAATACTATGATGTGGATATACAAGTGCAGTCATGTAATATTTATTTCCATATTCCTCATGCTGTGAAAGAAGACATATTGCATATACAAGAAAAAACTCATCAAATGAAAAATTGAATGCTTTGATCTACAGTCAGACTACAATTGTTCCTTTTTTGGCTGTGGATAGTTTTTTCCACCATGAATCCTTTGGGGTTATCTTGGAACTTTGCATTGTTGATAATAGATTAGTCCTTTACAAGTAAGTTATTATATAATATTTTGGTTACTATATACAACATTCTCCTGGTTCTGCTCACTTTACTTTATATCACTTCACATAAGTTTTTCCAGGCTTTTCTGAACTTATCTTGTCCATCAGTTCTTATGATTCAATAGTATTCTATTCAGCCATTCCCCAATTGATGGATATCCTTTACATTTGTGAGCTGATATAAATAATTTTGTACAAGAAGATCCTTTCCCCATCTCTAATGTCTTTGAGATAAAAGAACCAGTAAGTGGTATTGCTAAGTCAAAGGATATGCATAGTTTTATAGCCCTTTGTGTGTGATTCAAGAATGTTCTCTAGAATGGTTATATCAATTCACAGTTCTACCAGTAATATATTAATGTCCCAGTTTTCCCACAGCCTTTTCAACATTTATCATTTTCCTTTTTTGGTCATATTAGCCAAGTGGTAAACAAAGCATGCATAACAAGAACCAAGTATGGGCATAATGTTTTCTTGATGTTGTTCTGATAAAGATGTTTCCATGGCCAACAAGGATGTTCCCAGAGCTGTCAGGATGTGATAATGTGCCCCAAAGAGGCACATATACATATACCTTCCCTTTATGTAAAGGGGTGATTGGAAGGCCAGGTTTCCTTGTGTAACCTGGCCATGAAGTTGAAGCCCTAGCATCCCACAGTCCCCTACTGAGGTATAGAGATGACAATTTTGAGAATTGAGAATTTTGAGAATAAGAGAAGGGGCAACTCACAGGTATAGTTCACATTTCAAAGTGGAGAACTCAGATAATGAGTTACAAAGGCTAAATATGAAGTACTTGATCTAGGGCAGCAGTACATGTATTATAACATGTCAAATCAAAATTCAAACTCATGGCTGCCTCATTTCTTCCACTTGGGAAGCTCTTAAGAGTAAGTGGAGCAGGTAAGGGTATACAAGGTAATAGAACAGATCACTGATTCTGGGTATTTCATCTGGCTAGTGCATTGATAAAGTGTCACTAGGGCAGATTCTTCTGGCAAGGTTGCCAATATAAGACATGAGGGAGATGAATAATCCAGTCCTTACTGCTCAATCCAGCATCTCCTAGGAGTTGAATTTCATGCAGTTATCTTATTTGAGGTATCTTCTGATGCCATCTGGCTGGTTCTTTTGAGGATATGCTGATTTCCTGAGCAATTTCAGGCAAATCTGGTTCCCCAATTTAAATGGACACATTAATTTAAAAAATGGGTCTTAAAACAATTAAATGGAGGTACCTAATTTTGATTTTACAGTTACTAGTTGAGTATCTTAGGTATCAAATGAATGAGTTAAAGTAAAACATGTTGGCTCCACAGCAAATTTTTTTTCACAAAGAGATATTACTTTTTACATCAAGTAATAAACCTAAGTAAAATCAGATTTTCTCATCAAAGTGTAACTCAAAGAAAAACTGAAGATGTTTTTTATTTTATCTTAATAATTAACAAAATAACAGTGTGGTCTCATAACTGTAGCATCAATACCCAATTTTTAAGGACCTCGTTTTATACATACTTAGGAAATTGTTAGGAATAAGGTACTGCAAAAACTTTATTTATCAACAATAACACAACATGTTTTGCCATGGCTAGAGACCTTTGCCATGAAAGGAAGAAATAGGGACAAGTTTACAACAGAATCAGGCCTGGGCCACTAGGTGTAAGGACACAGAATGACTCAACAAATACACAAGATTGACTTTAGATCGATAATCAATCCAAATGTCCAAGTCCAGTGGAGGAAATCCCTCCCCCCCCCCCTTTGTCTTCTTCAATATAAGAGATTAAAACTTGAGAACATCAAATTAGGAACACATAATTTTGAGAGTTTTACTTGTTATATCATAAGGAACTAAATTGAATGAGTCTATTTACTCTCAGATGCTTCTAGCAGGAAAATATTCTCAATTCTACTACTACCATAAATGCATTCTACACAATTGTGAGGAGAGTGAAATTAATCACATCATTATGAGAATATTATAGTATTAATGTACTAGTATTTAGGTCAGGGAAATACTTTGTCTTATTGCTGACAAGATTAAGAATGAAATGATCCCTATTATGACAATTCAGAATGTTCCTTCACTGTAGCAAAAGTCAGCAGGGGGACTTATGTTTTATATTTATTACAATGAAAAATGAAGGCATGTATTTGCCTTTTTCAGGGGAATTTTCTGTGTGAGGAAAAAGGGAAGAGATATAACAGTATAAATAGTATTCTTCACTTGAGTTTGACTTCAGGTGTGGGTCATAGTTCATAGTTAATCACATGGAGAGGCTCATTATGAACCACAGGACATCACAACCTGGCCAAAATATTTACTTATGTGGGAAAAAATGTTTTTATTTACCAGGGTAGGGTAGCTAAGTCAAGAGAATCTTACTTTCACCTTCACAAAGTTGTTCCCTCAACAATCCCAGAAACAAAAATCCAACTAAATCAGTCCTCAAAATACAGGAATACATGGCATTACCTTTGAATGTTAGAAAAGTGGCTTCATGAGAAATCAGATACAAAGCAGGAATTACAATTTCAAATAGCAGCAGATTAACATCCCCAATGATTTTTTCCTCAAACAGCAAAATTCCACTAATTATAAAAAGTGTTTCATAGGGAGAAATAAGAAAATCTCAATTTTTTCTAAAATTAAAAGAGCACAATGTTCACTATAAATTAAAGAATTCTTATTGCAAAATTATTTCCATTCACCATTTGGTTTACTTTTGAGATAACAAGAGAGCCAAGGGGAGAATAGCAGACCACCAACCAGTAGTCTTATAAGAAGCTAAAATCAAAGCTTAGGTAATTCTGCTTTGGAAGGGAGAGGCCCTAGTTCACTAAACTGAAGTGCTAAAGTTTAAGAGTTCTTAGAATCCAGATCAATTAGGAAACTCCAAGAACTTCATAAAGAAAGATGCCAAGAGAATTTCGCTATGTCTTTACACATTAAGATTATTATTTCGGCTTAAAGAAAAATTTATCCTATCAAATACTTAACAAATTACAAACATTTTTATCATAAGCTTTCAACCCACAATCTCTTTAGCCTCACAATTAAAAAAAGGAAATTGCTATAGAATTTCTCAAATATAAAATTTCATAGAAAATTCAGAACACAATCAGTCAAGTATATTTAGAACAGAATGAATATCTTATTCAGCAGGCTAAATAAAAAACAAAATAATCCAATATGGTCAAAATTTAACATGTATATAGTACCTATCACCTGGTAGACTTTATGAGGATTGTCATGGTTATTAATGCCTAATTTAAAGAGTTTCAGAGGGCCTGGTAATTTACAACACAGGACAGTTAAGTAGAAGGTGCAAATTTTTCCATTTATGAGGTAACCAGTCTTAAAAGTTCAAATAATAATGGAGTAAATGTCAATTTGAAAATCAGTCTTTTAAGTGGCAGAACATGATGAAAGACATGTTTTATCAAAATTTTCCTATACCATGTGGACATTGCTTTGTTTGTCCTCTTCACTTGCCAGGCTCTGTAGTAACCATGGTTCAATTATATAGGCCTCTCAACAACCTTGAAAGGTGGTACAATTATCATTATTCCCTTTACAAGCTGCAAAAGTGACTTATATAGTTCTTATGTATCAGTTTCCCTAATGGGACACATCATTGTAAATGAGCCTGCCCCATAGTTTTTAGTTTTAGGACAAAATTTCAAACAAATAAGTTCTTGATTTGTAAACTAATGGCAATATTTAAATCTCAGTTTTCAAAGGCTCTTCTGTTTTCAGTTAGATCATTTTAAACAAAGAAATTCATGGTCATACTCCCAGATCTCCACAACAATTTCTTTTCTAGAATATTTTTAATTTACCCAGAAAGTCAAATCACTTTCCTTTATTTCTCCATCTTAACCTTACTGAAGAGGGTAGGTAAAGGGTATATATATCTCCCAAAACTGAGACTTTGTGTTTGTCCCCTAGGCAGGGAAGTTACTAATTTTACAAAGACCTTTAGAATCGCAATATAAAGAAACACTTTCCAACAATCAGCCAGTCAAACAAATAAAAATGAACTAACTGAATGACAGATAAAACAACACCTTCTTGTAATCTTATATTGGTTTGGAAAGGGAAAAACATGCAGTACTTGACAGAGACATTTCTCTTAAAACATGTCAAAGCCATTGTTTATTTCAGTGGCATCAGACCTTTGCTCAAATCTACTTTTTTAAAACTCCCAAAGTGTTTGTTTTTGAACCTCTTATTCACAGTGTTTGTGTGAATAGCCCTCAACTTTCATTTAGCTTTCTACCCATTCTTCTCTGGTTCCCTTGCTCAAACTCTTTCCACTAAATTTTCCCCAAAATATCATCCCAGGTTTTATTTTGTTTTGTTTTTAATAACATAAGACCAATTAATTGCAATATTTTTTTTTTCATTTTGCAGTTCTTAAATATAGCACACTTGGTACAATGGCAACTTTTAAAGTCTTTCCCAGTTCCTCAGTACAGTATGTTATACATTCCAGTAAGTGGGATGACTTAAAATTAACCTCTTTTAGACTGGAGGAGCATTAATGTCCTTATTTCAAAGAAGAATTTGCTTGGTAACTGACATTTCTGAATCCTTTAGGTAAATGAATTACTGTACCTAATTAAGCAAGTAAGAATTTATGTTCAGGAGAGGAGTTGGTTTTCCAAAGATTTCAAATTCAAAGAGATCCATATTACACACATTTTACATTAAACAAAATCAAATATGGCTATATAATCACTACTATTATAAATCTTAAACTTCTGATTTTAAAGGGACCATTAAGTACTGGGATTTCAGATTTCAAGCCTAACTTATCATATTGGAAAACCAATAATGAGGTTATAGCTATTAGGATTATAACTACAAATAACAGAAAAATGTCTTGACTTTGTTATACTTTCCCTAACTTATTGATAGAAAGTAAACTCATTTACTTTGTTTTCTCATCCTAACTTCTTATAAGTTTCACAGGAAGATGTTATATTTTATTTGCTTTTCATAACTTCATTGCTCTGAAATAAGCTTTTCTCCTTCTGAGTTCACCTTCAATCTAGGAGCCCCAATTTTGCATTACCAAGAAGTTTATTTGGTGGTAGCAGCAAAAAGATAACTAATTTGACATTGTTCATATCTCCTTACCTCAGCAAAATTGTTATTACTGCTGGAAGGAAATGTGTTTCTCCCAGAAAAAAGTTTTTATAACCAAAAAGAGGAAATAACCCTTTTTATTTAAAAAATTTTTTCCCAATTATATTTAATAATTTTCCACATATATTTTCTAAACCATTCAAGTTTTCTCCCTCCCCCCCCCTTCCTTCCCCACTCATGGATATGGTAAGCAATTTGATCTGGGTTATGCATGTATTGTCAGAGGCCGGCTCTTCAAGTTATCTGTGGGTCACAGAACAGGATAAGAGGAATGAGGTTGGGATCAGGAGGACCACAGAAAGACTCAAGGCTTCTTACAGATTAGTGATAAAGTTTAATGATTTCAGGTATGTACTTACAGGGAAAATGATGCAGGCTAAGGGATTAGGTCAACCTTTGCAGGGACAATGGTTAGTAATGATTTACACAATGGAGACAATGGATTTAGATTTCTCCACTGACTCTAAACAGAGTTTTCTATAGGTGATAATTCAATATGTTGCTGTGTAATCATCTAACCGAGTTTCTCACAAAATTCTTGCATCAGTAATTTCTTAGAAGAACAAGAGTGATTGAATTCTCATGCTGAGGAGGCAACCTATGTTTCTGGCTACTTCTAAGTTATGGCTTCTACCCAGAGACCTTGCAAGCTGGGATATATCAGGCATTTCCAAAGCCTTGCTTGATGGAAAGCCCCTGATCTTCTTATGCTGTTCCCATATATGCTCCTTTTCTGTTTAAATCAGACAGAAGTAGCTGGAGTAAGTATATGAATGATATAAGTTTTTGTTTTCTGAATGCACTTGATGCCAACTAAAAATGAAAGAAAGAGAATAAGGATGATTCATGCAAAATGTTTCATATTATTCATTGTTGTTAAGAGAATAGTCATAAAACCAAAACCTCAAAATAAAAACAAAAATAAACTAAAGTGAAAAATATACTTTGATCTGTATTATGAATCCAACAGTTCTTTCTCTGAAGGTAGATAACATTCTTCGTCATAAGTCCTTTATAATTATCCTGGATCATTGTATTGTTGATATTAGTTAAGTCTTTCATGGTTGATCATCATTCAATACTGCTGTTACTGTGTACAAAGTTTTTCTGGTTGTGCTTATCTCTCTCTTCATCAGTTCATGTATATCTTTCCCGATTTTTTGAAAAAGAGCTTGCTCATTATTTTTCACAGCATAATCATTTTCTATCACCATCATATATCACATATTTTCCACCTGTATTTTAACTGATAGACACTCTTCAGTTTCCAATTCTTTGCCACCTACTATAAATATTTTTGCACAAGTAGGTCCTTTCTCTTTTTTGACATCTCTTTGGCATGCAGATCTAGTAATGGTATTACTGGATCAAAGGATAGGCAGAATTTTATTGCCTATTGAGCATAATTCCAAATTGCTCTCCAGATTGGTTAGATCAGATCACAACTCCACTAGCAATGCATGAGTGTCCCAATTTTGCCTCATCCCCTCCAATGTTTATAATTTCCTTTTACTGTCATATTGGTCAATCTGATAGGTGTGAGGTGGCATCTCAGACTTGTTTTAATTTACATTGCTTTAATCAAAAGTGATTTAGAACATTTTTCACATGATTTTGGATTTTGGATTGTTTTGATTTCTTCATCTGAAAACTATACCAATCTTTCACCATCACCAATTGGAGAATGACTGGTATTCTTATAAATTTGATTTATTTCTTTACATTAGTTGCAAAATGAGACCTTTATCAGAGATATTACCATAAAAGTCTTTCCTCATTTGTTATTTCCTTTCTAATCTTGGTTACATAGGGGTTTTATTGTACAAAACCCTTAACATTTAATAGAGTCAAAATTATTCATTTTACATGTTGTAACATGCTCTCTTTCTTGTATTTGATCATAAATTCTTCCCTCCTCCTTGGATCTGACAGGTAAACTATTCTATGGTCCCCTAATTTACAGTATCACCCTTTATGTTTAAATCATATACCCATTTTGACCTTATCTCTTGGTTTAGAGTGTGAGATATTGGTCTCTACCTAGTTTCTGCCATACTATTTTTCAGTTTTCCCAGCAGTTTTTGTCAGATAGTGAGTTCTTGTCTTAAAAGCTGGGACCTTTGGGTTTATCAAACACTAGATTGCAGAGGTCATTTGTCCCTAGTTTATTCTGTTGATCCAGCCTTCTATTACTTAGCCAGTAACAGACTCTGTTGATGAATCCTGCTTTATAGTGCAGTTTAAAATCTGGTACTGTTAGGCCACCATTCTTCACAATTTTTTCATAAATTCCCTTTAATATTCTTGAACTTTTGTTCTTCCAGATGAATTCTGTTACTATTTTTTTTAGTTCAGTAATTACCAAGTTTGAATTATATAGCACTGAATTAGTAAATTAATTTAGGTAGGATTGTAATTTTTATTATATTAGCTCAGCCTATCCATGAGAAATTAATATTTTTCCTAATTGTTTATATCTGGCTTTGTGTGAAAAGTATTTCGTAATTGTGTTCATATAATTTCTGTATTTGCCTCGGCAAGTAGCCTACCCAGTTATTTTGTACTGTCTAGAGTTATTTTAAATGGAATTTCTCTTTCTAACTCTTGTTGAATTTTTTTGGTAATATATAAAGATATTGATGATTTATATGGGTTTATTTTGCAACTTCGCCACATTTATGAGTTATTTCAACTAGATTTTTGTGGATTCTCTTAAGTATACCATCATATTTTCTGCAAAGAATGATATTTCAGTTTCCTCATTGCCTACTTTAATCTCTTCAATTTTTTTCTTCTCTTATTGCTAAAACTAGCATTTCTAATACTATATTAAATGATAGTGGTGATAAATAGACATCCTTGCTTCACCCTTGATTTTATTGGAAAGACATTTTAACTTGCTGATGGTTTTAGTTAGGTACTACTTATCATTTGAAGGAATGGCCCATTTATGTCTAAATCATATATCCACTTTGATTTTATAGAAGGTGTGAGATATTAATCTATACCTCATTTCTGCCATACTGTTTCCCAGTTTTCCCAAATCCTAAATTCCTATTGTAAAGCTGGAATCTTTGGGTTTATCAAATACTACATTACTATGATAATTTACTCCTGTATATTTTGTATCTAATCATTTCATTGATCCACCATTCTGTTTGCTAGTATCAGATTGTTTTAATGATTATGGCTTTAGAGTAAAATTTGAAATCTGGTACTGTTAGGTCACTGTCCTTAGTTGTTTGTTTGTTTTTTTCATTAATTCCTTGATATTTTTGAACTTCTGTTCTTCCAGATAGATTTTTGTTATTGTTTTTTCTAATTCTAAAAGTAATTTTTGGTAGTTTGATTGCTATAACACTGAATAAGTAAATTAATTTAGGTGGAATTCATTTTATTATTTTAACTTGGTCTACTTACGAATAATTAATATTTTCCAAGGGCTTAAATCTAACTTTATTTGCATGAAAATTAGTTTGTAATTATGTTCATATAATTCCTGTGTTTACCTTGGCAAGTAAATTCCCAGATATTTTATATTGTCAAGAGTAATTTTAAATGGCATTTCTCTTGCTACTGGACTTTGTTGGTATTATATAGAAATGCTTATGACTTGTGTGGGTTTGCTTTGTTTCTTACCTACTTTTATTATTGATGAAACTAATATTTCTAGTATAATATTAAATCATATGGTGGTGATGTCATCTTTTTTTTTTTTAATCCTTACCTTCTGTTTTAGCACCAATACTATATATTGGTTTTAAGGCAGAAGAGTGTTAAGGGCTAGGCAATGCAGGTTAAATGACTTGCCTGGGATAATGTAGTTTGGAAGTATCTGAGACCAGATTTTAACCTGGGACTTCCCGTCTTTAGACCTGATTGATAATGGTCATCTTTGCTTTCCTCCGGATCTTAGTGGAAAAGCTTCTATAACTAATCCTCATTGAAGATGATATTTGCTTATGGTTTTAGGTAGATGCTACTTACAATTTTAAGGAATGACCTATTTATTCCTATTCTTTCTAGTGTTCTTTTTTTCAATTTGAGTGAGTAAGGAATGTCTCTGTCTGGGGGGAACACCAGGGTCCTTGGGATCTAAAGACTGCTAGGGAACTACTCTCAGGGTGGTTTCACTGGAGAACCCTGCGCACTGGAGAGCGCCCAGACCGTGGGGCCTCTGCAAACTGAGAACAGTGTGGAATCTTGAGAAACTGTAGAAACTTCCGAAGGCCAAAGCCCCGCTCCTCACTGTAGGTGGGGGCTTCCAGGCGCTCCCTGGAAACTGACAGGGACTACCAGAGACCTACCCCTCAGAGCGGTTTTACAGGAGAATCCTGTGCACCGGTGAGAAGAGACCACAGAGCATGGGGGCTGGCGTGCTAACAAACCACGGAGGCTTGGAAGAACTAGTCTGAGGCAACTTAAATCCACAGAAAATCCGCCCATATCACCGAGACCTCTGACCAAAGAGGAAAAGCGAAAAAACTACCAAAGGGATGGCTCACACTAACCAGGAGCAATCCTCCAAGAAGAAAGGGAAAAAAGTGACTATCGAGAACTATTATGGGGAGAAAAACCAGGAGACATAAAAGAAAGAGGATGAAATTCAAACAATCAAAACATGCCCCCCCAAAATGGAAATCATCCACAAGCTCTGGAAGAACTCAAAATGGAGCTTATCCAAAAGATGGAAATTTTCTGGCAAGAAAAATGGGAAAATATTCAGAAAGAGGTGAGCAGCCTGACAGACAAGACCTCACAATTGGAGAAAGAGTTGGAGGCCACAAATAGAAGGGCAGACCAAACTGAAAAGCAAAACCAGTCCTTAAAGACCAGAATTAAGCAACTAGAAGACAGTGAGCTTGCAAAACAACAAGAATTAATAAAACAAAGTAAAAAAATTAATGAATTAGAAGAAAACATACAATATCTCACTGACAAGGTGATAGACCAGGAAAACAGAGGAAGATGAGACAACTTGAGAATCATTGGCCTACCAGAAAAACCAGAGATAAACAAAAATCTTGATTCCATACTACAAGAAATTATAGAAGAGAATTGCTCTAATGTTCTCGAGCAAAGGGACAAAATAGAAATAGGTGAGTGCTCTGAGCCCCTACTCTGGTTCTGTGGGGGAGGTGAGGGGAAGGGCAGCTCAGTTCACATTTTTGTGCAAGCTTTTCCTCCTTCTTATAGTGTGGCAATGTTCAAACGCCACGTATCTTCATTTCTCTGGGGTACTGGAGAGTCCCTCTGTTCTTCCAAAGATGATTTTTATGCTCTTTTGAGGTAGTCTATTTCGTTTGGTGCTGGGGAGAGGAAGTGATTCGTATCTAGATTGCAGCCATGTTTACCTGGAAGTCTCACTTTCTAGTGTTTTTAGTAGGAATTGGTATTGTATTTTGTCAGACCTTTTTCTTTATATGTTGAGGTAATCATGTGCCATGTAGTGCTGAAAAATTTAGGTTTTTTTCTCATTTAATTTTTGACTCAATTTATCTAGTTTTGAGAGGGAATTGTTGAGGTCCCCCACCAATATAGTTTTATTATTTCCTCCTGAGAGTAATTTATTTTTTCCTTTAAAAATCTGAAGGTTATGTCATTTGGTGCATATATGTTAATTAATAATTATTATTAATTTATAATAATTATTATATTTTATATTTTATATATTACATTTTATATTATAATAATATAATAAATTATATTTATTATATTTAATATAATAATAAATTATAATTAATATATATAATTTGGTGCATATATGTTAATTAATAATTATTATTAATATGTGATTTTACTTCATTGTCGATGCTATCTTTTATGAAGATATAATTTCCTTCCTTATCTCTTTTAATTACATCTATTTCTGGTACATCTTTTTTAACTTTAGTTGAATCACAATAAATTCTACTCCAGCCCCTTAACTTTACTCTGGTTGTATCTCCTACCCTGAAAAGTGTTTCTAGCAAAATATCAAAGAAGTCTGGTTCTTTTTAACCTACTTTGCTATCTGCTTCCGTTTTATGAGTGAATTTATTCCATTCACATTCACTGTTATGATTACCATTTTGTGCTCCCCTCCATCTTATTTTCTTCTTTTGATTCTGCTCTTCTCCTCTTCTTTTACTTTGTCTCTGCTCAGAAGTGTTTTGCTTTTCATCACCTCCCCCACTTTAATCTCTTATTCCCCCCCTCTCATATTACTCCCTCCCATATGAATCCCCTCCTACTTCTCTATAAAGTCACATAGGATTCTCTACCCAATGAGTATGTTATTTCCTTTCAGTCAGTTCTTAAGCAGAACTCACCGCCACCCTCATATTCCCCTCCTCTTTTAATGTTCAAATATTTCTTTTTTCATTTGACCAATTCTGTTTTTATGCTATTATTTTCTTCTTGAATTACCTTCATCTCTCCCCCATTTTTCTTCTGTCTCTTACTTGATTTTTGAATTCTTTTTTTTTTTAGCTCTTCCAGGGCTTGAGAACAATTCCGTTTTCTTTGAACTTTTGTGTATTGCTACTTTGATCTCACTGTCCCCATCTGAGTCTCTTCCTTGCTCTTCTTTCTCTCAGCCCACTGCTGATTCAATCTCCTACAGAGGTTGTTGATGGCTTGCAGGTCTCAGATCACTATAAGCTGCCTTGTGCCCAGGCTGAGGGTTTCACCTGAAGGCTGGATAGGGCCTTCCAAGTCATTCTAGGCTTATATAGGCCAGGCATACTGCAAACTGCCTTGCACTGGGGCTTGGAGTCTTAAGTTTTGGGCATGGGGTACTCTGCTATTCACTTAGGCAGGGTCTCAGGGTCTTGAAGTTGTCTTGGGCCCAGGTTCAGAATTTGTAGCAGTATATGTGAGGTGGGGAGGGCTTGCTGTTTGCTTAGCTTGGTATTCCTTGGTGTGGCTTTGCTGCTGGCTTTGTCATCTTAATGCACCCTACGTGGCTTTGCTGCCATCTGTGCTCCCCTCTGACCCCAGTGAAATCAATCCTTTCTGCCTACCTTCCAAGTTATTTTCTAAGAGAAAACTTGCTTTGTTCAGCTCCCTTGTTGGTTCTGCCACTGCAGTATTTGTTTTGAAGCTTTATTTTAAGGTTGGCTAGAGAGGATTCTCAGAGTGATTCAAGCTTCTGTGCTTCTACTCTGCCATCTTGGTTCTACTCTCTAAACTAACCCTTTCTTGCTGAGATTATGAGAAGTTAAGGGTCTAATCTTCAATATTATAGTAATAGACTGGGGACTCTGGGTTTAAAACAAAGTTTTCCACCCTGGATCATTATCTAAACTATCCCAGTGGTAAATATCAAATATTTTAAATCTCAAATGGAAGGATTATTCATAACCACAAAAATTTTACTCCAATTTTTTCCTATAATATTTTGTTTTCTAAGTTCTCCATTTTTACATTTTGTTTAAGGTTATAGATATCTCTTAATATAACTTAAAAAATTAAGTTGTATTTTCAAAAACAACCTCAATCTTTCAGTTTGATTTTATAGATCTTCAAAAATTTAATTTTTAAAAAACTAACAATATTTCATAAAATAATCCAAATTATAATTAATAATTTTAAAAGAGAAATTAAGTATTTTCTTTTTATCACAAATTAAATCTCTAAGTGATTTCATGTCTGTCTTTCATCTCTGGCAATCTTCCATGTGGCCAGCATTGAAGTCTTTGGAGAGGGAAAAGACAAAGACAATACTTTTTTTGAAGATGTTTAAAAAGTTTCTGCAATCTTTTCCCCTTGGATGATCAAATCAAGGCAAAAATCATAAATCACAAACAAATGCTTTGAAGCACCTGCCAACACAGATATAACAGATAAGGCAGACTCTTACTAAATGAATCCTTTAAGGAGCTATTGGTTGATCTCAATTTCTTTAGCTTGCTTAACTAACATAGGTAAGGATAAAGGGCAAAAAATATTAGGAATAATATACAATTCATCTTTTTCTCTCATAACATTATACATTAAAGTTTCCCTGGTCTTCATATTCACTATCCTCATGTTCTGGGATCTTTCTATACTCCTTACTTCCTTAAGCCTCTATTATGGGCTGCCTAAATCTACTTTCTCTACAAATCATTTCATGTTTGAGGCCACTTAAAATTTTGTCCCTGAGTGTAAGAAAACACAGGATTCTCTTGGTCTCTTGTCTTTATCTTGAAATCTCAAATAAAATGTCCTTTATTTCCACAATAAAAAATAAATCCCACCAGGCATGATTGGTTTGAAGTTTGGACAAGGAAAGGTTTAGACTGAGATTTCTATTTAGGCTTCTCTACTATGTCTGCTTGACCTTTCACTGACAATCTTCCTTCATAAACATATTGTGCCATTGCTTTAAATTCCTCTATAACTCTGATATGATAATGATCACCCTAGTGCAAATATCAATAATATGAAAATAGGTTTTAATCAATGACACATGTAAAAACCAGTGGAATTGCACATAGTCTACGGGAGGAGGGTGTAGGGAGGGGAAGGAAAGAACATGAATCTTTTAACCATGGAAAAATACTCTAAATTAATTGAATAAAATTTTCCAAATTAAATAAATACATAAATAAATTCCCCCATAGCTTTCTCATGCCAACGCAGGCAGTACTAAGAAAATATTCTTTGATCTTGGGTAAGGATTGGTTCACAAATACAAGGAATCTAATCCAGGAAAGCATTTACCAGCCTTGCACATTCTGTCATAGAATCCCATGAGAGATCCTCTTTCCTCTTGAGTTGTTTCTTGAAACTTAGTATAATTGGCCTCTCTGAGAAGTTACATGCCTTTACTTAAAGCTTTCCTGGCCTGTTGTAAGTGAGCCAACTGAAGGGGTTGATTGGTATCTTGTACTGGACAGGTTCTCCAACCACTTGCACCTACCACCCATCTGTTTGTAGCTTCAATGCTTCTAGTTGGCTGTCCCAAGGATAACAGTTTCTGTTATATCAGTGACATCATCTCAAGTAGGATTATAACCTCTAAAGGTAACTTTAAGTTCGTTAATAACTGGTATGGGATCTTTATCGAACCAGGGTGTGTCTTTTTCCATTTAGTGAGATCAACTGGCTTTAGGAATGGTGTTCTTCATGGAAATAAATCTTCCTCTTGCCACTTAATGCTCCTTCTCTATTTCAGTGGATAGTTCTGCTTTCTCAATTTCTGTTGAAGAAGGAGGCAGTACATTGCAGGGGAGGGAGCAGAAGGAGAAGGAAGATATTGAAATGCTACCATTGTGGCAGCAGTCGGTTTTTCAGTGGCAGAAGGATATGATCCATAAGATAATTCCACCCAACAACACCAGTATCACATTTGACTGGGATGTGAATTCTCAATTGCTAGGCTTCATTTCTTTAGGGTATAGTATTCCAAAGTCCCACAGAAGGGACAGAAAAACTGATCATCTGGGTCTCTGGCTATTTTAGCCCATATTGTCACAACTTACAAGCTTTCAGCTTTGTCATTCCTAACTGTAGCATCAAATTTCCTTAATCCCAGACTAGCAACACTTTCCCTAATGGGGTGTCTCTTATTACACTTCATTCCTAATGTTGTTACAGCAAAGAATCTCACTGATGCCCAGGATCATGGAAAAAGGCAGGTTTATTGGTAATGAGTGCGGGCTTAGTGGAGAATTCTCCAAAGGCTAAGCCCCCAGTAATTGCAGCAGCCAACTTATATACACTTTGTATAAAAGTTCAGTTTTTGACCAAAGCAATTCCTTTGGACCCTTTGGTGTTCTAGACCTGTTGGTTCAGAAAAGTCAAATGAATATTAAAATTATCTTTCTTTTGAGCATCCCTAGTAAAGAGTTGAAAAGTCCCAGAGGAACCCCTTCTGGGAGAACTGGACTAATTCTCAGTGATTATACCCTTGAGAAATCCCTTACTAGACATAGTGACAAATGTTTTACCAGAGAAAATTTTGGATGCCCAATAGAAAATACTAATGATTTTCTTCCCTCCACCTTCCAATAGGGGGCACTGTCTAGAGAAAACCACTATGAAATCCTATGGTAATTTTCCAATTATGTGTGCTTATAAGAAATCAGACTGACTCTTTTTTTTGGTTCCTCAATTATGTCTTGGCTTCTCCTATATGTAAGCTTTTGAATTGGCTATTCCCTATGCATCCAATGTTTTCCTCCTCTATCACTTGAAAAACATAATTTCCTTCAAAGTTCTGCTCACATGACTAATTCTGTGACAAATTCTACTGGGTTCTTTTTGATGATCTCAGCTTTTAGTGTCTCCCTCACAAAATTATCTTGTGTTATTTTGTATACACAAAGGAACAATGTGACATGGAGATCAAAGTCCCAACTATAGCTTGGAACTCTTGAATGATAAACTCTCCAAGTATGGCCTTAACCAGATTAAAATATAATTTGGAAACGGTTTAACAAACAAACAAACAAAACCATGAATACAATGATAATTTAATTCTCAGTTTTCAAAGTCAATTTGTAGCTTGGAATTTGATATCACAGGACGGGATAGTAAGCTTCTTTCCAAGTTCAAAAGATCTGGGTTCTTGACATACTTTCTGTATGAGCTTGCTTCACCTGTGATCTTACTAAAAAGACACTTTTATATTCTTATAGCTAAATTTAGAAGACACTCTTAATTTTAAGAAAAAGTCTATTTATAGTATTTTTCTTTTTTTAAATAATTTTAACACCATTTTGTATTTAGGTAATATCTCTGTGTCCTATTGATTATCAGGTAATTTTTTTTTGTTTTATTGCTAATAAATTGTTTATAGTTTTCTGAATATTGAACTAAATCTATTTTCCTGCTATAAATCCAATCCAAGCAGAGGACATAATCTTTTTAAAAATATTGCTGTTGATCATGCAGGATAATTATCAGGAAGATGAAGAAAAGCAGGATTAAATTCCTTCATCCATTTCATACTATACAAGGAGACAACCAGAAATTCATATTTGCTCTGTGAGAGGAGGCAGAAAACAATATAAGCATGGCTGCTTTACAAAATATAATTGCATCTGTAGATACAGATATATAGATTTTAAAATGAAAATTTTCTGTATGTTAGGCAAAAACTCATTAAAATGCCCCCCAAATGGGAATATTATACAATCTATTATTCCAGAAAATGCTAATAATAAATATGACGAAACCATTTTTCCTGACAACAGTTAATAAAGGTCTCTTGAAGAAATTATTCAAATTGAAACAAATCTAAATAATATCATTTCAGTCTTTTGACTTTGCTTTATTAATTCTTGCTGTTTTGAAAGATCATTGGCATCCAATTGCCCAATTTTGGTTTTTTAATACTGGTTTTTCACTATAATCTTTTGATTTTCTGCTATAATCTTTTGATTTTCCTTTTCAGTTTGGTCTATCCTGCTTTTTATGGCTTCCAGCTGTTTCATTTTGGTCTCCAATTGGGAGTTCCGGTCTTTTAAACTGTTATTTTCTTTTTGGACCATTTTTTCACTTTTCTTGCCAAAATTCTTCCATCTTTCTCGTAAGCTCTGATTTAAATTCTTCAAGAGCTTGTGACCAATTTCCATTTTTTTGGAAGGTTTGGATGCATTTACTTGTTTGTCATTTTCTGCTTGTTCCTGTAGTTCGGGTTTTCTCTCCATAAAAATTATCTAGGGTCAATGCCTTCTTGTTTTTCTTGGTGTTTGGAAGTTGTTTTTCCTGGGCATTGTTTGTCATCACTATGCTGGTTTTTCCTTCCCTTTCTATTCAGAAGTGAAGAGGGCAGGCTCTTTGTGTATGGAGCTAAGGAGAGTGGTTTTTGCCTGAGGCCACTTCTCGAGTCTCCCCAGTGTCTACTCTGGGCTGCCCTTCTCTGAGCTATCCCTGTGCCCAAGGTCCACGCTTTTCAGCCTGCTGTGGTCTCAAGTATAGCTGCTCTCAGGGTAGGTCCTTGGTGGTCTTAATCAGTTGCCAAGGACCTAGAGGTGCCCCTTGATCGCTCACTGATTTTAGCATGCTCTGACTCTGACTCTGACTCTGTATGTGGGATGGGGGAAGGTAAATCAATTTGAGTTTTGTTGGAAACTATTTTACCCCCTTATTGTATGGAAATGCCCAAATCCTACATATCTTCAATGCTGCATGTAAGGGGTAAATTTAGTTTTTTTTTTACTGAAATATAAATTTAGTTGATTGCCATGGATTAATTCAAATCCCAATAAAAATACTCAAGCCAGTTTGGGAATTTTTATGGTGGTTTAATTAATATAGAGGGAAGGAATTAAGAAGAAGAGAGAGGGAAAAGAGTATAAGATTTCTCCGGCCTAGCCTGAGCCAAGGGGAGTTCAGAGACCTTCCAGCCATGAGGCCTCCTCTGAGATGAGGGGCCTCCTAGAAGGATGGTGTTTTTAGGAAAGGTAAAGGAAAAAAAAAAGGAATCAGCCTAAACTCTGAGAGACTCATGTAAGATGCCTCATCTGACACACAATATTAAGTTTCTCCCATTTATTGTATAAAGGACGCTCACCGCCAAACCTGGACAATATTTGAAGCCATGCCAAGATGCCAAGACACCCAGCGCACTGCCACCAGCCACCTCTCCACCAAAAAAGAGCCAGAGCCACCTCTCTGTGAAAAAAGCTGAGAGAGGAAGTGACGCGAAATATATAGACCATTTTTTACATCGCTTCCTGCATCTCACATGTACCAATGGTAGCTTAAGCTTGACTTAGGACAGCCCAGGGGGTCTGTCAATTGTTTCTGATTTGTCATTTGCTAGCACATGTCTGTCATAGGCCATCCTTCTCAACACCTAATACTTAAGTAGGGGTGTAGACATTCCTGTTTTGTTAGACTAATCAGGGTGGAGTAAATCTAAAATTCACATGTGCCCTACTATGGAGTCCCTTTGTTCATAAAAATTTGGTGTTTTTTGTCTTTTGAGGTAGTCTATATTGGTAGGTGATGAGAAGAGGAAGTGTCCTGCCTCTACACTGCAGCCATGTTAACTTGGAAGTTTAAATAATATCATTTCAAAGAAAATGTAGACAAAAGAAAATTATGGAAAAACAGACAACCTTATAAAAATATAATAGTGAAGCAATATTCTAATATTTGGGGGATGAAATGTAAGCAGTCATTAATGAGAGATTTCTCTATGTAAATACATTAATATGAAGAGGAATAGAATAGGTCAATGAAATTGTCACCAAATCATAAAACCACAAATCAATATGAAATTGAAAATATGAAAAATAAAGTAATAAATACAAGTAGGAGCCTTTTTTCCCCTGAAAAATAAATAAAATAGAATAGTGTCAACCATTTAATCAAAAAAAGATAAACAAAATTGCAAAAAAGAAAAATTAAATTTAAAAGTTGGAGAATTAGATTCTATGAAACTACTCAATTAAGTGAAATGAAGGAATATTAAAAATTAAGATGGATACATAAACAGAATAATAGAGAATTTAAATTAGCTACAGAAAAAGGAATTCTATAATTTTCTTAACTGATCTCTTCCTAATTTTGACATTAGGGAAGTTTTCTAATCTATTTTATTCTAAATCCTTCTTTCAACTGTTAACAATTAAATTATTCTTTCATTATTGATACTTGAATTTTTATATGTGTACATGTACTATTTTTTCCCTTTGATTTAAAATTTTTAACTTTAATATTCTTCGGAGTTTTTTTGAGCAATTTCTTATAGTAGATAACTGATAGATTCTTTCTATATTCATTCTAGGCAATTTAGTTTATATGATATCCAAGTGAACTTTTTTTTTTTTTTGGCCAGGGCATTCAGCAGGTCCAGTGGTATTTAATTAAAATTTTCCCCAATATATTTTCTAGTTCAAGTTTTGTTTAATATACTTACTTTTTTCACCAATGTTTTGATTTTAATTTTCTGTTGTCTCAATGAGTCATTAGCTTCTATTTGTGACAGGCCACAGGTATACCTGTCAGTGGGCTTGGGGAGTGAGTGTCAAGGGAACACTCACTCTGGAAGCTGTAATGAGATGCAGAAGCATTCCCCCCTCCAAATCTCTCCTCATAGAACAAACCAGGAAAATGAGAGTTCAAGGGAAGCCCTGGACTGGTGTCAGATTAAAGAGTTTTTTCTTTGGCCAGGGGAGAGAGAGATAGATAGAGACTGCAAAGTCTATTAGTGCAATTAAGTCATGTTAAGAGACCTAAAGGGGTTGTGAATGGCATCACAGATACCATTTTATTAAGCATAGAGGTCCAATATTTATACAGTTTCTACACTCTGTGATCAAAGGAAAATAACATATCACAACATACATTCTTGGTGCCAATTAGAGAGTGCCAACTGCATTGAGAAGTATATACTTCATCAGATGGCAGTCTTCAAAGCTTTCTTTGGTCTATTATCACTGGCATAAAGATTTCTTTAGAAGATAAAGGTACCAGGGTATAGATGGTTGTATACATGAAGGCCACTTGTCCCAGAGATAGAGCTCAATGTTTTGTGATTGTGATTTAACTGGTCAGGATGTTATGAGTCAATTAAGAAGTCAGGTGTTCTTAGACAGTGGTTTGTAGTCCTGCATTGTCAGACCAGTCCTTTTTAGGGTCTTGGGGCAGATTTGCAAATGTATCTTTTCTGGCTGCTTTTACCTCAATGGGCCCAGAATGTCTTTACAGTCTTGGAATCTATTTGGTCCAAACTTTTCAGGGAGTTTTGTCTTGTACGTAAGTTATTCATTCTATTTTACACCTGTTTTCCATAGCTCTATTTAAAAAATGAGACTAAGATATCATCATTCTCTTGGACAAAGTGTTGATCATTTTTCAGTCCCTGGACAGTAGAGCCCTGTAGGCTCTCTGTTCACAGAGTCCACAAACTCACTATTTCCCTGTGCTGAAGGAGGCTGGAAAAATAACACTCTGTGATTTTTTTCTCCCTTGGGTTTCATGATCAGAATTTTGTCTAGTGTATATGAATATATCCATAGTTTCTGAGAGAATTGTAAGATCCGCACCTCAGACATCAACTCTAACACATCATTTCTAAGAGCAGATATAACTATAAAAAGTCATGATTAATTCTATTCTGTAACTGAAAAGCCATGGTTACATTATGTGCTAATGCTTGAAGGTAAGCGACTTCATATACTTGACAATATCTCATCAGATTGGTTAACATAAAAAGGTGTTACACAAATGATTAGATATAATTGCATTTCAGTGACTATCTTGTGTCATCTCCTAAATAAAATACTGATTGTTCCAAGAGATTCACTTTTGTAGCTAAATCATCATTCTAAAGGGATGTAAGTGAATTTACAGTCTGTGAGGCACAAGTACATTACAATAGCAATAACAATAACATTGATTAAACTTTTAGTTGGGTATTCTTTTAACTTCATTTATATCTTCAACTTTATTGATGCTGTTTGGACCCTCTGATCTGTGTTCTCCAGGTTGTTTGCAGAATCTCTGAATAGCTTCTCCTCTTAGGAAAAAAATTGTTTTCAAAGCTAAGCATAAACATATGATGAAATAAATTATTCTACTCCAGGAAATATAAGAATTCCTGAGATCCTAACCTTTAAGCAAAAATTTAGATTTTATTTCTTTTGGAAGTAGTTAACCTATACTTGTGACATGTTGATTCATCTTACAAATGGAAATTCTTACTTCACAAGTTGCATTTGGTATCAATTAAAAAGATTTTTGTCATAAACAAAATGTAGGGATAAAGATCTTCCTTTGAAATATACAGATGGAGTGTGGCAACCATGCACTCTTCCACTAAGTGCCCATCAAATACCAATGAAAGCAAAGCATTTCGGTTGTAGTTCTTTAACTTGAATGACAAAAAACTTTTACACGTTATCAATAACATTCCAATTCCAGTCATTATCTTAATTTGTAAACAAGTTGCTTGTATGTTCATATAACCTAACAATTTCTAAAAATGTAAGAATTTCTAAGAATGTAAGAAATTTGTGCTTATTTTATTAAATTTGCATAAAAGCTTTATGTATATTCATGTCACTATGGAAGTTAAAAAACTGTCCTGTCCTATCCCATCTTAAAGTCTATTTAAAGTTAGTATGATCCTATTTGTTACAATGTTTTTAGTGCTCTCTGAGAATACTCAGAGGGTCATAGCTTGTCCCTTTGCTATAGCAGGAGGGGGTGGGAGGTTGGGACAAGAACAAGTTTGCACTCTAAAAAATATCTTCAATAGTGGTGTTTAAAATCATAGGAATTCTGTTTTCAAAAATGTGGATTCCCATACATAAAGATCAATAATAGAATCCTTTTCCCAATAAATGATGAAATTGATTTGTGGTCAGGAGACCCATTTCTTTTTGTCAGCCAATGTTATCTCCTTAGCTTAGTGAGATTTTGAGAAGGGGTGGGGCTGGGGAAGAGTGACAGGAAGTAGGGGAAGGGAGTG
Source organism: Monodelphis domestica (assembly GCF_027887165.1). Lineage (NCBI taxonomy): Eukaryota > Metazoa > Chordata > Mammalia > Didelphimorphia > Didelphidae > Monodelphis > Monodelphis domestica. Next base: position 241,792,891 of record NC_077233.1, on the reverse strand, counting down.
CTCCAGCCTTCCAAGTTTTTGCTCAAAAAATTCATATTCGTATCCAAGAAGCTAATCCAATTGCCACTGTCCATAAATCATTGAATATCTAATTTAATTTAACTAACTCTAATATTAGCTGTTATTGAAGTGGGTCACTTCATAGAGTGAGACCGGATACCCAGAATTTCCATTATTGGAACTGTGATTTATTAATAAAAGAACAAATAAGAATCTACCAGCTGGGACAGCCTTCCCTAGTGGAAGCTGCATCAGACTGACATTATAGGATAGCTTATATAGATTACAAGATACAAAGTTAATTCCTTTCATATTCAGGTTTTCATTTGACAATCAAACAAACCTTATCACAAAACACAGGTATATGTAGTTAGAGACAATATTTAGATTATCCAGGGGTTGTTAACTTTTACTCCTAACTTAATACGGTTATCCCTAGTTTACTAAGTATTATCTTGCATTACATCCTGACCTCTTTGATATTCCTGAAATTCCTTTGTTTCTTTCCCGTCCTAATTCTCATCCCCAAGCTAAGTAGAGCATGGTCTGCTGCCTGCATAAGCAGCTTGACCTCCTTGGGTGGAGGCGGACTGGGTCTGTTCCCTAGAAATGCAGGCAGGGATGGATCTTCTTTATCTACTTCAATTTTATTATCTTCCCCTTTTGGGACTACTTCATTATATCTATAAAGGAAGCATGTTCTTTATTCTAAACAGTTTTAACTTTTATATTAAAAAAAGCCCTATTTTGAAAAAAGAGAAACCCTGAATTTTCATAGGAACTGTATCCATCTATTCCAAATGAATGCCTTTTGTTCATTTAAAATTTCCTTTTCCACATATATATCATTTTAAAAATTCCTGTTAACTCTTTGACTTTGGTTGAAATATATATTTATCCCAGATCCAAATTTAGTTAAGCTGCCAACTAACATCTCAGGGGCTTTTAAGTTTTCTCTCTAAAGTTCATGCAAGGTAGCTGGTAACTTTTGCCTGCTTAAATGTTTCCCTAAAGTCTCTGAAGTATATAGTTTTAAGGTATAGTTGACTTTAAATCTTATCATACAATAGTTATCAATTTTTGTAGTTATTCTTATTTACTGTTTTGCTGTTTCAGTCACCGAGGTGCTGTTTTTTCCTTCCTGTGTGTGAGGAAGGGGTTAATAAGTTTGTAAGAAGTTCCAAGTCCTCAGGAGTATTATCTCAAAGCTTTGACTTCACTTACTGGGAGATGACGGAAAAAATATTTTTTATTTTTTATACTAACAAACTTTTAAACTAAGATTACTATAACTATAAATTTTGCATGTTTTTAAAACCTTGATAATAAATTACTCTCAATGGATATTAATTAAAACACTACAACTTTCAAATTGACTTTGATTAAAGTCCTTTAGCAATCTGCTTCCTTCATATTTCAATTTTCCTTTCAAACCTCTGCTCAAAGCAGAATAGAACTTCCAGTTTTAACTCTTTATACCTCAAAATATTTCTACATAACTGATTAAGTATTTCTTTCATATTCTAAACTACCATTCCTCATACTTTTTTCCACTTTCCTTTTCTCTCACCTTATCTGGCTTTACCCTTTTACCCTTATTACAAATAGAGGAGAGGTAACTACAATTAATTGTCTATAATTAATAATTTCATACCACGTCCTTTTTGATTTCTGAACTGGTCAAATTTTTTCTTATCAATAGCATTATACACATATATACTTTGTTTAAAAATTACTTTTCTTTACAGTACAAATTCATACATACTTTGTGTTCACCCATTATTATTACATTCTAACATAGTGTATTTGAATACATCTTAATCCCTAGACTGTGGATTCCTTCTAACTCATTGCATATGTTTAAAAAACAATATACATATACTTATCAAGTACAACACTTTACAGAAATTCTATGGTTTTTCAATATACCAGATTCTTAATACCTGTGTTAATTCACATTCACAGATCAACAAATTTAAAAGTTCTTATATCCAAATTACATTATATGATCACTTGTTGCTAGTTCTTTTAACATTTACATGATTAACTAATTTAGAATATTTTTCCATGGATATATGATTCATGTTCTTTCACTCCCTCCCTCTGCCCTCCTATAGCCAACAAGCAATTCAACTGGGTTTTACATGTTTCATTGTGCAAAACCTATTTCCATATTATTATTTGTAGTAGAGTGATCATTTAGAGTCTACATTCCCAATTATATCCTCATTGAACCATGTGATTAAGGAAATGTTTTTCTTCTGTGTTTCTACTCACAGTTCTTTTTCTGGATGCAGATAGTGTTCTTTCTCAGAAGTACCTCAGAACTGCGCTGGGTCATTGCATTTCTGGTAGTAGAGAAGTCCATTACATTCAATTGTACCACAGTGTATCAGTCTCTGTGTACAATGTTCTCCTGGTTCTGCTCCTTTGACTCTGCTTCACTTCCTGGAGGTTGTTCCAGTTCACATGGAATTCCTCCAGTTCATTATTTCTTTTAGCACAATAGTATTCCATCACCAACAGATACCACAATTTGTTCAGCCATTCCTCAATCAAAGGGCATTCCTTCATTTTCCAATTTTTTGCCACCACAATGAATGTAGCTATAAATATTTTTGTACCTGTATTTTTCCTTATCTCTTTGGGGTACAAATGCAGCAGTGATATGGCTGGATCAATGGGTAGGCATTCTTTAAAGCCTTTTGTGCATAATTCCAATTTGCCTTCTGGAATGGTTGAATTAATTCACAATTCTACCAGCAATGCATTAGTGTCCCAATTTTGCCACATCCTCTCCAACATTTATTATTTTCTTTGCTGTCATATTAACTAATATGCTAGGAGTGAGATGGTACCTCAGAGTTGTTTTGATTTTCATTTCTCTAATTATAAGAGATTTAGAACACTTTTTATATGCTTATTGATAGTTTTGATCTGTTTATCTGAAAATTTCCTATTCTTGTCCCTTGCCTATTTATCAATTGGGGAATGGCTTGCTTTTTTATACGATTAATTTAGCTCCTTATGAATTTGAGGAATTAGACTTTTGTCAGAGGTTTTTTTGTTTTGAAGATTTTTTCCCCAATTTCTTGCTTCCCTTCTAATTTTGTTTGCATTGGTTTGGTTTGTACAAAATCTTCTTAATTTAATGTAATAAAAATTATTCATTTTATATTTTGTAATATTCTCTATCTCTTGCTTGGTCTTAAATTCTTTCCTTTCCCATATATCTGACAGGTATACTATTCTATGTTCACCTAATTTACTTATAGTTTCCTTCTTTATATTTAAGTCATTTACCCATTCTGAATTTAGCTTGGTGTAGGGTGTGAAATGTTGATCTAAATCTAATCTCTCCCATACTGTTTCGTCAAATAGTGGGTTCTTGTTCTAAAAGCTGGGATCTTTTGGTTTATGGTACACTATTTTGTCAAGGACATTTACCCCAAGTCTATTTCATTGATCCTTCCTTCTGTCTGATAACCAGTACCATATTGTTTGGATGACCATTGCTTTATAGTACAGTTTTAAGATCTGGTACTGCGAGGCCCCCATCCTTCACATTTTTTTTTCCATTATTTCCCTTGATGTTCTTGATCTTTTCTTCTTCCAAATGAACTTTGTTATAATTTTTTTCTAATTCAATAAAAAAAAAAGTTTCTTGGTAGTTTGATAGGTATGGCACTGAATAAATAAACTAATTTGGGTAGGATTGTCATTTTTATTATATTAGTTCATCCTACTCATGAGCAACTAATGTTTTTCCAATTATTTCAATCTAGTTTTAATTGTGTCTAAAGTGTTTTGTAGTTGTGTTAATATAATTCTTGTCTTTGCTTTGGCAAATAGATTCCTAAATACTTTATATTGTCTAGGGTGATTTTAAATGGAATTTCTCTCTAACTTTTCCTGCTAAGTTATATTGGAAAAATATAGAGATGCTGATGATCTGTGGGTTTATTTTGTATCCCTCAATTTGCTAATTTTGTTGATTATTTCTACTAGCTTTTTAGCTGATTCTTTAGGATTCTTTAAGTAGACTATCATATCACCTTCAAAAAGAGTGATAGTTTAGTCTCCTCATTAACTATTTTAATACCTTCAATTTCTTTTTCTTTTCGCATTGCTACTGCTAGTGTTTCTAGTACAATTTTAAATAATGAAGGTGATAATTGGCATCTTTGCTTCATTCCTGATGTTATTGGGATAGATTCTAACTTATTCCCATTGTAGATGATGCTTGCTGATGTTTAAATATATACTTTTTATTATTTTTGGAAAGGTCCATCTAATCCTATACTTCCTAGTGATTTCAATAAGATTGGGTGTTGTATTTTGTCAAAGGCCTTTTCTTCATTTATTGAAACAATCATGTGATTTCTTTGGTTTGTTATTGATGTGGTCAATTATGTGGATGGGTTTTCTAATATTGAATTGTCCATACATTTCTGGTATAAATCTAACCTGATCATAGTGAATAATCCTCATGATCATTTGCAGAATCTTTTTGCTAGTATTCTATTTAAGATTTTTGCATCTATGTTCATTAAGGAGATTGATCTGTAGTTTTCTTTCTCAGTTTTTGGTCTGCATGGCTTTGGAATCAGTACCATATATGCATCATAAAAGGAATTTGTTAAAACTCCTTCTTTGCTGATTCTGTAAAATAAATTGTATAATATTGGGATTAGTTCTTTAAGTGTTGGATAGAATTTACTTGTGAATCCATCTGTCCCTATGGATTTTTTCTTAGGGAGTTCTTTGATGGATTGTTCAATTTCTTTTTTCTGAGATAGGATTAAGTATTCAATTTCCTCTTTTGTTAATCTAAGCAGTTTATATTTTTGTAAATATTCACTAATTTCCCCTAGATTTTCATATTTATTGCCATATAATTGGGCAAAATAATTCCTAATAATTACCTTAATTTCTTCTTTATTAGAGGTAAGGGCTCCCTTTTCATCTTTGATATTGTTATTTTGTTTTTCTTATTTCCTTTTTTAAATTAGATTAACCAGTACTTTATTTTAAATTTTTTCAAAGTACTAGCTCCTAGTCTTATTTATTAATTCAATAGTTCTTTTATTTTCAATTTTATTAAATTCTTTTTATTAATTTCTCTTTATTCATTTTGATTTTTAGAATTTCCAATTTAGTCTTTAACTGTGGATTTTTAATTTGTTCTCTTTCTAATTTTTTAAGTAGCAAACCCTATTCATTGACCTCTGTAAAGATTAAAATTTGGGGAAACTTAGACAGGTAGAAATTTAGTTTCTCTCTGCAAGAAGTATTATATTTTTAGAGGTTTATTAAAGGTTGAGAATTTAAGAAAAATACAAGTAAGAAAGGCACGTGCCAGGTGGGCCAAGAGGCCCAATTCAATTTCACTCACATCACGAGATGCGTCTGCTTGCAAGCGGAAACAGGAAAGAAAAGAGCCAAAACCCTTTCCAATCAGATTAAATACCCCATCTCGATCTCGGCCCAGGTGAGAGAATTCAATGATGTTACAAAGCATTCTGGGAAAGTGGAGCAAGGACTTCTGAGGATTGAAGTCCTGGATTCAAGTCTCCATTTTTACACCTCTTCCTTATCTAATATTTTGATATATGCACTCAGAAATATTAATTTTCCCCTGAGTACTCTGCATCCCATATATTTTGATAGGATGTCTCATCATTGTCATTCTCTTCAGTGAAATTATTCATTGTTTCCAGGATTTGTTCTTTAACCAACTTATTTTTGAGAATCATATTACTTAGTTTCCAATTAACTTATGATTTGCCTTTTCATGTACCCTTACAATTATTTTTATTGCATTATGATCTGGAAAAATTGCATTCATTATTTCTTCTTTTTTGCATTTGTTTGCTGTGTTTTTATGCCATAGTACATGGTCAATATTTGTTTATGTACCATGTGCTACTGAAAAGAAAATTAATTCCTTTTGTCCCTATTTATTTTTCTCTACATATCTACTAACTCTAATTTTTCTAAGATTTCATTCACTTCTCTTACCTCTTATTTATTTTTTGGTTTGATTTATCTAGATCTGATAAAGGAAGCTTTAACTCTCCCACTAGTATAGTTTTACTATCTATTTCCTCCTTAAGATCCAATAATTTCTTCTTTAATAATCTGGATGATATATCATCTGGTGCATATATGTTGAGTACTGATATTTCTTCAGTGTATATAATGCCTTTTATCAGTATGTAATTACCTTCTTTTAAGCAGATCTATTTTTACTTTAGCATTGTTAGATATGACTGCAACTCCTGTCTTCTTTTTCTTATTTGATGCCCAATAGGTTTTGCTCCAGCCCCTTACCATGTGTGTGTCTACCTGCCTTATGTATGTTTCTTGTAGACAACATATCTTTGGATTTTGGTTTTTAATCCACTCTGCTGTCTGCTTCTGTTTTATGGATGATTTCATCCATTTCACATTCAAAGTTATGATTACAACCTGTATATACCCAATCATTTTGATTTCTACTCCTACTCCTGTCCCTTCTTCTTTCATTATTTCCTTCTACACCAGTGTTTTACTTTTAATCAGTCCCCGTTTTCCACACCTTTATTTTACTTTCCTTGTCATTCCCTCCCTTTTTATTCCCCCTCTTATTTTTCATTAAAGTCTATTAAATGTCCCCAATAGATCTGGCTGCCTTTCCCTCTCAGAACTGATTACACTGAGAGTATGGTTTAAGTACTACCTATTACCACTCTCTTCCTCTCCTTCTTATATAGTATTCTTCCCCTTCCCCCCACCATGTGCCTCTTTATATGGTATAATTTATCCTATTTTCTTCTTCTTTCAAGTTTGTCTTGATGCCATCTTCTACACCCACTACCTTTTAAAACATATCTTCTTAAGCAACTTAGTACCTGAACCTCTGCCTATGAATAATTCTTCTATCAACCATGATAATGAAAAATTTTGAGAGTTAAAGATATCATTTTCCACACATAAATATAATCAATTTAACTTTATTGAAGCCCTTACATTTGTCCTCCTCTTTTGTGATTATTTTTATGGTTTTCTTGAATTTAATATTTGGATATCAAATTTTCCATTTAGTTCTTGTCTTTTCCAAGAGATGCTTGGAAATCTGTTTTGTTAAATGCTCATACTTTCCCCTCAAAGTATATAGTCAGTTTTCATGGGTAGTTGATTCTTAATTGTAGACCAATTCTCTTGTCTTCCTGCATATCATATTCTTAACTTTTTGGTTCTTTAGTATAGAGACTGCAGATCCCATGTAATCCTGACTGGGGCTCCTTGATATCTGAATTGTCTTTTTCTGGCTGTTTGCAATATTTTCTCCTTGCCTTGGAAACTCTTGAATTTGGCAATTACATTCCTGAGAATTGTCTTTTGATGATTTAATGTAGAGAGTGATCTTTGGACTCTTTCAATGTGTATTTTGTCTTCTAGTTAAGAATATCAGGGTAGTTTTCTTGGATAATTTATTATAACATGATATCAAAGCTCTTATTGTTTTCCAGGCTTTCAGGTAGACTAATGATTCTCAAATTGTCTTTCCTAGATGTGTTTTCTAGACCAGTTATCTTTTCAATGAGTTATTTACTATTCCCTTCTACTTTGTCATTCTCTCACCTTTGCTTTATTCATTCTTGCTGTCTTGTGAAATCATTACTTTCTACTTGTCAATAGCTGGTTTTCAGCTATGATCTTTTGATTTTCCTTTGGGGTTTGGCCTAACCTCCTTTTCATGGCTTCCAGGAAGTCAATTCTGGTCTCTAATTTGCTTATTACTTCATTTGATTTCTGTGTTTCTTTTTTCCAAGTGGGAGATTCTGTCTTTTAAACTGTTATTTTCTTTTTAAATTACTTTCATTTCTTTTTCCCATTTTTCTTACTTTCTTAATTGGCTCTTGAACTCCAACTTGAGTTTTTCAAGAGCTTGTGACCAATTTCAAGTTTTTTGAAAGTTTGGATGTATTTTTTTGTTTATCACTCTCTGCTAGTGCTTCTATATATTTTTTCTTTTTTTCTCCTTAGAAATTATCCAGGGTCAAAGACATTTTCTGCTGAAGCATATTTCTTTTGGTACTTGTGGATTGTGTTTCCTGCATGTTGGTGGCCATTGCTGCCTTAGTTTCTGTCTCTATTATTTTCCCTTCCCAACCAGAAGTCTGAGTGAGGTGAGCAGGCAGTTCTTTGTGTAGCAAGCTTTAAAGTATTTTCCCTGAGGCTATTTTTCTAGGTCCTGCCACCTCTGCTATGATGGCCAGCTTCTGCCTAATCATCACACTTCGTTGCTAATGCTCCACATTCTTCAGCCTTTGGTCCCAAATCTTGTTGCCAAGGCCTTGCACTCTCCTCGGAGATAAATCTGTGTTGCCCTCAGTCAGCCCACCAGAATTTAAAGATAGCCAGGCCTTTGTTCTGACTCTTGCCCTGTAGGTGATGTGGGGGAGGGGTGATCAGCCTAAGCTTTGGTAGGTGTAGTTTTACCTCCTTATAGCATGAAAATGCACCAAAACTGTGTACCTTTAAGGCAGAGCCCCTTTACTTGTATGATTTTGATTTTTGTCCTTTTGAGATGCTTTGTAGTGATTGGTAGTAGGGAGAGTCCTTAAGTTCTTACTACTCTGCAACCATCTTAGCTTTTCCCCTACCTGCTGATAATTCTGACAGTACATGCATCTCTTTTAAAAATCCTAAATTTAAATCCTAAAGAAAGTTCTCCACATTACACTACAACTTTTTCCTAACTGAATTGCTCACTTATATTATAACTTTATGTTCACTAAGTAGCCGGTATAATTCTTGCCTCTGTAAAATAAAAGTCCCCTTTCTTTGTCAGGCTGACTATTAATTACATTCAAACAATTCTCAAATTTATCGAAACCATTGTACATTGCAAGTCCTAATGAGAATAAACTATTCTCTAACTATAAGGTTTTGTGTAGAATTAAATTTAGCTAAAGCTTCACATTTAGCTGATAAACAATTATCACCATGAATGAAATTACACTGCAGTGTAGCACATATCAGACTCATTAGCAATTCTCCAAAGTTATATATATATATATATGTCAATCTTTAAGAGAAATTGAAATGAAAATCAAATAAAATTGTGGAATCAAATTACCTACCAAAATTTTTTTGGTTTGTTATTTTTCTCCTTCCTTTCCCTGGGGTCCATCTGAGAAAGGAGAGGGGGAAAAACTGGGGAACATATATTTTGCCTTTGTCCTCTGTTAAGTGCAGAGGGAAGAGTTAATTATATTCCTCATTGGAGGATTTGGGAATGTATTTTGTGAGTATCCAATTAAGAACATAGAGACAAGACTGCAACAAGAACAAACAAAAAGCAAATAACACAGACAATATTGAACATAGACTGTGGGAAACATGCTTAAAAATTAATGTTGTTACTCAGGATCTTGTTATTAAAATGTACTTGTTCTTTACGTTGTGTTAAAAGTCTTCTTGTGTTCTCTCAGTTGAAGAACTTCACTGAAAAAGTTCATTCTGTGTTTTCCAGGGCACTGTCCCTATAAGAGTATGAGTTGATTCTGATGCCTGCTTCCTTTCTTTGCTATTTGACTCAGTGTGAAACTAAAGTATATGCCTCTGTAAATTTAACCTTAACTGACATAAAAATCCTCGTCTTTACCCTTGTAAGGGTTAAAAATGGTTTCACTAAATTTATGAGTTAAAAAAAGATTATTGTGGTCGCTGTTTATAAAATTTAAAAATTAAACTATGGGGGACAGCTGGGTGGCTCATTGAATTGAGAGTCAGGCCTAGAGACGGGATTTCCTAGGTTCAAATCTGGCCGCAGACACTTCCCGGCAGTGTGACCCTGGGCAAGTCACTTGACCCCCATTGCCTAGCCCTTATCACTCTTCTGCCTTGGAACCAATACACAGTATTGACTCCACGACTGAAGGTAAGGGTTTAAAAGAAATTAAGCTATAAGTATGTTAGTAGCTTTAGTAGCTTTATTATTGTAGGGTAGAGATAGAGGGAAATGTCGTAAGGAGGTAGAAAATATTGCCTACCTAAATATTCTATAAATGCCAATCAGAAGAAATCTAGCTCAACTCTGACAAAGGCTTCCTCAGGTCTAAATCCAAAACAAGGAATCCCTCCAACACAGAGACACCAATGCAGAATTTCTCCCTCAGCAAGAACCACGAAGGCAGCAGAATTCATCAGACTGCCCTCGACTGGCTTTCTTATAAGCAGTTTTCTCCATGTCACGTCCTGTCTATCTGGTTTCTCTTTCTTTTCACTGGGGGTTGGTCTATCACATCTCAGAATCCAATCAAAATTTCTTAATTTGCTTGGCACTGGCCAGGGGGCAGTGCCTGTGGGATCCACTTGCCATCCTCTGAGGATGTGAAATTTTATCAAAAGGATTCTCATGTTCCTGAATGATTAAGTTAAAAGGGTGGAACACTCACGAGTACTGATTGATTAACTTAAAATAGACAAAGAGAATGAAAATTCCCTTTCACCCCTTGAATGTGAGTTGTGATTTATACTCACAATATTCCTCCTCTTTTGTTTTTGCTTCCATCTTGGAGTCAATACTGTTTAATGGCTCCAAGGCAGAAGAGTGGTAAGGGCTAAGCAATGAGGGTCAAGTAACTTGCCCAGGGTCACACAGCTGGGAAGTATCTGAGGCCAGATTTGAACTTAGGACCTCCCATCTCTAGGTCTGACTCTTAATCCACTGAGCCACTCAGTTGCCCCCCACAATAATCCTTCTTGACCAAGATATCCACTGAGGAGGGGGATGAGTCTTCAGTAAAAGTATAGCTGGGTCTTATTCAAGCCAAGCTGGGTGTTTGTCTTAGTACTAAAATCTGCATAATCTTTACCTCTTGTGCATTTTGAAGTGGATCTAATCCCCGGGAGAAACCATCTCCTAGGCCTCTTTACTGCAACTTCCTTTGTGGGAGGTGTCAAAGGGAGAATAAAAGAATAAAAGCTTAGGTTTTGAAGCCTTTTTCCCCCTAACCTAGGTGGTGAGCTTTCATCTCTGCCTAGCTGCTGGAGATCTAACTTTCCCTGGATTTCCTAAACTTTCCCTTCCTAACCCTAAATAAACCTACCTAACTTTCCCTGGAGTCAAGTCTGATTTAATCTGCTCTCTAGCATACCTACAAAGATCCCTGGTCAATTTCCGTACCATGCAGGAGGGAACCCCACCACCACCACCTTCCCAGCTACCTTCCTTCCTTTCCTTTCCCTACCTTTGTAAAAATGGAGATTTGAACCCCGAACTTCAATTCCCAGGAGTCCTTGGTAGTTCCCAGAGTTCCCCATAATCTCAGGTGAGGTCATCACCTGGGCTGCGAGGAGAGAGGGATTTTTAAAACAGACTCTGTATTCTTCTCACACTCCCTACTTCCACTTTCAAGCAGACATGGCTCTCTACCTAGCAGGCAAGATGTGAGTGGTTGTGAATGGGCTCTCTGGGCCTAGACACGTGCTTTCTTATTTTGTATTTCTTTTAATGCTTAATCTTTAATAAACCTCTAAAAATATAATATAATACTTCTAACAGAGAAACTAATTTTTACTGCTACAGTTATGGCTTACCACGTCAGAAAGACGAAATACCCTCAATTTTCTGATTCTTTTCTCTTCTACTGTTAATAAGTTCAGCTTTTCATAGCTACTGGCTAGAATTTTTTTTAAGCCACATTTCTCTGGCCAAGGTTTTTTATCCTCATACAACTGTTGCTGATTCAGCCTGTTCCAGCTGTTAGATAGCTCATGGGCTCTTGGCTCCCGACCCTGCCTGCCTGTGTTCCTGCCTCCACTCCAGACCTGTTTGCTGTTTGCTGCTCACCTGGCCCCAGCCCCAGCTCATTCTGCCTGCCTGCAATCCGGACCTGTTTGACCCAGATCTTGATCACCTGTTGACCCACCCACCCAGCAAACTCTTAGCCTCATAGTAGACCGCTTATCGCCCCAGGCCCAGGACTCATTTCAATCAGCTGGTAAAAAAGGGGGGTAATTTTCCCTTAGGCTACAATTAGCCTCCACATGGCCTGGGGGCAGGGGATCACAGGAGGGGAGAAAGGGAAAGAAGGAAAAGACTTTTCCAAACAGGAACTTACAAACAATGGGATATTTAAAAGGATATCTTTTGACTCTTCTGGTAATTTCATTTATTTCACCTGTGTGCCAAGGGAAGAATTCAGCTCTCAGCAACTCTTTATCAAAATTTGGGGAGGCAGCTGGGTGGCTCAATGAATTGAGAGCCAGGCCTAGAGATGGGAGGTCCTCAGTTGAAATCTGGCCTCAGATACTTCCCAGCTGTGTGGCCCTGGATAGGTTGCTTACATCCCATTGCCTAGGCATTACCAATCTCCCTTCTGACAATAGGCATCTAAATGGATAAAAAAAAAAAACCCAAGGAACTTTAAATAGATTGGAGGTTATATTTTTAAGGCGTTTCAGACTCCGTGTTTTATAAAAATCGCTGTATTCTATTGCATTTGCTGATTATTTTGTTTAAGGTTTAACTTTGTGATTTAAATTCATATTTTAAGTTCATATATTACTGCATTCAATAATGCCTGTTACACTGAATCATTTTAATGTACTGAATTTTAACTACTGTTATATTCTGTTGCTTTCCCCCCATAACTATACTGAACAAACATTGAGTAAGCCCATATAAAAAACAGCTTTTCTATTTTTGACTTTGTAAATTGTCACATAGAGAATAGATGGACTCCATCAGAAAATTGCTATAACAACCTTTGGAAAATTTAATGTGCTAAATATCTCAATTGATATTAAGGGTTCTTTAGACATGATTTTTAGAATTTTTCTTAACAATATCTGGTCATTTTTGCCTGCCCCTAATGCGAGGTGTAAGGCCCATTCTAGTAGATGAAGTGAAATACAAATAAAACCCCCAACCTTCCCACATTTCTAAAAATGTGAATGGAAGTTGGGCAGTTAATCCGAGGGCATGTACCCCTAGAAGCCTCCAAAAAGGAGCACCCCTCATTTATAACTCTTCAGCTCATTACTTAACTTCCACCAGAATGATATCTAGATTTCTTGATGATGTTCTAAATCCAAAATAAGTTTTACTTAGTTTAAAAATATGTTTACCAAGGTTGAAAGATTTTCTATGTCTGTAAAAACTTGTGACAAGTATCCATTTTCTTTAAATGCCATACAGCAACTTGTGTAAAAATTATAGTGTGTTTCTTTTGCTATTGTAATTAACTGGGCTATTGAGAATTTTGGGGATATTGATACCACATATTTGTACTACTGTTCTTTATTAAAAAAAAAACCTTGTGAAATTCACAGTCAATGATTATAAGCTACATTTTTATTTTAAAATTATTTTATTATATTTTTCTTACATGTGCAAAGTAATATTTTAGTCTTTTATTTTTTCTGTCCTTTTTATATTTGAAGCACACATCACCAGTATTAAGATTTTCTTTAACTTTTTGATTTTGCAGTAATATAACTTTAAAATACATTTGCTAATGCATGCCTCAAAAGCTTGAGACTATAAAAATGATGCCACTAATTGTTTAAAAAATTTATGGGACTTTACTTAATGATTCTGTCTGATTCCAGGACAAGATATACACAAAAGAGCCATTGCACAGGGCCATAGATAAACCAATTCAGGATGGATTGATGCACTTCCAAGCCAATACAAAGGTCTTGAACCTAGTGTTAAGATTCAGGGTGGAGATGTTTAACATTTGTTAAGACATGGGCCTTCCTTGTGTCCACACTTACTCTGAAAATACAGATGAGTATTCCCAAATTGGCTCCTACTTGGCCTCTATAATCTGGTCCATTTTCTGTCTTTCATAGTGTGGCAAACTTTCTGTAGTTCTGGCTACTGACTGGGTAAATGCATCATTGCTTAGATAATTTTATTGGGCCCTGATTCAAGCACCTGTTATAGATTTATTTTTCCTTTACTTAGAATTTTTACACATAAGCCTTTGATAGTCTATATTTTCATCCAGAAATTTTCTTTTTTATTTGGATTTTTCTGATGTCTTTTTAATTTCTCTTACCAATTGGTTCATATACCTCATAATTCAGCCATGCTTCCCTAAGGGATCCATGTTTTTCAATCACCCTTTTAACAGGGAAATGTAAAAATATTATTATTTTAAATTGCAAAGTTAAATTCCTTTTAAGAAGGATTTTAGGTAAAGAAAGATAATACCTCTCCAAATCCAGAAACTGAACTATTGGAGAAGACACCATGAAGAAGCCTCCAGACCACAAGCTGCACAAGAAGATCAAAATTGAACTTTGGGTGTAGTTGATTGAACATTTATTTGTATCTATACTTTCATGCCAAAGGGGACTGCCCCCTAACTGGCTTTTTGTCAATGCGTCTAGCAATTATTGGTTTTGTGTTTTTCCCCCTCTTATCTTCAAATTATTATAATCCTTAAATTGATTATGTTTTCATGATCCTTTTGGGGTAAATTTTTTTTTCCCCAACAAGGATCATATCGGGAACTGTAAAAATGGAAATTTAAACTCCAGACTTCAATTCCCAGGAGTCCTGGGTAGTTCCCAGATTTCCCCATAATCTCAGGTGAGGTCATCACCTGGGCCGTGAGGAGAGAGGGGGGTTTTAAAAAGGACTCTGCGTTCTTCTCACACTCTCCCTACTTCTGCTTCCAAGCAGACGTGGCTCTCTACCTAGCAGGCAAGATGTGAGTGGTTGTGAATGGGCTCTCTGGGCCTAGACACATGCTTTATTATTTTGTATTTCTTTTAATGCTTAATCTTTAATAAACCTCTAAAAATATAATACTTCTAGCAGAGAAACTAATTTTAACTGCTACGCCTTTCCCTCCTTTTTTCTTTACTTCATTTCTGACGAACCAAATGGGACTTGAACCCACAATCCCCAGCTTAGGTTCACATCAAAATGCACAGCCTGCTTGGTCATTATCCACTGACCCACAGCAAAAAGAAGACTCCACCGACCCACAACTCACTTTGGGTGTGCCACACTTTAACCTCAGGGTTCTTGTGTTATCTTGCTACTCAGAGAAGTTATAAAAACTCTCTGGGCACTAAATTTTACTGGTTTCTTCATGCTCCATAGTTGGGCACCAAATGTAGTGAAATGAATGGGGTCCTGGATTTTGAAGGTAGCAGGATAACAAAAAAGGAAAAAAGATACTCTCATGCTGGCAATGTTAGCAGCACTTCCCAGCTTATTCTTCCAGGCTTCTCTTCTGGCAGAGCCAGAAGCAACACATGTATCATTTCTAGTGTGAGAGAGTCAAACAAGCAAGTGTGGGAATTAAAATTTGTTTTTCTTCTAGTCAGACATTTGGAGCAAGGGAGGAAATTTTCTCCTACCTCAGTATCTCTTTTCTGAAGCCTGCTTTTTCTCTGCAGCTATACCCTTTTTCTGAACTTTCTCAGGAAACCAGGAGGGGAGGAGGAGCATGTTTCAGGGGGATTTAATGCATTGGCTCCCTACACTCCTTCTCTGTGCTCTCCTCTCATCTTGTAACCTCTGCCAAGTGGTAGCATGGAAGGAACTATACAGGGTTGAAATCTAGGGCCTGATTTTACCTTAAATTAGAAAGGCTAGAAAACTTATTTCTCTCTTTCTTTCTCTTTACTAATAAATACTTAAAAATTTAGTATGAACCTCCACAATGTATTTTTATTTATAATAGTAGCAAGGAACCCAAAAGAAGAGACAGGAGGCAACCTGTCCCAAGTGAGTCAAACTATCACCTTCCTCTTGACCACCATTTCCCTTCATTATATGATGAGAATAGACCAGGACCCTGAACCAAGAGCCCTAGAAATGGTGACATTAAATAATGACTTTAAGGCAGAAACATTATTTTATTCTACCTCACTTTATGAAATATAGGACTTTTTCAGTTGACTTGCATCTGGACTCTTCCATATATGTTGTCTCCACCATTAGAATGTGAGTTCCTTAAGGACAGAGTTTGTCTTAGTTTTCTCTGTGTCCTGTGAATTTAAAAGTGTTGTGGCTGGGGAAACTTTATCCCCCAGAGTGCCCAAGGGGTCCCTCCTTCCTACTTCCTGGTGTGAGATGGGTCTTAAATGAACCAATCCCATGATGGGGGAGGGACTCCACCCCCTACTTTTGGGCAAGTGATTAGTCTATATAAGAACAAATCCCACACCTAGGAGGCTCTTGCTCTTTTATGAATGAGGGTGGTGAATGGGGATATGCTGCCAGATGGTCCAGGATTTTTGTTTTCAAAATATATGTGGATTCCCATACATAAAGGTGGATAATGGAATCCTGTGAGAAGTGAAGAAAAGTTTTTGGCTCCACGAGCCTTAAGCATAAACATTTGAAAAGGTAGATGACAAGGGATTGAAAGATGGGCTCCTTCCTGCTAGAACCGAGGAGCTGGGTGTCATGAAGTTGAAAAGGAGGATCCTTCATTCCTGTCCATTTACTTCTCCCTCCCTTAAGTGAAGGAAATTCTTAGGAGGAGGAGGGGCTGTTGGTAGCTGTCTAACCCAAACGGGAAAGCCCCAGTCGGGATTGTTACAAGATTTTAAATCAAGGCCAATTTTTTTTCCCATGTCCCTAAATCTACTGTCCCTTCATCAGGGAATCATGGACTACAGATTTGAATAAAATCTAAGAACTTAGTCAATTGTGGCTTGTTTACTTTTACTCCTCTTTTTCGAAAAGTGTGTTTAGTTATCCCAGTAAATAGCTTTCTTTCCTTTGATTTTCTTTGTCCCATAGTGTCCTTTTAAAGTTATAAGTTCTGATTTATCCACCCATCCTTTCCTATGCTCACTGGTAAGAGGGCTGCAGCACCCTAGGTGAGATCCTAACCGACCCAGTTTGGAGAGATAATTATTTCCTTATTTCGAGGGAGGAGGCTTACTTCTTGTTCGGGCACCAGTTGCTGTGGGGTGATCCAGCCTCCCATAGGGGATGGGGTCTTGGAGGTGGGACAATATCAGCAGAATGATGAATGGGACACGGTTTTTGTATTCAACCTGCAGCACAGGTTTCACAGAAAAACTGCTCCACCTTCAGGCTTGGCTTTATTTTTATAGCTCATGGTTACATATATACTTGGCACACAGTTTCATTTTTAAATGTGCATATTTCCATAGATCCTAACAACAGACATGAAGCCCGAGATAATCAACAAAACACTCTTGCTAAGTGTGGGGTCAAAGGGCAGAATCAAAATGTCCCAGTTTTAGGTTGGGGAATTGTGAGCACAGTTTTGACAGAAGTTTTATGCCTAGAAAAGAAGGTCCTATCCTAGTGGGTCTATAAGAATCCTTTGGTTTATTTTATAAGTGAGATCTCCTGGTGATATTTTGGGGGGACAGACGGGGACATCTGTATTAACCCTGCAATCATTTTGCTCTCATCTATTTTTCCTGGGGGTAAGAGTAATTCCAATAATAAGGGGACATTAGTGAGAGAAGTCACACAGGGGCGGGGGGGGGGGGGATGAATGGATATCTCTATCCTTCCTAGGAGCCACTTTGTGACCTCCTGGTTTCCACGAGTGACTTTGTCAAAACATCGTGGCTTGATGACCCTTAGCAGGGATAGAAGTAATGAAATTGGTGTGTTAATTTCAGCTGGGGTAAACTCTGACTGCATTTTCTTTAATAAAGCTTTAAAAACGGATCAAAGGATAGGGTTTTTCTTTTAGCATTTTCCTCAGTCCCCAGTGCTCAGTGTAATGCTTGTACACAATAATACTTAATAAATATTCCATTCCTTTCTTTGCTTTTTTTTTTTTGCCTTGCCACTGAGTTTAGTGGTTCTTTCTTCCCAGAATCTAATAAGTCTGGGGCCCTTTTCTTCTATGTTACCCCATTGAGGTCATTGTTTTCACTCTGGGAACTGTCTAAGATCACTCCCTAATTATAGTGTTATGGGGAATATTGATCTATTATTAATAGGTCTTGATGACTGATAAGCTATTGCTTATAGGGGGCTTCTGTTGATGTCAGTTGAGGAGCTCAGCTAGATTAACAGTTGAGGAACTTAGCTGGAGACCAGTTTAAAAAAAACTACTTATTTAACTATAGAGATTCAGGGAAAGGAAAAGGAAAATAGATAATTATAGGAGACAAATTTCCTTATAACTAATCAATACTAATCTATATCCCCCAATTTCTAATCCTCATTGATTTGCTTCTTGATCACCGAAAGTGATCCTCCTTAAATCTATATTACCACTTTCTACCTATCCCAAATCTAATTATCTATATTATTCTAATGTATAAATTATAAAATTGTTAATCTCCTTAAATATATTCTAAAAGTAGTAAGTTATTTTGACAGTTTGAAGTCAAAATGGCTTCCTTTCACTTTTTACAGCAGAGTTGCTCTTGGAGAATCAAAATGGTTATTCTCTTACTCCTCTCAGTAGTGTTGCTGTGAGAGATCTAATTACTTTCTCTCCCTCCACACAGCAGGAGGTCTGGGACTCCAGCTGAGTCCATGAACTTGACAATTCACTTGTTCAAGGAGATGTGTTTAAAAATGTGTACCCCAGGGACTTCATCCCCCAGCATTCCCTACTCTTCCCAGGGTTCCCTTTTCTTATGTCCTCGTGTTACATCCTGGTGTGAGTTGTTCTATAAATTGGTTGGTTACATGCCAGGAGGGGTCTTTTTCTGGGACTCAAGTATGGCAGGCTGCTTGGGCTCTGTCTTCTTTTTTGTCCCCTTTACAGTTTTTACCCTTACATATTTGGTGACCCAGATGGAATTTCAGGACCTTTTAGGTGAGTAAAGAACCACACCCTCCCCCAATTCCCCCAGGAACTCTCTTTGGAGTTTCCTGGACTCCCTACTTATCCCTGTTACCTGGTGACTTTCTCTGCACAAGGAAAAAAACTCACACTGCCTTGATTTTTCTCCTAATTCAAGATGATATTACAAGTCTATAAAACTCTTCCAAGAGTCATCTCAGAAAAACTAGAAAACCACCTCTCTGAGTGTCAGCTTCTCAGAGAGTGTCAGTTACCTCAAAACCACTTTTCCTAGGGCTTACTGGGAATTCCGTATCTCTGACCACTTCACAATTCTTTATTCCCTTGAAGGATCCCAAGTGACTTTATAACTCTCTCTATGCTGAAACTTCAATTCTGACAAAAATCTATCTTTAATTAACCAGATTACCTAATTAACTCTTATAATAGGGACCATGGAGAGATGGTTAAATCATGTGGTGGTTGGAGGTTTAGCATGTCTGAGGGAGCTAAGCTCTACTTCTATTCACTTGGCTGTTTTTCTCTCTAGTCTGTCCCTTTTAAGTTAGATCAATACTATATATTTTTTTCTCCCCATGAATTTTAAAATGTTTCACAAGTAGAAATTGTTTAAAAAAATCGAGGAAAGAATATGTAGAATACTGTCAGAAGAAAGACAAGAAACTTAGTCATAGTACAGCGAGAGACCTTATCAAGAAAAATAAAAATTGACCTTTTAATATTAGAATTGCTATTTAGTTTTGTAATAATTAAAATTAAATTATGAGTCTGTTAATAGCTTTAGTATCTTTATTACATTAAAGTAGAAATAGCAACAAGAGGGAAATGTAGGAAAGAGGTAGCCTAGCACCCTATGTGCCATTCTGATGAAATGAAGTTTGCCACTAATAGGAGTCTAATCTTCAGCCAGAAGAGTGCAATAGTTGGCCTTCAGGTTCCAATCTCCAGCTAGAAGTTCACAAGAGTGCCTTCAGCAAGAGTCACCAAACACCAGACTCTGAATCCAAATGGAAATCTCAATCAGAATATCCTCCAGACCCCTGGTCTTGTCTTTATAAGTAGTTTTCTCTACCCACTAGCTCTCCCACATCACATCTTCAAGAACCAATTATAGTTCCTTAATTCATTTGGCACTACCCAGGGGAGCAATGCTTGTGGAATCCACTTCCTATCTTGTTGGTTTCAACTTCCTTTCACTGTGGGTGTGTGTATCCCTGCATATCTCAATGATAAAGGACCTACAGATCTCTGGTTGATTAAATTAAAACAAAGGGAGATGAATTCCATTCTCATAGTGTCGTACATGATGTTATAGTTAATCAAAGACATTATCCCAGAGACAAAAAAGACATTTGTGCAGGTATATAGTATAATGTGATAACTGTGTTGTAATCAGAATGAAATAAAAGATCATAAACATTCTAGGTAACAACAGAATATTGCTTTTAATAAGTACCCAGGAAGAGATACCTTGACATGGTGTCCAGAGGAACTATGGAATACCTAGTCTCAAATCTTACCTCTGATACACTCTAGCAGTGTGACCATTTTCAAGTTATGATTCAAATAAATCTAACTCAATTAAGGTAGAGTAGGGTTGAAGAGAAGCATCAGTGGAGGTTGTTTCCACATCAGAGATTTCCTTATAGATTAAATCACTGCTCCAAAAAAACCCATAGTGTGCAGTATATATTTGTTGGATGAATGAGTGAAAATTGCAAATGAGGTATTTTAGAGAGATACAGGATCATAATAATTACAACTTTTTTTTTCCCCTAGATATGTATATTTACTCTATAGTACCACCTCAGTGGCAGAATCTAAAGCTTGATTCAGTTTTCCTTTCCATACTTCTCTCAATTTCTCTTACTTGTAATGCTTACTCTTGGTTGGTTACTTCCTATTTATCTAAAGTGTTTACTTTTTTCACATGTATTTGTTTTCTTGTCTCCTCATTAGATTGTGAGATTCTCTAGGGCAAGGATTATATTTTCCTATCCTATGTATTCTCAGTGCCTGGCACATAGTAGATACTTGATAAATATTTATTGCCTGATTATTATAGGATAGTGATTCAACAGGCTTTAACAAAGCTCTGGTGAAAATATCATTTATAAAAGAGAAAGTTTCCTCAATTGTTAACTTCTAAGCAATTAACTTAACCCACTGAAAATTCAACTAGTTTTCTGAGTAGAATTACCAAGAGAGGAAGGGTACCCTTTTTAAAGGACATTGAACATAATGTTGACTAACCAAGTTTATTGCCCATTATAAATTATTAATTTCATTTTCAAGCCATTATTCTGACAAGAAGAGGGCACCTTGTCTAGGAGACAGCAGGTTCATTTTTACCAGATAAGTACAACTTTCATTAAAATTTAAATGAAATTGGCATTCAGGTTATAGACAGTCTCCAGTGCATTTAGTCAGCATGGACCAGACTGCCAGGACCCAATCCCCTTGATAAATTTGGCAATTGAGTTTCTAGAACTGCCAAGTTGAAAGTCTATTATACAACATCACCTAGTCATATGCCTAAACCTTAGCTTGTCCCTAAAAGGGGAAGTTTTTTCTCTGTATTTTCTAGTATGCCATCAGGAAATTCTATCTAAAGATATAAACTCTTTATTTATTCTCACTACATATTTTAAAATGTTTTCATTGTCTACCTATGCAGTATGTTCAATTTCAATTAAGTTTAACTTAACAAACATTTAAGTGCTTATTTTTTACAGGGCATTGTGCTAGATGAAGAGGATAAAAAATGAAAAATGACATTAACTCTACCTCAAAGAGCTAAGTTAGCAGGAGGGATGACAGAAGAAAGACTAATAATGGAGATATAGTAGAGATAGCGATAGCTGTTAAAAGAAAGTTAAAGCTGTTAAAAGTAGAAAACTTGACTTCGGGTAATCATGGCTGCAATCTAGACGCCACATGCTTCCTCTCCCCGGCACCGAACAAAATAGACTACATCAAAGGAGCAAAGATCACCTTTGGAGGAACAGGAGGACTCCCCAGTACCCCATAGAGGCGAAGGTACTGTTACATATGTTACGTGCTCGAGTCCAGCTACACCAAGAGGCAGACACACAGATGCAAACGCAAGGTTCTTTATTGCAGCAACACGCGGGGGAGAATTGGGCGTCCAATTCTCCCCGATCATGTCCGCAGCACACGTTTATATAGTAAACTGGAGGGAGGTGGCTCGGTCTAGAGGGGCATGTGTTTATCTATAGGGAGGTTAGACGTGGGGTGGGTTTGCCTACTTATCTCTATGGTACGTGGAGTCAAATCTAAGGGAGCACACGCTTAAGGGAACGCACGATTATTTTTGGCCACTGGTTACAGTACGTCGGGTTTGAACATTTCCACCCTATAATAAGAAGGAGGAAAAGCTTGCACAGAAACGTGAATGGAGCCGCCCTTCCCCCACCCCACCTCCCCCACCAAACCAGAGTGAGCTACCGGAGCGCTCACTGGGACAGGGAGTGAGTGGGGAACGTCTCTATCTGGGGGGGGGGGGGGCTCCAGGGTCCTTGGGATCTGGGGACTATAATTTATCTGTCAGTGTCTAGTTCTTTCCAGAGGCTGACTCTGGAGAAGGGGCACAAGGGTCTGTTGGATTAAAGAAATTGACGGGATAGAGGGAGCCATGAATGATACCACAAATCTGATTTATTGAGAACTGAGATTTCTTTTTGATCTTTCATATATGTGACATCATGACATGACTGTGCTTCCTCCTTCTCGTGCATCTGTGTCTTTATCATTTTTTATGAATCATCTGTCATTGTTATATGTATTGCTTAAGCACAAAATTTCTATATATACTGAACTCAATTCAGGGTACAAAAGTTTCTCACAAACTACAAAGGTTTCTTTTTAATCTTTCATATACATGAATATTTCTAGCCCAGGCTGAAGGTCACTAATAGGCTCAAGGAAATCTTGAGACGGTTCAAGGTTAGAGACTTTTAGTCCACTTACCAAAAGTTATTTTTTACAGCCATGGCCTTGCAATCCATGCATGAGACTGTCCCTTTCCCAAGGTCTGAGGCTGACTTGCAAACTTTTGTTTTTTGTTTTTTTTTGTGGCTGCTTTCCTCAGCACGACTAAAGTGTCATGGCTTTGCCATTTATCCTTATAAAGTTCCTGTTGGTGGTTCATTTGTATTTTCTTATCTCTAATAGTTACAGCTCAAAGTACCTTTTTCAGCTCTGTTTGTTGTTTGTTTTTGTTTTTACATGAAGAATGTTTGAAAGTTCTCTGTGGATGGATTTGAAGATAGATTTTCCTTGTAGAATTATATACAGTTTTACAAGGTGTTATTTTTGGTTGTAGACCCTTATATTTTACCTTTTAGAATACCTCATTCATTTGGTGTTTTTAGAATACCATATTCATAAAATGCATATGTGGTAGATAGAGGTCTACTAGCTCTAGATTTTGGTAATGACTTTTCTGGAAATTTCATTTTGGTGTTTCTTTTAGGAGGTATCAAGGATTCTTTCAGTTTTTATATTGCTTTCTTAACCTAACATGTCTGCATTTTTTTGAGTTTCTGAAATATGATATCTAGATTCTCTTTTAGGTCATGGGTTTCAAGTGACCTTATGAGTCTTAAATTTTCTCCAAAAGTTTTTTAATATAAAATCTCTCATTGTTGTCAATTTTCTTCATTCTTTTGACTTTATTTTTAAAATTCTTATTTCCTAAGGCATTCATTTCTATTTGACCTATTCTGATTTTTTTTTTGGGGGGGGAGTTTGATACTATGGGAAGGTTTTGTACCTCTTCTATTAATGATATATAATATTATATAATGATTATATATCATTTTAAAATAGTTTTAAAGTTTTATTTTCAGTTCCAAATTGTCACTTCAGTTTTCCATTACCCATTGAAAAGATAAGAAATGACAACCATTACATATACTGTCATATAAAACATATACATGTATATATTTTTTAATTCTTCCATCATTTCTTTGAAAAAAATATTTAGCTATTTTTGTAAACACACTTGCTTCCCCAAACTTTTGAAGTTTTCTTAATGGATACAAACATTAAAGGATATATAGTTTCAAAATCCACAACACAAGTGTTGATGACTTACTCCCAACTTATCTGACTTAGCAGAGAAGTCTTAAGAATTGAGTAAGGCACAGAGAGATTGAATAATTTGTCTAGGTTCAAATTAGTTTTAAGTATCTAATGTAACATTTGAATCTAGATCTTTCAGACTAGTACTCTCTCATATTCAACTGCCTCTATAAATCATTCAAATGAAAAACAAAAACAAAAAAACTGAAAAAAAATTGTTACCAGAATAAGTTTTTTCCCCCCAAAGGAAGAGAATAAAACATTTTTCCCCAAATAAATTGCTTGGGGAAAAAATGTACAAAAATAAAATTTTAAGTAAATTTCCAAGGCATGTGCAAACATAAAATTTTTCAAGGTAGATGGTTCTGCTTTTAGTAGATCCTATTTAAAGAAATTAAATTAATACAGTCATTTGAATTGGCTGCCTACACAATGGACAAGGTTTATTTCTCTTCATCAGCTTCTTGGCACATGTAAAACATCCCATAAGATGTGCAGTCTTTCCATGGTCATTGAAAACATTTTTATGTCTGCTCTGACAGGTGACACAGGGCTCTTATGTGCTCAGGAGAATAAATCCCATACTTCTTTCTCTGTCTTTTACTACTTCTCTCTCAAATTCTCTAGCCTCTTACTGTTTAATACAGAAGATACTTTTAGATATTGATGGCTGGCAACAATCCTTACTTTCCTGGGATTCTGATAGCAGTACTATTTTTTTTTTCATCACTTTCCTCGATACAGGAATCTTGAGAGTCATTCATCTTATTTTTCTTACAATCTGGAATGTCAAAGCCCTCTTCCTCCTCTTGGATTGGGTTTTTTAATTTGCCTTTATCAGACATGTCACTTTTCTCCTCAGGAAGTCAATTGTCTCACAGAGTCCAGCATCTGTTGCAATGCAGTAAAACTGGAGGATTCATTTTATCACAGGAAGTATGCTTCCAATAATCCTCATCTTCATCTGTGTGAGTTCTCCTTTTTCATTGTGACTATAATCTTCCATATTAATATACTCAAATTCAAACTCAGCATTGAATTGTTCTGAAACTGAATCATCTGAATTTTCATTTAATTCACCAATATCAATATCCTTGATGATGATCTTCTTGTTGGAAAGATGCCTTAAGACTGGCTCTCTCCTACGCAAATAGCTTCCAGAGTTCAGGCCCCAAGTAAAAGCCACAGCCAGTTTATATAGGGTTCCATATGTGCAGAGTCTGTGGGTGAAGGCAGGAGCATAAGCAAGACCTAAGACAGCTGGCCATCCTTGTTTATAGAGCAGTCAGAGGACCCAGGCATCCCATGGTTGGAAAAAGGGAGGGGCAAGTCAGCCTGGACTGTTAAGGGGGAGCAGGGGGTGATCATCCTGGGATTCCAGGCTGGGACCCAGGCAGAGAAAAGGAGGGGTTGAGGGGAGATCCGTGAGGGGCAGCAAGCAGCTTATGGAAAAGTAACTACTGACCAAGGAAAGGAGAAGGGGGAAGTAGTGTTTAGCTCTGAGGCCATCTTTAGAGGTCCACTTCTACAAGGTAAAGTTTAACATTCTGCCTCTACAAGTGAACTGCATTGTATTATATTCATCTGCATTACTAAGTCTTTCAAAGTTCCTTGTGATGAAATATTGCTGTTACTGTATAAATTGTTCAGGTTCTACTTACTTCATTTTACATGAAGTCATGAAAATCTTACCAGGTTTGTTTGAACCCATCTCCTTCCTCACTTCTTTGAGCAAAATAGCATTCTCTCACTTTCACATAACACAGCTTGTTCAAACATTACCCAGTTAATAGGCATAACCTTAGCTTCGATTTTTTTTTAATTAGGACAAAAATTGCTGCTCTAAATATTTTTGGAAATATGAATGCTTTTACTTTCTTTGATCTTCCTGGGACACAGATCTTATAGCAATATTGCTGGGAAAAAAAGGTATGTAAGTTTTTAGCTTTTGGGGCATAATTCTAAATTTCTCTTCTGAATGATTGGACTAATTTATAAATCCACCAATAGTATATTAGTCTAATTATGAAAGCAAGCACACATGCCCTCCAATGTCTGTAATTTACCTTTTCTGTCATTTTAGCTAATCTTGTAAGTATTGTGGAAGCAGTTTCAGAAAGTGTAGACCC
Organism: Monodelphis domestica; assembly: GCF_027887165.1. Taxonomy (NCBI): domain Eukaryota; kingdom Metazoa; phylum Chordata; class Mammalia; order Didelphimorphia; family Didelphidae; genus Monodelphis; species Monodelphis domestica. Next base: position 241,766,877 of record NC_077233.1, on the reverse strand, counting down.
CACTAGCCCATGCCCCTCTTGCTGCTAAGTAATCGATCACCTTCTGTTAATTAACTAGTTCTTGCTTATTGAGTCCCTTCTGGCCTTTCCCTGTCCCATTGTATTAAAAAAAAGATAAAAAAGAGGAGTTTTGTGCCCCAAAGGAAGCTTGGACTTTTGTTATGGAGAGAGGGAAAGAGAGGAGACCCCCTTTCTCAAAGTGGGGTTCAGGGGAGACAGCAGGTGTAATGGTTTGGCTCAGAGAGAGGAGAGGGGCTTTGAAGATTTTCCCCCTTCTGCCTTCCCTCCTTAACTAAAGCTGCTTTCCCCAATTTGCTCTTGTCCCTCTTTCCCCCCCCCCCCACTACTTGAGACTGAAAAGTCTCCCCTTGACCCATTCATTCACACTCAGCTTGGGGAACAGATAACTTTTAATGTTAACTCAATCAGATAATACAAAAGGAATAACAGGCAGGGAAGAATGGAAAAAGGAAAGTGGGGAGAAGGGGTCTCTGTCTCTTTCTAAACCCTTTTCCTCCCTCTTGAGTTTGGGGAGGAGCTCAGGCCTTGGCATCGTAAGCCCCCTGAGAGAAAGTCAGGTTGACTCACCCCTGGTCAACAGGAGCTGAGGTAAAGTCTGCTCAGGTTTCCCTTCAGAAAGTCCCTTCAATTGCAGAATGTTGGGGGGAAGGATTTCCAGTCACCAGCACCCTCAGGAGAAAGTCTTTTTCCTTACCACTCTCTCAGCTAGGGTCTTCTCTCCTCAGGATTCCACTCCTGGAGCCCCTCCCCTGTTGAGGTGATAAATTTCACATACTCTTCAGACTGGCATTTAACTTTAGTGCCAGCCTCTGTCACACCATCCTAATCAATCCTTTTCAGGTGTCTGTCTTATGCTAACTTGCCAAGCATGTCTGCCATGAGCCTTTCTGAAGTTATCTTGATATGTACTAGCCATCTAACCTTAAAGATATCAGCACAGACCATAGGTGGTTCAAGTCAAGCTTCATTCAGGGAATCAAGAACTTCTAATTCTATGAAGCCTTGTTTGATTGATTTTCTCTCCCTACTCATCATAACTGCCAGCTCTGGGCTTGTTAGAGTCCAAATGCTGAAAATGAGTTGGGTCTGGGGCCAGGTGGGACTTATATACTGCTTCACTTTATTATCCATAGACTTTGATTTTGATAGAGAATGGGCTGCTAAGTCATTGTAGCATTACATCATATTTAGGGGGTGTTTCTTTCCCACAAAATATTGTCTATGAATAGGCAGTACCCAAAACATTTTCAGAGTTCATTCCCAGATAGCCAACTACTGCTTGTGTAAACAGTCTTGCTTGTGCCTTACTCAGTGTAAGGAAGTATCCTTGTGAGATTCATACATGGCTCCCTTCTCCCTGGACCAAACTATCCCAATCATCTCCCTCCCTTTTTATTTATTTTGTAGCTGAATCACATGAATAGGGAAGCAAGCAAATGTACATAAAGTCAAAGGGGTCTGCTGTAAAACAAGACAGTCAGTTAGTCAGAAGGGGTCCCCTACAGTTCCCAAAAACCTAAAAGTTACAATTAGTAAGTCGGTGTCCTTGACAGTCTTCCAGGCTTGCAGTCTCTTAGAGCCACAGTTTACTTAAGTTCCCTTTTCTTGGAGGGCAGCTGTCTGCCTTGACTATTGTCTGCTTCAGTCCATCTGGTGGGCAGTTTTATGCCTGGTGATTCATAGTCAAGTCAGCTTTCCAGGGACAAGAATCACGGTCCACTCTGCTGACTGGACTTTTCTTCACTCTGGAGTTGTTGACCTTGTTTTTGATGCTTCTTAAAATTTCAAAGTTAAGATTGCACTTCTTTTTAAAACTAATTCTACCTATTCCTGTGAAATCTCAATTATAGATCGTCAAAGTTTTACCTGTTTAGAGTCATCACTTAAGCAGTTCTGATATTCCTCTACTAGTCAGCTTTGCTCATTTAAAAAAAATGAAAATTCTTACTTCAAAATTTACATCCTGTGCTAATTAAAGGCATTTTGTCACAAAGTGAAGGCAGGGAAAAAGATCTTTAACTATTCTCATGATTTTTTCAAGGACATAGACTGAGCAGGTTAATACTGTCTGACTTCATGTTACAGGTTAGAGCTGTCACTTAATCATGCCATAACTATTTCACTGAGGGACCTTCTTGACTTCTTATAAGGACTTTTACTTGTCCTCTGAGTATCTTCTTATTCTGTTCCAATGGTGGTTCAATTATCAGACAGCCATTCTTGAAATCCAAGCTCACAGGAATATTAGGTATGATTCCCATAAACCTTTTGTCTTAAATGACAAAAAATCTACACATTATCAATAATATTCCAATTTCATGCATATTCCATAATTTTAAATATTATTTACTTGTTTGCTGATTCTAATGGCTTCTAAAAATATCACTTTAAGTTTATCTAAAAATGAATATTCTTCTATTTAAAATTCTCTCTATAGTCAATGTAAATTCTGTATTTTCTTTATACCTTACTTATTTATTTTCCTTACCATGATTGTCAAAAATACTTTCTCTTCCAGTCTTAAATTCTCATTAAAATTAATTCATCCCTGCATATTACATTCACTTCTCTCTGAGAACACTCAGGGCTTTGTAGTTTGACCCTCCTTCTTGGCAAGGGGGTGGTGTGATAAAAGTTTTATTTTCCCCTTAAAAATTTAATAACTTAAGCTCACTTGTTTAAAATCATTAGGATTCTTTTTTGAAATTCATGTGGATTCTGGTAGATTAAGAATTTGTCTGCCAATAGCAGAATCCTTTTCTAAAAAATAATCAGATTGGTTTATGGTCAGTAAAAATTGTCTTTTCATTTCACAGACTTCTGACAGAGCTTGACGTTCCCATTATTTTCTTTGCAAAATAGAGCTGTAAAGAGGGAGGGAAAAAGTGGCAAAGGGGGAACTCTGGTCTCTGGGTTTTGGATTTTTCTCAATTTCTTTTCTTTATACATCATCAATTTCATTTTTATCAGTTCCTGCCTTATCTGCCAAAGTAAAATTCTGACATTACAACATAGACAATGTACTCCATAATTTAGCTAACTCCTTATAACACATTCCAAAAGATTCTTCTTTTTTCATTCTACTTCCGTAGTTCTCACATGGGCTGGTACAATTAGCCCATTACATCTTCTGTACATGAGCATCTATATGAAAAACTGATATGTTAGTATTTAAAGACATTTCCCAGATTTTAATGCATAAAGGTTTATCCCAAATTTCTCAACCATGAATCTCCCATTTCTGATTTTTCCATATTGGCATTCAGGTAGTTAATTCTTTTGCCCTCATCTAGAAATCATTGAAAAGATGGCATTGTTTCTCTTGTTTTTGCTCAATAGCTTACTATATAACTACTAATTTAGGTAGATAACTACTTCTATCATGAGCTTTAAGGCCATCATATTCCTTATTCCATTCCACATGAGAATTTGTTATATCTGGATTTATTTGTGATCTAAAGTTTTAACCTTCCTGATTTTGTGTTATTGCCATAAACTCTAGGTGGTATAATTATTCTGAATTAACAATTGTATTTCCATTGACCCATCTTGAATGGGACACAAATCTAAAGCAGTTTGTGTTGCAGTTTTTAGCTTCTTCAAAGTCTTTATTTTCATCATGTCTCCAAGAAAATTAATATTTTTCCTTAGTCACTTTATATGAGGATTGCAATATCTGGATGTCCAATAACCAAATAAACCTTTAAACCTCTGAGTACAGGTTTTACATCTTGAAAGAGACCTTGAATTTTCATAGGATTTATTTCCATCCCTTTCATTGCCTTTAGCCAATCTAAAAATTCCTCTTTCATGTGTACTCTATCTATAAGTTATTGCATTTACTACTGATTCTGATTGCTTTAATTATCTCTATAAAGATCAAGGTTTAGTCAAGCTATCAAGTTAATATATCAGGAGCTCTTAAGTTACTTCCCTAAAGTTTATGTGAGACAATTTATTAATCATCAACTTATTAATAATATTATCAGTAATCAACTCATTTGGTCATTTGGGACATGTAATGTTCATTTTAAAGGTCCAAAGCTCAAACAAGCCTTTTGATTTTGCAGGGTTGATTACTTTGTCCACTTAAATGATTTCCTTAAAGTTTTACAAGTTTACAGTAAAAATAGTTTTTCTCTTTAAATTTTCCCATGATGTAAATACAAATTTTATATTTTTCCTTTATTCTCTTTTCTGCTCTTTTGGTCCTTGAATTCCAGTGAAATATAGTTACAGACTCTTTCTGTGCATCAGGAAAGGGTCAATAAGTGTGCAGGTCATTTTAATTCCTCAGCAGCATTATCCCTTGAGATTTATTACGGCTTCATCTCCCAGTTGTTTACATTACTGGGAAATGAGGAAATATTTCTTTATTATTACAACTTTCCTTTTTGCCTCTTTCTTCACAACTTGGATTACTAAACTTTTAAAACTTGCATGTTTAAAACCTTTATATTACATTTCTACCAATAGATTTTAATTGAAAACTGCACAACTTTCAAATAGATTTTGATAAAGTCCCTTAACAACCTGTTTCCTTAATTTTCCAATGCAACATTCTCTCACTGTCTTCTCCTTCCTTTTTTACCACCATTATATAATTAATCTCAAAACATTTACCCCTTTTTCCCCCTATTCAAGGCTCTGCTTAAAGCAGAGTCCAAATTCTCCATTTTTCCTTCTGAAGCCTCCATTTAACTATATACATTGTTCATACAATATATCTATCTTCCGGCTCTTATAAAGAGGTCCCATATTTCATTCAAATCTCCTATACCTTATGTCTCTCATATGCTTATCCTATACTTGTTTCACATTCTACAATTGGCTTCTGCCATCACTTAACTTTCACTAGGTATTGTCACCTGCTTTTATCAATATCTTTATCAGTTTCCTCATCATTTACATATCACATCTTTACATATTATCCAATCTACCTTAAGAATTATTTTTCTTCACAGTACAAATGCTTACCTCATTTGTGTTTACACAAAATTACATTTTAACAAATTGTATTTAAGTACATGTTTACACCTAATCGATGAAATCATTCTTATCCAGAGTAAATACTTTGATAACAATTCATATATCCAAATCAATTATAAATCAAACATTCAGAAATTTCTTTTTGCAATACTCTAGACTCTTAATACTTGTTTATTCCACATTAATAGATTAACAAATCTAAAACTTCTCCTTCCCTAATGTTCATTGTTTTTTCATTTGTTGCTTGCTTTAATAGTACATACATTACAGTAACATCCACACATTTCTCATTTGAAAACTCAAAATTTAGATCATACAGAATTTTCTTACTATTATGTTACAACTTCTTCCTCTAAACTGGTACTAAATTCTTATATACTTTACACTGGTTTTATTAGACCTTATTTTCACTTAAGTAGCCAGGGCAGCTCTTCTCAGGAGTTTGCTTCACATCTGTTCCTTTAAAGTAAAAATCCTTTTTGCATTATACTGTCTATTAATTACATTTATTCAATTCACAAAATCAGTCTACTCAACAATTAACAAAAGATTTTATGTATGCCCAATCATTCAAATCTGTAACCATTATTCATTTCAAATCCCAGTGAGAATAGACAATTGTCTCACCATTAAGTTTTGTACAGAATCAAATTTATCTGGAATGTTATACAACTAATAAACAATTTTCAACACTAAATTACTTTACAATTATTTCATGAAATTCCACAGATGCCCTACAGAATCATTAGTGATTTCCCAAAATCATATACATATCAACCTTTAAAATTAATCTTAATTAGGAATCTGATCAAATTATGGGATCAAAAATCTCTCTTTTCTTTTTTCTGATCTTTCTTCTATCCCCACCTCTGTAGCTAGCCAAAAAAGTGAAAAGGAAAAATATTGAACAGATCTTTTTGGCCTTTGTCCTCTATTAAGTGTAAAAGGCAAAATTCTTTTTCATTTAGTAGATGGTTTTAAAATTTAAGAGGCCCCAAAATTCACATTTCTTTTTGAACCTCTCAAATACAGTTTCTGATCTGTCTGTACCCTACTTCCTAGAATAATGGGAGACAGAAGCAGATTTACCTCAAAAAACTTAGAGGTTACTTTTAAACACAATCCTCCCTTATTGTGCGCACACATGACAATATGATTACAAAAGAAAAACAACACAGACAACAAGAACTTTAAAAGTATGCTTCAAAATCAATGTTCTGGTATAATCTACAGTAATTAATTATTTTTCACATTTGGGCCTGGAATATTCAAAATTCTTCTGGTTATGTCTGCCAAAAATTTCACTGATTTCTTTATCAGCTATTCTGGGGCATTGTCCATTCTGTTTTTTCAGGGCACTGGCCCTTTAAGTAACTGGACTGATGACAGCTGTAGGGAACATGGCTTTTCTCTTGGAAATGGGACATTTCTCCTCACTTCTTTTGTTTTAATCTGGCATGATCATTCTGCATTAACCTTTTATGCTTTTCCTGAGGCTTTCTCAAAATTTGAATTATAATTCTGGTCAGTTCTTTATTGCTCTTATCTTCTCTTTGCATATATATAATCTCTGCTTTTTGGAGGGACTTTTCTAAGGTTTAATGACCCATCCATCTATCCTTTGAATTTTATTGCTGATGTCTGGTCATGATTTGTGCACAGCACAGGTCTTTAAAACTTCCTGCCTCCTGGGCTCCTTCATATCCAGTCTAAAGTATCTTTTTGCTAAATACCTCAGCCGTTTTGATAAGTTTGCTAAGTTCTCTTTTTTTCTCCTGTCTGGCTTTCCAAATTCTTTCTGTGTCCTAGGTTTGGGGCTCAAAGAGAGAGAGAGAATGCACAGAAGGGGATGCTGGGAGGTTTTTCAACTGACAAGGGGGGAGATTTCCTGAACCCTGGATGAGAGTGGAGGTCTCTCTGGTATGAAATTGATATCATCAAATAGCCCGAAGTGTCTCAAAGTGATTGCTGTGACTCTGATATATAATCACTTCAAAGATCTTCCTGTAAATCTTTGGTAGTCAGACAAGACTTTAGAGATTGACTTAAGTAGGATTTTATCTTAGGAGGGCAGTCTGTGCATCTGACCAGAAGAGTTAACTGTCTCTACTACCTCTCTAGATTCAACTATTTACTTAGGTGCTTAGATTGTTATATTTATATTAGGCAGAGGAGAATTTCTAGTAGGATTGATCTAGGCTCACAGCCTAGGACTCAAGACCAGTCTGAAGAGAATAACATAGGAATATCCTGATAACCTCTTTCCCATACCTTTCCCTAGCTTATCTCAGTAATAAGCCACTGTTACTTCTTATAAACTACAGTCAGATAAGTCTGTGAAATATATCAAAGAAAATAGAGGATGATAGGGTGTTTTAGGGTGCCAGCTCTAAAGTTTAAGAGGCCCCAAAATTCACATTTCTTTTTGAACCTCTCAAATACAGTTTCTGATCTGTCTGTACCCTACTTCCTAGAATAATGGGAGACAGAAGCAGATTTATCTTAAAAAACTAAGACTTTGGTTAAGCAAAAGGTCCAAAGTTGACCTTATTGCTGACATCCTGGCAGGCATTTCTCTAAGTCCAAGCAAACCGCCTATACTTTACCCTTTAATTGTCTTTATCTGAATACTGGATCCTGTTCCTCCATATACTGAGTTTCCATCATAGGGACACACCCTTGAAACCCTCTGGTCAGTGAGAAAGACAACCCAGCTAGGCTCATACATCATCAAGCCTAGTTATCAAATAATACCAGGTAAGGAGTTGTTTATTTCTCATTCTTACACAAACTACAAAGATTTCTTTAGTCTTTGCATACATGTATGCTCCTTGTCTATGAAGAGACAGCCTCAAGGTCTATTGCATTAAAAACGTCGTGCTTAAGCTTTGTAGATATGATCCAAGGCTTACTGCCTGAGGCAACTTCTGTCCACCTAAGGAATGTCTAGCTCTTTATGTAGAGCTCAGCCAGATGGCTTGTAACAAAGGGCTGTAGTTCTTGCTTAGAAATCATCCTTGCCAAAGATCTCAGAGAAGTATGGACATGCCATTTATTGCTGCTTTCCTCAGTGGGCCTAAAGTATCCTATGCCTCTGTCACTTCCCTCTTTTTATATTTATGCAATTATATCTCATGTACAGAAGTAGATAATTTCCTGACATTGGTAAGAGTAAGGATAATGAGTCATATAAAGCTAGAAACTAAAATTATACATGCAATGACTAGAACACGAGCAGGAATACCAGGCCTCAAAATTTGAGACAGACTTCCAAAAGCATCAAGAGACTTAAAAGTATTCAGTAGCGAGGATTTACCCCTAGAACTTGAGTGTTTTCAGTAACATGAGTGAGAGTATATAAATCTTGTATGTCTGTGGAAATAGTACTTGAGTGCCATGCCCTGAGAAGCTGGGCATGCATTTTTTCCAGGATAATCTTTCATCAGTTTCATTAAAAGGAAAAGGTATGACACAGATTGTTGTATACCGGTAGTTGCATCTGAGGGACAATCAAGTTTTGATGGCTTCTTGCTCATCTCCCAAATACAACACCGGTTGCCCAAGGTGATCCACTTTAGTGGCTAACTCCTTGTTAAAGTAAGGGTTAAAAATGTCAAGATTTCAAGGTCATATTTCAAGATTATCCTATATTTTAATTTGAGCTTTTAATTCAGCTCTGAGTTCAAGCAAACAATTGTCTTGTTTGTTCTTAAGGGAGAATAGGTAAAATATCAAGCCTATTTTACCGGCTAGGAACAGTGCTATATAGAGGCACAGTGAAACGTTCTCTGGAATTATGAGTCATTTTAAACAGAAAAGAAACAGTATTTTTTCCAACTTGGGTAATGCTATTAAAATCCATGCTATTTAATTGCCCTAATAAGATTTTTAAATTTAATTATTAAATCACATGCTATTCTGCTTTTGTCAGAAAATGGTGCTACTGCCCAAGGGTTGGGTGAGGGTGTGGTCCTTTTTTAGGCAGACCTTAATCTAATTAGCTTTTTGGGTAGAGGGCAGGCAGAAAAAAACTTTTTCCCACCCGGGCTAAATTTGGGAGGGACAACAGGAGGTAGCTGAAGCTTTGTATAGCCTGTAATTTAATTAAGAGGTTTGAGAGAGTTTTTTCTTCTCTCCTTCCCCCTAAGGCTAAAAATGCCAGAACCACCTTCCCTCTTTGGGCAAAAACATCACTTTTCTGAGTTGGCCTAGGACAATAAGAGTTTTTATAAATTATTTTTTCCCCTCATTTGGGCTCTAAAAATCTCAGGGTAAAAAGGACAAGTTTAATTTGTTATTTTAATTCTGTTCTTCCTGTGAACTTTAGATTACTCCACCCTACTTAGTCTAACAAAATCAGGAATGTCTACACCCATACTTAAGGATTAAGTATCTAGGAGGACAGCCTGTGATAGATATGTGATGGCAAATGACAAATCAGAAACAGCTGACAGACCCCTGGGCTGTCCTAAGTCAAGCTTAAGCTACCATTGGTACAGGTGAGATGCAGGAAAGTAATGTAAAACCATTTATATATTTCACGTCACTTCCTCTCTCCAGGCTCTTTTGAGGCGGAGAGGTGGCTGGTAGCAGCTTGCTGAGCATGCTAAGCGTTCTGGCATCTTGGCGTGGTGGCAGCTATTGTCCAGTTTGGTGGTGAGATTTCCTTGATACTATACTGGAAGAAGCTGAGTAGCCTAGTTCAGGTGAGGCATCTTTACTGAGCTCTATCAGAGTTTAGGCTGATTCTTTCTCCTTTATCTTCCAAACACAACCTTCTTAGAAAGCCACTAATCTTCAGAGACCTTGTGTTGAAGGACTTTGAACTTCCCTTGGCATAGGCCAGGAGGGAAAAATCCTACACCCTTTCCCTCTCCCTTCTCCTTAATTCCTTTCCTCTATATTAATTAAACCACTATACATTTACTAACTGATGTGGTTATTTTATTTGGGATATTCCCTGGCTACCAAAATTAATTTAGATTAGGTCACAACCCTAAAATTATCCTTACATTCCTAACTGATCTCTCTCTAGGTTTCACTTCTCACTTAAGTTAATTCTAGAGATACATGGGGCTTGGAAAAAGGGAAAAAAGACTTCAGGAGCAAAACAAGGTTAAATTTTGTTAATTTCAGTTTAAGAATTGCTCTCTAATGACAAACCTCACTGAGCTGAATTTATCCAGTACTCTGGAGGTAGAGTACCCCCTCCAGGTGAAAAAAACCTGAGGGATGGCTAAATGGGTTATTTTTCCCCTCAGGCAAGGGGAGTTGGAAACAGTTTCCCAAGGTGAGGCCTCAGGGCCCTGCCGCTAAGATTAAAAACAGCTGGAGAAAAAAAATGTTTGGACTTACCTTTGTCTAGCAGCTGTCAATTGGAGACCCAGGGTGACGAGGTAGTAACAGAGTGAAGAAAAAGTCAAGAAAATTGAGGGGGTACTGTCAACCCTTTGTGGTTGCCAGAATGTAAGGGTTAGAAATTAAAGGTTGGACTAAATTTATGAGAAATGTGGTCACTGAAATTAATTACTCAAGTCAGAATAACTATTTTTATGGTAGCTTATTTACAAAAGGAGAGAACATGGAAGTAAGGGAAACATGAAAGAGGATAGAGTAAGATATCTAACCTAATACACTAAATATTTTGGTATGGCCCCCGACTCAACTGAGGCAGGGCTAATTAGTCCTCAGCCAGGAGACCCTCATGTTTCAGCCAAGGGCCAGTGATGAATAAATCAAAGGCTCCAGACACAAAGCCTCTTCCCTCCAGAGAGCCAGGAAAAGAGTTGGCCCTTTCACTCGCCCACATGGTAGTTCAAAGGGAAGGTCCAAGAGCTACCTCACCAATGTCAGAGTCTGAGGTCCACAAACAAATCCTTCACCAGCCTCCAACTTGAACTCTCACTGGAACTTGAACTCTGAACTCTGAAGAACTCCCCTTAAAACTGCTTAAAAAAAAAAAAAAGCTTCTTTGTGTCACTTCCTGTGCCTTTCTCCACTTTATGTGGACCAATTACAGTATTAGAATTTTCTCAGGACTTCTTAGTGGGAAGTCAGTTGTTTCCAATTTGTCACATCACTTTGAGATCTGTCCAGCGGTCTCTCGGAGAGTCAGGCCATTCTCCATCTAGATGTGATGATCCAGTCGAGTAATGGAGATGAAACACGCTATGTGCTCAGTCCCAAATACATAGGCATCACATAGCATTCTGCCATAGCACAGAGGCTCGTTTATTATAAAGGTTAGTGATTAGATACTTCTTTGGCACACAATCAATTTTCTACATATATGTTTCCATAGAACTTTAACAACACTTGCGTAGCCTAAGGAGATAGTCAATGAAACGTTGTACAATTGGAGATATACAGGCTTGCAGCCAGGAGCTGCTTAGTGGTGCGACTCTTCCCCCTTAACATTTCTCCTATAGTAATTAAGTGGACAATTGGGTCTAAGGCAGCAAAGGTTCTATGAAGAGGTATTCTGTGTTTGTGTTTTCTTCCTATAGAATCTCTTCACAATGAATGCCAATGACGTGTGATGGGAAGTGGTCATATTAATACTCACTCCAAAGACATAGATAATTGGGAACATTAGATTTGTTGGATAGCTTTATGTGTATGGATATGGGTAGATGACACTGTTCCCATAGAGGGGATTGTTCCATATATGATTTTCTCATAAAGGGGCCTTAGGATAATTTTTATAATTTTTGCCTTCATATCATCTACCAGAAGTTTTTGAATCATCTACCACTTTCAGTTTCCAGTTCTTTTATCACTGATCCATTTTGCCTTGGGCTCTAGCCTCAATGTGCCTTCAGGAGTTCCTGTTCGGGCACCACATGACAGGAACCAACCTGTTAGTGACCAGAGGTCCTCAAGGCCATAAGAAGAATGTCACAGACACAATGGGATCAGGAGGGCCAGGTTGCTGATGAAAAGCAAGGCAAGTTAGTTGAAAATAAATTCTGCTTTATAGAGGTAGAAAAACAAGCTGGCGATCTTGCACAAGCCTTTCATATATACAGTAAGAAGTAATAATTAACAGAGTGGCCTAAAGTGGTTACAATGCAATCTACATACCTCATTGAGTCTAGACAATGATTCTATAGAAAGAGAAATCATTATGTGAAACACCTATACTTATACACTTATAGGGGTTTGAGAAAAGGGGGAGCTTAAGGCTACAAGCCTCAGGGTGAGAGGTGAGATATGTGACAAACATCAGCTGCTCTATGGCCCAGAGATGTGCTAGAAGGTCTCAGACTGTGCCTCCTATAGTGTGGTGAATATGATAAGTTGAGCAGAATGAAACAAATGACTTGTAGATATAAGCAGGTACATTGCCTGTTTTAAGTGATTTAGAAACTCAATGAATAGAGAAGCACCTTAAAAAGTGAGTCACTAAATGTTCTGTTGATTCACCAGCCAGTGGAGTGGTGATTGTGAATGAGGTGTAGGTGTCCACAGTAACATACAAAGTACAACTTAACTGAATGAAGTAATTTCAATAACATCCATTTGCCAGGTGTGATTAGGTCAAAGTCCTCTAGGATTGACTGACCTAGAGGGAGTGTGTGTGAAAAGCAAGCATGCAGGTCAGGATTTAATTATCTGCCTTACTTGTTCTTTAAGGAAGCCAAATTATAAGCAGAAAACTCTTGCATTTTGGTTAAAATGCTCATGAGATTTCATTGCTGCATGCACATTAAGTGTCAGCATAGTGGGCAGATCTAGTCCTTTTTCTATATTATCATTGCCTTTTGCCAATGGCCCTGGGAGGACTGAATGAAAGTGAATATGAGCAACTTTAAAATGATTAAGTCATGCTCTGACTTTTTTTCCTATAGTATGACAAACATTGAAAAGACTTTGAGTAAGATCCATGCTTAATGCATGCTGTTTCCAGATAAGTGAATACATGGAAAATATACTTACTGTCTGTTAGTATATTAAGAGGCTGAGGAAAGTCAGAAAAAAACATCAATATTGCTTTTAACTCAGCTACTTGGGCTGAAATTGGTCCTCCACAGATTGCTTTGTAATTATTAAGTTGGGGTATAATACCCAAAACTTCCCTGGGATGAGCCATCTGTGAAGATATTGATGGCATCACATAGTGGGGTAGGTGATGTAATTTAGGGAATATATAAGAATAATACGATACAAATTGGAACAATTTAATACCAGGATTTTGATTGTCAATACAAACTGGATATGTTGCTATCAGGATTTGCCAGTCCTGATCATTTTGGAGAAGGATGTCTATTTGTTTAGCTGTCAGTGGATGATGTAAGACAGCTGAAAGCTTGGCTGTATCAGTATTTGATCTCTGGTGAATTTTGTAAATAAGCTTTGCAATTAGACTAGGATATGGGGTAATAATAGAATTAGGCTGATAAGTCATATCGATCCATTCCAAAATGCCACAGGGTTGATATAAAGTACTTACAGGAATAGTAGGGGTTGCTCATACCACACCAAATATAGGAACATTAGGGTCTGTTCAAGGAAGTGAAACAATGAGGATATTTTTGTTCAACTTTCTGTGGATGTTTTTCATCTTGAAGTGACTCCCCTGAAAACATCAAATAAGTGATAGAGGTCACTAGCTAAGACTCATAATGACCCAATGAATGTCCCCTTGTAGTTTTTGAAAATCATTAAGGGAATGTAAAAAATCCATGTGGATAGTAATTTTTTTGTGGAATTACAATTTCAGGAGACAGTTTGTATCCCATGTAAGAATAAGGTCGTTTTGTTTGGACTTTATCTGGTGCAGTAATCAAGCCATAATTTGCTAATGACTCCTTTAACACACTTAACAATTCCTGTAATATTGGCTGTCAGGGATGGGCACATAAAATGTCATCCATATAATGAAAAAGTTTTGCATTTGGGAATTTTTTTGTGTCTATTGATTTGCCAACAAATTTCTGACACATAGTTGGGTTCTTTTTTGTACCTTGTGGGAAAACTTTGAACTGGTAACATTTAGCTGGTTCCTCCATATTTATGGAAGGCACTGAAAATGCAAATCATTTTTTACCTTCAGGTGCAAGAAAGATATTAAAAAATAGTCTTTCAGATCTATAATTAGAACTTGCCAGTGAAGAGGTACTATTGCAGGTAATGGGACACATGGCTTGAAAGTTCCCATAGAGATCATTGTTTTTATTTACTGTCCTCAAATCATGTAACATCCTCCATTTGCTTGATTTATTTCTTAATAACAAACACAGGAAAATTACAATGACTATTTAACTCTACTATAGGATCACTTGCTAATTGTTCTTTTACTAATTGCTTCAGAGATGTTAATTTTTCTGTTGTGAGAGGCCATTGTCACTTGAGCAATCCTATCCCCTTTATTTATTTCAAACACCTTTTGTGCCCAAGCCAAAATGTAAATTTCTCCTAAATAATCACTGTCAATTGGCCTGGAGGCAATTTGAGCCCCTGAAGTATTTTTCCACTTCCTCCTCTCACTAATTCTATGGTTCCTTGGGGAGTGGGCCAAAGACTTGTGATATTGAAATCACATTAAAAGATTGATATATATTAATTTAAGTTCACCAAGGAATTCACTTATGAAATTCCTAAACGAAACACTCAACTCAGAATGGAGTTTTATGGAAGTTTAATTACAACAGGAGTAAGAAAGAAGGAGAGGGAGAGAAGGAAAGAAGGGGACAAGAAAAGAGGTTAACTCAACCTTCTGGCAGAGCCCGAGGGAGTTTGGGCTTTGGAAGGCCAAGGCAGGGAAGGGAAGCAGTCCTTTCACTCACGTGACCGCTCTGAAGGAAAGCTGCCTGCAGGCCTCCTCCCTGCTCGGGCTCCTAGAACAAACCTAGCACTCTCCACAGGAAGTGAGCGAACTCCAGAGGTTGATCTCTACCTCACTTCCTGCGCTTCACACGTGCCAGTGGTGGCTCAAGCTTGGCTTAGGACAGCGCAGGTGGGCAGTTATTTATTTCTGATTTGCCATTGACTAGCACATGCCTGTGTAGTGTGGGTGTGCACAATTTTGGATGCTAGACTAAGCAAGATGGAGGAGATTTTAAAAATCACAATCCCCCTTGATGATGATTGGGGGACTAGTCTCCCCAATTGATGACTAAACATAAGCGTCCTGCACCCCCAAAAATTGTAACTGCAGGTGTATACAATATTTTACACACTAAGAGGAAAACTACAATAGTTGTAGATAAGGGGAAATAGAGGAGAGAGAGAAAGACAGCAAAACCAATTTTTTGCTTGGCACATTGACAAAAGCCAATTAGGGGTCAGTCTCCTTTGGCATAAGAGTGTACATTCAAAATAGATGTTCAATCAACCTCACCCCAAGGTTCATTCTGGATCTTCTTGTAGTGTAAGGGTTTAGGTATCTTTCTGCAAATAGTTCATTCTCTGGATTCAGTTAGCAAGCTTCTTCTCTGAAGATCTATCTCAAATAAAATTTAAATATTGGATTTTATGAAAATACAATCCCCCCTGAAGAAAGTGTTGAAAAAAACACCCAGTCTAGCTGAGGATGCAAGGTTTAGTTATGGTGTTTCAACTTGGCCTGAGATCTGGGGATGATATGGAACATGGAATTTGGGAGTTATCTCCAAGCAAGAATATATCTGATTTAGAACAGAAGCAGTAAAATGACTTCCCCTATCAGAATCAATATGTGCTGGCAGGCCAAAGTGAGGAAGAATTTCTTTTAAAAGCACCTTAGCAACAAAAGCCTCTGTGACTCAGGCTGTAGGAAATGCTTCTGGCCATCTGGTCAGTTGGTCTACTATGATTAGACAAAATTTATATTGTCCAGCCTTTGGCATTGTTATAAAATCTATCTGCAGGTGCTCAAAAGGCGTGTAAGCCAGAGGACGCCCACCAACGACTTTTCCACAAAAGGCATGTTGGTTATATGCCTGGCAGGTAGAGCAGGCTGAACACACTTTAGAGGCTATGGTAGTTATACCAGGGGCTATCCATACTCTCTTAACAGAGTCCATGATGCCCTGGATACCAAAGTGGCCATTATTATGAACAGATTGGCAAATTTGGTGATAGAAACTTCTAGGAAGCAGGGGTTTTCCTTCAGATGACACCCATACTCCATTGATCTGTTTTATTTTGAATTTTTGTTTCCATTTTTGCACTTCCTTTTCATTATAGGAAAGTGATAAATTTAAGTCATCAGTGGTTGTTAATGTTAAAAGTAATTCAGGCCCTTCTATGGCTGCTAGCTTTGTAGCAGCATCTGCTTGGTCATTTCCCTTAGAGACAGGGTCAGTGCCACCTGTATGGGTAGAGCAATGAACTACAGCTAGGGCTTCAGGCATCTGGAGAGCAGAAAGAACTTCCATTAATAATTTCTGCATTAGCTATGGATTTTCCAGCTGAGGTTAAAAATCCTCTCTGGAGCCATAGCATCCCAACTGAGTGACAAATGCCAAAAGCATATCTAGAATCCATATAAATTGTTGCCTTTTTACCCTGGCAATTTATACAGGCATGTTTCAGAGCTATGAGTTCTTCCCCTTGAGCACTAATGTTAGAGGGCAGTGAAGCTGACCACTCAGTAGCAAATTCTGTGACTACAGTAGCTCCACTGTAGTGTATGCCATCCCTCATAAAAGAAGAACCATCAGTAAATAAGACCAGGTCTGAGTTTTTTAAGGGAGTGTCCAAGAGAACATCCCGAGGCTTTTCTGCCATGGACACTAGTGTTTCACAGCTGTGTAATGGTCCCCCTGAAGTTGGTAAATTTGGAAGCAAGGTGGCAGGGTTAAGGGTTGTACAGCATTTTAGAGTAATATTTTCATTCTTTTGCAAGGTTATTTCATACCTTGTAATTCGCTGATCAGAAAATGCCTGTGTTCTCTGTTTTAGTAATAATGGTTCTACCTCATGTGGGAACATAATTGTTAATGGGCATCCTAATACTAGATCAATGGTTTTTGTCACTAGTAAAGCTGTAGCAGCCACACCTCTAAGACATGGTGGTGCTTCTGAAGCTATTGAGTCAGCTGAGCTGAACAATAAGCAACTGGGCACTGAGAAGGCCCCAAAGTCAGAGTTAAAACACCTGAAACCACTCCTCTTCACTCATGTACATACAAAGTAAATGGCTTGTTGTAATCAGGGATGCCTAGAGCAGGGGCAGACAGGATAGCCTGTTTTAGGTCTGACAGAGCTGACAGGTGTTCTGACTATAGTTTAAGTGGTTCAGGGACTGAATCTCTTGTTAGTGCTATAAGGGGCTTGGTAATTTCCCCATAGCAAGGGATCCATTGTCTGCAAAACCCTGTTGCTCCCAGAATTGCTCTTAACTGTTTCTTAGTGGTAGGAGCACTCAATTTTTGAATATTTTCAATTCACTTGGGAGAAATAGAATGGACATCAGCTGTCAGAATGAACCCTAAATATTCTACTTTGGGGAGACACCACTGAACTTTATTCTTTGAGATCTTATGCCTTCTTTTGTGCAATTCCAAAAGAAGGTGTTTACTATCTTCCTGACATGCTTCTGCATCTGTGGAAGCCAAGAGTAGATCATCTATGTATTTTATTAATTTGCTGCTTTTAAATTTTATATTATCTGTATCTTGGCTCAAAAGTTGTGCAAATAAGCTCGAGCTCTCTATATAACCCTGTGGCAAACGGGTCCTGGAGAATTTGGAGCCATTGCAGGTGAAAGCAAAAATATGCCTGGAGTTCTCATGTATGGGTATGGAAAAGAAGGCTGAGCACAAGTCCACTACTATAAAGTATGTAGCTGGGCTAGGAATAGAGGAAATAACAGTAATTGATGTTGGAAACTACAAAGTGTCTCTTTATAATGTGATTGTTCACAGTCCTCAAATCCTGTACGAATCTATAGAGGTGCTTGCCATTGGGCCCCCTTTTTGGCTTTTTAACAGGCAGGATGGGCATGTTGTATTCAGATTTACAAGGGAATATTATTCCCTGGTCAATTAATGAGTTTATTATTGGGGTAATGCCCTCTGTTGCCTCCTTGGAGAGAGGATACTGAGGAATGGAAGGAGGTGGGCTGGATTTAGTTTTTATTTGCACAGGAACAGCTGATTTAAGTAAGCCTACATCAGTAGAAGATGTGGCCCAAAGAGACTCTGGTATATCTGTAGGTATTTCAAAGGTGGGAGGCTCTGTTGCCTTCTGGCTCTCTGAGAGAAGTACATGGAGTATATTTAAGGATTCATTGGGCACTTCTAAGGACATAGAGCCATCTGGGGCGCACATTATTGTGGCTTGTAATTTGCATAGTAATCTCTCCCTAGCAAGTTTGTGGGGAATCCAGGCATTAAAAGAAAAGAATGTTCAACAGTTAGGGATCCCATGCATACCATGCATGGAAAAAGTTTAGGGACCTTTAACGGTGTTCCTGATACACCTACTACATATAGAGTCACATTTTCCATCTGGTTTGCTTACCAAAACTGACCTAGATGCTCCAGTGTCCAAAAGACAATCATAGTATGAATTTCTCACCTTTAAAGTGACATGAGGTTCCTTATTATTTTTTGGGGGGGGTGATGTATAGGGATTATTGGCATTGAAATATCAGGATCTGGAAAATCAAATTTTTCATTCTTTGATCCAAGGCGCTCTCCCCCCCTTTATACCTTCATAAAGATTATTGGGCTGTTTTTTGGGATCCTCCATGCTGTTGGGGGTATTCACCCTGAATTGTAGCGTGGTCAAGCTCCATTTTTAATATATTGTTGTTGGGCATTGTGTTGGGTATTATCATTTTCCACATTTGTAAGTGCCATTATTTTGGTTGGCATTGTGGTTCCTAAAGTTATTATTCCTAAAGTTGTTATTATTTCTTTTTTCCCATAGCCAGCTCCTACAGACCATCATTGCATGCCCTCTCTTCCCACCGAAAAGGCATATTAAAGAGCATTTTAATGATTTATCTGTGGATTTCTGCAAAGGGGCTATAGTCTTTCCCTTATTTTCCAGTTGTTTCTGTATCCTTTCAATTTCTTTCATTAAGTCATTCACTGACTTACTGTGAGTCTCATGTCTTTTTGCATGACCCTTATAGACATAGGTTGCTACTTTCCTCAGTTCTTTAAGGTCCATAGAGTCCCAAGTAGGACAGCTAGTTTTAAAGTAGTCCTTTACCACTGAACAACAATTCTTAATGAATTGCTTGTGTATATGTTTAATGTCCCTTTTTCTGGTCAAATCAAGGTCTATATATGTATTTCCTACTTCAATAAGACTGTCCATAAATTGGGAGGGGGGGTCTCATCAATTTCCTGTTGGGAGAGTTCAAATTTTTCCTCATGTTTCAGGTCTATCAGAGCAATCTCTCATGGCTTTCAATAATGCTTCTCTGGCCAGGGCTAGTTTTGTGTGATCTTGTGCAACATTGGGGTTCCAGTGTGGATGTACAGTTGGCCAATGTTGTGCTCCTCTACCTTTTTTCTGAGTGGCTAGAGAGATGAAATTTTTTTCTCTCTTTGTCAGAAATGTATCTAACAAATTTTCCACATCCAATCAAGAAGGGTCAAAGGTTCTGAATATATTCTCTACATTTTCTATAATTAATATTGGATCTGCCTCAAATGATGGAACATTTTGCTTGAAGTTTTCTAAATCGTCAGGTTTAAAAGGTGTATAGTGTCTCACAGACACCAAGTTCCCATCTTTATTAAAGGTGGGTACTTCCCTCAATGGAAATAAACTCCTATCCAAATTATCTAGTGTTCCTATTTCTAGGCTTCTTGCTCCATTCTCAATGGGGAAGGTAAGAGAAGGGAAAGGGTTGGGATGGTCAAGAGTGGTGTGGGCAGGGCAGATAAAAGCATTGGCTGGGGGAGGGGCTGAGGGGACAGGGTAGGAAGCATAGGAGGAGGAGGGGCTGGGACTAAGGGGGTGGGATAGTCAGCAGGAATGATGGGTGAGGCTAGGATTGAGGGGGAAGGGCAGGGGGAAGCAGTGGGTTGGTTAGTGGGAAGAGCTGGTTGGTCCAAGGGGACTGGGGGGGGCAAGGGCTAGGGGGGCTGAGGGAGAAGTGGGTTGGATAGTGGGAGGAGCTGGTTGAGAACTAGGAGCCAAATTGTGTAGGCCAGGGTGGGACAGGGAATCTGATAATGATGGAGAATGGAGAGATAAATCACTCCTATTATGAGATTCCCTTAAGTCTCTTTTAGTGCTTTGCATAAAAGCTATGATCTCCCCCCATCTTTCCTCCATAAGCTCATCTTGTTCTTCAAATCGTTGATTAATAAAAGGAACAAGAGCTTGGTTTGGTTGGGAAACATGGTCTTGAGGGGAAGACTGACATAATCCTATTTGTTTCTCTATCTTATGTATGGTATTTTCCGGGGCTCTCTTAGAGGAAATTAGATATATTATTACAATTCCAACAATTACAATCCTAAAGAAGAGGAGTGCATTGATCGCATATAGCCATAAATTCTCTGGGATGAGCCATCCTAGAGAAACAACTACTAGTAAATTCATAAATTTGGTTATGGAGCGCAGAAGACAATTCATAAGTAAATCATGTATGGGCTGCATCGACAATTTTTTTTAAGTCAATTACTAAGTTGCCAGTAACATTTTCCTCTTGTCAGTAGGTGGCTCTCCTTACTGCTTACTGCTAAGGGCCTATTCTGTTGTAAATTCTCCTTTCTTTTCTCTTAGGTTAGGCTTTTTAAAAGTCTGGGAGGGGTCACAAGTAAGAGAGGAGGCAAGACAAAGCCCTGTGCCTGAAGGCAGAGGCTTTTTGAAAAGGACTCTTTTGGGAGAGATTACAAGTGAAAAGACCATAAACAAAGGGTAGAGCTAAGACTCCTTCTTTTCAAAAGTGTGTATGGGAGAGGTCCCCAGCCATCTTTCTTTAGCCCTCAGGCTGAAACTGCTAGGACCATGTGCTATTCTCCTTGAGCAAAGCCCACTTAAAATTTTAAAACTAGAGAGGCAGGAAAATGGGAAAATAGGCTTTAAGTTGGCTCACTAGCAGTACTCAGCTGTTTGTTGCAAGAGATCGAAGCAAGGGCTCAGTTTTCCAGAGTTTCCCTAGTTCCCACCCTTATTTTACTTCCCTTTCTACCACCCTCCCTTCTTATTCCCCACCTTATTTTCCCTTTGGTCTTTCTAAAATTACCCCCACCCTGTCCCTCCCTTGTATTGCTTTCCTCCCCACCAGTCCATTTGTTACCCTTCTACTCCCCTTTAGGGTGCAAATCTATTCTCTGCCCCAATGGATTGGATTGTTCTTCCCTCTTTGGGTCAATTTCAAAGCACATAAGAAATGAGTATTTCCTATCTCCAACTTCTTTACCCTTCCAGTGTATTGATGTTCACCCCCCTCCAGCCATGAGCTTCTTTGTGACATATAAATTTACCCAATTTGTTTCTTTTCCCATTTCTTTTAGTATTAAGCTCTTTTTTTTAGCTCCAGTTGTGTATATATATATATATATATATATATATATATATATATATATATGTATTTATGCATGCATATGTCTATATACCTATTTATGTCTTGTCCTTTCATCCTATAAAGTTTGTCACTGTTCCCTGTAAGTGAAATTCTTCTAGCTACCCAGGAGATAACAACAGTTTTTAAGAGTTGACCAATGACCTCTTTTTGCATAGGGATACATAATATTTTAACTTATTGAATCTCTTAAAAAAGGGTTTTTTGTTTGTTTTATTCTGTTTTTTCTCCCCCCCCCTTTTTAATTACCTTTTGATGATTCTCTTGAGATCTCTGCTTGGGCAAAATTTTCTGTTCAGGTCTGTTCTTTTCTTTAAAATTCTTGGAATTCTTCAGTCTTGTTGAATGACCATACTTTTCCCTGTAAGAATATAGTCAGTTTTGCTGGGTAGTTGATTCTTGGATGTAGACCTAGTTCCCTTGCTTTCCAGAATATCATATTCCATAGCTTTCGATCTTTCAGTGTCGATGCAGCCAGATCCTGCATTATCCTCACTGTAGTTCCATGGTATCTGAATGACTTCTTCTTGGCAGCTTGTAATATCTTTTCTTTGGTCTGATAGTTCTTGAATTTGGCTATAATATTCTTGGGTGTTGTCATTTGGAGATTAAGTACAGGAGGTGATATGTAGATTCTTTCAATCTCAGCTTTTCCCTCTTGTTATAGGATATTGGGGAGGTTTTCTTGAATAATTTCCTTTAGTATTACGTCCAGGCTTTTTCTTTTGTCATGGTCTTCTGGTAGACCAATGATTCTTAAATTGTTTCTCCTCAAACGATTTTCTAATTCCTCTGTTTTGTGAATGAGATACTTCATATTTTCCTCAATTTTTTCATTCTTTTGGTTTTGTTTTATAATGTCCTACTGCCTTGTGAGGTCACTTGATTCCAGATGTTGTGTTCTGGTTCTTAATGACTGGATTTTATCCCTAGATTTTTGGTCATTCTTATTATTCTGGTCTGATTTTCCTTGGTGGTCATCTTTCATCCTCTTTACTTCGTCTTTTATCTCCTTTGTCTCATCTTTCCTCTTCTTTGCCTCATCTTTCATCTTCTTTGCCTCATTTTCCAGCTGGTTAATTTTTGCTTTCAAGACACTATTTTCTCATTTTAGTTCAAGTGCCTCTGTTTCCAGATGACTTCTTAGTTTTTAAGTTCTTTCCCCAATTGTCTTCAGCCTCTCTTAATTGTATTTTGAATTGCATTTTGAGTTCTTCCAAAACCTGTATCCAATTCATTGGGATTTCTGATTTATTGTTTGCTGATCCCTCCCCCTCTGTTCCATTCGCTGTATAGAAGCTCTCTATTGTAATTTCTTTCTTCTTTTTCTGTTGTTTGCTCATATTCACCCCTTCTTTGCTCCCTGTATTCATCTGTGCTCTTACTCCTCTCATTTTTTTTTTTGGTTTTGGGGGCTTCTGTTAGTCTCCCCTCTTGTAGATTTGACAAAAGATCTCTAGGTGCAGTCTGTGCAGGAGGGTTGTTGGTGGTTCAGCTTCCCTGTCCTCTGGAGGCTTTTGATTGGGTTAAAGTCCAGCAGTAAATGAGGGAGGGCTGTGGAGCGTGGGCTTACCTGAGTTCTGAAGACTTTCATTCGATTTATGTTCAATTAGGTTGGGCTGGGTGTGCTCTGAGGCCAATATCTCCTGGAAGGCTGGAGCAAATATGGAGGATATCTTCAGCTCTGGCTGGCCAGGTTGCCAGCTCTATGCTCCCTCTCCAACTCCTTCCCTGCCATCTGTGTTCGACGCTTTGAGCTTGGCACAGCCCTGCCTGTCTACCCTGCAGACCAACACCTTTGCCTGCCCAGAGTTTCCCACTGCCGCTGGAGGTTCAGCACTCTTGGTGGGTGGGGGGAAGGGTCCTGGGACCTTCCTACTGCCTTCCCCTTAAACTTGAGTGTTCTTGGATTTGGGCTATTGGGGGCAAACCTTTTGAATTAAGTCCAGCAGGAGGGTTCCTTTGCTCTGTCTTGTTGTTAGGTTTGATTTTCAGTCCCCTTGTAGCATTTGGTTTGTGATTGGTAAGGAAGGGTATTCAGAGGTCTGAACTTCTGCTCCTTCTAGGACACCATCTTGACTCCGCCTCTCTTAGAGCACTTTTTCATGTGCTTATTGATGGTTTTGATTTCTTTGACTGAGAATTTCCTATTCATGTCCCTTGCCTGTATTTCAATTGGAGAATGGCTTGATTTTTTGTACAATTGATTTAGCTCTTTGTAAATTTGAGTAATTAGACCTTTGTCAGAGGTTTTTGTTATGAATATTGTTTCCCAGTTTGTTTTTCCCTTCTGTTTTTGGTTAAATTGGTTTAGTTTGTACAAAACCTTTTAATTTGATGTAGTCAAAATTATTTATTTTACATTTCATGACTCTTTCTAAGTCTTGCTTGATTTAAAAATTTTTCACTTCCCAAAGGTCTGGCATGTGTACTATTCTGAGTTCACATAATTAACTTACAGTTTCCTTCTTTTTTTTTCAAGTCATTCACCCATTCTGAGTTTATCTTGGTGTAGGGTGTGAGGTGTTGATCCAATCCTAATCTCTCCCACACTCTCTTCCAATTTTTCCGGAAGTTTTCATCAAATAGTGGTTTTTTTATCCCCAAAGCTGGGATTTGGGGGCTTGTCATAGACTGTTTTGCTAAGGTCACTTACCCCAAGTCTATTCCACTGATCTTCCTTTCTGTCTCTTAGCCAGTACCAAATTGTTTTGATGACCACTGCTTTATAGTATAATTTTTGTTCTTCCAAATTAACTTTGTTATGGGTTTTTCTAATTCAGTAAAAAAGGTTTTTTGGAAGTTCAAAGTGTATGGCACTAAATAAATAGATAAGTTTGGGTAGAATGGTCATTTTATTATGTTAGCTCATCCTACCCATGAGCAGTGAATGTTTTTCCAATTTCTCAGATCTAGTTTTAGTTGTGTGGAAAGTGTTTTGTAGTTGTGTTCATATAGCTCATGTGTTTGTCTTGACAGATGGATTCCTAAGTATTTTATATTATCTAGGGTGATTTTGAATGGAATTTCTCTTTCTAATTCCTGCTGCTGAGATGTGTTGGAGATAAATATAAATGCTGATCACTTATGTGGGTTTCTTTTGTATCCTGCAACTTTGCTAAAGTTGTTGATTATTTCCACTAGCTTTTTAGTTGATTCTCTAGTATTCTTTAAATAGGCCATCATATAGTCTGCAAAGAGTGATAGCTTAGTCTTTTCATTGCCAATTTTAACACCTTCAATTTATTTTTCTTCTCTAATTGCTACTGCTAGTGTTTCTAGTACAATGTTAAGTATTAGAGGTGATAATGGGCATCCTTCTTTCACTCCTAATCTTATTGGGAAGGTTTCTAGTTTATCCCCATTGCAGATGATGTTTGCTGATGGTTTTAAATATCTAGAGGTTTATTAGAGATTATGGATTAAAGAAAATACAGGATAAGAAAAAACACGTGCCTAGGCCAGAGGCCTAGAGAAGATAACCTTACATCATGGAAGAGATGCCTCTACTCCAAAATGGAAGTCCAAAAGAGCCACAAAAGCCTTTGCAATCAGCTTACATCCTTTCTTGATCTTGGCCCCCCTCAGAATTGCGTGAGATTACAAAGCATTTTGGGGAAGTGGAGCAAGGGCTTGTGGGGATTGAAGTCCAGAGTTCAAGTCTATTTTTTACATTTCCACATGTGATCATTTTTGGAAAAATTAATTTTCCCCCCAAAAGGATCATAAAAACATAATCAACTTAAAAGATTACAAAAATGTGAGAATAAAGGTAAAAAAAAAAAGATCAGTCCCTATAACTCACGTGACCAAAATGGAGAAATAGTCTGTGGGCTCCTCCACACCAAGCACCAGGCTCCAACACCCTCCTTTCCTCCACAGGAAGTCCCCAGACCTCCTGAGCTGTCCTCTACCTCACTTCCTGTGTCTCACCTGTGCTAATGGTGGCTCTAGCTTAACCCAGGATCACCCAGAGGTCTGTCCCCTTTGCACATGTCTGTTGAAGGCCATATTCTCAAATAATTAAATCTTGAGCTTTTACTGCAGCCCTTCCTGATCTTGTTACCCTGAGTAGGGTGGAGATTGTAGTTTTGAAGACCTGATTTTGTTATTCAAATATCTCTATTGTTATTGATCAGGAAATAGCTAAATCCCATCTTCTAAAAAATGGTCTGAATAGGGTTGAGTAGTTTTGAAATTCACACATGAAATGAATTTTGTAGAACTCCTTCTTTGCTTATTCTGTCAAATAGTTTTTATAATATTGGGATTAGTTGTTTGAATGTTTGATAGAATTAATTTGTGAATCCATCTGGACCTGGGGATTTTTTCTTAGGGATTTCTTTTTTGGCCTGTTCAATTTCTTTTTCTGATATGGGATTATTTAAGAATTCGATTTCTCCTTCTGTTAATCTAGGCAATTTATATTTTTGTAAATATTCATCCATATCATTTAGGTTGGCATGTTTATTGCCATAAAATTGGGCAAAATATTTTTTAATGATTCCCTTAATTTTCTCTTCATTGTAGGTGATTTCTCCCTTTTCATCTATGATATTGTTAATTTGATTTTCTTCTTTCCATTTTTTCATTAGATTGACCAGTACTTTGTCTATGTTGTTTGTTTTTTTTTCAAAATACCACCTTCTAGTCTTATTTATTAGTTTAATAGTTCTATCACTTTTGATTTTATTAATTTCTCCCTTAATTTTTAGGATCTCTAATTTGGTTTTCTTCTGGGGATTTTTAATTTGTTTGCTTTCAAGTTTTTTGATTTGTATGTCCAAATCATTGAACTCTGCCCTACCTAATTTGTTAATCTATGAATTCAAGGATATAAATTTTCCCCTGAGTACTGCTTTGGCTGCATTGCATAGATTTTGAAAGAATGTCTCATCATTGTCATTTTCTTCAATGAAATTATTGACTGTTTCTGTGATTTGTTCTCTAGCAGATTTTAGAGAATCATATTATTTAATTTCCAATTAATTTTTAATTTGGCTCTCCATATATCCTTACTTATCTTTTTTATTGCCTTATGATCTAAAAAGTTTGCATTTATTATTTCTGTTTTTCTGCATTTGTATGCCATGTTTTTATGACCTAGTATATGGTCAAACTTTGTGAATGTTCCATGAGCTGCTGAAAAAAAGGTTTATTCCTTTTTGTCCCTATTTATTTTTCTCCATATATTTATTAACTCTAATTTTTTCTAAGATTTAATTCACCTCTTTTACCTCTTTTTAATTTTGTTTTATTTGATTTATCTAAATTTGATAGTGGTAGGTTCAGGTCTCCCACAAGTATAGTTTTACTATCCATTTCCTCCTTCAGTTCTACTAGTTTTTCCATTAGAAATTTCTGTGCTATACTATTTGGTGCATATATGTCGATTAGTGATATTTACTCATTGTCTATACTTCCTTTTATCAGGATGTATTTACCTTCCCTATCCCTTTTAATCAGGTCTATTTTTACTTTGGCTTTGTCAAATATCATGATTGCAACTCCTGCCTTCTTTCTATCAGTTGAGGCTCAATAAGTGTTAGTCCACACTTTAATTCTGATTTTGTGAATATCTACCTGCCTCATGTTAACATATGGTAGGGTTTTTGATTCTAATCCACTCTCCTATTTGTCTATGTTTGATGGGTGAGTTCATCCCATTCACGTTCAAAGTTATGATTGTCACTTGTGAATTCCCTTGGATTTTGATATCCTCTTCTAGTTCTGCCCTTTCTTCTTTTGCTATATCCTTTTAAACTGGTGGTTTACTTTTAATCAGTCTCCCAAGACCCTTCCTTAATATGCTTCCCTTTCTGGTTCCTCCCATTTTATTCCCTTCTTGTTTATTTTTTAGGGTCTGTTAAGTTCCCTCCTCCCTTCCTTCCCTCTTTGTACTACCTCCTCCTTGCCCCCCTTGGTTTTCCCTTCTCCCTTACCCTTAGTATAAGATAGAATTCAAGATCCCAATGGATCTAGATGTTCTTCCCTCTCAGAGTTGATTTCACTGAGAGTAAGGTTTAAGTATTATCTATTAGCACTCTCTTCCTCGCCTTCTTATAAGAGAATTCTTCCCCTCCCTTTCCCAAATGTACCGTTGAGTGAAAAAGATTAATCTATTTTATTTATTCAAGTATCTCTTGGTACCCTCTTCCATTGGATTAAATAATTTTTTTTAAACCCTTACCTTCCATCTTGGAGTCAATACTGTGTATTGGCTCCAAGGCAGAAGAGTGCTAAGGGCTAGGCAATGGGGGTCAAGTGACTTGCCCAGGGTCACACAGCTAGGAAGTGGCTGAGGCCAGATTTGAACCTAGGACCTCCCATCTCTAGGCCTGGTTCTCAATCCACTGAGCTACCCAGCTGCCCGCGGATTAAATACTTTTTAAAGTTCTTTCCAGTTCAACATTCCAAGCTACAAAAAATAAAAATGTGATTTAAAAAATTTAAATGTTTGCACTAAAATTTCATCATTTAAAAAATGGCAGGAAAAATAATGAGTACATGTAAAAATCAGAATGAACCACAAAAATAGTACTCTGAGTTTGAACAAAATTAACAAAAATTCCTTTGTCTCTTAATACCTGGCTTCATGTGTAATCTAGCCCAGTATTAATTTCAGCCTTAAGAGATCCACCATAATCTTGGGTAGATCATATAGAAATAAAATATTTAGTAAGGACAATTTTCATATTCACCATTGAATAAAATAGTAAAAACAGAATCATTACTGACTGTGGTGTACAGTTAAGGACCCAAAATACTTGAATATATCTATATTCCTATTTAATATTTTATTATTTCATAATATAAATACTTTATATTTCTTTTGTGTTTTAATTCTTTATTGATTTTGGTATATGTTTCTATATACATCTTTACCATTGCTTATCAACATTGTCAGCCAAGATACTTTATTCATAAAATAATATACTTTTTCATTTTTTATTGTTAAAGGTCTTTTAATCTTTTCTTACACATTTATCTTGCTTTCTTTCCACTATTCCTTTGTAATTACTGATTATTTTCTAAAATAGTTCTACTCTTCTACAAATAATTTGCCAAATTGAGGTACTTGGCAAACTGTACCACTTTGTACTGGGCAGAGAAATCTATTAGAGATAATTAAAAGAACTTTTTCCCCCTTTGTAGAAGGTTTTAGGCATCATATCTTTTTTCAGAAGAAAATTGTCATCAAAGGTATTGACTAATTACTAAATTACTGAATGAACCCAGATGTGGCTTTAAAACTCATTCCTTGAATTTAAATTTCTAAAGATGGACCTTCAATAGAACACTAAATTCAAGAAATTAAATAGATTTAGAATATGGTTATAAGTAATGGGAGAATGGGTGACAAAAAGTACACACACACATATTTATGCAGATATATGCTTCTATACATATTCATTCTGGGCTTGCATTAGACCAGACTGTGAAATTAGTGAGGTTTTATATCTTTTAAATATTTTTAAATGTTTACTGTTAGGAACACCAATATTAAAAAATATTTTAAAGTATTTATCATTAGTAATACCATAGTCTTGGGCTTAACATCAACTTAGAAACATAATAAAAATAACCGATTACAGTGTAGTGCTGATTTAAACAATAGTTGACATTGCTATCACTAGCCTCATTCTGTTTATGGTATGAACCAGGCTTTGGAAGTCCTAAATTCTTCTTGGAAGGACCATCCTTCATACAAAACAAAAGAATAATTGTTCAACTACAGTGTACATTCAATATGTATATACTACTTCATAATGAAATAATTTAATAAATTATCCATGCAATTATTTATAAATATTCATTCTTCTTTATTTGCTTTTTCCTTCTGTTGAGTGTTCATATTAAGTAAATATATATATATATATACATATATATATATATATATTAGATTAGTATTAGATGGATATAGTATTAGAAGAAGATTCATGAATCCACTAGGAAGTTTAGTCAGAAAGACCTAGCTTTGAGTCCTATCTCGTTCACATACTGATTATATGTCCTTGGACAAGTCATGTCATGTAAAAATTGAGAATGACTAAAAAAAAGTGTCAGAACACATGTTTGATTTAAATTTACTAACACATATGACAAACAATGACTTGATAGCAAAAATTGCTTTAGAAGGTATTATGATTAGAATAAAGGCAAAATGATCATTAGCAAAAAATGATGGATAATGAATGAAAACTCGAGTGTTACATTGTTATGTATATAATATAAAATAAATTAATAAAAATAGCAACTATATGTATGTCTCTCAATACAGACCTCAAGCACCTTTAGGCAGCTTTTAGAGAAGATTTATTGAAGGAAGATGTGGATGAATTATAGTCTTTACCAGTATAGGTGAGATGACAGATGTATTGTGAGGGTTGTTTTGGGTCAGTGGCAAGAGTCCTGGATTTGGAATTGAAAGAACCAGGCTGAACCCTATCCTTGTAATTTATTGACTTTAGGAAAGTCATATAAGTTCTCTGGAACTCATTTTTTTTTTAATTTTGTAAAATGAGATTAGGAACAAATAACCTCTAAGTTCCTTCACAATGTAAATCTATGGTCTTTTGAAACAATTGAGAAGTTGCAGTTGAGGATGATGTTATGCCCTTGGGTACCCATATATTATTCTCCTAGACATAGGCCATCAGAGATATAAATTATAAGTATTATATATATTAAATACTACATGCATGGTTATTTTGCAAGGAAGATGTAGGGTACTTAAGAAGGAACATGTGTGACTGATTAAATCAGTCATAAAGCATATATTTTCCCTCTAAATATCTTTTTTAAATAATTATATGTAGCTCAGGAGAGTGAAAATCTTGAATTTATATCAGCTGATGTTGACTTTAAATCACAGACTGGTTGAACTAAGGGCCTTTTAACCATTTATAAAGAATAGTTATTATTTGAGCTGAGTCCAGTGGTATGTTAAAGTTCTCCAGCTTGGTAAATGTACTCACTTCTGATGACTGATTATTTTTAATAATCCCAGTCAGGCTTGTCACATTGTGGCTATGTTTAAATGATAGAAAATTAAAATGATAAAATAGTGCTATCTCTTCTCTGCAGCTGTTTTAACAATCCCATAAAATGAGTTTATACTGTCAGTTGTATATGTCCAGTAAATATTTTTCTGTGTATGTGGGGAGAGAGAGAGAGAGAGAGAGAGAGACAGAGAGAGAGAGAGACAGAGAGAGAGAGGGAGGGAGAGAGAGTCAGAGAGAGAGAGACAGAGAGAGAGAGACAGAGAGAGAGAGAGAGAGAGAGAGAGAGAGAGAGAGAGAGAGAGAGTCAGAGAGACAGAGACAGAGAGACAGAGACAGAGAGAGACACAGAGAGAGAGAAGACATTCCCTTTAAATATGAAGCCCATGGG
This sequence comes from Monodelphis domestica, assembly GCF_027887165.1. NCBI lineage: Eukaryota > Metazoa > Chordata > Mammalia > Didelphimorphia > Didelphidae > Monodelphis > Monodelphis domestica. Next base: position 241,735,994 of record NC_077233.1, on the reverse strand, counting down.
TAGGATTTTAGAAAATATACTATTCCATTTCTAGACAGTGTTTCAAAGCGTTTTAAATTATTTAGAAAATACTTGTGTTCATTTTGGCTGAGGTCAGAGGCCTCAAACATGCTAGTTGTTTACCATAATAATAGGAGCCACTTGATATATTGTGCTATAGTGGCAAATGGTAATAAATTGAATGGAAATTATAATTATAGTATTATTAATAACTCAAATGTATATCATAATATATTATTAAATGTCCTCCAGGCTCTTTCCTGAGCACTCTCTTCTCTCTCTACTATTTGTTTTGGTAATTTCATCAGATTCAATTATCATCCAGGACTTTTCACAGTGCCTGGTACATCCTGGGTGCTTCATAAAGGTTTCTTGATTCATCAGTTGTTCTCTCTGCTGATAATTTTCAGAGTCATTTATTCAACATTTATTCAATTCTTTTCTTATTTCCATTTTGTGACTTCCATCACTTCAATTAAAAGTCAACTTCTTTAAGAAGCTTTTTCTGATTCCCCCTAAATACTGATGCCTTCTTGAGATGTTTTTTCAATCTAGCATCTCATTCGTACAGCTAGCTGGTATAATGAATAGAACACCAGGCTTGGAATCAGGAAGATCTGAGTTCAAATACAACCTCAGATATTCATTAACTGTGCTGTGATAAACAAGTCATGTAACCATATTTGCCTTAGCTTCCTTATCTATAAAATGAGCTAAAGTAAATGGCAAACCACTCCAGTATCTTTGACAAGAAAACCTTAAAGAAGGTCACAAGAGTCTGATAAAACTTGAAACAAGTGAACTACAGTAACAAAGTTAGATATGATAGACCTCTGGAGAAAACTAAATGAGATTGGGAAAATATACACCCTTTTATCAGCTGTACATAACATAGGGCATTAAAAATTTTACAAACACATTCTAAAAAAATATTGAATGCATTCTTTTCAAACCATAATGCAATAAAAATTATATTCAATGAAGGGTTGTGGAAGCATCAATTAAAAATTAATTGGAAACTCAATAACATAATCCTAATGAAGGAAGAAGTCAAAGAACAAATCATAGAAATAATCAATAATTTCATTAAAGAGAATGTCAATGAGACAACATTCCAGATTTTGTAGGTTGAAGGTAAACATTCCTAGGGGAAATTTTATGTCTCTAAAAGAATACATTAATAAAAATGACAAAGAATAGATAAATGAATTGGTAATGCAACAACAACTAATATAGAAAATGAACAATTAGATACTAAAATGCAAATGGTAGAAAGTTGTAAGAGGGAATAATAAAACTGGAATTTTTTAAAAATTGAGGTAATAAAACTAGGAACTGATTTATGAAAATAAATAAAACAACAAATAGATTAAACATTGGTTAATTTGTTTAAGCAAAGATGAAAACTAAATTACCAGTATTAAAAATGAAAAGGGTGAATGTACCACCAAAGAAGATAAAATAAACCAATTATTAGGAGTTATTTTACCCAATTATATGCTAGTAAAACTAACAATCTATGTGAAATGATTATAAAAATATAAACTGTCCAGATTACCAGAAGCAGAAATAAAATACTTAAATAACACAATGCTGGAAAAAAGAAATTGAACAAGCATCAATGAACTCCCTAAGAAAAAATGTCCAGGACTAGATTGATTTACAAATGCATTCTATCAAACATTTAAGGAATAATTAATTCCAGTAGTACCAAAACTATTTTCTTAAATAGTTAAAGAAGCCCTACCAAATACCCTTAATGAAACAAATATAGTTTTGATACCAAAATCAGGTAAAGCAAAAACAGAGGGGAAACATCTATAGACCATTTTTTCTAATCATGTGGAACAGAGCATTTGCTGCAAGCAACTGAGGTACACAGAGGTGAATTTATTTTTTTCTCCATGAGAAAAGGTGGTGAGTGAGTTTAGAGGAATGGAGAAGCAGTTTTCATACAGTTTTGGGTGGTGGCCCCACTTTGGAAGTGCCTATCCAAAATAGGTTCACAGCCTAGGGCAACCAATTAAATAATGACACCACACCACAATCTCCTCCATGGATACCCATCTGTTTAGTCTTGATAAGCATGGGTGTTATTCTGAATCAGCCTGTGTATGTGGCTTGGGCACATGGGGAAATGGTGGGACCTGGGGAGAGAGATGTAAAAGTAGGAAAAAGGTGGATGCTAAGGTCTCTGTTTGTTCAATCCATAATGAATATATGTGTAAAAAATTTAAATAAAGTACTAACAAGGATATCACAGCACTACCAAGATCATTCACTATGACCAGGTGGGATTTGTAACAAGAAGGCTAGGGTGGTTCAGTATTAGAAATATTCAAAGCATTGATTGAACCTATCAATAATAAAAACAATATTAGCTAAATATATGAAGAAAAATCCTTTAACAAAATCCAATACCCATTCATAATAAAAATTCTAGAAGGCAAAGCAAGCAATGGAGACTGTATTCAAATGATAAATAATAGCTTTCTCAAACGAAGAGCAGGCATTATCTATAACAGGGATAAACTTGAAGATTTCTCAAGAAAGCAAAGAGATTCATCATCACCACCAATATTATTCAAGATTAAATTAGAAATGCTAGCTAGAGAAATAAGATAATAAAAAGAAACAAAGAATAAAACTAAGTGATGTGGAAACAAAGCTCTCACTTTTAGCAGATGATATAATGGTATACCTAGAGAGCCCTAGAGAATCAACTAAAAAAAAGCTAGTTGAAATAATTAATAACCTTAGCTAAGTTGTAGGATATAAAATACACCCATAGAAATCATTAGCATTTCTATATATGACTAGCAAAATACATTAGGAAGAGATAGCCATTCATTTGAAAATAACTTCAGACAATATAAAATACTTCAGTATTTACTTGTCAAGACGAACCCACACAACTATGAAACACTATTCACATAAATAAAGACATATCTAAACAATTGGAAAGATAGTAATTGCTCATGGTTAGACTGAACCAGTATTAAAAATAAGAAAATTCTACTACATTATTTATTCAGTGTCATGCCAATTAAACTACTAAAGAAATGTTTTATAGAACTAGAAAAAATAATAAAATTAATCTGGAAAATAAAAGGTCAAGAATATCAAAGGGATCTTTATTAAAAAAAACATGTAAAGTAAAATAGCCTCATGGCATCAGATTTCAAACTATACTAAAAAGTAGTAATCCTGAATATAATCTGGTAGTGAATAGAATGACTATAGTAATCTAGTGTATGATAAATCCAAAGATCCAAGTTTTAGAGGTAAGAACTTACCATTTGATTAAAATTGCTGGGAAAATTTGCATCTCACAGTGTGTACCAAGATAAGATCAGAATGGAGAAATTATGTAGACAAAAAGGGTGACATCATAATTAGGGTGTAATAAATGAAAGTAAAATTATTAAATGTAATATTAATAAAATATTGTGATTGCTGTTTTAAAATCAGCTCTGAAGTCAGGAGTCAGGAGCTCTCAATAATGTAATTTTTATGAAAAAATGGAAATGTAGGAAGGGGACAGAAAATCTTACCTATCTAGAAAAATACCTAAGCTGAAATCTTAAGTCCACCAAACTGCTTAGCCCACAAAGCACTTGAGTGCAGAGAGAGAGGAGAGGGAGAGAGGAGAGAGGAGAAAGAGAGAGAGAAAGAGAGAGAAAGAGAGAGAGAGAGACAGAGAGAGAGACAGAGAGAGCGCTCTTGGGGAGTGGATTCTATCTGCACAAGGGGAGCATAATAAAAATATATTTGTTAGCTCTATGGATAAAGGAAGTATTTATGATGAAACAAGAAATAGACAGGATCATGGTAAGTAAAATGGATAATTTTGACTACACGAAATTTAAAAGGTTTTACACAAACAAAACTAATACAGCCAAATTTATAAAGAAAATAAGAAACTAGGAAAAAAATTTACACAAATTTCTCTGATAAAGGCTTCATTTCTCAAATATATAAGGAAGTGAGCCAGCTTTATTAAAAAAGAAAAAGAGCCATTCCACAACTGATTAATTTTCAAAGTAATTTAATAGGCAGTTTTCAAATGAAGAAATCAAAGCTATCAATAGTCACATAAAAATGCTCTAAGTTATTATTGATTAGTGAAATGCAAATTAAGCCATCTTTGTGGTACTGTTTAACATCTATCAGGTTGATTAGCATTGCTGGAGGAAGTTTGGAAAAACTGGGTAACTGACCCACTACCAATATAGTTGTAAACTGGTCCAGCCTTTCTGGAGAAGAATTTCAACTTGTCTCAGGTGATTATAAAACTCAACATATCTTTTCACTCAGTAATACCTTTACTAGGATTGCATTTCAAAGAGTCCAAAGAAAAGGGGAAAAGACCTACTTATAAAAAATATTATATCAGCTCTTTTTGTGGTAGGAAAGAATTGGAAATTAAAGGGATGCTCATCAATTGGGGAATGGCTGAACAAGTTGTGGTATATGATTATGATGTAATACTTTTGTGCTCTAAGAAATGATGAGCAAGATAGTTTCAGAAAAACCTGATAAGACATAAATTCATGCAAAGTAAGGTGAGCAGAACCAGAACACTGTACACAATAATATTGCTGTACACAATAATATTGCTGTACACAATAATATTGTGTTTTGTGAGGATGATCAACTTGGCTACTCTGATCAGGACAATTCCAAAAGGACCTATGATGAAAAATGCAATCCTGCAAATAGAGAACTTATAAATTCTTAATGTATATTCAAGGACACTTTCCCCACTTTATCTTTATTTTTGCACTGTGAACCTTCAAAATTCCCAGGCCCTACTTCATAAGATTGGATTAAGACCATTCCCCATTTGGGCAGTGAACTCTACTTAGATCAGGAATGTGAGAACTCTACTTCTCCTACTTAAGTCTGCCCTAGGGGGAGATAAAGTTGTAAACTCCTTGCTGAACAATGAAAAGTACTTAAACCCATACTTATAATAAGGCAAAAAGTTCTTAAGATAAGTACCTATAAAGGTCAAGCAACTTGTGAATTTACAAGGAACAAAGAGCTGAGAAACTTACTCAGAGCTTTCCTGGTGTGAATTACTCAAAAGTTCACACCTTCTTAGGTGTGAACTAAGAATGGTCTGTCCTTTGAAAAACGTCTACTGTGATTGGTAGATGGAAGAACTTAGGGGAGTCGACATAGGAGAAAATTCCCTTGATAAGGAAATGAAAATCTGTGATTAAAGACAGTCTCTTGAAAACAGCCTTCTTAGAGACTGTCCTTTATTTTTAAGGTTCACAGCACTCATACTTGTTTTCTTTTGTAACATTGCTAATATGGAAATATGTGTTGGCATAACTTTATGTGTATAATATAACATTGATTACCTTCTTAATGGTTAAGGGAGGTATGTGAGTGAGAAAAATAATTTAGAACTCCAAAATTAACATCTAATTAGGAATATGTATCTATCTATCTATGTATCTATGTATCTATCTATCTGTCTGTCTGTCTGTCTGTCTGTCTGTCTACATACACACATAGACATGGGAAATCACCTTTTTTGTGCCATCTGATATTCTTGTTCTTATCTTTTTTAATGTTATATTTATCCTGTTTTCTTTATTTTTCTTTATTATGTTTATTTATTATTATATTATTATTTTAGTATATATTCATATATATTATATTATATTATTATTATATTCTTTATTATAAGCAAAATGATTCTACATACTTTTAGTGTCTGATCATATATGTAACATTCTGCTTCTCATACCCATTTCTTGTCTGGTAGGACCTACATGTAACTCAGAAAAAAATGCTTTTTGGAAGCATCTTCAATTTTACAAGGATATAAAAGGATCCTAAGCCCAAAAAAGTTAGAGAACCTTTTTTCTAATTAATCTCTCACTTAGCAGGATTGGACCATGAAAAGAGGCCTCTTTTCCAGGATGCATGTTGGTAATTTGATCAATTATGTTACTGACCACCAGATCTCCATCTTTTATTCTCTTAACATACTCATTCAGGTAACCTCTTTGGGATCGATTGTAACATGAAGTCTTTTAAAGTGCTCAAGTTCCTCCTTCAGCAAGCAAGCAGTATAAGGCTATACAGCCAAGTTTTGTCATAGCAGAGACATGCAAAAATAAAGAGAAAAACACAAAGAAAGCCTGGCAGAGTCACATTGCCAGGGCTGGCTTTTTCTGTACAGTGTGCAAGAGGAACGTCTCTCCCTTATACAGTTACAGGGATGCTCCAAATGGCAGGAGTGGAAGTCAGAAGAACAAATTACCACTTCTCTGTTTTGGCTTTGATCTTCGACCTGACGTTATCCCCAGGGCAAAATCCTACACTGAACAAAGCTCGCCTGATCACACAAGTAGCAGTGGTTGCATAGATAACAAATAAAACAAACACAATCAATCCCTCTGGCATGCCATCAAGTTCCCTGCTGGCCACTGGTCTAAGGCAGCTGCACACACTATTCCTTAGCTCAGGGGGTCCAGCCAGCTGGTCATGGAACAAGTTTAATTCCTTCTTTTTCTTGATTTCAGGCAGCATTTTATTTTCTCAGCCAATTGTTAAGCATTCTTTCCTTTCCTGTTTATTTTGTCTGGGTGTTAATGAAACCTAGTTCCAGCTCTGCTGAAAGCTTCTTTGGAAAACTTCAGGGAAAGCCTCAAGACTCTAGTCCCAGCCTTCAGTCGACTGTTGAATCACAAGACGCAACATCAATTTGCTTGCTCTCCTTTCTCTAAGGTGATGCTTGGGAGGAATGTGTGGCTGTAATCTTGGGCAACCTTGTGTGGTCTATGACGAGTTTTCCTGACAAGTGCTAAGGGTTTAGGTTTAGATACTAGAGAGAACACGAGAGAAAGAAAAGCACCTGGAGAGGGGAGCAGGTCGTAAGCAAAACGTAGCCTTTGCAATACTCACAGGTAGGCGTTATAAAAATGTGCTGGTGGTGGTAGGGTTCCGAGGCTTGGCCCTGGGCACTCACTGACTTGCAAGCCCTTTCTAAATACCCAATTCATCTGGGCCAAGCAGAAGCTGGAGTTTCCCTAGAGGAGACTGGATAACTACTTAGGGAATTGCAAGTATTGTTTGCTCTTAGGCTTTCCTGCCCTTTCAATATGAGGTCTTGGACTTCTGATAGATTTCAAGAGCACAGCTGACTAGGGTCTTTATAATGCTGACAACACTGATTGAAATACTATGGAGAAGTTGAAAGGGATGAAGTCTGAAGAAAAGCCTTTGCATTTAGCAATGAAGAAATCTTGTCAATTTGGAGAGCATCCTTTTGGTTGAGTAAGAATATGATAAATTACATTTAAAAATAAATGAGAGGACAGAGAGATGGGTAAATGAGTGTAGACAATATTTCCTAGGATTTGGGATATGAAAAGGAAGACAGTTATAGGACAATAACAAGAGGGGGATTATAGGATAAATGGAAGTCTTTTATTTATGGAGAGATTAATATATTTGTAATCAAAAGGCAATAAGAACAAGTTGTAAAAGATGTTTATAATGTAATAATACTGTTGTGCCACAAGAAATGACAAGCAAGATGAGCACAAAAACCATGAAAATATTTATACGAAGTGATGCAAAATGAAGTGAGCAGAACCAGGAGAACAGTGTACATAGTAATAGCAATAATGTAATGAATGGCAACTATTTTTAATACAACAAGGATCCAGGACAACTCTAAGGGACTCATGATGAAAAAAGGATATTCATCATCACAGAAGTATCAGATGGAGTCCAAATGGTGACTGAAACATGCCATTTTTTACTTTATTTCCTCCATGAATTTTTTCTATTGTAAGCATTACGCATTGTGTTTTACAAAATAATGAAAAGAGAAATATATGTTATAATATTATACAATGATAATATATGTACAATCTATATAATTTCCTGCCTTCTTGGGAGGGGGGGGAATAGGGAGAAAATGAAACATAGATTTTTGGATATAGTTAATATGAGAATTTGTTTCTCTTGGACAAACATTTATTATAATTTATTACATATAAAATCATATTGTTATGTTATATATTACATTATATATTAAAAATAAAAAAGTAAGTATTAAACAATAAATTCAAGGGACAGTAGGTTGGGAGAAACTTAAGATTAAACTATGAAGTGAATGATTGAGTCTATAGAAGGAGATGGGAGAGAATGGGAACTAACAGGATCTACATATGTATGCCTCACTCACACACATACATATGTGTAGATGTGATCATAGCAAGGAGGAGTACTTCACCATACAAGAATAAGGAAGTATAGAGTCAAAGTTTTAAAATATAGAGAAGGGGTAGAAAGGGAGCATCAGAATAAATGGTCTTGCTTTTCAGTAAAATTCGAAGCAAGGTTTTTTAATTTGTTTGGAAAGGCAAGAAGATAGTATGAAGTGTTGAGGAGAGAAGCAAAGTCTTCAAAAAGCTATTGGTAAAAATATGAGACAGTGTAAAACTACAGAAAAATAAAATGATTGTCTCAAAGCAGTGAGGATTAATTTCAAAGTAACTAGCATATATTTATAGTGGACCCTGCAGTTGCTGTCGTCTGATTTCCTTTAGCATTGGTGATCAACATATGAATAGGAGCAGAAATGTTAAACAGGGATTTGACATGGCATAATAGAACAAAAGAGCAAAGATTCAATATTTCTTATTGTTTTGTTTTACAAAGATATGATAATAGAGAAAAGTTCAAACATGGATATAAATATTTACTCCTGCTAGTCTCAGAAATCTCCAGGATAGGAGTGAGGAATGCTAATAATATTCTCAAGGAAAGAACAACATAAATAAAAATAGCAAATATACATATATATGTAGGTTTAAAAAAGATAACAACATTTTATGAGACACCACATTAATAATTTTTAAAAGATGAGGTGCTTTTGGGGAATGATTTAGGTAACTTTTTTGGTAAATGTTATTCCAAGCTGAATTTGTGTATAGAGAATTCCATTTCACATAAAACAATGGGAAATGATTAATATTTTTATAAAACTCAAGCAAAACCCCACTTTTAAAGTTAACAAAATTAAAAGAATTAAGGTTGGCCAGGATCTATCTTTCATATTGCTATCATCTTAACTGGAAGTCCAAATTCCTTTAAATATAAATTTGTTACAATTATGGATGTAAATTGTAGGGTGGTGACTTGGGTTATGCTCATCATTCTGTAAGCTCCTCCTTATTTCAGAAGAATTCTTTTGTAATTGAGGGGAAATCACACTTCTAATTCCTGTCTGACAGAATAAAAAGTCATAGGTAAACTCATTCCCAGTGAAAAATCTTAGAATTTTGCCCCATATGTTACACCTTATAAATTGTTTCAGGCCCATAAGGGGAACAATAAGAACAAAATCTAAGTACTACAGAGCTTTATTTTCCAGTTCAAGCAAATAAATAAATACGGACATTTATACAGAATTTTATAGATTTTAATGCATCAAAGCATTTGAATCCCCTAACATTGTTGGTTGTGTTGACTTAAAAAAAAAACTTTCAATTTTGCCATATTATCTACTGATTAACACAAAACCTTGCTTGATACTGCATAATTTTTTCTTACATACCTACATTTCACTTAATGTATTTTCAGCTAAATTGTCCTTACCATTTTCTCCCTCCCTCTTCTCTACCCACAGTATTCTCTGATCATATCCTATGAATATTATGAACTTCTTGCACAACTCACTGATAACATCCTTCTCTTCCTTCAAAGAGAAGCCTGCTGGCTCTTCTTCATGAAATTGACTCCGATCCATTCTCTTCCACCATTCAGAAATTATCCTTTCTTCCTTGAATCTCTTTTGCATTTGGTTTGAATCATTCCATTTACTTAATGTTAATACAGTTATTTTTAGTTGACATTCATCCCCACTACTAAACTGCAAACTCTTTGAGGGTAGGAACTTACCATTTTATATCTTTTTTGTTTCTTACTGCCCAGCACAGAGTCTTCTATAGAATCACAGAATCATAGAATTTGAGAGTTGTAAGGCATCTTGTTAGCCATCTAACCCTAACCTTACATTAAAAGATGAAAGGAAGAAAGGAAGCTATCATTTATAAAGAATTTACTGTTTTCAGGCACTATGCAAAGTTCTTTACCAACCTTATCTCATTTGATTCTCACAACAATTTTTAAAAGTAGATGCTGTTATTATATCACCATTGCAGTTGAGAAAACTGAGACAAATGAGGTTAAGTGACTTGCCCAGGGTCCTACAGAGAATACATATCTAAATTCTGATTTGAATTTAGGTCTCTTGAATAAAAGATCCAGTGTTCTACCCACCACTCATCTATTTAAAGGAATACCCACTATAATATGCCTAAAGAGTGGTCTTCCAGGCTGTTTGAAGACCTCAAAAAAAGGGAATCTACCTACCTCTTGAGAATGATGAGTCTATATTGACTTAGATCAGATTGTTAGGAAGTCTTTCCTGATATCAAAACTAAATTTATCTTTTTGCAACTTCTGCCCACTAATCCATGCTCTTCCCTGTGGTGCCCAACCCTCCATGTCTAATCATTTTTCCAGGTGATAGCCTTTCAGATACCTGAAAAAGTTATAATATACCCATTTCTCCTCACTGTGGAGATATCCGGTTTGTTCATTCAACCTATCTTCAGATGTCATAGACTCAAGGCTCATCTTGGTTGCCTTCCTCAGACCTTCTCCAGCTTATGGAGCTCCTTAAGTCTAGAAATGAACCCAACATTCTAGATGGAATCTAACAAAGAAAGTGTACATAGTGAGTCTATCTACCTCACAGCAACCTAATATCATTTTTAGCTTTTTTTGCTTCTACATCAAACTGATGGCTATGAAGGAGTTTGCAGTCCATTAAAACTTAAAAGATCTTTTGTGGAACAATGGCTATCTCTCCTATTTTCTGTCTACTGTCTATTTAGTCTACTTTTTATATTGTACTTTCTTCAAAATTAATTTTTATTGTTTTATATGCCTGATAACTACTTCTGGGTAGAGGTTTCATAGCAGTATTAAATCTCAGTGTGATTCTGACTCTTTTCTTTCCTTCCTCTCTCATCTAATCAGATGCTAAACCCTGCCCATTCTGTTTTCAGAATATTTCTCATATATGTTCCCATTTCATCTCCTCATTTATTATATTGTGAAATTGACTTTTATATCTAAATGTAAGACTTTAAATTTATACTCATTGATGATATTCCATCCAATGTACTACCTTGTCAGGATCCTTTTGGATGGACCATCCTGACTTTGGCATCTGATTATATGTTAGCAAGTTCAAAAATTAAGCCAATTAACACTCTCATCCTGGCAGGTATAGGGAGTGAGGGAAGATGTGGGCTGGGTCTCTGGAGGGTATGTCTAAAGGGTCACTAATCAATCAGTAAGCATTTATTGAGTGCCTACTATGTGCTAGGTACAGAGGATGGGTGGAAAAATTAACAGACTTTCTACTAATCTTTTAAAAGTTGATGGCATATTTTTCCTATAAGTGAAAACTATACATGGCAATATAAAATTTAGATAAACAAGAAACTAGTCATAAGTAAAAGGTGAGAAATAATTCTTAATAAAAATGAAACTTTCAAGTTATATGTATGAGCAGATATTCACACCTTGTGGAGGGAAGGGCTAAGAAGCAAAATATTATAGAAAAAAGACCACAAAACCTCTCAAAAATGACAAATGTAGTAATATTTAAAAAAACACAAATCTACTCTATTTTGACATCTTCCTTCTGTCAGCAAGTTGTCAGTTGTACCCTTTTATGCATGCTGTTTTAGAAAATAATTACTCCTATATATATTCTGGTGAAGACTTCTTAATTCTTTCCAAGCTGTGTACTAAAAGACAGGAAAAGCAAGCCAAGAAGTGATGTAACTATTTTGAGACACCTCCAAATTACTAAGTTCTTTCTACTCTCATTCAACAAACATTTACTAAATTTCTACTGTCTGTAAGCCATTGTGCTGGATTCTACTTATATTAAAGCAAAATGAAAAACAGTCCCTAACCTAAAAGGAGTCTATTATGGTATCCAGTATATTTGCTGTAATATTGACCAAGATATTTGGTGCTTTATAATCTTCTGGTTCTATAACCCAAAAGACAATGGAACTATAATCTATGTACTTACATAGTGCCAGTGAATAATGGGCGAATATGTTGAATGCTTTCTGCACAATTAATTTTTATTGTTTATATGCCTGGGTAGAGTTTTCATAACAGTTTTAAATGCTGGTATGATCTTTTGAACTTTTTCTCACCTTCACTTCTCTAATCAAATGCAAAGCCTTGCCTATTCTGCCTACAAAATATTTCTTATATCTGTCCCCAATTCATCAATTCCTAATGCCAGCACTGTAGGAGAGACCCTCATTATTTGGCAATTACAGTAGCCTTCCTTATAAATATTTGCAGTTTCACTCCCTTACCTTCTATATGTATAGATCTTAACATGTAACTCTAAAATGAATAAAATCTTTTTTAAGTTTTATTGGAATGTTTTATTCTTACATTCATTACATTTATGCATTTCCCCATCACATAAGAACTCTTGTATCAAAGTAAAACAATTAAACAAAACTTAATGGTGCATTGACTTATCAGAAAATGCATTCAACATTACATAACTGTATTCCTCAACCTGTAAGTATTTCTTATTAACAGAAATGTTTTCTTTCTCTCCTATCCTCTACCTCATTAAAAATACATTCATTGTAATAAATGACAGTCAAGCAAGACAAATTCTCTTATTTCTTCTATACAACTAGATATAAATATATGTAGCATATATGTGCACTTTTGTGTACATGTATATATGTGATTAAATGTGCTACATGTGTTTATATATGATATGGATACTCATTTATATATATATATATATGTATATATATATATCTTTAGACACACATATATGTGGGCTTTTCTACATCCTAAATCCACCCACCTATCAGAAGGTGGATATTGTGTTTCATCATCTGCCTTCTGGAATCATGATGGTTTTATAGCATTTAGAGTTTGTCTTTATGATGTTGTTACTACTAATAAATTGTTCTCCTTGTTCACATTTTTTCATTAATTTATAACTCAAAACTTTTCAGTTTACTTGTTCCTTGCCTATAGAATGAATGGTAGGAAGCAGAAGAATGGGATGTAGATAGTTTTTGTCAATGTCTGACAGTGAAGGGGACAGGAAGAGTTGATGTTGTAGAAGACTCCAAGAACAGCTATTTTTGGATCAAGAGCTAATCATATTGTCAGGCAGATGGAAAAATGGGATTGGAGAAAGAGGAAGAAAGTTCAGTGTACCAAAAGTGCTCTAGATTTTGATTTGAAAGAAATGGATTTGAATCCCAGCTCAGATACCAACTGTGTGATCTTAGACAAGTAGCCTAATATTTCTCAACATCAGTTTTGTCATCTATAAAATTAGGGTAGTATTTCTACTATCTCCCTTGGAGGGTCATTTTGAAAAAAAAGTTCCTTATAAACTTTAAATTACCACATAAAGCATTATCAGAAAGTAATTGATCATGGAATATATCACCTCACACCTTATGAATAGGAAAAGAAATTATAAAAAAATGAGAGGCAGAGAGCATTGTGAGAATTAAAAATGAATAATTGTGATTATATTAGATTAAAAAGAGTTTGTACCTGAGGTGGTGGGGTTGTTTATTTAGCTGATGGATCTGAGGAGAGGGAGGTTCTATCAAAGAGCATCAGTCTTCTCAAGGAACTAGAAAATTCTCATGTTAGCAAGTATTCAAAAGAGAAAGATGTTTAGAAGAGGCAATTTGAAGAATAATAGAAGTCAATAAGAATTGTATGGATGGATTGACAGCAGTGAAGATGTAGCTACGGGATTGTATACTTTAAGTGTGTGTATCTATACACACACACATAGGTTTTTTTTTTTTTTGAGAATGACAGCTTCTTAAGGAAAATAAATTTGAAGTGCTAAATATAAATAAAGCATGTATATCCTTTACAAATTTATAAAGGAATCAGATTGTGCTGTTAGAATGAATCCAAACCTAAGTAAAGCTCCAAAGGAGGTTTGAAAACCTTCATGATTCAGGTCTCTGAACTCTCCTCTACCTTTTCCCCCTTTTAATTCACTTTGTAGCTCTTCCTTGATGGGCTTCTTTCCCCTTCTCCTATGAACACCTGTGTCTAGGTAACTGTCACTGTGGAAGGAATTTGTTAAATTAAGTCTCAGTTAGGTGTTAATGACTAGCAATCACTTAATGTCCTAGTTCTCCCAGAAGCCTTTACATTAAACAAGGCTCTAACAAGGATGAGAGAAAACAATGATAAAGTTGCTTTAAGTCTTAATGAATTTCATATAATTAACAAGGTGTAAATATCTAATGGCGGGATTTCTGGCTCCAGGGGAAGGCCTTAGGGAGACGTGGCAGAGGGCTGTTCTCCTCTCATTCCTTTGTGTCCTGTTCTGAAATTAGAGAGGCAGCATGTTACAATGAAAAGATTGCTGGGCTTGTTGCTGGGAGATACCGATTTCATTTCAGATTCTTGACTATAACTATGCAAACCTGGTAAAGTCATCATCATTTTTAGCCTCTCTGAATTTCATTTTCCTCAAATGGTAATACGTGCACTGCTTATATCACAGTTATGGTGAGGAAAGACTTTTATAACCCATATCTATTTCATGATTTTTATATGTTATATATAAAAATGGGAACTATTGCTGTTATTCCACCCTAGATTATATGCTTGCCAGAATTTCATTAGGAATTAGAGCTCAAATTAGAGTTTTGTTGATTGCCTTCACTGTGACCTTGAATAAGTCACTCGAATTTCTTCTGGTCTGTTTTCTCATCTTTAAGTGGTAGTTAGGTGGTACAATGGTTAGAGTACTGGGCCCCAAATGTGAGATCAAAACCAGGCTCAGGCACTTATTAGCTGTGTGATTTAAGGCAAATCACTTAACCCTTGTTTGCCCGAGTTTCCTCAATTGTAAAAGGGGGATAACAACAATACCAATCTTTTCAGGGTTATTGTGAGGATACAATGAGAATATATGATTTTTGATTTCATGATCATATAGTCATTTTGAATACATCATGATATGTAGATGTGAAATATATATTTGTCTAAGCCTAATTTCTTTTCCTAATATTCCAGTTTTTTCAATCAAAAAGAGAGTCCATTCCTAGGTAATCTATATTTTATACTTTATCAAATATTGAATTCCATTATTTATGATACTCTTTTGACTAATCAGTTCCTTTGATCTAGTCTCACAATTTTAAAAACTAATACCAGGTATTTTTCATAAACACAGTTTTATAACATTATCTAATGCCTGGATTTGCTATTCCCCCTATGTCCCTACTTCTTTTAATAATTTTCCTTGATAATTTGGGTCTTTTGTTCTTCCAAATTAATTTTATTTTTTTCAAGTTCTATAAAGTATTCTATTGGTAATTTGTTTAGCATAGAATTAAAATTAGCTTTTATAGTACTGTCAGTTTTATTATAATCACCATGGCCTAGCCATGAACACTCAACATTCCTTCAGCTATTTAACTTTACTCATTAAGAATCACTTTTTAATTGAATTAAAATTATTTTTTTTCCTCTTTGGTAGGTCAGTCTTAAGATACCTGATAGATTTTGTAGTTATTTAGATGGAAATTTCCCTTTCTATTATGCTTTTAGGTTTTTGTAATTATCATATAGAAATATAATTGGTTTTTTAGGATTTTTATAGCCTGAAAATTTGCTGAAGTTATTAATTATCTCAACAAGTATATTGCTGATGCTCTAGTGTTTTTATATATGCCATTATATCAGCAAATAGGGATACTTATTTTTCTGCTTTAAATTTATTTCTATTTATTGCTGTTAGCATCTTTATGAAATAATGGTAGGTAGAGTGGGCATTCTTGCCCTACTCTCAGGTTGGTGAAGGTGTGGCACATGTACCCCAGCATACTGGAGGGGAATGCTCTATTCCCCCTCTCCATTGACCCAGAGGACAATTTTCACATGCCCTACCCATCTGCCCAGCAGCTCAATGTGAGCATTTCTTCCCTCCTCTGTCTGGAGTAATGCGGGAGGCTTAAAGGCAGCTTGAAGGTACAGTTTGGGCACATAGTTTCTAAAAGGTTCATGAATGCTGCTCTACTCCTTCAGGTACTAGACAAGGTTCTAATGAGTCCCCATTAAATATGATACTTATTTTTGTTTCAATAGATGCTTTTTAGGATATTAAATCATGGTCTCTCTATGCCTATATTTAGTAGGGTTTTCAGAAAAGGTGGATGTTGTTCTTTGTAATAAGCTTTTTGTCCATCAGATAATCAGAAAAATTGGTGGTTTTGGATGCCTGGGTTTTTAATATAATTAAATTATGTTGATTGTTTTTTTCCAAAATTGAACCATTTTTGTATCTCTGATATAAATACCACTTGGTTGTAGTGATTGATTTCTTGAATAAATCATTATAGTCTGCTTGATAGGATTTGTTTAAATTTTATTTAGTTGATGTTCAATAAGTCATTAGCCTATAGCTTTCTTTTGGTGTTTTATCTTTTCATAGTTTAGGTTTTAGGATTATATTTGCCTCATACTATGATTCTAGTAGGGGACTTTCTCAAGTTTTGAGAAGAGTTTATTAAGTTTTGATACTAAATGTTCTTTATAAGTTTGATAGAGAGCTTATGAAGATCAGAAAAAAGTATAGTCTGCCATCTTCTCGTAATCTCATATTAATTACCATTACTTATCTTGGTCTTATTGAATAAATAAACACACTTCTCTTTAAAAGAGATGGTAGATTATAGGAAAAGAATGTTGTGTATATTGTCAGGGGCATTGTTTTGGGAGCTAGTTTAGGGAGGAATGAAGGTAGAAAAAATATATCTGGAAATAGTATAAAAGATAAACAATAATAAATAGAAGCAAGTGTCCTACCCGTATTCCTATACTGATTATTGGTAAAAAGTGACCTTTTTTGTCCTACTACTCCCTTTATGCCTCTTCACTGGTACCACTACTAGATTTCTGTCTTTCTCCCAAGATCTTTCTGTGCATATAGAAAGAAGTCTCATACTGGTCTCTCTATGTTTCTCTGTTGCTGCTACTGCCCTGTATAACTATTCACTATTTCTGGAGATGTGCTTTTTAAGGTGTTTGAAAAGCAAATGCAGTCAAACCTTGGTACTCAATGGTTTCAGAACTCATCAAATATGGTATTTGACACATTTTGATTAGGAAAAAATTGTCATGGTATTCAATGTTTGCTTGGCACTGAATGCCCTTACTAGAACTTATTCCTGTTCCAGCCTAGACAAAAGACCACATATTAGTTCAGGAGTATAAAGAAGAGCTTAACACTGAGAAGTTGCAGAAACTTCAAAGGGAGCAGCAAGAGCTAGTGGCTGGGGAAATTTCTTCAGGTGAGGAAGAGGCAGATGAGGATATCCCCAGTTAATTAATTAAGGAAATGGGTTTCAAAGTGGATAGAAGAGCAAAACTTTGTTGAACAATATCACCCTGATAAAGCTTTAACAAGCAGCATTGTAAATTTATTGAAGGACCAGACCATTTCCCATTTTAGAGGAATTTTGAAATGCAGAAATAAACAAACATCATTGGATAGGTTTTTTGGAAAGCTTATATCTGATGAGTCTCAAGCAGTGTTCAGTGTTGATAAGGGACAGAAAAGAGAAAAAACTCCAGGAAGACAGTTGCACTTAGATATTAGGAAAGGGGGCTCCTCTTCCAGAAAATAACATTTCTCCTCCCCACCACCCCCTTAGGTCATTAACTCCTCTCAATATAGGCAAAGTTAAGTTAAAACTATTTAATCTAATTATTATTTTTATTTATGTCTATTAATGTTTATTTAATAAATCACAAATCTATTAATGCATAAAATGCCCTGTAAAATGTGGGTTTTCTGGGTGTCTGAAATATATTGATTCAATTTACATTATTCCTTATGGGACAAATTCATTTAGTACTCGACTTTTTTGGTACTTGACCTGCTTTCTCAAACAAATTAATGAGTACCAAAGTACCACTATAATCTCTTCAGGTATGATTTTTTTCCTAAGAATGGTTGCAATGCCCCATTACTATACAATGTTCATATTTTTTCATTTCATAATTTTCATTCATTCATTAAGCTTAGATTAGCAGGCTAGACTTCTGGCTGCATCTTAAGCTCCATTGCTTTTCAGAACAAATTATTCCATTCTCTCCTACATTTTTTGATGAGTCCAGAGTAGTCTATCATTTGAATTTACTTTTCTTTGAAATTCAAGGTCTTTCTTCTGATTGCTTGAAGAATTTTTGATTTCTCTATGGCTGTTTGTAGCATTTTCTTCTTGGCCTGAGAGTTCTGGAATTTGACCACAATAGGTCCTGAAGTTTTACTTTGGGGATCACTTTTAGGAGGTAATGGATGAATACCTTTAATTTCTACTCTCCCCTCTTATTCAATAATATCAGGGCAGGGTTCCCTGGTGATTTCTTGTAATTTGGTTTATATCACATCTCAAGTAGTCCATTGATAATTATTTTAATCATCATATTATCATAATCAGCTTAATTTTCCACTTTCTTTCTGAGTACATTCCTTCTATCTTCTCTCCTACTGAGAGAAATTTTTGAGAATTAAGAAATCCTCTTTCCTTGTAGACATAAACATTTTTACCTTAATGAGTCCTTTAAATTTGCTCTTTCTTACTTCCCCTTCTGGGCTTCTCTTGTGTCTCATATTTGTCTTTCAATTTTTTTGTTTAGTTCTAGCTTATGCCTCAGAAATGCTTGAAAATCTTCTCTCTTATTGAATGACCATTTTCCCCTTGAAAAGAATATACTCAGTTTTGCTGGATAGATGACTTTGGGTTATAAATCCAAACATTTTGCCATCTTGAATATCATATTCCATGCCTTACTATGATTTAATGTAGAAGGCACTAGGTCCTGAGTGAGCCTAATGTTGCTCCATGATATTTAAATGGTTTCTTTCTAGCTGTTTGAAGTATTTTTCCCTTGGCTTGGTGGCTCTTGAATTTAGTTACTACATTCCTGTAAGTTATCAACTGAGGATTTCTTTCTGGAGGCAATCTGTAAATTCTTTCAATTTTAATTTTATTTTCTCATTCGAGGATCTCTGGGAAGTTATCTTTGATAATTTCATATAATATGATGTCCAAAGTTTTTTCTTCACCATGGCTTTCAGGTAGTCCAATAATATATCTAGGTCAGTTGTTTTTTCAATAAGACATTTCATGTTTTCCTCTGTTTTTTTTTTCATTCCTTTGATTTTGCTTTATTGTTTTTTGATTTTCATGAAATCATTACTTTCTAAATGGTCAGTTCTGATTTTTTGACCCATTTGTTCTTTCATCACTTTCCTTTCTTCTTGCATCACTTTCATTTCTCTTCCCCACTTTTCCTCTACCTCTCTTAATTGGTTTTTGAAGTCTTTTTTGAGCTCTCCCTGACTCTGCTTCCAGTCCATATTTTTCTTTTTGACTTTGAGTGTTTCCTTTGCTTCACCTATCCCCATCTGTGTCTGCACCTTGCTCTTTGTCTCCATAAAAATTCTTTAGAGTTTGGTGCTTTTTGTTATTGTTTGCTCATTTTTTTAATCTAATTATAGGTAGGCTCTGTTTTCTGGGAAGTTGTTGTAGCCTCTTAAACTTCATTCCTTCCTTGATGCTAATTTTGGCTTATTTTCTGGGTTGTTACTGGTTTACAAGATGGTCTGGGGACTGAGAGCTCTGAGAGTCCCCTCTCCCTGCTGATTCAATTGACTCTTGAGATGCTGATAGTTTAAATACTTTCCTCAGGCTTGGTGTAAGCTTTTGATCTCAGTCTGAACTTGATCAGGTCATGTTCTGAACAGATTTTAGCCCCAGTTGTAGGCTTTTGTTTTTTGGTCTCAAGGTATTCTTGATTCAAACAAGCACACCCTTGATTCCCCTGTTCTTGAGCTCTACACTTAGTTTTGGGTAAAACAATTCCCGGGAGGCTCCCCCTAAAGATAGTGTCCTCACCCCAAACCATGGATTATGTCCTCATCCCAAACCCAGACTGGGATTCCTGGCTTTGCTCTGGGCCCATGCAGATTGGTCCCCTTCAGCCCATATTTCCCTGGGCTGGGACTCTGGACTTCTCTACAGGTTTGAAATTTCAAAAGGTGTGAGTTGGCTTGGACTACTATTTGTCTTAAGGACTGACTTAACTAGGGCTTAAGTTTGGAACCAGTGAGAGCAGATGTGGGGTGTGGGTGTGTGTGGGGGCATTGTAGTTTGCTCTTGGCTTGCTCTAGCTCTATTCCCTTCTCATTTCAGTTATCCAGTTGGTCTATACCTACCTTTTGGGTTTTCCTTTTTTTTTAATGTTGTTTCATTCTATGTCCTTGTTGGTCCTTTCACTCCTGTATTTGTTTTGTGGTGATATTTTACTTTTGGTCAGAGAGTATAGTACATTGATTATTAAATGATCTCTCCTGGATCTGTTTTCCAGATCAGTTGTTTTTCCAGTGAGATATTTCAGATTTTCCTTTTTTTCCATTCTTTTTAATTTGTTTAAATGTTTCCTGATATCTTATGGAGTCATTATGTTCCATTTGCTCAATATTTTTTTGAAATGGCAGTTTCTTCATTGAGTTTTTGTGCTTCCTTTTCCATTTGGTCAATTTTACATTTTAAGAAGAAGTTGTTTCCTTCATTGCATGGTGGATTTTTGTGCCTTTTTCCCATTGAAGGACAATTCTAATTTTTTTTCTTTCTTTGATCAGTTTTTGTATTTATTTTCCCAAGCTATTGATTCTTATTCTATTTTTTACCCAAATTTTCTTTTACTTTCCATTATTTGATTTTTAACTCCTTTTTTGAGCTTCCATACATTACTTTGAAGCTTGTCATTTTTCTTATTTTGGCATTATTTTCTTCTGAGTTGGTATCTTGATTTTTCCTGTCACCAAAGTAACTCATTTTTCCAACCTTTTTCTTGATCTTTCCTATATGTTGAAATTCAGCTCTATTTCTGGAATGGAGGGAGTACTGTGCCAAGCTTGTATTGTCATCTACTCCAGTGCTTGGGAAAATGATGATTCTTTTTGGGTCCCACATTGTGCACTTTGAGGTGATCACCTGGCTAGTTTTCTGGGGTTAGTGGGTCTTGTAACTATTTTGTCCAAATAATTCTTGTGCTAGGTATAAATAAAAAATCTTGAACCCTTGAACTTCATCTCCCAGAATCCTTTTCCCTTTGTTCACATTAGCATCCTTATGTCATTGTTTTTAAGTTGTGTCTAACTCTTCCCTCTCACTCTCTTTTCCCATGTGCATGGCTGGGTGAGCTCTATCTTTTTCCCTAGCCTTTTATTTTCCTTATTGCTTCAAGTTATTATTAATACATTTTATTAAATATAATACTTGGAGTATTTTAGATATTAAATTTTAATCTTACATAGCTAGATTCAGCTGGGTTTCACTCTTTCTACTTTTTTGTTTGGTTCCCCCATGTAGTATGTGTGTTGAATTGAACCAGATTTTGTTCTTACCATTGCAAGTTCCCTTCAGTGCTGAATGGTTTGCAATGTTCCTCACACACTTTATTAACTCAGGTGCCACATGGGTTGGATTACTCTCCCCTCTTATCCCAGTGAGATGGGTCTTTGTTGTTATCCTTCTACATTGTCTTAGAATGGAACACTATTTCACCCTTTTATTGGTTGTGCCATTCTAGAATTCATTTGGAGGCTTTTTGTTTGTTTGTTTGCTTTTGAGATGGGTATGGCAAAATCAGATCTTTAATCACAATTTGTCTTGGAGTTTGCAGTATTTTTAAAAGAGATGTGTGCATTCTTTTTTTGACAATTTGTTTTATGTTTTAGTATATTGGAGACAATTTTCTTGAATTATATCTTGCATTGTATTGTTGAGGTATTTTCATTCATTAGCTTCTGGGAGACCTGTTAAATTTAGGCTGTCTACATATCATCTTTGAGAATACTGTTTTCCTTGTGTGGAGAGCACATTTTCTTTTAAACTATAATTTTTTCTTCTTTTCTGTGAAGGTTTTTATTTTCACTAGCACTATTTAGGCCTGTGTTGACATTTAACATGTCAAATTAATATTAAGGAAAGGAGAGGGGACCTTTTTGGTTGATTTCAGGGGAGAACACAAAAGAATTCAAGAAAACATAGTATAATATATTAATCAGCAAATATGAAAATGATTTGTTCTAGATAATTCTATCTATTAAATTTCCTGAACATGAAAAGAGAATGGATAGTCTTGGGTTATTCTCTTAGAGTAAGAATCACAGGCTTTATTAAGGTATTCATCATTTGTTTCCTTTAGGCTTTTAAAATAGGGATGCTAATCCAAATTCTTCAGGGGACAGAAAATAAATTTTCAATTCAGAAATTCAAAATATTCATAAATATAGAGGAAAAAGTCAAATAACTACATTAATAAAGTTATACCTAAATGTAGATATACATGAACATTCTATAGAAATAATATCAATTCATTTCTATTCCCCAGAATATTATAATTATAATAAGAATTATAAAATTCCAAGAATTATATGTATAATAAAAACAGATTATGAGAACTACATACCAAATAGAATTAAATGAATTACAGCCATCACAATTTAACAAGTCCTATAACACTTCTCTACTTTAATGAAAATTATATCTATTTCTCAAAAAAGTTATTGAGAACATTTCTGTGGACCTATTGTGGTATAGTGATGAGCACAATTGCCTTTAAGCAGTTGAGCTGAATTTGTTCCTTAGCCACTGAAATGATGTGGGGAATAAGGAAGAGGACAATTGGAGAAATAACCAAAGTAACTAATGGTCTTAAGAAAAAAGTGAATTACCCAAGTTCTGTAGCACCCAGAATTTTAAACAATAAATAAAATGAGGCCATTTCTCTGAGTATAACATAATTTATTAATAGGGGCATGATATCTACTAATAAAGGATGAATTGATCTTGCAGGGCTTTGTGTGGAAAGACACCAAATAATTATCTTATTCCATCTTTTTTATACCATGGTTGATTTTCCTTTTGATTAGCCTGACAGTACATCCTTTGGATGTTCCCTCCAGGCCTGATTGATGGATGCTTTAATGAGGTGGTGGGCTTGGAGATTTCAATTTTTCCCCCATCACTTCATTGTAGGAAGGGGAAGGACTACTTCTCAGGTGGATGGAAACTTCTAGCTTCAGTAAACTAGGGAAATATAGCTGACCCACACTTTTCCGGTACTTTAAGAAATAGAATGTAAATTAATTAATGAAACTCAGCTTCCTCTTGCAATATTTGGCTAGAATAATATAAGTTGTTTCAATTAGGTTTTCACTGGCTATTTCTCCTATTGTATATCTCAAATAGATGGAGCTGTCTAGCAAGGGTAAAGGACATGTGCTTGGAAAGGCCTTGGGGGGACTAGATTCTTCAATTATAGTTAAACGAAGAGTAGAGATCTTGGACCTGCCTTAACAAAAGACTAGAGTCCCTGCACCTTAGGGATCTAAAAGTTTAGTGAACCCCCTAAACACTGATCTGCCTGATCTTCAGAGGTTGGGGTTGAGAAAAGGAATAGATTCACATACACATATCACTAATAAATAATATAACCCAACATTAATTTTTCTCAATTCATTGGTGTATAAAGAAGGAGTTATAAGAGAAAATGATGTAGGCTTAAAAAACACACAACAGAGAAAGAAAAATAAAGAAGATTTTTTTTAAAAGTATGTAAAGTGATACAACAGAATAAATGTTTAATGTGTTATAGTAAAGCCTTGGTTCAAATTCTAGCTCTATTACTTAGTATTTTGTGACTTTGGACAAGTCACCTAAATTCTGGGCCTCAATTTTGACATCTGTAACATTATGGGCTTGGATTAAAGAGCCTTTGAGGTTTCTGCTAATTATGTATTTTGAATCCTGTATATGATACTAATTACGTAAATCCTGTATATCCCCTGGGGGTGGTGGGAGGTCCAAGGAATTCTACTGGATCCTGAAAAAATTGTTCTAAAAGTCAGTATTTAAAGCATTCATAAAAACCTTCATTAACATCAGCTAGTAATTTTCAAAGGTACAGGATCATTCATTGATGATTAATTGCTAACATAAAGCATGAACAAATTTCATAACTCAGACCATTTTCTCTTTCTGTCACATAATTTTTTAATTACATATTTTATTCCTATGTTTCCTCAGAGTTTCTCGGTGGTCATATTTTGGAGGCTGATTATCTCCACCCTGTTCAGCCTAGATAATTAGTAGTAAGAGCATTAGGAGCTCATTGCCATAAGAGTACCTCATCTAGAATCTATCCTTAGTCTTTATTTTAATTTGTCACTATGTAGAATGGTGGGTAGAATATAAATTACTGTGGTTTAAAAAACTATAAAAGCTTAAGTAGGAGGCAGCTGAGTGGCTCAGTGAGTCGGGCCCAGAGATGGGAGGTCCTAGGTTCAAATCTGAACTCAGACACTTTCCAGCTTAGTAACCCTGGGTAAGTAACTTAACCCCCATTGCCTAACCCTTACCATTCTTCTGCTTTGGAACAAATACACAGTATTGATGACAAAATGGAAGGAAAGAGTTTAAAATAAATAAATAAAATAAAATGTTATAAATTTTAACATTGTAGAAATCACAGTTAAATTTAGAAATAAGTCCAGCCCTCTCCTTTTATAGAGGTAGAAAAGGAGTCTCAAAAAGAAAAGGAAGCTTTATCTATTTTTATATTAATTGCAAAGGAATCTATTTGGCTCTAATCAGAAACAGCTTGGGAGAAATAATGTTCTAGCAAATTCAATGGAAATAAATCCTTTAAAATATAGGCATAGAAACACGTTTAAGGGGCATAAAAATATCTATCTAAACACTAAAGTATGCACATTATACAAAGAGGATATTCTAGAAGCCTTCCCAATAAACATAGTAAACTGAAGATGTCACACTCAGCCCTATTATTTGATATAATCTAAACATGCAATAGCAATAGAAAAAGCAAAATAAAGTAATAAAGCAAAGAAGAGGTATAACTTCATTTTTGCTATTTATATTATAGTTTCTTTGAAATTTCTAGGAAAGTAGGAAAAATACTGAAAGAATAATTTCAGCAAAGTTGCAGGTTATAAAATCTCAAGAAATCAACAGCATTTCTATATAATATGGCAATACATGAAGCAGTCATAGAATGGGAAATACCATTCAAAATAAAAAATGCATAAAATATATAAGAATCAGTCTAACAAAGTGCATACAATATGTTCATAGGTTCAAATACAAAGAGCTCCTTAAAGAAATGAATACTAACAAACAGCTAAAGAAATTTCCATTGGACATGGCTAGACTGTGCCATTATAGTAAAAATGACAATACTAACAAAGTTAATTTATAGTTTCAATGCTGTGACAATCAAAATTTAAAGGAATACTTTACAGAATTTGACAAAATAACAGTTCTTTTAAAGAAACACAAGATCTGGAAAATTAAGGAAAATAATGAAAAAAATATTACTAAAATAGAAATAGTACATCCAGGCTCAAAACTGTATCATAAAGCAGCAGTTATCAAAAACATTTAGTACTGGCTAAAATATATATTTATAAATGTATCTGTATATGTGTATATATCTATAGGTTGTGCTAGCATCTGGTGTCTAGTAGCAGAGATAATACTTTTGGATGAACATCTCCTCTATCCTCTTAATGGTAGGCAGAAGTTGGGGAACACAATCATCTCCCAGAGTCAAATAGTGAACCTACAGAGAAATGGACACAAGAATGATGGGTTCTACAGAGATAATCTTCAATGAGACCTATTTAGGAAAGTTATATTCAGATTTATGATACATATTTTTACAGACTTGAAGGTCATTCAGATATAATTGCTGCCCCATATTGGGAATTTAATTGTCTAAATCATTTAGACACAGTTTCAAAAGGAGCAGAGAAAAAAATAGATATTTCTCACGAACTGGTGATTGTGGGTAGAGTGCTGCACTTAGAGTCAGGAAAACTTATCTTCCTGACTTCAAATCTGGCCTCAGGCCAAATGTGACCCTGGGCAAGTCACATAATCCTGTTTGCCTCAGTTTTCTCATCTGTGAAATGAGCAGAAGAGGGAAATGGCAAAACACTCCAATATCTATGCTAAGAAAGCCTCAAATGGGGTCGTGAAGTGTCAGGTACAACTGAAATGACTTAGCAACAACAATTTATACTACTTCTCTAACCTAGAAATTAACTGATATTTTAGATATCCTTAGATTCAATAGCCTTAGCATGTCAGACACCAAAGCTCAGAACTAGAGTCACATAAATATATTCCTTTTTTATAAATAAAGAAGAGTTCACTTTCAAGTATACCAGATGCTCCAAATTCCTCTGATAATTGATTTCTGAAGCGTGGCCATCTTAAACATCTCTTAAGTCATTTATAAACAGTTTTTTAAGGGTAAATTAAGCAAATCTAAGATAGTGCATACTTTTGCAAGCGGAAATAAAGAAAGAGAAATTTTAGCACCAGGGTAATCATGCCTACAAAATTAATTTCTACTAAAATTATAGGGTAGCAAATTTTCTTTCGTACTATTCTTTTTTAATTTTAATTAATGTCTCCCTGACCTTTAACCCTCAAAGAAAAAAAAAACATTTGTATCCATTTCAAGTGGCACTTCTATGGTATATGAGAGGTGAGAGATGGCTCTGAATTTTTAAACCCCTGCCCTTCCATTGATGCCAACAAATCAACAATTAAAAATAAGTTTAAATCATCACTGTCAACAAATAAGCATCTTTATGTAATAGATGCACTGTGCTAAAAACCATAGATACAGAGGAAGACAAAAACCAGTCCCTGTTCTCAGATAAATCCAGTGAAAAATGAAATGAAACTATTCAACTAAAAATATTATTTCTCTATCTCTGAAAGTCTTCAAAAAGGATCTGGACAACCACTTGTAAAGAATTTTGTAAAGGGTATTCCTAATCAGGTGCAGTTTGGCTAAATGACTTCTGAGGTCCCTTTAATTATGAAATTCTGTGGTTCAGTGTCTTGTTCTTCTTTTAATAATTTAAAAAAAAGACTATTGTTAAACAAATTTTAAAAAGGTGTAAATTTAATGTTGTCTATGAACAAACTTCATATTTTATTTGTTCATTTTATCCTTATATTATGTATGCATATAGAAATAAAATGTACACTATTTGTATTTATATGTTTCTTTATCTCTCTGTATGTGCTTGTTTTTACTTTTAGAATATAAATTCCTTATCAATAGAGATTTCTTTTCTTTTTATATATATCCCCACTCCCTGATGCATAGTAGGGACTTTAAAATGTGTTTTTTTTTTCATCAAAAAGTGTTTATAAAGTACTCATCTGTCAGGAAATGTGTTAGTCACTGGGAATATAAATATAAGTAGATAGAAAGGCCCTGCATGAAAGAGATTACGTTCTTTATTTTTTTTTAATGTTTTGTTGATGTCTTTTTGTTTTTTGGTTTTTTTTTTACATCATCATTGTTATCCCCAGTATCTTCCTTCCTGTTCAAAGAGCATGGAAATCTTATTAATTTTATTTGCACAATTCCAAACTGTTTTCCAAAATGGCTGTATCATCTCACAGCTCCACCAACAAGGCATTACTATACCTCTCATTCTACAAATCCTCCATCATTGGCTTGCCAGGTTGCATGCCTAAGATGTCGTATAAGACCATAGACCCATTGGGGTCTTCACTGATAGTCCTAAGGACATGAGATTGTACTCTTGCTGAATCTACCAACATGGCACCATCTGTCAATGACTTTCAGAATCCTATTTTTATATTCTACAACCCCAGCTGCCTGGGAGCAAGAATGGAAATAGCATAGGGAAATAGTACTGGCATTCCACATAATGTTCATCAACCCATTGTATATATGATGACCCATAAAGTGGGACCCCCCATCTCTGTCTGTTCAGGTTGGGTATCCATCCATACTACTCAGTTTTTCCAATCCTTATTTAGTTGTTTGTTGAGGATCAGCTAAGTCAAACCAATCTAGATATTTTCTTAGAAATTAAGTCATTTATAACAGTAACACTCAGTTAATCATTTGGCTAAAGAATAATTTTGAAGGAAGAATATGCTTCATTAAATAAGACTACATTTTTATTATGATCTGAAAAATAGGTTAAGTTGAAATCATGGACTTTTAATCTTCCTTTCTGTCAACTAGCTGTCACTTTTGTACAAAACCACAAGGCTCCTGGCATTGTCCTTTCTGTGTCAAGGCTGATAACAGTTCATAAAATAGCAGTTACAACATAATTGCAAACTATAAATCACAAATTTGAAAATTTTCAACTTCTCTGTTACTTTGAGTTATATATATCACACCCTCTTAAAGGATTGTACTACTTTAAACTTCCTGACAATGCCTCCCCTCTCTGTAAATTCTCAGCAATTACACACCTTACTATAAATCATCTCCCCATTTCATAAGTTCTTTTTCATTTTAAGAAGAAGCTCTATACATCATTCTTATGTCTCTGATCTAACTTGGAGATCAGTGGTCATTGAATTAATATAACATCTGGACTTAAGTCAATTATATTCAGAATCTTGCTTTTTCCAGTCTTTTTCTTTACAGGTAAATAAATTTATTTTTTAACAGCTCAGACTTTGAGACAAAAAACTATATATCATTAAAGGACAGCTTGAACACTAAAGATATCAGACCCTCTCCTTTCTTCTGATATTCTCTCGAAAGCCAATGCAGCTTATTAGCAAGAGAATTTGATTTCTAAACTTAACCCATTACAGACCAGCTGAATTTTTAAATAAGTTCAGAGACAAAAAAAAGTGATTTAAGTAGTTAAAGGGAAAAAGAAAATTAATTACTGGTAAATAGGATCCATCCATATTACTCAGTTTTTCAAATCCTTATTTTTCATGGTAGTAGTCAGTGAATAAGTTTTTATTTTATCTATGACAGCTGATGGCACTATTCATGTCTTACCCAATCATACAATCCCAAAGAACTTTACAGATAGGCCAGGCTCTTGGATTTTGGCTGGATTCATTGCCCATCCTCTTGTTCAGTGGTTTTCTATCAAGGTGTGCATTGTGTCTTGTGAAAGAGGGATAGTCATACAAGTTAACATTATGTTATCAATGTAAGGGGCCCATTGGGCATCATGAACTGGAGCATGCTAAGAGTGCAGGCACTCTGTCCTGAGCAGATGTTTGGGCTTTATGAGTAACCCTGAGGTCCACCTGAAAGGTCTATTGTTGACTTTTCTGTATGCAAGAAAATTGGTCTTGGACTCCAGAAGCCTGGGATATTTTGAAAAAAGTGTTGGCCGAATCATGTATTGTGTGGTGTGTACCCAAAAGACTCACTAAATATCCTAAGATGTCTGTAATGTTGAGTTCTCATTAATGTACAGTCATCCTCCATAGTCCATCTGGCTTCCTGACTGGCCATTCAGGGTTGTTAGAGCAGTGTGTGCCACAATAGAACCACCCAGTATTTACTTACATCAGCTGGGATAGTGATGTTGCCAACTTGTGACTATTTGTTGGGTGACTTGTTAAAATAAAAGGTAGTTCCCATTTGGCTTCACCTTAGAAGACAGTTTCTACTGCTCTACTCCAGAGTCAAACCTTGTATGATGTTAGTCCCCAAAATATATTCAGGCATGAAGAAAGTAAAAACAAAGCAAAACAAAACAAAAAAAAATGAATATTGGCAGAGCGGGAGCCTTCCTGTCTGCATAATCAGCCCTGTTTTACTAGAGTGGTCCTATCTTTATACCTATTAATAGCTGTTGAGCATCTTGGAATTGGTTGGGGTTACCATGGATGGGAGTGCCCTCAGCACCTGTATCAGCCAGAGCTTCCATCCTCTGTTTATTATGGGGTAACCAGTAAACGAGACCTCGGGTCACTTTCCATTGCCCACACATAGGGGTGACTTTAGTCCCACCCCAGTCCATATGGTTCACATTTACAATGGGTGGGATGGGGAGTCTGTCAGATGGAACTGTTGTCAAGGCTTCCATTTTTTCTACAGCCCCACAAACTCAGAATTTAGTAGTTAATCAGTCTTACCTCTGGGCACTCCCACAACTAGCAAGTGCATCCACATTTTCTACTTGGTCTATATCCACCTTCATATATGATCTCATTCTTTCTCTACTTAACCAACATCAGAAAAGGCCTGCTATTCTCTTGGTGCTGCTCACTTGATTTGATATCACTTCAAATAAGTCTTTTCAGGGCTTTTCTATGATTATCCTTTTTGTTATTTCTTATGGTAATATAGTATTCCACTACAGGCTTTTTTCTTTAGTGCCAGCCTCTATCACAAGTCAAATACCAAATGATGAACATCCCTTCAGTTTCCAATTCTTTGCCATCATGAAAAAGAGCTGCTATAAATATTTTGGTACAAAGAGAGCCTTTTCTTCTCTTTGGTATATAGACCTAGCAGTGGTATTCCCGAGTCAAAGGGTATGCTTAGTTTTGTGGCCCTTTGAGCATGGTTTCAAATAGCTTTCCAAAATAGTTATATCAGTTCCCAGCTCCACCAACAGCATATTAATATCCTAATTTTTCCACATGCCCTCCAAAATTTATCATTTTCTTTTTTTATTATGCTAACCAATCTAATAGGGGTGAGGTCACATCTCAGATTTGTTTTAATGTGCATTTCTCTAAGAGTAATTTGGAACATTTTTTATAGACCAAAGATAGTTTTAATTTCTTCATCTGAGACCTGCCTGTTCATATCCTTTGACCATTTATCAGTTGGGTAATGGTTTGTATTCTTATATATTTGACTCAGTTCTCTCTCTCTCTATCTATATATATATATTTGAGAAATGAGGCCCTAAACATTCAGTTCTTCTGTCATGTGACATAGATCTGCTGGTGTTTTTGATGTGGTGGGTTACATGCCTCTAGCATACAGACCATGCCTCTTCACATGACTATGGATGGCCACCCTAGGATTTCCCCTAAAGAAGCTCTTTTCCCCCCAGGCTCATTTTTTGGTATCCTGATGACTATGCCAACTGTCAAGAAGCAGACCATCTAGAACTATGGTCCAACCTAAACAAGAAGATATTGAGATGCTGAAGAGCCAGTGTGGTGGTAAGTAGGGTTTATTCAAGGATATATCAGTCCTGGGGGTGGGGAAGCCTGAAACTGAAAGATCTCCACACCCCACTCAGAAACCTAGTCAAATTTTATATAGAAACAAAACAGAAGTCTTAGTGCCAAAGAATGGCCCATGGTTACAGGGGTGGTTATGTAAGCTTTTATGTAGGCAGTTATATATTAGAATTGTGTCACAATTATATAACTATGATAACCAGAAAAAGACTATACTGAAGTCACATCCTTTCATTCCTTTTACAGGGGGAGCCTGGCAACCACACCATTTGTAAAAATACACTAAAGTATTTTTGCCTTTGTAATCTCAGAGAAGAAACTTCTTTAGACTTTCCTTTTTTAATATTACATTTTGAAGGCTTTGGGGGGGCCCAAAGAAGCATGGAAGACAAAAGGTGGTTCAGTGGATAAAAAGTTAGACTTGAAGGCAGAGGGGAGGGGAGTTCAGATCTGCCTTTGGCATTTACTAGTTGTGTGAGCAACAACCTCAGTTTCTTTATCTATAAAATGAGGATAGTAACAGCACTTAATACCAGGACTGTTGTGAGGATAAAATGAGATATTTCTAAGGTACTTTCCAAAATTTATAGAACTATATAAATGCTAGTTATCATCATCATCATCATCATCATCATCATCATCATTATCATCATCATGGTGGGAATAGTGGAGTAAGGAACCTTAAAAATCAAGTCAGACCCTCTCTTGTACAAACGAAGAAAATCAGATTGTTCTCAGATAACAAATGTATATATTGAATTTACAATAGTCACAAATATTTATAAAATATATACACACATATTCATATTTCCCAAATGTCTGTTTTAAAGATATGTAGAATATTTGAGGCATCTTATTCAAAGTTCAGTGAAAGAATTCTAAATTTGGTTGTTTAAAAAAAAACCTATTTACAAATCTCTTGACATTAGGTAGTTGTTTTCCCTCATATCTTAAAATGGAGGTTAGATTTTTCTCCAAGTTTCCTGTCATTTTTTGAAGTGCTATGATCATAGAATAGGGGGAAAATGACGGTGTGGATGTAGTACATATCTTAACATAAGGGGTGGTCTAGAATCTGTGATAATTACCAAGAAAATAAAAATATTCATAATTGGCTTTCATTTTTCCTCATCCTAAAATTTTTTTGTTCATTTTCCTTAAGGTAAACTCATTGGCCTAATATAAATTCTCCTATAGAAATTCCCTTGATGGCCGGTTGCATGAAACACATGTAATAATCGAAACTGTCAAAATGATATAGCATTGACCTACAAAAGAGGTCTCACTGCCTTTAATTCAAAGGACTGTAAGAACAATGGTGCTTGTATGCATTTTGCTCTCTCTCTCTTTTTTAAAACAAACCATTAATTATACTGAAAAGCATTAAAATTCAGCCTCAATTCTACAAAGGCTTTTGTTTCATCAGCTTCATGATGAAAATCCTACTACAAATATATAATGATGATAATAAAGTATATAGCAAGCACTAGGGTAAGGAAGCCACAGCCAGTTATTTTATCTCCATTTGTACTTTCTTGCTATTTACAACATTTTGCCTAGCATTCAGAAAAGTGTGCAAAAGGGATTTCAATTGAGTTCAACTCTTTGTGTAGGTTTTAGTAGTGTGAGGTACTCTAGAGGCAACTAAATTACAGTTCTCCTAATCCATCCCTATTCCATTCCTCTTTGGTTGATTGTATGATGCTATCCAATCTGTTTATAAATTAGAATTTGCCTAGGCTGTGCTGACTGTGGGCCCCAGTGCTTCCTTTTCAGAATCAGACAAAAATGAGAACAACTTCATGGTCCACAAAGCAAATTCTCCACAATACCATGAGTTAGGTAAGACTGGTTATTCTCATTTTATAGAAGAAGAACCAAAGGTAAAGAGAACTGGAGTGACTTTTCCTTCACATTAGATAAGTGGTCAAATTATATGAATAGACAAACTTTTTTCTGTATTATTTTTATCTTTCTTCTAAAACATAACCCTTCCTCCTTTCCTACTCAACTGAGTCATCCTATGATTCCTTAACTATTCCAGGTGTAATTTGAAAAAAAAAATATGGATTTAAGGGCACCTGTAAGTGACTACTGAAATCTCTTGTAGACAATCAGATATTTATTATGTAAGAACAATCTGAATTTCCTCATTTTTTAAAATAAGAGAGGTTTGTTTTGATTTTTAAGATCCTTTCCTTCATGACTAGTGGCCTTTAAAGGCTTGGAAGGTCACTTAGATAATAATGATTATTATGATAATCTAGCATTTATATATATTCAGCATTCAAAAAGGAAAGAAAAAAACATTGATAAATAGTTTTTAAAAGTAGTATTACAAATGATCATCAACCACATGGAAGATTATTCATCAATAAAGCAAGCCTTTATTAAGTGTCAGCTAGGACCTGGAGAACATATAGGACAAAATGAAACATTCCCTACTCTGAAGGAATTTGTATTCTATCTAATTTCTAAGAGTAAAGAAATGCAAATTGTGCCAATTTGAAGTTTTAATTCAAACCCAGGAAATTGGCAAAGCTGACAAAAGACATAAATAGTCAATGTACAGACAGCTGTGGGAAGACAGGTATATAAATTCACTGTAGGTGGAGTTATGAATTGATTTAGTCATTTAAAATAACAGTTTTGGACATATATCACATACAGATCAATGACAAAAAGAAAGGTCCCACGTTTGCCAAAATTTTCATAGTGGTACTTTCTAAGGTAGTAAATAAAGTGGGATTCAAACAGTTGGAGAAGAGTTGAAAAAATTGTGGTATGTGAGTGTAATGGAATTTGGTTGTGCTATAAAGAATGGCATGTGAAATATTCAGAGGAAGGTGAGAACAACTGAATAAACTTATATAGAGTGAAATAAGTAGAACAAGAAAAATGAAAGGTATGTTAATAGAAATAAAAAGGTCCTGAAGAGGAAGCCGGACGCTAAGTAATTACACTGACCAGTCGTATGGTTTCAGAAATATTATATTCTTTGTGAAGACACAGACACTCTGCTGGATGTTTTGCTTATAATTATTTTTCATCATTACAAGGAAAGTCTCACTAGTGGTGCTGGCATTGCCTGACTGTGACATATAAAACAAAAGGCATCCAATTTAAAAACAAAACAAAACAGGAATGAATAGATAAGTGGATGAATGAATGAATGAATGAATGTGTTCATGAAAATAGTGATTTCATCTAGGTTATAGCTAGGACTCAAACTTGTCCTATGACTTTAAACCTAATGTGTTTACCAATATGGTATACAATATTATTTAATGAATAGTGGAAATTAAATATCATGGCAGGAAAAACTGTATGCTAAGAAAGGTCTTGTGGCAGAATACAAAGAGAACTGACTCTGGAATCCAGTAGATTTCGATTAATGCTCCAGTATTACCACATGGTGACTGCCATTCTTTCAGTGCCCCAAGCAAATCTAGAGATTTAAAAGCAGGTGCCAATCATCATTAGTAGGGGATGTTTCCCAGGTGGCATTTTCCTAGAGCAATGAAAACAGAGGTCCAGGAGTTTTGGGCTGAAAAGAGCCAGTTCCGCATAATGGACAGAGAGCTTGCATTGCAGTTAGAAAATGGTGTGTTCAAGTTTTGCCTCTGTAATATATTAGTGACCATGGGCAAGTCGTTTAAATTTTAAGTGTCCTCAGACAATTCACTACAGCTGCAAATTAAACATGAAGTCTTTAGTAGAATGCTTTCAAGAGAAGTTGGTAGAACCAACTATTAAAAAGAAAGTTATTAGACTCCCAAAAGGGGCACAATTTAACAAAAAATATTTTCCCAAGCTTTAATAAGTAGTAGGGAAAGTTTTTTTAAGTTTTTAATGGAATAATAAAATTCTAATTTGGTAATGTTAGTGAAAATATAGTCCAGTCCATATTCAAAAGATATCTCCCTAGAATAAACTGGATTAGTGGCTATTCAGTTTTTGCTGAAAGACCTCCAACAGGGGTAAATCCACTTCTTTCCAAAGCAGCCCATTCTCATTTTAGATAAGTCTAATTATTAGGCAGTTTTTCCTTATATCAAATTTAAATTTTCCTTTCTCCAACTTCCACACAATTGATTTTAGTTTTGCTGCATGAGGTCAAACAAAAATGTTGGATTACCATACATTTTGGTATGTTGTCGCAATATCATAATTTTTCAATAAAATTGTTGTTTTGATAATTTTTCCTTAAATCACTCATCTCCAATGAACTATTATTTTGCATTTTCATGGTCCATAAAGTGATAAAGATGAATGGTTTGCAAAAACTGAGAGGTGCAAACCTCAGAGTGAGTGATTGACAGGAGCATGTGACTAAGGGTCATATGGGGGCTTGAGGATAGAGATCTGGGAAAGATTCTATGTCCAATAGACTTCATCAGATCTCTCCTGGAAGGACCTGAGTTTGAGGCTTGGAAAAGAATTTCTTCTGAGACCAACAGAAGAAAAGAAATCTTTTGGATGTGGCTGCTGGCAGCTTTGAATCAAGAAGATTGAGGATAGAATAACCAACTGAAGATCCTGGCCCATTTGATTGGATTCCTAGTGTGAGACTTCACTATTGGGGAATTTACTGTTTAGCTTAATAAGATAGTTTTAGATAGTTTATAGATATTAAATTGTTAAGATAATTAGTATAATTTCTTTCTAAGCCCCTGTTCCTTTCTCCCCTTCCCAACCAATAAATCTGAATTATTTATATGTTCCCTCTTGTTCTTTCCTCACCCCAAATCCCAACATAACAATAAGAAATAATGAACGGGTTAATTTAAAAAAAAACATGGAAAGACCTGCATGAAATTATGAAGAGTGAAACAGGCAGAACCAAGAGAAGATTACATATAGCAACAGAAATAGTCTTTGAAGAACGACTTGTATGTATTGACCTCCAGAGAAAGAACTGATAAAATAGAAACAAGCAAGACATAGTCTTGTATATACTTTTGTTTTTGTCAATTAAAGCCTTCTCTAGTGCAGGGAGGGAAGGGAGAGAAGTTGATATCTGGGAATTTTAATGTAAAAAACAAAAAAATAATTTTAGAAAATATCTGATACCTTCCTCCAAATAACAACTCTTCAAATTCTTTAACATTACAATTATGTCTTCTGCTAAGTTTTTTTAAAATTTTGTGCTAAATATTATTAGTACCTTCAATAACCTTCACATTGCATGGATTCAAGGCCTTTCAATAGCCTTATTGTTCTCCTCTGAATGCTTTGTAATTTTTTATTGTAATTTTAAAACTTTTGGCAATCACAGTACTACTCCATATATGGTTTGAATACAATATTGTAACAGAGCCTCATTGGGAGCTATATATTTTTGAATTCATCTTCAAGATTCCACTGACTTTTCCCCCCCACTACCATGTTACATTGGGGACTCATATAAACTAAAATTCCCAGATCATTTTCAAATAACTTGCTGCCTAATCATGCCTCTCCAATCTTGTACTTATACTTCTTTATAAAACCTTACATTTATCCCTAGTGAATTCCCTCTAATAATCACAGGCTCTAGACTGTTAAAAATATTTTTTGACTACTGATTGTCATACTGTGTTATCTATGTCTCTTTTTACCACCTAAATCAGCTTGCCATCTATGGTTTTAATAATTGACAAAAGTGGCACAGGGCCAATGGCAGATCCTCATGGCATTTCACTGGAGACTTCCTGACATGTTGATGATGAGAGTGAAACAGAGACTCCTCTCCAACTTTACCCCCATCCCTCTAGGATTTGTTGGAGCTGCTCTACCACTAGGCTGCTTTGTTTTCATGTCACATTCTGAACTGTTTCATCCAGGCTACACAGAGCTTTCCAGATTCTCTTATCTTCTTTCATTCAATTTGCACATTGTTATGCTTTGGATTGATAGATTTATTCGATAGAGGTTTCTAGGAATTATTTACACTTACTTTACATCTTTGATTGATTTTTTTTTAACTCAAAGGAATATCTGAAAACAGTCAGGGAGTAGAGTACCTCATTATTTATGTTGATTGGATTTGGGAGGGCATGCAAAATATTACTTTTATAATTAAAATTATTTCTATTGAAGAATGGTGTGCAGAATGATAGGGATAATAGTTCAGCTATACTCTGCCTGCTTATATCACACAGAGTTTTTTACATAGTCCTGGGTTCTACATTTTAGAAAGAACATTAACAAACTGGAGTATACCTAAAGAATGACAATTCAGTTAATGAAGAGACCCCTGAAGTCATGCCAAATATAGGCTGGTGTAGCAAATTAGAATTTTGAAAATTAATTTCAAGTAAGTATTTTTATTAATCTATTATTCCTATTACTCATCCTATTGAACCCCTCAATTCATTTCTATACAGTCTAGAAAATATATCCCCACATTAGCCATTTAATTCATGATAGAGTCAGTTCAAGTATTATTAAAAGTGTACAGTTGATACAGATATGTCAGAAACAACACCTGACAGCAAAGCAAGAGAGAAAACATAAAATGGGCAGACAAAAGAACTAAAAAGTACAGGAAGGGGGGCAAATGGGCCTGTATATTTCAGTACTCCATTAAGTCATCATTGTAGTTGATGTTGATGATAATTTCAATAAAAAAAGGTGAAATTATGTTCAATATACCCTATTTATGATCGCAGAAAATTGTTTGATATATGTTAGAAAAATGTCCTAAAATGATTGAGATTAAACAAGTTTAATGCTTTCTTTCCTCATTTTCACTCTTATGGAAAATCAATTCACATGACTTTCATACTGGAATGGTAGGTATATCTATTTGCAACACTGTTTATAATCTTTTTCTTTTTTTTAGGAATCATAAGGTTGAAATTAATACAATTTAATCCATGTACATGTCACAGCACTGTCTCCTTTAAGGATGATAGATGATTAAACCTTCTTGCTCAAAGTCATCATGTAAAATAGTTGCTAGGAAAATCAGAAACATGATTAGAGGAATTATATACATATACATATATAATAATATTATATGAAATATGTGTAGTATAATTTTAGGAGGAAAGAGTTTTAGCACCTGGATTGCATAAGGAAAGACTTCATGTAAAAGATGTTATTTTACTTGAGGTGAACTGGAAAACAGTATTCTCAATTCACAGATATTCTTCAAAAATGGAAATATTGAGCATTTTAGTTTAGATATTTTATGGATCTGTGTTTGCATATTGATGAGAAAAGTCATATTCAAGAATGAATTTGAACAGAATCAATAATGTTATATAGTCCAAGCAAAAATATACTTCTAACACAAATACCTTTGCCTTTAAAGCTATAATTTTGTTTTTAAATCACTTATACTTGATTAATTATTATAAACAGATGGTAATATTTTCATAATAAATAAGAACTCCCAAAAATCTTCATAGAGCTTATTTTTTTCAAAAAATTTAATCTCTCTTTACAAACTTACCTATGCACTGTGGTTATAACTTCCTCATTTCCTAAAGTATTTTTCTACCTCCATAGCCAAGAGAACTATCTCTTATACAAATAAATTAAAAATAAGAGGACAAAAAACAATTCAGCAAAATTAAATGACAACTTTAAGAAACTAACATAAAAATATTCCATACCCAGTACTCCCAAATTTCTCATATTTATTATCTGAGGGCTTGCTTGGCTACTATAATTTTGCTCTATTCAATTTCAATTATTTTGTCATCATTCTTTCCATTTGCATTGTTGTATCCATTCTATATGTTCTTTTCCTTGATCTGCTTACTTCACTTTGTTTCAGTTCATTTATCTGCCTGTGCTTCTCTGTATTCATCATATTCATCCTTTCTTAGAGAATATTAATATTCTGTTATATATACATGCAGTATTTTGTTTAGTAATCTCCTATTAATGGGTATATTTTTTGTTTCCAGTTCTTTGGTAATAGCAAAAAAAAAAGTTGCTATAATTATTTTGTTTTCTATGGAGCCTTTCTTTTTTTTTTCCTTGATTCTACTTCAGAATATGCCTGATAGTCAAAATCTGTTTTACTTGATATGTGCTTTTTAGTCACTTAGCATAATTCCAAATTGCTTTCCAGAATAGTTGGATCATTTTCAGATAGAACCATACATATATATATATATATATATATATATATTCATACATAATACATATGCATGCTTATATAAAAACATGCTTGAATGTACATTTATTAAAACTTACAATGAGACAAGTACTATGCTAAGCACTAGTGATATAAATACAATCAAACAAAGTAAAACCTGTGCTTAAAAGGCTTACAGTCTAATGAAGGATGTTATAAAACCATGTGCTGGAAAGTGGTATCCCTATAGGATTATAGAGGCTGAAAAAAATACCTTAGAATCATGTTTCTCAGAAATATATAAAACAGAAGTTTCACTCTCTGGAGCTATCACTGGAGTCCAAATATCCTGTGGGGTAGAGAAGTTTTGTTTTTGTTTTTGTTTTTTTAGTTTTTAAAACATTATTTTATTTGGTCATTTTCATACATTGTTCATTGGAAACAGATCATTTACTTTTCCTCCACCCCTGTCCCAACCCCTTCCCTAGCCCACAGGCAATTCCTCTGGGTATCACATGTGTCCTTGCTCTGAACCCATTTCCTTGTTGTTGGTATTTGCATTAGGGCTCTCATTTAGCGTCTCTCCTCGATCATATCCCCTCAACCTCTGTAGTCAAGCAGTTGCTTTTTCTCTGTGTTTTTACTCCCTCAGTTTGTCCTCTGCTTGAGGATAATTTTTTTTTTCTCATAGATCGCTGCAGGTTGTTCAGGGACATTGTAAAGCCATTACTGGAGAAGTCCATTACGTTCTCTTGTACCACAATGTGTCAGTCTCTGTACAATGTTCTCCTGGTTCTGCTCCACTCACTCTGCATCACTTCCTGGAGGTTGTTCCAGTCTCCATGGAATTCCTCCACTTTATTATTCCTTTTAGCACAATAGTATTCCATCACCAACATATACCACAATTTGATCAGCCATTCCCCAATTGAAGGGCATCCCCTCATTTTCCAATTTTTGGACACCACAAAGAGCGCAGCTATGAATATTCTTGTACAAGTCTTTTTCCTTATTATCTCTTTGGGGTACAAACCCAGCAGTGCTATGGCTGGATCAAAGGGCAGACAGTCTTTTATAGCCCTTTGGGTGTAGTTCCAAATTGCCCTCCAGAATGGCTGGATCAATTCACAACTTCACCAGCAATGCATTGGTGTCCCAATTTTGTCACATTCCTTCCATTTATTACTTTTCTTTGCAGTCATATTAGTCAATCTGCTAGGTGTGAGGTGATACCTCAGAGTTGTTTTGATTTGCATCTCTCTGATTATAAGAGGTCTAGAACACTTTTTCATGTGCTTATTAATAGTCTTGATTTCTTTAACTGAAAATTGCCTATTCATGTCCTTTGTCCATTTATCAATTGGAGAATGGCTTGACTTTTTTGTACAACTGGTTTATCTCTTTATAGATTTGAGTAATTAGACCTTTGTCAGAGGTTTTTGTTATGAAGATTGTTTCCCAATTTATTGCTTTCCTTCTAATTTTAGTTACATTGGTTTTGTTTGTACAAAAACTTTTTCATTTGATCTAGTCAAAATTATTCATTTTGGATTTTGTGACTCTTTCTAAGTCTTGCGTGGCTTTAAAATCTTTCCCTTCCCAAAGGTCTGACATGTATACTATTCTGTGTTCACCCAATTTATTATAGTTTCCTTCTTTATATTCAAGTCATTCGCCCATTCTGAGTTTATCTTGGTGTAGGGTTTGAGGTGTTGATCCAAACCTAATCTCTCCCACAATGTCTTCCAATTTTCCCAGCAGTTTTTATCAAATACTGGATTTTTGTCCCAAAAGCTGGGGTCTTTGGGTTTGTCAAAGACTGTCTTACTGAGGTTATTTACCCCGTCTATTCCACTGATCCTCATTTCTGTCTCTTAGCCAGTACCAAATTGTTTTGATGACAGCTGCTTTGTAATATAGTTTGAGATCTGGAACTGCAAGGCCACCTTCCTTTGTATTTTTTTTTTCATTATTTCCCTGGATATCCTTCATCCTTTATTCTTCCAAATGAACTTTGTTATGGTCTTCTCTAATTCAGTAAAATAGTTGTTTGGTAGTTCAATGGGTATGGCACTAAATAAATAGATAAGTTTGGGTAGGATGGTCATTTTATTATATTAGCTCGTCCCACCCATGAGCAATCAATGTTTTTTCCAATTGTTTAGATCTAGT
Organism: Monodelphis domestica; assembly: GCF_027887165.1. Classification (NCBI taxonomy): domain Eukaryota; kingdom Metazoa; phylum Chordata; class Mammalia; order Didelphimorphia; family Didelphidae; genus Monodelphis; species Monodelphis domestica. Next base: position 241,694,525 of record NC_077233.1, on the reverse strand, counting down.
TTTAATTGTGTGGAGAGTGTTTTATAGTTGTGTTCATATAGTTCCTGTGTTTGTCTCAGCAGATAGATTCCTAAGTATTTTATATTGTCTCGGGTGACTTTAAATGGAATTTCTCTTTCTAATTCTTGCTGCTGAACTGGGTTGGAGACATATAGAAATGCTGATGACTTACGTGGGTTTATTTTGTATCCTGCAACTTTGCTAAAGTTGTTGATTATTTCGATTAGCTTTTTGGTTGATTCCCTGGGATTCTTTAAGTAAATCATCATATCATCCGCAAAGAGTGACAGCTTGGTCTCCTCATTGCCAATTTTAATAGCTTCAATTTCTTTTTCTTCTCTAATTGCTACTGCTCGTGTTTCTAGTACAATATTAAATAATAGAGGTGATAATGGGCATCCTTGTTTGACTCCTGATCTTATTGGGAAGACTTTGAGTTTTTCACCATTGCAGATAATGTTTGCAGATGGTTTTAGGTATATACTGTTTATTATTTTTAGGAAAGGCCCTTCTATTCCTATACATTCTAGTGTTTTCAATAGGAATGAGTGTTGTATTTTGTCAAAGGCTTTTTCTGCATCTATTGAGATAATCATGTGATTTTTGTCAGTTTGCTTATTTATATGGTCAATTATGTGGATGGTTTTCCTAATATTGAACCATCCTTGCATTCCTATTATGAATCCTACCTGATCGTAGTGGATAACTCTTCTGATGACTTGCTGGAGTCTTTTTGCTAGTATCCTATTTAAGATTTTTGCATCTATATTCTTTAGGGAGATTGGCCTATAGTTTTCTTTCTGTTTTTAACCTGCCTGGCTTTGGGATCAGTACCATGTTTGTGTTGTAAAAAGAATTTGGTAGAACCCCTTCTTGGCTTATTCTGTCAAATAATTAATATAATATTGGGGTTAGCTGTTCATTGAATGTTTGATAGAATTCATTTGTGAATCCTTCGGGCTCTGGGGATTTTTTCTTAGTGAGTTCTTTGATGGCTTGCTCAATTTCTTTTTCTGATATGGGGTTGTTTAGGTAATTTATTTCTTCTTCTTTTAGTCTAGGCAATTTATATTTTTGTAATTATTCATCCATATCACTTAGATTGCCATATTTTTTGCCATATGATTGGGCATAGTAGTTTTTAATGATTGCCATGATTTCCTCTTCATTAGAGGTGAGGTCTCCCGTTTCATCTTGGATACTGTCAATGTGGTTTTTTTCTTTCCTTTTTTTAATTAGACTTACTAGTACTTTGTCAATTTTGTTTTTTCAAAGTACCAGCTTCTAGTATTATTTATTAAATAAATAGTTCTTTGACTCTCAATTTTATTAATTTCTCCTTTAATTTTTAGGATCTCTAATTTAGTCTTCATCTGAAGATTTTTAATATGTTCACTTTCTAGTTTTTTAATTTGCATGCCCAATTCATTGACCTCTGCCCTTCTTAATTTTTTATATATGAACTAAAGGATATAAATTTCCCCCTGAGTACTGCTTTGGCTGAATCACATAGGTTTTGAAATGATGTCTCACCATTGTCATTTTCTTCAATGAAGTTATTGTTTCTACAATTTGTTCTTTAACTAGCTGGTTTTGGAGAATCATATTGTTTAATTTCCAATTACTTTTTGATTTATCTATCCATGTACCCTTACTAATTATTATTTTTATTGCATTGTGGTCTGAGAAGGTTGCATTTATTATTTCTGCCCTTTTGCACTTGTTTGCAATGATTTTGTGCCCTAGTCCGTGGTCAGTTTTTGTGAATGTACCATGTACTGCTGTCTCTATTTATCTTTCTCCATATGTCTACTAACTCTAATTTTTCTAAGATTTCATTTGCTTCTCTCACCTCTTTCTTATTTATTTTTTGATTTATTATCTATTATCTAGTTTGGAGAGGGGAAGGTTCAGATCTTCCACTAGTATAGTTTTTCTATCTATTTCATCCTTGAGCTCCTCTAGTTTCTCCTTTAAAAATGTGGTTGCTCTGCCATTTGGTGCATACATATTGAGTACAGATATTTCCTCCTTGTCTATACTGCCTTTTATCAGGATGTAATTGCATTCCCTATCTCTTTTAACTAGATTTATTTTTACTTTGGCTTTGTCCGATATCATGATTGCTACTCCTGCCTTCTTTTTATCATTTGATGCCCAATAGATTTGTCTCCATCCTCTTATTTTTACCCTATGCATATCTACCTTCCTCATGTGTGTTTCTTGCAGACAGCATATGGTAAGGGTTTGGATTCTAATCCACTCTGCTATTCGCTTGCGTTTTATGGGTGAGTTCATTCCATTCACATTCAGTGTTATGATTACTAGCTGTGTATTTCCCAGCATTTTGATTTCTACTCCTGGTCCTGCATTTTCTTCTTTCACTATTTCCTTCTATACCAATGTTTGTTTATAGTCAGTCCCCCTAATTCCCCCCTTATTTTACTTCCCTTTCTACCCCCTCACTTCTTATTCCCTCCCTTATTTTCCCCTGTAGTCTTTTTTAAATCCCCCCCACCCTCTCTCTCCCTTGTACTGCTTCCCTCCCCACCAGACCATTTGTTACCCTTCTACTCCCCTATAGGGCACAAATCTATTGTCTTCCCCAATGGATTGGATTGTTCTTCTCTCTTTGGGTCAGTTTCAAAGTACGTAAGAATTGAGTATTTCCTATCTCCAACCTCTTTACCCTTCCAGTGTATCGATGTTCTCCCCCCTCCCACCATGAGCTTCTTTGTGACATATAAATTTACCCCCATTTGTTTCTTTTCCCATTTTGTTTAGTCAAAACCTCTTTTTTTAGCTCTAGTCATGTATATGTATATATATGTATATATAATACATACATACACATGTATATGTATTTATGCATGCATATATCTATATACCTATTTATGCCTTGTCGTTTCATCCTATACAGTTTGTCACTGTTCCCTCTGAGTGTAATTCTTCTAGCTGTTCAGGTGATAGCAACAGTTTTTAAGAGTTACCAATGACCTCTTTTCTTATAGGGATATATATCATTTTAACTTATTGAGTCTCTTAAAAATTTTTCGTTGTTGCTTTGTTTGTTTACCACCCCCCCTCTTTTTTAATTACCTTTTGATGATTCTCTTGAGTTCTGTGGTTGGACATCAAATTTTCTGTTCAGGTCTGGTCTTTTATTCATGAATGCTTGGAACTCTTCTGTTGTGTTGAATGACCATTCTTTCCCCTGTAAGAATATAGTCAGTTTTGATGGGTATTTTATTCTTGGTTATAGACCTAGTTCCCTTGCTTTCCAGAATATCATATCCCATGCCTTTCAGTCCTTCACTATGGATGCAGCCAGATCCTGTGTTAACCTCACTGTGTTTCCATGGTATCTGAATGACTTTTTCTTGGTAGCTTGTAATATCTTTTCTTTCGTCTGATTGTTTTTGAATTTGGCTATAACATTTCTTAGTGTCAGTTGGGGATTAAATACATGGGGTGATCTGTGGATTCTTTCAATCTCCACTTTCCCCTCTTGTTCTAGGATCTTGGGACAGTTTTCCTGAATAATTTCCTCTAGTATTATGTCCAGGCTTTTTCTTTTGTCGTGGTCTTCTGGTAGTTCAATTATTCTTAAATTGTCTCTTCTTGAACTATTTTCTAAATCATCTGTTTTTTGAATGAGATGCTTCATATTTTCCTCAATTTTTTCATTCTTTTTGTTTTGTTTTATAGTGTCCTGCTGCCTTGTGAGGTCACTTGATTCTAGTTATTTTATTCTGGTTCCTAACAATTGGATTTCATCTCTGGCTTTCATCCTCTTTACCTCATCTTTCATCTCCTTTGCCTTATCTATCATCTCCTTTGCCTCATTTTCCAGCTGGTTGATTTTGGCTTTCAAGACACTATTTTCTTGTTTTAGTTCAAGTGTCTCTGTTTCCAGATGACTTATCTTAATTTTTAAGTTCTTTTCCCAATTGTCTTCAGCCTCTCTTAGTTGTGTTTTGAGTTCTTCCACAATCTGTATCCAATTTGCTGGAATTTCTGGTTGTTTGCTGGTCTCTCCCCCTCTGTTCCATTTGCTGAGTAGTAGCTGTCTATTGTAGTTTCTTTCTTCTTTTTCTGTTGTTTACTCAAATTCACCCCTTCTTTACTCCCAGTATTTGTCTGTGCTCTTGTTCCTCTCATTTTTTTTTTTTGTTTTTTGGCACTTCTATTAGTCTCCCCTCTTTGAGCTTTAACAGAAGATCTCTTGGTGTAGTCTCTGGGCAAGGGTTGTTGGGAGTTTGAGCTTCCCTGTCCTCTGGAGGCTTTTGATTGGCTTAAAGTCCAGCAGTCAGTGAGTATGGGTGGGGAGCCTGGGCTTCCCTGCATTCTGGAGTTTTTTGATGGGATTAAGTTCAGCTTGGTTGGGCTCGGTTTACTCTGAGTTTTAAACTTCCTGGACGGCTGGAGCAAATATGGAGGATCTCCAAATCTCTGGCCAGGCTGCCAGGTCTATGCTCCTTCTAGGCTGCCATGTTGACACTGCCTCTAGGTTTCTGTTTTTTCAGAAGACCCTGCTCTCTTAGGGGGTAGGGGCCGTGGCCTCCCTGGGCTCTGAGAGTTCCTGATGGGATTAGGTTCATCTGGTTTGGGCCAAATGAGCCCTGAAGCAAAAAACCTCCTCCTCCACAATCTGTGTGAATGCCCAGAGACTGACCTAGGTTGCTTTCAAGGAATGGCCTTTTGAGCAACTTCTTTGCCGGCCCTGAGGTTTCTGTTCTTTCCAAAGACCCTTCTCTCTAAGTGGGGAGGGGTCCTGGGTTCTGAGGGCTCCTGATGGGATTAAGTTCAGCTGGTGTGGGCCAAATGATCACTGAACCAAAAATAAAACAAAACAAACAAACAAATAAAACACCTCCTCTTCTACAGTCTGTGTTGAATGCCAGGAGACTGGCCCAGGTTACTTTCAAGGTAAGCTCTTTGGAGCGACCTGTTTGCTGGCCCTGAGGTTTCTATCCTTTCAGTAGCTCTGAGGGCTCCTGATGGGATTGGGTTCAGCTGGTGCCCTAAAGCTGGGACCTCCCTTGAGACTCAGATGGAAGGATACAGCCAGGGGGCTACAGGCTTCCCCCTTCTCTCTATGTTTCCCTGCTGTCTGTGTTGTACACCCCAGAGACTGGCTCAGGTTGCTTTCAAGGTGAGTCCTTCAGAATAGCCAGCCCTGAGGCCCTTTTGCAGGCCCTGAGGTTCCTGCTGCTGCTGTGGGTTCCTGCTCAGCACTCTGCATTGGGGGGGATGGGTCTTGGGACCTTCCTTCTGCCTACCCCTTAGATACCAGTGATCTAGGGTTCTGGCTTTTGGGGGGCCATACCTTTTGATCCAGGTCCAGGAGGAGGGTTCTCTGGGTTTGTCCTGTTGTTCAGCTTGAATTTCGGTGTCCTATTAGCACTCAGTTTGCAATCGGTAAGGAAGGGTTTTCAGAGGTCTGAACTTTTGCTGCTTCTAAGCTGCCATCTTGACCGGAAGTCGAGGTAGAGATGTTCAAGAGAGACCCAAGGCAAAAAATAAAGCCATGGTTCTTATCAAGATAGGGGGGAAAGTTTATTTAGAGAGGTGCAAGTAATACAATGGCAGAATCCAAGGTTCCAGTGAGGTGGAGATGGTTAAAGATGATGAGGATATTGCTGGGAGTACATGTCTTTCCTGTGACACTCAAGACTTTGACTTCCCATCTTTTGCCAGCTTTTCATTTTGATCCTTTCATAAAATATCTTATAATTTTCAGTTCTTCTCTTCTAAACTGTTTTTATTCTTTCATCACTTATGTACTGTGATCTGTCCAGTGGTCTCTCTGAGGCTCCGAGGTTACTTCTTCTAGATGTGATGATCCAATTGAGTAGTGGAGATGACCAACACTGTGTGCTCAGGCTCATGTGCATAGGAGTCACACAGTATTTTGCCACAGCACAGAGGTTCATTTATTATAAGGGGTTTCAAGTACATACTTCTTTGGCACACAATCAATTTTCTACATATATGTTTCCATGGAACTTAACAACAAGATGAGTAGCCTAAGGAGATAGTCAATGATACATTGTTGCTATAGATGAATGACATAAACAGGGTGATCTAGAGTTTAGTTCTCCCTGACCTAGGAGGATCATTGTTAATTTTGGTCAACTTTCACAATCAATCACAATTACTTAGGAGATGGGTAACAAAACATTTCATAGCTAGGTACAAGGTTAGAGGGCAATTTAATGACAGATCAGATTTGGCTTTTTCCTCAATTTATAAGTTCTATTTTTCTTGTTACTTTAAAGCAACTGGCAATGTTGCCTGGTTTCTGTCTTATAAAGATAATTCAGTGGAGTATGTCTTGAAGGTGATTGATGATCTTGGCTTGCCTGGCTTGTAATGGGAGTGAATGTGACTCTGTGAAGAAGGAAAGGAGGGGGATAATTATTGTTAGGTTTTAATTATGTGAATGTAATCTTTTAGGGTAATAATCTAGGGGGATTAAAGTGAGATATATTTCTATTGATTCTATAAGTATTTGCTTTCATATTATTTCTCCTGTATTGGGGAGGAAACAATAATCATAGAAAGTCCATTAGTAGGGAATGTATATTTGGGATTATCTTTTGGTCACATATATTTATGATATTTGCCTCTACACAAATATTATATTAGATAATTTTAACAGATTTTGTACATATATTTTTTTCTCTTGTAGTTGCAGCAATTTTATTTTGGCAAAATATTTTTTTCAATTTCAGGTAAATGAAATTATTTTATTTTTTATGAATAGTTCTATGCCTTGTTTGGTTAAGAATTTACACTATAGGGGGAATAGTCAAGATGGCAGTATAGAAGCAGCAAAAGTTCAGACTTCTGAAAAACCTTCCTTACTGATCATAAACTGAATGCTCCTAGGGAACTCAAAATCAAACCTAACAACAAGACAGAGCAAAGGAACCCTCCTGCTGGACTCACTTCAAAAGGTAAGCCCCCCAAAAGCCAGAAACTAAGAACACTAGAGTTTAAGGGGAAGGCAGAAGGAAGGTGCCAGGACCCCTCCCCCCTGCCCACCTAGAGTGCTGAGCCTCCATTGGCAGCAGAAACCTCTGGGCAGGCAAAGGCTCTGGGCTGGAGGATGTGACTTGCAGGCAGGGCTGTGCCAGGCTCAGAGCATTGAACACAGGTGGTGGGGAAGGAGCTGGAGAGGGAGCTCAGCCTGGTCAGAGGGGCGGAGACCCTCCATATCGCTCCAGCCTTCCAGGAGGTCTTGGTCTTAGAGCATATCCAGCCCAACCCAGCTGAACTTAATTCCATCAAAAGTCTTTAGAGCTCAGGGAAACCCAAGCTCCAACACCCCTCCCTCACTGATGGCTGGACATTAATCCAATCAAAAGCCTCCAGAGGACAGGGAAGCTCAAACTCCAACACTTCTCACCCAGAGACTACACAGAGAGATCTGACAAAGCTCCAAGAGAGGAGACTGACAGAAAGCCCCAAAACCAAAAAAAAGTGAGAGGAGCAAGAGCACAGACAAATATGGGGAGGAAAGAAGGGGTAAATATGAGCAAACAACAGAAAAGGAAGAAGGAAATTACAATTGACCGCTTCTGTATAGGCAACAAACAAAGAGGAAACAGAACGGAGGAGAAAGCAAGGAATAAAACAGCAATCCCAGCAAACTGGATACAGGCTTTGGAAGAACTCAAAATGAAATTCAAATCACAATTAAGAGAGGCTGAAGACAATTGGGAAAAGAATTTTAAAACTAAGATAAGTCATATGGAAAGAGAGGCACTTAAAGTAAAATGAGAAAATAGTGTCCTGAAAGCCAAAATCAACCAGCTTGAAAATGAGGCAAAGGAGATGAAAGATGAGACAAAAAAGATGAAACATGAGGCAAAAGAGATGAGAGATGAGGTAAAGAGAAAGAAAGATCACCTCCAAAGAAAATCAGAGCAGAAGGAAGAGGATGACGAAAAAGCCAGGGATGAAATCCAGTCTTTAAGAACCAGAATACATCATTAACAACTACTATGCCCAATTATATGGCAACAAATATGGCAATCTAGGTGAAATGGATGAATACTTAAAAAAATATAAATTGCCTAGACTAACAGAGGAATAAATAAATTACCTAAACAACCCAATATCAGAAAAAGAAATTGAACAAGCCACCAAAGAACTCACTAAGAAAAAATCCCCAGGTCCAGATGGATTCACAAATGAATTCTATCAAACATTCAAAGAATAACTAATCCCAATATTATGCAAACTATTTGACAGAATAAGCCAATAAGGAGTTCTACCAAATTAATTTTATGACACAAACATGGTACTGACCCTAAAACCAGACAGGTCAAAAACAGAGAAAGAAAACTATGGACCAAATCTCCTTAATGAATATAGATGCAAAAATCTTAAATAGGATACTAGCAAAAAGACTCCAGCAAGTCATCACAAAAGTTATTCACTATGACCAAGTAGGATTCATACCATGAATGCAAGGATGTTTAACTATTAGGAAAACCATCCACATAATTGACCATATAAACAAGCAAACTGACAAAAATCACATGATTATCTCAATAGATGCAGAAAAAGCATTTGATAAAATACAACACCCATTCCTATTGAAAACACTAGAATGTATAGAAATAGAAGGGCCTTTCTTAAAAAAAAACATATATAAAAACAAAAACATAAAAAACAGTATATATCTAAAACCATCAGCAAACATCATCTGCAATGGGGATAAACTAGAAGCCTTCCCAATAAGATCAGGAGTCAAACACAGATGCCCATTATGACCTCTATTATTTAACATTGTACTAGAAACACTAGCAGTAGCAATTAGAGAAAAAAAAGAAATTGAAGATATTCAAATTGGCAATGAGGAAACCAAACTATCACTCTTTGCAGAAAATATGATGGTCTACTTAAAGAATCCTAGAGAATCAACCAAAAAGCTAGTCAAAATAATCAAGAACTTTAGCAAAGTTGCACGATACAAAATAAACCCACATAAGTCATCAGCATTTCTATATATCGCCAACCCATTTCAGCAGCAAGAATTAGAAAAAGAAATTCCATTTAAAGTCACCCGAGACAATATAAAATACCTTAGGAATCTATCTGCCGAGACAAACACAGGAACTATATGAACACAACTACAAAACACTCTCCACACAATTAAAACTAGATCTAAATAATCGGAAAAACATTGATTGCTCATGGGTGGGATGAGCTAACATAATAAAAATAACAGTCCTCCCCAAATTAATTTACTTATTTAGTGCCATACCCATTGATCTACCAAAAAACATTTTTACTGAATTAGAAAAAAACATAACAAAGTTCATTTGGAAGAACAAAAATCAATGATATCCAGGGAAATCATGAAATAGTATGCAAAGGAAGGAGGACTTGCAGTCGTAGATCTCAAACTACACTATAAAGCAGTGGTTATCAATGCAATTTGTTACTGGCTAAGAGACAGAAAGGAGGATCAGTAGAATAGACTTGGGGTAAATATCCTCAGTAAGGCAGTCTATGATAAGCCCAAAGATCCCAGTTGTTGGGACCAAAACCCACTATTTGATAAAAACTACTGGGAAAATTGGAAGACAGTATGGGAGAGATTAGGTTTGGTTCAACATCTCACATCCTACACCAAGAGAAACTCAGAATGGTTGAATGACCTGAATATAAAGAGGGGAACTATAAGTAAATTAGGCAAACACAGAATAGTATACTTGTCAGATCTATTGGAAAAGAAAGACTTTAAAACCAAGCAAGAGCTAGAAAAAAAATCACAAAAAGTAAAATCAATAATTTTGATTACCTCAAATTAAAAGGTTTTTTACAAACAAAACTAATGCATCCAAAATTAGAAGTGAAGCAATAAATTGGGAAACAATCTACATTACAAAAACCTCTGACAAAGTTCTAATTACTCAAATTTATAAAGAGCTAAACCAATTGTATAAAAAATCAAGCCATTCTCCAATTGATGAATGGGCAAGGGACATAAATAGGCAATTTTCAGGTAAAGAAATCAAAACTATCAAAAAGCACATGAAAAAGTATTCTAAATCTCTTATAATCAGAGAAATGCAAATCAAAACAACTCTGAGTTATCACCTCACACCCAGCAGATTGGCTAACATGACAGCAATGGAAAATAATGAATGCTGGAGGGATGTGGCAAAGTTGGTACATTCATGCCTTGCTGGTAGAGTTGTGGAGGGCATTTTTGAACTATGCCCAATGGGAACTAAAAGACTGTCTGCTCTTTGATCCATCCATAGCAATGCTGGGTTTGTACCCCAAAGAGATAATAAGGAAAAAGACTTGTACAAAAATATTCATAGCTGTACTCTTTGTGGTGGCAAAAAATTGGAAAATGAAGGGATGCCCTTCAATTGTAGAATGGCTGAATAAATTGTGGTATATGTTGGTGATGGAATACTATTGTGCTCAAAGGAATAATAAAGTGCAGGAATTCCATGGGGACTGGAACTACCTCCAGGAATTGATGCAGAGTGAGAGGAGCAGCACAAGGAGAACATTATACACTGAGACTGACACACTGTTGTACAATTGAATGTAATGTACTTTTCCATTAGTGGCAATGCAGTGATACTGAACAACTTGGAGGGATCTAGGAGATAAAACACTATCTATATTCAGGGGAAACACTGGGTATAAATCACTGAAGGAAAAGAACTGCTTGAATACATGAATGGAAGGCATATGGCTGAGATATAGAATAAATGAGTATCCTAGTGCAAACATCAACAACATGGAAATAGGTTCTGATCAAGGACAGAAGTAATACCCATGGAAATTGAGCATTTGCTTGGTAAGGGTGGGTGGGTGGGTGGGAGGGAAATAATGTGATTATTGTAACCAAGGAATAATTTTCTAAATTGTCTAAATAAACTAATTCAAATTAAAAAAAATTACACTATAACCATAGCTATGAAAGACACTAATTGGATTCTCTTCTAATTATTTTTAAGGTGTTACCTATAATACTCATATGCCTTATTGTTGTATGGGGTAAGAAGTGGTCCAAAGCCTAATTTTCCAGTTTTATTTGTAATTTTTTATCAAATAGGAAGTTCTCCAAATTATTGATACTTTTTCTTTTCATCTTTGATATTATAAATTTGATTTTCTTCTTTCCTTTTTATTAGATTAACCAATACTTTATCTATTTAATTTGTTTTTTCAAAGTACCAGCTCCTAGTCTTATTTATTAGTTCAATGGTTCTTTTACTTTCATTTTATTAATTTCTGCTTTGATTTGTAGGATTCCAAATTTAATATTTATCTGGGTATATTCAATTTGTTCTCTTTCTGGTTTTTTAAGTTGCATTCCCAATTCAATGACCTCTTCCCTCTCTGATTTTCTGATACATTCATCAGGTATATAAATTTTCCCCTGAGTACTGCTTTCACTTAATCTCATAGATTTTGATAAGTTGTTTCCACATTGTCATTCTCTTCAATGAAACCAGTAATTGTTTCTTTGATTTGTTCTTTGACCTAACAGTTTTAAAGAATTGCATTTTTCATTTTCCAATTATTTTTTAAATCTGCCTTTTCACAAGCTCTTAATGATTATAATTTTTATTGTATAATGGTGTGAAAAATTGAAGTTATTTTTTCTGCTTTCCAACATTTGTTTGAGATGTTTTTATACCCTACACATTATCAGTCTTTGTATATTTGTCATATGTCATTTTTCTCCAGTTATCTATTAGCTCTCATTTTTCTAATATTTCATGCACTTCCATTGTTTCTATCTTATTTATTTTTTGGTTCAATTTATCTTGTTCTGATAGAGGAAGGTTAAGGTCCCCCATTAGAATGATTTTACTATTACTTTCTTCCTTAAGTTCCTTTAGTTTCTCCTTTAGAAATCTGAATGCTGTACCATTTGGTGCATATATGTTGAGTACTAATATTTCTTCATTATTTATGCTGCCTTTCATCAAGATGTAATTACCTTCTTTATCTCTTTTAATGAAATCTATTTTTGCCTTAGCTTTGTCTGAGATAATAATTGCTACTCCTTCCTTCTTTGTCTCAGTTGTAACCAACTAAATTCTCTTCCACACTCTTACCTTTACCTTGTATATGCCTTCCTACCTCAAGTGTGTTTCTTGTAGATAAAATATGGCAGGATTCTGGTTTTTAATACATTCTGCTATATGCTTCTTTTTTATTGATGAGTTAATCCCACTCACATTCACAATCATTATTACTATCTGTGTATTCCCCTCCATTTCATTTTGATGTCCTCTTTTGATTCTGTTTTTTCTTGTCTCTCTTACCCTCCCCTCCTACTTTTTGCTTTTAGTCAGTTGCTTTCCCCAACCTAATGTTATTCCTTTCCTATTGTATAATTTGAAATCTCTTACTCTAAAAAAAACCCTACATTTCTTGGGAGCCTACTGACTTCCTTTTGTTACATACTTCATGTAGATAGAGGATAAAATTCAACGGGCATTCTTGCTCTGGCTTTTTTTTTTTTTGGCTTTCTGTCCCAAGCATGGTGGTGGCTAAGTATGGGGGTTTTAACAGGCTAATTAGCCACGGGCACATGGTTTTTATTTTGTATCCCTTTTATTCCTTTATTTCTAATGATCATTAATAAGTATCTTAAAAATATAATATTTTTATAATTGCACATTAATTTTAGCTTTTACACTTCCCCTCCCTTCTTATTCCTCTTACTCTATATAGTATCTTTTAAACGACCCCCTACCTCTCCCTCCATTGCATTACTCTTCTCCCCATCATTCCATTTTATTACCCTTCTCTTTCTCAATAGTTCATGATACAATTCTTTGATCCAATGGATCTGATTGTTCTTCCCTATATGAGTCAATTTCAATGTGTAAAATATTTAAGTATTAACTGTCTCCAATCTTTTTCATGATTCCATTGTATTTGTTTTATCCCCCATTCCTCCTATGCACTTCTTTATGAAATATAAATTTACTCCATTTTATCTCTTTTCCCATTTCTCTTAATAATATATTCTTTTACTCCTAGTTTTTAAATTTTTTTTGACATAGCATCCTATACAGTTTGTCACTGTTTCCTCTAAGTATACTTCATCTAGCTACCCTCATGATAATAACAATTTTTAAGAGTTACCAATATCATATTTCCTTATAAGAATACAAATCATTTGAATTCTCTGAGTCCCTTAAAGTTTTTTTTTTCCCCCTTGCTGTACCTTTTGGTGATTCTCCTTAGTTCTGTGTTTGGGCATGAAATTCTGTTTAAGTGAGGTCTTTTCTTTAGGAATGCTTGGAAGTCTTTTATTTTATTAAATTACTATACTTCCGCCTGTAAGGATATTGTCAGTTTTGCTGGGTATTTGGTTCTTGGTTGTTGACCCAGGTCCCTGGCTTTTAGGAATATCATATTCCATGCCTTCCAGTTCTTCAGTGTGAATGTAGCCCCGTTCTATGTTAACCTAACTGTGGCTCCATGATATCTGAATGATTTCTTTTTAGCAGCTTGTAGTATCTTTTCCTTATTCTGGTAGTTCTTGAACTTGGCTATAACACAATTCTTGAGTGTTTTCAATTGGTGATTTAATATAGGAGGTGATCTGTGGATTCTTTCAATCTGCACTTTACTCTCTTGTGCAAGAATTTTGGGGCAGTTTTCTTGGAATAATTTCCTTTTGAATGATGTCCAGGCTTTTTTCATTTGTCATGATTTTCCAGTAGTCCAATAATACTTAAATTGTCTCTCCTGGATCTATTTTCTAGGTCTGTTGTTTCATAAGTGAGGTGTTACATATTTTCCTCAATTATTTCATTCCTTTGATTTTGTTTTATAGATTATTATTATAGATTCTTGCTGCCTTAAGAAGTCATTTGCTTCTAGTTGTTGGTTTCTAATTCTTAAAGATTGAATTTCACACCTGGCTTTTTGGTCATCCTTTTCCTTTTGGTCTCTTTTTATTTGTAGGTCATCTTTAACTTTCTTTTTCTCATATTCAAACTGGTCAATTCTTGCTTTTAAGGCACCATTTTCTTGTTTTAGTTCATGTGCCTCTGTGTCTAGATGACAGACTTTGCTTTTTAAGTTCTTTTCCCAATTATATTCATTGTTTTTTGAATTTGTTTTGAGTTTTTTCAAAGTCTGTGTCCAGTTCCCTGGAGTTCCTGTGTTTTTGCTTGGAGTTCCTTGGTCCTCCTCTGTTCCATTTGTTCTTTGTTCATTGCCTGAATAGAAGCTGTTGATTGTGATTTCTTTTTTTTTTCTTTTTCTATTGTTTACTCATATTCCTCCCCCCACCCCCACCTCATTAGCTATAATCTTGCCCCTCTGTTTACTTGATAGATCTGTGGGTTTGGGCTATTCTTCCCTGAAGAGGCTTCTCCGTTCTGCTGATAAATTAGATTAGGCTGATAGAGCTGACCTGATGTATTAATGAGTCCTGAGGCTAAATCTTCCCCAGATGCCAGCACAAGCTAAAGGTGAAGATGAAGGTGTGGAGGCTGAAAGTAGTTACCCTCTTCCTTCTTTCTATTCCTTTCTGCCAGCCACCTCCCTAAGGGCTAGGCAATGCGGGTAAAGTGACTTGCCCAAGGTTACATAGCTGGGAAATGTCTGAGGCTAGATTTGAACCTAGGACCTCCCGTCTCTAGGCCTGGCTCTCAATCCACTGAGCTATGCAGCTGCCCCTGTAATGTCATTTCTTTGACAATTTATGTCTTTGATTTCTTTCCTTTTCCATTTAATTGTCATATACTTTTAGAATTATGTAAATTAACAATGAGAAAAGGGAAATATTTACTTTACCCTGGTATTTGAGAAAACTCTAATTGCTTTTTTACTTTAAATAATGCTAGCTTTTATATATTATATATAAATATAAATATATAAATAAACATATATATATAATATATATATATGCTAGCTAGCTAGATATTCTTTAGCATATTCATATAAAATAAGTGGTATTTTTCAGAGGTTCTTACTGATTCAGTTGATATAATCCTGATATATTGGATGTTTTCATTAAGGATTTTAAATGTGAAATGGTAGTTTGCCTTTTAATCCTGGAGAGTGAGGGACTCAACTAAAGTCTAAAAATTAGACAGGCTTCCTTCACTAAAGAATAATTTTCACAAAGTTTTTCATACTTTCACACAAATTATTAAAAACATTTACATGTAGAGCTAAATTAGATACAGAATATCAGATCACAGAAAGTACAGCTGTCCTGACTCACTTGAATTATTTATATTTTTATTATCAGCAATGTCTAATATAGTTCTGATAAGAATTTCTTAAGATTAGAAAAAATTCTGAATTCCTGAGACCATCTGCTATCTCTTCTAGGTAATGGCTACTGCTAATTTAGTTAGAGCTTTTTGGTACCTTTTGGTGTCTTTACATCTTTACAAAGGATGAGGTTTCCTCTAATCCTTTGAGGATCTTTTATCTTAAATGTAGAGTCAGATCCATTTTGCAATGATTCATTTATTATAAAACTGTTCAGTACTCTTGTCAGAGAAATTCTATGTTAGAGGTTATGACTATGGTTAAAACAATGGTTTAAACAATATTAAAATTGTTCTATTATGTCTGGCCTAACTTACTTACAGTAACTTACAATAGGTAGATGGGACAAAACTCCTTTAACTCTGTTTCATTCCAGGGAAGGTCATAAATACTTTTTTTCAATGACAGACTCACTTCATTGAAGGGATTTCATAGCTAAGCCCGAGATCTAACTGGGGGAAAACTTCTTCAATTAACAGGAAAGAATGCTTTAGGAAAACTTAGTGCAAAGGATCTTATTTTCTTAGCAATCTAAAGCCACCTGACTACTTAATATTTGGGGACACACCTCATGAGCAACTTTTTGGCATTTCCTCCTAAATGTGAGACTATTGTTTTAGCAACAGCTTAAATAAACATTTTTAGTTACTTTCAAATTACAACCAAATTAAAATAACAGAAGAGGTTCTGTCTCACAGAGCCAAGTTCTACTGGTTGAAATCTAAAGCAATGTTCAGCTGTTTTTCATGTAATCATAATGGCATTAAGTTTTCAATAAATGATAGGCATTGAAAGTAGCCATTCTTTGTATTCACTAGGTTTATACAAGGTCTTTCTAAAAGCTTCCAGCTTCTTCCTCTTTCTTCCTAGTATGTCAGATTATGATATGTGTCAGTTATTATAAATTAATGAATTATTTAAAATTTTTTTTAAAAATTTAAATTGAAAAAATAAATTAATGAAATAATCATATTCTGGGACATTGCATGTAAAGTGAGTGCAAGATAATGCACTCAAAACCCCGAAAGGCTTTGGTTACAGATGAAATATTAGCAATTAGATCAAAAATCTTTTTAACTGCTGTCTGGGGCTTCAAGGTTGAACAGGAGACCTCCGGGCTCTGCTAAATGTTTTTTTTCTAAGCAAACTATAAAACTATCTCTTTCCTTAATGTTGAGTTCTAGAACAAAAACCTTTACACATATAATGAGGGAACAGTTATCAGGTATGAATATAATCTTCTCTTTCATTTTTCTGCCCTCTTTTCAGCATACTCAACAAATTGTCATAGAAATATTACCTTCCCATTTGGAAGAAGGAGAATTATGGGTCTCTGTAAGCCAGTTTCTTAGTTACTCTAGTCTCAGGTTAGAATTTAAAAAGACATCATTTATGTTTACACATATTCCTGTAATTTACTCCTTCACAAATCTAACTGGTAAAGATTATGACCTATTCAAGACTGGAAAATTAACTTTAATGTGGGGTATCTTAGAGTTAAACAGAAAGAATCAGTAGAACCATAGAACTATAGATCATAACAGTGGAGCTTAGGGTGAATCATCTTGGTGGATGACATTCTTTATTGAACCTGGAGGTGTTAACAAGAAGTTTGCAGTGTGAAGCATGAATTCAGTAGCTGGTTGGAGGCTGTGAGTAAAACAGGTTTCTTTAATCTGTTTGGAGATAGTACTTACAAATTTTGCTATAACAATGCAGGTCTCCAGGATTAAGATGGATAATACCATTGAAGGCAAATAAATGAAGGCCATGCTGATTTGATAGAAGGGCCAGGTACCCCTTGGGTACAGTCTAAGCAGTTTGAACAAAGACCGCTAAGCAGCTCTTTGTTGGTGTTTAGAATGGCATGCTCAGCAGCTATCAGTGAGGGCTATAGAGCATAGGGGTGAGAGAGAGAGAGAGAGAGAGAGAGAGAGAGAGAGAGAGAGAGAGAGAGAGAGAGAGAGAGAGAGAGAGAGGAGAGAGAGAGAATACTGTGTCCTGATAGACTAGATCAGCTTTCTTATCAATTTGAAAGGGCTCATACAATAGTTTTCCTGAAATGGAGGTGATATTTATACCCCAAACAGGCAAGATAATACAAAGACACTATTATAACCTTCTAATGGACATTAAAAATGAGGATATTATCTACATACTCCATTGTTACAGACTTTTGAGGATCAATGAAACCTTGTTCCTGAAGCAAGGCTTGGCTGTATGGCGAGAGGCTAAGACCAAATTTTTAAGGAAGTCTATTTCAGATCAGTTGAATGGAATCAAACAAGAAAACAAATGAATAGAGCAGATCAGTGTAAACAGGAATGAAGAAAAAAGCATTAGCAAAGTCCAGGTGTGTAAAATATTTCTCAGTTGGAAGAATAAAAGAAATTATAGGGGCCAAACTGAACTCACTCAGATGTCTGAAAATAACATAGTTATTGAGTGAGCACAAAATTCTGGACATCAGGATGTTTCCCTGGTTTCACTACTAACAAAATAATGTTACATGGTAATTTAGTTTGAATGAGTATAACCCTAGGGGTTGCTCCATTAGGCTTCTGTTGGATGGGCATATTTAAAGGCTCAAATTCATAGTAATTCTTCCCTTGGAGATGTAGTTATGAAATATATGAATGGCTCATGTTTATGCCCCCAATTAGAGAATGAAAACTCTCTAACAATGATCTGGAGTTTAGGAGCCCTGCCTCGGGCTGAGAAAGGCCATTCCCTGCCGTGTAGCTATCATAGCTCTCCATTCTTTCATGCCTCAAACAAAAGATACATGGAAATTCAAAGAAAGGATAAATCACAAGTATTTATTCAAAATAATATTAGATCTGTCAGATGCAATCTTTAACAGATAAAAAGACTCAATTAGGAACAAATATTACTTTCACCCAGTTGAAGTTAGGGGGTCTGAGGGATGAAGGACCTCTAGTGCCTTCATTGTTTGTTTTGCCCTCAGTGTTCCAGTCACATGATTAATTACCCCCATTAAAAAAGATAGTCATGACTCTCCTACATGTCCTTTAACTTGTGTGATTTTTCTTATGCTTTAGAGTTTGAAGAGAGGAATTATAGATATCAGTGACAGCAGCCCACAGTCTGAAAGTGCCAGTGTAATGGAGACAATCCCTGCTATCCCTATCCTTTCCTCTTGTCTTCTTCTCCAGAGGGACTTTGGAATCAAGCTGGAGAAGGAAAACTCTCCCCTCCAGTCCTATCCTGCATTTGCTACTTCTCTTCTCTTGCTAGTTTAGCAATTGAGCCTTGACCTCACTTTTTTTTTTAATTTTTTTAAAAATATATTTTATTTGATCATTTCCAAGCATTATTCGTTAAAGACACAGATCATTTTCTTTTCCTCCCCCCCACCCCCCATAGCCGACGCGTAAGTCCACTTTGACCTCACTTTCTAAGAGCAAAGTCTACTAAGTCTTCATAGCAGAATTCTAAGGATGTTTTGAAGAGTTTTAGATGTCTCCTTTCTAATAGCATCATCTTGTAAGGGGAAAAAAAGGGGTTCATTATATAAAAAGGTCAGACTGGATTATATTTAATTATAGGGTCACCAGGAATTTAATTTATTCCAAAGAGATTTATTTACAATTTATTTACAAAATATAGAAAGAATGAAGTAGAAAGTCAGAGAGAGGATAGGGTAAGATATCTAGCCTAAACACTAAGTAATTTACACCCAGCTCCTGGATCAACCCCGGGCAGGGAGAGTTAGTCCTTAGGATGTTACAAAGCCAAGGACTGGGGGAAGTCTCTCTCAAGAGGTAGTTCTCACCTGAGGCTAGTTTTTTCAGTAAATCCAGGAAAGGAGTCAGCCTTTTCACACAACTAGTAAGTATATGAGACTATATTTAAATTCAAGTCTTCTAGATTCCAAGTCTGCCACTCTTTCCACTGTACCATGTAGTTGCCCCATTAAATAAATCTCCACCTAATATGCTTATATGATTATCAAACTAGAAACTCACCATGTGTCAGTCTGAAAGAAGGGATTTAAGAACAGCCTCACCAGGGACAGGATCTCAGGTCCAGTCAGCAGATTCTTCTTCAGCTGAAGATCACAGAAAATTCTCCCATGAATGTCAGCCAATTCTCTCCCCATAGGAAGTTGTAACTCCTTTTTTAAAAGACACTTTCTTTGGTGTCACTTCCTGTGCCTTCCCCTAATTTTTCATCTACCAATCACAGTTGATGAAGCAGTCAGTTTAATTTTGATTTGTCACCCACTATTTCACACATGAGTCACAGATCTCCCCCACTCAAGGGTAAATAGGGTGTTTACACTTGTGGTGATTAAATCTAAAAATGGGCAGGGGAGTTAATTTAATTTTCATAATCATCGGAGAGTTAAATTTAATCTTCACAATCTCAAGCTTCTAGAATATAGGTATCCCACTATTTTTAGGTACTAGTATCTAGTGTTTCCTTTCCATTTAATCACCTGACATCAATTAAATATTTTTCAGAAAGATGATTTACTTTTAAGATATAAGCATCAAAGAAATACAGATAGCTTAAGGATATGCTGTCCTCTATATTACCTTGGGGTCTTTGAGTCCCACCAAATTCATATAAGAATTCAGTGTCATTGCTGTATTATTCATTATTAGTTATTAGGACTGGTTCCTAAATATCACTCCTAAAAGTCATCCCTTGTTCTGTAGGATACTAGTGCTAAGCTGGCAGAAAAACCTAGACTTTAGGATGTGATGACACCCTGAGTCTTAAACTTCAGGTGGCTATTAGACTCCTAGGGGCTCACTCTTCTCACCTTTGGAAAAATCACAAAATTATTTTCCAATCCCTTCACCTTAAATGGAAAGGAACAAATTTGAGGGGAAAATTGCAGCCTATTTCATTGAGCTACATATTTCATTGAGCTACATATCAAACACAGAGAGCAGAAAGTCAAACTCCATTTACAATATTCTCTCTCCCCAAACTATCATCAAAGGAGCCAAACTAAGAGAAAACAGCTGAAGAGAAGAGTAAAGGAGGTTCTCACTAATCTTTTGAAGACACCCCCAATTCCATGTTCAGTAATTTTTCAGTTCTGTCCAACTCTTTGTGACCCCATTTGTGATTTTCTTGGCAAAGATACTAGAGTGGTTTGCCATTTCCTTCTCCATATCATTTTACAAATGAAGAAACTGAGACAAATAGATTTAAGTGACTAATCGTAGGTCACACAACTAGTAAGTATATGAGACTATATTTAAATTCAAGTCTTCCTGATTCCAAGCCTGCCACTCTCTCCACTGTACCATGTAGCTGCCCCATTAAATAAATCTCCACCTAATATGCTTATATGATTAGCAAACTACAACCATTTACAGAGTACCCACACATGCTCAAGTCCCTCCAAGGTATTTTCATTATACATTATCACAGGTATTTCAGAGGGAGACTCTCCAGCCTTTAAGAAGGCATTAGAGTAACTCTGTACATGTTCTAGTCTCTATTGTATTATCTCCCTCCTCCTTCCTCAATTAAAAAAAAAGTTCATCTTTAACAAATTGATAGGGGAACATTTTGAACAAATTATTCATGTTATCAATAACAAAAGAGTCTTCTGGGTTCTTGGAAAGGCATAGGCATTACTCTTTTACTTGCTTCCTAAGTGACATACAGGAAAGAGTTTGAAAATAATTTCCCCCAAATAGA
Organism: Monodelphis domestica; assembly: GCF_027887165.1. Classification (NCBI taxonomy): domain Eukaryota; kingdom Metazoa; phylum Chordata; class Mammalia; order Didelphimorphia; family Didelphidae; genus Monodelphis; species Monodelphis domestica. The sequence goes on along the minus strand of NC_077233.1, from coordinate 241,673,540 downwards.
AAGTAATATATTCAATAAAGAGCTTTTCATAATGGTTATCAATAGTTACTGCTTGCTTAATACTCATTTGGTATCTATCTAGGTGCTCAACATTTTTCCCCCAAGTCAAAGGCAATATAAAGAAAAGAAATAAGAGAAGGAAATCAGTTTCCTATCTTGAAAATAAATCTGGTCCCCACAGACCTTTCCAGACTATCTGGGCTATGAAACAGAAGAATTCCTTGTTATTGTAGCATTCGTTTTGAAGAGGAAGTCTCTTTCCAGTAAACAAAACAGATTTTCAGAAAGTAGAAAAGCATAAGATGACCCAAATAGGAGGTGGAGGAAAAAACTGATGGGTTTCCCTTTAATGTCTCAGGCTATACCCTATGTGCTGTGGTGAAGAGGGAAGCAGAAATTAGATGGCAGTATAGAATGAGTTGCCTCACCATAAATTGGGAAATTTCCTTCTCATTCATAGAGAATAGTACATACATAGAGGCAGTAGGGAGAGAGTCAAGAGGCAGTGAGAAAGACAGAGGCAAAAGATTAAGGGTCTCAGTGTTCTGTCATTGGATATTTCAATAGCAAAAAGTTAAAACGCATTTCTATCCTAATTTGAAAATCTCCATTAGAAATAATGGTATTACTTTTATGTAACAGATTTAGTCAATTTTTTTTCTGCAACAAAAGCCACAAATTTCAAGAACCAGAATGATAACATTATTTCTCTTAGCATTTTTATATCATATTATGTTTCCTTTATTTCACTGCCTTCTCCAAGAATAGCCAGATCAAAAAGTAGTGGGAAAAGCATCAATATGATCACTGATTAATCAGATAATTCAGGGAATTTTCCATATTGGAAAACCTGTCATTTCTCAAAATTATTCATTTAACTGGGGACTATGCTTTTTTTTTGTATTGAGTCAGTCTAGGTTTCAGCAAGTCCTGAAACCATGGATACAGAATAAAAACACTTATGCAGGCATACTTTTAATCAATACAAGAAATAAACATAAATAAAACATTAAAGTAACTCAGTTGGGTTCCATTCTCTCTTTCAGAGAGAGCTGAGTAGAAGGTCTGCTATCTTTCGTGTTGTTTCAGTATTCCAGTTTTGGCCTTGATAGTATCTAAGCAGTTGTTCTTGGGTTATTTGTTATATTGCTGTTAAAAAAAAAAAAGATGACTTTTAAACAAACAAAGAAAGATGTTTTTTTCTTCCTACAAACTTTTAGATTTGTCATTTCTCTCAAACTACCTGGATTTTTTTTCCTTTTCCAGGAGTTATAGACTTCACATTCAGAGGAATGATGGTGGCTTTTTAGAGTTATGTCTGGGTGAGGAGAGATCCTTTGTTCAAGTTTGCTCGCGTTGAATTTGTAGAACTCTAAATTTGTCCCAGGTGAAAGTTCTTATTGCTTGCTTGCTGTAAAAGTGTGCACCATTGCTGCTTCAGCAATGAGCTTGCTTTTCTTAAATGGCATTCAGAACACCTTGGGAGACAAGCCTTTTGGAGGCTAATTGTGAAGCTTTGTAATGATATTAATTATGATGAATTCTTTGGGTCTAGGCTGTGGGAAAGCATGTGCTTTTAAAAATCTTGAATAATCTGCCCTGGTAGTTAGAAAGGGTATTTGCCAGGTTGTTGCTGTGGTCCTGATCAGTTTGAGAAGGGCATGCCCTTAAAACTGCACTGAGGAGACAACAGCCTACAGAAGGTTTTTACCACTGTAGGTTACATCATTTGGACAATTTGCAGTTGTGGAGAGAACTAGTTATGGTTCCCTGGACAGCATGTCTGACAGCAGTTAGTTTATGTATGCCCAGGGATGGAGCAATAGCTTATAGAAATCTGTTCTAGCCCATTTTAAAATTCACTTGGGTTTTCGTACTATTTATGAAATTTTTTTTTGACGGGGCATAATTTAAGGAAATGAACTCTTGGAATATATATATATATATATATATATATATATATATATATATATATATATATATATATAGTAGCACCATCTCTGACAGCATTTTGGGATTTTGATTACAATTTGTTTTCTCAGAAAGGACTCTGAAAAGGTGCCACAAAGCCAGTTACAATGAGTTAATTCACAATGCTGTCTCAGCAGTAAAGCTAATTTTGATGGCACTTCTGGTCCCCAATTGATAGGACCCAGCTCTCTTAAGAATTTTCCAGGCAGATAGTAGAGGACTACAGGGTCATCAATAGAGGTGATGAGTCTGAAGAGGAAGATCCAGATGATGCATCTCTAGAAAGGTACGTAGAAGGGAGGGTTAGAACCTAACTCTTGTTTTAATTTCAACTTCAATTTTTCCTCATTTTTATATTTTATAATGGCAGCTAGTTGGCACAATGGATAAAGACAAGAATTCAGGAAGGGTTGAGTTTAAATCATACTCAGTCACTTACTTATTAGCTATCTGACCCTGAGCATGTCATTTATGCTCTTTTGGACTCCGTTTCCTTACTTGTAAAATAGGGAAATAAGTAAATAGTACCTACTTAACAGAGTTGTGAGGAACAAATAAGATAACATATAAAGTACTTTACATTTACTATATAAATGCTTACTATTATCTTTACTATAATGCTTTCTTACCTTTGCTTTTCTGACTGCCTCTCAGAAATTAAACACTCACCTGCTAAATTATTGCACAGATTTTTGAGAACTTAATGATCAAAAGAGCATTTCTTCTAAATAGAAATTACTTTTATTAGTCAGATTACATGATGATATGATTCTTAGAAAATGAGGTAAGGGAAAAGGTGGGAAATGTAGGGAAAGGAAAGGAAGGAAGGTAGCCAGGGATTTCCCCCCCCCCCCCAGGTGTGGTGGGGAAATTGACCAGAGTTCTTTGTAGGTAGACTCCCGGGAAAGTTAGGTAGGTTTATTTAGGATTAGGAAAGGAAAATTTAGGAAAGCCAGGAAAAGTTAGATCTCCAGCAGTTAGGCAGGGATCAAAGCTCACCACCTAGGTTAGGAAGGGAAAAAGGTGCAAAAACCTCTGCTTTTCTCCTCTTTTATTCTCCCTCTGACACCTCCCACAAAGGAAGTGGGATATGTCCGAGGAAGTAGCAACAGAGAGTCCTGGGAAATGGGGTCTCTCAGGGCTTAGGTCCACTTCAAAACGCACTTTATCCCCTAGGATCAGTTGGGAAACTGGTCTCCCTAATGGATCTGGAAAAACACAAATAAACTCGCAATTACAATCAATATAAGGGTATCTACATCAATGAAGGGGGAAATGGCAATAATTTTGGGATAAAAGAAACAACAAAAGAAAACCAAATACTTGGTGCTTTTTACAAAAACCAGGGGGCAGTCCCCTTTTGGATACATATATACAATTTTTCAAAAATAAAGTACAATTTAATCCCTCCAGTGCTCAAATCATAAATATTTAGAAGTTTCTTCTGGATATCTTGGAGCAACATGTGATCTTCACAGGCATCTTCTGCAGGTCATCCATCTTCTGGATTTGGGAGGTAGTCTTTTATATCAAATTAGGCTCAAATTAATATCAAAGTCCACCCCCCCAGGAGGATAATAACACATACCCTCCTGAGGAGGATACAGGGATGCACATAGGAATCACACAGTGATACATAATTGAGTCATTAGGCATATGAATAAATTATCAAAAATATCAAAGAATCCAAAAAAAAAATAAAAAATAACCTCTGAGTGAAATATAAAATATCAAAAACATGAAAAATTCCAGCAAGAAGAAAAAAATTTCACAAGTGACAATAGATCCACTTCAAAATGCACAATAATCATTTTCAGCCTTTTTGTAAATCTCTGTTCTTTCCCTTCCTCATATCCCTCCCTTTTCCCAAGAAGCCAGGTAATCTGATATAGTTTGTATATACATTATCACACAATACATATTTTCATATTGGCCATTTTGTGAAATAAGACATATTGATTACACTAGAGAAAAATTTCATAAAAGAAATAAAATGAAGAATGATATTTTTAGTCCTCATTTGGACTCCATTAGTTCCTTCTATGAAGGTGAATAGGCTTTTTCTTCATGAGTCCTTTGGAGTTGTCCTGGATCCATGACTTGTTGAAAATAGTTAAATCATTCACAGTTTATCATCATACATTATTGTTGTTACTATGTACAATATTCTCTTGATTTTTCTCACTTCACTTTGTTTCACTTCATATAAGCCTTTCCAGGTGTTTTCCTTTTTTGTTTTTTGTGAGCATCCTTTGTCATTTCTTATAACCAAATGGTATTCCATTATATTCATATACCATAAGTTGTTCCTCAATTGTTGGACATCCCTTCAATTTCCAGTTCTTTGCCACCACAAAGAGAGTTGATATAAATATTTTTTTTGTTTGAGTAGTTTTTTTTCAATCTTTAATCTTTTTGGAATACAGACTCAATAGTGGTATTGCTGGATCAAAGGGTATTCAGAATTTTATGGTTCTTTAGAATGGTTGTGTCAGTCAGTCTGATAGGGGTGAGGTTGCACCTCAGAGTTGTTTTAATTTGCATTTCTCCAATTAATAGTAATTTGGAGTGTTTTTAATATGACTAAAGATAGTTTTATTTTCATCTGAGAATTGTCCATTGATATTCTTTGATCATTTGAAATTAGGGAATGCTTTGTATTCTTATAAATTTGACTCAATGATATATATACACACACACACACACACACACACACACATATATATATATATATATATATATATATATATTTGAGAAATGAGGCCTTTGTTATAGAGACTTGCTATAAAGATTCCCCAGATTGTTGCTTGCCTTTTAGACTTGATTATATTGTTCTTGTTTGTGCAAAATATTTTTAATTTAGTATAATCAAAGTTATCTATTTTATATCTCATATTTTTCTCTGTCTTGTTTGAACATAAATTCTTCCCTTATCCATAGATTTGACAGGTAAACTATATTGTACTCCCCTAATTTGCTTATGATATCACCCTTTATTTCTAAATCATTTCCATTTTTTAGTTTGCCCTTGTATATGGTTTGCAGTGTTGGTCTATGCCTAGTTTCTGCTATACTGTCTTTTAATTGTCCTAGCAGTATCTTTCAAATGTGAGTTTTCCTTCCAAAAGCTCTAGATAACTGTGGTCATTTATCACTGTGTTTTGAGTGCCTATCAAAAGATACTTCTACTGGAAACTGTACTTCATTATTGCCTTGGGGAGCAAAACAAAACTCTTTTCCCCAGAAATTACATGGAACTGGATCCATAACTATTATATATAAAATTTTGGAAAGGGTAAACAAGAAGTTTTGGTGACAACTTCCATGATTAAGGCTCAGAAATTTTCTTGATCTTTCACAACCTAGCCAAAAATAGAGACCAAACTATAGCACCAACCATGTTGTTCCTGACAAATTCAATAATTGTCCAAAGACTTGAGTACCCCCAACAGCATTAGTGATCACCAAAATGGGAAAAACAGAATGTGTCCTCATAGTCTCACTTCTGGTATTAACTTGGCAAATGATACAAACACAGAAATGGATCTAATAAGCTGTAGCCATGGGAAAGAACCAGGATAGGATAAAATCAATTAGAATCACATCATAAAATAAGGTAGTCATGAATATTCCACAAAGCATTTATGCCTCTTGGGTTTTTGATCACGTATTGTCATCCCAATTCTAACACCACACTTCTATTTTTATTTTTATTTATTTGTTTTCATTTTATTTTTTTAATTATTTGATTAAAAATATTTTTCCATGGTTACATGATTCATGTTCTTTTTCTCCCCTCTTCCCACCCCTTCCCATAGCCAACATGCAATTCCATTGAGTTTTACATATGTCATTTATCAAGACCTATTTCCATATTATTGATATTTTCAGTAGGGTGATTATTTAGAGCCTAAGTCCCCAATCACATCTCTATTGACCCATGTGATCAAGTAGTCTAACACCACACTCTTAAGCAAAACATTCCTTTAATAAAATAAAAATTATTATCAAGAATAAGATTTATTGCAATTTTTGGAGGGACAAGCTCAAGACCACAATTTAGACTTTGATTTCTCTTCTCAACTAATAAGTTTCACATAGAGGCTGTTATATCTCACCTATAAATGGAACCAAATATTTATCAATTAATTCAATTTAATTCCTTTAGAGAAGAAATAGACAGAATTTCATTAAAGGACAGGTATTGCACAGTTAAGACAAAGAATATCTGGAGTTTAAATATGACATTTTTCATTCTTGAGACTACATGCTACCTTCTGAAGATGATATATAGCACTTCTTATCTCTAACATGGCAGCCTATACAAGACTTTACAATTAACCAGATTTGGGGAGTGAGGGCAAGATGAGAGTTGAATTTTGTCCTGAGTTCATGAATATGGATAACTAGAATGATGGTGGAAGCCTTGATAAAAATATAAAAATTTAGAAGTAGAATAGCTTTTGATAGATATTGATATATTGTTCTTGCTATGGTGGTTTCCCCTTCATTTTCAAAGAGCACCATTGATATCATGGATTGATGTCTTGACCTGTGCATGAATTGAATTTAAGTGAGGCAAAGGTGCCTAAAGTCATTAACCTCACTCTCTCTTCCAGAGTCATTCAACCAATGCCAAGACAAAAGTCAGGATGACTTGGTGATGGTCCAGGATGCAATGGATGACTTTAACATTTTTTATATCTAACTAAATTCCAAGTACCCTATAGTGTCTGCTTCAGACACCTCCATGGCCATTGGAACAAATTTTCTCATCTGCCCATTCTACTGCCCTCCCCAAACTCACTAGTATGTTTGTATCCCATCAGTTAACTCATTCTTATTTTGCTGACCTGCCAAGATGTTTTACCAGCATGTGGCCACTGTGCATGCTTCAGCTCCTTAGAGTCACAAGTAAGGATGAGTATCATTATAGATAGAGAAGGAGATAGATGGATAGATGGAGGATGGATGGATTGATCAATAGATACTCAAATAGACAGGCAGGCAGAGAGACAGAGAGAGAGAAAGGGAGAGGGAGAGAGATAATGAAATCAATTTTAAACATAGCAAGTTTGAGACTAGACTAACCTTTTGAAGTTCAATAGACAGATGTGGGACAAGAGCTCAGGAGATTAGTTAATATAACTTGAGAAAGAGAATCTGGAGAGAGAAGAGAAGGAAGCCTAGGAGAACATTTGTGGTATTCTGGACCCAGCTTATAAAGGACCCAGATGATAAGATACAGTCTTTAAATTTTCAGCATCAGCATTTATACCTGAGAGATTAGCAAATTGACCAAAAGAAGTTTAATTTTCTTGTTTTTTTGATTTCTGGACTTAAGAGAGTGATAGATAAAATGTTAATTAATGCTGATTAAATTTAATGTATCGTGTATATGTATGTATGTATGCATATATTTATGTATGACTATAAATTCTTTTTTTCCAGAAAGCAAGTTGTCAAGTTGTCAAACACTTAACTGAATACCAGTGATACAGCCATAGTTAGGGATTATTATTATTAGATATGTGGATTATGATCTAGCAAAGAAGACTGAAAAGGAGTAGTAAGAAAGAAGAGTTGAGAGAGAGTGGTGTCATTGAAACCCAGAGAAGAGAGAGAATCTGGGAGGATGGTGGTCAACAGTACCAACTACTGCAGATAAAACCAATGCTGAAAATTACAGAGAAAAACCAAGCCTACAGTGGGAGATGCTCCAACAATCTAACTTTTATTTAAGATATAGTGAAGAAAAAAAGAAGAGGGATTGTTGGGATACCTTAGAACAAGCGAGAGGCCTGTGATATTTCCCAAAAGACATTTGAACTTGCCATAGAAGCAAGATCTAATCTGTGTTGCAAAAATAAAAATAATAATAATCTTTTTTTTTCCCCAGGGAATCTCCTATGAAATTTCGACATCTGGCCTGGAAATTTGGTATATCTTATAGTCGGCTATAGGGCAGCTAGGTATCACAGTGGATAAGAGCATCTGGCCTAGAATCAGGAAGCCACCTCTTTCTGAGTTAAAATATTTCCCCAAACATTTACTAGCTGCATGACTCTGGTCAAGGCATTTCACCCTGTTTGTCTCAGTTTCTTCAGCTGTAAAATGAGAAGAAAAAGGAAATGGCAAATCACTCCAATAATCTCTAGCAAGAAAATACCAAATGGAGTCACAAAGTTAGAGACAACTGAAATCACTGAACAACAGTATCATCTGTTTAGATTATAAGCTCCTTAAGGACAGGAACTGTCTTTTATGTCTCTTTGTATTCCCTGTATTTAGCCCAGTGCTTGGCACTTAGTAGGTGCTTAATAAATGTTTGTTGATAGATTATTGATTGATAGCTTACACTAACCATTTACATCTACATTGCCATCTGTGTGATATTCATTTTCAATACTATAGAGGAATTTGTTGTGTTTCATACAACACTGAGGAATTATTGGTATTAAAAATGTGGACCTTTGTTTCTGGTAGAAATTTTATGGTAATTGGAAGAGATTTATAATTTCCTGAGTTTCTTATCTTCTGTTTGATACTGAACGTTATTTATATAGAAGTAAATGTAAATATGGATATGGATATGGCTAAAGACAGGTTTACAGGCAACTAGATGGGTCAGTTAATAGAGGGGTTGACATGGAGTCAGGAAAAGTTATCAAAGCCAGCCTCAGATACTTACTAGCCATGTGATCCTGGGCAAGTCACCTAATCTTTGTTTACTTTAATCTTCTTAAGAAGGAAATGTCAAACTATTTCCAATCCTTTTGTCAAGAGAAATCCAATACAGGATCAGGATTGAACAAGAAAAGATAGGCATATGAGTGAATATACTACACACACATATGCATATGTAGTTATTTAAATTCAGATTATGTGCCACAAAATTACCTTTAAGGTTCAGTATAGAAGGCATTAAAGGAATAAAATAATTAAAATGCCACAAATTATGAATGATGAAATCCTCATTTTAAAAGGCTATTCTCCAGATAGTTTTTAACCAATTCTCACTTCTCTCTGTCTCTCTCTGTCTTTGTCTGTGTCTCTGTCTCTCTTTCTCTTTGTCCTTGAGCCTCTGATTTCTTAGTGGAGGAAGCTATCACTCTCTTATGTGATTGTCTCTCTTGTTAAAATGTAAGTTTCTGAGAGCAGAAATAATCTTTTTTTAATTTGTATTCTTAGATATTATCATAATGCTTAGCACTGTAAATGCTTCATTCATTCATTCATTGGAGAGCTGCCTATGGCATAGTGATCTTTTTATTTTAAATTTTAAATTTTAAAATGTTTTTCCATGTTTACATGATTCATTTTCTTTCCTTCCCTTCTTCCCTCCCCCTCCCAGAGCCAACAAGCAATTCCATTGGGTTGCAGTAATGTTATCACTTGATACCTGTTTCCATATTATTCATTTTCGCTATAGAACAATCTTTTAAAGCCTAAACCCCAAATCAAATACCCCTTCATACATGTGGTAAGTAATGTCATATGTTTTTCTTTTGTATTTCTATTCCCATAATTCTTTCTCTCAGTGTGGATAGCATTCTTTTCCATAAGTCCTTCAGGAGTGTCTCAGTTTGTTGCATTGCTACTAGTAGCAAAGTTCATTACATTGGATTGTTCACAATATTTTACTTTCTGTGTACAGTGTTCTCCTTTTTCTGCTCATTTCACTCTGCATCAGTTCTTTCAGGTTCTCTCAGTTCATAAAGAATTCCTCCAGATCATCATTCCTTACAGCACAATAGTATTCCATCACCATCAGATAACACAGTTTGATCAGCCATTCCCCTATCAAGGGACACCTCCTTGTTTTCCAATTTTTTGCCACCACAAAGAGTGAAGCTATGAATATCTTTGTACAAGTATTTTCCCTTATTATCTCACTGGGATACAAACCTAGTAGTGGTATTGCTGGATCAAAGAATATGCTTTCTTTTTATTTTATTTCATTTATTTATTTGTTTGTTTGTTTATTCATTCATTTATTTATTTATTCATTTATTCATTCATTTATTTATTTATTTGTTTGTTTATTTATTTATTTATTTGTTTGTTTGTTTTTAAGCCCTCACCTTCCATCTTGGAGTCAATACTGTGTATTGGTTCCAAGGCAGAAGAGAAGAGTGGAAAGGGAAAGGCAATGGGGGTTAAGTGACTTTATATTTTCTTTTTAAAGCCATTTGTGTATAATTCCAAATTGGCGTAGTGATCTTAAGTGACTCCCTCTGTTTCATATAAACAGTATGAGCTAGAGATGAGATTTTAACTCTCAACTGAATGCATTTGTGTTTGTAATTCCACCTCTTTACCCACTCTGTCATGTTGCCTCTCCTTCCAATATGTATGAAAAGGAGGCTATAGATTGAGGATCAGAAGACCTGGGTTCTAGTTCTGCCTCTGGCCCTGCCACTCCACCAGTACTTGCCACGTTACCACAGGCAAGTCATTTAACACACTTGGGTTTCATCTTTCTCATATGTAAATGATCAAGCTGAGGTGAAGGATCTCCAAAATCCCTTTTATATCTAAAATTTTTCTTCAGCTGAATAGTTTCCCCAATACCCCATTGTCATTCATCCATTGATTCATTACTTTATTCCTCAGTCTGTCCTTCTACCCACAAATCCACTCATTCATTCTTTGCATCTCTATCATGTGGTGTTTGCCATTGGTTTTGAAGACCAGTGACTTCCTGGGGGGATAACTTAATATGTGAATGGGATTGAAATGAGGGTGAATTGCATAGAGTCATAAACTTCACTCTCTCTTCCACAGTCATCTAAGTCCAGTGGCAAGAAGAAAATCAGGATGACTAGTGATGACCCAGGGTACAATGGATGACCTTTGGCATCTGTGAAGTCTGACCAAGCTCTAAAGGCTCCATAGTGCCTCTTTTTTCTGCCTTCATAGCCATTGGAGCAAATTATTTTCATTCATCCATTCTCTTTATGAAAGTTTTCCATTACTGGGGTAGATATCTCCTTTGGTTACTGATGGTTTTGAGGATTGTCAGTTACTCTTAGCCTGGTTTACCCCCTTTATTGAGATGGTTCTACTTGGGTGTATCCACTGTGCATTCACATCTTGGAGCCATAAATGAGAGTTGGGTGTCAGGTCAACACCAAAAGTGGATAAGCAGACCTGAAAAGAGCTCAGGAAGCCCATATAACAGAGGTGCTTGCCTTCCCAGCAAATCTCATATATCTTTATCATGCATAATTTATTATAAAAGGCACAGGAAGTATAGATGAGTGGTCCAGCAGAAAATTCAAATATGGATCTTCCCTTCATGCAACTTATTAAAGGTGATAATAGAGTCATACATTTAGAGGTAGAAAGGACTAGAGGGGCCCATTTTAAAATGAGAAAATTGAGGTGCAGAGAGATTAAGTGAATTTTACAAATTCCCACAAGAGTCATTGATAGAACTTGGGTTCAAACCCATTTCATTAGACTATAAATCCAACTAGCATTTCACTACTCCATGTTTCAGGGATACCAGGAAATTTACCTTTTACAACAAATAATATGACAGTTCAATTAAAGGCATGCAAACTACTTTAGAGGTTGATGATATGACATTTGATTGATTCTAATAAGATGCTGTTCTTCAAATGAAAACATTTTTAAAAGATATGTGATCATATTTCAAATATAATACAACTTCATGGAAAAATTTAATCACTACTATAACTCAGGAAAAAGTAAGAATTAATAGTTATAGGGAAAATGGGTTCCTAAAAGGTTAGCAAAATTTGCTTGAGATTATTTAGTGAGATACTGGGGGAATTTGGAATATAACTTCCAAGTTAAATTCTAAACAGATAATTCTCCTCCCTGCCTTATGAGTTCTTCAGATTTAAAAAAAAAATTTTGTTGAAGAAATACTTGTACAAACTTTGAAAAATAAAACCACATGGAGCCTTCCTCACCCACTATTTCTTTCTGGCACTGAAAATTTTTCTTTCTAGATGTCAGAAGCAAATGATTATAGCTATAACCTGCTGGGTTAAATACAATATGCTGTAAATAAAGTGCTGTCTGTTAAGTGACTGTGAACATTCATTTTCTACCTCATTTTTTTTTAAAAGAGTGAACTGTATCATACAGAAAAAATGCAATTTTTAAAAATTCAGTTATAGAATTAACTATTAAAATATTGGACTAATGAAACCACAGTTAAAAAAATCCAACAGCTTCTTACAATTTGGAAAAACAAAATGGTAGTCCCTAATGGCTTTTCTTTTGTTGTTAGTTTAGATTTCCATAAGTGATTCTGTTGGGAAAAGAAGCAAGATGCCTTTTCTTTCTTTGCATTAAATGAAATAGTGTTTAAGCTTGCCATTGGCTTAACTGTGTTGACTTTGATTCCTTGCTCCAGAACTATTATTCCTTCATGTAGAAATCCTAAGATAGCAAGAGAGGCAGTGCTGCACTCTGGGTTTTGAAGCAATTTAACTGTCATGGTTGTGATCCTTAGGTCAAAAAGCTACAGCCATTTCCAACAAATGGAATCAGGATTCTGCTATGAGTGAACAAAATGAAGAAAATAATAAAGTGTTTCAAAGACATTCAATTTATGTTTCTCACTTACTGCATGGCTTCTTGTCTGGGGTGAAGCAAAACTAGACAGTGGAAAAGAATAATGGTACAAGGTGAAGCTGATGCAGAAAGCATTTTTAAGTGGTATAAAAATATTGAGTATGATCTTGAACCACAGGAGAGGAAGCATCTTGTTCTTTTGCAGGGGGTGGGGAGAGAATCAATTCTACCAGGTCATTCAGAAAAGTGCTGTGCATTGAACTAAAGGATACCTAGCTAAACTGAATCCACTTATGTCCAAATTGAAAAAGATTTATTTCTTACTCACTGGCAGGATCTGTCACACTGTTTGAATCTTCTTCAGATCAGGGAGTACTAATTGCCAGGAAGAATTAAAATGTCTTGCACTGTATTTCTCTTAATCTATGTAGAGGAATAATGAGGGTGATATAGTGAAAGATAGAAGGATTGGATAGGCCTCAAGGAAAAGAAATGGTAGAGAGTAATGGTCATAGAAGAAAAAATATGGAGGTAGCATTGAAAAGAACCTATGCTCATTGTTCCTCCTCTTCCTGATCCAATACATCTAGGGATCCAACAAAGAACCAGAAGTATGTCTCCCAGCAAATAATTCCCTCCCCATCTCAGTCTTTTATGAAGTCTAGGAAACCAGAAGTTTCCAAACTGATACTTGCTTTCCCTTTTCCCTCCCTCCAACCCATACCATTCCCCATAGTTAAGCTTTTAAAAATCATTTAACATGTTTATAATTCTTTGGTGGGTGATGGAGGGGGTAAATTCATTCAATTTAATTGTTTGGGTAGAATGTTAAAGTCAAAAAGGCTTTGCTTCAATGCATACTGTGTGATCTCTTAATGCAAGTCTTTTAATCTATCTGGAGTATCAGTTTCCTTATCTATAAAATGGGAATAGTAAAACCTTTAGGACTCATCCCACAAGATTGCTGTGGGGTTACTCAAATGACTTATTGAGTAGAAAATGCTTTTCAAACTTTAAGAGTTTTAGGAATTTCACTATTATTATTTGCATTTAGATTTTTTAGATTTAGATTTTTTCCTTTAGATTTACATTTTTTTCCTGTGGGGGCCAGTTATTTTATGTTTGAATTTTAGAACATTTATATTTAGATACATTTTATGACATATAGCAAGAGTGTGGACTGCTTGTATGGTTGGTGGGATAATAGATAACACCCAAGATAATTATTTATGCTATAAGAATCAAGGTATCACAGAGGTAAAAGTAGCCCATGGGCCTGTGCCAACAGGGAAGCTGCCAATTCACCAATGCATTAATAACAGAATATAGTGCATAATTTGTCCACCAATTCATATGTCACTAAAATCCTTAGCCAGCTAGTTTCTTCATTGGGAATTCAGTACTAATGGAAGTATCTTCTTCCATAAGGGCTGCCATATCTTCACTGTTCAGAGGATGTTCATCTACAATTTCTTCCAGAGGCAACTAGGTGTCCTAGTGGATAGGAGTATTGTTGATAGTCAGGAAGACCTGAGTTCAACCCTGTCTCAGACACTAGCTCTGTGACCCAGGGAAAGTCATTCAACTTCTCTGTGCCTTCATTTACTCTTCAGTAAAAAGCAGTGGTTGATTTGATGGACTCTCAGGGTCCTTCCAGGTTTAAATATATGGTCCTATGATCCTAAAAACCCTACACACATTCACAGAGAGACCATGTTGTAAGTTCAAATGGTTCCTTTAGCAATGGAAAGTGACTCTAATACAAAACCAATCTTTGTGTTTTCAAAATTAAAATATTCAAATAGAATTCTGACCCCTATATCCCATGTTTGTCTCAAAACTTTATCTGTCTCCTACCTGCCTTTTGTATTTTATTTTATTTTATACCCTTACCTTCCATTTTGGAATCAATACTGTATTTTTATTTTATTTTATTTATTTTATTTTATTTTGTTTTTATTTTATTTTGTTTATTTTTTTATTTTATTTTATTTTATTATTTTATTTTATTTCATTTCATTTCATTTCATTTCATTTCATTTCATTTTATTTTATTTTATACCCTTACCTTTCATTTTGGAATCAATACTGTGTATTGGCTCCAAGGCAGATGAGTGGTAAGAGCTAGGCAATGGGGGTTAGGTGACTTGCCCAGGGTGACACAGCTGGGAAATGTCTGAGGCCAGATTTGAACCTAGGACCTCCCATCTCTAGGCCTGGCTCTCAATCCACTGAGCTACCCTGCTTCCCACCCCCCCCCCCTTTTGTATTTTATATTACACCACTTATCCACACCATAGCTACACACATCGTACCTAGAAAAATGAACGTAACATTTCTTTAGTGCTGTTCTGGGGATTTCTCAGTCTGATTGCCTCCTGCCTGTCCTCTCATCCATCTTCAATCTTTGGGGATGGGAAGAATAATTAAGAGAAATAGATACATGTCCAGGATGGGCTTTTCAAACAAACAAAAACCAAAACCAGGGCAAGTGTAGAGAGGTGAGGATCAATTTCCAGCTGTCAACACACCACTGAGATTTCATAGATGGTGCCAACACAGCCCTGATCCATTGAGGTCCCTGGCCTTTCTCACCACCTCAGCACATTGATCACCACAGCTCTGCAGCTATCTCAGCTCTGCTTTTATTGTACGTTGCCTAAACCGTCGTGCTAAAGGCTTCAAGAAGCAAACTGGCCACTTGCCCCATTAAGAGCTTTCGCTTTGCTTCTGACTATATGAAAGAAATGAGATGGAAGCATCCACTGGTATTATGAATGAGGAGAATCCCTAGCTAGAAGTCCTTTCCATGAGAATAACAAACAACTGGACAAAATGCCAGAGAAGTTGCGTTCATGTTCGCCATGAAAACCCACCACTCAGTTGGTTCTCACTTTGGTTGTCCTACAGTCTCAATTTCTCCTGTGACAGTTCTTATAGCCCCTCAGATTCCCAGAGAAATGAAACTCATAACAGCCCATGCCACAAATGTTATAATAGGATTGCCCATGAGTGTGACGATTCATGCTCCGTAGAGTGATTGACATATGCGGCCAGGGCACAGCTAACATCTTAGGCACATTCATATTATTTTGAATCGATATATCTCCTTTCTTCCAGGAAACTCAAAACATTTCACAAACCATATTCCATTAATCCTTTCAAAATCTCTGTGAAGTCAGCCTGTGGAAAATGGAGGTATTACTGTTTCACAGGTGGAGAAGCAGATTTAGCATAGAGGGAGTTAAGCAATTTCTTCAAATTCATGGAGTAAGTTTGTGACAAAATAAGATATTGAAAGCTGGATTTCTGATTCATTCATTAAATATGCACAGAAAAAAATGATTTATATATGTTAGTTTGACTGTCTACTGGTCAGGGTTGGGAGGAAGAGACAGGGAATATTTTATTGTAATTCGTTCTTTTCCTCTTTCTGGCTAAAAGCATATGCTGAAGAATAAGTGATTCTCTGTATTTTACTTATATTTCAGTTCCCCCCACTAAAGTCCTATGCATTAAAGTGTTGTGAAGATGATGCTTATTTCTTGAATACTGTGCCTAGAAAGCACAAGCCCCAGCAGATCCTAACAACCTGGTTAAATATGGATCCAGTGATGGATTATAATGGATTCAAACTCCATTTTGCAATTGAAATTGAAGCAAACAGAGGTTAAATGACTTGCCAAGAGTCACACATCTAGTACACGTCTGAGGTCTGGACTTCAGGCCAAGAGCCCTATCTACTGTGCCAACTAATTCTTCATAAATAAAACTATAAAGGTAGGCACAGGACATAGCACAATGCCTGGCATGTAGTAAATGCTGTATAACTGTTAGCTGCTATTTATCATCATCATCATTATATTATCATATTTTTGACAAGAACAGATAAGGATATAACTGTGATCAGAGTAATTGGAAAAGAAAGGAGAAGCTGGATTCTGGAAAACATTACCAAAACAGAATATACAGGACAAAACAATTATTTCTATGTGGGCAATAAGAGAGAAGGAAGAGCCAAAGGTCAGGAAACTGAATATCTTGAATGTAAATAAATAAGCTACAAAGAGTGTTAGGTTACTTGGAAGAAAAATGAACTCAGTTTTGGAAATGTTCATCATATGGGGAAAAGTGAATATTGTGGCAGAAATATATTTTTAATATTCTTATATTCATATATTTATATTACATATAGAATATAGCACTATAAATATGGGAAGAAATTGCACTAGAAATATAGATCTGGCAGTTTACTAGATGGTGGTAAGAATTGAAGAATGAAAAGTAGATGGATCCTATCGGAAAAGGGAAAAAGGGAATAAAAATAGAGCATTGGAGAACCATGTTAAGGGAATGGGAAGAGGTTAAAGAGTCAAAGAAAGAGCATTTAGGAAGGTAGGATGAAAAGTAGGAAACTTCTGCAATGTCCAAAGCCAGAAGAAGAGAATACAGAAGGAGGTTTCCTGTGTCAGATCCTACAGAAAGTTCAAGGAGGATGAAGACTGAGCAACAATGGTCATTCTATTATGTATAAAGTTCACAATAATAACCATGGAGAGTGAAGTTTCTATAGAATGATGGACCAAAGTTAGATTATAGGACATAGGGAACAAGTAAAGAGAAAGTAGTCAATAACATATACTAAATCTTTTATAAATTTTCACTGAAGAGGAAGAAAGAAAACGGTTTGATTTTGCTTTATTTTATATTTTCTGGAAATTGGAGGCCTATAAATATTATTAGACCAAGGGAATGGAGTTATAAAAAATGAGACTATTAAGACATTTGAGAGAGAAGATGATGGTGGAGGATCAAAATGGAAATGGGAAAAGACAGGATAGAGATGACACATAAAGGAGGTTGAATCATTCACTAGTTTACATGGAATTCCTACTTTACAAATGAGTAATTTTTTTTTCTTTGTAACCTTCTTGATTGTTTTAAAGATCTTGCTTCTGCCAGTTATAGTAAAGGTTGCTCTTCATTTTTCTGCTATAAAGATTCTCAGTCTTTTATTATTATTTTTGTTTATATCATTTTTCAACCTACTCTCTGCCCCTGCCATTTGAAATAATGCTGTATGGAATGTAATGTGTAATATCTAAGTTATGAGTACTAATATAGAGACAAGAGATTCAAGCAGACACCATTCCACATTTCACTTATTGGAAACACATTTGGAGACTAAATGGGAGCAAGAAACCAACTGTTCTGGTCCCTCATCCCTTGGGAAAAGAGAAGCAGAGTCAAACAGGGCACTTAAAGAACTCCATTTGTAGTCAATGAAAATCTGAAACTATTTAATGGCTCTCTCTTGCCTCCCCTTACACACTGCCCTCCTCCACCAGCACTCCACATCTGGTGAGAATACAGATGAGACAGTAGAACAACCAAGACAACCTTGACTTTCCCACACTTCCCTGTTGAAGACAGACTAGAGACTGGGCCAAAACTCTTATTTCTTTTAAGCTCCTGGGCCATTTCTCCTTTTGAGAGAAGCTTGAGCTCAAGAGGAAATACTGATTATGCCTAGCAATTGACAGCCTGAGCTCATGGCTCATTCCTATCCAAGCAAATTTTTCTCTCCAATGCTCATGCTCATATTCTTGTCATTTTATTCCTCTCTTTCTATGAAATACAATCTGGCAGCTGCTAAACCCTTGTTTGTATGATCATTGCTGGCATAGGTAGCGATAAAGGAAAGACTTGAATCTCTGTAAAAGGACAGGAATCTCAAATGCATTGGAGAAACGTTAAAATAATATTCTAAACACGTATAAGCTACAGCACATAGAAGGCCATATAACCAGAGAGAATAGTAAACAAACAAAAGGAAAGTAGAATCTTCTACTGATTAAGTGGGGACACCCACTTAAAGAGGAAGCCCCCTCCTAAGTGCTATAATGGGAAATAAACTCTCTCTGTCTCTTATGTAGAAAGGCTGTCTTTGTGTGACTCAAAGAGTAGCAGAATAAATATCTCTAGCTTTTTCTCCAAGGGAGATTTCCATTCCTGAAAGGAAGAGAAATCAGGAAGTTGGGACCAGAGTTCCTAGATCCAAAGCAAAGGGAAATTATTCTAAGTCTCTAGTGTAGCAAGCTGAGAATAGGGACATGATGAAGACTGCTAACTTTTTTTCAAGTTATCTTCTTGCCAGAGTCTTATTCTCTTTTCAATAATATGAAGTGGGGTTGGCATCATCTGTTTTCTCTCTTGAAGCTGAATTCCAGAATAACCTGAAGAGAATAAAAAGACTTAAAGCATTTTGAAGAGACTGAGGAGTCTCATTCTCTCCAGTTCCACCTTCATGCAAGCTTGGCCATTTTTCTCTCCCAATGAGGACAGAGTCCTATACAAATGGGCTGAAGGACTCATTATTACTTTATATTTTTATAAATATAATTTATATGTATAGTATAACATTATAGGTTACATTATGAATGGTTTTAAAAATGATTTTCACAATCACCATACACTTTTGTCATTATTTCTTTACTTATAAATAGTTCATCTGGCAATATACTAAATATAATTTTAGGGAGGTTTGTTCATCTCCTTCGTCAATGATACATTTTGAAAATTATATTTCGATTGGGGTCTAATGTTGATTAATTCTATCACTTAGTATATGGATTCTTGTTTTTCTCAATTTATTGGGAAACATAATAGAGTTTGAAAATGAGGGGTATTATTCAAATGTAAAAAAACAAAAGTACGTTGTTCTTTTTTCTTCAATTGATTCTGCTTATATTATAGGTTAATTTCCCCATGCATTATTCTTAAGATAATTATTTTGTTTATGTCTAAGAGGTTCTCTTCCTAATTCATTTGGTTAAATTTTTGTTAGCATGGAATAAGAACAAAGGTAATGGAAAAATATTAGAAGGAAGGGTAGGGAATGGGGTAGGAATATGTCAGGATGAGAAAACCACAGTGGATGAGGAAACCTTCAGGGTGAAACAGCAGCTGAGCTATGGTAGTGAAGTCTGGAGATTCCAAACCAGGACAGGAAGGAATGAAAGTTCGTTGGTCTTTGCCCTCCCTCAAATGAAGGATTTGGAAGTAACTCACTAATAGAAAAAGGTGACTACAAAAGTCATAGGAATTGATAGAACTTCCAAACAGAGGAGGCTGCTGTGGCACATGGAGAAAATTCTGAAACTCAGGGGTGGAACATGGAGGAGAATGAAGATATGGCTGACCTGTTTACTTTCCTTAAAATGGAAATTCTGAGAAGAGAGTAAGAACTCAATTCATTCAATCACAACTGAATACTCTTGATTTTGTCTGAACAGGAAGGAGTACAAGCAATGTCTTTCCTTCTAAGGATCAGAAAAGGAAATTAATTGTATTTACATTAAATCTAAATGGATGAACTCTCATATTCATACAAACTGTCTTGTTCATATATCCAGGTCCTTTCTGGGATTTCAGTCCTGCAAAGGAGACCAAAAATGATTGATCAGACAGGTAAGAGGAGAACCAAGGAAGAAGGGTCCAGAAAACGCAAGGAAGAGACAGTATTCACAAGAAAAGATGGTCAATAGTTCTAGATACTACAAACTGATCCCAAAGTGTAAGGCTTGAGAAAAAGTCTTGGGATTTACTGGTAGAGATATGATTAGAGAACTTAAAAAATTTTTTATATTTATTTTAATTACAAATTTTCACATAAGTTTTACAAAGTTATATGATTTATGTTGTCTTCCTCCCTTCTTCCCTTGCCCCTCTGGAAGCTGACAAGTAATTCAATTTGGGTTGTACCTGTATTATCAAACAAAACATTTCCATATTATTCATTTTAAGTGAATATATGATTATTGATCTTGAAGATAATAGTTTTAGCTGAGTGTCAGGATTTGTAGCATATTGCAAGGGATTAAAAGGTAAACAAGAGAATAGGAACCATTTTCTTCTCTGAAGAGTAAAAAAGGTTCCAGTTGTGATAATTTAACCATAATTGACAATAAAAATATTAGAAGTTCAAGTCTATTTCTTATTGGGCATATAATCCTCCACTGCCTAGCCCTTACCACTCTTTTGCCTTCAAACCATACACAATATTGATTCTAAGATGGGAAGTAAGGCTAAAAAAATCTTATTGGGAATACTTTCAATTTATCTGCATTACAGACACTTGCTGATGGTTTTAGATAAATAGTATTTATTTAATAATCCTATCCCTTAAGGGATAGAAAAGAAAAGATCCATTTATTCCTGTTTTCTAGTGTTTTTTGTTAGGAATGGGTGTTGTATTTTGTCAAAGGCTTTTTCTGCATCTATGGAAATAATCATGTGATTTCTGTTAGTTTTGTTGTATTTTTATTTTTTATATTATATATATTTATATTTTTTTATTTTATTATATCTGTATCTATAACTATAGTTATATTAAACTATACTGATATTTTCCTAATCTTAAAGCAGCCTTGAATTCCTGGTATAAATGCCATCTGAGCATAGTGAACAATGTGTCATATATTGCTGCAGTGTCTTTGATAGTATTTTATTTAAAATATTTGCATCAATATTAAATAAGGAGATTGGTTTATAATTTTCTTTTCCTGCTTTTGGTCTTTCTGGATTAAGTTTCAACACCATATTTGTGTCATAAAAAGAATTTGATAGGACTTTTTCTTTTCCTATTTTGCCAAATAGTTTGTATAATATTGTGAATAATTGTTCTTTAAATGTTTGATAGAATTCACTTGTGAATCCATCTGACTCAGGAGATTTTTTTCTTTTGGAATTCATTGATGGCTTATTCAATTTCTTTTTCTGAGATGGGATTATTTAAATATTTTATTTCCTCTTTTGTAAATCTGGGCAATTTATATTTTTGCAAATATCACTTAGATTGCCAGATTTATTGTCATATAATTGGGCAAAATAGTTCCTAATAATTGCTTTAATTTCCTCTTTATTAGAGATGAATTCACCTTTTTAATTTTTTAATACTGGCCATTTGATTCTCTCCTTTTTTAAAACAAAATTAACCAATGTTCTATGTACTTTATTTTTTCACAAAACCAACTTCTAGTTTTGATTAGTTTAATAGTTATTTTACTTTCACTTTTATTAATTTCTCTTTTGATTTTTAGGATTTCCCATTTAGTTTTTAACTAAGGATTTTTAATTTGTTCTTTCTCTAGATATTTTTAGTTGCATGCCCAATCATTGTACTTTTCTCTATATTCTTGATATAATCATTTAAGGATACAAAATTTCCCCTAAGTACTGCGTTAACTATATCCCATAAATTTGAATATATATATATATATATTTTTTCTAGCTCTGTCAAGTAAGCATTTATTAAGCTGGTAGGGTATATTGTCAGACACTGTGCTAATATCTGTGGTTAAAAAAAAAGAACTCCAAAAAAGTAGTCTTTGCTTTCAAAGAGCTCAGAGTCTAATGAAGGGGACAAATTTGGATATATTGTCTCATCATTGTCATCCTCTTTAATGAAATCATTGATTAGTGTTATAATTTGTTCTTTGATACACCATTTTTGAAAAATTAGTGTATTTAATTTGATTAATTTTAAATTTTTCTTTCCTTGAGCCTTTATTGATTACAATTTTTATTGCATCATGATCTGAAAAGTTTGTATTTATTATTTCTGCTTTTCTGAATTTGGTTGTGAACTTTTGTGCCCAGTTTTTGTATATGTCCCATGTACTGATGAAAAGAGGGTATATATTTTTTTGTATCCCCATTAAATTTTCTCCACATATCTATTAAATCTAACTTTTCTAGAATTTATTCACTTATTTTGCTTCTTCATTGCTGATTTTTTGGTTATATTTATTTAGTTCTGATAGGGGAAATCTGAAGTTACCCTACCAGTATTGTTTTACTGTCTATTGCCTCCTTAAACTCCTTTAAACATTTGGATGCTACACCATTTGGTGCATGTATGTTGAGTACTGATATTTCTTCATTGTCTATATGACTTGTTATCAAGATGTAATTACCTTCCTTACTCTTTTAATCAGATCTATTTTTGTTTTAGCTTTGTCTGAGATCACAATTGCTGCTCCTTTTTTTTTTTTGTTTTAATTTCAGTTGCAGCCCAATAGATTCTGCCTTATCTTTATTCTGTATCTGCCTGCCTCAAATATGTTTACAAGAAAAAACATATGGTACGATTCTGAATTCTGGTTTTTAATCCACTCTGCTTTTGCCTTCTGTTTTATAGCTGTGTTCATCCCATTTACATTCACAGTTATAATTACCATCTATCTATTCCCCTTTATCTTATTTTCCCTTTTTAATTCTGAACTTTCTCCTTTTACTCTGTTTCCCCAAACAAGTGTTTATCTTTTAATCAACCTACATATTTCCCCTCTTTTATTATTCCACTTCCCACCACCTTATTTCCCTTCTTCTTCTCAATAGTATCTTTTAATTACACCGTCCCCAAATCCCTCCTTTTTTATATTACTCCCCTCCCTACCACCATCTTTCATATTCCCCCCTCTGTTTCTCTATAGGGTAAGATAGGATTCTATACTCTAATGTCTGACTGTTATTCCCTCTCTTAGCCAATTCCAGTCAAAGTGAATTTTAAGTATTGCCTATCACCACTTTCATCCTCCCCTCCTCTATAATAGTTTTGTTCCCATGCCTCTTTATGTGATATAATTTATTCAATTTTACCTCTCTTTTTCCATTTCTCTCAATCATTTTCTTTCCCCCCAAATTGATTTTTTCCATGTTGTCTTAAACAGCTTACTGTCATACCCTTTGTCTGTGTATACTCCTTCCAAGTACTCTGATAATGATACAAATTTTAAGTTACAAATATTATTTATATATGTAGGAATATAAAAAATTTGACCTTATTGAATTCCTTAGATTTTTTCTTTCTTATTTAAATTCTTATGCTTCTCTTGAATTTTATATTTGGACATCAAATTTTCTGTTTAGGTCTGGTCCTTTCATTGGAAATCCTTGGAAATCTTGTTTTTTAATGACCATTTTTCTCCTCAAGGAATATAGATAGTTTTGATAGGTAAATGATTCTGAATTGCAACCCTTGCCTTCCAGAATATCATATTTTCTGATCCTTGAATATAGAATAGGCTAGATCCTATGTAATCCTGTCTAGGACTCCATGATATTTGAATTTTTTCTTTCTGCATGATTACAGTATTTTTTTTCCCCTTGGCCTAGGAACTCTTGAATTTGGCTATATATTCTTGGGAGTTATCATTTAGGGATTTATTATAGGAGGTGATGTGTAGATTATTATAATTTCTGTTCTATCCTCTTGTTCAAGAATGTCAAGGCAGTTTTTAAAATAATTTCTTATAATATGATGTCTAAACACTTTTTTTATCATGACTTTTAAGTAGTTCAATAATTCTTAGATTGTCTCTCCTGAATCTATTTTTCAGATCAGTTATTTTTTCATTGAACTATTTCATGTTTCTTTCTATTTTTCTTGCTTTAATTTTGTTTTGTTGTTTCTTGATGTTTCATGAAGTCATTTGTTTCTATTTACCCAATTTTAATTTTTAAAGGCTGATTTTTCTCCATGACCTTTTGAATCTCCTTTTCAATTTCATCAGTTCCACTTTTCATGGAATGCTTTTCTTCCTGGGATTTCCCCCTTTTTTCACTTGACCAATTTTGTTTAATTAATTTTAAAAAATTTAACAGCTTAAAAGCTGTTATTTTTTTTATTACTTTAATTTCTTTTTTCCATTTTCCTTCCACCTCTTTGACTTTTGAATTCCTTTTTGACCTCTTTCAGCACCTGAGACCAATTCCCATTTTTCTTTGAAGTTTTGTACAGGGTTTCTTTGATTTTTACTGTGTCCTACTAAGTCTGTGCCTTGCTCTTTTTTGTCCCAATAAAATATTTTCTAATTAGATGCTTCTTTTGCTTTTTGCTCATTTTCCAAGCCTTTTTATTTGGTCTTTTACTTATATTTAAAAGGTTTACTTTGTTTTCTGGTTAGAGTGTATACTCTCTCAAATGTCAGTTTCTCCTTATTGATACCCTCAGTTCTCTTTTTCTGCAAATTTCAGCTCTTAGGTAGTATGATGGCCCATGGTCTGGGAATTCTGAAATCTTCCAATTCAGTTCTCTCTAGGAACTTCTAAGGACTTGCAGGACTCAGCACTGTGAGCTATTTTTCCCTGGGGCTAAGGGCTTCACCAAAGGCTTGAATGGGCCAAGCACTATTGACTTCAGGGCTCACTGCAGACTTGTGCCAGCCCTTGGGATTTTTAGGGGTGGGAGTGGGATGCTCTGCTGTTGCCTTAAATAGGATACTGTGGTCTCGAAGTTGACTTGGTCCAGGTTCAGAACCTAGTGTATGTAGTAGGTGGAGTGTGGATGGCCCGAAATCCTCAGTGTGCAGTTTTACTTTCAGTTCCCTCATACGCAGGGAAAATAGATCCTCTCAGCCTACCTTTCAAGTTGTTTTCTGCAGGAGAGTTACTTCCCTCCATCCCCTTATTGGTTCTGTGATGCCTGACATTTTGAGGCACTATTTCATGGTGGGTTTGAGAGGATTCTCAGAGCAGTTTCAGCTTTAACTGCTACTAAGCTGCCATCTTGACTCCCCCTCTTCTGGAATCCACATTTTAGAAAGGATGAGTAAGAAATGCAATATGGCTATCAAAAATAGACCAGGTTAGTGACAGGTGACCTGGGTCCATGACAAAGGAGGTTGAAGGAATTAGGCATGTTTAACTTGGAAGACAGATAACTTTATGTAGACATAATATATTTCTTTAAGTATACCACACATAAGGAGGGTATCTTTGAAAAGAGAACTAACAACAATGGATAAAAATTAAAAGTGAAAAAAAAATTAGGTGCAGCATGAAGAAAGAAACTTACTCTTAAATGTTATCAAAAGTAGAATAGATTGCCTTGGGATGAAATGGGATTTTCATCTTAGAAGTTTTCAAATAAAATGTGAATGACCACTTGTCTGAATGGTTCCTGGATGGGACTGTATTATTTTTGAGGCACTTTGTAGGTCTTATATTTAATACTTGGATGTCGGATCAAGTACTTTGATCCTCCCAGCAATTCTGGGAGGTAGGTGCTATTATTACCCCAGTTTTGCAGATTAGAAACCTGTGGCAGGCAGAGGTTAAGTGATTTGCCCAAGGTCACACATCAAGTGCTCAGTTCAGGTCTTTCTCACTTCAGGTACAGAACGTTCTCCACTATGCAACCTATATTCCAACTAGAAGGCCACCTGATCTCTTAGGCTGGGAATACTATAACAACATAACTAATACCTTATGTTTTGATTTGGGAATGGCTAACTGAGTAAAGGTGGGTGTGTTTGATTTAGTTTTCATCATTAACATAACTTGATCATTTTAAAAGGATAGTCATCTTCCAAATATTTGATTTATCATCCATTCATACTTCAAGTTATTTTGTACTTGCATAATATGTTATAACTTTCAGAATGACCAAAGAATGAAAATTTCAGAATTGTCATTTATAAACCTAATTAGAGAAAATATTTAACCAGATTAAGAAACATCTTGTAACCTTCTGGGTTGGGTTGTCACTTCATAAAATATGTTCTTCTCAGGGTTATGGCTGAAGATCCTATAATGGCCAATTCAGTGCAGATGCTGAATTTAATAGCATACATTTTTAGGACAAGAGAAATCTTTAATTTGTGGAGAAAAAAGCAGAATCATCAGCCAATAAGCTGTCTAAATGATGAACTAAACAGTCATTAGTTAAATGTGACATCAAATTAATGATTTTAAAAGGCAAAATTGCAAATGCATGTTTTTTTTAATGTATTTTTACATTAGATTCTCATGCATTTTATCCTGTAGTTAAGTATTCATGTATTTATCATCATGTTACTTAAAAAGAATTGTCATTTAGTACTAACACTTTATCAAATCTAGATAGTCATTGCTACTTCCTTTGTTCTTTCAGGGTACATTAGTAATTATTGTGACATATTAATTTCTATTAGCTATTCAAAGTTGATGGCCTTCCAGTATTTTTTCCCTAAGTTAACCAGCACCATTTCTACAATGGTTAAAAATTGAAAATGTGGCATCTCCTCTACACAAAATTAAATAAAAGGAAATTTTAAAAAGATTTGTAGAGGAAAGAAGGGAGATATTCTTATTCTTCCACTCCTTATAATCCCTGACTCAAAATGGAATTTGTCAGATGACATAGAGGAAAATACTGGAAGAATCAGGCTTTGTAAATTTTCATAAATATGAAAATGAACTCTGGGTATCTGTGGTAGATCCTTTTAGAATGACCTACACTGACTCAAGTAGAGGGATAAAAAATGTCCATGACAGTAGGATCCCAGCTAAAGGAAATAACCCAGGAAACTTCAAGCAGGGTATATCCTGGAACTTCAGGAAGGGTGTGTTTCTTCACTTAGAGCCTAAGCCCAGAGGCAAGAGAAATAGTCTAGGCAAACAAAAACCCATTCATCCTCTTAAGTCCCTGCTGGCTTAAAAATTAAAAAAGAAAACTCAATATAATCAAAGAGGAAATAAAGAAAATTATTAGTAATTATTTTATTATTTCCTGAAAGACTGATGACTTGTATTAATACACATAAAAATAAAAAATACCTTAAAATACCCAAACAACCCAATATTAAAAAAGAATGATGACTTCCGGTCAAGATGGCAGCTTAGAGAAAGCTAAAGTTCAGATCTCCGGAAACCCTTCCCTACCGAACTCAAACCATATGCTACTAAGGTACCGAAATTCAAAACGAATAATAGCATAGACCCCAGGAATCCTCCTCCTGGACATAGACCTGGATCAAAAGGTACGGCCCACCCAAAAGCCAGAACACGGGATCACTCAGACCTAAGGGGTAGGCAGAAGGAAGGTCCCAAGACCCATCCCCCCAACCCAGAGCACTGAGTCCGAGGCAGCAGAGGGAACCTCAGAGCCTCAGGGCCGGCTATTCTGAAGGCCAATTCCTGAAAACAACCTGACCCAGTCACGGGGGCACCCAGAGAGCAGAGAAACAGAGAGATGGGTGGAGCCTGCAGCCCCCTGGCTGGATCCTTCCATCTGAGTCTCATGGAAGGTCCCTGCCTCAAAGCATACTCAGTTCAACCCAGAGAAAGTTAATCTTATCAGGAGCCCTCAGAGCTCCGGGAAGCCTCGACCCTTCACCCCTCAGAGTGCTGGCTCTCCTGGCCGGCTAAGGCACAGAAACAAACACCCCGCGGAAAGAGCCAAGCCAGGCTCAGAGCTTGGAAGTAAGGCAACGGAGAAGCATCGGGAGGGAATTGAGGAGGGCAGTAACACGGAAACACTAGCAATTCCTGGCTTCCCCGGGAAGACAGAACAACAACTGCGTAGAACAGACAATCTGCCTAGGGCTAAAACCTCTGAACACTAGACAGAGATAAGAAAAGCTAGTCCTCCCCAATCATATAGAGATGGCAAACTGCACAGAAGCACAAAAGCCCCCAAATTCCAAGAAAAACAAGGAGAAGGGGGTGACTTTGGACACATTTTATGGAGCAAAAATATAAAATACAGAGGAGATAGAAGAGGAAACACAAGCAAATGCTCCAAAACCTTCCAAAGGAAATGGAAACTCTCCACAAACCCATGAAGAATTTGAATCGGAAAGGATCAAAAAGATGGAAGCCCTCTGGGAGGAAAAGTGGGAAATAATGCAAAAGAAATTCACGCATCTACAAAACCAGTTTGACCAAAGTGAAAAGGAAAACCAGGCTTTAAAAGTCAGAATCAGGCAACTCGAAGACAACGAGCAAGAATTAATAAAGCAAAGCCAAAAGACCAAGAAATTAGAAGAGAACATAAAATATCTCACTGACAAGGTGACAGACTTGGAAAATAGAGAAAGAAGAGATAATTTAAGAATAATTGGACTTCCATAAAAGCCAGAAATAAACAGCAAACTCGACATCGTAATACAAGGTATAATCAAAGAAAATGGCCCAGAGATTCTAGAACAAGGGGGCAATACAGCCACTGACAGAGCTCACAGAACACCCTCTACACTAAATCCCAAAAGGCAACTCCCAGGAATGTAATTGCCAAATTCCAAAGCTTACAAACAAAAGAAAAAAATCCTACAAGAAGCCAGAAAAAGACAATTTAGATACAAAGGAATGCCAATCAGGGTCACACAAGACCTTGCAAGTTCCACTCTGAATGATCGTAAGGCATGGAACATGATTTTCAGAAAGGCAAGAGAGCTAGGTCTTCAACCAAGAATCAGCTATCCATCAAAACTGACTATATACTTCCAAGGGAAAGTATGGGCATTCAACAAAATAGAAGATTTCCAAGTTTTTGCAAAGAAAAGACCAGAGCTCTGTGGAAAGTTCAATATTGAAAATCAAAGAGCATGGAATACCTGAAAAGGTAAATATGAAGGAAAGGGAAAGGGAGAAAAAATGTTATCTTTTTCTTTTACTCAAACTCTCTTCTATAAAGACTACATTTATATCATTCTATATATACTAATATGTGGGGGAAATGTAATGTGTAAATAGGGGGAAAAGAAAGACCAAATAGAATAATCGTTCTCACACAAAGATTCACAAGGGAAGGGGAGGGGGAAAAAAACTCCTATAAGAAGGAGAGGAAGAGAGTTTTTACTTAAACCTTACTCTCAGGGAAATCAACTCTGAGAGGGAAGAACATCCACATCCATTGGGGTCTTGAATTCTATCTTACCCAACAAGGGAAAGGAGAAGGGAAAACCAAGGGAGGTAGTGGGGAGGGAACACAAAAAAGGGAGGGAAGAAGAGCGGGGAGGGGAGGGAACAAAAAGGGAGGGACCAGAAAGGGAAACATATAAAGGGAGGGGACAAGGGCGACTGATTTAAAGTAATTCACTGGACTAAAAGGTAGAGCTGAAGAAGAAAGGTTAGAATTAGGGAAGGATATCAAAATGCCAGGGAGTCCACCAGTGACAGTCATAACTTTGAATATGAATGGGATGAACTCACCCATTAAATGTAGATGAATAGTAGAATGGATTAAAATCCAAAACCCTACCATATGTTGTCTTCAAGAAACACACATGAGGCGGGTAAATACCCACAAGGTCAGAATTAAAGGATGGAGTAAGACCTTCTGGGCCTCAACTGACAGAAAGAAGGCAGGAGTGGTAATCATGATATCTGATAAAACCAAAGCAAAAATAGACCTGATCAAAAGGGATAGGGAAGGTAATTATATTTTGTTAAAAGGGACTTTAGATAATGAGGAAATATCACTAATCAACATGTATGCACCAAATAATATAGCACCCAAATTTCTAATGGAGAAACTAGGAGAATTGAAGGAAGAAATAGACAGTAAAACCATATTAGTGGGAGACTATGGCTATGGGAGGTGGGAGGGGAGGGAAATAAAATGATCTTTGTCTTTAATGAATAATGCTTGGAAATTATCAAATAAAATATTATAAAATAAAAAAAAAGAATGAATCACAAATGAACTACCCTGTCTCATTTTTAATGTTAATGATATGTTTTTTACTTAAATCAAAGTGAAAGAAATCAGAGAAAGAAAGCTAATTCCAATATTCCTAATGAACATTGGCACAAAAATTTAAATAAAATATTAGCACTCATATTATAACAAAAATTGAGAAAGTACATAAACCATGTTTGTATTTATACTAGTTGAATGATTGGTTCAACATGTAGAAGACTATAAATATAACATGTTATGGGTATATAACTTGAATCCCAAAGCGCATTGGTATGGGAATTTCTCTTCATTGGTAGAAATCAATGCCTTGTTTCTACATAAGAAAAGGAATAGAATTAGAGACTAGAAACCATATTCTTAAAATATTTTTGGCTTCTTCAAGCTTTTCCATCTCCTTAGGTTTCAGGTGCTTCTGACTTTCAGCATCTAAGAGGGAAGATGAATGATGTGAACCTGAAATGAGGGAAAATAAGACTCTGGGAAGAAAAATGATTTGAAAAGAGCTGACAGTGTCCATTATGTCCTTATCCCCAACTCGCTACACTAGAGACTTGAGGGAATTTCCCTTTTACTTGAGTTCTGGGACTCTCTCTTTCCTGTTTGGATTTACTTCACTCCCCAAACCCCTTCACTCTGTATTATTTAACATATTTTCCTATTTATACTTCCTCTAGTTTCTGTTTTGATATCTATTTGAATTAATGGTCTTCTTTGCTAACTGCTATGTGTATTCACTGTAAAACTTGTACTTGGTGGAAAGGGAGTCTACTTTCATTCTTTGGGTTTTTTTAATCAATTCTTAAAATGATTGATCATGAAAAATTATGTCCCTAATTAAAAACGTGCCAATCTCATGACAATGCTAGTTAGATTTAAATTGGATGGAAAAGTAAAGGCTAGTTATATTGTTTATGCCTCTTAAAATATAAAGTGATATGTAGATATACATATATATATATATAATTTTTGTATTCCCATGAGAAAACATGTAAGTATCAATGTAAATGTTATATATTAATTTCACTGAATGGCAACAATTGCTTCCTTTATATAGTGCTTTCTAAGCTTTCTAAGTGTCCCTGATTGAATACTCTGGCATTATACTCTGCCCATTAAAGTTCTATGAAGCCAAGACTTCATTTAGAGTAGTTTAATAACCAGTTTAACTCAATTTAAAGGACAAAATCAAATGCCATGACTTCTTTATTATTACATTTATACAAAACTCCAGTTACAACATATAAGGCATAATAATGCAAGTTTCCCAACACAAGGAAACCATGCAAAACTCTCTGGTGTCTTTGCAGGTTGGATACCTACTTCCATCCTTCCTCATTAGGTGCTCTCTATGGTCTATAAGAAACTTGGTTAACATACAGAAGCTTGGTAGCTTACAAGTCCCGGCATAGGAAATGCTCAATAATTTCTCTCTCAAACTTTATGATCATGGACCAGTCATGCAGATGGCGTGCCTATGGGCAAATAATGCATCAAGTTGAACATTCACAATGAAATACCCTTTATCAATGAAACCTATATAAGTAGTTTTTAGTTAGGAAGCTTGCTTTTTTTTTTCTTATTACATGAATGAAAATAAAAAATAAAATAAAT
Source organism: Monodelphis domestica (assembly GCF_027887165.1). NCBI lineage: Eukaryota > Metazoa > Chordata > Mammalia > Didelphimorphia > Didelphidae > Monodelphis > Monodelphis domestica. The sequence goes on along the minus strand of NC_077233.1, from coordinate 241,641,937 downwards.
AGAAAATAAAAAGGAAAGGGTGGTGTGTATGTATGTATGTGTGTATGTGTGTATGTGTTTCTTTTAAGGTGGAATTGTGTACTGTGTATATATTTTTTCCTAACAGGTGTACAACTGAGGTTAGATTCAGGAAAACCAGTTACAATTCCTCACTCTAACATCTACTTACATTCAAGTATTTACTTTATACTAGAAGAATAAACCTATTTCAATATTTTGTTTTGTTTGTTTTTGGTAGGGGGTGTGGTGGTAGATTATTGGAAGATAGATTTATACTAGTTTAAATCCATCCACCCTAATGAAATGTGATCTCCACGTGGTCCAGGAGTTTATACTTCATTATATTTTTATATATTTTTCATATTTTATATATATTTATATTTCCAATTTCTTACTAAAGGGCCTTCTATAAACTACATGAAAAACAAATATTTGTCAAATTAAACTGAACAATCAAATACAAGATTTCAAATAGCCAAGTATAATAACAACTAGTAAAGTTCATTTATAATCCTTACATTATGTAAGAAAGTTTGAAGTATGTGATTCTACATTCCTCATAATGTATCTTTCAGTGTCCTAATGTAACATTTCCTGAAGTATAGTTATATGAGAGAATAAATACTTGGACCAGAGTGTTTGAAGATATTTAAAGAAATTAAAAATATGAGATGGAACCCAGGTGCTATCCAAAAGCAGAACAATTGACTTTTGAAGCCAGTTAAGGTCATCCAGAAGTTTATATTTTTTGTTGTTCAGCTAAGTCTAGGCCATGTGCTGCCCTACATATTATATCTTTTTTTTCAACTATGAATCCCAGAGTTGCTTCTGCTGGAAGAAAAACAGGGACAAAGAAAGTATTATCAGAGAAATTGCCAGCTTCAATAAACCAGACTGATAGTCACATTAACCAAAAGAAATGTTATTTTTTAAACAAAGGAAAATTGAGTCAGACTGCTCTGAGCACTGTTTTCATTCTACCTGGTCCAGATACATACATTTATAAGTTTATGGAGGGAGTTTTCTGTTAAGGGAGAAAAATCTATCAAGAATAATAGAGGAGACTTCTGGTCAAGATGGCAACTTAGAGGCAGCAAAAGTTCAGACCTCTGAAAACCCTTCCTTAGTGATCAAAAACTGAATGTTCCTAGGTCACCAAAATTCAAACTGAACAACAGGACAGAGCCGGGGAACCCTCCTCCTGGACTCGGATCAAAAGGTACACCCCCCCAAAAGCCAGAACCCTAGATCACTTGGATCTAAGGGGTAGGCAGAAGGAAAGTCCCAGGACTCATCCCCCCCAACCCAGAGCGCTGAGCCTGCGGCAGCAGCAGGAACCTCAGGGCCAGCAAAAGGGCCTCAGAGCTGGCTATTCTGAAGGACCCACCTTGAAAGCAACCTGAGCCAGTTTCGGGGGCGCACAACACAGACGGCAGGGAAACAGAGTGATATGTGGGGGGAGCCTGTAACCCCCTGACTGGGTCCTTTCATCTGAGTCTCACCAAAGGTCCCTCTTTCAGGGCAAATCCAGTCCACACCAGCTGAACATAATCCCATCAGGAGCCCTCAGAGCAGAGGGAAGCCAGGACCCATCCCCCCTTAGAGTGCAGGGTCTTCTGAAAGAACAGAAACCTCAGGGCCGGCAAAGGCACTGAGGTATCTTGCGGACAGTGCTGTGCCAGGCTCAGAGCATGGAAGTAAGGCAGCGGAGAAGCAACTGGAGGGAACTGAGAGCAGTAACACCCAAAATACCGACAGGCAGGGGAGGGCATACCCTGGGCTTTCCTGGGAAGACAGAGCAGTTGTGGAGAATGGACAATTTGCCTGAGTCTAAAGCCTTGGACCATCAAACAGATACACGAAGAGCCAGTCCTCCTCACTCAGATAGAGATGGCAAACAGTACAGAAGTACAAAAGCCTCCAAACACCAAGTAAAGCAAGAAGAAGGGGGTGACTTTAGACTCATTTTATGGAGCAAAAATACAAAATACAGAGGAGATAGAAGAGGAAACACAAGCAAGTGCCTCGAAACCTTCCAAAGGAAATGAAAATTCTCCACCTCTTGAAGAATTTAAATAGGAAATTATCAAAAATATGGAAGCCTTCTGGGAAGAAAAATGGGAAACAATCCAAAAGGAACTAAACAATCTGAAGCATGAAAAAACGCAACTACAGAAACAGCTTAACCAAACTGAAAAGGAAAACCAGGCTTTAAAGGTCATAATCAGGAAACTGGAAGACAATGATCTTGCAAAAGAGCAAGAATTAATAAAGCAAAGTCAAAAGACTAAGAATTTAGAAGAGAACATAAAATATCTCACTGACAATGTGACAGACTTGGAAAATAGAGGAAGGAGACACAATCTGAGAATAATTGGCCTACCAGAAAAGCCAGAAATGAATAATAATCTCGAATTCATAATACAAGATATAATCAAAGAAAACTGCCCAGAGATTCTAGAACAAGGGGGCAATACAGGCATTGAAAGGGTTCACAGAACACCCTCTACAATAAACCCCTAAAAGACAATCCCCAGGAATGTAATTGCCAAATTCCAAAGCTTATAAACAAAAGAAAAAAATCTTACAAAAAGCTAGAAAAAGACAATTTAGATATAAAGGAATACCAATCAGGGTCACACAAGACCTTGCAATTTCCACTCTGAATAACTGTAAGGCATGGAACATGATTTTCAGAAAGGCAAGAGAGCTAGGTCTTCAACCAAGAATCAGCTATCCAGCAAAACTGACTATATACTTCTAGGGGAAAGTATGGGCATTCAACAAAATAGAAGATTTCCAAGTTTTTTGCAAAGAAAAGACCAGAGCTCTGTGGAAAATTTGACATCCAGACACAAAGAGCAAGGAATACCTGAAAAGGTAAATATAAAGGAAAGGGAAAAGGAGAAAAATGTTATCTTTTTCATTTATTAAAACTCTCTTCTATAAGGACTGCATTGATATCAATTTATATATATTCATATGTGGGGAAAATGTAATGTGTAACTCTCAAAAATTTTGTGCATCATTAGAATAGTAAGAAGAATCATGCATAGGGAACATAGTGGGCATCAAGATGATATGGAGAAAGGAGGGATGTAGTAGAGGTGAGCCTCGTCTTCCCCAACTTGGGCTCCAGTAGTCAAGGATGTGGGTTGAACTTTGTACAACCTACCCAGCTGCCTGTTCAAGATTGGAATAGTCAGCATAAAGGAGGTAAGATAACAACTGTGAGAAACTTGTTTTTCTGCCCTTTTTTGGAGTCCTCTTGGTTCCTCCTGGTGCCTGGCAGGTAACGTCATGAATTCCTATGGATTTGCCCATTTATAGTTCCTGCTGGTGCTTGGCTGTAAGATCATACATTCCTGTGGTTTTTACCTTTAAATACTTTGTATGAAGCAAATACACTTTGTCATTATGCATTTCACATAGTGTCTGGTATTATTCATTACTCTTCATTTTCGTTACCCCAAGTAAGGTCATATAGGACTGGCCAACCCTGTGATGGAGTCTTACAGGGGGATAGAAAAGGAAAAAAAAAAACTAAATAGAATAATCTTTCTCACACAAAGATACACATGGGAAGAGGAGGGGAAGATTTCTCCCATAAGAAGGAGAGGAAGAGAGTTCTTACTTAAACCTTACTCTCAGTGAAATCAACTCTGAAAGGGAAGAGCATCTAGATCCATTGGGATATTGACTTTTTTCTTACCCAATAGGGTAAGGGAGAAGGGAAAACCAAGGAGGGTAGGGGGGGAGGGAACATAAAAAGGGAGGGAAAGAGAGGGGGTAGGGGGAGGGAACAAAAAGGCAGGGGCTAGAAAGGGAAACATATCAAGGGATAGGATTAGGGGACTGATTTAAAGTAAATCACTGGTTTCAAAGGTTATAGCTAAAGAAGAAAGGTTAGATTGAGGGGAGGATATCAAAATGCCAGGGAGTCCAAAAGTGACAATCATAACTTTGAATGTAAATGGGATGAACTCACCCATAAAACATAGACAAATAGCAGAATGGAATAGAATCCAAAACCCTAACATATATTGTCTTCAAGAAACACACATGAGGTGGATAGACACTCACAAGGTCAGAATTAAAGGATAGAGTAAGACCTTCTGGGCTTCAACTGATAGTTGCAATCATGATATATGACAAAGCCAAAGAAAAAAATAGACCTGGTTAAAAGGGATAGGGAAGTTAACTATATTTTGTTAAAAGGAACCTTAGATAATGAGGAAATATCAATAATCAACATGTATGTACCAAATAGAATAGCACCCAAATTTCTAATGGAGAAACCAGGAGAATTGAAGGAAGAAATAGACAGTAAAACCATATTAGTGGGAGATTTGAACCAACCACTATCAAATTTAGACAAATAAAATTAAAAAATAAATAAGAAAGAGGTAAAAAAGTGAATGAAACCTTAGAAAAATTAGAGTTAATAGATATATGGAGAAAAATAAATAAAGACAAAAAGCTTCTTCTCAGCACCACATGGCACATTCACAAAGATTGACCATATACTAGGTCACAGAAACATGGCATACAAATGCAGTAAAGCAGAAAGAATAAATGCAGCCTTTTTAGATCATAAGGCAATAAAAATATTGATCAGTAAGGGTACATGGAGAACCAAGTCAAAAATTAATTGGAAATTAAATAATATGATACTCCAAAATCAGTTAGAGAAAAAATCATAGAAACAATTAATAAACTGCCTAGACAAACAGAAGAAGAAATAGAATTCTTAAATAATCCTATATCAGGAAATGAAATCCAACAGGTCATCAAAGAACTCCCTAAGAAAAAATCCTCAGTGCGTGATGGATTCACAAGTGAATTCTATCCAACATTCAAAGAACAGCTAATCCCAATATTATACAATATATTTGACATAATAAGCAAAGAGGGAGTTCTACCAAACTCCTTTTATTACACAAACATGGTACTGAACCCAAAGCCAGGCAGGTCAAAAACAGAGAAAGACAATTATAGACCAATCTCCCTAATGAATATAGATGCAAAAATCTTAAATAGGATATGAGCAAAAAGACTCCAGCAAGTGATCCGAAGGGTTATTCTCTATGATGAAGTAGGATTTATACCAGGGATGCAGGGCTGGTTCAATATTATGAAAACCATCCACATAATTGACCATATCAACAAGAAAACCAACATAAATCACATGATCATTTCAATAGACGCAGAAAAAGCCTTTGATAAAATACAACACCCATTCCTATTAAAAACACTAGAAAGCATAGGAATAGAAGGGTTGTTCCTAAAAATAATAAACAGTATATATCTAAAACCATCAGCTAATATCATCTGCAATGGGGTAAACTAGATGCATTCCCAATAAGATCAGGAGTGAAACAAGGATGCCCATTATCACCTCTATTATTTGACATTGTACTAGAAACTCTAGCAGTAGCAATTAGAGAAGAAAAAGAAATTGAAGGCATTAAAATGGGCAAGGAGGACACCAAGTTATCGATATTTGCGGATGACATGATGGTCTACTTAAAGAATCCTAGAAATTCAACCAAAAAGCTAATTGAAATAATCAACAACTTTAGCAAAGTTGCAGGATACAAAATAAATCTGCATAAGTCATTAGCATTTCTATATATCTCCAACACAGCTCAGCAGAGAAAACTAGAAAGAGAAATCCCTTTCAAAATCACCTTAGACAAAATAAAATACCTAGGAATCTATCTCCTGAGACAAACACAGGAACTATATGAACACAACTATAAAACACTCTCCACACAACTAAAACTAGACTTGAGCAATTGGAAAAACATTAACTGCTCATGGGTAGGATGAGCCAATATAATAAAAATGACCATCCTACCCAAACTTATTTATCTATTTAGTGCCATACCCATAGAACTTCCAAAAAATTTCTTTACTGATTTAGAAAAAACCATAACAAAGTTCATTTGGAAGAATAAAGGATCAAGGATATCCAGGGAAATAATGAAAAAAAAATACAAAGCAAGGGGACCTTGCAGTCCCAGATCTCAAACTATATTACAAAGCACCAGTCATCACAACAATTTGGTAATGGCTAAGAGACAGAAAGGAGGATCAGTGGAATAGACTTGGGGCAAGTGACCTCAGCAAGACAGTATATGATAAACCCAAAGATCCCAGCTTTTGGGACAAAAATCCACTATTCAATAAAAACTGCTGGGAAAATTGGAAGACAATGTGGTTGAGATTAGGTTTGGATCAATACCTCACACCCTACACCAAGATAAATTCAAAGTGGGTGAATGACTTGAACATAAAGAAGGGAACTATAAGTAAATTAGGCAAACACAGAATAGTATACATGACAGACCTTTAGGAAGGAAAATATTTTAAAACCAAGCAAGTCTTGAAAGAGTCACAAAATGTAAAATAAATAATTTTGACTACATCAAATTAAGAAGCGTTTGTACAAACAAAACCAATGTAACTAAAATCAGAAGAGAAGCAACAAATTGGGAAACAATCTTCATAAAAACCTCAGACAAAGGTCTAATTACTCAAATTTACAAAGAGCTAAATCAATTGTACAAAAAAATCAAGCCATTCTCTAATTGATAAATGAGCAATGGACACAAACAGGCAGTTTTCAGCTAAAGAAATCAAAACTATTAATAAGCACATGAAAAAGTGTTCTAAATCTCTTATAATCAGAGAGATGCAAATCAAAACAACTCTGAGGTATCACCTCACACTTAGCAGATTGGCTAACATGACAGCAGAGTAAAATAGTGAATGCTGGAGGGGATGTGGCAAAGTAGGGACATTAATTCATTGTTGGTGGGGTTGTGAATTGATCCTGGAGGGCATTTCTGGAGGGCATTCTGGAGGGCAATTTGGAACTATGCCCAAAGGGTGATAAAAGACTGTCTGCCCTTTGATCCAGCAATAGCACTGCTGGGTTTGTACCCCAAAGAGATAATGGGGGAAAAGACTTGTACCAGAATATTCATAGAAGCCCTCTTTGTTGTGGTCAAAAATTGGAAAATGAGGGGATGCCCTTCAATTGGGGAACGGCTGAACAAATTGTGGTATATGTTGGTGATGGAGTACTATTGTGCTAAAAGGAATAATAAAGTGGAGGAATTCCATGGAGACTGGAATGACCTCCAGGATGTGATGCATAGCTAGAGGAGCAGAACCAGGAGAACATTGTACACAGAGACTGATACACTATGGTACAATCGAATGTAATTGACGTCTCCATTAGTGGCAATGCAGTGATCCTGAACAATCTGCAGGGATCTAGAAGAAAAACACTATCCACAAGCAGAGGACAATCTGTGGGAGTAAAAACACCAAGGAAAAGCAACTGCTTAACTACAGGGGTTGAGGGAATATGACTGAGGAGAGACTCTAAATGAATACTCTAATGCTAATACCAACAACATGAAAATGGGTTCGAATCAAGAATATGTATGATACCCAGTCAAATCGTGCATTGGCTATGTGAGAGGTGGTGGGGGGAGGAAAAGAAAATTATCTTTGTCTCTAATGAATAATGTTTGGAAATGATCAAATAAAATATTGTTTAAAAAATAAAAAAATAAAAAAAGAATAATAGAAACATTTCATTGTCTTATAGTAATCTGAGATTTCTATGTTTATATTCTCTAAGTATCCTTATGGTTTTATAAAAGCCTGTTTACCACATCTATTCTCAGTGTCAGGGTTCTTCAATGCTCCATGATTTGAGTTGATATTGTACCTTTTCTTTAGGACCCCTTTTTGTCCAAGACAAAGAGAATCTTATCACTTGGAGAAGCACTGTCAGCTTACTGTATCTCAAGAATCAGCTACTGGTAGGTAGAAGAACTAAAGGAATGTTTGATCTGGGGAAAATAGACTTGTAAAATGGGTTTCTCTCTCACTTGATATAATCTGAAAGAATACCCAAACAAAAAATGAAAAACAACCACCATGATATTAGTTTCTTTCAAACTATTAAAATGGAAACTATAAAAATAGCATGCTATTTCATTTTTTTTGCCTTGTTTATCAACATTATTCAGTTAGCAGCTAGAATGATAAACTCTACTGCATACCAATCAATTTACATTTTATGCAGTTACTTTCCATAAATTCCATACTAATCCATAGTCAGGGGTGAATATGAAATCCATGGCCCCTGAAAATCTCTAGGACTCTTATATAAAAAGGTAATTTGCTAATTTTCTCTGTCAGTGAATGAGTAACTTGCCATTGCTCTATTAAATTGTATATTCCATGAACAATTCATGTGTCTCACCAAAATATTATCACCTTCTTAGAGAGCCTAACAATTAATTCAGTTATTATTCCATAATTTGTCTCTATCAGTGCTCTTCTGAGATAAAGTTCTGGCTCACTGATAAGCTTCAGAGGTGTATTGGTTCCAGGTATCTGATTTGATCCTTGTAGGAAGTCTACACACAGAGAAATAAAATCCTCTTCCCATAACACTTTTATCCACTCTGGAAGTTTTCTCGTTTCCTAATTGAGTGTGTTCATATATAAATTAGCTTCTTCATTAGGTAGAAATCAATTAGCACATTCCCAAGGTTTCCTAATGCTTTTATTTTCTAAATATGTAACATAGCACTATTATTTTTAAATATTTATTTATTGTTTATTTAGTTCCTCTCTTCCCTCCCCACACCAGAGAAGACACCATCTAGCAAAAATATAGAGACTGTATCTTTCATGTTTCCACTTCTCTTCATTCTCTGGAGGAGAACATTCACAATTTATTCTTCAAATAATAAATCTGTAGCTGCAAATAATGTTCTTTTGGTTCTTTCCTATCACTTTACTGCTAATAGTTCTAACTAACTTTTTAGTTAAATCTCTAGGATTTTTCATATATACCCGAATACCATCTGTGAAAAAAATAAAGTTTTATTCCCTATTGCCCATTCTGATTCCTTCAGTATTTTTTTCTTCTCTTATTTCTTTTGCTAGCATTTCTAATACTATGTTAAATAATAATGGTAATAATGGGCATCCTTGTATCATTCAAAATCTTATTGGGAAGGCTTAAAACCAACCCATCCCCATTATACGTGATACTTGCTGATGAATTTAGGTAGATGCTTTGCATTATTTTAAGAAAAATTTCATGTATACACTATGCTTTCCTATGTTTTTTTAAAAACCCTTACCTTCCGTCTTGGATTCAATACTGTGTATTGGCTCCAAGGCAGAAGAGTGGTAAGGGCTAGGCAATGGGGGTCAAGTGACTTGCCCAGGGTCACACAGCCAGGAAGTGGCTGAGGCCAGATTTGAACCCAGGACCTCCCATCTCTAGGCCTGGCTCTCAATCCACTGAGCTACCGAGCTGCCCCCTTTCCTGTGTTTTTTTTTTTTTAAACCCTTACCTTCCGTCTTGGAGTCAATACTGTCTATTGGCTCCAAGGCAGAAGAGTGGTAAGGGCTAGGCAATGGGGGTCAAGTGACTTGCCCAGGGTCACACAGCCAGGAAGTGGCTGAGGCCAGATTTGAACCCAGGACCTCCCATCTCTAGGCCTGGCTCTCAATCCACTGAGCTACCGAGCTGCCCCCTTTCCTGTGTTTTTTTTTTTTTAAACCCTTACCTTCCGTCTTGGAGTCAATACTGTCTATTGGCTCCAAGGCAGAAGAGTGGTAAGGGCTAGGCAATGGGGGTCAAGTGACTTGCCCAGGGTCACACAGCCAGGAAGTGGCTAAGGCCAGATTTGAACCTAGGACCTCCCATCTCTAGGCCTGGTTCTCAATCCACTGAGCTACCCAGCTGCCCCCCTGTGTTTTTAATAAGAATGAGTATTTTGTCAAAGGTTTTTTCTGCTTCTATCGATATAATCATATGATTGTTATTACTTTTTTATTAATATGATCAATTATTTTTATAGTTTTCTTTATATTAAATCACCCCTTCATTCCTGATATGAAGGCTACTTAGTCACACTGTCTAGTCTTTGTGACGTATTGTAGTCTCCTACCTAGTATTTTATTTAGGATTTTTGCATCCTTATTCATTAATGATATTGATCTATAATTTTCTTTCTCTGTTTTCTCTTCCTGGTTTTGGTATCAGAACCATATTTTTTTTAATAAAAAGAGTTTGGCAAAACATCTTATTATTTCAAATAATTTATTTAATATCAGAATTAGTTGACCTTTAAATGTTCACTAGAATTCCCTTGTGAATCCATCTGGTCCTGTTCCTTTCTTTAGAAAATACATTTATGACTTGTTCAATGTCTTTTTTTCTAAAGTAAATTTATTTAGACATTCTAGTTTCTCTTCTGATAGTCCAGACAGTTTATATTTTTGAAAGGATTCCTCCATTTCACTTACATTGTTGAATTTGTTGGCATATAATTGAGCAAAAGAACTCCTAAAAGTTGCTTTAAGTTCATCATCATTCATTAATCCTTGGTCTTTATAGTCTTTATTCATAATAGGCATTTATATTTTTTAAACACACATGAAAACATCTTTGTGGTATATCTATAGTGTAGCCTTTGTGACCAGTCAAACCCATATATTACTAACTCTGGCAGATCTGTATTTGAAAACCTATAGACCCATCCTTCATTCTCCAGGGTCCTCACTGCTCAGACTGACACATGCACACTCTGTATAATATTCAGTCTTCTTGAGCCTAACATGTAATAACAAGATTGCAATTGATAGAAGTCTTACTCTTCAAATAAGGTTTCTGAATTACATTAACACGCTTTTTGTGTATGCCAGCCTATTGCACGTGCAATTTGAATTTTATTTATAAAACACCAAACTTAATGCAATTGTCAAATCCAACTAAACTATTTTGTTTTGCATCATCAATGATATAAACTGCATGCAGCACAGCATTATGTTCGCAGCAGCTATCCACTTGCATAAAACCCTTCTGACACATTCCCAAGCGTCCATTCCAATCCCCTAATGATTTCTGCTCATCAGACTCATACCTTGGCTCTGTTACTGCCCAAGAATATGAATCTCCAGTTAAAGGACAGACTGTTGTCATCTTTCTTGTAAGTGAAATAGAATTAGAAAAGTGCTACTCTGTTGGAATATGATTTTCTGATGAAAGTACTTTAAAATGTTGTAATCATGTTCTATTGGATTGATATTTCCCCATATCCATCTGGTATGAAGATTCTATCATTGTAGTTTAGATAAGTTCAAACCTCATTGTTGATAGAAATGACCCTAAAATGGATTCTCTACATCAGCTAAATTGATATATTTTGGAACCAAAGATGTAGAGTTGTGGGAAGAGTAGCACTCACTCCAAATACTTCTTTGAAAGAGTTGTTTAAAACCAATGTCAGGGGGGCAGCTGGGTGGCTCAGTGGATTGAGAGCCAGACCTAGAGACGGGAAGTCCTGGGTTCAAATCTGGCCTCAGACACTTCCCAGCTGTGTGACCCTGGGAAAGTCACTTAACCCTCATTGCCTAGCCCTTGTTGCTTTTCTGCTTTAGAACCAGTACAAAGTATTGCTTCTAAGATAGAAGCTAAGGGTTTAGGAAAAAGAAAACAGGAGAGAAGACAGAAGATCCTCTAATGGTGTAGGAAGGGGTATTATAAATCTTTTTATTTGATGAAGCCCTACTTTAGATGTCAGGATTACTGGCATTATTGACTCTAGGATTAGTTATTATTTGGAACGTTCAACAGTTCCTTGTTTCTTATACTCATTTCTTATAGTGTTGAACATTACCTGTTACATTAAAAAAGAAACATTTGTGTATGTCACTTTCTAATGTGCTTAGACAAATCTCCATTTCTCTAATTAAACTCTGAGAGTACAGTTTATATCTGAAACTTGAATTTTATAGCCCAGAGAATATCTATTATACAGTTTTCCCAATGAGTATTTTCTTGCATAACTTCTTGCCTTTAGTCAGCAGCAAATTTCATTTAAGACCTAATTTTTTAGAAAGAAACAGTCTTCCTCCTATCAGTCTTAACCAATTTATACCCTAAATATATGTACACTTAATTCTAAAGTCTCCCTATTACTGATTAAATCTGACTGTTTTTCCTGTCTTTCCCTAACATTGATCTGATAAAAAAAAAAAAAACCTATCTCTACCCATATTTGGCAAAAATGGGTTCTAATACATTATCCTTATTACACTCCCTTTCAAACCTGGGTTCCTAACCTTTTCTTTGTTTGTTTCATGGACCCTTTGGAAGTCTGGTGAAGCTAATGATTTCCATCTCAGAATTTTTAAAAATACAAAAACATAATACATAGAGTTACAAAGGAAACCAATTCTATCTAAATGCTTATCAAATATACTTTAAAAAATGTTCATAGATTTTATACTAAGAATTCTTACATCACAAATGATTATGTTAATCTCATCTTTATTCTAAAGATAAAGGGGGAGTGAGGAAGGAGGAAACAATATAAAGAAAACAAAATTGAAAGTCTATAAAAATCTAAAATTAGGTAAAAATTAATAATGATAAAAATGACAAAAATAATTTCTGAAACAAAAGGGAACAATCATGAGCAAATAGAATAGAACAGAATACAAATATAAACAAAATTGCCTACATTTTAAATTAAATATAAAAACTACATCCAAGGCTAAAAGGAGAATTTATAGTCTGAGTCATTAATTAACAACTGAATGCTAGAAGTAAATGGGAAAAGGATCAAACTAGTAAATGAGAATAAAAACAGGAACAAAATATTGAAGAAAGCTTCAAAATGATTGATAATGATGATGATGATGATGATGATGATGATGATGATGATGATGATGATGATGACAGAGCAGCAGGAAAGATCTTCCAATGAAGTGGATCAAAAAGAAGAATACATAAATATGCTAAAGGTAGGAGAAGAATCATGAATCACAGGCCCAAGCATGCAGCAACAGTTCAGGAACAAGATTCATAGTAAAATAGGAACATCTATAAAACACAAGTTAAGAAGATTGCTCAGAAAAATCATAAGAAAATAAAAGTCTTCCAGAAATAACTTTTAACAGGGTCATGGCCATCATTTATCTTCGCTTTGAAAGACTGAGAAATATTGTATCCCCCGGGAAAACTTACACAACACAATGAAAATTATTTAATCCAAGCATCAATATGCAATGAAAAAATATTAGAAGCAATCTTACATAAATAAAAAATCAGAATACATAAAGTGTGTTTAGAAGGTAATAAAATAACTAAATAACAATAACAATAGTAGGAATGATAAAATTACATAGAAAGTTAAAAATAATCTACAAATTATTTATTAGATATTTAATCAAATATATTTAGAATTAGAATTAGAAAAAAAATAGAATTAGAATTAATCAAATAAATTTAGAAGAAGTGCACTTCAAAAAACATTAAGTCCCTACTATATACAGATGCTATACCAGTTGCTAGTTTTAAAACAGATATGAAAGACATTATTCCTGATCTCAAGGAGCTCTCATTTTACTGGGAATTCAACACAGAGAGAACAATAAATATAAATTACATACAAACCATTTAAAAGTAATTTCTGATAATTAAAAATATGGTTTTGATAATTTTTGTTATCATATAGGAAAAATAAGGACCTCCACTGCTTTCCAGAATGAGCCTTCCTTTATAAATTTTAAGATTATTCAGCAAAAATACCCAATACAGTGATTACATTTAACAATGTGTACAATATTCTGCTCAGTGGTACTCTTTCTTTCTACCCTGATGAAGATAATGTGTTACATTACTTTTATAATGGGTCCACTGCAGATTTTTAAGATACTAAATTTGATTTCCTTATAATTACCTTAGTATTCACATTGTCATCATTGTGTATATTGTCCTCATGGTTTTGTTTGGATAAGTTTATACAAATAATCAATCTCCTATTTCTCCAAATTAATTATATTCAACCTTATTTATTTTTCCCTATCTACTTTTTTTTACATTCATGCAGCATGTTAGCATGTTTTTATTTATTTTTTCCCATTTGAATTAGTTTATTTTGTCAATTTAGAACATTATTCCTTGGTTATAATAATCACATTGTTTCCCTCCCTCCCCTCCACCCACACTTCCCACAGCCAATGCAATTTCTTTGGATATTACTTGTGTCCTTGATCAGAACCTATTTCCATGTTGTTGTTTACACTAGGATGTTCCTTTAGAGTCTACATCAACCTTATTTCTTACTCTACTATATGCTTTTAAAATTTTTCAACATTGAAATCACTAGGAAACACACACATTTCTCTTTACAAGAAATAAAGTCTAATATATATATATATATATAAAGTAATAATTTCTATTGCATACTTTGAATTGTAAATTAATATGAGTTAGTAACTCAATTAAAATAATATTTGATTAAATTAATATGCCAGGGGGGCAGCTGAGTGGCTCAGTGGATGAGAGCCAGGCCTAGAGACTGGAGGTCTTGGCTTCAAATTTGGGCTGAGACACTTCCTAGCTGTGTGATCCTGGGCAAGTCACTGAATCTTCAGTGCTTAGTCCTTACCACTTTTCTGCCTTGGAACCAATAGACAATATTGGTTTTAAGATGGAGGTAAGGGTTTAAAAAAATAATATGCCAAGATTTTTTCTAGTCATTCCGCACTTTATTGGTACCCAGTTTCCTTTCACTACTTTGCTACCATTAGTAGCTTTTCTATGAATATTTTTGCATATATATTAGACCTTAATTTCTGTTTTTAACCTACTTGGGTTATATAGCTACCTTTGACAAGAGCAGAACCCAAAGCAAGATGGAATGCCTGGTTCTTCCTTTTCTTTGCCTGCCTATCCTCCCAAAGACCATAAACTAACAATATGTAATTGGCAGCCTTGAACCCACCCTAGGAATCTCATCATCCTGACTTGGGAAATGCTTTATAATAAGGTAGCACTGGTATAGATAAAGATATATTAAACTATTAGTGATAGGAACAGCATTCATTAAAAAATTACTGTATTTATAGAAATTTTGTAATTTAAATGTTTTATAATTTTCTTCTGAAAAATCCATATGACCCAAAGAAAGAAGGCAGTGTCATTTTAAGTCCTGATAGCAGCTTACTTGCTAGCATCATGAGAAAAAAAGGTGCTTAAAGTGGAATATTTTGACTTTTGTAAACATATTCTTTCTGATCAGCTTGCTTTATCCAAGATACCATTCTGCTTATGGAACACTTCAAAATGTTTGGCACTCAGGATATTAAATGGACTCTCTGTGAGCTCAAGGAACATTATAAGATCACATGTAAGGCATTTTTCTGCTGCCAGTAAAAACTAGTAAGGACTATTTCCAGAAACCAAAAGGGGATGAGTGTGAGGGGAGGAATAAATCTATATTCTTAAACAGATCCTTAAATTTGAACAAAGTTATGTAAAAATAGAGAAATCATTATTCTTTCTAGAAAAGAAAGGTCAGTACTCCTCTGAGAGGCATTCAGTCATTCCCTCAGTGAGAACAGAGCAGGAGTTTTTTTTTTATTAATAATATATTTTCAATTCTTACTTTCTGTTTTAGAATCAATACTAAGATTTCATTCTAAGCAGAAGAGCAGTAAGGACCAGGCTTTTGGAGTTAAGTGATTTGCTCAGGGTCACACAACTAGAAAATGTCTAAAGTCTAATTTGAACCCAAGGTCCTCCCAACTGCACTCTTTATCCTCTGAGCCCTCTTGTTGCCAATGAAAAATTTTATAAGAAGCAGATCAAGGAAATGGTAGTATGCCAGTTCCTTGC
This sequence comes from Monodelphis domestica, assembly GCF_027887165.1. NCBI lineage: Eukaryota > Metazoa > Chordata > Mammalia > Didelphimorphia > Didelphidae > Monodelphis > Monodelphis domestica. The sequence goes on along the minus strand of NC_077233.1, from coordinate 241,626,204 downwards.
TTGTCTAGCAAATAAGTGAAAAATGGTCAGATGAGGAAAAGGAAGGTGAATTTACATTTGAGGAGCTGATTCAAGAAAAGAAGTTGGAATGTCATGTAATAAAATATAATGATTAGAAAGCTAAGAAGTTCTGTTGAAATGAGTTTTTAATTCCAAACAAAGCAATACTATTTAATCTTGGAGGTAAAAGGAAGGCACTAAAATTTATTAAGTAAGGACAACATCACAATTATGTGTAGAATGGAACTGAGTGGAGAGCAGGGAAACCAGCCAGAAAGTTATTGACATAGGCCAAGAATGTAGTGATAGGGGCTTTCCACCAGAATGGCAGCCTTGGGAGGAGAGAGAAGGGGACATATTCAAGGGATGTTGTAGAATTAGAAATGACAAGACAAGTAGATATCAGATTGGATTCTGGTGACTGCAAGTGAAGCATAGAGGATAACACTGTTTCAAGCATAATCAAAATATGCCCAAGAGGCATTCTTTGGCACAGGAAAGTCAAAACTTGTATGAAAACCAGCTAGTGAATTCTCAACTAGTCAATTAAAAAAAAGAATGTTGCCAGAAATCATCCTGAAAAATTTCTATGAGCAAAAAAGCTAAAGAAGTAGCTAATTTAAAATTTTAGTATGGCTCATGTCTATGTTCTCCCCCAAAACAGGGAAGAGAAATGTTTTAAAAAAAAGATAAAAGGAGGGAAGTTTTGTGCCCCAATGGGAAGTTTGGACTTTAGATATGGAGAGGGGAAAGAGAGGAGAACCCCCTTCCACAAAACGGGGTTCAGGGGAGACAGCAGATATAACAGGTTGGCTCAGAGAGAGGAGAGGGAGTTTGAAGATTTTCACCCTTCTGCTTTCCCTCCTTAGCTAAAGCTGCTCTCCTCAATTTGCTCTTGTCCCTCTTGTCCCCACTCCACTACTTGAGACCCAAAAGGTCTCCCCTTGATCTGTTCACTCACACTAAGCTTGGGGAACAAATAACTTTTAATGTTAACTCAATCAGATAATACAAAAAGAATAGCGGGCAGGGGAGAATGGGAAAAGGAAAGTGGGGAGAAGGGGTCTCTGTCTCTATCTAAACCCTTTTCCTCCCTCCTTGAGTTGGGGGGGGAAATTCAGGCCTTGGCAGCCTGAGCCCCCTGAGAGAAAGTCAGACTGACTCACCCCTGGGCAACAGGAGCTGAGTTAAATTCTGCTCAGGTTTCTCTTCAGAAAGTCCCTTCAATTGGGAAGTGTTGGGGGGGGGGAAGGATTTCTAGTCACCAGTCAGAAAAGTGGGTAACCCTCAGGAGAAAGTCTTTTCCCACCTTCTCTCTTCAACATCTCAAGACTGAGAGAGCCTCTGCTCTCTAGCCAGAGTCTTCTCTCCTCCTGATTCCCCTCCTGGGGCCCCTCCCCCATCGAGGTGATCAATTTCTCATACTCCTCAGCCTGGCACCTTTTCTCTAGTGCCAGCCTCTGTCACAGAAAGGTACAATATGAATCAGTTTGGGGACAGGTATTTAATTTCCTACATATAATGGAAATGCAAAGGCATTCACATACTGCACTTCAGTGAGGCAGAGATGCACAGTTGGCTCTACTCTCTCTAGAAGGAAAAATCAAGGCAACTGATGACAGTCCAGGATGCAGCAGATGACCATGACTATGATGTCTAACCAGCTTCTAAGCACTTCACAGCACCTGCTTCTTCTGCCTTCATGGCTATTGAAATAAAGTGTTCTCTTCTATTCCTTCTGTCCAGGGAAGCCTTCACATGTTTGCCGTAGATACTCTCCTAACCCATCAAACAGACTGAAAGCTGGTTTAGCCTCCTGCTGACATTTTCCTGGAGCGTGACCACTGAGCATGCTATATAGCTTGTTGGAGCCAAAGATGGGAGCTGGGTGGCAAGTGGACACCAAAGGAGGAAAGCAGCCTTCAAAATGGTTTGGCAAGATGTCAGCCCAGAGGTGCGAATGTCCCTGAACATCCCATAATCCTCGAAGTGCCTCTTTACTGGTCATCCAGGGGAGGACTTAGGCTCCTAGCAGTCATCTTCTCTGAAGCAGAAATTTCCCCTGCCACCATTCACCTCAGTCTGATGAACCTAGGACCTACAGGGCTCTCAAAAGCACAAGATCTCTCCTAAGCCTGGGCATATCCCCCTTGAGATCAATGTTCATTCACCTATGCAGAGAATTGAAACAAAGCAGAAAAGATAGCCACAGTCCATGACTAAGTCACCTAGTTTCTGTCTGCCATATCAAAGCAGTCACCAGGTTGCCCAAGAGGGAAACAAGTCAAGTCAACCCTATCCTACCCACTCCTCGTGGAACTTTTCAGAGCAATGTGATACCACTGAAAAAGGTCAAAAGAAGAGAGAAAGAGCTTAGGACAAAGTTAATCTCTTAAAATATTTTTTTTTCTGAATCATAGCCTCCTCCACTTTATTAGCCAGTAAGGGAATTAATTGATTGCTTTTCTTCAGCATGCTCAAGGATGAAGCCACACGTGATCAGAGGGAAGTATCCAGGGAGTTCATCTGTCCTAACATAAGGATGAAGCAGGAAAGATAGTTTTTCCCATGTCCCTGTTCAACTCTTGGTTTCATGTTAAAATAAATCCATCTGTGTCTTTCTTTTCAACTTCCCAAATTGCACAGGCAATGCTTTGCCTAGATACAGTGATATTAATGTGTGTCTATGTATTGAAAAGAATTTTGAATCCTGTAATTAGAATGTGTAAGCTATAATTTTGTTATTAGAAAATTAACAGTCTTAAGACACAAATCAGTTTGGGTCTTTGTGACCCTAGTGTAAATGTAAAAATGAATGAAACAGACAACCGCAATATTTTAAAATATGATTTGTGCAATAGCCACTGTGATGGAGAATTTATAAACTTGATGTTATATCTTTTTCAAATTCAGAACCAAGCTGCATAGTGGGAGGTAAAAAAAAGAGTACTTAGAAATTTAATTCCTAACATTAGCTTTTAAACACTGAGTTTTCAGCCTTTTTAGAAATACCTAGACTTCCCAAATGTTAAAAATATAATCCTGAAGTTAGTGAAAGTAATAATTAATTCTGGAGAAATTTTAGTTCAATGTGTTTCTTCTCTCCCTCTCCCACCTGTCACACTTGTTAACCAGGTTATCAATGACAGGCCACTTCTCCTCTTTTAAGCTTTCAATTTCTTCATCTCTAACATGAGGTGGCTATCTGAAAAAAGCTATACTAGATGCAATTCTGTATATGTAAACTGCTTTTCCCAGATAAAATGGTTTCAGTGCAATTTTGTTATAGCAGTAAATTTCCTTATATTTATTATTACCTATTATGTCCTAGGCCAGTGCTGGTGAAGGTTTTCAAGATCATGCCCAAACTGCAACTTCAAGCTGCCTGTGAGCACCACCCCCCACCCCATTACCCCAGGTGATATCATTAGATTATCTTTTAAAACTCTTCCAACATTTTTCTCTACAGAACTTTAAAATCATCAGAACTTCATAAGAAGTTCTCTTCTTCCTTTTTCCATGTAGAACCTTGGGAAATTCCTGGTCAATCTTTATGTAACTTCCCTCATGAAATGGTTATATCAATCAAGAGCAGAATATGTGGAGTCATTTCTTGAAATCTCGATATAATCCTTTAAAAAAAGATTAAGGTAAATATTAACTCCACCCCACCCATCCTTGCCACCATTATCCTCTACTTTAGAATCTATAAACGAATTCAGAAGTCATCAGAAATTCAGACCATGAACAAACTTAATAGTGCCTTTGTTTAATGCTTTTCCAGTGGTGCTCCTTATATGCTAATGGCCACATGTGTTGAGTGATAAATTCTGTTGACTATTGGTAATTTAGAGATAAATGTTTTGCTGAGTACACAGGAGGCTATGAGAGCAGTTAGTCATGTAGTAAGCCAGATTGCCTTCCTCTTTTCCTTTCTTCTTCATTCTAACTATCAATTACAATGCTCAATAATCCCAAAGATAGATCCTGGACTTATAGTAAAAGAGAACATCGAGCTTCCCTACTGATTACTGCCCTAAAGCCCTTGGGAAATGAAAACCTGGTGAAGCATCACTGACAAATGTCAGTGGTGGGTCTTCCTTGTACAAGAAAAGAGATCTGCAAAGCTATTTTTCTATTGCTTCTCCCTCCTCTATGAATAGATCAAGTACTGCAGGCAGTCAACATGAGAGAAATCCAAGAACATGTTGCATTCTATATCTTAAGACCTTCTGAGATCTCATTCTGCAAATCTCATTTACTATGCAAGTTTTGGATTTGGGCTCTTTTCCTTCCTAATATGTCTACTGATTTAAAACAAGATTACTCATTTAGAAAAGCATTTTCTGCTAATTGTCAGGATGTGTAACTCACAAAAAAGAAAGGTTACTTTTCTTTTAATTTACCTCCTCTGAACATAAATAGCACTAATTCATAATACTCCATCTTCTCTATTCTTTTATTTTGAGTAGTGTTAATTTGTAATAATCCATTATAAGACATTTTCTTTCCTACTCCTTTATTCTTCTAAAATACATTAGAATTTATTTCCAGGCTTGTCAATTATTCACAGAGAAGGATGATGGAAGTATTGTATAACCAAGTCTGGAGGACACATATCTTTCTGATAGATCCTGGGAACAAAACCCTTTGCCCCTTCCCTACTGAGACCCTTTCCCACTTCCCCCAGCACCTGCCCAAGCCTGGGACAAGAACTGCCACAACAGTAAAATCTAGAAGAACATCAGGACTTTGCTGTCAGGCCTGGACAGATGTCATCTTGCATCACCGACCACCAGGCTTGAGAACTTCCCATCCCCAGAGACAGGGTTCCACACCCCATCAAGACCATCCAATGAGCTTCACACAAGTACCTCAACTTTGCCCAATAGAGATAACCCAAGTTACATCATCCCATACTACCACCCTATAAAAGATTGTCTGTTTCTCTCCCAAGTGGGCTCCTCTCTTACTCTCCCTTCCTAACCCCTTTTCTTTCCTATAAAAAAGCCTTCTTGCATTACTCAATCACTCTGTCTCATTAGCCTTGGGTCAAATTCCCTGTCAGCCAGTCTGATACTTTCTTTGGCTTTTCCCTTATAATTTGTTCTTTAGGATACCATACCATCCCATCCTCCCTTTGAACAGAGAACCTCACTTCCACCCTCTCTGAGTCATGGCTCACTTGAATCCCCTTCATTTATTCTTCTGTAGTTGAGATTAGTACCAAAACTATGACTACAATTAGTTTCAGCTGTCCTCTTGGCTTGTGTAACTTCCCAAAGAATTGTTATAAGATCCTTTTCTCTTCTCCTACCATGTATGAGGTGTCACTTTTTGGTGCTTCCAGAGTATTCCCTATTGAATGGTAAGACTGAATTGCTCCTTTTCTTTCACTCTACTTCCAGTTTTCAAGCCTTAACTCTCCCATCATCCTAAAAGATAGAGAAGAAATCAAAAGCTTTTTATATGCATCTCCTCCAGGCAATATCACATTACCTAGGCTTCTCCATCCTGCTCTTTTTCCTACTTGGAAAAAAAAACCCACAACATCAATAACAGCAGATTTTTTAATGGTATAATTAGATATTTTGTCTCCTGAATTTTCTCTTTATTTATTTTGCTTCTTAGAGGCCACTTGATGCTTCTATTGTTTTCTTGATGTGTCTTAATGTGTGTGCATGTGTTTAATACAAAGAAAAAGAAGATTACCTTAACCCAAACTCATGGCCTGGTTTTATCTTACTGACAGGAAAACAAACATATTTTCTTAATGTCTTCTATTACTACCTAAAAGTGTTTAACTTTTTATCATTTAATACCTTATTCACCATCAAATAAATAATAAATTCTTATTTGAATTGGGGGTTGATGTGTCATATTTATAGTCTTTTGGGAAAGCTTCTTAGACAGTGCTAAGAAGTCAGAGATACAAAATAAAATAGCTTATTTAATAAAACTATTTTAGGGGATTATTTTGGATTAAATACTTGCATAAGGTAATATAAAAGAATACAAGACATCCTGTTGTCTCAAGGATCCTCTAGATCAGCGGTTCTCAACCTCTCAATTTGTAGCAATGAGAATACATAATGCATATCAGGTATTTACATTCCGAATCATAACTGTAGCAAAATTACAGTTTTGAAGTAGCCACCAAAATAATTTTTTGGTTTGGGGTCACCGCAACATGAGGAACTGTATTTTGGGGTCATGGCATTAGAAAGGTTAAGAACCACTGCTCTAGATACTTACAGAGCAACCTATATCATCATATTTCAGGATCTCCAAGCTGTATAATTTAAAACAGATAGCTTTTGGTTCTTGTATGAGTTAGCTTCTTCCCTATCTATATCTATTGCATATACCCATTTTCATTGGTAATTTGAGGCTTATTTAATTTTATTTCCAAAAAGTCTCTGGTTTATTTTGAAGGAATGTTATAAATCCTTTCCTTTCAATGAAGAGCTAGTTGTTTTCTTTGATTCTTAGGTTTAGCTTAATTAGATATTATTTTATAAGGCCAACTGGGCATTTCAGAATATCACTTTCCAGCTTTTCTTTTGATTTATTATAGATACAAAAGTAATTCTGAGCTATTCTAATGGCTTGTTCTCGGAAAGCAAAAGGTGTTTTCCCCTCAATTTTTTTTTCTGTTGTAATTCTGAATTTTTACTTTAATGTTCTTGGTTAATTAGATTTGGGATTTTTTCTCCCAATAGCCTATAGATTCACTTAAGTTACATATCATCTTCTATTCTCAATATTATAGAATGATTCCTATATGATTTTCTAAAATATATGATTCAAATATTCTTTTCATGATATTTTACTGAAAGATCTATAGTACCAGAATATTTTTTTCATATCCTGACTTCAAGTTCAGTACTCTGGTTTTGCAGGGATCTTGTGTTGTCTTAATTTTCCCTCCCTCCCCAGAATATTGTACTAACAGTTTTCATTCTATTTATGTATTTTTTTTTGCATTCCACTTCTATCAGAGAACTTAAAAGTATCTCTGTCCTACATTTGAAATTCACTACTCTCTTGTAAAAATATTTTATTTCTTTAGGAGCAACTCAATTTTCTGTTCAGATATCTTTAATCTATTGGGAAAATGTCATAAGGAGGTTCCAAGAGGACACTATAGGTGAAATTTTCTCTATTCTTCTGACCCTGCTCTTCTGACCCCACTGACCTTTCTGTAACTTACTTTCTTCTGCCTTTATATGTGATAATCAGAGAGAATTTAGGGAATGATCTCCAGGACATTTCTGAGGGGAAACTGTGAAAAGTCTTTTAAATAGGACTTCTCTTCTCTTTTAATTTTTTCTTTTGCATTGATGTTTCCTTTTATATGTGGTATTTGTTACCAGCACTGTCCTTCTAGTCCTACCAGCACTCCTCCTTTCTCAAAAAATATTTACCTTGTGAGTCCCACATAACTATATAGCACTCTTTCCCTTCCTCTTAAACTTCAGGACTGATATGATACATAAGTCTCATTGATCGATTGAGCAATCAATCTATCTGTCCATGACATAGGAGTGGTGTCTCCTTAGATCTTGCTAAGTGGTAAATCACAAAAATTGATATCCAAAACATCAACATCCCTCCTCTCCCAGGAACATGTGTGATGATTGAAATCATCTGGAGGCTATATTTTTAGTTTAGAAATATCAGTTTATTAGCCCAAAGATCCCCGCTTTTGGGAACAAAATCCACAATTTGATAAAAACTGATGGGAAAATTGGAAGACAGTATGGGAGAGATTAAGTTTGGATCAAAATCTCACACCCTACACCAAGATACACTCAGAATGAGTGAATGACCTGAATATAAAGAAGGAAACTATAAGCAAATTAGGTGAATACAGAATAGTAAAAATGTCAAATCTTTGGGAAAGGAAAGACTTTAAAGAATAAATTACAAAATGTAAAATCAATAATTTTGATTATATCGAATTAAAAAGTTTTTGTACAAACAAAACAAATGCATCCAAAATTAGAAGGGAAGCCAACAAATTGGGAAACAATCTTTATAACAAAAACCTCTGACAAAGGTCTAATTACTCAAATTTAAAAAGAACTAAACCAATTGTACAAAAAAATCAAGCCATTCTCCAATTGATAAATGGGCAAGAGACATGAATAGGCAATTTTCAGTCAAATAAATCAAAACTAGTAATAAGTACATGAAAAACTGTTCTAAATCTCTTATAATCAGAGAAATGCAAATCAAAACAACTTTGAGGTATCACCTCACACCTACCAGATTGGCTAACATGACAGCAAAGGGAAGTAATGAATGCTGGAGGGGATGTGGCAAAGTCTTTTATTTCCCCCTAGTAATTATGTTGCAGTGGGTTTTTTCATTTTTTCCTTGTCATTGCTATCTTTTTTTGCATTTGGGGGCACATTTCTTTTTTTGTGTGTATTGGTAATGAGCAAGTCCTAATTTGACTTACTTTTAACTCAGCCATCTTTTGAAGGAGTCAGATAGAGAATGGTAGGAGCACCCATGACTAACTGGTCTGTGTAACTTGAATTGGATGTAAAAAAGAGACAGGAAAGAAACAGAAGCACTGGGAAGCTGATTAAAGAGCCAATTCTCCTTAGTTTTAATATTTTTGCTAGTCACCCCAATGGACCCTCTTTTATATTTCCTGGGGTTTGTGCATCCTACTTTACTTTGAAAGTCACCAGTTTACTTCTTCTAAGCTTAATATTATACACCAAACTTTTGAAAATGTAATATAAAGAAAAAGAATAAATGTGAAATGGACCAGATCTGATGGTATTTCTAATCTAATTTATTTACATTAGTAGCAATGGAAAAATCATCATTTACATTATGGAATTACAGAATACTAATGTGTTATGTGAGAAGTGTCAGTGATACTTAAAAAGATATAGTTGGGAATAATATCTGAACTTATACAAATACAAAGAGGGAGAAAAAAAACTTTCTGAAAGCCACAAAGTGGTACCCAGAGATTCATTTTGAAGATATTTCAATGAGGAAGATTCATAGGAGCTTGGTTTTACCAAATAAAGTCAACCAAGAATTTGAACCACATGACTTGTTTTTCATCTCTTAGAGAATGACACATTCATAAAGCTTAGATATCCTCAAGGAAATTTTGAGAAGGAAAAGATAGATTTTTTCTACCGACACAATGTTTGAAAGCAGACCATGTTTTCAGCATCATATAATTGACACTGTGTCAATTTGTATCTATTAGGGATGAATTGCTATAATAGTGATTCTTTAATTTACTAATTATGACTATATGGGTGTATTATTTAATCTCTATGAACCTCAGGGTCCTTATTCATAAAATTAAGGAAGTTATACAAGATGATTTTTAAGGTCTTCTCTAAATCCATGACAATAGGAACAAGAGACAATAGACGAATAACCCAAGTGTTGCACTTCTTTTCTCAAGATATTCAAAGAATCAGAGGAAGTCTTGTATTATTTTGGATGGATCCTTTAAAGAGAATTTACTGAAAGAAATGAGTAAGAACAGTACAAGATGATAAGAATGGAGAAGGTTGCTATCTGCTTTAGAATCAGGAGTGTCCACACCAATGAGAACACATTATGACAAGAGAAAACAAAATAACCCCTCCCAATTTCTGTATTTTCCTTTTGGGCATAGAAATATGTTTAGGTTTCAGTAATTTTTTTTATAAGGAGGAGGCTATTTCCAGCCTGCTAACCAGCAGAGTTTTTCATTTAAATTTATAGTAGAATGCTATTCCCTAGTGGAGAAAAAAGGGGAAAAAAAAACAAGCACAAAAACCATCTCAAACATTCCCTAATGAATGGACAGCTTCAAGATATTTCCATTGTGTTCACAGTGTGTTTTTCCTCCTTGAAACGCAAGACACCTGAAACAGATAAAACATAATACCACTGTGTCTTTTTGCCTTTCGTGATTAAAGACAGATATCTGCATATTTCTTAATCCTCCTCTTTCAAGAAACTTGAGATGCTCTTTATAACTGGGAAGACAGCAGGGTAGAGCACTACAGAACAGAGTATGCACTAATACGCTTGCAGGCAATTACAGATTACAGAGGGGGATAGTCTTTGTGGAATGGAACTAATCAGCAGAAAACTGTGGGTGAAACTAGTAACCTAGTCAGGATGCTGTGGCAGTAATGTATTACTTCTGGTGTTCTGAACATGAATGAACCATAGAACTCCATGAGGCTTGTTATCCAGAAGTGGCCTTTTTGTCTAAGTAGATCCCTAACTTTTATCATCTTCATATTAGGCTTTCTTGTGTTTTTTAGGATTTGGTTGAGTTCCTTTGGTGGGTGGGGGAAAATGGTCAAGAAGAGTTGCCTATGTCAGTGTTCCCAATAGAGTGTATCAGCTGTTTTATGTTTTATGGTCATATCCATTCAGAACTCTGGGGCACCATCAGTAAGAAATATATTTTTACGGGACAAAAGTAGCCCAACTCTGCTGTCTCCTTTTTTGGAGGCAGGGAGGAATAGATCTTTTGTCATCCCCTTCTTTCTTGAGTTCTGACAGTCTCTGGACCCCTGGCAATTTCAGTGAATCAAGTCATTCCATCTGTGTCAGCAGTCAAACATTTATGCAACTTGCAGTATAATTTCAAGAAAAAATAATATCTAATTGAGTCCAATAATATCCAGTGGATGCAATAAAATAATAGTTTAGCAATATAGTAGTTTGGTTACTAGGTAAAGGTGTTATCTGCTTCCTAACAGGTTAACTTTTTATCAGCATTTCAAAACATCTAAAAATAACTTCATAAGATGACTTAGTTCAGCAAGAGTTGGCAAATGCTTCTAATGAGGATGTGTTTTTTTTTCCTCAAGCAGGAAAATGTAATTTTTATTTTCTTCCCATTTTTGAAAACTTGCTGCTTTCCTAAAAAACTCAAAATAATATTAATGATTCATCCATTCAACACAGGAACTAGCTGTCACTGATGGAGTGAATACACAGTTTGCACATTAACTCAGGACCCACATTTCATATTTCAGGATATTTATTTGTCATTCTGAGGACACATTTTAATTAATAATGCATGGGGAATGGTGAAGGAATTTGGAGAAAAAAACAGGCAGGTGGTCCCCATATTTTCTTCCTAAAGGGGGAGGGGAATGATCAGTAGAGTCCATAATCAAGTTGATGAGTTCTTCAATCAACTTAATGATATTACAGGGAGTGAGCCTTTGTTTAGAAGAGGTTCTTAACCTTTTCCAGGTTATAGATGCCTTTAGCAGTCTGCTAAAGCTCATAGACTATTCTTATAAAAATCCTTTGAAATACATTAAGATAATATTATGTAGGAATGCAAAAGAAAACAATTAAATTAAAAGTTATTAAAATATATTTTTTAAAAAACAACACAGTTGCAGTTCTTAAATTAAGAATCCATGGTATAGAGACAACCAAAGATATAGCTCCATTTAAAATATGGATATACTCACTAGGATTTTCTTGAAAAGACACAACTCCTGATTGAAACACAGTGTATAGGGCTTCCTCCAAGTTGATTTTCTTTACAGGGTTCAGAAGAATGGACTCTTGTCAAAGCAGATGCTTTTCAGTGGTCTATAATCTAGCTACTTTTTTAGACTCCCTTGAATTGGACTTTTTCATAAGCCCTTGTATAGCATAGCAGGTAAAACTAGGAGATCTCGCAGTCTTGAACCTAAGAAACTAGAAATTGATGTTTTGGCCATACTCCAATATCCTTTTTTGAGATTAAATCATTAAAGGTTTCTTTTTGATTTTTTGTTAGTGTATTTTACATTTTTAATTGTATTCCTATTCTGTGTTCTGTTTTGTTAGTATATGCATAGTAGATTATGATAATTCTTTGTATTTTTCTCTTATGATTTAACATCACGAGCAGCCTGTGACAACTACAGAGGCATCTCACTACTCTCCACTGCTGGAAAGATCCTCGCCCAGGTTATACTCAACAGGCTCCTGTCATCTGTTTCAGAGCAGAACCTGCCTGAATCACAGTGTGGCTTCCGACCAGATCGCAGCACCATCGACATGGTCTTCACAGTGAGGCAAATGCAAGAAAAATGCCTTGAGCAGAACCTGAGTCTCTACATTGTCTTCATAAACCTGACAAAGGCATTAGACCCAGTGAACAGGGACGCATTGTGGGTGATCCTCAGCAAGCTCGGTTGCCCAGCAAACTTCATCAAACTGATTCAGCTCTTTCATGTCGACATGACAGGGGAAGTCCTATCTGGTGGAGAGACTTCCGATCGATTCAACATCTCCAATGGCGTGAAACAAGGCTGTGTCCTCGCTCCGGTACTATTCAACCTATTTTTCACCCAGGTATTACGACATGCTGTGATGGATCTAGACCAGGGCGTCTACATCAAATACCGACTGGATGGCTCACTATTTGACCTTCGCCGCCTGACTACAAAAACAAAGACAACAGAGAGACTCATCCTGGAAGCTCTCTTCGCAGATGACTGTGCTCTCATGGCCCACCAAGAAAATCATCTCCAAACCATTGTGGACAGGTTCTCCACTGCAACAAAACTGTTTGGCCTGACTATCAGCCTCAGCAAAACAGAGGTGCTGTTCCAACCTGCACCAGGGAGGCCAACTAACCAGCCGTGCATTACAATCGATGGCACGCAGCTTTCTAACGTCAACACTTTCAAGTACCTGGGCAGCACCATCGCCAACGACGGGTCCCTAGACCATGAGATCAATGCCAGGATCCAAAAGGCCAGCCAGACACTCGGGCGGCTGCACTCCAAAGTCCTCCAACACAGAGGTGTAAGCACTGCGACGAAGCTCAAAGTGTACAACGCAGTGGTCCTCAGCTCGCTCCTGTACGGTTATGAGACATGGACACTGTACCGGAAGCACATGAAGCAGCCGGAGCAATTCCACCAACGCTGTCTCCGGTCAATCATGAGGATCTGATGGCAGGACCGAATCACCAATCAGGAAGTCCTCGACAGAGTCAACTCCACCAGCATCCAAGTCCTGGTCCTCAAAACCCAGCTACGATGGTCTGGACACGTCATCCACGTGGACCCACAGCGAATACCAAGACAGGTATTCTAGGGTGAACTGTCAGCTGGACTCAGGAAACAAGGCTGACCAAAGAAAAGATTCAAGGATCAGCTAAAGTCCAACTTGAAGTGGGCTGGCATGACACCAAAGCAACTAGAACTCGCTGCCTCTGACAGAAGCAGCTGGCGAACCCACATTAACCATGCCGCCACCACCTTTGAAGATGTCTTTGAAGATGTCTCGAGGTCTTGCTGCTGCGTGTGAACGCCGACACCAGGCCACACCCGCACCTCCCGTAACAACTGGCGTCCCAGGCCCCATGGGCCACAAACTCTGCGCCTCAGCCTTTGGACTCCAAAGCCACATGAGGATACACCGTAGATGAAACTGCCCAAAGACAATAGTCATTCTCGAGCACCTAGAGACTACTATGTATATATATTTGTTATTTTGTTGATTTGAGTTTCTGACCTTTTCTTTTTCACCAAATTGACTAAAGCTTATCAGTTATGCCAAATATTTTTAAGGAAACAGCTTTATTTTGTCTACCATTTCTATAGCCCTTTTGATTTTATTTCTTCTATTTTAGTCTAATTTTCAATATCTCCTCTTTTGTTTGCATTTTAAGTATTTTTTTCTAAATTAAAAAAATTCATTAATTATCTTCTTTTTGTTTTGTTAACATGTTTTAGGATATTTATCTTTAAGAACCAGTTTAACAGCATCACAGAAATATTTCTTTATTTCATTATTCTCATCTTCTTTTACATAATTGTCAATTGTTTCTATAATTTATTCATTGATCCTCTTATTATTTAGGATTGATTTGTAACGTCTCGATTGGGTCTACGCCCTTGCTTTTGCTTAATTAATAACTTAGTTGTTTGTTTTTTTTCAATTGGGGTCTTTAAACTATGTACTTATATTTCTGCCCTTTTACATGTATTTGTAATGTATACTTTTATATGTAATGTATAATACCTGATCAGTTTTTATAAAAATTCCATTTGGTGTTGAGAAAAAATGTTTCTTGTTTATAAGTTCTACTTAGAAGATTTCATAAGTTTTTAGCTATAGTTTTTCCAGAAATTTATGCAATTCTATATTTTCCCTTTTGTCTATTTTGTATTTCATTTATCAAATATCAAAAGAGGAATACTGAAGTTTTCCTATGATTGTCTTACTCTCAATTTCTTCTTGTAATTCAGTTATTTTTATTCATTAATTTAGATGCTAAAGCATGTGAAACATATTATTTTAATATTGATATTGGTTTTATTTTTATAGTTGCTTTCAGTATAATGCTTTTTCATGGTTGATTTATATTTATTTTATGAGTTTCTGTTTTTCCATTGTCTGGTGCCATGATTAAAGTTTCTGCTTTTAAATTTTATCTTCTGCATAGTAAATTTTCTTTCAACTGCTCATTTTTATTCTGTGTACATCTTTGTGTTTAAGGCAGGTTTCTTGTTGAAAATTGATTTTGGTATTAAAAAAATCAACTCTTACTCTTCTGTGGAAACTTTAATAATTAATATTTGAAGATTTGAGTAAGGTTTATATTTCCTACATTTGTCTTATTTATTTTTCTGAATTAAATTTTTTGTCCCTTTTATTTTTTAAAGATAGTGCTTTGTTTCTTTGGTTATTTTAAGAAATCAATGCTAAAACAACTGTAAGGGCCAGAATGTAAGGGGTTAATATTAAAGGTTGGGCTGGATTATTTAAGAGTAGGGTCGACAGGAATTTTAATCAATTCCAAAATGATTTTTTTAGCAATTTATTTATAAAATATAGAAAAAGTGAAAGTAAGAAAATTAGAGAGAGGATAGGGTAAGATATCTAACCTATACACTAAGTATTTTGCTCTGACCACTGGCTCAACCCAGTCAGGGCTAATTAATTAGTCTTTAGCCAGAGGGACCTCAGCCTTGAGCCAAGGACCTGGAGATATATGAAGTCTCTCAAGAGGGTAGGCCTCTCCTGAGACTAGTCTCTTCAGAAAATCCAGGAAAGGAATCATCCTTTTTCTCTCATTCAAATGGTAGTTCAAAGGGAAAAATCCAAGAGCAGTCTGAGGTCTCAATCTAGAGCTCCTTCAAGATCAAGTTGAAGGCAAAAGACCTCTTTACAGGAAGTTCTTGGCATTTTTAAAGATCATTCCTTTTCATCACTTCCTGTGACTTTCTTTGTGACTTTCTTCCATTTTATGAGTACCAATTAAAGCTAAAGTTTTGCTTAGGACTACCCAGGAGGCAGTCAGTAGATTCTGATTCATCACCCACTTTTGCATACATGGGTCACAGACCTCCCCCACTCAAGGGTAAGTGGGGTGTACATGTTTCTGGTGATTAAATCTAAAAGTGGGCACAGGAGAGTTAATCCCATCTTCACACAACCCTTTTTGAACAGATTTTATTTTCCTTCACAGTCTACCTCTTCTCCCTCCTGTTTGTTATTCCTTTTCTTAAGATCTGAGTTTTATTTGATCTTTGGATTAATTGTTTTCATAATCTTAATTATCTAATTGTTTACTTCTTAACTCTCTTTTAGTTAAATAATCCTGTTCTTTTTCTCCTCCCCTTAAATTATTTTGCTTATTAGTTTATTTTTGTTTGTCTATATCATTTTCATTTTTTATTATCATTTTACATTTTTCTTTTCTTGTTCATTTAATTAATTCTCTCCCCTTTTTAAAAATTCTTAGCTTTTATTATTCATTATTACTTTTTAGTCTATGTATTCCACAGAGAATCAAAACTTTTAAGGTATTTGTTTTGGTTTCCAAAATAATTCTGAATAACTCCTATGCTATGGCTTTTTAGATTTTATTCATTCTCCTACTTTTCCTATTTTGCTTGACTAATGGAAATTATTAATTTCTGCAAAAGATAGTGAATAAAAACAGTGCTCCATAGAAGAAATGTACTCCTGAGCCCATAATTATGTGAATTGTTACCTCTTCCCTTCCCATTTTCTGTCCTATTTCCAATGAAATCTCCTCTCTGCCCTCCTACCTTTCTGGATTTCTATTGACTTGAAGGGGATCAGTTCTCCTTAATCTAGATACTATCCAAGAATGCATTACATTCTCTCAAATGTTGTAGTCTTTCCATATATCAGACCTCTGTAGATTATTCCCATTCAAAGGTCTCTACTGGCTATTATAAATCATCTTTTCATTTAAGTCATTTCCTACAACTGCACTGAGATTTGTCCCTTTCTTTCCTACATTTTTATCCCTCCATTTGCTGCCTCACCCATTCTCTCATAGCTCCTCTTCTTTCTCAGAAAGTATATTTTCCCTTCATTGTTTTTAATTGACTAGATTAGACTACATCACACATATTCCTATACCTTCTTCCTTCTCTCTCAACTTTTATTTTATTACTTCTGTTTTTCAGCCTCCAAAATAATTTGTTTTCACCTGAAGGTAGGGGTTTGTTAGGTTTAGTCAGTTATGTTTTGTACTTGTTCCTCTATCATTTAGAAATAAGCACCTTAATGATCCCTTTGTTACTTCATTTAAACAATTTTTTATTGTATTTAATGAATTAATTTAGAATATTTTTCCAAGGTTACAAAAGTCATGTTCTTTTCCTCCCTTCCCCCAACCTTCCTCCTTTTAAAAAGAATTTATTTTATTTTATTTTAAAACCCTTACCTTCCGTCTTGGAGTCTATACTGTGTATTGGCTCCAAGGCAGAAGAGTGGTAAGGGCTAGGCAATGGGGGTTAAGTGACTTGCCCAGGGTCACTCAGCCAGGAAGTGGCTGAGGTCAGATTTGAACCTAGGACCTCCCGTCTCTAGGCCTGGTTATCAATCCACTGAGCTACCCAGCTGCCCCCCCCCCCCAAACTTCCTCCTTTTGCCCATGCACAATTCCACTGGGCCGATTTCCATATTATTGATATTTGTACCAGGGTGATCACTTATGGTCTTTAACCACAATCATATCCCCATCGACCCATGTGATCAAGCAGTTGTTTTTCTTCTCTGTTTCTCCTCCCACAGTTCTTTCTCTGGATGTGGATAGCATCTTTCCCATAAGTCCCTCAGAATTGTCCTGGATCATTGCACTGCTACTACTAGAGAAGTCCATTATGTTCGATTGTATCACAGTGTATCAGTCTCTGTGTACAATGCTCTCCTGGTTCTTCTCCTCTCACTCTGCATCAATTTCTGGAGGTCATTCCAATTCACATGGAATTCTTCCATTTCTTTATTCCTTATAGCACAATAGTATTCCATCACCAACAGATGCCACAATTTGTTCAGCCATTCCCCAATCGATAGACACCCCCTCATTTTCCAATTTTTGGCCACTACAAAGAGAGCAGCTATGAATATTCTTGTACAAGTCTTTTTCCTTATGATCTCTTTGTGGGTACAAAACCAGCAGTGGATCAAAGGGCAGACAGTCTTTTAGCGTCGATTGAGCATAGTTCCAAATTGTGCCCCCCCCCCCAATTGTTGGATCATTTCACAACTTCACCAGCAATGCATTAATGTCCTAATTTTTCTACATCCCCGCTAATATTTATTACTTTCCTTTGAGGTCATGTTAGCCAACCTGCTAGGTTTAAGGTGGTTCCTCTGAGGTGTTTTGATTTGCATCTGATTATAAGATATTTAGAACACTTTTTGTATGTGTTTATTGATAGTTTTGATTTCTTTATCTTTATCTGAAAATTGCCTATTCATGTCCCTTGCCCATTTATCAATTGGAGAATGGTTTGATTTTTTGTACAATTGATTTAGTTCCTTATAAATTTGACTAATTAGACCTTTGTCAGAGGTTTTTGTTATGAAGATTTTTTCCCCAATTCATTGCTTCTCTTCTAATTTCTGTGGAATTGCGTTTTGTTTGTACAAAACCTTTTTAGTTTTATGTAATCAAAATTATTTATTTTACATTTTGTAATTTTTTCTAACTCTTGCCTGATCTTAAAGTCTTTCCTTTCCCTTAGATCTGACAAGTATACTATTCTGTGTTCACCTAATTTACTTATAGTTTCCTTCTTTATATTCAAGTCATTCACCCATTCTGAGTTTATTCTGGTGTAGTGTGTGATCTAACCCTAATCTCTCAAATACTGATTTCCAATTTTCTCAGCAGTTTTTGTCAAATAGTGGATTTTTGTCCCCAAAGCTCTGATCTTCGGGTTTATCATAGATTATCATGCTAAGTCACATACGCCAAGTCTATTCCACTGATCCTCCCTTCTGTTTCTTAAATAGTACTGTACTGCTTGATGATCATTGCTTTATAGTATAGTTTGAGAATTGGTACTGTTAGGCCAACTTCCTTCACATTTTTTTCTCATAATTTCCCTTGATATTCTTGATGTTTTGTTCTTCCAAATGAACTTTGTTATAGTGTTTTCTAATTCAGCAAAAAAAAATTCTTGGTAGTTTAATGGGTATGGCACTAAATAAGTAAATTAGTTTGTGTAGGACTGTCATTTTGATTAGGTTAGCTTGACCTACCCATGAGCAATTAATGTTTTTCCAATTATTTAGATCTAGTTTTAATTGTGTTGAAAGTGTTTTGTAGTTGTGTTCAAATGGTTGCTATGTTTGTGTTGGCAGATTCCTAAGTATTTTATATTGTCTAGGGTGATTTTAAATGGAATTTCACTTTCTAACTCTTTCTGCTGAGATATGTTGGAAATATATAGAAATGCTGATGATTTATGTGGGTTTATTTTGTAACCTGCAACTTTGCTAAAGTTGTTCATTATTTCCACTAGCTATTTAGTTGATTCTCTAGGATTCTTTCAGTAGACCATCATATCATCTGCAAAGAGTGATAGCTTGGTCTTCTCATTACCTATTTTAAAACCTTCAATTTCTTTTTCTTCTCTGATTGCTACTACTAATGTTTCTAGTACAATGTTAAATAACAAAGGTGATAATAGGCATCCTTGTTTCACTTCTGATTTTATTGGGAAGTCTTCTTGTTTATCTCCATTGCAGATGATGTTTTCCGATGGTTTTAGATATATACTGTTTATTATTTTTAGGAAAGGCCCTTCTATTCATGTGTTTTCTAGTGTTTTCAAAAGGAATGGGCATTATATTTTGTGAAAGGCTTTTTCTGCATCTATGGAGATAATCATGTGAGGTTTGTTGGTTTGCTTGATGATGTGGACAATTATGTGGATGGTTTCCTAATATTGAACCATCCTTGCATTCCTGGTATAAAGCTCACCTGATCAACCCTCATAATCACTTGCTGGAATCTTTTTGCTAGTATTCCACTTAAGAATTTTGCATCTATGTTCATTAAGGCAGATTGGTCTATAGTTTTCTTTCTCTGTTGTTGATCTGCCTGGCTTTTGAATCAGTACCATATTTGTGTCATGAAAGGAATTTGGTAGAACTCCTTCCTTGCTTATTCTGTCAAATAGTTTGTATAGTGTTGGGATTAGTTGTTCTTTGAATGTTTGGTACAATTCATTTGTGAATCCATCAGGTCCTGGGAATTTTTTTCTTAGGGAGTTCTTTGATGGCTTATTCAATTTCATTATCTGATACAAGATTGTTTAAATATTTTATTTCTTCTATTAATCTAGGCAATTTATGTTTTGGAAATATTTATCCATATCACTTAGGTTGCCATATAATTGGGCAAAATACTTTTTAATGATTGCCTTAATTTCTTCTTCATTATTGGTGAGGTCTCCCTTTTCTTCTTTGAAACTGTTAACTTATTTTTCTTCTTTCCTTTTTTAAATGAGATTGACCAGTACTTTGTCTATTTTATTTGTTTTTTCAAAGTACCAGCTTCTAGTCTTATTTATTAAAATCAATAGTTATTTGACTTTCAATTTTATTAATTTCTCCTTTAATTTTTAGAATCTCTAATTTAGTTTTCATCTGGGAATTTTTAATTTGTTCCTTTTCAATTTTTTTGATTCACGTGTCTAATGCATTGACCTCTGCCCTTCCTATTTTGTTGGGTTCTAGTATTTAAAGACTGAATTTCATCCCTGGATTTTTGGTCATCCTTCTTTTTCTGGTCTGATTTTCTTTGGAGGTCCTCTTTCATCTTTTTTTGCCTCATTTTCAAGCCAATTAATTTTGGCTTTCAAGACACTATTTTCTTTTCCCAAATGATTTATTTTTCTTTTTAAAGTTCTTTTCCTAGTTGTCTTCAGCCTCTCTTAATTCTTTTTTGAATTGTATTTTGAGTTCTTCCAAAGCCTGTGCCCAATTCACTGGAGTTTCTATGTTTTTGCTTGGTGTTCCTTGATCTTCCTCTGTTTCATTTGCTGTTTGTTCATTTCTGGATAGAAGCTGTTGATTGCAATTTCTTTTTTCTTTACTTATATTTGCCCCTTCTTTTCCCTCTGTAGTTGCCTGTAGTGTTCCTCCTCTCATTTTGTGCTGGATCTGTGAGTTTGGGCTATTCTGTCCTGAAGGGGCTTCTTCTCTGTTCTGCTGTTTGAACAGGCAGTCTGATTTTCCCTAGCTGACAGCAGAAGTTGAGAAGGATCTGGTCTTCCCTCCCTGTGGTCAAGTTTGTTGCCTGTAGTTTATTGCTGCAGTTTCCCCTTGGAGCTCTCTCAGTGAGGCTCTCAGATCAGTCTGTGGGGGAGGGGTTTTGGAGCTTGAGCTTCTCTCCCCTCTGAAGCCTTCTTATCTACCCTTATTGATGAGGTTCAGCCAGGGCGGAGGAGGTGATCTGCAAAGCTGGCTATGCCCTGAGGCCAAAACATCCAGAAAGGGGGGCAAGATGGAGCATTTCAGCTGAGACTGGTCTGTCTGCTCTGTGCTTCTCCTTCAGTTGCCTCTTTGCTGCCTGTATTCTAAGCCCTGATCCTGACACAGCTGTTTCAGCAAGGTACTCCCTCTGGACTAGTGCCCTTGCCTGCCCAGAGATTCTAGCCACTGGTGGAGGCTCAGGGCTGTAAGTGGGAGAGGGGTCCTGGTACCTTCCTTCTTTCTTCACCATAAACCCATGTGTTCTAGGGTACAGAAGTTTTTTTTGGGGGGGTTGTACCTTTTAAGTTGGGTCCAGGAGGAGGGTTCCCTAACTCTGTCCTGTTGTTAGATTTGGTTTTCAGTCCCCTGGGAGCACTGTGTTTTTGATCAGTGAGGAAGAGTTTTCAGAGGTCTGAATTTTTGCTACCTCTAAGCCACCATTTTGAGTGGAACTCCAGTCTGGATTTTTCTGCATAAAAATTATCAAGGGTCAACATTTTCTTCTTGTTTTTTTTTTTATGGTTGTTCATTTTAGTTCCTAGGAGTTGGTGGTCATTGCTTTGTCCCTTCCTGGTCAGAAGTATAAGTGAGGAATGTGGGAGATCTTTTTATTGGGTTCTGGAGAGGTTTTTTGCCCTGAGGATATTTTCCCTAGTCCTCAGCAGTGTCTAGCTGCTCTTAGGGGCAGGTCCTGTAAAAATTAAATTAGTCTCTAATAATAAAAATATTATATTTATAATATTTATTAAGAATTATTAGAATTTGGGGCAGCTGGGTAGCTCAGTGGATTTAGAGCCAGGCCTAGAGACAGGAGGTCCTGGGTTCAAATCTGGCCTCAGACATTTCCCAGCTGTGTGACCCTGGGCAAGTCACTTGACCCCCATTGCCTAGCCCTTACCACTCTTCTGCCTTGGAGCCAATACACAGTATTGACTCCAAGACGGAAGGTAAGGGTTTTAAACAACAAAAAAAGAATTATTAGAATTCAAGGAACAAAGAAAATACAAAAATAAGAAACTGCGTGCCCATGGATGATTAGCCAATTGAGAATACCCATGCTTAACTTACTTATCATTGCAATGGGAGAGCAGAACATAAAAGATAGGGAGGTAGGCGTTACTGCCAGTTTAAATACTAATTGTGATCTCGTCCAGGTGGAGACTCAGGTGAGGTTATAGGGAATTCTGGGAAATACTAAGGACTTCTGGGGATTGAAGTCTAGGGTTCAAATCTCCATTTTTACAATCCCCCTGAGGCCTGAGGAAGACTAGTCTCTCAGATGGGTCTTGTAAACATACCAGCTATGAAAATACAATAATTTTAGGATAAGAGGAAAAGAGAACAAAACCAATAATTGCTAGGCACATTGACAAAAAGCCAGTGTGGGATTAGTTCCCTTTGGCAAAAGAGTTTACATACAAAACAAATGCATTTAAACCCCACACAGTTCAAATCACCACATCCCAAAGTTCACTCAGGATCTTCTCGTGCAGCTTGTGGTCTGTGGAGGCATCTTCATGGTGTCTTCTCCAAACCTTTCAGTTTCTGAATTTGGAGAAGTAGTATGTTTCTTAACCTAAAATCACTCTCAAAAAGAATTTAAACTTTGCAATTTAAAATAATAATAATTATACATTCCCGCCCTGAAGAGGGTGATTGAAAAACACAGGGATCACTTAGGGATGCATGGCTGAGTTATGAGGTATATGAATCAATTGGAAGAAAAATCAAACACATCAAAAAAATCCAAATAAAAAAGATAATTTCTGGATGAAATATAGACTATCAAAGTCTTATGTGTAAAAATTCCAAGTAAAGGAAAAATAAATATGTCAAAACAACCACAATCACGAACCCCAAACAATTTAAAGTCCTCTTGTTTTGACTCAAAATTTCATCAGTCCCATTGGGCTTGGTCAGTCTCTGACCTTGTGCTTGATTTGCACTATGCAGTTTAGCTTTGTGCTTCTTTGGCCCTGTGTAATGGCTCTTTTTGTATTCTCTTGTCCTGGAATCAGACAGAATCATTAAGCAAAGTTCCATGGTTTTTTAAACAATCAATGACATCATTTTTTTTTATAGTCTCAAGCTTATTGGGTATGCATTGACATTATAGCAAATATATTTTAAACTTATATTACTGCAAAGTCAAAAAAGGTTAAAATCTTTGGCCAAAACCAATGTCTTTCACATCATTTACCAAGAAAGAATCGATATGGATACATGACCTAGATATAAAGGGAAATATGTTCTGTTCTTTTAATTTGTTTACATTACCTATCAGGTTTTTTGGATGGGTGAAGAATTTAGGAATGAGTGTGCCCCTAGGTGGTTCAGTGGATTGAGAAACAGGCCTAGAGACGGGAAGTCCTAGGCTCAAATTTGGCCTTAAATATTTCCTAGCCGGGTGACTCTGGGAAAGCCATTTAACCCCCATTATCTAGTGTAGATTTTTAAATTGATATCCATTACTCCAAATATTATATTTATAAGATTTATTAATAATAAACTTGAAGCAAGGAAAGAAAAAAACCTCAGTAAAGAGAATACACTTTCCCAGCCATGCACATGGGGAAAAAGAGGGAAGAGCCACAAAATTATATACACACACATAACAAACACAAATGTGAATGAAGGGAAAAGGATTATTGGAATGAGAAAAGAATTCTGGAAGATGTAGTCCATGTAGTCTAATTATACACTAGTCCTTATCCCTCTTCTATTTTGGAACAAATATTCACTATTGATTCTTAGACAGAAGATAAGGGTTTAAAAAAAGAATTTAGTAATTAAAAAGACATAGAAAGCATTGTGGAATATAAAAGGGACAAATTTGGATAAAATATATTGAAGAGTTTTTGTGCAAATAACACTAATGTAGCCAATATTAGAAGGAAAGAAATAAGTTGGGGGAAAATGTGGAAAATTTCTTGGATAAATGTCTAATATCTAAAATATAGAGAACTTTGTCAAATATATTATTAGTGTGAGCTTTTCCTTAACTGATAGAAGGTAAAAATATATTAGCAGAAAGCTTTTGGAAAAACAAAAGTATATATAGCTACAAGAAACATTGTTCTAAATTATTACTGATTAGAGAAATGCAAATCAAAACTGAGATATAACCTCATACCTATAGTATAAAATTATAAAAGGATAAAATGACAAATGTTGAAGGGTATGTGGTGAACTGTGAACTGTTCCAGTCATTTTGGAGAGCAACTTAGAATCATACTCAAAAAATCATAAAGCTGTGTATACCTTTTGACCCAGTAATAGCACTATTAGATTTGCTTCCTAAGATGATATAGCCAAAATGATAAGAAACTATATAGCATATTTAGTGTGTGTGTGTGTGTGTGTGGTAGCAAAGAACTGGAAACTGAATCCATCCAAGGAGAATGCCTGAACAAGTTGTGGTATATAATTGTAATGGAATACTATTGTGCCATTAGAAATGACAAGATGATCACAAAAAACCTGGAAAAACTCAAATAAAGTAATGCTAAGTGAAGTGAGTAGAACCAGGAGAATGTTAATACACAGTAATAATAACATATCAGCTGTGAATGACTACTATTTTCAAGAAAGCAAGCATTCAGTACAACTCCAAGAGATTCATGACAAAGAAAAGATATCCACCACAGAAGGGACAGAGTATGAATGTAGATCAAAAAATACTATTCTATACTTTATTTCATCAATTTTTCTCTAGTGTAAGTAATATGTCTCTTATTTCACCACATGATAAACAGGGAAATATGTAATATATGATAATATATTTAAATCCTATATAATATTGTTTGCCTTGAGGGGAGGAGGAAAAAAAGAGTGAGAAATAGATTTTTGGACATAGGTAATGTGAGAATTTGGAATTTCCTTCTTTTAGATAAGCTTATTTATTATAACTTACCGTGTCTTTATAACAAAAAAGGAAGCCTATTTTCCTAAGGAACATATTACTAGAGTAATAGAAGAACATTTCTAGGGCAAATTGTCTATTGCAAAAGAATTATTTTATTTTCTTTATAATAGACACAATTCATTTTATATGTTTATTTGAAAGTATATTATGTTCAAGTAGCTATGTTGCTGGGAGCCATCAGGCCACAATATCTTGACAAAGTCACTCATTGTAACCAAGAGGTCACAAAGTGTCTCTTTGGCAGGATGGATTTGCCCACTCAGTCCCTTCTGCATGACTTCTCTTATCTACATCCCTCACTAAATGGAATTGTCATGATTGTTATCACCTCCCTAACCTCAGAAGGAATAAAGCAAGAGCAAAATACCTTTACTCTATTTTCCCAAAACATCACCAAAAGATCAGAACCTCAAACCCAATCCCAAAAGACTCCCATGTGTTAACTTTTACTTAGGTCCATAATTCCCAGTAAAACCATAGTTATAAGCCAAACCCAGAATTTCCCACTCACAGAAACTTATTCTTAGGAAGCCAGCATACAAATCAATCATAAAGGCCCATACAAAATGTTCAGGTACAGCAAGCTTCATCATGCCTCAATGACTTGGTTCTTCCCCTTGAGAAACTCCCTAGTAAACCCTGAAAAAGAATCAGTCTAATATTAAACCTGAATTGTGTTCTCAGTACCTCTCAACCTCAATGTTATGATTATTGAATTGTCTTTGAGTATTTCTGATTGATTATTTCTTTTTATTAAAAGAAATAAGTAAATTTCCTTGACTGTTTGTAAGCCCAAGCTCCTCACAGGGTAATGAAAAAATTAAGCCACCTGTGATGAAATCATTTATCTTGTGTGAAACCTTTATTCTGTCAAGAATCTATAAAAATAATATAAGAATATAGAATGTTAATCAAGTGATTTGTTAAAAGTTAATGTATCACTTTTCCAGTTATCTCTATTTAGACGTATGTGTTAGGTAATGTATCTGTGTGCCAAAAAAATATATGTATAAAAATAATCTCCAGGCCTGGGGATGGTGGAGCAGCTATCAGGTACAAAGCATGCCCATGGCCTAAAGATACATAGCTGTCTTCCATTTGTTATTTTCTTGACTGACTGTTCGCCACCTGATGGGAACCCTTGGAGTCACGAGTGAGGCTGGACCTTGCCTGTGGCACTGTGTGATATGATTTTTCTAATGTCTTAAATAAGTAAAAAGTGATGGGAACAGGAAAGGCATTTCACAGTGGGTAGCATTTCATGATTCTAAGATAAAAGAGAAAGGGAATTATTTCCCAGCAAAGAGAATGACCTATAAAAATCAAAGCTGGGAATGAAAATACTAAGGAATATAGGCAGATTGGGCTGAAATGTAGATTTATAAAAGCAAATAACATGAGATAAATCTGGAAAGAGTACCTGAAATCAGTCTATGAAGGTATTTAAGTTACAGACTGAGGAATTTGTATTTTATACTATGGATAATAGAGAAACATTGATGATGTTTGATGAGAGGAATGACATAATCAGACCTATGCTTTAGGAATGGAGAC
Organism: Monodelphis domestica; assembly: GCF_027887165.1. Lineage (NCBI taxonomy): Eukaryota > Metazoa > Chordata > Mammalia > Didelphimorphia > Didelphidae > Monodelphis > Monodelphis domestica. The sequence continues at coordinate 241,599,965 of NC_077233.1, read as the reverse complement.
TGCCAAACTGCTGTTCTAAAGTTAGTCTTTTCTTGGTGGAAGTCATCTTATTCAAGACCTGTACCAATGTGTTAAATATGGTGTACATTCAGTCATTTGTTGAACTGAATTGACATTTAGCTCAGACCAGTCACAGAAATAGAATTGGGGATTTTGAGCTAGAAGGAGTGAAATCATAAATGAATTGGGTGAACATAGAATAGTATTTTAGATTGATCAGTACTTTGACCATTCCAGATTAAATGGAAGTAAAGTATAACTGTATCATTAGTAATGGAATTCACATGTAAAAGCAGTACGGTATAAAATCTTGATTCAAATTTCAAGAAGGTAAATTGTGGAATATTAGTGGGAATAAAGTAATAACAACTCCTAACATTCATACTGTGTTTCATGCTTTAGAGAAACTTTATATAAGCTCTATAAAAGCATTTTACGTATACTATCTTGACCCTTATAGTGATAATTCTGAAGTAGGAAGAATATCATCTAATTTTCAAAATGAGGAATTGGGATCAAGGAATTAAATGACCTGTCCAAGGTACTAGAATTGCTATTAAGAGACCCTGCTAGGATTCAAATCAAGAATCTTCTGACTGGACAACATACTGAGTCCTTCCAGCATTAAATTTCTGCTTCTCTGACCTCCAGAGGTAACAATTCCACATCCTCCTTGAATAATGAGCCTATTTTCTGGCATAGTATGAGCTCCATGAGGGCAGGGACTGTTGTGTTTTTGCCTTTGTCTTTAGTATCTATTATTTTTAGAGTATTTAGATAGGAACTTGATGTTTTTTGAATTGCATTTAATTCTTAGGTAAAATTTTCTAGAGTCCTTTAATAAATTGTGGATGGTAGTTAGAAAAATGATATAACTATCTCTGGCTCAAGTCCACATATTCTCCTGACATATAATATATCTCACATAATGTTCTGCTTTTTTTTAAAATGGTGAATTAACAACAAAAACCAAATTGAACAGTTCAGACATATATTTTAGAGCAAGCCTCATAAAGTCAAACACCCAAGAGAAGCCAGGGATCCACCAAAACATCAACAGATGTTTCACTCCTAGAGATTATTTTGATTTGCATAGGCCTGGCCATAGTAACTCATTTGAGTGTGAAATTCTCTGTGTTTTACTTGGCAGGATAAATATAGAGCCCCAGCTAGTGGTAAGGTACCGTGGAAATCTGGAACTGGTGGAAATTGTTATGAGCAGTAATGAAAGTGTTACAGATAGTGTTTTTAAAATGGATGAGAGATTGCATATACTGGATAAAGATCTTGAAGCGAATGGGAGAAAATGAGATGAGATTAAGTCAAAGACAGACAAAGATGAAATACTAGATTGCCTGTGGCCAATTCTGCGGACAGACTTATTTATATAGAATGAGAATGAGTATTTATTCATGGCAAAACTCCCACAGAAACTATTTGGAAATAGCCCTTGTCCCAAATACCAAAAATAATAATGTGATCTGTCATAACAAATCTATACTAGAAATGATATAACTGGGGAGATCAAAGCAGACAATAGACTTTCCTAACTTATGAGTTACAAAAGTTAGCAAGAGACTTTAAAAGGCACTTTTGTATGTAATATGTCATTTATACCCACACTTTGGGGCCAGAGTAGAAGCAGGTACATTTGTTAAACCTGAGAAATGAGTGTGGTACTGAGATTACAAGTTCTCTCCTAAAAGAAAACGTTTCTCAAAATATACCCTTGATGGGTAAGGAAAGGAAGTTTAAGTTTCATTTTGAAGCTATCTGCCCATGCTTAAAAAAAAAAAAACCTAACAAAACTCTCTTATTTTGTGTAGTTAGGTTTATGGGCTCCAATTTGGCATCCATCAAAGGGTTTTCAGGATGCTAAGTTCAAAGAAAAAAATAATGATAATAGCAACAATAGAAACAACAATATTAGCAATACTTTATTAATTAAATCAATCATTCAGAATGTATTAAATACCTATTATGTGCCAAGCACTGGGCTAAGTGCTGGGGATACAAAAAGGAGCAAAAGATAGTCCCTGCCCTCAAGGAGCTTACAATCTAACGGGGGAAGACTACATGCAAACAAATATATACAAAGCAAGCTTTAAACAAAATAAGTAGGAGATAATTATCAGAGGGAAGGCACTGAGTGAAAAAGGATAGGAGAAGGGAGAATTTCAATTGGGACTTAAAAAAAGACAGGAAGGTTAATATATATACATATATATGCATATATAGCTATTTTTAAATCTTTACCTTCAATCTTAGAATCAATAGAATGTATTAGTTCTAAAGCAGAAGAGTGTTAAAGGCTAGTCACTGGGGTTTAAGTAATTTTTTCTGTGGTTACATGGCAAGGAAGTGTCTGAGATCAAATTTGAACCCAGAACCTCCCATTTCCAAGCCATGGCTCTGAATCCATAGATCCACCTAGTTGTTCCCCAATACATAGCCCTTTAAGATGTGCAAAGTCCTTTACAAATATTCTTTTTATACTTAAAACAACTCTACAAGGTGGGCATTCTTATCTTATTTTACAGTTGAAAAAACTGAAGCAGACAGAAGTAAAGTATTTGTCCAGAGTCACATAGAGAATAAGTAGCCAAGGCAGCATTTGAATTCAAATTTTCCTTTCTCTAGGACCAGTGTTCTATTCTCCCTGCCACCTTCCTCTCAGGAGAAGTTCAAGGATATACCCGTAACTTTATTATTATTTTCAATATTTTTTTCAACACCTAGGCATGCATTATCATGTATCGTCTTTACCAAAATTGATGTTGTTCTAAGTCTAAGTTTCAGGCTAAATTTAATTTGATAAAATTTAATAAAATGAAATATAAATGATATAATGTTTAAAACAATCAAATGTGCAAATCCAGGATGGCTGGCATGTGATGAGATGAAAAAAATGTGTGAAAAAATTTGGAACTTGATGAATTATAGGTTGTAATTATGCAACAGTGTTTGATGGTACCCTTCCACACCAAAACAAAAACTAATGCTATCCGTGGCTTCCTCAAGGCATGGTAGCCAAAAGGAACAAGGGGAGAGTCTTATTGGACTCTGCTCTGGCAAAGTGACATCTAGAGTTTTATTGTCAGTTTGACATGATGATCCTGGAACATAGATATGCTGAAACAGTTTCATACAAGAACAATTGTGTTCATAATGACCCTACATCATAAAAAATTTCCACTGAAGAAACTTTTTTTTTCTTTTATAGTCTGGAGAAAAGAAGATTGCAGATAGGCATGATTTCTATCTTTAAGTATTTGAAGATTCATCACACAAAATTAATTAAACTTATTTTTTACATCCCTAGAGGGCAAACATGGACACAATTGACAGAGCTGGTAGTTGATTTGATATAGGCTTCTAAGAAACAGCTTGGAGTGATATTATTGGATTAAGAATTGTAATAACTCAAGTCTAAGTATTTGAGAAAATATCCGTGTGATATGAGGGAAATGATTTACCTCTTTCAACATCAATTTTCTTATCTATATAATGGGCATAATAAGAGTATCTACTTCCAAAGGGTTATTTTGAGGATCAAATGAGATAATGTACATAAAAAGATTTGTAAACCTTATTCTGTATTCTGTGAACTTTAGCAATGTAGAAGCATAGGGATTTGAACTGTGATGTCATGGGTACAGAGAACTTTGAGATGAGGTAATTCTTGACCATTAGGAACTTCATTGGAATAATCAATTAGGATTTATGGACCCATGGCCACACATAACACATTTAGAATATACAGTAAGGCTAGATTGGACCAACATACACTTGAAGTTGGTTATCCAATTTTGGAGCTGATACAAATAGCCTTAGAACCTTCCTACTTTTTCTTTCTCCTCCTTTAACTTCTTTCCCCCTTGTTTGCAGCTAGCACATTATTACATAAAAACCCTCCTATGCCAGAAAGATATGGCATAGTGTTAGTTCACTGATATTGTCCCTACTGGATAGGAAAATTTTTATTATCAGACTTGAATCAAAAGGCAGCAGTAGAAGGGTTTGAAAATGAGGTCTTAGTTACCAAGTCACTGGGGAGAGGGAGAGAATGAGTTTAGAACATAGATGACATGTTTTCCAGGATAATCTGATAGATTTTAGTAAGTCTGGATGCTTCCACAAAATCCTAATATTATGTCTCATTGTAGCATGAAGATGATCTTGAACTTTCAGATACTACGCCAGTGAACTTTAGGCTTGAGTAAATTCTACCATGTTAGAAAATCTTCAAGAGTAGTATTTCCAATGCATTATCTTCTGTTCAAGAACCAACCAAGGCAAATACATAGAAATCTTTACCAGTAGTCTGTCCACTAAGTAATGACAACACCAGAAATATAGATTTTTTTAAAAGCCCTCTCTTATGGAATTCATTTCTGCTTCAAATGACAACAGTGGTACAGGGAGGCATAAGATGCTGAGAATAAGTTTTTGAATTGTCAATAAAATGAAAAAAATGTAGTTATTCTAAATGCGAGAGCATGCCCAATGGCGAATGAATTGATGTATAATTTGGTGAACTGAATGACATCAGTATTGATATTCTTTGATAAATATATTCAGAAGACAAAAGGAAGTGACAGCAAAATAAAGAATGGTTTTAAAAGTTCTTCATAGAAAGGCAGCAAAACATTATGTTGGAATTAGTCTCATTATGTGTCAAAAAGGGGACTTCATGGGATTTTTTTTCCATAGCATATTATTATATTTTGTCAGACAGTATTTGTGAACACAAGCAAAAAGACTACTTTGAAGATTATTTTCTTTAGGACCCTGTTGTTGTGGATGCTAAAGAGTCAGAGAAATTGCATGAAGAGCTAAATATTTCTCTTTTGTATGAAAGCACATGTATAAACCATATCAAATTGCTTACCAACTCCTGGAACAGGGAATAGAAAGAGGGACAGAGAATTTAGGCCTGAAGATATTAGAAAATGAATTTAAAAATTGTCTTTAAATGTAATTAAGGAAATAAAACATTTCTTCAGAGTTTTTTAAAAGTTAGATATTTCTCTAAATCAAGTAACTGTATATTTTGATAACATTGATGTTTGTTCAGAAAATTTTTAATAATATGTAATAAAATTGCCCATTTTATATTTTAAGATTCATCCTGATTATTCTTGTCTTGTCAAGAGTTCTTCCATGACTATAATTTTTAAAAAATGTCCTTCCTTGGCCCTCAAATTTATTTATAACATAAATTTACGTGTTAAAGTCATATGCCCATTTGGAGCTTATTGTGGTAAATGGTATAAGATGTTAATCCCAAACTAATTTCATTTTGCTTTTCAATTGGTTTAGTCAGTTTTATCATCTATGGAGTCCTTACACAAGTAGTTGGTGACCTCAAGTTTATAAAACATAATGCTGCTATTTTCAATAGTTTCTGGGTCTGTTGTGCCTACTCTGTTTCTCATTTTTCTGTTTTTTAACTAATACTATAAACAAGGAATTTGCCAAAAACAAGGTAGACCTGCATAATTGAAGAAAATGTGTCTGGAGGGGCAAATGGAACATTCAGAACTTGCAGGGGATGGGAAAACTGTTGCTATCGAGAGATTCTGGTCAGTCTTCTGATCTAAGACTCTGGAAAAGAGCTGGATGAGAGATGCTCTTCTCAAACCCTTATTGATGGGCTGAGCTGAATGAAAGTTTCTTGCCCTAAACTGAAGACAACCCTGGATTACAATTTCCCTTAGGGGAACTCAACGCTATTTTTCTGTAAGATAGTTTTTGATCCCATCATCAAAAGTGGACACAGGAAATAGTTAGCAGGGATGTCCCTGTTTCCCTCTACCCTCTCTCCCTTCCTTTCAAGAAAATAAAGGAGATAATTTAAATTACAGCAGAACGGTTTCAATATCTATGCAATAGGAGGGAGGATTTTCAAATTCATCAAAAAAAAGACTGTGTGAGGGATAGTCTTACCCTATGGTCTAACTGAGTGACTCCATTATAGCTATCCAGCTTAGTGGAGAAAAGGGAAGTGCTACCCAGAATTCAGTCCCCAAAAGCAGCATTTTTTCTGGTCCCATCATCTTTCAAGTCCCCTTCTATCTCTATTACAATACCAATAATTATAGTTATTACTGCTTTGATACATAGTTTGATATTTGGTATTGCTAGGTCCTCCAAATTCTCATTTTGTTTTTATAATTTCCTGGCAAATTCTTAACCCTTTGTTTTCCAGATGAATTCTATTATTATTTTGTAAGGTTCAATAAAGTAAGCTTTTGAAAGTTTAATTTGTATGGTACTTAATCTATTAATTTATTTAAATAATATCATCATTTGTATTATATTAGTAGAAACTAATACTTAATATTTGCCCAATAATTTAGATCTATCTTTATTTATCATTAGTTATCTTATGGGAACTAAGTAGCACAGCAGATAGAGTGCTGGACCTAGGTCATGATGCCTTCTCTTCTCAAGTACAAATCTGACTTTAGACTCTTAGTAGCCATGTAATCCTGGGTAAGTGTTTGTACAGTTTTCTCATTTGAAAAATGAGCTGGACCAGAAAATGCAAACCACTCCAATATTTTTGCCAAGAAAACTCCAAATGGGTCACAAAATATTGGATGTGACAATGAAACAATGAAAACGACAATCACAATCTTGTGTAAAAAGTGTTTTGTAGTTGAGTCCTTATAGTTCTGTGGTGACAGTAAGTGTACTCCAAGATATTTTATATAATCTATCATCATTCTGAATGGAATTTTTTCTATTGCTTGCTTTTTTTTTTTGATATACAAAGAGACTGATGTTTGGTTTTTTTGCAGATCTATTTCACATCATATGCAAAGAAATACATTTATTTGTTCTTTGCCTATGCTTATTCATTGATTTTTCTTATCTACTGTTTTTACTCATTTATATCTGATGTCAGTACTATTTTAACATCCCTTCCAACATGGTAACCACTTAACTAATTTGGAGTTCAATAAATTTGAACTTGGCTTACTTTTGATTTCTGGCCTAGTTAAACAGTAATGATATTAGATGTAAATGGGTTTTCAGACTTATAAAAACACACAGCATTCCTTAATTGACATAAAGTCAAAAGATATGAATAGGCAATTCTCAGATGAAGAAATTAAAACAATCTTTAGTCATGTAAAAGAGTGCTCCAAATCACTAATATTTAGAAAAATACAAATTAAAACAACTCTGAAGTACTACCTATCAGACTGATTAATATGAAAAAAGGGAAAATAATAAAGGTTGAAGGAGATATGGTAAATTGGGACTTTAATACATTGCTGGTAGAGCTGTGAACTAATAGAGCCATCCTGGAGATCAATTTGGAATCATGCCCAAAGGGCCATCAAACCGTGTATATTTTTTGACCCAGCAATACCACTACGGAGTTTTTATCCCAAAGATATCAAAGATAGGGAAAATGGCCTACCCTTAGCAGCTCTTTTTCTGGTGGCAAAGAATTGGGAAATGACATTCAAGCCAATCACCAAAAACCCCCCAAACAAACCCTGGAAAGACTTATATGAAATGGTACAAAGTGAAGTAAGCAGAACTAAGAGAACATTGTACAGAGTAACAGTAGAAATGTATAGTGACCATAATAGAAATTAAATATGAACAGCAAGCCAAAGATCCAGAAAAATCCCAAGAAAATCATGGCCAAAAAAAAGTCTCTCACCTTAGAAGGAATTGACCATCTGAATGTATTTTGAAACAAACCATTCTTCACTTGATTCCCTTCATGAACTTTTCACTATGTATCTTCTTTCACAATGTGATGGTCATGGAAGTATGTATTTTATGATAATATATACACAGCTACCACCTCTATTGTATTGCTTGCCATCTTGGGGACAGAGAAGTGTTGAGAGGGATGGGAACATGGATTACAAAATATTGAAAACAACCATTAAAAATCACATTGACATGTAGAAAAAAGGAATAGTAAAAAAGATATAAATATGTAAAGGAGGTAGTAGAGGCAGCCCAGTATATTAAGATTCTCTGATATTATTATTATGCTCTATTCTAATGGGGCATATCACTTAACTATTCCGAGCCTCTGTTTCTGCATCAAGAGAAAGTTCCCATCTCATAGGGTTGTTGTGAGACTCAGATGAGGATGAGATTAGATAGATAGTACTTTGTGGGTGTTAAAATACCACAGTAATGCCTATTTCTTATATTTCTCAGGAGAATAACTCATTCATCTTGTTTGACAATGTGATGAACATGGAAATATATATTGTCTGATAACACAAATACTATCTTTATCATATTTTATGAAATCTTAGGGACCAAGGAATAATGGGAGAGATTCCATGTATGACTTTGCATAAAATAATCATCCTTTGTAAAAGCAAGCTGGACCAGTTAATTTATATAATCATGGACCAGTTAATTTATTTTAGTTTTGTTCTGTTTTTGTTGTTGTTATTGTTTACAAAGAAGAAAAGGAAACAGGGAACAAGGGTAAAAACACTGTAAACTAGTATGTTTCAAACGTAGATAAATTGAACCAAAAAAATAAATAAGAAAGAAATAAAGGTAATGAATGAAATGTTAGAAAAATTAGAGTTAATAGATATCTGGAGAAAATTGAACAGGAATAAAAAGCAGTATACCTTATTCTCAGCAGTACATGATACATATATATGTATATATATACATATGTGTACATATATGTAGAAAAGCAGAAATAAATAATTCATCATTTTCAGATCATAATGAGATAAAAGAATATTTAGCAAGGGTCCATGGGAGGGCCAATTTAAAATTAATTGGAAACTAAATAATCTAGTTCTTCAAAATTGATGGGTCAAAAAACAAATTATAGAAACAATTACATATGCCATTGAAGAGAATGACAATGAGACAACATATCAAAATCTATGGGATACAACCAAAGCAGTCCTCAGAATAAAATTTATATTTCTGAATGCATATGTCAACAAATCACGGAGGTAAGAGGTCAATGAATTGGGCATGCAAATTATAAACCTAGAAAAGGGACAGCTGGGTGGCTCACTGGATTGAGAGCCAGGCCTAGAGATGGGAGGTTCTAGGTTAAAATCTGGTCTCAGACACTTCCTAGTTGTGTGACCCTGGGCAAGTCCCTTAACCCCAATTGCCTAGCCCTTACCACTCTTCTGCCTTGGAACCAATACACAGTATTGACTCCAAGACTCCAAGGGTTTATATATTAAAAAACAACAACAACAAAGAGAACAAATTAAAAATCCCCCGATAAAAACTAAATTGGAAATCCTAAAAATTAAAGGAGAAATTAATAAAAATTGAAAGTAAAATAACTCTTGAATTAATAAATAAGACCAGGAGATGGTATTTTGAAAAAAAATACATAAAATACATAAAATATTGATTAATCTAATAAATAAAAAAGAAATAAGAGAATCAAATTAATAGTATCAATATAAATATGATAATGTAGATGAAATGGATGAATATTTACAAAATATAAAATGCCTAGATTAATAAAAGAAAAATAGAATACTTAAATAATCCCATCTCAGAAAAAAGAAATTGAACAAGCCTTCAAGAAACTCCCCAAGAAAAACTCCCCAGAGCCAGATGGATTCACAAGTGAATCATTTAAAGAACAATTAATCTCAATATTACATAAACTATTTGACAAAATAAGCAAAGAAGAAGTCTTAGAAAAGTCTTTTTATGGCACAAATATGGTGCTGATTCCCAAACCAAGAAGACCAAAAACAGAGAAAGAAAACTACAAACCAATCTCCTTAATGAACAAAAACGCAAAAATCTTAAGTAACATACTAGCAAAGACATTATAGCAAGTCATCAAAAGGATTATCCACTATGACTAGGTGGGATTTATACCAGTCTGGCTTAACATTAGGAAAGCTCAATAACCAAACCAATAGAAATCACATGATTATCCTAATAGACACAGAAAAAAAGCCTTTGACAAAATAAAACACCCATTCCTATTAAAAACACTAGGAAATATAGGGATAGAAAGGCATTTCCTCAAAATAACAAACAGTATTTATTTAAAACAATTAGCAAATATCATCTACAATAGGGACAAGTTAGAGGCCTTCCCAATAAGATCAAGAGTGAAGCAAGGATGCCCATTATCACCTCTATTATTTAACATTGTACTAGAAACTCAAGAGGTAGCAATTAGAGAAGAAGAAATTGAAGGGATTAAAATAGGTAATGAGAAAACTAAACTATAACCCTTTGAAGATGATATGATGATATACATAGAGAACCCAAGAAAATTAACTAAAATGCTAGTGGAAATAACTTTCACAAAGTTGCAAGATACAAAATAAACTCACATAAATCATCAGCATTTCTATTTATTTCCAATAAAAACCAGCAGCAAGTTTTAGAAAGAGAAACTCCATTTAAAATCACTCTAAGTAATATAAAATATTTGGGAATCTATCTGCCAAGATAAACTCGGGACTTATATGAACTCAACTACAAAACATTTTTCACATGAATAAAACTAGAAATAAATAATTGGAAATACAATAGTTGTTCATGGGAAGGATGAGCTAATATAATAATAAAAATGACAATTCTACCTAAACTAATTTACTTATTCACTGCCATACCTATAAAGCTACCAAAAACTTTTTAATAGAATTAGAAAAAATTATAACAATGTTCATTTGAAAGAACAAAAGATCAAGAATATCAAGGGAACTAATGATAAAAAATGTAAAGGATAGGGGCCTAGCAGTACCAGATCTTAAACTGTTTTATAAAGCCATGATCATCAAAACAATATGGTACTGGCTATGAGGCAGAAGGGAGGATCAGTGGAATAGACTTGGGGTAAATGACCTCTGCAGGATAGCAGGATAGTGTATACTAAACACAAAGATCCCTGCTTTTGGGACAAGAACCCACTATTTGACAAAACTGCTGGACAATTAGACTCCAACCACTATCACTAACTGCTATAATACCTGAAGTACTGATAAGACTCAAGATTCCATCCAATCCATTCCCAATATAAAAAAAAGTCCTTTGATTGATGAAGATTAATAACTTAAAGTCTTAAAGAGTTGCTTGATGCCCTGAAAGGCTAAATTAATGGCCTGTGGTCATTCAGACAAGTAAGTGCCAGAGGCAGGACTTGAACTCAGCTCTTGCTGATTCTTAAGTCTAACCTTATATCCATTATACCATTCTGCTTCATCTCCTTGCCCAAATCTAGATTAAAATCCTAATCAGATACTCTGTTCTCTAATGGGATAATGGCATGACTAACCTTGAAAAGGAAAGAGAACTAAAATAGGTATAAGCATGATTAGGCCCCTTGGGTTCTGTTTTCAGAATCACTGCTATGGGTAATAGGTTTGTAAAAGGGATCATAGTCACAGTCAGCAGGAATGAGAGCTTAATTATTTTATTAGGATAACCAGGCAGCCAGGGGAAAACCTTGACATATGGGTAATGTTTATAGGAAAATTTCAGTGGCACAGTGATATGGCAGATGCAATTACTGTAGCATCTAACAAGGAATTAGATTTGTTTATAGAAGCTTCAGGGGGAAAATGGAGAGAGGTTTACTCTATTCAAGGCATCTCTGGTCTTGGGACTTGCCCTGAATGGTGAAATGTTGAGTGGAAATGCAAAAATTATTCATTTTCTAGAATTATTCCTTAGCCCTGTAGGTCTGAACATATAGGGAGAGGAGTAAAAGGTTGTAGGATGATTTTTTATGGGAAAAAAAAACCTTGCTGGGGGTAGTTTAAGCAATTAACAAGCAGTCTGCTGATTCAAGACCATATGAAAAGTTGCTATGCACAATATGCTCATTTGGGATGCTTAAAAAGAGCAGTTATCTAGTTGTAACATTTATGGGATGTAAACATGGGCACAGCCTGGCACAGGCAGGCTTCTCGGAAAATTTACTGATTATCTGTTCCTCATTAACTGTATTATTTTCTGCCACAAAGGAGAAAGTATTTAGTCTGTATGGCCCTGGAGGTAAAAGAACCATAACAAGGTTATGATGTGAAGTATTCTTCATTTGTTTCCCGACTTGTAAGATGGATGCTTTCTAACGATGGCAAAGATGACACTAAGCAGCAGAAGGTATCACCATGAATTGATGCCAGTGAACAGTGTTTCTGTGGACAGAGTAAGCATGAAAAGCAGCTACTTATGGCAAAAGACCAAAAAAAAAAAGAAAGAAAGAAAAAGAGCAACTGAACTTAGATTCCATTAAGAGAGAAATAGTAGGGATTCCTGAGGCACAAGACCCATAGTACAGTGCCCTAAACACTTCTTACAACCCTGATTAACACCAAGACAAACAACAAACCAATCAGAGGAATTATACAGCAGAGAGCAAGTATAGCTGAATCAAGAGGGAAGAGAGAGAGAGAGAGTGTGTGTGAGAAGAGAGAGAGAGAGAGAGAGAGAGAGAGAGAGAGAGAGAGAGAGAGAGAGAGAGAGAGTGTGAGAAGAGAGAGAGAGAGAGAGAAGGAGGGAGAGAAAGGGAGAGAGAGAGAAGGAGGGAGAGAAAGGGAGAGAGAGAGAGAGAGAGAGAGAGAGAGAGAGAGAGAGAGAGAGAGAGAGAGAGAGAGAGAGAGAGAGAGAGAGAGAGAGAGAGAGAGAGAGAGAGAGAGAGAGAGAGAGAGAGAGAGAGAGAGAGAGAGAGAGAGAGAGAAGGAGCCATCATTAAAGAGGACTCATGATGAAACATGCTGTACACCTCCAGATGCAAAGATGATGGGCTTAGAATGTAGAGTGAGGCATACGTTTCCTTTTGACAAGGCCAATGTTGTTTTTTGTCATTGTTGTTTGTTTTGTTTTATTTTGGGTTGTTTTCTTTTGCTTAAGTGTGGATTCTTTAGCAGGTTTTGTATTTTTCAGTGTACATGACTGTCAGGGTTGGAGTAGGGTGGTATTAGCAGTAATGAAGATAACAAGATGTATTCTGACTTGCCCATAGGGATTTAAAATTCTTCTATTTTAATTTTGTTGTTATTGTTTGGAGATGGGGAAAAAAAGAAATAAAAGATTTAAGAAGTACTGAAAAATATGGCCAATGATACACTTTTATGTCACTGAAGAGGTAAAAAATGAGATGTTAGTCAGGATTATACTTGGGGAAAAAATCAGACAAACAAGAAGGAATTAGTAGCTTGAGACAAAAAGCAAATTTGGGATGACTATTTGAAAAGTTCAAGATTCTCCTATCAGTCAGTGAATCTGGCAGTTAATATTTTGGTGCTTTCCTATATAGGAATAATTGTGTGAGTAATTCTTTCTCTCCCCCTCATTTGGTATTTGTCTATTTCGTTGTTATTCCACAATTTCAATCATGTCTGACTCTTCATAACCCTATTTGAGGTTTTCTTGGCAAAAATGCTGGAGTGGTTTGTCATTTTCTTCTCTACCTCATTTTACAGATGGGGAAATTGAGGCAAACAGGGTTAAAGAATTTTCCCAGATCACTACAGTTAGTAAGTATCTGAGACCAAATTTGAGTTCATGAAATGAGTCTTTCTGACTCCAGACCCAATGCTCTATTCACTGTGCCACCTACTTGTCCATTTGTTCTATAGAGGAATAGATTTAAAACTTGTTTTATATTTAATCTATTTGTGATAGGTATTTAGGTTTCTAAGGATGTGTATAATTTTGTGACTAATGTTTAAAATGCACACTAAGTTTCCTTCCAAGAATTGTTTGTTGTTTTCTCTAGTCATACCCAATTTATATCACTTCAGCTCTGGAAGTAAATAGTTTCTCTTTATTCATCTCTTCCTCTTTTGTGTGAATTTAATATACATTCTTCCTCTTATTCCACTTGAAAACCCATTTTGGTTGGTATTAGTCTCACCTTTTGACTGTAAAGATTAAAATTTAGGGGAGACTGGGAGACTGAGGCATCTGAGTCAGGTAGAAATTAGTTTCTCTCTGCAAGGAATATTATATTTTTTAGAGGTTTATTAAAGTTAAGGATTAAAAGAAAATACAGGATAAGAAAAAACACGTGTCTAGGCCAGAGGCCTAGACCTCACCTACATTATGGAAAGAGCCATGTCTGCTCCAAAACGGAAGTCCCAAAAAAAGCCAAAAGCCTTCAAAAGCCTTTGCTTAAATATCTTCTCGATCTCGGCCCAGGTGAGATTACAAGGCATTCTGGGGAAGTGGAGCAAAGGCTGGTGGGGATTGTAGTCCTGTATTCGAGTCTATTTTTTACATTCCCCCCTTTGATCATTTGCAAAAAAAATTAATTTTTTTCCAAAGGATCATGAAAACATAATCAATTTAGAGATTACAATAATTGAGGATAAGAGAAAGAAAAGAATAAAACCAATAATTACTGGACGCATTGACAGAAAGCTAGTTAGGGGGCAGTCCCCTTTGGCATGAAAGTATGCATGCAAATAAATGTTCATTAACCACACCCAAAGTTCATTTTGTGCAGTTCGTGGTCTGGAGGCTTCTTCATGATGGCTTCTCCAACAGTTCAGTTTCTGAATTCAGGAAGTAGCATCTTCTTTACCTAAAATTCTTCTCAAAAGGAATTTAAACTTTGCAATTTAAATAATGATATTTTTTTACATTCCCCCCGTTAAGAGGGTGATATAAAAAAAAGGGATCACTTAGGGATGCATGGCTGAGGTATGAGGTATATGAATCAATTGGCAAGAGATATTAAAAAGACATCAGAAAAATCAAAAGGAAAGAAAAATTTCTGGATGAAAATATAGACTATCAAAGTCTTATGTGTAAAAATTCCAAGTAGAAGAAAAATAAATCTATAACAGGTCCTTGAATCAGGGCCCAATTAAAAATGATCTAAGTAATGATGCATTTACCCAGTCAGTGCCAGGACTATAGAAAGGTACCACACTATGAGAGGCAGAAAAGAAAGGGACCAGATTATAGAAGCCAAGTAGGAGCCAAGGTTTTGGGGATACTCATCTGTGAGTATCTTCAGGGTGAGTGTGGATACAAGGAAAGCCTATGTCTTAACACATGTTAAACATGGTAACCTTGAGTCTTCACACTAGGTTCAAGACCTTTGTATTGGCCTAGAAGTGCATCAATCCATCCTAGATTTGCTTTTCTTTGGCTTTGAAATGGCTCTTGTGTGTATCTCTTGTCCTGGAAATCAGACAGAATCATCAAGCAAAGTCCCATAATTTATTTAAATAATTAGTGGCATCATTTTTATAGTCACAAGCTTTTTAGGGCATGTATTAGCAAATGTATGTTAAACTTAAAAATCAAAAGGTTAAAGAAAATCTTAATACTGGTGACATGTGCTTCAAATATAAAAAGGAGAGAAAAAATAATAAAAAAAACTGAAAAAGTATATTGCACATGCAAGAAATATATATTAATAAAAGAGCTTTTAAAAATTCAAAAATATAGCTTATAACCATTGACACTCTGTGTCAGTTAAGAAAATATAAAATACAAGGCTTTCTCACCAAAAAATGAGATCCATTTCCTCTTTGTATCTGGCCATGATCACTGTGAGTAGAAGGCAAATGAATTGAACAAGGTTAACAATTTTTCATTTTTAAAAATACAGTAGTACAAATATGTAGATATCAAAATCCCCAAAATTCTCAATATCCCAATTAATTACAATAGCAAACAAACACACTTTCATATTTCACATAAGTTGCTGTATGACATTTTTAAAACCTATGAATTGATAGACATTTGTCACAATTTTTACAAATGTAGCAATCCTTCAACCTTGGTATTTAAACATATTTTTTTAAAACAAAGTAAAACTCATCTTGGGTTTAGAACATAATCAAGAAATCTATATATCATTCTGGTAGAAGTAAAGTAGTGAGCTGAAGAGCATAAATAAAGGGGTGCTCCTTTTTCTTGGAGGCTTATAGGGATACAAATGCCCTGAGATTAACTGCCCAACTTCCATTCACATGTGGGAAGGGTGGGGGTTATAAAATACATTTCACTTCAGCTACTAGAATGGGCCTTACCTCGTGGTAGGGGCAGGCAAAAATAACTAGATTGTTAAAAAAAATTCCAAAAATCATATTTTAAAAACCCTTAAAATCAAATCATTTGAGGTATTTAGCACATTAAAATTCCAAAGGTTGTTAATACAATTATAACCAGTTCTGAAGTCCATCTATCCTCGGCAAAATAAAAAAAAAGCTGTTTTTTCACATATGGGCTTATTCACAACACTATTTGTTCAACACAGTTATAGGGGAAAAACAACAGAATTTTAAAACTCAGTACATTCAAAATAAATTCAGTCAACCTTCAGTTCACAGAATAATATTGAATCCAGTAATATATGAACTTAAAATCACAAAGTTAAACCTTAAACAAAACAATGCAATAGAATACAGAGATTTTTTTATAAACCATTAGAGTCTGAAATGCCTTAGAATATAGCCTTTAGTCTCTTCAAAGTTCCTTGGGGTTTTTTTTTTTGTTTGTTTGTTTGTTTTTAATTATCCATTTAAATGTCTATTGTCCCAAGGTAGAGTAGTAAAGGCTAGGCTACGGGGTTCAAGGGATCCGTCCAGGGCCCCACAGCTGGAAAGCATCGGAGGCCAGATTTTAACTAGAGACCTCCCGTCTCTGGGCCTGGCTTCCAGTTAGCTGGGCCACCCATTTTCCTCCCCAAAGTTAAAGTTGAATCTTTGGGCTGAGTCTGCTCCCAGACAGGCAGGCAAAATCAATGAAATTGCCAGAAGAGTCAAAAATCCTTTTAAACAGCCCATTGCTATTAAGTTTCTGTTTGAAAAGTCTGTTTCTTCTCTCTAGTCTTTTCTCTCTTTCCCCTCTCTGATACCCCTGTGGCCAATACCCCCAGCCACGTGGAGGCTTAGCCTAAGGGAAAATTGCCCGGTCTCCTTTCCCTCTAGTCTCTCCCCTCCACCCACGTGGCCAATACTGTTACCAGCTGGTCGCAATGAGTCCTGAGTGATCTGCTCCAAGGATCTGGGTGATGAGTCAGCTGGGTCGGGCTCCTGGGTCTGGGGCACAGAAATAGGCAGGCAGCGGCCGGTGAGAGGCCAGGAGCTGGAGCGGCTGCGGGGGTGGGCAAGGCCGGGACCAGGTACCAGGTGAGGACAATCAGGGCTGCAGGTTGCAGGCAGGAAGCGGCAGGCCGAGCAAGGTGAGGTGGGCAGCAGGTCTGGAGCCTGTAGCAGCTTTGCGAGGGTAGAAAATCTTGGCCAGAGAGATATGGCTCAAAAAAAAAATTTTTTTTTTCTAGGTACTAGATATTAAAACTGAATTTAAGATCAGAAAAGAAATCAGAAGACTGAAAGTTCTTTTTTCCATTAGGTCGCCAACTGTAAAGATTAAAATTTAGGGGAGACTGGGAGACTGAGGCATCTGAGGCAGGTAGAAATTAGTTTCTCTCTGCAAGGAGTATTATATTTTTAGAGGTTTATTAAAGTTAAGGATTAAAAGAAAATACAGGATAAGAAAAAACACGTGTCTAGGCCAGAGGCCTAGACCTCACCTACATTATGGAAAGAGCCGTGATTGCTCCAAAACGGAAGTCCCAAAAAAAGCCAAAAGCCTTCAAAAGCCTTTGCTTAAATATCTTCTCGATCTCGGCCCAGGTGAGATTACAAGGCATTCTGGGGAAGTGGAGCAAAGGCTGGTGGGGATTGTAGTCCTGTATTCGAGTCTATTTTTTACATGACTGAGCAGGCATGCCCAGTGTGAGGATGCTAAAGGCCTTGAGGCTCCCTGGCATCTCAGAAGAGAATGACCCTTGTCCCCTGTGACGGATAGCATCTGGAAGATAGGACTCTGCCCTGAAGGAAAGGAAGTCTGTCTCAGATTAATTAAACTCAGATTAATTAGGTGTGGTCTGGTGAACATGTGTTTTTCTCTTTCTCTCTCTAGCTTTTACTAGTAAATAATTATAAATAAATGTACAGCCTTCAGAGAAATTTAATCATAACACTTTCTGAACCAAGAAGGCCTCCATCTTGGCTTTGACTTTTCTAGCCTGGCTGGCATCAGAGAATAGGGAAAAGCCATTGTTGCCTTTTGGATGGGGGAAGGGGCTTCTAGTCCTGTCTCATCCTGTGTGCAACCAAGAGCACTTGGCTCTGCTGTTGCTTCATTCTCTCTGCTGTGCCATTTCTTTCTTTTAGGTTTAAGACTTTGGGAATGGCTAAGACCTTGTGAACTTGAAACACTGAGAACATAAGTCATCAAGAAGGCTGAGAAATGAGGTTAGGCTGGGCTTTATGTCCACATTGGCCAACAGGAAGATACTATGTAATCATCAGAGGGACCCAAATCCAAAGGAATCTTCCAATTTGGAAGTGAATCTGGTGGGGATGAATGCAATCTAAGAATCAAGTACGTGCACACATTTCTCAGGGATCAAAATGTTAGAGAGAATAGTCTATGTTCCCCTGACCTATATATCAGGGAAAAATTTCTACCATTCATTACAATAATCCAAATTAGAGAATTAGAAAGTTGCTCTTTTAACTTTTAGCATGAGTCATTTTTCAGGATTCATATTTTTTCTTTTGTTTCTTTCCCTCAGATTCTTCTTCCTAGATAGATTTTGAAAGTGGGAATAAGCTTACTAAAGTTTTTCTTTTTTTTATTTCATGTTCTAGAGAAAATAGGAGAGCTTTAACAGGAATACAAGGCCTTCCCTAATGCATTGACTATAGAACTGGATAAATTATTAAAGAAATCATCATCCCTTTGCTTCTACTCCCATTTAATGATTCTGTTTTATCTGAGTTACTGCCCCATGGCATGTAGTCAGATGTAATCACTCTTGTTTCTTTTTACAAGGGTGGTATTAAAAAAAACCCTTTATTATCTATAGCAATGTTTGGTCTTTACAAAATTATTCTGGTCTTGGTCATCATTAGGGCTACTAGGACCAAAAAATTTGTTCTAGTTCTAATGTAATAATAATAACCTAATCAAAGTAATATATTATAGAAATGCCAAATTAGGAATCAAAGGAGCTCTCCTCCAACAACAACTTGTTGTATGACCATGTTATTGAACCTTTCTACCCCCAGTTTCATCTTTCTAATGAACATGATAATTCTTGTTCTACTAACCTTACAAGATCATCAATCAATCAATCCATTAGAATCAACATGCATTTATTAAATGTATGCCATGAGCCAGTCACTCTGCTGGGCACTGGTGCCTTTTTGTTTAGGGTACTTTCAGTTTTTCAGGGGACATACAAATGCATTAAAAATTAATATGAGACACAACACAGTATGTCAGACTCCTTATAACTGTTAAATGTTTAGTTTTTAGTTTTAGATCAGAACTGTGACTTCATGAATATAGGGAACTCCTGGTGGGAAAATTCCCTCTACCAAAGTAGGTCATCTGTAGCA
Organism: Monodelphis domestica; assembly: GCF_027887165.1. Classification (NCBI taxonomy): domain Eukaryota; kingdom Metazoa; phylum Chordata; class Mammalia; order Didelphimorphia; family Didelphidae; genus Monodelphis; species Monodelphis domestica. The sequence goes on along the minus strand of NC_077233.1, from coordinate 241,580,583 downwards.
TTAGTTACCAACTAGCATCAAGAAGGTAAGCAACTTGCCCAGCTTCACATAACTAATATGTGTCCGAGACCATAAAGGAAGCCAGATATTTTAAATATAAACCCATTCTCTATCTCCAATACAATGCTGATTCTCTAGGACTATAGAAATACATCTCAGCTATTATTATCAAAATTATATATAATATACTTCTCCCTATCCACTGGGAGCAAGACTCTGAGATGCTACTAGTCAATAGTTTTTTTTCAGGCCAGAACAAATTTTCTATAAGGTAATATGAGCCAAGAAACTAGATATTTGCTCACATGAATCTAAGGCCAAAGGCTAGAAAGAAAATTAGCCTTGCCTCAAGAGAAATAATGCTGTGAGCAACAGAAAGTTCTCACAAGCATTACAAAATGCAGCTCAAATAATTAGCTTGCTATCCTTTTTCTTGAAACTAGTAATTATCAAGGTTGGACCTTGAAGACTTCTTCTTTCAAGGGAGTGTGGTATGTAGGAGGCATATGTAAGAAGAGCCCCAAACCCTCCAAAGAGGGTGTCTTAGAAGCTTTCCTTTCAAGTCGCCTAGTATTTATTCATTTTTGTCTAAATTTTATGACATTTTTATATACATTATTGTTTTTCAGCTTAGAAAAACCCAGGCATTATTGTCTCCTCTCAGTGGAGTCAAGAGTCTAAGAACACTAAATTCTAAGCCTGCAATTGTTTTGTTGAGCTTCTAGAATTTTAGTATTAATGCTACATTTAGCATTAGTGTGGAGTCCTAGTCCCTGAGTTTGAACATCAATTTCAGTAAAAATAATGTTAAGCCTGTAAAAAAGAGACAAGGATAGTAAGAAGAAGAACAGAGAGCATGTCAAATAAGGCTTTATTAAAGGAATTGGGTATATGTTAACGTGGAGTGGGTCATTTTGCTTCCGTAGGCCTCAGTTTCCTCACTTGTAAAATGAGAGTGCTGGATTAGTTTATCTCTCAAATACTTTCCAGCTCTATACCTATGTTCCATTTTTTTTCAGAAGCTGAACTATAGTAGGGAAAATTACTTTTTGAGCTAGTCAAAAGTTACTTTCAGAATTGGTAGGGTTTTAAGTATGGATTTATTTCCACTTTCTTAATGTGTTCTAGACAGGATTCTTATTCAGATATAGATTGAACAAATCACCTCTGATTTCCCTTCCCACCATGTGATTCTGTTATTAAATGACCTCTGAGATTTGTTCCAACTCCGAGATTCTGTGTCTAATTCCTTGGGATCTCTACCCAGTATTTGCCTCTTACCCAAAGTGTTTTTTTCCCTTGGTCTTCAACTCAGTACAACATATGTGAAAACCTTTTTCCTATCAATACTTCTCTCCAATCTTCCCTCCAGTGCCATGCTACTATTAATATCTGAAACTGTAGCTTGCATCCTGGGTTAACACAGAAATATAAAAGACATTTTCAGGATAAAAATAAAATGAAGCAAAACATTCACCAGAGATGGTTATAGTGCTACTGAGAAATATGGAATCATTGATTTAGACCCAGAAAGGTTCTTAGAAATGAACTAGAAAGATTTTGCCTTGAATCAAATCAATTTGGAGCACTGAAAACTGCAGCTCCCCCTGAGATTCAAGAATAACACAATACCCCCAAGAAAGTAGCAACAGGAACACTCAGGTTTTCCCTGAAGAAGTGCCACAGAGACTAATCCTAAAATCAAATCCAAATTTCAGGAAGTAGGCTGAAATGTTGGACAAACAAAAAAAAGAACCATAATGAACTGTTATGGTGGTAGGGACACTGAAGACACAAACAGAAAATGACTCTCAAATATGTATAAGCAATAAATACTTCAAAGAAAAACTCAAGTTGGCCACAAACTCAACTATAATTCTTAGAAGAGATAAAGATAGAGTTTAAATAAGAATTAAAATATTGTGTGAATGTAATGAGAGTACATGAGAACAAAATGGAAAAGAAATAATAATTATGGGAGAAATTATTAGAAAAGGAAATCATCACCTGGCACAAGAGATGCAAAGCCTTGTCCAAACAATGAACTCCCTGAAAATCCTATTAAATCAAATAGAAGCCAAAACTAATGAGCCAATAAGGAGTATTAAAACACAGTCAAAAGACTAACAATGTAGAAGAAAATGTAAGGTATCTGATAGTAAAAACAACTAAAAACATATTGAGAAGAAAATATTTAAACATCTTTAAAGAAAACTGTCTATTTCTTTTAGAAGCAAAGGGCAAAATAGAAAGAGAAAGAATGCACCATTTGCTTCCTGAAGAAAAAAGAACTCAGGAAAACTACTAGAAATATCATAGCTAAAGTAAAGAATTTCCAAGTCAAAGAAAAACTATTCAGAGTAGCCACAAGAAAAGAATTCAAATACTAAGGAGCCATAGAATTTAGCAACCACCACTATATAGATATAGACAACTGGAAATATGATATTCCAGAAGGCAAAGGTAATGTCAAGAATAACTTATCTAGTAAAGCTGAATATAATCCTACAGGTAGGAAATCAGATTTTTAATGAAATAAAAGACTTCCAAACATTCTTTGTGAAAAGGAAAGGTCAAAACTGTGGAGAATCTTTGAAATACAATTACAGGAATGAAAAGAAACTTTAAAAACGTGAACAAGAATGAATTGTATACAAACAAGGAGGATGTGAGAAGATGAAGATGGGCTGATACTTGAACCTCATTCTCATCTCAACTGGTCAAAAGAAGAAAGAATACCATATAGTTGGGTATAGAAATTAATTTCATTCAACAGTGAAACAGGAAGGGAAGAAAAAGAGGGAAGGAAAATTGGAGCAAGAATGGATGAATGGAGGAAAAAATATACTAAAATATCTATAGTTCTTTTTGAGGTAGCAAAGAATGAGAACTCATAAATTAGATAGGATGAACAAATTCTGTTATATAAATGTAATGGAATATTATTGTGTTGTATTTTCATCTACATAAATGACAAAACAAGTTTCCAAAGGACTAATGCTAAAGTATGCTTATCCATCTCCCGGTAAAAATGAAAAATTCAGAATGAAGAATGAGCTAACTTTTTTTTAGAACAAATGGAACTTGGTTTTGATTCATGATATGTTTGTAATATTCTTTGTTTTTCTTATGTTTGAAATGAGGTGTTGGGGGTAAGAAGACAGATTTGGACCTAAAACAATCTATTATATATAATAAGTGAGAGAAAATTTGAGAACTCTGATCAACACAATGGCCAATTACAAGTTCTGAGGACTCATAACAAAATATTCTTCCCACTTATTGGCCAAGAGAGATGATGAATTCAGAACACAAATTTATGTAGCTGTGTGTTGTAAGATCAGAAATGAGGGATTTTACAAGGACATGAAGTTATCTCTTGAAAAGGACCTGCTGAAAGAAGAGTGGGGGAAGGGAAGGAAGAAACTGAGAGTTCTAAGCAAGGAACAGAGGCTTGGAGTTTCAACAGACAAGTCAAGTCTGGTTTAGGGAAGAGAGGAGTGAGGTGGATTTCCAGGAGTTCAGAAGAAACTTATTTCCTTGGGGATAACCTGTCTTTCCTGAACCCCTGAATACCTTCAACAAAACCTTTCATGACAGCAGTTTAAAGTCCTCAGTTGGGCTATGGATTGGGACTATTTGAAGAGAGTCATCCACAGATCCTTTCTCTCTCTATCACTTCCTCCCTTTGGCATTCCTGGACCCCTGTATTCAAGATAATTAGCTTAGGAGTAGGGATCAACTGACAGTGGACAAGAAAAGGGATCAAAGCTGGGAAAGCCTTGAACTCCTAAACTTTGGAGGGCCAGTCTGCCAGAGGGGACAAGGCATAGGGCTTCCTGTTTACCCACCTACCCACTTGATATCTTACCACTCCTTCCCTGTTTCAACCCAAATAAATTTATCTGTTACTTTAGATCTAGGTCTCGACCAGTTACTAACAGTAGGAAAGGAGACTAAAGATTTTTGGGAGGGTCAAACCTCTCCCCCAAAAAGGGGGCTAGCCTCAGGATCCCAGTGATTCAAACTACCAGACCCAAGGAGCAAACATCTCTCCTGGGCTGTGGAGTAGCCCTAAGATCCTGAGGAGAATTGGCAGTTGGTGTCCCTGAGGAAACCAGAGGCAAAAGAATTCATCTTGCCTCTCAAGAATAGCCTGGACCTCAAGGTGGGGCATTGTGTCATCTTACCAAGGCTTTCCCCTCTAGCACTTGTCCTCCATTTCCCAGAACCATTCTCTGAGGAGACATACTCCCTCTTTCAAGGAGACAAGACAAGGAGACAAGACCTCCCCCCAAAAGAAAGAGAGGGAAAGAACAATCTCTCAACCCTCTCTCCCCATTTCCCTTTCTCCCTCCATCATCCCTGACCCTATATTACAGCACATTTGTGTGTCAGGATAGATATGTATGCATGTACATATTTGTGTATGTCTGTTTATGTGTGTATATGCACAAATATCACATGTGTATATATATGTATATGAATGATATAACCAATAAATGTTTTGTTTGACCAATATTTATAAGATTGTTTTTTTCTTATTGATAGGGAAGTAAGAGGGAGAATGGGCTTAGCTTTATTTTAAAATAAAATTTAAAATAAGATAAAATTAAAATATAAAGATAGAGATTAACCAAATCAACATTTTCATTTTACACATCAAACTAAAATTTGACCAGTCATTGGACTCCTGAGCAGCTGTAACATTGCTTTAATTTGTATCCTTGGGTCTAAAGTTTAACCAACAAACTGGAGCCAATTGGCTGTAAATTCCATAGAGCTTGAATATATTTGCCTTTATTCTTAGCATTTTAATCTTTGTTTTCAGATCATGAGTATACCTATTATCTTGTTAGTTATTTGGGTCAATTTTCTCTTACTTAGGTTCTTGGATTATGCTCCTTCTACTAACTGCCTGTTTAATATACATTCCACAGAGATTTACACCAGCCTCACTAGCAATATGTAAAGGAGCTGGAAATTTTCCACTATTGACTTTATTTGCTACTTAGGGGCAGCTAGGACAGAAGGCTTTTTGTTTTTTCAAGTACACTTGGAAACAGTTTTTTATAATTCCTTTCAGACAATTGCAAGTCATTCTTTCACTCCTTCCTTTGCCTCCTTGAGGTAGTGAATAGTATAGGTTATATTTGTTTTTTAATGAAATACATTTCCATATTCCCAATGTCATAACTGAAGAAACATATCACACATGCACATTAAAAAACTCATGAAGGAAATAAAAAGAAGTATGATACTTTGATCTACTGACAGATTCCAACAGTTTCTTCTATCTTTATGGATGCGTTTTGTTTTTGTTTTTGTTTTTGTTTTTGTTTTTATCATGAATCCTTTGGGGCTATCTTGGAACCTTGTTTTCTGATGGTAATTTAATCTTTCATAGTTGATCACCATATAATATTTCTGTTACTGTATACACTGTTCTCTTGGATCTGTTTACATAATTTTGCATCAGTTCATATAAATCCAGGTTTTTTTTTCTGAACTCATCCTCCTATTCATTGTTTCTTATGGTGCAATAGTTTTACATTACAATCATATATTGCAGCTTGTTCAAACATTCCCATTTGATGAATACCCCTTCAGTTTCTAATCATTTGCCACTACAAAAAGAAGTGCTAAATTTTTTGTACAAGTAGTTCCTTTTCTATCATCTTAGATCTCTTTGGGTTGCAGACCCAGTAGTGATGTTGCTGGGTCAAAGGGTATGTATAGTTGTATGCCTTTTGGGCATGGTTCCATATTGCTTCCCAGAATGATTATATCAGTTCACAATTCTATCAGTAGTACATTAATGTCTCAATTTTACCATATTCCCTTCAATATTTATCATTTTCATTTTTGGTTATTATAGCCACTTTGATAGGTGTGAAGTGGTATTTCAGTGTTGTTTGATTTTACATGTTTCTTTTTTTTAAAACTTTATTTAGTTAATTTAGAACATTATTCCTTGATTACAAGAATCATATTCTTTCCCTCCCTTCCCTCCCCCCCACCCTTCTCACAGCTGACTCCGCAGTTCCACTGGGAACTTGTGTCCTTGATCAGAACCTAATTCCATGTTGTTGATTTTTGCACTAGGATGTTCATTTAGAGCCTACATCCCCAATTATATCCCCTCAACCCATGTAATCAAGCAGTTCTTTTTCTTTGGTGTTTCTCCTCCCACAGTTGTTCCTCTGAATGTGGATAGTGTTCTTTTTCATAGATCCTTCTGGGTTATTCAGGATCACTGCATTGCAACTAATGGAGAAGTCCAATACATTCGATTGTACCACAGTGTGTCAGTCTCTGTGTACAATGTTCTCCTGATTCTTCTCCTCTCACTCTGCATCAGTTCCTAGAGATTGTTCCAGTTCCCATGGAATTCCTGCACTTAAATATTCCATTTAGCACAATAGTATTCCATCACCAACATATACCACAATTTGTTCAGCCAATTGTCAATTGAAGTATTTTCCATTTTTTTGCCACCACAAAGAGTGCAGTTATGAATTGTACGTGTATTTTTCCTTATTATCTCATTGGGGTACAAACCCACCAGGGCTATGGCTGGGTCAAAGGGAAGACAGTCTTTTAGTGCCCTTTGGCCATAGTTCCAAATTGCCCTCCAGAATGGTTGGATCAATTCACAACTCCACCAGCAATGCATTAATGTCCCAACTTTGCCACATTCCGGCCAGCATTCATTATTTTCCATTGCTGTCATGTTAGCCAATCTCCTAGGTGTGAGGTGATACCTCAGAGTTGTTTTAATTTGCATCTCTCTGATTATAAGAGACTTAGAATACTTTTTCATGTGCTTATTAATAGTTTTGATTTCTTTGGCTGAAAACTGCCTATTCAAGTCCCTTGCCCATTTTTCAATTGGAGAATGGCTTGATTTTTTGTACAATTGATTCAGCTCTTTATAAATTTGAGGAATTAGACCTTTGTCAAAGGTTTTTTATGAAGATTGTTTCCCAATTTGTTGCTTCCCTTCTAATTTTGGTTACATTGGTTTTGTCTGTACAAAACCTTTTTAATTTGATGTAATCAAAATTATTTATTTTACATTTTTTTATTTTTTTTCTATCTCTTGGTTGGTTTTACAATCTTTCCTTTCCCAAAGATCTAATATGTATACTATTCTTTGATCACCTAATTTATTTACAGTTTCCTTCTTTATGTTCAAGTCATTCACCCATTCTGAGTTTATCTTGGTGTAGCTTGTGAGATGTTGATCCAGACCTAATCTCTCCCATACTGTCTTCCAATTTTCCCATCAGTTTTTATGAAATAGTGTATTTTTATCCCAAAATCTGGGTTCTCTGGGTTTGTCATATACTGTCCTGCTGAGGTCACTTACCCCAAGTCTATTCCACTGATCTTCCATTCTGTCTCTTAACCAGTACCATATTGTTTTGATGACCACTGCTTTATAGTATAATTTAAGATCTGGTACTGCTACGCCACCTTCCTTCGCATTTCTTTTCATTATTTCCCTGGATATCTTTGATCTTTTGTTCTTCCAAATGAACTTCTTTATATTTGGTTCTAATTGAGTAAAAAAGTTTTTTGGTAGTTCAATGGGTATGGCACTAAATAAGTGAATTAATTTGGGTAGGATTGTGATTTTTATTATGTTAGCTCATCCTACCCATGACCAATCGATGCTTTTCCAATTGTTTAGAACTAGTTTTAATTGTGCAGAAAGTACTTTGTAGTTAAGTTCATATAGTTCCTGTGTTTGTCTCAGCAGATATATCCCCAAGTATTTTATATTGTCTAGGGTGATTTTAAATGGAATTTCTCTTTCTAATTCTTTCTGCTGAGATGTGTTGGAGATATATAGAAATGCTGATAACTTGTGTCAGTTTATTTTGTATACTGCAAGTTTACTAAAGTTGTTTATTATTTTCACTAGCTTTTTAGTTAATTCTTTAGAATTCTTTTAGTAGACCATCATATCATTGCAAAGAGTGATAGCTTGGTTTCCTCGTTGCCAATTTTCATACCTTCAATTTCTTTTTCTTCTCTAATTTCTATAGCTAGTGTTTCTAGCACAATGTTAAATAATAGAGGTGATAAAGGGCATTCTTCTTTTACTCCTGATCTTATTGGGAATGCATCTAATTTATCCCCATTGCAGATGGTGTTGGCTGATAACTTTAGATAAATTCTGTTTTTAGGAAAGGCCCTTCTGCTCCTATACTTTCTAGTGCTTTCATTAGGAATGAGTGTTGTATTTTGTCAAAGGCTTTTTCTGCATCTATTGAAATAATCATGTGATTTTTGTTGTGTTGCTTGTTGATATGGTCAATTATGTGGATGGTTTTCCTAATATTGAACCATCCTTGCATTCCTAGTATAAATCCTACCTGATTGTAATGAAAAACCCTCATGATCACTTTCTGGAGTCTTTTTGCTAGTATCCTATTTAAGAATTTTCTTCTATATTTCTTAAGGAGATTGGTCTATAGTTTTATTTCTCTGTTTTTGACCTGCCTGGCTTTGGAATTAGTACCATATTTGTGTCATAAATGGAATTTGGTAGAACTCCCTCTTTGCTTATTCTGTCAAATAGTTTGTGTAATATTGGGATTAGTTCTTTGAATGTTTGCTAGAATTCACTTGTGAATCCATCAGGCCCTGGTGATTTTTTCTTAGGGAATTCTTTGATAGCTTGTTAAATTTCTTTTTCTGATATAGGATTATTTAAGAATTTGATTTCTTCTTCTGTTAATCTAGGCAATTTATATTTTTGAAAATATTCATCCATATCACTTAGATTGCCATATTTTTTTGCCATATGATTGGACAAATTTGTTTTTAATAATTGCCTTAATTTCCTTTTCATTGGAGGTGAGGTCTCCCTTTTCATTTATGATACTATTAATTTGGTTTTCTTCTTTCCTTTTTTTATTAGATTGACCAGTACTTTGTCTATTTTGTTTGTTTTTTCAAAATACCAGCTACTAAAATTATTTATTAGTTCAATATGTCTTTCACTTTTGATTTTATTAATTTCTCCCTTAATTTTTAGGATATCTAATTTAGTTTTCATCTGGGGATTTTTGATTTGTTCACTTTCAAGTGTTTTGATTTGCCTGTTCAATTCATTGACCTCTGCCTGCCCTAATTTGTTAATATATGAACTCAAAGACATAAATTTCCCCTTGAGTACTGCTTTGCCTGGATCCCATAGATTTTGAAAGGATGTCTCATCATTGTCATTTTCTTCAATTAAGTTATTATTTCTATGATTTGTTCTCTAACAGGTTTTGGAGAACCATATTATTTATTTTCTAATTAATTTTGATTTGCCTCTCCATGTACCCTTACTGTTTATTTTTATTCCGTTATGATCTGAAAAGGTTGCATTTATTTTTTTCTGCTTTTCTGCATTTGCTTGCCATGTTGTTATGCCCTAGTACATGGTCAGTCTTTGTGAATGTACCATGTGCTGCTGAAAAGAAGGTGTATTCTTTTCTGTCCCTTTTTATTTTTCTCCATATGTCTATTAACTCTAATTTTTGTAAGATTCACTTCTGTTAGCTCTTTCTTATTTTTTTTTTTGGTTTGATTTATATAGTTTGATAGAGGAAGGTTCAGGTCTCCCAGTAGTATTGTTTTCCTATCTATTTCCTCCTTCAACTCCACTAGTTTCTTCTTTAGAAATTTGGATGCTATACCATTTGGTGCATACATGTTGATTACTAATATTTCCTCATTGTCTTTACTTCCTTTTATCATGATGTATTTACCTTCCCTATCCCTTTTAATCAGATCTATTTTTATTCTGCCTTCATCAGATATCATGATTGCAACTCCTGCCTTCTTTCTATCAGTTGAGGTCCAATAGGTTTTGCTCCACCCTTTAATTTTAACTTTGTGAGTGTCTACCTACCTCAAGTGTGTTTTTTGCATACAATATATGGTAGGATTTTGATTTCTAATCCACTCTCCTATTTGTTTTCATTTTATGGATGAGTTCATCCCATTCACGTTCAATGTTATGATCTCCACTTGTGCATTCCCCAGCATTTATATCCTCTCTTATTTCTGTCCTTTCTTCTTTTGCTCTATCCCTTTAAACCAGTGGTTTAATTTTAATCAGTCCTCCTAATAAGCTTCCTTTTCTGCCCCCTCCTTTTTGTTATCTTCTTATTTTTTAGGATCTGTTAAGTTTCCTCCCCCCCTCTATTTTGCTCCCTTTTTGTACTCCCTGTCCCATTAATTTTACTTTCTTTCTTTCCCTATAGGGTAAGATATAATTCAATACCCCAATGGATCTAGAAGCTCTTCCCTCGCAGAATTGATTTCACTGTTAGCTAGGTTTAAGTATTACTTATTATCACTTTCTTCCTCTCCTTCTTATAAGAGTATTCTTCCCCTCCCCTTCTCATGTATATCTTTGTGTGATAAAGATTATCCTATTTATTTTATTTCTTCAAGTATCTCTTGGTGCCATCTTAGATTCTCCCCTCCCTTTTTCTTTATTTATTTCATCTTATACCACTTATTATCTCAATCTGTTCCTGTGAATGATTCTTCTAATTACTCTAATAATGAATATCATTTTTGAGTTACAAATATCATTTTTCCCATATATTGATAGAAAAAAATTTGATCTTATTGAAGCCCTTAAAGAAGAAAGTTTGAATAAAAAACATTTTCCCCTTTCCCCTCTCTTTCTTATTTACCTTTTCATGTTTCTCTTAACTTTTGTGTTTGGATATCAAACTTTCCACTTAGTTCTGGCCTTTTCTTTTCAAATACTTGGAAATCTTCCATTTTGTTAAATGCCTATACTTTCCCCTGGAAGTATATAGTCAGTTTTGATGGGTAGGTGATGCTTAGTTGAAGACCTAATTCTCTTGCCTTTCTGAATATCATATCACAAGCCTTGAGATCCTTTTGTCTGGAAGCTTCCAGATCTTGTGTAATCCTGATTGGTACTCCTTGATATCTGAATTGTCTCTTTTTTGGCTTCATGTAAAAATTTCTTCTCAGCTTGGAAGCTCTTGAATTTGGCAATTACATTCCTGGAAGTTGTCTTTTGAGGATTTAATGTAGAGGGTGTTCTATGAACTCTTTCAATGTTTATTTTGCCCCCTTGTTCAAGAACATCATGGCAGTTTTCTTGGATAATTTCTTGTAGTATGGTGTCAAGATTTCTGTTTATTTCTGGGTTTTTAGGTAGACCAATGATTCTTAAATCGTCTCTTAGTGCTCTGTTTTCCTGATCCATCACATTTTCAGTGAGATATTTTATGTTTTCTTCTATTTTGTCAGTTTTTTTACTTTGCTTTATTAATTCTTGATGTTTTGTAAGATCATTGGATTCTCATTACCTAATTCTTGTCTTTAAGGACTGGTTTTCCTTTTCAGTTTGGTCTATCTTACATTTTGTGGCTTCCAGATGTTTCTCCAATTGGGAGTTCTTGTCCTTTAAACTGTTATTTGCTTTTTGAACTATTTCCCACTTGTCTTGCCAGAGGGCTTCCATCTTTTTGGTAAGCTCCAATTTAAATTCTTCAAGAGTTCGTGGACAATTTCTATTTTTTTGGAAAGTTTTGGTGCACTTATTTTACTTCTTCTATTTCCTCTGTAGCCTGGGATTTTCCTCTGTAAAAATTATACAGGGTCAACCCTTTCTTCTTGATTTTCTTGTTGTTGGGAAGTTGTTGTTCCGGGGCACTGTTTGCCGTTACTGTGGAGGTTTTTTCTTCCCTTTCCAGTTAGAATTCTGAGAGACATGGGCTGGCACTCTGTGTATGGAGCCAAGGAGCAAGGGTTTTGGCTGAGGCCAGCTCTCGAGTCTCTGTAACTTCCACTGTTTGCTACCCCTCTCTGTGCTAGCTCTCTGCTGGTGTCCACAGTCTGGGCTCCTCAGCCTGTGCGAGCCTCAGGTCTAGCTGCTCTCAGGGGTAGGTCTTTGGTGGTCTCAGTCAGCTGCCAAGGATCTGGAGGTGCCCCTCACTCCCTCCAAAGGTGTCTCTCTCCCACTCACTGATTCTAGTGTGTGCTGTTTCTAACTCTGGTTCTGTAGCTGGGGTGGGAGAGGGTAGATAAGCTCGCATTTTGGTGGAAGCTTTTTCACCCCCTTATGGTGTGGATATATCCAAATCCAATGTACCTTCAACTCTGCGCCCTACTGTAGAGTTCCTTCATTCATATGAATTTAGTTTTTTTTTGTTTTGTTTTCTTTTTAAGTAGTCTGTATTGGTAGGTGGTGAGGAGAGGAAGAGTCCTGTGTCTAGACTGCCACCATGTTTACTCAGAAGTCCCCCTACATGTTTCTAATGAATAGAGATTTAGAGTATTTCTTCATATGACAGTAGATATTTTTTTTAATTTCTTCATCTGAGAACTGCCTGTTCATATTCTATGACCATTGATCATTTGGGGAATAACTTGTTTTCTTATAAATTTGGCTCAGGTAACCTATATATTTTTGTGAAATGAGACCTTTTTCAGACACTTGCTACAGAAATGTTCCCAACTTCTTGTTTCCCTTCTAATCTTGGTTGCATTGGTTTTGTTTTTACAGAAACTTTTTATTTAATATAATAAATTTATTCATTTCATTTTTCATAATGTTCTCTAGGTCTTGTTTGGTCTTAGTTGCTTCCTTTATCCATAAGTCTAACAGGTAAACTTTGCCATGTTGCCCTAATTTGTTCATAATATCCATCTTTATTTCTAGATCAGATGTTCATTTTGACTTTATCTTAGTATATGGTGTGGAATATTGGTCTGTGTCTAGTTTTGCCATATTATTTTCCAGTACTTCCAGAAGTGAGGTCTTCCCCCAGTGACTTGGATTTTTTGATTTATTGAACATTACGTTATTATGGTTATTACTGTTTGTTGATTTCTTGATCTATTCCATTGATCCAGTCCTCTATTTCCTAGCCAGTATCAGATTGAGTTGAGAATTACTGCTTTATAGCATAGTTTGAGATCTGGTATGGCTATACCTCCTTCCTTTGTATGTTTCATTTTCATTAATTCCCTTGATATTCTTGACCTTTTGTTTCTCTGGATAAATTTTGTTATTTTTTTCTAGTTCTATAAAATAGTTTTGAACTTTATTGGTAGTTAAAAAGAAATGCTAAGGATTTAAGTGGATTTATTTTGTATCTTACTACTTTGCTAAAGTTGTTCGTTGTTTCTATTAGGTTTTTTGTTGTTTCTGTTAATTCTCTGGAGTTCTCTATGTTTTCCATCATTTCATCTACAAAAAGTGATACTTTTGTTTCCTCATTGCCTTTTCATATAGCTTCAATTTCTTTTTCTGCTCTTATTGCTAGAGCTAGTGTTTCTAGAATTCTATTAAATAGCAGTGGTGAAAATGGGCATCTTTGCTTCACCCTTGATCTTAATGGGAAGGGTTCAAGTTTATCTCCATTACAGATGTTTGCTAGTGGTTTCAGATAGATGGCCTTTATAAGATAGAAGTATTGTTTTTTATTTTGTTTAATTAACCAATTTAGAATATTTTCCACGGTTATATGATTCATGTTCTTTCACTCCCTTCCTTTAGCCCCACCTCCCATAGCCAACAAGCATTGTGCTGGGTTTTACATATGCCATTGATCAAGACCTATTTCCAAATTATTACTATTTTCACTAGCGTAATCATTTAGAATCTACATTCCCAATCCTCACCATTGACCCATGTGACAAATAGTTGATTTTCTTCTGTTTTTCTACTCTCACATTTCTTCCTCTAGATGTGAATAGTGTTCTTTCTCATAAGTCTCTCAGAATTGTCTTGGATCATTGCATTGCTGCGAATAGAGAAGTCCATTACATTGGATTGTACCACAGTGTATCAGTCTCTGTGTACAATGTTCTCCTGGTTCTGCTCCTTTTACTCTGCATCAGTTCCTGGAGGTCATTCTAGTTCACATAGAATTCCTCCACTTAATTATTCCTTTGAGCACAATAGTATTTTTGTACAGGTCTTTTCCCGTATTATCTGGGTATAAATCTAGCAGTGGTATGGCTGGATCAAAGGGCAGGCAGTCTTTTAAAATGGATAGAAGTATTAATGAAACCATTGTCCAAAAATGAAGTGTAGTATGCTATCCATTTATTTAGGCTCTTTGTTACTCTCTATTCCTACCCTATACACATATTTAAAAAAGAAGAAGAAAAAGTTAAGTGCAGTTTGTTAGTTTTGATAAGAGCAGGTGAATAGGCCAAGTGAAAAAAGAATGGAGTAAATATGAATGTGATGGAATCTTATTCTTATGTATTCTTATTCACATAATGACCAGCCAAGATTTCAGAGGATTAATTATAAAAAACAATTCTTTGAGTGCTTAAATCAAGGCTTTGTAGGCTGAGTTTCATTTATAGTAAAGTTTTTATTTGTTTTTCATTTTAATTTTTTATTTCAGTTAGCAAACATTTATTTTATCCCTCCTCTCCCACTTTGAAAAGAATAAATAAAAGAAAGGAAAGAAAAACACTGTAACAAACACCAGTCACAGTAAACAAATTATCACATTGGTCATGTTCAAAATTACTTATATCTTTGGATAGGAGGCTATATCAGAGGTCCTTTGGAAACGTGGTTGTTAATTTTTTGTTCTTAGATCTTTCAGAATTTAGTTTTCAAAAGTAATTTTATAAATCATTCTCTGATTTCCTCTCTTCAAGAGTCAAATCAACTGATTCTGCAGTTATACCTCAAGGCAGTTTTTCCAGTATTTTATGATTTCCCATCCAATTTTAGTTGGAGTAGATTATTAATATTTTTACATTGATAATATTTTTACATTGATTTTCTGCCATCTTACTAAGTTTTTATCAAGTATTTTTAGTGAGAAGCCACTCTGGGGATAAATATAACTTTCTAAAATTAATTATAAATTTCTAGTAATCATTATTTAAAAAATAATAAACTATTATTTTAGTTTTACTCATTTGTTTAAATATCCAGATATAAATATTTTAATCAATTAACCTGAAACTTAACATTTAGAATCTTTCAGAAAGACCAGATCTTTATCCCTGTTTTTTTTTTAAGTCCCAATCAACTTTGGATATGTTAGATTATTTACATTTTTTAAAAATCCATTTTAATATATTGCCATATAAGATATTTTTCTCTAACTGATTCTAGTCTATAAACATGTCAGAATTGTGACATGCCTGAGTATTCAGATGCATAAATTTGTATATATAGATATACATGTTTATATATATACATACATCTATATATAAATGTATATGTCAACATATAAATTATATTTGAATACAGGTATGTGTATACAGAGATACATGTATATACATTTATGTATACATCTATATATTTACATATAACTTTATGTTTGTTCTTGTACACCCAGAACTTTTCTTTCTTTTTACACACACACACACACACACACACACACACACACACACACACACACACACGGTGTAAAGTTCTATATAAATGGAGATTTTGAACCTTTGGATTTCATCTCCCAGAAGTCCCTTATTATTTCCCCAAATTCCCTTTAATCTCTCCTGGGCCTCCACCATTTGCGTGATCATGTTATTGTTTTATAAATTCTGTAGTTCCTCCCTCTCTCTTTTCTCTCTTGATGGGGCTGGGTTGTTTAGGTATCTTT
Source organism: Monodelphis domestica (assembly GCF_027887165.1). NCBI lineage: Eukaryota > Metazoa > Chordata > Mammalia > Didelphimorphia > Didelphidae > Monodelphis > Monodelphis domestica. Next base: position 241,564,948 of record NC_077233.1, on the reverse strand, counting down.
TACTCTAGTTATTATTAATAAACTTTATAAAATATAATACTTTAGTTATTGTATATTGATTTTAAAACCCACAGTTTCTATCTTTAGGGAAATTTTGGAGGGGAGTAAGGGTGTTAATATAACAGGTATCCAAGTAAGCAATGCAGAGGGATTTCAGAAGGAATAACTTCTAATAAGTAGAAAAATGGTAAATTACAAATTCACTCCAAATAGTTTAAAGGATTGAACAATTGTGACAAAATGATGGTGATAAAAAACTTCATATATGTAATGTTTTCCATTTCTATCAGTTAAAAGTTTACGAGGTTTCAGGAGTCACTGCTAATAGTTTCACATTGAGAATGAGATTCATCCTAATTAACTTCCACCAGGTGATTAGTGTTGCTTCACTTAGGTAACACAGGTGCAACATTTCCATATATTTCAGACATAGATAACTTTGAACATCACAGAATTCTTAATATGCACATGATTTTAAAAAATGAAACACAATATAATTGTTTAGACAACCTAAATTCATTCAATGATCAATCAACACTTATTAAGTGTCCAGTATATGCCAGCCCCTACAACTGGAAATCCTAGGAAAGGGGGAAATAGTCCCTACTCCCAAGCAGCTCACAATCTTATGTGCAGGGAGGATGGAACACTGCAAATAACAATGTATAAACCAAATATATACAGAAGAAATTAGAGATAATCAAAGAGGGAAGGCACTCATTTGAAGGAATCCGGGAAAGACCTCACAGAATGGGAGATTTTAGTTGTGATGTGAAAGAAACCAAGGAAGATAGGAGGTGAAGATAAGAGGGAGAGAATTCTCAGTAGAGTGGGAGGGAGCTACTGGAAAACCAAGAATACAGAGATGGAGTGTCAGGTTTGAAAAATAGCAAGGAAGTCAGTGTCAGAAGATTGATGAAGTACATGCAGGAGTAAAGTGTAAGAAGCCTGGAAAAGTGGGAGGAGGCCAGCTTATGAAAGGCTTTAAAAGCCAAACGAGGATTTTCTATTTGATCCTGGAGGTAATAGGGAACCACCTGAGTTTATTGAATGAGAGGAGGAGTGACATGGTCAGACCTGTAGTTTCAGAAGATCAATTTGACAGCTGAGTGGAGGATAGACTGGAGTGGGGAAAGACATGAAGCAGGCAGACCAAAGGGAAGATAATTTGTCTTGTCAAACAGTTTTATTTATTTAGAAGCATCTTTATTTTCCCAAAGTGTAAATAAATTCTAGAGGAGTGGTGTCAAACTCAAATAGAAAAGGAGGCCATTAATCCATACCTGAGGATCTCTGTAGGCTGTCAACTTAGTTTTAAAATGTAATATCATCTATGTTTTATTGTCTTTTTATTTATTTTTAGTTAAATTTTTCCAATTGCATTTTAATCTGGTTTCCCTGCCATTCCAGGCAACATTTTTTACATCCCTGGCTTAGAGTATACCTAAATATCCTATTATTGTTATTAAAAAAACTAACATGTCAATATAATTTTTAATCATTTTCTGATATTTTGAAATTCATGTTATCTCCCTCCCTCCCCTTTCTCCCCTTTCTCCAAGACAGCTTTTGGTGTATAGTACATATGTTAAAGATAGATTACATATGTGTTATCAAACAATACATATTTCCATGTTCATCAAGTGAAAGAAAATACATATCATTTACATGAGAGATAAATTGATGGAGGAAATGAAGTAAAAAATGATATGCATCAATCTGCATTCAGATTTCATTTCCTTCTATGGCAATGGATAGCCTTTTAGTCAGGAGCCCTTGGAGTTGTCCTGGGCCCTTGCATAGCTGATAATAGTTAATTCAATCACAACTAATCATTGTACATTATTGTGGTTACTGTGTACAATTTGTTGTTATTGTTAATGAGTCATGACCCTATTTGGGATTTTCTTGGCAAAGAAAAGGAGGGGATGTCCATTTTCTTCTTGAGTTCATTTTATAGATGAGGAAACTGAGGCAAACAGAGTTAAGTGACTAACCAAGGATCACACAGCTAGAAAGTCTATCAAGCCAGATTTTTCTTCCTGATTCCAAGCTCAGCACTCTATATCCACTGTGCCACCTAGCAGGGAAACTTTTGTAGGACTACTTATAAGCATGTGACTGAGAGTTGGTACTCTGCAAAGATGATATCATCTGATCTGATATAGAAATAAAGTAGTTGATGACAAAGATGGTTCATTACCTCCTAGAACTAAGTGTGCATACAACAGGGACAACTTGCCTATCTCTCATTATCTTTTCTCTGAGGGATTTTTTTTTTTTGTGTTTCTGCTGGGAGGGACAGTTGGCCAAATTCCCTGACTAACATGATATTTGATGAGGCCAGGATGGAGGGATTTAATAAACACTTATGATGTGTAAACCTCAACATTCCTTAGACTTATAAAAGTTGGAAATTTCACCATTGGGATATTTCATACTTGGAAAATTTCTTACTGATAGTCTATTGGAATGGGAACCCCATTGGCATGGGAGGTTCCTTCTCTTCCCTTCTCAAGATTACTTTAGGACAGAAACCCTTTGCTGAACAATGGAAAGGACTTTGACCTATGCTTAAGCATAGAACAGGAATTTCTTTGAGTCATGATTGATTTTAGAATTGATACAATGGAGATACTTGGAATCAATCTCCACCCTATTCAGTCCTAACAGGATTGAGTAAGGGCTGCAGCCTAGATCAAAATTTAATTATTCCAATCTCTACCCTACTCAGGTTAACAGGATTTAGAAAGGGCTGTAGCAAAGGAGCAAAGATTTAATCATTTGAAAATATGACCTTCAACAGACATGTGCAAAGCCTCTGGGCGGTCCTGGGTTAAGCTAGAGCCTCCATTGGCACAGGGAAATTGATGGACAGTGATTGGTAGATGTGAGAACTGAGGGGAGGCAACTTGGATGGTTTCCTTAAAGATCAGGGGGGTCTAGGGACTCGGGGGTGGTTGAGGAGTTGGCCAGAGTGATTGCGGTGTACTCTGAGAAGCTTGCTCTGAAGGAAGCTGAAGGTGGGGGCCTCTGAGACTGTTTCTCCATTTTGGTCACGTGAGTAATAGGGACTGATCTCCTTTCTTTGCCCCAGCTATCTAAGGGCTTGGGCCTTTTGGCCCAGCCTAAACAGAAGGGGTATTTAAGCCCTATTCCTTTCTCTCCCTTTTTCTCTCTCTCTATCTCTAATTCCTTTCTTCCTCCTATTGTAATTAAACTCCATAAAAGATTGACTGCAAACTTGAGTTTTCATTTAGGAATTACATAGCTGAATTCCTTGGCGACCTTAAATTAATATATATCAGTCTTTTAAAGTGATTCCCTTGTAACAGATGCATCAGGTGTTCTAGGAAGCACTTTACATATATTATCACATTTGCTCTTCCCAAGAACCCTCTTCAGTGTGTGCTAATCATTATTCCCATTTTACAATTGATGGAATTGATACACTCAGACATTAAGTGACTCCTTTGGGGTCAAACAGTTATTAACTCTGTTGAGTCCCAGCGAACTATCCATTGTAGCACCCGGCTACCTGTGAATGCAGCTCTGATGTGAAAGTACCCAGGCATAAGTTTGGGAATTCCAGAGATCCTACTGACAGCTCAGTTTGGTACCAGAGTCCAAGGAAAAGTAGCAGTAGCAACAGGATTCAGGAGGTGATCAAGCAATGGTAATACGATGGACATGCCTCGGTATGATCTAGAAAGCTTATAGAATCATAGCTGCCTAAGCAGGAGGTGGGAAGAGACTACTTGCAGCAGCTCTGGAAGAGTGGTCCAGTCCACAATATGTGGAAAGTCCTGGCCCAACCTCAGATCCACTCTCCAGAAGTGAATGAGAATGTTCAATGGAGAGCTGCACCTAAGAGGGGGAACTTCACATGGACTAGAGAAAAAGGACTTCCAGGACAAAGAGTTAGAAGGTATCCCTCAACTATGTCATCTACATATTTTTACTTTAAATTTGAGCCTATTCTTTCTAGGGACCTTGTGTATAACAAGGGGGTAGAGTATTTCTGGTTTGGAAAGAATGATTTCTTTATTATTTTTTACCTTCCTGAATCCCTTTTCTAAAAGCAAATGAATATCATTTGGTTTGTTGATAATGGAGAGCATGCAGTTTAGGGATGAAGAACTCTAGTACAAGAAACCCCAGACCCATCAGGTTTACTTATAGAACCTGAAGGGAAATAGTAGTCAGTCACCCTTTGAGCACCTAGTGGCCAATGCAAATGGAATAGGGGAAGGCGTGTAGGAAAGCTTCTTTCTTTCCACCTCAGAGAAGATGTCATAGAGTATACATAAAATGAATACAATTTGGTTATGGGTAAGTAAACAGTTGGAAGAAACATAAAGATTTCATAAAATGAAGGTGATACTTGATATTGTAGGAAATTAAGAATTCCAAGAAGTAGGAATGAGGAGGGAGTATATTACAGATATAGGAGTAGCTAGTGCATTTATTTTCCCCCAAGAATGATTTTCCCCTCTTCCTCTTTAAACACAGTACTTTATCTCTTCAGTTATTTAAAATTAATCTACTGTAAGGCTACCCCATTCCCATTAGTTCTCATCCTTTCACTCTCAAGTCCTTCCCTCCTATTTGTTACCCCTTTCCCTAGTTTTCCTTCAAGTATTTCTTAATTTTTTCTTCCTTTTCTTATTTTATTTTTTTCTATCAATTAAGCAATCAAGTAAAATCCTTCTTCCTTTCTTCCCCTTAAACTAATTTAGGATATTAGTTTTTAAAGCTTTGTTTTCTGTGCCTTTTTCTAAAAAAGGACTTACTTCACTCTATTATCTAACCTATCTTTCCATCTGTTCTAGAATTTTATTCTTTAATTTATAGTTGATATGCTTATTTGAAGTCCTCATTCAGTTTATCCCTCATGGAATCACAGCTCCCAAAGTACTTTTTTTCCCTCTTCTAAACCATTTCTCTGTCTTACAGATCTTACCTTTGGGTCTCCTTTTTCTGTTGTGTATCAGTTTAAAAATAATCAGTTTTTTCAGGTGATAGAAATGATCTTAATTTTGACCCATGATGCCAATATTGCTATGTCCTTAATTGTGTCATTAACCCTTTAAATATCAACTTTCTCCCTCCTCATAGCTATTCTTTTTATATCTGTTATGTGAAGTCTCTTCAATGTGTCTAAACTTTCCCAATTTTCTGGTTGTGATTTTCCCCAAGGAACCTGGTTTCTCCTAATTCTAAGGCAGGATGAGCAATCCCAGTCTAAGCACTGAATTAATGCAGATTAAATCCATAGCAAGGTTGCCAACTCCCATTACAATGGAACCCTTCCCTATGGGAATGCTCATCAGTGGTATACCCTCCCACCTCTTAAACAAATTTTTCCTCTTTCTTTCCTCCTATTCATATCACTCCTTTTGCCTCCTTTGCCTATCCTCCTGTAAACTCTTCTTTCTAAGAGATTGAAGTAATTTTTTACCTTCCTTATTATCCTTTGACTTTATTGGAATACATCACATGTTTCCCTTTGTCTTCTTCCTCCCTTGGTTAGGCTTAGGGTTGCAGGAAATGTCACTTTGCTTACATCTTGTGTCCCTTTTCATTTTAGAATGCAATATTGCATTCCCTCCTATTTCTGGTGGCTGCACAAGTCATATATTATTAGAATTTCCTTTCTTTATTTTTGAAAAATTTTCAGAATTTGTTTGTTCAGATCTTGTTTGCCATTTAAATGTAGTTAATTTTAACTACTCAATGTCTTACAGCATAGGAGTGTCCAATGCAGTTTTATTTTTCTGGGTTTGTTTGAATGGCACTTTGTTTTCTATATACTGAAGTTCTGCACAGTTATATTATTTCTTGCATTGCAGTATTCAGTTTTTTTGACTAGCTCTGTTCTGGGAAATCCATGATCCTTGAATTGTTTCTATGTGTTATTATTTCTTCACAATCAAATGATTTTCTTATATAGAAAAAAATGTGTTTGTTAAACATTATTTTTTACCTCTATTCTTCCAGATTTTCCTTCATTTCTATTTGAATTACCAGTCATTTGTTCTCTCTTTCATGCCTTTTTATATAGAAAAACAATTTATTACATTATAAGCAGTTACAGTTAGTCATGTACAATAACAGTCAGGACAGTGGTTGGACAAGTTACCCAAAAGGACATTAAAGAAAATGAGTGGTCACGGACTAATTCCATTTGTGGGGGGTTTGTTGAAAAAAATAAAGATAGAATAAAAGGAAGAAAAATGCCATCCAGAATTATTTTTAAAGCATATGCTAGCTACCAATTGTCCTCTTTTCAGATTACTATGCAGTCCACATGGGTACATCTGTCAGGTAAGAACACATACCTTCTTTATAACCTGGTGATTCCAAGTTTAGAAAAAAAATTCACAGAAAGGAAAGAAATAATATTAAAACATAGTTCAAGAAATATACTAGAGATCAAAACTATATGAGAAGGTGAAGAAAGATATTTTGCAGGTACAGTTGCAAAACTTTAAATGGCTGTTTCCCCCCCCATTAGAATAGAAATTGGAGAGAGTAAATAGTTACTAGGGGAAAAAAAACAAATATAACAAAAATATTTCACTAAGAAATTTTGACCAGTTATGGAAGAAACCATCAAGGGTAGGCTAGTCTACAACAGGGATGATTTTTAGCCAAGAAGGTTAGCCATGACAATTTTAGACTGAATCTCTCTATAAACAAGGTAAACAATTTAGACATATTATAATGCTAATACCTCAGTGGCTCAGACTCCCCACTTGGATAGAAATCCTACCTCATTCGAATTTTACTTAAATTAGTATGAAAAACTTGCAGTTATACCTTAGGAAGAAAAATGAAACACTCATAGTCTATTTTTTTGTGGCTAAAATCAGATTTGGGGACTGGATTTGCTCATAAAAGTTCTTGAAAAAAATTAAATATGGGTGTGTGGCTCTGCTGAGTCAAGCCACAATTGCTGAGTCAAACAATCACTTATCACTATGAATTTAGGTGTTTCTATTATGCCAATTATTTCTACTATTCGGCCATGACTTCTTCTTTTAAGATTCATATTTTGTTTTTGAAGCATTCAGGAACATTGTATATGGTTCCAAGCTCACTTGGCAATCCATAAGGTCTTCTGCCTCAATAAGTACTAATTTATTTTCCTTTTAATTCATAAATGTCTAGAATTATCCAATATGGAGGCCATGTTTCTTTCTAGTATCTTTCCTCTAAAATCTTTCTGTTGGTTTATCTGTTTATGCTCAAATTATTTAACTGAGGCTTTTTCCTCTAGAGATCTTCAGTAACTTTAGCCTTTTCCTCGTACATTCCCCTACTGCATTTTGTCTCCTTCCCTTTTGATTGCAGTTACTTTTGGGGCTGGGTTTGAAAATTGTTTTAAGTCTCTTCCCACCCAGGGGAATTCATGTTTCATTAGTTCCAGTCTCTGGCCCTAGTGGCTTGATATTGAGGAGGAGGAACATAACTGGTGCCAAACGAATACTGGGCTCTTTCTCTTAGGCTTAGTAGAATGTGCCCAAGTTTCTTTTGTTCCTCATTCCTCTGGGTGAGCTCTGTAGCAGCAAAGAGCATTTCTGTACCAATATCCTAGTCAGAACAAGCTTCTCCCTTTGGGTTTTCCTTGGTATTGGGAAGAAGCATTGTGGAGGAGAGTATTGAATTCTGTTACTAACCTATGGATTGGCTTCTACAGCCCTATTGGAGCATACTTGGGGGTGTTTTTGAATTAGATTAGGGCTTTTACCTTATTAGGGCTCTTGGTGTGCTTGACTGTGTGGACAACTGGTTTGCTTTGTCTTTTGTCTACAATTCCTACTTTGGAGAATCTTGAGAAATCTTGAGGGTCAGATAAATCATCTAGTCCTTGGTTTTGTTGGTCATGTGAACTGGAAGTCAAATTTCAGATTTTTTTAAGTCAAAGAGTAGATATGTATTATCTTCAAGTATCTGAAGTGTCTTTTGCAGGGGAAACTTTTTTTTATCTTTTTTTTTCTCCTTTCTTATTTTTTTTATTTTTTTTAAAATATATTTTATTTGATCATTTCCAAGCATTATTCGTTAAAGACATAGATCATTTTCTTTTCCTCCCCCCCACCCCCCATAGCCGACGCGTAAGTCCACTGGGCATTAGATGTTTTCTTGATTTGAATCCATTGCTTTGTTGATAGTATTTGCATTAGAGTGTTCATTTAGAGTCTATCCTCTGTCATGTCCCCTCAACCGCTGTAGTCAGGCAGTTGCTTTTTCTCGGTGTTTCCACTCCCATAGTTTATCCTTTGCTTATGAATGGTGTTTTTTTCTCCTGGATCCCTGCAAGTTGTTCAGGGACATTACACCGCCACTAATGGAGAAGTCCATTACGTTCGATGATACCACAGTGTATTAGTCTCTGTGTACAATGTTCTCCTGGTTCTGCTCCTTTCGCTCTGCATCACTTCCTGGAGGTTGTTCCAGTCTCCATGGAACTTCTCCACTTTATTATTCCTTTTAGCACAATAGTACTCCATCACCAACATATACCACAGTTTGTTCAGCCATTCCCCAATTGATGGGCATCCCCTCGTTTTCCAGTTTTGGGCCACCACAAAGAGCGCAGCTATGAATATTTTTGTACAAGTCTTTGTGTCCATTATCTCTTTGGGGTACAGACCCAGCAGTGCTATGGCTGGGTCAAAGGGTAGATATTCTTTTGTCGCCCTTTGGGCATAGTTCCAAATTGCCCTCCAGAATGGTTGGAGGGAAACTTTTTTTTAAAGCTAACTGTGTCCCTTATGTGAGGGTAAATTTAGTCAAATCTAAATAATAGAATCTATAAATCCAGTGAACCAAGCATATAAGACTACAATATATAGCACTATGTTGAAAGTGAACAAATGAGTGAAGATGATACCACTGAGCCCTCCACATTAGAGAACTCTCTAGGATGCCCCATGTCCCATACAGAACATGACCATTTGACATATGAATCAAATGAGGGCATCTAGGTCAATTTTATATTAAATATTAGTAAACCTTTTTTTTTCCTTTTATATTTTAAGAAATGCTTAAACTAACATTTATAGTTTATCTTGCCAAATGCATAGAGGCACCAATTATACTATGCTTTGTCATATTCTGTTAATCAATGACACTTTGCTGTAAGCAATACTAAGGGCTAAGATAGCTAAAAGAGTAGTTATCTTACTTTTGGAAGATAAGGACAGAAGGATGTGTGAGACAATATTCTACTTGCCTAGGGAATTGAAACTTTTAGAATTCTAGGCCAGAAAAAATGATTGATTGGAATGAGCCTCTTTATTTTGTTATGTCAACTGTTGTCTGAAATATAGATAGAGGAATTCTGCAGTAACCATGCTGGAACACTGGTTGATTTAGGATGTGCTTTTAAATAGTTCTTCTTGAAGAATTGCCTTGTGTTCTGTGTCTCCCCCTTTAACAAGGCAACTACAATTCTTCAGCTACATTTTTTTCTTTAAAAATAATCATGCCTTGGGGTTAGTCTTCAGGCTCTTTCTTTGTGACATTTTTGGATCTGTTTGTTAGTAGTTCAGATTCCAAACTCTTTTCTTCAGATACAGAGATCTTAGTCTTAGTCTTAGGCTACCTTCACACTCTTAGATTTGGGATGATAAAATGGCTATGCTATTCTCTTCTTCTTTACAAAAAGTATTTATGTGCTGTATCAGGTCTGGTTCTTCATCCATATACCTAACTATAATGGGGAATGAGAAGACTGAGAAGAACCTGGCCTGAATCCATCTTTGCAACTGCGGGTCCTAGAGAACTGATAACATTAGAGATTTTCCTTACTGACCATCTCATCTCTGCTACCATCTTACTTTCCTTTTAGTTTAATCTGAGAGAGCTTTAGATAGACTAGCCTGGTCTAATTTAGCAACCTCTGCTAGCTGGAAAGATAACTGATATACTCCGGTCTTGAAATGGCTTTGACCAATGAACTCATAGTCTACAAAGATGGCTGAGATGTATAAAAGCTTCAATTCCATACTTTTTTCTGTGAAATAAAACTTGAAGGAATCAGCTAGAGAAAAAATAGAATACTAAAATATATCCCCCACCCTCTATGATTATTTTTTTCATCTTTTTTATACCTTGATATTGTTCCCAGATAAGAGGCTATCTATCTTTTAGGATAATTCACATATTTATTCATTCTGTCAATCACAAGCATTTCTGAAGCATCTAATGAGTAGAAAACATGTAAATAAATGGGGGCATATAAGCTAACATATAAGAATATAAGCAGGTAATTTAAGAGGAAAAAGTACAAGGACTTGGAGATACTGAGAAGTAGAATTTGAGTTGGAGACTTGAAGAAAGGCAGAGAAGCTAAAGCAAAGTTGGGGGATTGGTACATTCCAGACATGGCATACACAAATCAGAAAAAAGACTCCAGGATGGAGGAGACCCAAGCATTATATTCCAGGAACTTTAAATGAGCCATTGAAGTTATCTGGAGGAGAGTATAAGAAGTATAAGACGAAGACTAAGAAGATTGGAAAGATAATAAGGGACAAGGTTATAAAGAGCATTAAATGACAAACCAAAAACTTTATCTATGATCCTATAGTAAATATGAAGGAACACTCTTCTAGAGTGTGGGGGACACATATTTACTATGAAATTCTTGAATCTAAAGAATACTTATTTAGCATATATAAAAGAATATTCCCTGTAGAGCACATGGCTAGGTACTAGGATAAATGCAAATATTGGCTAAAAATGGTCTCTACATTCATGGCTGTTTAGTGGGGGAATGAATGTGATAGCTACCCAACCCCTAGGGTCATGCAAGAGTAAAGCCCCCTTCAGCCCTACCAGATGCTAACAATGGCAGCTATAACCCAGCTAATGATGCATTTATGAATCAGACTTTATTTTTCTCCCTTTGAAGTATACTACTCTGAGTTTTTAGCTAGGCAGCTGCAGGAAAGGAGTTACCAGTTGCCCTAAGGTACCTTCAGGCTAAAAATTGCTATCTCTAGTGACTTTTTAATATGTGTGTGTATATATATATATATATATATATATATATATGTATTTATATATACACATACGCACACATCTATATAATTTTTGGCTTGCCCCCTTTTTATATCAGGTTTATGAAGAAAGAGAATAATTCTAGGACTTGGAAAAACCTCTAACACAAAGCTAATAATTTGTATAAACCCTTTCTCTCTAGCTCTTTTTGGCTCTGGTTCCCAATTTCCAACTTCTAAAGGAAAAACAAGTTTCATTTAAGGGATTTGGCTTCTCTCACTCAGGTCCCATGCATTAAGTAATCTAGAACTCTCAGGGTTGCCCGAAATCAAGTTTTACAACAATAGTTTAAATTTTTAGGTGTAAAGGGAAGCAGGGAACAACCTCTTGCTAACTGCTTTGTCTAGTAACTTGGAAAGTACAAAAAGAAAAGCAGGAAGCTAAACACAATGGAATGGAAAAAGCATTTATATTAGGCACTTGCTATGTGATAGGGAAACAAATAGAAAAGAGAGAAAGTCTCTATTCTCAAGGAATTCACATTCTAATAAGGAGAAAAATACATATAAGAGGGGTCAGAGGGGAAAGTGGATAGAACATTCCAGTGGTTATTATAAGGCCATGGCAGGGCAAATAACAAAGCCCAAGAGTTCTTAGGGTACTGCAAAAGGTCAGGTGGCAGTTTCTAAAGGCTAAGAGAGCATAGAGGCAAAGTATATTTTAAACCATTTTGAGTCCTGGCTTATCCAAATAATGTACTGACTAACAACTATTGGGAAGGAAGGAATAGACCCAAAGGTCAGAATGAATCAGGGATTTATAGGAAGAGTCAGCCTCCAAGCAGGAGAGACCATCCAAAACTAGTGAAAACTAAAGAAATTGGGTAAGGGGAAGAAAAAGTATTAAAAATCAAATAGGAAAAAAGTAGCCTTTCCTTAGAAGAATAGAGTAGGGGGAAGAATGGTGTTATTACCAGAATTTATAAAATTCACATGCCTTTGGATCTACAGATTTTTATCTATCTCATTTAGGGTTGTACCTGATCACTACCTCAACTTAATGAGATTGTAATTTCCTGTAACCTACAACTTTCCATGCCCTTTGGTCTTGGGGCCTTTGCTTGAGTCTGTCATACTAGATAGATGGCCACTCACAATTGCTGTCCCTCCTTCTTTAACCCTCTTGTATATTTTTCCCAGGAGTCCATTCACAGTAAAGAGTAAAACCATCGGGATCTATAGAATTCTAGGTAAAATGTCTATTTTAGGCAGGTAAAATAGTACTTTCTATATCTCAAATTCCTATGATAATGCTGTAAGGAATATGGAGTCAAGACATTATAAGCTAATGGGTTGGGCAGGGGCTAAAGGGAGAGAGAATTTGGAACTCAAAATTAAAAAAATAATGTTTAAAAATGTTTCTCTTTGTTAAACATAAATTTTATTTTCATAAAAGGTCTATATTCTGTCTTTAAGACCAAGTTCATACAGTATTTTAAGGCAGATACTCTCACTCCAAATCCAATGCTCTTTTACTGTATCACACAGACAGGATATTGTGAATCTATTGGCATTATCAGGAATAAAGATATATTTCAAAAGCACCTTTGAAAAATTCACTATCTGTTTAAGAGTTCCTTTCCCCCCAAAAAAACTATCTTTTGAATAATTTTCCCTATCATGATAAGTATGTCACCAGCTCTAACAAAGGACTGTTAAAATAATTTCCAATTATGAATACCTAAGAAAAATTTAATGAAAACATTGAGTTACATCATATTTTATTTTAAAAATAATAATTAAGCATCATGTTTTATTTTGAATGCTACAGTAAACCTATGAAATCACTGATGTGGATATTCCCTCCAACAGTGAAGGCCACAACTCAACTAGGTCTGCTTATTCCATGGGAATCTTGTCCATGGGGTTCACCCTACAATTCATACTTGGAGAACTTTCGCAAATTCTTTTGACATCACAGTGATCTACATGGAATATGCCACTCTCCAAACATGATCTCGTATTCTTGCTTCTTGTCTAGGCTGCCTTCTGCTGTTAGTCCTTTATCTTTTACCTGATATTGTTCTTTGTGATAGGATGTATGGGGTGTTCAAGGAGGATTAGCATCTCTGATATGAGGGCTTGCTGAGCCCTTTTTAGGGTGTCCACCTCACACTAACTCTCACCTGTGTTTTCAAAAAGTTATAGCATATTCAGCTGCCATAATCCAATAAAACTGCCTCCTAGGCAGGCTAAACCAGGTTGAGGGTCATAGATAGGCTTTAGTCCTGTCAGTGAGGTAGGGAGGGATCTATCCCAGCACATGAAGACTTCCCCAGAAATCCTCTTGCAGAACAAATGAGAAAAATTTGTTCCAACTGCCATGAAGGCAACTCAAACAGGTGCTGTGGAACACTTGGAGCTTGGCCAAAATCATTCACTGGATCCTGGGTGGTCACAAGTTGTCCTGATTTTTGTCTTGACACTGGACTTGGATGACTTCACAAGGGTAAGGCTGATGACTGTGTGCGAATTGACCTCATTGAAATCTAATTCAATTCAAGGGAGAGTTAAGACATCATCCTATGATGACATTGATCCTCTTTGAAAGGAAGGACAAACAACATTCTTTATACTGCCTTTCCTACTGATTTTGTTGCTTGTATTGTGCTGCAATCTCTTCATGCCTATCATATGCTACCCTCCCCTATCCATATACTATTCACCTCTCCTTCTGCCATTGCCTTACAGTTGATTCTTAACTTCAGTTCTTTAGAAAAAAAGAGAAAGGGAGAAGGAAGGAAGGAAAGAAGGAAATAAAGTTATTTCATTGAAAGCTAAGCCTCTCTCCGTCCCTCTATATCTCTCCTATTCCTCTTTCCCTCTCTTTCTATCTCTCCCTTTCTTTTTATGTCTCTCTCTTCTTCTCCCTCCTCCCTTTCTCTGTCTCTCGCTCTAAGTCTCCCCCCTCTGTCTCTCTGTCTCTCTGTCTGTCTCCAAACCCCTCTATCTCTTTCTCTCCCTCCCTTTCTCTCTGTCTGTCCACATCTGTCTCTCTGTCCTCTGTCTTTCCCTTGCTTTGATTCTCTGTCTCTGTCTCTGTCTGTCTCTCTGTCTGTCTCTCTCTTACACACACACACACACACACACACACACACACACACACACACAGTGTTATCTATTGACAAAATTGTAACTGAAAAAGTACAATTGACTTTCTAATTTACCTAAGGTCATCCTGACTAGTCTATTGCAGAGTTGTGACTTGGACCTAGGGCTGACTAATTGCTAAATTGATCTTGGGCTGCATTAGCAGAGGTATAACTCATCAGAAAGGAAGGAACACTTCCTCTATACTTTCTCCTTATTAAACCACATCTGGAGTTATTCAGTCCCTGCAGTTTAAAAAGGATTGATAACTTGGAGAGTATCCAGAAGAGGGCAATGAGGATATTGAAAGACCTTGGTTCACTGTGTATGAAAATCGGAGGAAACTGGAGATGTTTAGCATTTGAGTTCACAAATTCCTTCCTAGAAGAGTGTTAGCAACGGTCCTGAAAATAATGTGGACAAAGAAAATTTGAAGGAATGAAGTATTTCTAGGAAAGAAGCTCTCTATCAATGTCATTGCCCCACAAAGATCCTAATCATGCATTACTCCTTTTTCTCAATCCCCTGATTCTATATTAGATTCTTATCAATGGCTATGTCTTTGGAAGAACTAGAAGAAACATCTCCCCAAATGTAGTGTGCAGAAATTATTTTTATATGTTTGAGATCATCCTGACTTTGTTAGGCTGAGTTGATCTACCTTTCAAGTATCATTTATTCAAATACACTATTTTATATCCAGAAGGCATCCTTTTCTCTTCTTTCATTATATCAAACCTAAATTTCAATGAGTATAAGGGAAAAAACAATATTTCTCATATGCAAATTATTAACAGAGAGTTTAAAACTCTATTATAACTCATATTTCAGTCATTAAAGCTTTTCTATTGACCTTTAACCTGGGCTGACACAAGTCCTAGAAATATCAATTATTTTCCTTGCTACATAGAGTCATCATTTTTTATATTAAACACAAGGATTATGGCTACTTAATGATTGGTTTCTAAAGGAACAAATTCTAGCCTTTAATTACTTTGATAAATGAGATATTTTAGACTGAATCTCTAAGCATTTGGAACAAGCATAAATATTTTAAAGGAAAATAGCTCCTGGTATAGCAGGATGAAAGGCTTTGCAGTTTAGAGTAAATAGAGTAAGACAGTTTTATGATTAAGCATGCATTATCTTGCAGCATATCAGGGGCAATTAATGGGGTATGCTCTAGGTTGACAGGAAAGGCAAGGGGGATATTAACCTTGCCTCCTGATTTGTAGCTATTCTTAATTGGCTACAATGGTTTAATTAAAAATTCTCTATTATCTACCACTAACAGCTATGCTTTTGCCACAATTAGCACAATTCCTTGTTGGTCATTGAATCATGAAAAGTGATTTCATACAGTAGGCATTAAATGAAAAAATTATTGGAACAGGTTTATATTTCTATTGTGATGAGAGTCTTTATCCCCCTCTTTTTCTTTCCTTCCTTTGCTCCTTCCTTCCTTTTCCTTCTTTCTTTCCTTCCTTCTTTCTTTCCTTCTTTCCTCACTCCCTCCTTTTTCCTTTTCTCACTCAAACTGGAACGTGGGGACCATTAATGGGCCAAATCCTACTACTCATTGGTACTAGAATTTTAACGTTTGCTTTCTTTTCTCACCAGAACCAGTTTTCCCCTCCTTGGGCAATGCCTCTCAGTCATCATCTTGTTGTCAAACTTAGTATGGATATCTGATTAGTTTATCTCATTGCAGCTGAGAACCTCACAACTCAAGAATCTACCAGCTTCAGTGTCCCAAGTATTAGAGATGTTAGGCATTTCCCTCCAAACTTGGCTCTTATACACTAAAAACACTAATTGCTTTGGGTGTCTCTGTGGAGGGTACAGTTGATATTCATCCACACCTTTTCTTCTTCTCCCCTTGATCTCTAGAGTTTTATGGTCATTTAAACACACTGTTAAAATTAATTAGGGTTTTGTTCTAAGGCAAAATTATTCTTTCTCATTGAATGTGGTTCGCTTTATGGAGTTCATATCAAAGGGAAAGTTAGGAATATTATCATACTAGCTTACAGTTTTTGATTAAGGAAATTTCTAATATTTAGGAAAAAGTTTGACTCTCTGAGCTAATTTAAATTTATGTTTATCTCTAGATTACCTGTGGCTGCTTTGAGTTTGTGGCAAAAAAAAATCAGCTTACCAAGAATGTTCAGCAAAATAAAATGAGCAAACAGAATATATTATAGTGCCTATTCCTAGATAGTTACAGGGAAGGGAAGTTGGAGAAAGAGGAGATTTTTTTTTAGTGAATTGTCCTCAGTTTTTGTAGCTTCTCAATTAATGCCATGCTCTGCCTATAGGGATCCGTAGTCCTCAATCTTTTCCTTATCTACCAAAACTTAGACTCCCATTGTGTATTTTCAATCTCTCTTCATTTTTTTTCTTTTTTGCTTGTTTTTTACCTCTGTGTTCCTGATTCTTTCTCAGTCAGCTCATTAAGGCTTATGTGGGGATGAAAAGCCTGATCCCCATTTATGCTGAACTTCTGCTCTTGAAGTCCCCACTACTTGATTCTAATCAATCTCTTAAAGGGTATGTGTCTTTTCAAGATTCTCTGAACATTACTACAATCTGCTTTCCAAGAAATTCAAGGAGCTAGAGTAGGAGTGAACAAGAGGAGATCTCAATTGTGACAAATTGCTCTCAGGGCTGAGATAATTGTCACTCTGAAACTAAAAATCCAAAGACTGCAGTAAGTTCACAAACCCTTATTTCATCTTCATGCTTTATCTGTAATAACACAGAAAATAGGGAGTTTGATTAGCTGTCCCTTTCACCTGTTACATAACTGGCCCACTGACTTTTTAGTCTCACATATTTCTGACAAATTTGACACTAATTGATGAGTACAATCAATCATTCTAGACATCCTAGATAGATTTTTGAAGTGGGGTACACTCCAAACAATAATTTACAGACACCCAGAAGTCCAGATCACAGGAATCTTTATTATGTTGGCCAGGGCAAATCTCCTCATGAGAAGTGCCCGGAATAAAGGTAGGCTACAGTATTTATAGAAGTACAAAGGGACAGAAGCCCTTCCTTTTGTGCGCCATATATCCTGCCATGAATCTAGCTATGACCTGAAGTAAGTCAGACTTTTATGGTTCCCAGAGGAAGCCCACAGACTCTTGGGCTCCTTGGGAATACAAATTGTGAAGCCACTGATTCCCTGGTCCCCTGGGAATACAGCTGTTCTTATCTACTTCATTTTCAGCATAACTGTTTAAAACTGGGTAGAATTCCAATTCCATTTACTTCCAACTCCAATTCCTCACCTCTACTTTTAAAAATGCTATTCTAATTACTTGTGAATTTATTCCTTTTTTCCCTATGTTGAGGGCAGTCTTAAAAAGCTGCCTACTTGACTATTTTTAACTATCATAATTATGACTGATAACAATGTACCTTCTAGTTTTTTGGAATGGGGGAGCATTCTGTCTTTTCCTATGGAAAAGGAAAGTTTCATTGACTTTCAGATCTATGGATTAGAAAAAAGAAGGAATAATGTTGCCATCAATCTTCAAGAAAAGTAGTTCTGGAAACATTATATTATTATTATTATATGTAAAATACATAGCTATATTAGAGCAAGTCTTTATTTAAAATATAAATAATAAAAAATGAAAAGACAATAGGCCTTCTTATATATATATAATACCCTTAATCTTTTTTCTCTTGCTAGACAGAAAAGAATAAGTTCATCTATCTCTCTCCCTCCCTCCCTCCTTCTCTCTCTCTCTCTCTCTCTCTCTCTCTCTCTCTCTCTCTCTCTCTCTCTCTCTCTCTCTCCTCTTCACTTTCTCTCTTCCACAGTCCTACCCTCCTTCTAATTCTTCTTTTTTCTCCATGATTGATAAAATAAAACATTAGGTCTTCTCCCCTTCCCTTGTTATATGTATTGGAGTTTCTCCTGGACCTTCTCCTGGTATTAATTAGTATAACTGGGGCTCATGTATTGACCCCTTGTTTATTTGAATTGAGTATTGCTTTCCATTTTTTCACAAAGTAAAATCAAGATAATTAAAACTTGATATAAGGGCAGCTAGATGGTTTATAGATAGCAGGTCCTGGGTTCAAATCTGGTCTCAGACACTTCCTAACTGTGTGACCCTGGGCAAGTCACTTAACCCCATTGCCTATCCCTTACCACTCTTCTGTCTTGGAACCAATACCCAATATTGATTCTAAGAAGGAAGATAAAGGTTAAAAATGATATAAATGCTAAGAATTGATCCTTTCCCACTTCATCTATATTAGTCTTTAAACTTTTTCTTATCATTTTCCTTCTGCTCACTCTGGTATAGGCCATGTAAGCAGATGATAGGAGAGGTGAAAAAATTGGAAAGTGGACCAACTCTAGATAGAGCCTTAATGAATTCAGGATGTGGATATACCAGATTCATGTTTAAAAAATTCCTTCTCTTTGGTCCTGATAGTCAAATCCTTCCTTTTCTGACAACCTTTCCTTTAGACAAAAATGGGACCTAGGTACACAGGGAGAAAGAGAATGTCTCAGGGTCTTATTGGTAACTGCTTGTGACACCATAAATGTTGTCTGCTGCAACAATAGATTTGATGTGAGTGATGCCGCAGGGGTAAAGCTGTGTGAAGAGTAGAACTGAATGAATAGCATTAATTGATGAGAAAGGTTGGTAGATAGCCCACTTGATTGCAAACCTTTGCATCTCTATTTCTTAGCTTCAGAGACAATTATAGGAAGATTTTTCTTCAGTCACTCTCCCTCCAATAACCTTTGTAGGAACTGAACAAATCTCCCAAATTTTAAAGAATTGTATGGGAGCAGGGAGAAGTTAAATGATTTGCCTGTGATCACACTTTTAGAGCATTAAAAGTTAAATAAATGTTAACAAGAGATCTAAAAAATAGTGTGATTTCTAGTGCCCTTTACTCTTCTTGTACTATTCAGGACTATTCTTGAGGAAGCAGAAATTATTCTTATAGCTGGAATCAAATTATATTTTCTTCTCTTTCATGACAAAATAATCTATTTCCTCCATTAGTGGCAAAATAACTAGTGATATCACTCCATACCTCATCAAGCCTGTCTTCAAATGTAGATGTGGTATTTCTAAATTTGTTTATGCTAGTCATAAAATTGTGTACATATATGTCATATATATCTATAACACGTATATATATATATATATATACACATATATATACATGTCTTGTTTTTGAATGTCAAAATTTCTAAACAGTTCTGGAATTTGCATCAGGAATGCTTGAAAGTTCTCTATTTCAATAAATATTCCACCCCCTCCCCAAAGGATTAAACTCAGTTTTGCTGTATAAGTTGTTCTTGGGTTGTAATCCTAGCTCCTTTGCCCTGGGAAATATTTTATTTCAAGCCCTCCTGAATATGGCTCCATGACATTTGAATAGTTTCCTTCTGGCTACTTGAAATAGTTTATCTTTTTTTCTGGGAGCTCTGGAATTTAATATTTATCATCTCTGAGAGCTGCTGAGAACTCCTAAAGTTTCTCTTGTTGCCGCAACAATGTGTATATTATTGTGAGCCATCCAGTTTTTATTCTCCTCTTTTCAACAGCATGAGAATAGAAACAGTTGATCTTGTGTTTCTTGGCATTCCCTAATAGTCTGAGCTCATTTTGAGTTTTAGCAATCCTGATACTAATCATGAAGGATAATGCTATATACTTTTGTATTAATTAATTAACTTCCTTTGTTCTATCTTATATATATATATATATATATATATATATATATATATAATGTCTTTTAAAATTCTATGTAATATAATCGGTTCCATGCACTCACTTTCAGACATAGACAACTCTCTTCTTTCTTACTTCTTAGAATTATTTCTTTGTGTCTTCAGCTCATTTTTGAGAGTTTCCTTTTCTTCTTTGCTGTTGCCCTGTAGAATTTTGGGTCACAGGTATCTGTTGTCAAACTCTGACTCTGGGAATCAAGAATTAGTCAAGCATTGAGTTTATTCTACAGAACAGAGGCTCTTTCCCTGTGTGGAAATTCTCACTGGAAGGTTTAGGAGCATACTTATAGAATTATAGTATATAATACAGTGATAGGACTGGATGATTAATATTAATTTTTTTTATAAGTTGGAGCAAGGGACAAGTGTGCTGACAATGCCCTCTGGCAAGTTTTTATTTTTTTTTTATCTACAATGGCCTCTTACCTGTAATGATTTCTACAACCTTTCCTCTTGATATAATTTATGTCAATACTCTGGCACCATTTTAGTAATGCATTTTACTTCTTTATCATATCAGAGCAATATTAATCAGTCCTTTGACTTGTCTCCTATCATGTCAATCTTGTTGACTTAGCATCTTAAACAGGAAATTATTAGCTATAGCACTATATAAGCCAAAAATAAGTATAATTGCGCCATTACATATTACTTAAGGGTTTTTTTACCCCATCTGAAATGTTTGCCAAGCAAACTCCAAATATCAAAAGGGAATTTTTAGCAGTGGATAATTGTTTCACCTAGGATGCCATGGTGGGGCTTTTCCATGTTGGAACAGTATGCATGGATTAAAGAAAGCTGCTGGCCTGTGCATGTATTTGGCCTGCCACCTTTGGCATTCTTTGAGTTTTTGTGGTGTTTTTTTCTCTCTCTCCATATGAGCCCATAAAGCAAGATGTAGGCTTCTCATCAGGTATCAGAAGAATAGAAAACACAGGGACTAGTTATCATAGAAATCATTGTAGTAAATAAATATTTATAGACACTGCAATATCATCCTTTTAAAAAAATTAAAATTTTTTCCATATTGTTCATTTTTGTAAATGAGTAGCCTTATGAAAGCAAAACCCCAAACAAACCTTAATAAACAATTGTAATATCATGTGCTTTCATTTGCATTCTGACTCCAACAGTTCTTTCTCCAGAGGTAGATAGCATTTTTTGTTCTAAATCTCTCAGAATTGTTTTGAATCTTTGTATTGTTGAGAGTAGTTAAGTCTATTTCAATTGTTTTTTTCACAATATTGTTATTATGTAAAATGTTTTCTTGGTTCTGCTTATTTCACTTTGAATTGGTTCATAAAAGTCTTTTCAATTCCTTCTGAAATTATCCTGTTCATCATCCTAACAGCACACTAGTATTCCATTACCACCATGTACCACAATTTGTTCAGTCACTCCCCAATTGAGGGACAACCCTTCAATTTTCAATTCTTTGCCATGACAAAAAAGCAGCTATAAATATTTTTTTATAAGTAGGTCTTTTCTGCTTTGCATTATAAATCCTTGAAAATTAGTTCTCTCAAGGGTTTGTCTATCTTAATCTACAAATTTACAAAAAACAAACAAATCTACAAATGCCCTCAAGAAAGTACTGAGTTCCCTTTGTGGTGCATTTTAGGCCTTATCATTTGAACCCTTCTCCTAAGGCCCCTAATAAAGAAAATGATTTCCTTCCCTTGGCTACTGGAAATAGCTTTTCTCTATTCTGGGAGATCTGGAATTTGGAATTTATACCTCTGTGCTGAGAGCTCCTTAAGCTACTATCATTGCTGCCAATGTATGAGCTAACCAATTTTTATCCTACTCTTTTCAACAACATGAGAATAAAAACCAAATATGCACCAGAACAGAAAAGGAATGAAATCTTTCCCCCCAAAGGAAAAAAAAATTGTATTGCATGCATTTTGCATAAGAATTCATGGCTCCAATAGTGGGCTATGGTGAAGCAGAGTTTAGATTATTTTTTTTCCCTTTGGGATAATTACTGCTATTTTTAACTAGAACATTTAGTAATAAAAAGAGTTCTCTTTGGAAGTTCTCTTGGAAAAGAGGGGATCATCTGCATAGATAGACACAAGTATATTAATGCAGAACATAATATCAGCCAATTCCTGCTTCAGTGCCTATGACAAGCAAGAATGTCTTTCATAAAAGCCTTGAGGGAGGGAGTTCTAAGTCACTTGTCTTTGTCATGGGGGAGAAGGGCACTAAGAAAGTGGTTCAGAGCTCTACCACAGACACCTAGGTGACTACTGAAGAAATACAGACAGAAATAGTGGCAGAAAGAGATACAGAAAAGATGGGAATTGTGATATTTTGGTGTAGAGAATTCCAAGATAAGGAAACTCCCTTTTCTGTTGCAAGTCAGCATCTTTTCTACAACAGAATCTTAGAAAGTTGCCTAGAGTGCTAAGAAATTAAATGAGTTATGCAATGTTACAGAGCCAGTGTGTCAGAGATGAGAGTTGAATCCAAGTTTTGAAGCCACCAAATTATAACTGGAAATTTGAGTATTGTACAAGGTAGTTAAATGCATAGAAGGCTTAGTCTAAACTCCATGTTACAAGAACTGATGCAAGGAGAAGAGTTAGCCTTACACTATCAGATGTTATGGTGGAATGGATTCTTTTTTTTTTTTCAATCATGATTTCAGTTTATATTGAGGGATTCTTGGCAACAGTGATCTACAGTGAAAAAGACCCACTCTGTCTTTAATAACCTGACATTGATGGCCATGGAAAGACAAAGAAAGGAATCATTTTTAGAAAGGAGATTCTCTTGTCACTTCATAAGGGGACTAAGAAGTAGTAGAATCTCTTATCGAAGGGCAAGTCTGATCATCAATATATCTTTTTTTTATGGTTTGAATTGGCTCTTTATTTTTTTAAACAATTTAGAACATCATCCCTTGGTTACAAGAATCATATTCTTTCCCTCCCTTCCCTCCCACCACCCTTCAAGTAGCTGACATGCAATTCCAATGGGTATTACATGTGTCCTTGATCAGAACCTATTTCCAGTTGTTGATGTTTGCACCAGGATGATCATTTAGAGTCTATATCCCCAAGGATATCCCCTTGACCCATGTAATCAAGCAGTTGTTTTCTTCTGTTTCTACTCCAACAGTTTTTCCTCTGAATGTGGATAGTGTTCTTTCTCATAGATCCCTTCAGGTTGTTCAGGATCACTGTATTACCACTAATGGAGAAGTCCATTATATTCGATTGTGCCACAGTGTGCCAGTCTCTGTGTACAATGTTCTCATGGTTCTGTTCTTTGCACTCTGCATCAGTTCCTAGAGGCCATTCCAGTTGCCATGGAATTCCTCCACTGTATTATTGCTTTGAGCACAATAGTATTCCATCACCAACATATACCACAATTTGTTCAGCCATTCCCCAATTGAAGGGCATCCCTTCATTTTCCAATTTTTTGCCACCACAAAGATCACAGCTATAAATATTCTTGTACAAGTTTTTTTTCCCTTATCTCTTTAGGGTACAAACCCAGCAGTTCTATCAAAGGACAGAGAGTTTTTTAGTGCCCTTTGGGCATAGTTCCAAATTGCCCTCCAGAATGGCTGGATCAATTCACAACTCCACCAGCAATGAATTAATGTCCCAACTTTGCCACATCCCCTCCAGCATTGATTACTTTCCATTGCTGTCATGTTAGCCAATCTGCTAGGTGTGAGATGATACCTCAGAGTTGTTTGGATTTGCATCTCTCTGATTATAAGAGATTTAGAATACTTTTTCATGTGCTTATTAATAGTTTTAATTTCTTTGACTGAAAGTTGCCTATTCATGTCCCTTGCCCATTTATCAACTGGAGAATGGATTGGTTTTTTGTACAATTGCTTTAGCTCTTTATAAATTTGAGGAATTAGACCTTTGTCAGAGGTTTTTATTATAAAGATTCTTTCCCAATTTGTTGCTTCCCTTCTGATTTTGGTTGCATTAGTTTTTTTTGTACAAAACCTTTTTAATTTGATGTAATCAAAATTATTGATTTTACATTTTGTAATTTTTTCTAGCTCTTGCTTGGTTTTAAAGTCTTTCCTTTCCCAAAGATCTGACATGCATATTATTCTGTGTTCACCTAATTTACTTATACTTTCCTTCTTTATATTCAAGTCATTCACCCATTCTGAGTTTATCTTGGTGTAGGGTGTGAGATATTGATCCAAACCTAATCTCTCTCATACTGACTTCCAATTTTCCCAGCAGTTTTTGTCAAATAGTGGATTTTGGTCCCAAAAGCTGGGATCTTTGGGTTCATCATAGACTGTCTTGCTGAGGTCATGTACCAAAAGTCTATTCCACTGATCCTCCATTCTGTCTCTTAGCCATACCACATTGTTTTGATAACCATTGCTTAATAGTATAGTTTGAGATGTGGGACTGCATGGCAACCTTCTCATTTTTTTCATGACTTCCCTGAATATCCTTGATCTTTTGTTCTTCCAAATGAAATTTGTAATGGTTTTTTCTAATTTAGTAAAAAAAGTTTTTGATAGTTCAATGGGTATGGTACTAAATAAGTATATTAATTTGTGTAGGATTGTCATTTTTATTATGTTAGCTCATCCTACCCATGAGCAATCAAAGTTTTTCCAATTGTTTAGACATAGTTTTAATTGTGAGGAGAGTGTTTTATAGTTGTGTTCAGATAGTTCCTGTGTTTGTCTTGTCAGATAGATTCCTAAGAATTTTATATTGCCAGGGTGATTTTAAATGGAATTTCTTTTTCTAATTCCTGCTTCTGAGATGTGTTGGAAATATATAGAAATTCTGATGACTTATGTGGGTTTATTTTGTATCCTACAAGTTTGCTAAAGTTGTTCATTATTTCCATTAGCTTTTCGGTTGATTCTTTAGGCTTCTTTAAGTAGACCATCATATCATCTGCAAAGAGTGATAGTTTGGTCTCCTCATTGCCCATTTTAATACCTTCAATTTAATTTTCTTCTCTAATTGCTATAGCTAGTGTTTCAAGTACAATATTAAATAATAGAGCTGATAAGGGCATTCTTGTGTCATTCCTGATCTTATTGGGAAGTCTTCTAGTTTATCCACATTGCAGATGATGTTTGCTGAAGATTTTAGATATATACTATTTATTATTTTTAGGAAAGGCCCTTCTATTCCTATATTTTCTAGGGTTTTCAATAGAAATGGGTGTTACATTTTTCCAAAGGCTTTTTCTGCATCTATTAAGATAATCGTGTAAGATTTGATGGTTTGCTTGTTAATATTGTCAATTATGTAGATGATTTTCCTAATATTGAACCATCCTTACATTTCTGCTATAAAATCCACGTGATCATAATGAATAACCCTTGTGATCACTTGCTGAAGTCTTTTTGCTAGTATTCTATATAAGATTTTTGCATCTATATTCATTAAGGAGATTGGTCTATAGTTTTCTTTCTCTGTTTTTTACCTGCCTGCCTTTGGGATCAGTACCATATTTGTGTCAAAAAAGGAACTTGGTAGAATTTGTTCTTTGCTTATTATGTCAAATAATTTGTATAATATTGGGATTAGTTGTTCTTTGAATGTTTGATAGGATTTATTTGTGAATTCATCTGGTCCTGTGAATTTTTTCTTAGGGAGTTCTTTGAAAGTTTGTTCAATTTCTTTTTCTGATATGGGGTTTGTTAGGTAGTCTATTTCTTCCTCTGTTAGTCTATGCAATTTCTATTTTTGTAAATATTTATCTATATCACCTAGATTGTCATATTTATTGCCATATAATTGAGCATAATAGTTTTTAATGATTGCCTTAATTTCCTCTTCATTGGAGGTGAAGGTGTCCCTTTTCATCTTGGATACAGTCAATTTGGTTTTTTTCTTTCCTTTTTTTAATGAGATTGACCAGTACTTTGTCTATTTTATGTGTTTTTTTCAAAGTACCAGCTTCTGGTCTTATTTATTAAATCAATAGTTATTTGACTTTCAATTTTATTAATTTCTCCTTTGATTTTTAGGATCCCTAATTTAGTCTTCATCTGAGGATTTTTAATTTGTTCAATTTCTAGTTTTTTAATTTGCATGCCCAATTCATTGACCTCTGCCATTCCTATATTGTTAATATATGAACTCAAAGATATAAATTTCCCCCTGAGTATACCTTTGGCTTCATCCCATAGATTTTGAAAGGATGTCTCATCATTGTCATTCTCTTCAATGAAATTATTAATTTTTTCTATGATTTGTTCTTTAACTGATTTTGGAGAATCTTATTATTTAATTTACAATTAAGTTTTGATTTGTCTTTCCATGTACCCTTACTAGTTATTATTTTCATTTCATTGTGGTCTGAGAAGTTTGCATTTATTATTTCTGCTCTTTTGCATTTGTTGGCAATATTTTTATGCCCTAGTGCATGGTCAATCTTTGTGAATATACCCTGTGCTGCTGAAAGGAAGGTGTATTCATTTTTGTCCCTATTTATTTTTCTCCACATATCTACTAACTCTAATTTTTCTAAGATTTTATTCTTTTCTCTTACCTCTTTCTTATTCATTTTTTGGTTTGATTTATCTAGTTCTGATAGAGGAAGGTTTGGGTCTCCCACTAGTATTGTTTTTCTATCTATTTCATCCTTGAGCTCCACTAATTTCTACTTTAGAATTTGGATGCTATGCCATCTGGTGCATACATGTTGAGTACTGATATTTCCTCATTGTCTATACTGCCTTTTATCAGGATATAATTACCTTCCCTTTCTCATTTGACTAGATCTATTTTTAACTTGGCTTTGACAGATATCATGATTGTGACTTCTTCCTTCTTTTTATCAGTTGATGCCCAATAGATTTGACTCCATTCTCTTGCTTTCACCCTATACCTATCTACCTTCTTCATGTGTGTTTCTTGTAGACAGCATATGGTAAGGTTTTGGTTTCTAATCCACTCTGCTCTTCGCTTGTGTTTCATAGGTGAGTTTATTCCATTCACATTGAGAGTTATGATTACTAGCTGTGTATTTCCCAGCATATTGATTTCCATTACTAGTCCTGCCCTTCTTTCTTCCACTATTTCCTTCTACACCAGTGTTTTGTTTTTAATCAGTACCCCTAATTCCAACCCTTATTTTTTTTTCCTTTTCTACTCCCCTCCCTTCTTATTCCCCCCTTATTTTTTTACATTCTTTATAAACTAGCCCCCACCCTCTCCCTCCCTTGTATTGCTTCCCTCTCCATCAGTCCATTTGTTACCCTTTCACTTCACTATAGGGCACAAATCAATTCTCTGCTCGAATGGATTTGATTGATAAGAGTTGAGCATTTCCTGTCTCCAACCTCTTTACCCTTCCATTGTATTGATGTTCTCCTCCCTCCCGCCATGATCTTCTTTGTGACATATAAATTTATCCCATTTTGATTCATTTCCCATTTTCTTAGTATTAACCTCTCTTTTTAACTGTAGTTAACTGTAGTTCCATGGTATCTGAATGACTTCTTCTTAGCAGCTTGTAATATTTTTTCCTTGGTCTGATAGTTCTTGAATTTGACTATAACATTCCTGAGTGTTGTCAGTTGGTTATTAATACAGGAAGTGATTTGTGAATTCTTTCAATCTCCAGTTTTTCCTCTTGTTCTAGAATTTTGGAACAGTTTTCTTGGATAATTTCCTGTATGATTATGTTCAGACTTTTTCTTTTGTCATGGTCTTCCTGTTGACCAGTGATTCTTAAGTTTTCTCTCCTGGAATGATTTTCTAAATCTTCTGTTTTGTGAATGAGATGCTTCATATTTTCCTCAATTTTTTCATTCCTTTGATTTTGTTTTATAGTGCACTGCTGCCTTATGAAGTCATTTGCTTCTAATTGTTGTATTCTGGTTTTTAAAGACTAGATTTTATCCCTGACTTTTTTGTCATCCTTCTCCTTCTGGTCTGATTTTCTTTGGAGGTCCTCTTTCATCTCCTTTGCCTCATTTTCAAGCTGATTAATTTTGGCTTTCAAGACACAGTTTTCTGTTTCCAGATGACTTATCTTGCTTTTTAAGGCCTTTTCCCAGTTGTCTTCAGCCTCTGTTAATTGTGTTTTGAATTGTATTTTGAGTTCTTCCAAAGCCTTTATCTAATTTGCTGGAGTTTCTGGTTTTTTGCTTGGTGCTCCTTCATCCTTCTCTGTTGCATTTGCTCTTTGTTCATTGCCTGGATAGAAATTGTAACTTATTTTTTATTTTTCTGTTGTTTGCTCATATTTACTCCTTCTTTACTCCCTATAGTTGCCTGCGCTCTTGCTCCTCTCATTTTGTGTTGGATCTGTGATTTTGGGTTTTTCTGTCAGCCTTTACCCTTGGAGCTTAGTCAGCAAATCTTTCAGTGCAGTCTGTTGGGGAGGGATATTGGAGCTTGAGCTTCCTGGCCCTCTGAGGGCTAGATGAGATTAAGTCCAGCTGAGTTGACCTTGCAGAACTGGATGTACCCTAAGGTCAAAGCCTTGAGAAGGGGGAGCAATATGAAGTGTCTCTGCTGCTGCAACTAGGCTGCCTGTTATGTACTTCTTCTCCAACTGCTTCCCCACCACCGGTGTTTGATGCCCTGAGTCTGGCACAGCTTTGTCTGCAAGGTACTCCCTCCAGACCAGCACCCTTGCCTGCCCAGGGATTCCAGCCACTGTTGGAGGCTTAGCTCTCTAGGTAGGGGAGGGGTCCTGGGACCTTCCTTCTTCCTTCCCCTTTAACCCAGAGTATTCTAGAATTCAGGCTTTTTTGGGGGCATACATTTTAAGTTGAGTCAAACATGAGGGTTCCTTGGCTCTGTCCTATTGTTAGGTCTGGTTTTCAGTCCCCTAGGGGCATTTAGTTATTAATAGGTATGGAAGGGCCTTCATAGGTCTGAACTTTTACTGCCTCTAAGCTGCCATCTTGCCTCTGCCTCCAAGATATCTTTTTTTAAAACACTTACCTTCCACGTTATAATCAATATTATATATTGGTTCTAAGGCATAAGAGTGGAAAGGACTAGGCAATTGGAGTTAAGTGACTTGTTTATCTTTGTTATCTTTGGCAACTTTTAAGATACTGTGCCATCAGAAATGATAAAGTGATGGTTTAGAGTAAACTGAAAACTTAAATGAACTGCTGTAGAAAAAAATGAGCAGAACCAGGAGGACAATTTTGCTAAAATAATGACATTGTTCTGAAAGCCTTAAGAACTTTAATCAATGTCATTTCTATGATTCTAAAGAATGGGTGAAAAAGAATGCTACCCACTTTCTTACAGGGCAGTGATGGGTAAATATCTAGAAAGAGATACATTTTGGCATAGCAATATAGACTATGTGCTTGATATTGCACATTCATTGCAAGTTTTTAAAGATTCTTCTGTTGTTTCATTTTGTGGTTCCAACTGAAGGAAAACCTGCTGGATGTGATTTTTGGAAACCCAAATTGCAGAGGAATCCAGGATGAGATGATCTCTGCAATTTCCCTAAATTAGAAAAATTAAGAAATGAGAATAAAATAATTTGGAGACTACTTTGGCACTTTTTCTGGGTATCTACACAGTGTAGTACATAGACTGCTGGGACTGGAGTCCAGAAGTCAAATCTTTCTGATTTCAAATCTGACCTCAGGGGCTTTATAACTGTATGACCTGGGCAAATCATTTAACCTTGTTTGACTCTGTTTCCTCTTCTATATAATGAACTAGAGAAGAAAATGGCAAACTACCATAGTACCTTTTCCAAGAAAACCTCAATTGGAATCAAAATAGGTAAGATATGACTGAAAACCATTAACAACAACAACCAAGAGCTGTTCAGCCTCTTTTTCCTATTTTTTTTCCTCATTGGACTACTTCCTATTGGATCTTCAACTCTTATTTGTAGACTCTTTTGGATTATAACTTGGCATTGTGCTTTAACTAATTGATCATTCTGCTTACCAGCCCACACACACCTTTTGAAGGTAATTAGAAAATACTAGTAATTGACCTCAGCTGCACTGGGAGTGTTATGTTAAACTTGTGTTTAACAATTCTGCTTCTGACAATACTATAAGACTTTAATTTTTAGAGAAGGCACTGACTTGCATCTGGAAAGGGAATTTCCTATGGCAATAGTCACAATTCTAATACCTATCAGTGGGCAGCTTGGTGTCAAGAAGATCCGAAATCAAAACTGTCTTTAGATGTTCAGGAGCTATGTGACCTTGAACAAATTACTTAACCTCCATTTGCCTCAATTACCTCATCTGTAAGAAAAAAAAAAGGATGATAGCACCTACCTCTAAGGACTGATGTGAGTATTTGTAAAACATTTAGTAATGGAACAATGTAGACACTATATAAGTGTTAGTTCCTATAATCTTTATTCTTCTTTTCATTGTATTTATTATATATGTATGTTATATACATAATATTGTATTTCATAGTCCCTAAATTATTAATATATCATAAGCATAGTGCTAGGTATCAAGGTCATAAAAATGAAACTATTTCTGCCCTCAAAGAGCTTTTGTTCTATTGAAGGGAAACCATATGGGCATAGAAAATGAAATATACATATATAAATTTAAAATTACATATATATATAATAATTTGAGGGGAAGCATAACTGAGGGGATCAGCAAAGAATTCATTTATAATGTAGTATTTGTCCTGATCCTTGAAGTAATCCAGCAATTCTGAGATGGAAGTGAAGTAATATAGAGGACAACTTGTCAAAGGCACTGACACAGGAATGTCATGTTTGGGAAATAGGAAGCAGTTTAATTTGTAGAGTAGGTGAAGGATACTAATGTTTAGCAAATGTGAATAGGTACACTAAGGTCAGATCTGAAGGTCCAACAGAGCCAAATGAATGGATCAAAGAAGGGAGAGACTTAAGGCGGAAAAATCAATTGGAAGTTATTGTAGTGGTCCAGAGGAGAGGTAATTAAAGTTTTGTTGTTGTTGTTGGTGGTGGTGGTGAAAATATTTGTGGGAAAAAAAGGGGAAGAAGAGGATAGATAGAGGATGAAGTTATATTGAGGACATAAAATCTACCAAGTCTTAGCAATTTAATGGAAATGAGAAGGAGATCAAAGTCAAGGATGACTCAAGGTGTGAACCTGACTGACAAGAAAGATGGTGGCTTCAATGGAAAAAAGAGCAATTAGTAAAAGGGAAGGGCTTGGGATTTTGCATGCCTAAGAGACATCCAAATGGAAATGCTCAATAGGCATTGAAGGTACCCACTGCTTGGGGTTAGAAATTTTATACAGGAGTCATCTGCTTGAAAATGATAGTTAAATATGTAAGACCTGTTGAAATCATCAAGAGGGAAATGCAAAGAAAGAAGAGAAGAGAGCCAAGGAGTGAGCCCTGGGTTGTTGTTACTGTGTTGTTTCAATCATGTTTAATTCTTTGTGACTCTATTTGGGATTTTCTTAGCAAAAATTCTGCTATCTTTGGGAAAGTGATTTGCTGTTGTCTTCACCATCTCATGTTATATAGGTGAGGAAATGGAGGTAAACAGGGTTAAGTGACTTTCCCATGGCCACACAGTTCCTAAGTGTCTGAGGAGTCTTATTGTTTCTAAGTTCAGTACTCTATCTGTAGTACCACCTAATTGCCCAGAGCCCTGCTAAATACATCTAAAAAAGCTTATTTTTATTCTGAAAAGGAGACTTGAGAATAGCTTGAAGGGAAAGAATAGGAGGAGAACTAGGAAAGAACATTTCAGGGAAATCCAGGGAACAGAGGACATTTAGAAGGAGGAAGTGGAACAAAGTTTTCTACATAATACACTTCTTAAAATAATTGTTTTTTTTTTTTTTCAAAAAGGAAGGGAGAGGGGGATCTATATAATTAACTTTAAAAACCACCAAATACATCTTTATTGTAAATTGCCATTTGAAGTCTGCCTTGGTTACTAAATGACTGCAGGGGATATTATACATAGTCATTAATGTTGTTGTTAAAAATTAATCACTCATCTAAATTGTATCCATAATCTCAACTAAAGAAAACCAATTCTGAATTCATAGACCATGTAAAAACTTTTTTCATACTTTATAAATCATTAATGTTAACCTGTTGCCCAGGGACTTCCTATAAGATGGTAGAGCAATAAAAAGCCAAAGGACCCCTCTGTGTTCAAATGGTCTCTAATGTTACCACCCTCCAAAAGTAGAGAAAATTTGTAAAGAAAAGAAAAAGAAAAAATTAGCTTGAGTAGGGAAGATAGTGTGATTATAGCTTCCATCAATGGAAGCAAACAGTCTTACTTCCCTGCAATTCCACAGCAGGCATTAACCTTCAGTTTGTTGTCCCCACATCAGCACT
Organism: Monodelphis domestica; assembly: GCF_027887165.1. Classification (NCBI taxonomy): domain Eukaryota; kingdom Metazoa; phylum Chordata; class Mammalia; order Didelphimorphia; family Didelphidae; genus Monodelphis; species Monodelphis domestica. The sequence goes on along the minus strand of NC_077233.1, from coordinate 241,532,720 downwards.
CCACAGCACCATCCAAAAGATGTCATCTACTATTTTACCCTTCCCTATAAGTTTTGGTTGGAAGGCTTTGAATTTCTTAGGCTTTACTATGTTGTTCAGCAATGAGGAAGTTAGCAAAGAGCTTCCTTGTTCACCTATCTCTCTATAAACCTAGAGAGTATTTTTTCCCCAATATTTTAATGTATGTTTTAACTTGAGGAGAACCTCATCCAGCCTCAGATATTTCCTGGTGATGTGACTGTTGGTAAATCACAAAAATAATTTGTATCTCAGTTTCCTGATCTGTAAAGTGAAATAACTAGACTTAATCATCTCTAAGGATGCTTCTAGCTCTAAGTCTATGATTCTTGGATTGGCTTATCAAAACTCCCCAGAGCTGTCTGAATATCTTCCAGAGCAGTAGGATTTTCCTTTGAGTGCTCCTCCCCATAGTCAGAACTGTTTGGAGGGGTAATCCTTGCCTTCCTTCTCCTTTTACTTACTAAAGCCAGAATATTCTCAAACTTCCTTGGGCTAAGAATAGGAGTGACTCCCTTTCCCAAACCACCTTCTTCCTCTCCACCTACTAAAAGAAGCCCCCCTCTCCCCCCATGGACTTAACTTCATGACTCAGTGGAACATCTATTAAAATTCAAAAGCATCCCTGCTGTCTGGCCCTACTTCTGTCCTTTGGCATCCAAAGCTTCTCCACTGTGAATCCTACCTCCTTTTCATCTCCTCTCATAGAAAGATGTGCTCTGGGGCTAAAAGGCTCATTGCTGCTCACACTAATCTTTTGAAGTGATTTAGCTTCCTGCTGGTTCTTTTCCATCACACAAAATGCAGAAGATACTGATCAGGAAGATAATACAACAGTGGGAAAGTGAGGGTGTGGTGGTAATAACAGAATTACAAGGCTTTCTAGAGAGAAAGGGAACCTGGAATACAGTTTAGACCAATTTTCTTCCCATGGAATTTATTCTAAGCTGGATGTCAACTGTCCTTCTCTTGCCAACCCCAGCCCCCTCCAGCACTCAGAACATGATAAGCCTGAGGTCACTCAGCCCCTAGGTTCCATGAAACACTGACATAAGGAAGGGTGAGGAGCGAAAAAAGGACCAGAGTCAAGGTTGAATGGCCCAAAGTCCAAGAGGAAGAGAGGTAGGGTATGTCTATTTCACAAGTAGATAAATCAGAAGTGACATAACCAGATAAGGGCGGGGAGGGAATGAATGAAAATATAAAAAATCGTATTTTAACAAACATTATACTATAAAGGAAAAGAAACTAAAAATTTCAGGAATTATGGCATACACTTGTAATTCCTCTACTGCAGAGGATGAAGCTGGAAGCTCACTTGAGTTTAGGAGCTACATAGGAGTAAAGTCATTTGACTGTCCATAATAAGTCTAGTACCAGTACAGCGAACCCATTGGAAGAGAAGAGATGGCATGGCCCTTGTACCCCCCAAACTACAGAAGTGTTTCAGGCAAACTAGAAGTAGGCAAATTCCTTTGCTCCCTTCTATCCTTGTGATTACTAACCTAAAACATCTGATATCTCCTCTAAGACCCTGAGAGAGTTATCCTCATTGGAGCATCCTTTACGGACAGAGAGATATACCTCCTTGATATCATCAATTTGTATCTCAGACAGCCATCTGTCCTCTAAACTATGAGGGTCACCTCCTATGTCTTCAGGCAGACCTCTCCCCTGCCCATAGCTCAGTACCTACCACTCTAGAGGCATGTCTTCACTGTGGCACAAAGTCACATCTTCACTGTTGTAAAGAGTATAAAGACCCCAGAATTGATGTCATCTGGGAACAGTTTTCCATCTATGCTGTTCCACCTAGGAAGCAGTATTCTGCCAATGCTGTCCTCCTGGCCAGATTCAACATTACCTTCTAAATGAATAAATTTCTCTTTTTTATTTTTAGGTTAAGTTTCAGTCTTGCATCCTTGCAAAAGTTATCCTTCCCGAAACTCAGTGGTTCACCTCAAGCCCCCCACAACAGGACCACTAAGTAACTTGAGAAGAGATTAACTGACACACATTGAAAAATGAAGGTCAGAACTTCTGTTGTAAGTCATAATTGAAGTCAGGTCCTTGAGCAACTTTTTTATTTCTCAAAGAGAGGGAGATAGAGGGAGTGACATAGAAAGGAACAGAGACAGACAATAAGCAGAGAGACAGAGAAAAAAAAATAAATGAACGACAGAAGGAATAAAGGAAAAGAAAGACATGTAGAAAGAGGAAAGAAGGAGGGAAGGAAGAAATCTTATGGACCACACAGAGATTGTGGAACAAAGCAAAGAAACTTCAGAATAATTTACAACAGGAATAAAACTTACAAGATATTAGATTAGAAATTGTATTGGAATAGAAATTGGGTCAGAAGTCAGAGTGCCTAACTCAAAATGAAATGGAGGCAATGGATTAGAAAAAATTATACACAATGGAGAATCCTTTTAAAGATTCCCAAATAGAGACTAGCAGATACAAAACTCAAAATTTTAAATTAGAGGAAAAAACCCTGACAAAGTAAGCAAAAACTTTGTAGTAAGATAGAAATTCATTATACATCAAAATAACTAACATTGGAGACAAAATGAACAGAGATAACTTAGGATTTATGGATATTCCAGACATTCATAATACATCAAAGAACCTGAATATTGTACTACATATATTATAGGAGAATTGCCTAGAATTTTTGAATAGACATTAAAATAGTGATTTATTGAATCCTAAGGTTGTAACTAGAGGCAAACCCCATGCTTTAAACTACAAAGCATAAAGTTCAAGGGCAGAAGTGTGGTATACTTGATATGGGGGTACAGACTTCCCCTAAACACCCCAACACCCAAGAGTGTGTATTTCTGCATTGCTAGGGGAGGTGACTTTGAAGCCCTCTGGCCTCTCCCTTCTTTCTTGATGATCACAGATAGGCATATCTCAGTTTGCTACTGATAAACATCTATTTATATCCTAGATATCTGATTATCCTCTAAACTGGACAGTTAATCCCCTTTGGTTTTGAAGCATAGGACATAACCACATGACCCATCTTTGATTCCAGAGACTCAGTAACATGCCATCATCATCCTTGTAGACAGTTTTCAAAAGGATATATAAAGCCCTGAACACATCTCTTCTAGGAGGCAACAAGGTCTCTCAACATGACTTCCAAATTAATAAATTTCCCTTTTTATTGTTAAGCTATGTTTTGGAGTATTGCCTTCTTACAAAGGGTAGCCTATCCAGATCCTGGGTTTCCTCTTAAAGATATCCCACAACATACTGAGAAAAGAACTGAATTTGGAGTTGGAGGATTGCAATTTAAATAACTGATTATTACCTATGCGAATTTCAGCAAATTACCTTATTTCTTTGGGACTCAGTTTTCTTAGCTGTAAAATAAAGGGATTAGTCTAGATAGGCTCTAAAATTTCTTTCAATTATAAATTTATGATTAAATTTTAAAACGTCAATGCTACACAATAAACATTTATGTAATCAAAAGGACAAATTTCAGCCATAAAGGAATTACAACTTTAATATCTCAGGATTATTCTTTAGCCAAGAGAAATTAAAAAAGCAAAGGAACTGTAACAATAACCCACGGTAACATGGTCTGCAAAGAGGACTTCATCATTTGTGGGAAAGCATAGCCTTTCAAAAGAAAAAGACATTTGAATATTTCCTACAGAAGTAAAGCAAATAAGACCACAAAAGAAAACAGATCATTCTATAATTGAATATTGCAAACAAGACGAACAAAAGAAAAGTAAATAAGAATAATTATAAAGAAAAAACTAAGCAATGAAACCAATTGTCTCACATAAAAAAAGGAAATTTGGTAAATAAGAGAACATGGAGGGGAAAGAGAATAAGGAGAGACAAAAGGGATCTAAGAAGCTAGAGATTTAAGGGAATATGAAAAAAAACAGAAAAGAATGAAGACAGGTTAATTTAATATTCTGTGGATTCCTTTTCACATACCTCTATGAAGGAATCAATATCTTTTATGGAAAGGATAGCACAACTGAATATTGCTGGAAGGGAGAGTTGAGATGAGATACAAAAGGGAGCTAGAGATTCAAGCCTTCTATCTTAGAAGTGAATTGTGAAAGATCCTGATTCCATTAATCACTTAAGAGTGAAGGATTATGAGTCAGATAAAAACTATGGCAGTTTGGGATGGGTGGATCATAAATCTGTTCCTAGGATGGAGGTTAGAGTGTCGTTCTAGGTCTTGGTGAAAATCAGATACTAGCTTATAATGAGTTTTGAGTTAAAGAATTTTGGTCACAATAGAATCATCGTTAAATAAGGTTTTTGTTTCCCAGGATTAAGGATGAAAGTATGAACTATAAATGCAATAGAAAAAAGAATGAAGAGGGTCCTAAAATTGGTACCTTAGAAACCTTACATCTCAGTAAAGATATAGCTCATGAATAAGAGAAGAGCATTTAAAATAGGCAAGGAGATGGATAAAAAGAAAAAGGATAAAGTAAGTTAAATGCACCTATATGCATAAGAAAAATGCTCCATGTCACTATGGATTTGAGAAATGCAAATTAAAACAATTCTGGAATATCAATTCACATTTATTAAGTTGACTAATATGACAAAAAAGGAAAATCATAAATGCTGGGGAGGGGATCAAGACACTAATATACTGTTGATGAAACTGTAAACTGATAAAACCATTCTGGAGAGTAATTGGAACCTTGCCCAAAGTGCCATAAAACTATGAATAGCAATTCCACTATTAGGTCTGTGCCCAAAAGAGATCAAAGATCAAAGAGGAAAAGACCTAAATGTACAAAAATATTTACAACAGCTCTTTGTGTGGCATCCAAAAAATGGAAACTTAAGTTGAATAATGGTTACACAAATTGTATATGGTTATAATGTAATTCTATTATACTATAAGAAACAACAATGAATAATTTCAGAAAAATTTGGAAAGACTTGAATTACCTGATGCAAAGTGAAGAGAGCAGAACCAGGAGAACATTGTTTACACAACAGAAATAACCAACTGTGAAGGTCTAAACTCTAATCAAGCAATGCAAGAATCCAAGACAATCCACAGAGACTCATGATGAAAAATTGTATCCATAGCAAAAGAAGGAACTGTCAGAGTATGAATTCAGATCAAACCATATCATTTCTCACCTTATTTACTTAATTAGTTTTTTCTTGCATGTTTGATGTTATCTTTCACAATAGGAATATATGTTTGTATTATATGACAAAACTGAAAAAAAACCTATATCATATCATCTACCCTCTGAGAAAGGGTGAAGGGAAGGAGGGAGGAAAGAATTTAGACTTCAAAAGGTCAGAAAATATTTATTTTTAAATCCTCCTACATTTAATTGAAAGGATAAAAGAACAGACAAAAATAAAGTAAATTAAATTTTAAAGAAAAGCAATTACATATGTAATTTAAGCTCAGAATAGATTAGAGATGCAAAGGGATGATTCTTAGCATTCGTGTTCTCCAAAACCCAAGACTAAAGGAAATGTTTGACTGTTTGTCTATGGCAGAGGTATGACATATACTCTATTCTGAACTTTATTTATGCCCCCCCTTGAAAGTATTTGGGGGAATTAGCTTGCAATTTTACAGGAATGGATTTTTATCTATAATTCACTTCATAATGCCTCAGTAAATTCTGGTTACATGATAAATGTAAAATAAAAAATAAACAAAGAATAAAAAAGATAAAAGGAAATGGAAGAATATTTATCTCAATTGTAGATTAGAGATTTTTTTGTCTTTTAAATGAAAAGAATTATTGGGAACAAGTAAGATGTGCTAGATTATATTTAAATAAAATAGTAGATTGGGGAACCATCTATAGCAAATGTGACAGGTAAAAACTTTACATCTAAAATGTATAAGGGAAAGTTAAAAATTTATTAAAGTATCTCCCAGCTCACAATCCATAAAAGATCAAAAGATAAGAACAATTTTCAAGAAAAGGAAGCAAAAAATCTCCTTTAATATTCACTGGAAAATATTATTCCACTAATAATCCAATATATGTAAAATAAAATATCTTAAGAGAGACCTGACACTCATCAAGTTAATGAAAATAATTAAAAAGCAATACTTGTGGACTTTTGGATAAGGTTACAGTCATTTAGTGCTGGTGGAATAAAAAGTTTGTAAACTCTAAGGAAAGCAATCTGGTAGTACAAAGTAAACACTATAACAATAATCATGCCATCTGACCCAGGAATTCCATTGTCAGTAATTTTCCTGGAAAATATTAAGGACAATAGTAACAATAACAAAGAGCTATCTGTTCAAATATGTTACCAGCAGTATTATTTTAGTGTCAAAAACTTTTAAAACAATGGAAGAAAAAAGCAGAGGAATGATCAAATAAACTCGTGAATTAGCACAATGCCTGGCATGAAGCAGAAAATAAATACTTTTTGATGCATTGATACCCCAAGAAAGTCAAAGACAGAATAACAACAATATATCCAAATATTGATTGCAGGGTTCTTTAGAGTAGCAAAGAATTGAGATGAAGGGAAAATCTATGACACTAACTGTGGAATAGTTAAAGAAACAATGATACGTATTTTGATGGAATATTAGTATGCAGTAAGAAATCATGAATTTAAGGAATTCAGAATAAAAGATAGAAAGATTTCTAGGAACTGATTCAGGGGAAAATAAGCACCTCCAAGAGAACAATTATACACAGTGACTTCAACAATATAAATGAAGAAAAATATCACAAAATAGAAGCCAAATTCTAACAGAGAAACTGAGGAAAGTATTGAGAAACAAAAACATATTGCTTCTCAGTGGAGAGATGGGAGACTTCTAGGATACAATACTGCCTATGTCAGTCATCAGATTAGTAGCATTCATATAATGCTTTAATACTTGCAAGATGCCTTACAAATGTTATTTTATTCTCAAACCTACCTTGAAAGGTAAGTGCTATTATTTTGCAAAGGAAAAACTGGGGTAAAGATTTGACCTGAGGTCTTCTGACTTCAGGGCCAGCACTGTCATTGTGCCAACTAGTTGCTGATGTTTTTTCTCAATTGTTTTTCTTTGTTTCAAGGAAAGGCTCATTCTGTAAACAGCATGAACATAGATAAATATAGGCAAAATATATGAAAAGTATTGTGAGTGAGCTAGAGTACTAGCAAGTTGGGGACTTGAGTGAAGGTTCTTATAGGTAGTATCACTTGAGCTGTATTTTGATAGAAGCTAAATTTTTTAATGTGAAGGGAGAGTATTTTAGGCTGAGGGGACACAGCCAAAGTAAAGGCATACAGACAGGAGATAGAATGTTGCATGTAGGAAATCCAAGTAGCTGAATTTAACTAGAACCTATAGCATGTGCTAGAGACTTATTTGTGTCATTGTGGAAAGATAGACTGAATTTCATTTGTGAACAACCTTAGTGACAGACAGAAGAATTTTTATTTTATTTTAAAGGCAATAGGAAGCAGCTGAAGCTTCTTAAGTAAGGGAATGTCATTATAACTCCTTGAGAAATCTAAAAGTTGGAAAGATACCAGACATTTGAGAAAAATTCTTAAGCATTATTAAGAAAAGGGGATCCCTACTTTTCCTCCTCTTGTTAGTTAAACTCAGGGAGAAAGCCATCTAAAATTGGTGTTCACTTCTTTCCTCTTGCTCTCAACTTGGCTTCTGAACTCCTTGATCAAGTGAAACTGGTCTTTTGAAAGTCACCAATGATATCTTACTTGCCAGTTTCAAGCCCTGTAGTGCCTAGAAGACAGTCTTCATGAGCTACTGTACCAAAAATAATCCATCCTCTGATTTCGAACTTCCTGATGGAATATCTTTTAATTTAGCTAGGTCAATTTGCCAACAACAGATCGAAGGCACTGTGACAATTGCCTGCTCTCCTACAGCAGTAAAATCCCAGGACATATGGCAGTCTATCAAATGTTCTACTTCCAACTGTTCATATCTTATCTGCCTCATATTGTGCTTCATTCGCTCTCTGACTCTTTGCCATACCTTTCCTTCTTTCTCAGCAGGTAATGTCAATTAAATTTCTGAGGCATATTATTTTAGTAGTCAGTTCAAAGCAATTAGGGAAATATATACCAAAAACAGAAACACCAATCACATGTAACAGTTCCCCTATTTGGTTTAATCCCAAATTCCATTCCTTCCAAGGCAAAAATCTTACTTAATCAGGAGTCCCTAACCATCTCTTTCTGTGTCTCTATGTCTCCTTTTGTCTACCTCTCTCTGGCTGGCTATCCTTCATATCTTCTAATCACAAAGAGTTGCTTGGGGAAAAAACTAACCCAGAAGTTCAGTCCATTGTTTCACAGACATTCTTTGTGAAAATTAGTACACGATATACTTATTTCAATTTTCTGACACCTCTCCTGTTCATCACATTTTTTAAAGACTACTTATAACAACTCAATAATCACTTTGTCAAGTTTGCCTTGTACTGTAAAGTGTGGTTTGAGTAGTCCTTCTGCCTTCAATTTATTGAAAGAAGTTGGGTTGTTTCTTATCATCACCTTACTTAATTGTCTAAAATCGGTCCCAAGAAATACCAAAGAACTAATTAAATATTAGCTTCTAATTAACATCATAGTGACAGTTTTAAAGGGGCTTTGACTTCTGAGGTTTGACTCGACAAAAGTGCATTCTTTTTTTTATTTTTTTAAGTCTGATAGAATAGAATAGTTATGTTGTCTTTTGTTCTTTGAAAAAAATAAAGTGTTCTTGTCTGTAAAATAATTGCTTGGTTTATGAACTATAATGGCAGAAATCCATGGACTGAGAAATTACATTCAGAACTGTGAACCTGGGAATTTCTGTATAATTTTCCTTTATTTCTTCCTTTTATTTGATTCTTATCACTTTCATCATCATTATTGAAAAGGTTTTATTACTTCATTCAAGAATGATAGCTCAGTCCCTTCAGTGTGATTCTGCTATACATACTTAAAACCACATATATACTCATATACACACATACACAGACTAGACCCATATAAATGTCATTTCCAATAGCATATATTGTTTTATACATTATTTTAGCACTTTATCAGACTCATGGTATCATTGAAACAAACTTTCCTTTCATAGTAAAAATTGTTAATTATCAATGGTTTCTCATCAGAAACTATTTTCATCTCATCACACTCTAGTGAGGACCAAACCCAACATTCTGGAGATCTTCTTGACCTCTTGATATTAAAAAGTGTGCTTTTATTTCATGAGTCATTAATTGGAGTCATTGAGAATCCTTACCAATTTCCCAAATACAAACAGTTTATTCTCCTCTTCCTGTTCAAATCAAAGATATAGTTTATTGCTTGTAGTTCTTGTCCAAGATATACCTACTGGTGAAGTTGCTCTAAAGGCTGTCAATACAAATGAAAATTATGAATAAATAAATAAATAATATGTATATAAATTACATAAAAATAAATAAAATAATAAATAAATAAATAAAATACTAAGTATACTTCATCCACTTCATATTTCTATGTGACAAATTAGGCCAAACTCTTTAGTAATTCTGCATTTCATTTAAAAAAACTTTAGCATCCTCAGGCTCGATAAAATCAGAAAAAATAGTTTACCAAATAACTGTTTGAAAATGATATTATGTTAATTATAAGATGCCCATATTGTCATAGAGCTTTCTTAATGAGATGCATGGCCACCAAAAAAAAAAAAAGACTCTCAATTCACATAGTAAAACAATTAAAGGAAGAATGCATCTTGTTCACATTTTGTTTGCTGGTTTGCCCAGGTTTAGAGTTTAGTTGGTAGCTAATTGAGCTAATTTACCAATTCCTATGTTTTTGGAAGACTTTGCAGCTGTGTTAGAGGATTGAATAAGAGGGCTTGTAATGTGTTGGATTGCAACTGGGTGATTGTGAAGGAATTTTAGTGATTCCTAAACACTAATTTTCTTTAATAATTAATAAATGTTTTCTAAAAACATTTTTATAATATAATTTTTCCTCTGATTGTGCCACAAATTGCGGAACATCATAGTCTAAAGAGAATCAAAATTGTTGGTAACCCAGAGGGTAACAGGAAATTATAGTGACTATATGTATTATAAAATACACTGAAGTGTATTATTAATGATAACTGGATATGTATATTAGAGCATTCCTTCATTTTCCATCTCTTGTTTTCAAAGAACACCACATGTCTTTAGATCCTATTTAAGTCTACATTGTTTTGTGAAAGGAAATTCTCTTTTATGAAACTATTGACCCATATCACATCATGTAGTCTATTTTTGACAACAGTTTTGGGCAAGCTTCTTTTCATGTATTCTTTGCTATGGTTATCTAAATCAGAAACAATTTTGACTTTTGCAAAGCTAGTATTCTGTTCAGGTTGTTTGGGATTCTAGAAAACAATCGACAGCCTCCAAAGTTATGTACTCTTCCCCCCCCTCCCCAAATTCCACATGATTAGGCCTTGTTGGACAACTAATCACATGGATTAATTTGAATTATTTTGATGTTTCATTTGGTCTGTCTGTTCATTCATGTATAGAGTACTTAGACATAGACTGACATTCATTTATATCTTCTGATTCTATGTGATTCTTATCCATGTCTTTCCATAAAGTAATTGACCAAATGATTTAGAATTTTTAAAATTTAATAATAAATATTTATTGTTTCAGATTATATTTGAATGTAATTTCTTAATATTAATTTTCTGATATTTTAGAGGAAGAAAGGAAGGAATCTTTAGGTGCTTTTTGAATTTGCACATTTGAATCAATGTGCAATTGATTTGAATCAATGTTCCATAGATGGGAATATGCTGTTGAAAAGACATCTTCAACATCTGATTCCATTCATTCTGTAAAGACAAGTAACATTCTCTCATTCTGTATTAAGTTTAATTTTATCTTATAGTTGGTAGGCATCATACAGTAGGAAACCATAAGTTTGATAGTATAATAATTAAGAGGAATTTGAACCATTTTACATGTGTAAAGATTTTTACCATGAGACAATTACTTACATGTCCCCAAAATATAGTGAGTTTGGTATTTTAGCCAAAAGGGTAGAGATGAAAAGAAAGAATCAGAACTGTCATTATAAATTTGGGAACCTAGAAATTATTCAGTTCAGTACCTGAGTGACTTTTAGAATTCAGTCTTTGGGATCTAACTGGGTTTTCTCATCAAAAGAATTCCATGTTCCTTCCATCTCATTGTCTCTTGTGGACCCATCACTTCCTAGAGGAGCACTGTGAACAAAATACACTAGCATGTCTTCACACAGCTAAAGGAGACCTAAAGGAGGAAGGAAAGAAATTGGGGCCAAAAGGTTAAGAGAGAAAAAATGTACTTTCTCCTTCTCTTTCCCAGTATGTAAGGCTTTGTGTATGAGTACAGTGATATCAGATCTCCAGTGAGCTAGGTATCTGCACTTCTGCCCCAAGCCTTGATAATTTGGCCCTTGATGTAGTTGGCCGTGAATTTTTCATTTTTCCTGCAACTCTAGGTCAAAAAGCCTCAGGTAAAAACCTCCCTTTCACTTTAATAAATTCCCTATTTCAACCTAGTGCTGTGAAAATGCTACATTCAAAGGTGTTTTTCTACCTAAAGAAAAAAAAAGAGAAAGAAAAACTAAATTGTAGGGCCAATATAAGGAGAATCTAATTTGGAAAATCTCAGGTCAAAGTTGTACAGAAAAGAATATTTTTAACATAGGTTTTTGATCTCATTCAGCTTGTCTAGCTTAAATGCTTCTATCTTTTTAAAGCATATTATTTCCCTTCTCACTCTCCTATCCTCTGGTCCTCATATCTTTTCCTCTCCCTTTTTTCTATTTTTCTGTATTCCACACATACACACAGATATACACATACATGTATGCACATAGATATAATTTCTTCTGCTTCATGTACATAAATACAGAGGGTTTTTGCTTTATATATCTATATCTATATCTATATCTATCTATTTATCCATATATATATATACATATGTATATATATATATATATATATATATATATGTCTTATTATGACCATCAGTTTCCCCAGAAGCTTGGGACAAGTCATCTCATTTTCTAAAACCTCATTCCATTTTGCCATAGATAGAGACATAGTTCAGTTTGAAGTGAATCCCAAATCCTAGGTTAATATGTTTTTATGAGAGTAACAATTGCATCATTAATAACATTATGACTTTCCTGGGAGATAAAATAGAAAAACAGAATTTTCTTTAAAGGGTTCTTATTATTTGGGAGGCGAGATATCTAGATGTATGAGTTCATGTGAATCAGAAACTGTAGTGCTGATCAGCTGCTCATCTCTCCTTGTGTTTCCTATATATCCGGGGTAATTAAATGACTTGCCTTCTGGAGGGCAATTTGGAACTATGCCCAAAGGACACTAAAACACTGTCTGCCCTTTGATTCAGCCATAGCACTGCTGGGTTTGTACCCAAAAGAGATAATAAGGAAAAAGACTTGGACAAGAATATTCATAGCTGCGCTTTTTGTGGTGGCAAAAAATTGGAAAATGAGGGGATGCCCTTCAATTGGGGAATGGCTGAACAAATTGTGGTATATGTTGGTGATGGTATACTATTGTGCTAAAAGAAATAATAAAGTGGAGAAGTTCCATGGAGACTGGAACAACCTCCAGGAAGTGATGCAGAGTGAAAGGAGAAGAACCAGGAAAACATTGTACACAGAGACTGATACACTGTGGAACAATCGAATGTAATGGACTTCTCCATTAGTGGCAGTGCAGTAATCATGAACAACTTGGAGGAACCTACAAGGAAAACCACTATCCACATCCAGAGGAAACACAGTGGGAATAAAAACACCAAAGAAAAACAATTGCTTGAATACATGGGTCGAAGGGATATGGTTGAGGATATAGACTCTAAATGAACATCCTAGTGTAAACAACAACATGGAAATAGGTTCTGATCAAGGACACAAGTAATACCCAATAAAAATGAGCTTTGGTTGCGGGAAGAGTGGGTGGAGGGAAGGGAGGGAAATAATGTGATTATTATAACCAAGGAATAATGTTCTAAATTGACTAAATAAATTCAAATGGGAAAAATAAATTCTTACACTGAAAAAAAGTAAATGACTTGCCCAATGCTCCATAGTTAAATGCAGAACTTGAACCATTATCTTCCTATCTCCAACACTTGCCCTCACTATGTATACTGCCTCTCATTCTGGAGAGATGGATCTATAATTGAGAGGCAGAGTGTCAGAGCCCATAGTAACCTAGCTCTCTCCTATCTTCCCATTCTTCCTACAATTGTTACACTAATTTTATCCATGTACTCTTTAATCTGTGTCACTGGCCTTTTTGTTGTTCCATGAGCAAGACACTCTATCTCTCAGCTCCAGGCATTTTTGCTTTCTGTCTCTCATTCCTGGAATGCTCTCCCTCCTCATCTCTGCCTTCTGCTTCCTTTAAAATCCCAGTTAAAATCTATCTGTAGGAATCCATTCCCAAAGCCTCTTCATATGAGGGCCTTTTCTTTTTAACTTATTTCCTATTTATACTATATCTAGCTTTTGAGGTACATATTTGGTTGTTTATCTATTTGAGTCCTCCATTTAGATTGTGGATCTTTTGAGGATAGGAACTGTCCTTTTCTCTCTTTTTTTTCCTTTTAAACATTATTTTATTTGGTCATTTTCAAACATTATTCATTAGAAACAAAGATCATTATATTTTCCTCCGACCCTCCCCCCACTATCCCTCCAATAGCCGACCCGCAATTCTACTGGGTATCACATGTGTCCTTGATCCAAACCCATTTCCATGTTATTGGTATTTGCATTAGGGTGTTCATTTAGAGTCTCTCCTCAATCATATTCCCTCCACCCCTGTAGTCAAGCTATTGCCTTTCCTCGGTGTTTTTGCTCCTACTGTTTGTCCTCTGCTTGAGGGTAGTGTTTTTTCCTCCTAGATCCCTGCAGATTGTTCAGGGACATTGCATTGACACTAATGGAAAAGTTCATTACAATCGATTGTACCACAGTGTATATGTTCTCCTGACTCTGCTCCTTTCGCTCTGCATCACTTCCTGGAGGTAGTTACAGTCTCCATGGAATTCCTCCACTTTATTATTTCTCTGAGGACAATAGTATTCCATCACCAACATATACCACATTTGTTCAGCTATTTCCCAATTGAAGGGCATCCCCTCATTTTCCAGTTTTTTGCCACCACAAAGAGTGCAGCTATGAATAATCTTGTCCAAGTCTTTTTCCTTATTATCTCTTTTGGGTACAAACCCAGCAGTGCTATGGCTGGGTCAAAGCACAAGCAGCCTTTATCGCCCTTTGGGCATAGTTCCAAATTGCCCTCTAGAATGGTTGGATCAATTCACAACTCCATCAGCAATGCATTAATGTCCCAACTTTGTCACATCCCCTCCAACATTCATTACTTTCCTTTGCTGTCATATTAGCCAATCTGTCAGGTGTGAGGTGATACCTCAGAGTTGTTTTGATTTGCATCGCTCTGATTATAAGAGATTTAGAACACTTTTTCATGTGATTATTAATAGTTTTGATTTCTTTACCTGAAAACTGTCTATTCATGTCCCTTGCCCATTTATCAATTGGAGAATGGCTTGATTTTTTGTACAATTGATTTAACTCTTTATAAATTTGAGTAATTAGACCTTTGTCAGAGGTTTTTGTTATGAAGATTGTTTCCCAATTTGTTGCTTCCCTTCTAATTTTGGTTACATTGTGTTTTTTTTTGTACAAAACCTTTTTAATTTGATGTAATCAAAATTATCGATTTTACATTTTGTGACTCTTTCTAAGTCTTGCTTGGTTTTAAAATATTTCCCTTCCCAAAGGTCTGACATGTATACTATTCTGTGTTCACCTAATTTACTTATAGTTTCCTTCTTTATGTTCAAGTCATTCACCCATTCTGAGTTTATCTTGGTGTAGGATGTGCAGTGTTGATCCAAACATAATCTCTCCCACACTGTCTTTCAATTTTCCCAGCAGTTTTTATAAAATAGTGGATTTTTATCCCAAAATCTGGGGTCTTTGGGATTGTCATAGACTGTCTTGCTTAGGTCACTTACCCCAAGTCTATTCCACTGATCCTTCTTTCTGTCTCTTAGCCAGTACCAAATTGTTTTGATGACCACTGCTTTATAGTATAGTTTGAGATCTAGGACTGCTAAGCCACCTTCCTTTGTATTTTTTTTTCATTATTTCCCTGGATATCCTTGATCCTTTGTTCTTCCAAATGAACTTTTTTCTTTTTTTTCTAATTCAGTAAAAAAAGTGTTTTGGAAGTTCAATGGGTATGGCACTAAATAGATAGATAAGTTTGGGTAGGGTGGTCATTTTTATTATATTGGCTCGTCCTACCCATGAGCAGTTAATGTTTTTCCAATTGCTCAAGGCTAGTTTTAGTTGTGTGGACAGTGCTTTGTAGTTGTGTTCATATAATTCCTGTGTTTGTCTCGACAGATAGACTCCTAAGTATTTTATATTGTCCAGGGTAATTTTGAATGGAATTTATCTTTCCAATTCTTGCTGCTGCAATGTGTTGGAAATATATAGAAATGTTGATGACTTATGTGGGTTTATTTTGTATCCTGCAACTTTGCTAAAGTTGTTGATTATTTCCACTAGCTTGTTTGTTGATTCTCTAGGATTCTTTATGTACACCATCATATTGTCCAGAAAGAGTGAAAGCTTGGTCTCCCCATTTCCAATTTTAATACCTTCAATTTCTTTTTCTTCTCTAATTTCTACTGCTAGTGTTTCTAGTACAATGTTAAATAATAGAGGTGATAATGGGCATCCTTGTTTCACTTCTGATCTTATTGTGAATGCATCTAGTTTATCCCCATTTTAGACGATGTTTGCTGATGGTTTTAGATATGTACTGTTTGTTATTTTTAGGAAAGACCCTTCTATTCCTATGCTTTCTAGTGTTTTTAATAGGAATGGGTGTTATATTTTGTCAAAGGCTTTTTCTGCATCTATTGAGATAATCATGTGATTTTTGTTGGTTTGCTTGTTGATATGGTCAATTATGTGGATGGTTTTCCTAATACTTAACCAGCCCTGCATCCCTGGTATAAATCCTACTTGATCATGGTGAATGACCCTCCTGATCACTTGCTGGAGTTTTTTTGCTAATATCCTGTTTAAGATTTTTACATATATGTTCATTAGGGAAATTGGTCTTTAGTTTTCTTTCTCCGTTTTTGACCTGCCTGGCTTTGGAATCAGTACCATGTTTGTGTCATAAAAGGAATTTGGTAGAACTCCCTCTTTGCTTATTATGTCAAATAGTTTGTATACTATTGGGATTAGCTGTTCTTTGAATGTTTGATAGAATTCACTTGTTAATCCATCAGGCCCTGGGGATTTTTTCTTAGGGAGTTCTTTGATGGCCTGTTGGATTTCTTTTTCTGATTTGGGATTATTTAAAAATTCTATTTCTTCTTCTGTTAGTCTAGGCAATTTATATTTTTGTAAATATTCGTCCATATCACTTAGTTTGGCATATTTATTGCCATATAATTGGGCAAAGAAGTTTTTAATGATTGCCTTAATTTCCTCTTCATTGGAGGTAAGGTCCCCCTTTTCATCTATGATACTGATAATTTGCTTTCCTTCTTTACTTTTTAAAATTAGATTAACCAGTACTTTGTCTATTTTGTTTGTTTTTTCAAAGTTCCAGCTTCTAGTCTTATTTATTAGTTCAATAGTTCTATCACTTTTGATTTTATTAATTTCTCCCTTAATTTTTAGGATTTCTAATTTGGTTTTCTTCTGGGAGGTTTTAATTTGTTCGCTTTCAAGTTTTTTGATTTGCATGTTGAATTCATTGATCTCTGCCCTCCCTAATTTGTTAATATATGCACTCAAGGATATGAATTTTCCTCTGAGTACTGCTTTGCCTGCATCCCATAAGGTTTGAAAGGATGTCTCACTGTTGTCATTTTCATCAATGAAATTATTAATTGTTTCTATGATTTGTTCTCTAACTAACCAGTTTTGGAGCATCATATTATTTAATTTCCAATTGATTTTTAATTTTGCTCTCCATGTTCCCTCACTGATCATTATTTTTATTGCCTTATAATCTGAAAAGTTTGCATTTATTATTTCTGCTTTTCTGCATTTGTATGCCATGTTTTTATGACCTAGTGTATGGTCAGTCTTTGTGAATGTTCCATGTGCTGCTGAAAAGAAGGTGTATTCCTTTCTGTCCCTATTTATTTTTCTCCATATATCTTTTAACTCTAATTTTTCTAACATTTCATTCATCTCTTTTATCTCTTTCCTATTTATTTTTTGATTTTATTTATCTAAATTTGATAGTGGTTCATTCAGATCTCCCACTAGTATAGTTTTACTATCTATTTCCTCCTTCACTTCTCCAAGTTTCTCCATTAGAAATTTGGGTGCTGTGCCATTTGGTCTATATATGTTGATTAGTGACGTTTTCTCATTGTCTCTACTCCCTTTTATCAGGATGTATTTACCTTCCCTATCCCTTTTAAACAGGTCTATTTTTGCTTTGGCTTTGTCAGATATCATGATTGCAACTCCTGCCTTCCTTCTGTCAGTTAAGGCCCAATAGGTCTTACTCCAACCTTTAATTCTGACCTTGTGGTTGTCAACCCGCCTCATGTGTGTTTCTTGAAGACAACACATGGTAGGGTTTTGTATTCTAATCCATTCTGAAAAATATGGAACGCTTCATGAATTTGCATGTCATCCTTGTGCAGGGACCATGCTAATCTTCTCTGTATTGTTTCAATTTTAGTATATGTGCTTCCAAAGCAAGCACTCATTTTCTCTTTTTAAAAAAAATTACTTTAGGTCTTGAATTCTTTCCCTCATTCCAAACCTTCTCTCACCTACTGAGAAGGCAATAAATATGATACCCATTGTACATATGAAATGGTGAAAAATATATTTTCACATTAGCCATATTTTGAAAAAAGCCAGAAAAAGAATGTGAAAAGGAAACTTACTTCATTCCACACTCAAGAGTTCATTAGTTCTCTCTCTGGAGCTTAGTAGTATTTTCCTCATGATGAATTTCATCTACACCTTTGAAATTCTTACAGATCTTTGTATTGATCAAAATACCTAAATCTTTCACATTTATTGTTGTTATTATTGTGTACAATTATCTTCTGGTTCTCACTTCATTTTGTATCAGTTCATATAAATCTTTCCAGATTTTTCTGAAACAATCACCTTTTTTATTTTATATAATACAATAGTATTACCTAAACTGACTGCCACATACAGACTATATAATGGGGATGTTCTTTAAACTCACAGTTTAAGAATTGCCCACAGTAATTCTGTAAGACTATAAGTTACAAAATAGGTGCTGAGTTAGATAGGTAGAGGAAGTATCCTCACTGAGAGTTCCCTGTACCATTGAGATCATAGTCTTCTATCAAAAATATTTCAAATCTCTATTAATCTTCCTTCCTATTCCTGTCACCATATAGTGAATATTCACTTAGAAAAATTTGAGCATTTGAAGACAAATATCTTCATAGAGATAAAAATGGATATATAGATGGGTAGAGAGATATGTAAATAGACTGTAGAGCTAGAGAGCAAGAGAGAGAGAGAGAGAGAGGAGAGAAAAAAGAAAGAAAAAAGAGAAAGAACAAGAGAAAGGAAGAAAGAAATGGGTAAATGTTGGTAGATACCTTTATAATTCCATAAACCCTATAAATTCCATTATATAAAGAGGGAATCATTGCAAATGAAAGTTGTATTATATATTTGTTCCATACTTCAGGTATATACTAGTTATACTTTTTTCTTAAGAATTATCCAATCTCAGAGCAAGGTAATTAGGTGTCAATCAGCCAAGGCCTTCACATAACTTCCCCCATTCCCCCATTCTTCGCTTTACAGCCCAATATTGTGCAACTTGGACTCTACTCCTGTGAGATTTTTAGCCTTACTTTCTTGAGGTCCAGTTATCCACTCAACTTCCTATAATCTCTTCAGTCATATCTCACACCATTTGTACCCTACCTCTGATCCAACATTCCTTTATGTATTATAATATCTTTGGAGGGAAAAAAAAACTGTCTTGCTCATTTGTGTGTATACATATGTTTAGTGCTTAGCAAAGTACCTGAAATCAGGCACCAGTCAAGAAATAAATCTTGTGTATGTGTGTGTGTGTGTGTAAAATATATATACATATCTATCTCTCCCATTTATCTGCCTATCGCTGTTCACTTGCTGTTCATATTGTAGCTACACATCACTAAAACAAGATTGTTTTAGTATTAAAATTTTAGATGTTTTGGGGCATTTGTCTGAATGACAGCAGGAAGAACATTTCAAAAACAAAAAATATGGCATTGTCAAGAGACTCGACTGAATTCACCTCCATTGTATGAAATAGTCCAGTCTCTAGATTTATGAGTAAATGGTAGTTGAGAGGCATAGAGTAAATATCTATATTTATGTTGCCAAAAATTCTTTTAATAATGGTTGTCACACTAGTATTTGCCATACCTGCTGATCATGTTGAACTATTTGCCAGTCTGATATTCTAAAAAAAATCACCATGTTTAGAGAAATAAAATAATTTCTATAGCAATTCAGCAAGCCAAAATTATACATATTTAGAGAAATAGCTAGGATGTCTTAATGACTATTACATCAAAGCCACTGTCTTGTGTATATGTTGCTATTTTATTTCAAACATGACTCTGGTGTTTTATCTTTCCTATAGGCCACATCTTCAACAATGTATGAAGATATACTTTAGTTTAAGTAAATAAATTAAAAAAATCACTCCAGACAGTAAAAAATTACCTGGGAATATATTTCTCTAATTGCTAAAGCTAGCATTTCTAGTACAATATTAAATAATAGTGAAAATAATGGGCATCCTTGCTTCAATACTGATCTTATTAGGAAGGCTTCTATCCCCATGATACATGCTGATGGTTCTAAATAAATACTATTGATAATTTAAGGAAAGCTCATTTAATTCCTGCACTTTCTAGGATTTTTTAATAGGAATGACTGTATTTTGTCAAAGACTTTTTCTGGATCTATCAAGATAATCATGTCTTTCTGTTAGTTTGATTATTGATATGATCAATTATGCAGATAATTTTCCTAATATTAAACCAACCTTGGATTACAGGTATAAATCCTATGTGATCATAATGAAGAATCTTTGGGATATATTGTAGTCTCTTTGCTAGTATTTTATTTAATATATTTGCATCAATGTTGATTAGGGAAATTGCTGTGTAATTTTCTTTCTCTGTTATTGGTCTTCCTGGCCTACCTTAGATTTATCTAGTTCTGAAAGGAGATGGTTGAGGTCCCCCACTAGTATACTTTTACTATCTATTTTATCTTTAAGCTCCTTTAGTTTCTCCTTTAAAAATCTGGATGCTATACCATTTGGTGTTAAGTTAACAATGTTAAGTACTGATATTTCTTCATTATCTATACTATGTTTTATCAAGATGTAATTGCCTTCCTTATTTCTTTTAATTGGATTTATTGGTTTGTCTGAGATCATGATTGCCACTTCTCCCTTTTTTTGTCTTGGTTGAAGTCCAATAGATTCTTCTCCAGCCTCTTACCTTTATTCTGTATATTTGTATCTGCCTCAGATGTGTTTCTTGTAAATAACACATGGTAGGATTCTAGTTTTTAAGCCACTTTGCTATCTGCTTCCTTTTTATGGGTGAGTTCATCCCATTGACATTCATAGTTATGATTACCATCTGTGTGTTCCCTTCCACCTTGTTTTTCTATTTTAATCCTGTCCTATCTCCTTTCACTCTTTCCCTCTACACCAGTGTTTTGCTTTTAATCATTCGTACCATTCTCCTGAACTTATATTACTTATCTTCCCACCATCACCCTTCTTATTTCCTTCCTACTTCTCTATAGGGTCTTTTAAATATCCCCCAACTTCTCACTTTCTTATATTACTCTCCTCCCTATGACAATCTTTCTTATTCCCCTTCTACTTTTTTATAGGATAAAATAGGATGCTGTACACCAATGAATCTGGCTCTTCTTCCGTACTTTAACTAATTCCAAAGAGAGGAAAATTTAAGTATAACCCATCACCTTATCCTCCCTTGCACTGTAATAGTTCCCTCCCTGTGCCTCTTTATGTGTATAATAGATACCATTTTACATCTCTCTTCCCTTTTCTCTCAGTACAATTCTCTTTTTCACCCCTAGCTTTTTTTTTGCATATCATCCTAAAGAGCTTACTCCTATACTCTATTACTTCTTCTATTATAATAATGACAAAATTATCAAATTAAAAATATATTATTTTTATGTAAAATTATAAATAATTAGACCTAGTTGAATACCTTAATTTTTTTCTCTTTCTTATTTAACTTTTTATGCTTCTTTTGAATTTTGTCTTTGGACATCAAATTCTCTGCTTAAGTCCAGGCTTTTCTTCAGGAATGCTTGGAAATCTTCTATTTTATTAAATGATCACACTTTCCCCAGAAAAAATATAGTCAGTTTTAATGGTTAGGTGAGTCTTTGTTGCAAAACCAGTCCCTTACCTTCTGGAATATCATATTCAAGCCTTCTAGACATTAGTGTAAAAGCTGCCAAATCCCATGTAAATGTGACTAGAGCTCCATGATATTTGAATTGTTTCTTTCTGACTTTATTTTCTTTTTCTTTTTTATTTTCTTTATTAGTCTTTATTATTTTCTTCTTGGCCTGGGATCTCTTAAACTTTGCTTAAGCATTCCTGGGTGTATTGTAAGAGGTGGTCTGTGGATTCTTTCAATTTCTATTGTTCCCTTTTATTCAAGAACATCAGAGCAGTTTTCTTTGATAATTTCTTGCAATACGATGTCTAGGCTTTTTTAAAATCATGACTTTGAAATAGTAAAATAATTTTTCAATTTCTCTCCTGAGCCTATCTTCCAGGTCTTTTTTTTCCAGTGAGATATTTCATATTTTCTCCATTTTTAAAAATGTTATTTTTTTTATCTCTCATGAAGCCATTATCTTCTATTTGCCCAATTCTAACTTTTAAAGAATGAATATTTTCCATGAATTTTTGATCCTTCTTTTCATTTTGGTCCATTCTACTTTTCATAGAACTCTTTTCCTCACTGGATTTTTTTACTCTTTTTCCAGTAGGTCAATTCTACTTTTCATGGAACTCATTTCTTCATTTTTTTTTTGGTGCCACTTTTTCCAGTTGACCAATTTGGTTTTTTAAGCTGCTATTTTAATTTTGTAAAACTTTCATTTATTTTCCCCCATTTTTCTTCATACTCTCTTATTTGATTTTTTAATTCATTTTTTAATTCTTCCAGCTCCTCAGATCAATTCCTATTTTCTTTGAAGTTTTTCATGTGGTTTCCGGGATCTCACCATCCCCTTTTGACTCTGTGCTTAGCTCTTTGTAGCCATAGAAATTTTCTAGGGTTAGGTGTTTCTTTTGCTCTTTGTTCATTTTCCCAACCAGTATTTGCCTATGGATTGGGAGTTCTGAAAGCTACTGGTTCTGTTTCCTCTGCTGATGGTTTATAGGACTCAGCACTCTGAGCTATTTTGCCCTGAGGCTAAGGGTTCACCACAGATCTGGCTTGTGCTGTTTTGCCTCTGGAGCCCCCATATCTTGTAAAATTTGACTCTCTCTGAATACCTGTCATGTTATTTACAGACTTAGAACTCCCTCCGTCTCTTGTTTTGCTGTTTGTTTTTAACTCCTATTGTTTTGAGGTGCTTTTTAAAGTTTGGTTTCAAGGGATTGTTGGAGTAGCTGAAATTAAGCTGTCTTCTTAGATCTGCCCCCCCAATTTATTATCATCTTGCAAGATCCCATCAGCCACAGTACTCTACTTCATTGTACTCCACCTTACCACAACCCCCTTTCCCTTTCATTATTAGGTAGGACCATAAACTCCAAAACCTTTATTTAAGGAGGAAACTCAGCTAAGAGCATTTCATTTCTCACTTTGCTGTAGTATACTGGGACATCTTCATAAGTTTTTTTCCATTAACAATCAGATATGATTATAAAGTAAGGAAATTAATGTTTAATGAATTGATTGTTGGAAGATGGCAAATAGCCTTACTGACTGAGTCATAGGATTCTAGACGTATTCAAGTTAGTCTCAGTACAATAGACACTAATTCTTTTGGTGCCCAAAATAGTTTCTGGAACTCCTTCAAATTACCTTTTGTCCTTCCTTTAGTACCTTATCAAGAATGTAGTCCCTTTACAAAGAATGAAGTAATAATAAAAATGGCTGTTAGTTGGAAAATGACTCATTTCCAAGGTGACTACTTTAAAATGGGTAACATTGAGTTGTAAGTTTAAATTCTGGGATTTTTTTAAATGCAGCTACCTACCTTACATCATAATCATCTTTAATGTTTCTTCATCCCTCTAACTTCCTTCTTTTCATCTGCTTTATATTTCAAAATAGGATACATATTGTTTCAAACACTATGTTCTTGTATGGGAAATAAACAATTCATTCAAAGAGAATCTCTTGATGTGATAATTTGAAAGTATCTCACTTGGTACCCCTTGAGCAAATCATTTTGAGGCTTGTCCTATTTCTAGTCAAATTAGACTTTTTTAATTAGATGAAATTTTAATAACTGATGTTGGTACCCATGAGAAATTATACTCATTTTTTCAATAATACTCTCTGAATGCCTGCTTTTGAAGTTGTTGTTTTTTGCACACTACTGCAATATTAGAGATTGTAAAGGATAATTTGAGAAATGATTTAATAAGCCATGCACTAGAGTTCTTATTTTGATATTTTTAATGAACTGGGTTTAGAAGAACAGTTTAGATACTCTATGAGTCAGCATTTATTGATGATTCACTGGGAGAATATTAATCATTTTGGAAAAGGTATAGGGAGGTAATTGTAGGATTTAAAATTTATTTTAAAAAATAGCAAACCACATAATAACAAACCAAATCTCCTAGTTTTATTGAACTCTCCTCACCCTGTGGCTTAACTCCTTGAGAAAGCTATCTATATTAAGTACCATCATTTCCTTTATTTTATTGTCTTCCAAACTCTGTATAAAAAGGTTTCACACCTCATAACTCAACTGAAATTGCCTTCTCCAAAGTTACCAATAATCTTTTCAATCTCATAGCCTTTTTTCCATCTTCATCCTTCTGTGTCACTGTAGCACTTGACATTGTTGATAACCTTATGCTTTTGCATTTGTGTGCATATCTTCTCTCCTGGTTTTCCCCCTGTTTATGGCTACTCTTCTTAATTTCTTTTTCTGGTGTATCATTTATGTTGCATCCAATAACCATGTGTTCCCCTAAGGCACCACCCTGGCTTTTTGTTTTATATTATCTCACTTGGTGGCTTAATCAGATTCCCTGGTTTCAGCAATGTGCTGGTAATTGTTAGGAACAGGCCTTTGGGGGTAGAGATAGAAATACATGTATCACATGCTTTAAAATTTAAACTGCATTATTAACATTTTATCCATCATTTACTTTTCTTAATCCATCATTTTTATTGGTAAATCAATACAACTAATAAAACAATAAATCAAACTCTGATTGTAGTGTTTACCAATTTCCAAGTTTCCAATTTGCTTTCTGAAAATTTAACAATTGGTTCTTGGGATCTAGTTTGAGTTAGCCATAGCACAATCCTACATGGAAGCAGCAGCTGTCATTTATATGCATATGATTCCCAGATTTCTATATCCTATTCTGTTTTTCCTTTTGACCTAGTAATATCTCCTCAAACGAAGCTTCCTAGCTTTGGAATTCTACTATAATATTCTTAGAAGTTTTCATTTTGGGATATCTTTCAGGCAGTGATTGGTAAATTTTTTCATTTCTATTTTACCCTCTGGATATAAGATATCAAGGCAATTTTCCTTGATAATTTCTTAAAATATGAAATCTAGACTCTTTTTCTGATCATGACTTAGGTATATCAGTAATTCCTTAAGTATCTCTCCTCTAGTTTCCATATCAGTTGTTTTTCTGATCAGATATGTCACATTTTCTTCTATTTTTTTCATTATTTTTATATTGTTTTGTTATTTCTCAATGTTTCATAGAATCATTAGTTTCCACTTTCCCAGCTTCAATTTTAAAGTGATAACTTTGTTCAGTGAGTTTTTGTACCTATATTTCCATTTGGTGAATTCTGCTTTATAAAGTTATTTTCTTCAGTTAATTTTTTTTGCCTCTTTTACAAGCAAGCTTTTTTTTAATGTGTTATTTTTATTTTCATTATTTTTTGGACCTCACTTTCCAAACTATTAATTCACTTTCCATAACTTCTTTACATCACTTAAATTCTTTTCCCAGTTTTTCCTCTACCACTCATCATTTTCTTTAACTCTCCCAGTTTGTCTTGTTGGCATTGGGTTCAATTAGCACTTTTCTTTGATGATTTGCTTGTAGGTTTTCCCATAATGTTGTCTTCTTCTGAGTTCATATTTTGTTGCTCCTTGAAACTATAATAGATTTTTATTCTTTATTTCTTTGTTTTTGCTCATTTTTTGCCTACTTATTTACTTCAAATTTTATGTTAAGGTTGCTTTTTTTTTGTTTTTGTTTTTGTTTGTTTTCTGTGCTTCTGCTTTTAGAGGTAGTTCTGTGGATCTGCAAGTTTTGAGTGTTTCCAAGGGGGTATGATCTATTCAGAAGTATGGACATTGTTCTTAGTCTTTTCTAGGAAGGGCTCCTGCTCCCTTCTAGCCACAAGTGCTAGCACTCCTGTTCTCCCTGTAATTGTGACCAAGGTTCCTCCTTGCTCTCCTACAGCCACAAGTACTTTTATTACTTTTTGCCTTGCCCATGTTCTCTTCCAACTGACCACAAGTGCTCCTTTCCACCACAAGTGCTCCTTTCCACCCTAGAACTATTATTCACAACTATGGTGAGTTCTCCTTAGTCTGCTGCTGCCTCTGACCCAGCTGGGTCTAATTCCTGCTATTAGTGCTGTGGCACATAAGTTCTGAACAGGTCTTTACCTTCATCTCATAGACCTTTCCTGGTGGCTTCCTAAATTTTCCTAGGCTGAAAAAAATATTTCACTGTGACGTTTTAAAGACTCTGCTTTTTAAAAATGCATTTAAGCTGTTATTTTTAAAGTTTTTTTGAGAATGTTGAAAAATTCAGCTGGGTTAATAACTGCAATGTGCCATCATGGCTCTGTTTCTTTGATAGCTTTCTGACTGATGGCCCTGCCTCATGTCCCTCTATACCTCAATCCCTACTCCACTTAGTCAAAAAGATGATTTTTAAGATGTAGATTTGGCCATGGCAGTCCCTGCTCTATGAACTCTAGTGGAACCCTATTTACCTCCAGGATCAAATATAAAGCCCGTTATAACATTGCTACCCCTTTCTTACTTAACACTTTGAGTTTAGTGAAGCATGTTATCTTATATATATATATATATATATATATATATATATATATATATATATGTATGTATGTATGTATTTACATGCTCTATCCATTAGAATGTACTTTATTTGAGGAAAGGTGCTATATTTGCCTATCTTTTTATCCCCAGAACAGATACTAACTGGACTATGTTAACTGCCTAAAAAACAAAAACAAAAACTTGTTGATTGACAGACTATTTTCATTCTTTCTATTAATTTCCTTTCAATACAATAGATATTTCCCAACAAATATGTATATAAACCACTGAAAAAGTTACACTATCCTCTTCTACCTCACTGAGTTCTAAGTCCTTTGATTTTATTCTCATAGTTATACTGTATCTTGTATACTTTCCATGCCTAAT
This sequence comes from Monodelphis domestica, assembly GCF_027887165.1. Lineage (NCBI taxonomy): Eukaryota > Metazoa > Chordata > Mammalia > Didelphimorphia > Didelphidae > Monodelphis > Monodelphis domestica. The sequence goes on along the minus strand of NC_077233.1, from coordinate 241,505,897 downwards.
TTCCCCATTTCTTTATTTCAGTTACTTTACCATCTGTTATCCCCATCACAAGAAGTTTTAGGGCAATTCACTATCCTTCCTCCAATATATATTCAGAATCAAACTAAACAAATCCCTCTAATAAGTATAATTGTATAGCATAAAATATATATAGATATATCATTCTACATCCTAAGTCTGTCATCTTTGTATATTAGGTAGCATAGTTCATCATTGGTCCTCAGAAATCATGGTTATCATGATATTAATTAACGTTCATTTTCAAAACTATTTTTTATGGTATTGTATAAAATGGCCTGGTTTTGTTCATTTCATCATAAGTTTATAAAAGTCCTTAGAATTATTTATTTTTAGAATATTGATATTTATTATGTTATTCTTCCTGCGTGTGTTTACTTCAATTGGTTCCAGTTTACATAAGTCTTCTAGTGTCCTTTTTGAATCATTCCTACCTACAGTTCAAAACTACTTTGTCACATTTATAAAATTCATCTTATTCAGCCACACCTCAATTGCTGGGAATCTTCATTTCTGGTTTTTGCCACTACAAAAAGAAAGATATTATAAATACTTGTGTATGCGAAAGACCCTTTCCTCTTTGTTTGATCTTTTTTGGATGTAGGTCTAGAGTTGTAAAGCCAGGTCAAAAGCATCCTCTATTTAGGAAAAAAAAAAAGGTCTATATATAATTCCAGATTTCTTTCCAGAATTTTTGTAACCATTTATGGGAACATTATCAATGAATCAAAATTCCCATTTTCTTATATCTCTTACAACATTTATCAATTTCCTTTTTTGTTATATTTGCCATTCTAGTGGTTGTAAAGTAGGACTTCTAAATTGCTTTAATTGTTATTTTCTAATTACATTTGTCACATGCTGTTTTATGAAAAATGAAATTAACAAAAACTGAAGAACATTTTGTACAATACTATAAAAACTAACTGAAAATGCTTATCAGAATTGTGAAAAATCTTTATTAGTGCTATATTATTTTTAGTATTAAAAATTATGACACTCCCCCCACTGCAATATGAGAAAATATCTCTCAATCTTCTTTCATAAGGTGAGAGATTATGAGTATACAATAGTGGATATATTTTTGATGTTTTGCTGAACTGCATATTTTTCTCCTATATTATTACTTATTATTAAGGAATAGATTTATTGGATGGCAGATGGAGGTAAAACATTGTTTTAAATATAGGTGATTTCCAAACAAAAGATATCAATATGATTTTCTAAAAGATTTTTTACCTTATGTTCTAAACCATTGCTATTTTTGTTATATTTAAAGCTTTTCCTTTAAGAGTTCTAATCTTGAACTTTTAGTCTTTTTAAAATTACTCACTAAACTTTTCAATCCTTGTGGGAATTCTTGTGGAAGCTTTATTCTTATTTATAGGGATCTATCTACGGTTTTTGTAGTTGTCATTTGAGTTTTTATATCTTTTTCATACCTTATACTATATCTTCATTATCTTATAAGGCTTCTTTTGCTGACATTCCTTCAGTATTTCTACTGGTTGTCCATAAGGTTTTTATTGAGCATTTTATAGCATTCTCGTTTTCCTCTTTTTTTTTGCCGTTCATTTACTTTTATGCATTTGTTCTATTTCTTGCTATTTTGAGACAATGGAGGGTGGCAACAAGGTCTCACATGATAACTCACACAGGTGTAGGATTATTTTATTATGTTATATAAATTCACCATCTTTCCTATAATTCTTTCTTCATTTATGTCATAATAAAAATTTTAATTAAATCATGTTATTCAAATGATTTGACATAGTTAATATCCAGTGAAACACGATGACAAAGATATTATTTTCCTTTGATGTCTGAATTATTTTTCTTTTGACATTTATACTCATTACTCCAAACCAATTTTCATGAAATCCCAGCATTAAAATAATGCTACATTTATTCCAAGGGATATGGTGACATTAAAACCAAAACAGAACAAAAAATTGAACAAAATATGATTTATAATTCAGTGAGAGTGAACTCACTGATGTAGCTATTCAATTCATTGGTACAAATCACATTCCATCTCTACTCTTTTTTATATTATGCCATATTTTGCCCATACCATCCATAGATTCTCTGTAATCTGCCTATTTAAATGATTCAGAGCCTTCTTATAGATCTTCTAAAATTCCTTATATACTAGTGCAGTGCCCAGCCTTTTCATCCATTTTTCTTGACTCTTCTGCATTACTAAACTTCTCCCTTTTCTGATCATCCATTTCCTGGCTCCATATATAGCTGTTTGAATGTTTATTGTCTCTCTCATTAGAATGTAAGCTTCTTGAGGGCAAGGACTGTTTTTTCCCCTCTTTCTTTTTATCCCTAGATTTTAGCTCAATGTCTGGCATAGAGTGAGTACTTACTAAATGCTTGTGCTTTGTGGTTGGCTTGATATATTACCTGGACATTGGTAAGCATTTCTCTGTAATCTAATACATACTTCTCTTATATACAGATTCTTTCCTGCTCTTCCTCCCTGTTGTCCCTTCCTTAAGTGGGTAATGATATCTACCTATCATTTACAGGTAATGACTCGCTAAATGAATATACAACATTTTCACTGTCCAAACCTACTATCTAATGAGGGATGCTTAATGGTGTTGGTGGATGTAATCAGGCTGGCCTACATTTGTGCCTTTAGGGGAGCTGAATTACTCCCCGAGTAAGGTGGGAAAATAAACCACCAGCAACCCTCCTGCACATGGAGAAGGGCTCAGAAGGCAGAATTAGGACAATGGGTAGCAGTGTTGGGAAGCAGATTTAGGTTTTATGGAAGACAAACTTTTCTAATGATTAGAGCTGTCTCAAAATGGAATGGACTGCCTCAGGATATTGTGAATTTCTACTCCCTGCTGGTCTGAATGACCACTTAGAGGAAATTCTCATATCCTAAGTGGATTCCTAATTTTATGTGAATTATACTAGATGGCCATTGAGGTTCTTTCCAGCTCTGAAAGCCTCTGGTTCTGTGGAATTGGAAGGCAATAGGTCTTACAAATTACCCTGATGAGGATTCTGTTTTCTCCTCCTGCCTATAAAAATAAAGGCAGGCCCCTAGGATTGTTTTAGAGATGTTGCTGTCCAATTGTGTCTAACTTTTGTGACCCCATTTAGAATTTCCCTGGCAGAGATACTAGACTGGCCTTCCATTTCCTTCTCCAGCTCATTCAACAGATGAGGAAACTGAGGCAAACACAGTTAAGTGACTTGCCCAGCATCACAAAACTAGTGAATTTATTAAGCTGGATTTGAATTCAGGAAGATAAGTTATCCTAATTCCAAGCCTGGTGCTTTATCCACTGCTCTATCCAGCTGTCCAGAGAAAATACCCAGTCCAAACTTTTCAGAAAACTAAGGTCTGGAAGAATTAAAAGAGCATATAAAGTTCCTTAAGTAGCATCTAGCACGAGCAGGCTTTGAACCTAGATCATCTGTCTACAAATTTGCAGTTCTTTTTTTGTTTTGTTTGTTTGTTTGTTTTACTAATAATTAAGAACTGCTATTTTTTAAGTTAATTTTTTGAGTTTTATATTATAAGATTATGGGGCAGTGAGGTGGCATATTGGATAAAGTGCTGTTTCAGGAATCTGAAAGACCTGAGTTTAAATCCAGCCTCAGACATTTACTAGCTGTGTGACTCTGGGCAAGTCACTTAAGCCTATTTGCCTCAGTTTCCTAATCTATAAAATGAGTTGGAAAAGGAAATGACAAACCATTTCAGTATCTCTGCCAAGAAAACCCCAAATGGGGTCAAGAAGAATTAGACATCACTGAGATGACTGTATAGAAATGCCACTGCACTTTTGGATCTCTTTCTCAACTGACCCTCATGCTACTATATTGTGTGTTTTCATGATGGAAAACCAGAAGAAGAGAACCAAGTGTGACTTCTCTGTGGCAGAGCAGTGGATTTCTGGGGAAAACTGGGGCTTGTACTTGACAGTCTGCCTCCTACCTTCATGCATTTCACAAGCCATCCCTCATGCCCTGAGAGCACTCTTTCTTTAGCCTCCCCTATCAGAATCCTTCCATAGCTTTTCAGGAGTTCTATCTCATTGCCCTCCATGAAGCCTCTAATGTGCACTGTATATATCTGGCTATCTTGCTCATGCATAGATGTCCTCATCTCTCTCTTACTCCTTGAGGCAAAGACCATATTTTTATTTTTCTGTGTTTTCTTAGCATAGTTCCTAGAACATTGTAAGTACTTGATAAAAGCTCTTTGACTAATGGCCATTCGATGATCTGCCCATTTGATGATGCTCTCCCCCTCTTGGAATTACCTTGTATTTATGTCTATATAAATATTTCCTTCAGAAATGTAAACTCTTAGAGTGAAGACTCATCTCTTTGTCTATATTCCCAAGTACTTTAGCTTGCATTTGGCAAGTATTTACTGATGATCTATTGAACTGAACCAAGTTAGATTACCTGGGTAGATTTCCCTCTTTTTCTGCATTCCCCTATATTTTATGTGTGTGTCTAGGAAAGCTCTCCGAGGGTCTCCAAAAGTGGCCTGTACAACAAGCTGCAGAGCAAAAGCTATTGCTCCTAAGTAATGTAACACCATATTTTAAGATCTGAATTAGGTGCATCCTTGAGAAAACTTCCTAATTCAATTCTTTTGTGGGGGAGCTTGGGAGAGGGTATTACCTGAACCATATTTTTCTGAGATGTCAGTTGGCTATAGGATTAATTAACCAGTGACACTGGGCCAATTTTAATTCCTAGGGATGTGCCCTTTAGAAGAGGAATGTTCATTATTACTGGAGCTATAGTTGGAAAAAGTTACTCCAAGGAATAATTCTAGACACCCATCTAGAAATTTTCTGTTTGGAGACTATCACAGGAATATTTGGGCTGCGGGAGGAGGGAAGTATCACACAATTAAATAGAGAATGATAACTGAGAATTTTTCTATTTGGAAAGCACCACAAAATTCACCAAAGGGTAGAGTGGGGTGAGGGAGAATGAGAAAGGGTAAAGAACGGAGCTTACCCTAGCCTGATATCTCATAGTTGTACACTGCTGAAAGATTTTAAATGATGTCAATCTCTTCTAAGCTTGGCATTTGGGGCAAAAACTTTGGTAACTTTGTCCTAGGTAGAACTCTAGTCTTATGCCAAATAAATTAGTTTGGGTTGAAATGGAAGTTCATTTTTTAGAATTTACCCTTAATAACTTCTTGAAAACTATGATAATTGGTTGCTAAGGAGAGGGAACACTAGATGTGTCTTTGTGGTCTCCTCTGGGAAACTCAGACATGATTTAAAATTATCCTATGCTCACTATTGTGATTGAACATTGTCTCTTAGGATAGACCTTAGTGTAGGTCACCATATAATATCTCAAGTTGCGCCTTGACAACCTCACTTAGAAACACAACATTTTTAGATCCCTTTCTGAACAGAGATTTAAAAATAACTCAATATCATGTTTAATTATGCAAACTCAACCTTCTGTAAAGTTCGACATTGGATTATTATCAAAGGGCAGACAATGTGTTTTTATTAACTTGTGCATCTTAAATCAGTGAGAATAAATGTCACTTCTCACTAGTTTCAATACGTAAATTTTTAAGGTAGAAAAAATGTAAAAGCTTCTTGGCAGACAAAGTTTAAAAAGTTTAAATTCTATAATTGCTTGATAAAGATAAATTCACTAGTTCCCTTTTGAAAAAAAATATTAAATTATTTTTAAATTGAGTATACAAACTTACTTTTATGCATTTTTTATCACTTTAAAATGTTTTCACATAAATTATTTCATCTGTTCCTCACAGGAAATATGTAATGATGGCAGGTCAACTAGAATCAACATGGAGTAAATGTTAAACAGATAAACTTTTTAAAAGTCAGGAAAACCTTACTTTGAATCCTATCTGATACTGTGTGACTACAGACAAGTCACCCAACCTTTGTGAGTCTTCGGTTCCCCATTATTAAAATTATAATATCCTTGATATTTACCTCATAGGTTTCCTGTGGAGATCAAATGAGGCAACGTATCTAGGGTCCTTTATTAATATTTAAATATTACATGAAGTTTCATTGTTATTATTGGAAATGAAGAATGAACAGAGAGCATATAATCACTAGTAACTTTATATAAAAACTTAACTAATATAAATCTATTTTCACAACAAAAAAGTAAAAGAGCTCAAAAAACATCTTAATAAATATTTGACTTATTTGCCAAATGGAGTTAGGGAGAGAGATGGTTATTCAAAGCAAAAATGGATTAAAATGTGAACTTGTTTGTAAAATCTTATAATAAAGGATGATAGATGCTTATTAGTTGTATTGTCTCATAAATCAGAGAGAATCAATAGAGACTAAGCAAAGTCATCCCAATGTCATTTAAGGATAAAAATGGTAGGACAACAATAAAAAGAAAATGAAAAATTGATACAAAGGTAATCACTTTAACAAATAATTTTCATCATCAAGGACAGTAGAACCACAATTGTAACTTATTCTCCCAGAGTAAGAGATGTTTATAGGAGAGGTAAAAATGATTCATAAAATGAATAGACATGGGAAAAGCAGCCCAATTGGACTACATCTATTGGAAAGGCCTATTCTATAATCCAATTGTACAATATGCAAGTTATTTGAACTGTGGGAAAATTCTAAATACATGGGGGGAAAGAAACATTTTAGGCTTTATTAATACCAAAAAGTTACAAAAAAATTAACATCTGACATACATGTCCACTTTCCCAATGATACAAAAATTTTATGAAGGTCATCTATGCACAGACCAAGGGTATTTTCAATTAGTAGCATTGATGAGAATAAACATGTTTCACATTATAAGGGTTAAATGGTTGGAGTTTGACAAAAGTGAGAACAGTTGAATAAAATACTTCTTTTAATTTGAGAAGTACAGATCAGAAATAGAAAAGGAGGAAAGAGAGATTATTATTCTAAACCCTATGACTATACCTAAATTCCTAATACTAACTAAAATTTCTAAAACCCTACTTCTAACTGTCTTCAGAGGACAGGTTCCTCTTGCCTAGGAAGACAAAGCCTATCTAACCTACACTATCTAAATTTGATTCACTTATTACCTATCTTCCTAAATAAACAGACATGCACCAACCATGACCTCCTTCAATTCATATCTATCAACCAACTGTCAGTAGCCAAATGTCAGTAGCCCTTAACTAAGAGACAGACCTCTTGTGCTCTCAAGGTCCAGAGGCAAAAGACCTCTAACTGCCAACTGATCCTTCCTTATCACTCCCCTTGTCTCCTTGGTAACAGAAACCTCAGCTCTGGCTCACTGACCTCTGTCAGTTCTGCTCCACTTAGAAATCCTGCTCTTGTGCCTCCTAAAGAGACAGAAGGCGAGATTAAGAACAGCCTTTTAACAACATATAATATTTGGAAATGATCCACATCTTTATCATTTAACATGTGAATGCTTATTGTCTTTTATCCCAAAATGTTTTGTTAGTAAAAGTTCTGTCTTAAGAATTTTTTAATGAAAATATGTCTCTCGCCCATAAACCAAATAATTCAATTGAAAGGAATGGAAATAATAATAAAAATTACCTCCCAAAGTTGTATTGAGGGAAAAATCCAAGATAATAAATACAAAATGCTTTGCAAAAAGCACTATATAAATGCTGCCTATAATCTGTTATGTCCCTTTTTTAGTGATGAACAAACTTGAATCATTGAGTATCATATATAATGTATGACTATACATGTAAAATAATTCATTAAATATTTATCAAGTGCCTATTCTACACTTGGGACTTGATAGGCACTAGATATTCAAATCCAAATGAATTTTAAAAGGATAGTTCTTTCCCTCAAAGAGTTCCTGGAATAAAGTAGTAAGCATTAGATTCAGGGTTTGAGCACAGACTTGTTTCAAATTTATAACACTCTCCACTGCTCAATGCCCCCTGAACTTCATTCTTTAAGTCATCTCTTTTTTGGCCTAAGTACTGTGAAATTCTCCATCATTTTCCTGGAATTTCTTCATCCTCCATGTTGCATATGAGAAGTCTGAGACAAAGATGTTAAGTGACTTGACCAAGGTCACTCAAATAGGAACTGTCTATAGTCAGATTTAAACTGACGTATTCCTCATTCACATTGTGCAGCCTAGCTGTTTTTAGGTGACTTCTCAGGATCATTCCAGCTCTAAATTTATAATTCTAAGTCATTCAGAATGAAAGACGGTGTTCTTCATCCTTTTTAAAAAATCCTCACATGAACCTACCATTTAAAAAAATTTTATTCTTTCTTCTCCCTTTCACAGCCAAACTCGTAAAAAAAAAAAATAGCTATTTATTCTAGTCCTCACTTCTTTTCTTTCCCTACTTCTCAGGACTTTGAATTAGACTACTCACTGCACACTCAACTGAATCTAAAGAACTGTATCAGTGATCTCATTTTCCAAATCTGATGGCTCCTTCTCATTCCTTATCCTTGATAACATTTCTCCAGTATTTGACACCATTGGCCAATCTCTTCTTTGGTACAATCTTTTTTTTGGGGGGGGGGGTTAATCATTTTCCCTTTGTTTAGTTGTCTGATCACTATTCAGTCTTCTTTGCTGGTTTCTAATCTTCTAAAAATAGATATACAAAAGTTCTATCCTGGGCTTTGATTTCTTTCTACCACATTTGAGTTACTTTTTCATCATTGGTAGCATTGCTGTGCAGATGGTTCCCAATTTTTAACTGAGTTTTGAAGGAAGCCAAGGAAGCCAGGAGGAGGAGATTAAGAGGGAGAGTATATATTCCAGGCAGAGGGAATGGCCAGTGAAAATGCTTGCGTTAGGATGATGGAATATCATGTGAGAGAAAACCAAGAGTGCCAGTGTCACTGGATTATGGAGTATATTGAAGAGAACTTAGAGTAATAAGCCTGGAAAGTAGAGGCAGCTGGGTATCACAATGGATAGAGTGCCAGGTCTGGAGTCAGGAGGATATGGGTTCAAATTTGACCTAAGACACTTCCTAGATATGTGACCCTTTGTAAGTCACTTGACTCTAATTGCCTAGTCCTTACCACTCTTCTATTTTAGAATTGATTTCAATTCTAAGACAGAAAGTAAGGTCGTTTTTGTTTTGTTTTGTTTTGAAAGAAGAAGAATAGAACGTTCAAAAGGATTTTGACTAGTACTAGCTGTAAAAGAGTTAAACAGCATATTTGACCATTGAGGTAATAGAGTCACTGGAATTTATTGAGTCTACGCCTCTGTGTGTGTGTGTGTGTGTGTGTGTGTGTGTGTGTGTGTGTGTGTGTGTGTGTAGGGAGGGGATGTTTTTAGAACAATAAGAACATAAAACTTGCTAATCTTAGACAAAAGAAATAGATCTTGTAAAGATATCAAAATATTTTTTTCGTGGAATATGTCCATACTTGTATTTATGTTAGCTGTTAAAGGTTCCATATTCATAGCTTTAAACAGATGAAAGTACTGCAAAATAAACATGCTCAAGAGCTGAAGCCACACATTAATTCAATTTGTCATCTAATTCCTCTATAATCTTATTTTTCTTTATCCAAACATTATAGTTGGCAATGAAACTGCCTGAAGAAAGCCCTTCTATACTTTGCATTTTATTATTTCTTAAATGAACCATTGAACTCATAAATGCTTATTAATACTTGCCTACCTCTCAGGATTGTTTTGAGAGAACTTTTTAAATTGTAAAATGAACAACCCAAGATCACCCAGTTAGTAAGTGGCAGAATGGGAAATTTATCCAACATCTATGGACTTCTAGGTCAATATTCCTTCTGTTATCCAACATTGCCCCCAAAAATATATTAAGAATTTAATAAAATTATGTCCAGTATGTCATAATGGATAGAGTGCTTAACTTGGGCATCAAACCTCAACTTCAGTTCTTTCTAGGTGGGTGCTTGTTCAAATCACTAAGCATCTTTGCAATAGGGACTTCTATCTTTTGTGGACTTAGCAGGTAAATCAAAGGCGGATTGATATCCTGGGAATTTTCCACCAAGAAAAATACAGTTCTCTCTTATAATTTTGTGGAGAGTTAGATTTATCAAACGTGTCAATCTTTCCTTTGTTAGTTGGTTCCTTCTAGTTTTTCCTCTGGATCATGACACTTATTTATTAATTTGTTTGTTTTTATCCCTTGATCTATCCTTTAAAATGTCTAATATCTTTCCACAGAACTTTTTCCTCAAAGAACAAACTGGTAATGACAGTCTGGTGCTTTTATGCTTGTGTATTTACAGAGCTTAGTCAAATTTGGCAGTTACAGTTTCGACTTCAGGCAGTTTCAGAACAGATAGAAACTAGATAAAGCTAAACTTCTAAGTTTTCAAGAGCAGGTTATTCTTGGAATAACATCTCAGTTATTCTTTTTTTTTTTAATTTAATTTAATTTTATTTTTCCCTTTTAAACATTATTTTATTTGGTCATTTTAAAACATTATTGATTAGAAACAAAGATTACATTTTTTCTCCCACCCTCTCACCACCCTTCCTACCACCCTTCCCACCACCCCTCCCATCACACCTCCCATAGACAAAGGGGGGTTTCACTGGGTATCATGTGTGTTCTTGATTCGAACCCATTTCCATGTTGTTGGTATTTACATTAGAGTGTTCATTTAGAGTCTCTTGTGGATAGTGTTTTTTTTTTCTCTTAGATCTCTGCAGATTGTTCAGGATCACTGCATTGACACTAATGGAGAAGTTCATTACATTCGATTGTACCACAATGTATCAGTCTCTCTGTACAATGTTTTCCTGGTTCTTCTCCTTTCGCTCTGCATCAATTCCTGGAGGTAGTTCCAGTCCCCATGGAATTCCTCCACTTTATTATTCCTTTGAGCACAATAGTATTCCATCGCCAACATATACCACAATTTGTTCAGCCATTCCCCAATTGAAGGGCACCCCCTCATTTTCCAATTTTTGGCCACCACAAAGAGTGCAGCTATGAATATTCTTGTACAAGTCTTTTTCCTTATTATCTCTTTGGGGTACAAACCAGCAGTGCTATGGCTGGATCAATGGGCAGACAGTCTTTTATCACCCTTTGGGCTTAGTTCCAAATTGTCCTCCAGAATGTTTGGATCAATTCACAACTCCACCAGCAATGCATTAATGTCCAACTTTGCCACATCCCCTCCAGCATTCATTACTTTCCATAGCTGTCATGTTAGCCAGTCTGCTGGGTGTGAGGTGATACCTCAGAGTTATTTTGATTTGCATCTCTCTGATTATAAGAGATTTAGAGCACTTTTTCATTTGCTTATTAATAGTTTTGATTTCTTTAACTGAAAATTGCCTATTCATGCCCCTTGCCCATTTATCAATTGGAGAATGGCTTGATTTTTTGTACAATTGATTTAGCTCTTTGTAAATTTGAGTAATTAAACTTTTGTCAGAGGTTTTTATGAAGATTGTTTACCAATTTGTTGCTTCCCTTCTGATTTTAGTTACATTGGTTTTGTTTGTACAAAAGCTTTTTAGTTTGATATAGTCAAAATTATTTATTTTGCATTTTGTGACTCTTTCTAATTCTTGTTTGGTTTTGAAGTCTTTCTCTTCCCAAAGGTCTGACATGTATACTATTCTGTGTTCACTGAATTTACTTATAGTTTCCTTCTTTATGTTCAAGTCATTCACCCATTCTGAATTTATCTTGGTGTAGGGTGTGAGGGGTTGATCCAAACCTAATCTCTCCCACACTGTCTTCCAGTTTTCCCAGCAGTTTTTATGAAATAGTGGATTTTTGTCCCAAAAGCTGGGGTCTTTGGTTTATCATAGACTGTCCTGCTGAGGTCATTTACCCCAAGTCTATTCCACTGATCCTCCTTTCTGTCTCTTAGCCAGTACCAAATTGTTTTGATGACCACTGCTTTATAGTATAGTTAAAAACTAAGCTTTCACCTTTAAGATTATTTTTAACTATGGTCCCCTTTATATTGAGCACATGTTTTGCTAACAGACAAAGTGGTGTGTGTGTGTGTGTGTATGTGTGTGTGTACTTTGGCTTTATCAGAGTGAATTGTGTGTGTATAATTTGGCTGCCATGGTTTTGATGATATTGTTTCAATCTTAAAATATACATTTAAATCACTGAGATAAATTTCAGTAATTTCTAAAATGGTAAACTTAGGAGGATAGGTGACAATAGAAATCATAATTTCAACTCAATGGCCAGTATACATTCATAACAGATATTTTGAAGTAAAAAAGAGGTAGCAGCTGGTTTGTAATGTTTCTCTGTTATAATCTAAAAAGAAAGACATAACTAAATCAGAATATTGTTTTATTTTAAATTCCAAGTTATACCAATTACTAGTTTCTTCTATTTTAATGGCCTACATTGCAGATCTCTAAGTCTTCCTAAACTTGATAAGCTCTTAAATGGAAAATAAAGACCTTGTACCCTATAATGAGTCTTTGTCAGATGAGCAATTTTCAGCTTTTGCAGTTAGTGAGCAGTCCTACTGCATACCTAATGCCAATTAAAAATCAGGAATAAAACTGAGATTTTCTTTCTCTCTGGCATTTCCTTTCTCTTCCTCTACCTCTGCCTCCTCAAAAAAATGAAATACTTGATCCATGGATTATATGCATCACTTCCCTAAGCTGAAAATCACATTAAAGGTTTCTATGAAAGAAACAGTTTTGTATTTTCCCCAGTTACCTTAATTTAGGAAATAAGGCTTTTTGAATTGTCTAGAAGTCAAAATGGGAGTTTTTCTCCCAATCTAACTATGTTAAGGTGCTAATTTTCCAGTAAAATGCAATTGTGTTAACTTTCAAATCTTTCATTTCAAATTTCATACTCTATGCACTGTGCCAAAGCTTTTCATAATATATCTCATAATATCCTTATGAAAAAAATTGAAGATATGAATTAGACAATAAAATAATCAGATATTCAGAATAATTATTAAAGGTTTAATATCAAAGTGACAGGGCAGGTCTCCAAGTAGAGTACTTCAGAGATTTGTACTATGTGGTACCAGTTAGTCTTTTTAAAAAAATCAGTGACTTAATTAAAGGCATAAATAGCATATATTTCAAATTTACCAATAACACAGAACTGGAAGGGATAGATAGCACAGTGAATGGAAGGGTCAGAATCCAAAAGAATCTTCACAGGCCAAACCACTGGACTGAGTTTAATAGTAAAATCCAGAAGGAATAAATGTAAAATGTTTCACTTTGGCATAAAAACTCAAAGTATAGGAGACATGGGCAATAATGTCAGTAGCATGATGTGGTAAGCAAAAAGGCTGCTGTACTCTTGGGCTCTGTTATGAGAGGAATAGCTACTAGCAACAGGGAAATAATAGTCCTATTGTACTCTGCCCTTGCCAAATCTTTTCTGGTGTCTTGTGTTCCATTCTTGCTGCCTCACTTAAAAAAGAGCATTGATAAACTGAGATATGGCAGAGAGCAGCCTAGATGGTGAAAAGCTGAGTGCATGTCATGAGGGTGGATTGAAGGAAAGAACAATGTCAAAGAGAACCAGAAAGGAGAACGCATCAAGGATCAGGGCAAAGCAAAATATCTGGGGAAAAAATTAATTTAAAAACAAATTAGTTAATTAATTATTTTTTCAAAAGCAGAGTATCCAGGACTTGGAAGATTTCTAGAACTCTGGTTGAGAGTTACAAAGGAGAAGGTGACATTGAAGGAATTTTGATCAACTTTAGTGGAGGAAATAGTCCCGTGAGTGAGATCACAGATCCATCTAAGTAATATAGAATATATAAGCAGAAAATAAGCCTCTCCTGTAGTCACTTCAATTCACCATTTATGGAGCACCTACTGTGTGTATGTTAGTGTTAAGTACTCCAGGAAAAATATATTAATGCCAAAATGAGTTGCAGCATCAAAGAGCAGTTCATACAATCAAGGGATTTAAAAACAAGAGACCCAAATTATTATTTAGGATAATCTTTGAATTTTATGGGGGAAGCTAGCTGGTTTGGTAGATAAAATGCCAAGCCTGGAGACAGGAAGACTCATCTTCCTGAATTAAAATCTGCCCTCAAACACTTATTAGCTGTGTGATTCTAAGCAAGTCATTTAGTCCTATTTGCCTCAGTTTTCTCATCTCTAAAATGAGCTAGAAAAGGAAATGGCAAAGTACTCTAGGAACTTTACCAAGAAACCCCTGAAAGGGGTAACCAAAAGTCAGGCATGACTGAAAAACAACTGAAAGTCCCCCTCCAGCTTGTATTTTGTACATTTAGCATATAGGGGCAGGAGAAGAGGGATGAAAAGATTATGTCAAAAGCTAGGGTCAGTTGATTTGGAGTGGAAATGGGCAAGAATATATAGTGAAATAAGCCCCAGAACTATTTCACTTATTCTCTGAGACAAATCACTGAAGATAAGGTAATTCTAAATTAGTACTAGCATTTCTTTTTGGAGTTCCTTGAAACATGCTTTCACTTCCCTCTTTCTTTATCTTGAAGAAAAGCCCCCTTTCAAGTACCAATTATAGGCGGGCAAGTTTTGACTAAGTCTGCTAAATCTTAATCTTTTGGTTTCTTTTCCTCATGCTATATTATAACCCAAAGTGCATTAAAAAAATGAAGCTAATCAGTTCTGGCAGCTTGGATATTTCACTTGTTTTGAAAGTAGGGAACTAACAAAGGGTTTTTATTTCTCATCTCTTACTCCCTTGGCTTGCCAAAGGTTATAGTTTGTATTTTTACTAAAAGCCACATTCAGAAGAAAAAAAAAACTCATTGGTTCCCTTTTGTACAGCTTTATCCAAAGTATGCAGCACAGTGACATTTAGTCAAGTTAAACATATGGGCATCCAGGAATATTGATTTACTCTTCCCTACTCCCTTCCTCTTTAAGTAGAACATTTTATGATTGAAAGGACTTCCTGAATATATTTTATATGTATAATGCTAGCAATCCTATTATATTAAAGCATTGATGCAGTCCATACAAAGTACTCACATGAGATTATTTTTTGATAAACTGTTTGTTTATGTAATTTATGTGTAGCAGGGCATTGGAGATCAATTTCTGTTGGCAGAAATAAAGGTCTCAAAGTCTCTCTACATGTACCTCTGGGAAGAGTAAGCCTGGACATGCTTAAACAGAGTACTGCCTCTCCCTTGGTATGAAAGAGCAAACTCAAGGGAAGAATGATGTCTGTGGGTAGATGGGAGGGAAAGGACTTGCTTGGTTTGTTTAGTTCTGATACAGTGGAGAGGGAGGGAGCAGCAGCTCTGATGCTCCCATACCTTCCACCACTGCTACTACCACAATGCCATTTGGGCTTGGGTGGGGTTAAGCCTATGCTGTCTTTTTACTAAGATACATTATTATGTTTCCTTCTGTCTTTTCCCTGCCTCTTTCCCCCTAGCCTAGAGAATAAGTATCCATTCCAAACTTATCCCTATTCTTTAAAGTTTCTTTAATTTTTTTGTTTAATATGCTCTCTTAAGATAAAATTATACACACCCATAATAGAGAGAGAATGAGGCAGAGAAAAATGGATTATTGGTCAGAAATTGACAATTTTTTTCCTTCTTCTACCTGAAAGCTCTGAAGCTATAAGAAACCTAACATTTATATAACTCCATTTGTATAGCCAGACGCTATGCTGAGAGGTTTAGAATTTAATTATTATGTATATGATTCATATTAATTAAGCATTTAATTAATATTATAGTAATGGAATAAAAGCAATAATCACTTAGATTAATTATATCAATAGTAATTAAATTAATGGTGATATTAATATAATGTTATTATTAATTCTTTATTATATATAATTATTAATTCTTTAAAAATAGTATCTTATTTGATTCTTATAACACCCCCATGAGTCAGGTGCTATTATTTTGATCCCTATTTTATGGATAAGGCAACTGAGGTAGATAAGGATTAAATGACTTTACTTGGGTCACGCAGATATTAAGGGACAAAAGTAGATTTTTGAATTCAGGCCTTCTTAATCCTGACCGAGCACTCTACCCATTGGTGCCACCTAATTGCGGCTAAAGAAAAATTTGTTCATTAAAAAAAAAACAACAACAAAACCCACACATTCTATAGCTTCGCAAAGCAGGGAAATATTTAATTTGTAAATATTTAATCTGTAATTTTAAATGGAAAAAGCATGAGCCGTGAGTAAGTGATTTTAAGAAGTAGGAGTCTTGGTGACCTAGAGCTTTCATCTCCCAGTGTCTGCTCTTAGGCACAGTCTGTGCATCTCTGCCTCACTTAAATCCAATTCATGCGTAAGTTAAGAAAACGAAGGAAAAACAACAAGAATTCAAATCCCGATTGGGCAGATTCCTGATAGATGAAGGCTCTCACTGAAAATTTCGGATGCAGAGCGGGTCCGAGCTGACTCCAGCATACCCCGTTGGTAGACACTTTGGACTAGTTTCTTCCTATAAAGGAAAGTCGACAACACAATAACGAAAGAGAAAGCAAGTGGATAGAAGGGATAGTCTGTTGGATTTCACAGTGGTCCGCACCAGACACTCTTGACTGCTGGAGCAGAAATGTTTTCTGTTTACTTTCCTTCTACCTCAAGAGGAGGGCGAGAGATAGACTTCATACGCACTGTTCATTAGGTAGGTAGTGTTTTGCCCACACTAGCAGACAAGGGAGAAGAATCATTCTCTGAGAGTTCTCAGGTGAGTTCACAGATCTTTGTTCTTATGAGGGTTGCAAATGCTCTAATCAGCCTTAAGGGCAGCAGTGCAATAGCTCATCATATTCTTTATGAAAAGAACAGCTGTGGATAGGTGGGAGGGGATGAAGATAATACGTGGTCACTTGTGTGAAACTGAAATTGTTGAGAATATTTCCAATTATCTTGATATGGTTAAACTTTTTTTTTTTTTTATCCAGGGGGTGATGAAATATCCAGGAAAATAGGTGGTTGAACAGAACACAGAAGCAATCTCAGCTCAAGCCTGACATACCGATGACATCCTATCCTCTCTGGTGCTAGCAGGTCAGGGCACCCCCAAATAGCTGGAACCTCCTGATAACAAAGCATTACAGAAGACCAGTCATGAGACCCTGCTTCCCACCTTGAGATCTCCAATGGTCCTTCCTATTTTCTGTCCTGCCATTTTATTTGAATGTTCCAATCCCTACATGCTCCAATTTAAATATATTACCCCCAAACTACATATAGGGCCTTTTTGAGATTCCCTCAGTGAGCCAGTAAAGCTTACTGCTCCACATGCATACATCTTTACTCATTAAAAGAGTTTGTACCTGCTTCCTGCCATTTTTGCCTCAATTTACATTTGGTATCTCTTTTTTATAGGATGTCATGATGAAGGGCATCATGCCAACTCTAAAACAGTTTTCTTTACTACTTCCTTTATATTTTTCTTCTAAAACGATCTGTGAGGCAACATTAAAATCCTGCAGTTTCACAGAGACAATTCTAGTGCATTCTGGAGAAGCATCTCTCATTTCTGTGGTGATTCTGGTACACCACTAATAAAATAAAAAAAATTTAAAAATAACATTTGTATCATTTTTATCTGACCTTTTTATCTCCTAGTTTTTGTTTTATAAAGTTTTGTACCTTTTAGGTGCCACCTTTTTCTTACAAAACAGTTTGTTGATAAGTCTGTATTGCTCAGAGTTCCAAGAGAAAAAGTTACTCTCACTTTGAGTTCTGAGGCAGTTGTTAATTTTAAATGTGACAAGCTGTAGTAGACTGGAAAGAAATATATTCCAGAACAGGTTTATTATTATAGAACCAGTGAAATTTGTTTATAGAAAGAGGGTAAATCTTGTCCATTAAACATACACTGAAAATGAGGTCTTTTGCAGAGAGAATTGAGAGAGGGAAAGAAAAAAAAGAAAGGAAGAAACAAAGAATGTCAGAAGTATTATCAGCAAAACTATAATCTAGAAATAATGCATACTAACTGTAGTTATTTCTGAGGAGCAAGTCCAGCTGATCAGAGGAATAGTTTAGAAGAAAATCAGAGTAGTCACCTAATAGTGAAATAGAGTAAAACAAAGTTCCTGATCCATTGGTAAAGGTAGTAATCAATCAAGTATATTTTCCCTTATAAAAAGAAGGCTTAAGAAATGTGCTTTCTCAGACTGTAACAACAGATGGTCAGGGAATGGCTCCTCAAGGACAAGATAAATCAGGTATAGGAGAAGATATACAAAAAATGTCCATTCTCCCAAGTAGACGGTACAAGTCCAATACGACTTGATTTCCCTGGTCATCCTGCTCCAGGCCACATTGCAGTTGTTTTAAACTTAAAGCCATATATCCTTCATTAGCTTTGTATGAGCTCATTTTACCTTTTCACCTCTTCCATGTATGTAAACCTATAAAAACTGTCTGTAACTTTGCCTCGGCACAGCTTCCACTAGGAAGGCTGCCCTGGCCAGTTAGGTACAAATATTGGTTCCATTAATTGAACTTCTGTGTGTTTGGACTCGCTTATTGAAGTAAACTACTTCAATAAATCAATTTGTTTGGGAAAAATATTATGCCCAGTGAGGTATTTGTTAGTCAAGCATAGCGTGCATCAATTCATTTTATCTGTAGAAACATCTGTTTAACACAGAAGCTACATTCATTAAGAAGCTTTAAATGTTCATCTACTTCCAAGGTTATTATGAGGATCAGATGAGACAATAACTTATTAAAACATCTTCTCTCTCATTTTATCCTCACAACAAATGTGAAAGCTGAGTATGCTTCTTTCCACATTTTTATAACTGAGGAAACTGAGATAAACTGAGATTTAAGTGACTTGTACAAGGTCACACAGCTAGTAACTGTAGGGGGTTGGATTTGAACTCATACCTAGTGAAGTGTTTGTTAGCTAAGCATAGCATGGTTCTTTTCATTTTTTTCATTAGAAGCATCTGGTCAAGACAGAAGCTATATTCATTAAGAATCTTTTTATAGACAATATCCTGGTCAGAAAGGGACACTGCAACTTAAAGTTCCAGAGTTATATTACTTCAAGAATATGAGTTTTATCAATAAAGTGTCTCTTGATAGGTTTTTATAAGAAACTCTCCTCTACAGATACTATGATTCAGATTTATGTTTGAATTCTGATGTATTTATTATGCCCTGAATTTGCTTAAATATAGTGCAATTAATGATGCTATTATTATTTCCTTTGTTTGATTGTTAAGTGAATGGTTATGATTAAGATCCTAAAGTGTCCTTATTGTAAGTGTATGGTAAGGCTAAAGCAATAAGTAAAATGAGCCTATTTCCTCATAATAGAGTTAACTCTGGGAGGGAGGATGCATATTTTAAAATGTCTTATAAGAGGTTTGGGACTCATTGAGATGGAAAGTAAAGATTACAAAGGGAGAATGATTGTAAGATGCCTTTATGTGGAGAATCAACCTGTTAGAGGAAATAGGAGATGATGGGAACAACAGTAGCAAAGGAGTTAGGCTTGGTGAGGACAACCTCCTGAGAGAAAGTAAAAAAGGAGGAGATAATGGAAGATAATCTCAAGGACTTTGAGGTGTCAAGTGAGTAAGAATAAAAAGGAACAAATGAGCTCTGTTTTCTCAAAGTAAATGATAAGAATGAGAGGAAAAGGGATCCTGTGGATCCTTGAAAAGAACAGAAAAGGTTTTGAACTACTGAAAGGAATAAAATCAAGAGTTAGTTATAGAAGAATTCAGGCATTGCCCTTTGACAATGAAAATCCAGTTAATATTAGATGCCCTAAAGCTACAGTGAACCCAAATCGGTTGATTGTGTAACTTAAATATGAGTAGCAATGGTGAAGTAAGATGGTCTAGGTAGCCTTGCTTTGGGTTTGGCAAGTCATGCGTGGTGATACTACAAGGTGAAGGGGCTCAAAAGGGGATGGTTAATCAAAATTAAACTGATTTACAATAGGTCAAGAGTA
Organism: Monodelphis domestica; assembly: GCF_027887165.1. Taxonomy (NCBI): domain Eukaryota; kingdom Metazoa; phylum Chordata; class Mammalia; order Didelphimorphia; family Didelphidae; genus Monodelphis; species Monodelphis domestica. The sequence continues at coordinate 241,485,978 of NC_077233.1, read as the reverse complement.
GGAAAGGGGAGGACAGCTGAGTTACCCAGTGGATAGAGTAGAGAATCTCAACTCTCTGACATAGAACCTGGTCCCAGACATTTAATATTTGTGTGAAGCTGCATAAGACCTTGAACCTTGTTTGCCTCTGTTTCCTCATATGTAAAAGGAGCTGGAGAAGGTAATGGCAAAGATTTCAGTATTTTTACCACTCCCCCCAAAATATTCCAACTCAAAAGGGGATCATGAAGAGTCAGACAGGAATGAAAATGACAGAGCAAAAACAATAGAAAAGGTGAGAAAATTAGGATTAACTAATTAACAGATTAACAGATTATGAGGACACTAAGGGATGGAAGGGCTAGAAATAATACTGATGACAAAAAAAAGCCTGAAGGGAAAGTATGGAAGGAAAATAGAAGATTCCCTAAAGAAACGAGAAATTTCTGAATTTTTGGTTTAAGAAATGGAACCTGAAAAAGAATGCTATCCACCTTTAGAGGAAGAACTGTTGGAGTAGAAATGCAAACAAAAACATGATTTATCACTTGCTCATTTGGGTATATGATATGGGGTTTGGCTTTATAAGATTATTCATTTACAAAAATGAATAATATGGAAATTTGTTTTGTGTGATAATACATGTACAACTCAGATTAAATTGCTTATCAACTCCTGGATGGGGGAAGGAAGATGGGAGGGAGATAACATGAAACATATCCTTTTGGAAAAATTATGTGTAAATTTGTTATTAAAAATAAAGTAAATATAAACCAAAAACTAAAAAAATAGAAATGGAACCTATGCATGAAGATGAACTCAAGGGTTTGTGATATGTGTTTGAGGTGGGAAGAAGATAAAAATATTTTATAAAATTTCATAAAGAAATACAAGTGGGTTCTGAGCAGGGATGTTAGGATGCTTCATAATGGATGTGAAGCACTTTACAAATCTGTGTTTATTTGAATGCTAATTATTAACCTAAAGTCACCAGCCCTGCAGTCTGGTGATGATTTCCTTTTCTGAGTCTTCTACTGCAGTCAGGCTGAACTCCAGCAATCCTTACAGAACAACAGAGTATTCTAGTTGAACATTTGTTTAACAACTGTACTTTCTAGGCAAAAAATAAGTATTCACACACATACCCCCACACACACACTTTTAAGATTAATCTGCACTATTAACCATGTGCTTAAGTCTAGCCAATGAGCAAAACAATAAACCAAGCCCTGCTTGGTATTGATTGAGGTGTAAATGCTCATCCTGAACATTTTACAGAGGGCTTTCAGTACTTCCCCAGGAATGAGCCACAAGAGATGGGATCAAGCCTTTTCTGAGTTAATTCAGTCATAGAATAATGGGATACTAGGTCTAGAACAGAGAGGCCATCTAGTCGAATCTCTTCATTCTTTAGATGGAAAACTGAAATCCTGAGGTCAAGTAACTTGTCCATGTCCACAAACATGGTAAATGCAGAAGCAGGATTTAAATTCGGATGCCCTGACTCCAAAGAACTTGGTCATGCTGAAATTCCCTGGACCATCTGGTTTATCAGATCTAAGGAAGAAGTAGGTTATATCTGGTGCCAAAGGGGCTTTCATGATGAGGTTCTACAGAAGGGAATCTGTAATCTGAGACTTCAGTGCTTGCAAAGGTTCTGGAAGGAAGGACCCTGTGGTAGAGGCTCTGGTCCTGGAGGTAAGGAGCCTGGAAATGAGAGACATGAAGTGAGGCTTTTTGTTCTGGGCTAGATCAAGTCTGTCAATAGAAGCTGGGTTAAGTCCATCAACAAGGAAACTATATTAGTTATGTGGTATAAAGAAGTCGGTTGTATTTTAGTGAATCAGGTCAAAAAAAAAAAGAATTCATCAGCTCCAGTTTGTCAGTGGGGGGAGTCTAGGAAGGCATATCTCAGCTCTCTTGATGATGACTCACACAGTAGAGCTCCAGTTCATGATGGACTAAAGGCTCTTATTTCTCTCATGTTCTTTTCTTGGATCCCTTTGGATATTTGTTCCTTTTTGTCATACCTTTCTCTAAAATAGAGACAATCCAACCCCTTTTTTAAAAGTTTTCTCTGCTTTTTCTGCCTGAAATTCTTTTCTTTATCAACTCAGGTGTTCATCTATTTCTAGATGCAGTCTTCAGCCCTTTAACTGTATCTAGGCAACTTGTTGATCTGATAATTTTTCTAGCTGAAAATAGCTGTCATGTGTATAGCTAAATTTACTTCTATATGGCTACATGAAAGGTTATAAGGAATTTTACAAATATTATGTCATCTCTTCCTCACAACGACCTTGTGAATTGGAGGTTATTCATATCCTCATTTTATCAGTGAGGAAACTAAAGCAGACAGAGGTTAAATGACTTGCCCAGGGTCACACAATGGGTAAGTATCTGAGACTAGATTTAAACTCAGATCTTCTTGACTTGTATCCATTACTCATCAATTGCTGTTTTGGCAGATTACAAAAAGCAAAACAAACACAATGATATCATTAGATTGCCTCCCTGATATTTCTGCTTGTTTCAATTTTATTTAATCAGACTTAAACATTGTTTCTATCTCTTATTTGTTCTAAGCTACTTTAGGAAGTTCTATACTAGTTTTAATATCTAAGGTGATTTAGGTCCTTTTATTATGCAATGGGATTTATTATTGGTATACTTAGAGAACATTTATTTTAATTTGTTATTAAATTAACATTTAATAACAGATTAATCTGTGACTGATCATTTGTGGTTAGAGATGACACAAATTCCAGCCCCTGTAAATCATCTAAGCTTTACAGAAAGAAATGTATATAAGGGAAAAGAAAGACATAAACATTTGGAATAGAATAATGAATTTTCTGGGTAAAATATGAAGTCAAAATCTTTAAAAAAATTACTGATATTTATTCCTTAGTTCTCATATCACTATTTCCTCTGAACTTTCCCTCTCAACTCCAACATAATTACTGTGTAGAGTAAGGAAAAATATAAATCAGTGAAATATTTATTTTTTTGCTTGTGCCCTTTATATCTCTATAGTTAGCTTTGCTTAGGAACATAAAAATGAATTATAACTTGGTTTTCTCATAAAACTATCATTCTTGATATAGTAAAGGCTGGATTTGGAGTCAGAGGGCCTGGTTTTAAGTCACTTAAGCTCTACAAACCTCAGTTTACTCATCTGGAAAAGTAAAGGGAAGCTCCTTAGATTTCTAAATTTCCTTCAAGCTCTAGATTCTTTGAAATTTATAAAATAGCTTTTCAGAAAAATAATGCAGTTCTAATAAAATTTATCTTTTAGCATTGTAATTCATTGGATCCTAGACCAAAAGTTGGAAAGAATATCAGAGGTGATTTTATCCAACTACCTCATTTATAGTTAAGGAAAATGAAGACCAGATAGATTAGGAGATTTGCCCAAGGTCACACAGTCTATCATTGTCAGAAGCAGAATTTTTTGTTACAAAAATAATTAATAGTTAGCAACAAGGATTGTAGTACCATGCTAATTATGCAAAAGTCAGGCTTTCCATTAGATCAAATTGCTTCAAATACCAAACTTTAGAGACTCTTCTTTTAGTATTCCCCAAGTCATGAGAAATGGGCAATCACTTGAGAAAAGGGGAAGATATTGTCTCAGTGAGAACCACTTTCCAGGTATTTAGAAAGCAACTCATTCATTCCATTTCATAAGTAAAGAAGGCAGTTGTCTCTCAACATCGCATCTTGCTAAAGGAAAAGCCAAAATTCTTTTGCAAAAAAATCTTGCCTTAATTATGCTCTTATCTGGCATTTATAAGACAGATGATCAAGACCAAGTGAAGAAGCTACTAGAATTAATTGAAATAATTATCATCATAAAGTAACATTGGCAAAGATCTACTCTGATACATCATCATGGTATAGAGTGACCTTTGAATTCTGTAAAGCTATGCAAGTAGATTTAAGCTTTAGATAGTTTTACTATGCTGTAAAGGTATAGTTCAGAGAATTAGACAATGTCTGATTTTCAAGGACCACTTTAAGTTCAATTATCAATACTAAGCTGGTCATCTGGTGATGAATTTCTTGACTATGGCATTCCATTAAACAAAGAAATTTGAATTCCAATCTTGTGTGCTGTGCCCCCTTTTTCCTTGACAATAATAAAAAAAATGACAGAAAAGGGAACAGAGTGATATGAATCATACAGTTTTAGAACCATTTATAAACATTAACTTATTATTTGGTAATGTGTGACATTACTGTCCAATAGCCATTGATGGAACCTACTTTGAGGCAAACTAAATCATATCTACCTAAATATTTTTGGAATAACTGGAACAAGAGGACAAAAGCAAATTGTAGCTAACTGGAAGAAAGGCTCACAGTTTCTCCATAGAGAGTCCAATAAAGCAGTTAGCAGAGCTGATTGCTTTTTAAGACATTTAATCATCTCATATGTATTTGTAGGATCACCATTGTTTGGGATGGAAAAATCAGGGTTCCTCAATATTTAGAGGTATCCCTTAGCACCCAAATAAAAAAACTTGAGAGGCTACTGAAGTGCCCAGTTATGATCCCAAGTATGAAACCAGACCAATAATGTAATACACAAGAAGGAATTTATTATATAAACTGCAGTTTGGGCACAGCCCTAAAATGGCTGGCCCCAAGTCTGGGGCTTGCAGGCTTTTTATACACTTTTGTGGTAGAGTGAGTGCAGGGAATTCCTGAGGTGGAGGGAGTGAACAGGAACTCCTGGGGCTGGGGTCCTTATCAGTTCCTAGCATATGTCAGGAGGGGGAGGGACAGGGACTCATGGGGTTAGGGGTCAGTGAGGGGAAAGAAGGGGTTTGGGAGCTGGCTCTTCACTGTCTTGAATGCAAAACAGATAAGGTTTTATTTGCTGTTGCACAGGAGCTAAACACTCAAGAGAATGCCTCCAGACAAAGAGGAAAAACCTCCAATTTATAGGAAAGTACAATTTCTAGTTCAAATGATGTTCAAAAGTTGGGGATCTGATGTGTTTTTACAAAGTATACAAGTGAGATCAAATTATGAAGCTTTTGGTGCTGGGACAGTGGGGCACCAGGGGGAAGAAGTTGCTAAAATAGGTCTTAGAATTTCTTTGACCAGAGACCCTCCTTTTTTTCTCAGTCTTTATCACCAGCATCTTTTAGACAAGCATCTTTAGAATGCAAATTGGAGCAGCTGGAGGTTACTTGTGAAAGAAACTGGGGGAACGACCTATAAAAAAAGGCAAAAGGTTCTGGTTCATATTCCTAAATCACTAAACTACAAGTTTTAAACATTTTTAAAATACAAAGTTAAAGGGCACATCCTAAAACACTTTGTATAGAAAAGACACAGGTTGTTTCTGTTTCACTCAGGCCAAAGGGATTGAATTTTTTTGTGTTAAGAATGGGGATGGTACAATCCTGTCCATCAGGGGGTTTCTGTGTCTGAGGGGCTAATTTTTACTAACCTCTACTGAGGAGCTAGGGGTATTGATTTTGGAGTTATTAATATTGCAAGCTAACTATTCTCTTGAGAATAACACATTATTTCCTCACTCCACACAATACAAAAATAATTGTAGCTCATACACCAATATCAATTACAAAGGATGGAAAGAAAATCAATGAAAAACTACATATGACTAAATTAAATCAAAGCAATATTTGATATTCCATTCAAACATAGGGAAAGGTGAGGTTAGCTCAAACTATGTTCAAAAATGAGGTTGAACATTAAAGGAATAAAAGACAAAATGTTTTTAGTCTACACAGAAATCTCACCCCTATATATCATGAAAAATTCCAACAAAGAGGTATTCAACATTATAACTTCTGTATAAAGTTCTGAAAATTAATGTGACTTTAACGAAAAATAAACGGTATGTTACTGATATGGGAGGCATTTCCGTAATAGTTTTGCAGTCCGAGTATTCTTTTGTTAGAACAAAGATCAACATATAAAAATATAAAAATCAAACAAAGAGAATGAACAAAAGACATATAGTGCAAATTAAATATTTTTCAACTTTACTTATTTAAAAAGAAATCATCAATGCCAAAAAGGTAAATGGATAGAGGAAAGGACATTGATACAAATTAGAACAATTTTGTCCAGAAGTTAAAGTACTATAGATCAATTTATAAAATCTTACAAAGAATAGTGATGGATCATGTCATAGAACAATGAGAAGCAGTTGAAAGAAAAAAAAACAGACTGACAAAAGTTTGGTGACAGAACCAATAAAACAAAATCATCTTGGTGGCATTTAAAAATGCTAGCATTCTTAGTGTAATAACAAATAATAATGGTGACAACAGAATCTTAACCTTATTCTTGACCACATTTTAGAGGCATTTAGCATTTATTTACAACATATAACACTTGCTCTTGCACTAAGACAAGATTATATTTTTCATATAGAGAAATGGTTCTTTCATTCCTAAATCTATTCATTTTTTTAAACATTATTTTATTTTGTCATTTCCAAGTATTATTCATTGGAAACAAAAATAATTTTCTTTTCCTCCCCCCCCCACCTCTCCCATAGCCTACGCATGATCCCACTGGGTATCACATGTGTTCTTGACTCGAACCCATTTCTGTGTTGTTGGTATTTGCACTAGAGTGTTCATTTAGAGTCTCTCCTCAGTCATATCCCCTCAACCCCTGTAGTCAAACAGTTGCTTTTCTTAGGTGTTTTTACTCTCACAGTTTGTCCTCTGCTTGTGGATAGTGTTTTTTAGATCCCTGCAGATTGTTCAGGGACATTGCATTTTCCCAAATGGAGAAGTCCATTACCTTCAATTATACCACAGTGTATTAGTCTCTGTGTATAATGATTTCCTGGTTCTGCTCCTTTCACTCTGAATCACTTCCTGGAGGTTGTTCCAGTCTCCATGGAATTCCTCCACTTTATTATTCCTTTTAGCACAATAGTATTCCATCACCAACATATACTACAATTTGTTCAGCCATTCTCCAATTGAAGGGCATCCCCTCATTTTCCGATTTTTGGCCACCACAAAGAGAGCATGCTATGAATATTCTTGTACAAGTTTTTTTTTTCCTTATTATCCCTTTGGGGTACAAACCCAGCAATGCTCTGGCTGGATCAAAGGACAGACAGTCTTTTATCGCCCTTTGGGCATAGTTCCAAATTGCCCTCCAGAATGGTTGGATCAATTCACAACTCCACCAGCAATGAATTAGTGTCCCAACTTTGCCGCATCCCATCCAGCATTCATTACTTTCCATAGCTGTCATGTTAGCCCATCTGCTAGGTGTGAGGTGATACCTCAGAGTTGTTTTGATTTGCATCTCTCTGATTATAAGAGATGTAGAACACTTTTTCATGTGCTTATTAATAGTTTTGATTTCTTTGGCTGAGAACTGCCTATTCATGTCCCTTACCCATTTATCAATTGGAGAATGGCTTGATTTTTTGTACAATTGATTAAGCTCTTTGTAAATTTGAGTAATTAAACCTTTGTCAGAGGTTTTTATGAAGATTGTTTTCCAATTTGTTGCTTTCCTTCTGATTTTAGTTACATTGGTTTTGTTTGTACAAAAAACTTTTTAATTTGATGTATTCCAAATTATTTATTTTGCATTTTGTGACTCTTTCTAAGTCTTGCTTGGTTTTAAAATCTTTCCCTTCCCAAAGGTCTGACATGTATACTATTCTGTGTTCACCTAATTTTCTTATAGTTTCCTTCTTTATGTTCAAGTCATTCACCCATTTTGAATTTATCTTGGTGTAGGATGTGAGGTGTTGATCTAAACTTAATCTCTCCCACAGTGTCCTCCAATTTTCCCAGCAGTTTTTATCAAATAGTGTATTTTTATCCCAAAAGCTGGGTTCTCTGGGTTTGTCGTATACTGTCCTGCTGAGGTCACTTACCCCAAGTCTATTCCACTGATCCTCCATTCTGTCTCGTAGCCAGTACCAAATTGTTTTGATGACTGCTGCTTTATAATATAGTCTGAGATCTGGGACTGCAAGGCCCCCTTCCTTTGTATTTTTTTTTCATTGTTTCCCTGGATATCCTTGATCTTTTGTTCTTCCAAATGAACTTTGTTATGATTTTTTCTATATCAGTAAAAAAATTTTTTTTGGAAGTTGCATGGGTATGGCACTAAATCGATAAATGAGTTTGGGTAGGATGGTCATTTTTATTATATTGGCTCGTCCTACCCATAAGCAGTTAATATTCTTCCAATTGTTCAAGTCTAGTTTTAGTTGTGTGGAGATTGTTTTGTAGTTATGTTCAAATGGTTTTTGTATTTGTCTCAGGAGATAGATTCCTAAGTATTTTATTTTGTCTAAGGTGATTTTGAATGGGATTTCTCTTTCTAGTTTTTGCTGCTGAGCTGTGTTGGAAATATATAGAAATGCTGATGACTTATGTGGGTTTATTTTGTATCCTGCCACTTTGCTAAAGTTGTTGATTATTTCAATTAGCTTTTTGGTTGAATCTCTAGGATTCTTTAAGTAGACCATCATGTCATCTGCAAAGAGTGATAACTTGGTCTCCTCCTTGCCTATTTTAATGCCTTCAATTTCTTTTTCTTCTCTAATTGCTACTGCTAGTGTTTCTAGTACAATGTCAAGTAATAGAGGTGATAATGAACATCCTTGTTTCACTCCTGATCTTATTGGGAATGCATCTAGTTTATCCCCATTGCAGATGATGTTGGCTGATGATTTTAGATATATACTGTTTATTATTTTTAGGAACGACCTTCTATTCCTATGCTTTCTAGTGTTTTTAATAGGAATGGATGTTGTATTTTATCAAAGGCTTTTTCTGCATCTATTGAAATAATCATGTTATTTTTGTTGGTTTGCTTGTTGATGTGGTCAATTATGTGGATGGTTTTCCTAATACTTAACCAGCCCTGCATCCCTGGTATAAATCCTACTTGATCATGGTGAATGATTCTTCTGATCACTTGCTGGAGTCTTTTTTGCTAGTATCCTATTTAAGATTTTTGCATCTATATTCATTAGGGAGATTCATCTATAATTTTATTTCTCTCTTTTTGGCCTGCCTGGCTTTGGGATCAGGACCATATTTGTGTCATAAAAGGAATTTGATAGAACTCCCTCTTTGCTTATTATGTCAAATAGTTTGTATAGTATTGGGGTTAGCTGTTCTCTGAATGTTTGATAGAATTCACTGGTGAATCCATCAGGCCCATGGGATTTTTTCTTAGGAAGTTCTTTGATGACCTGTTGGATTTCTTTTTCTGATATGGGATTATTTAAGAAATCTATTTCTTCTTCTGTTAGTATAGGCAATTTATATTTTTGTAAATATCCATCCATATCATCCTAGGTTGGTATATTTATTACCATATAGTTGGGCAAAGTAGTTATTACCTCTTCATTGGTGGTGACGTCCCCCTTTTCATCCTTGATGCTGTTAATTTGCCTTTCCTCTTTCCTTTTTTTAAATTAGGTTGACCAGTACTTTGTTTATTTTGTCTGTTTTTTCAAAGTACCAGCTTCTAGTCTTGTTTATTAGTGCAATAGTTCTATCACTTTCTATTTTATTAATTTCTCCCTTAATTTTTAGGATCTCTAGATTGGTTTTCTTCTGGGGGTTTTTAATTTGTTTGTTCTCAAGTTTTTTGATTTGCATTTCCAATTCCTTGATCTCTGCCCTCCTTAATTTGTTAATATATGCACTCATGGATATGAATTTTCCTCTAAGTACTGCTTTGGCTGCATCCCATAAGGTTTGAAAGGATGTCTCACTATTGTCATTTTCCTCAAAGAAATTATTAATTGTTTCTATGATTTCTTCTTTAACTAAATAGTTTTGGAGTATCATATTATTTAATTTCTAATTAATTTTTGATTTGGGTCTCCATGTAACCGTGCTGATCAATATTTTTATTTCTTTATGATCTGAAGAGGTTGCATTTATTATTTCTGCTTTTCTGAATTTGAGTGCCATGTTTCTGTGATGTACTGTATGATCCAATTTTGTGAATATGCCATGTGGTGCTGAAAAGAAGGTGTATTCCTTTTTGTCCCTATTTATTTTTCTCCATATGTCTATTAACTCTAATTTTTCTAAGATTTCATTCTCCTCTTTTACCTCTTTCTTATTTATTTTTTTGGTTTGATTTATCTAAATTTGATAGTGGTTGGTTCAAGTCTCCCACTAATATGGTTTTACTGTCTATTTCCTCCTTTAATTCTCCTAGTTTCTCCATTAGAAATTTGGATGCTATTCCATTTGGTGCATACATGTTGATTAGTGATATTTCCTCATTGTCTATATTCCCTTTTAACAGAATATATTTACCTTCCCTGTTCCTTTTGATCAGGTCTATTTGTGCTTTGGCTTTGTCAGTAATCATAATTGCAACTCCTGCCTTCTTTCTATCAGTTGAGGCCCAAAAATTCTTACTCCATCCTTTAATTCTAACCTTGTGAGTATCAACCCGCCTCATATGTGTTTCTTGAAGACAACATATGGTAGGGTTTTGGGTTCTAATCCAATCTGCTATTTGTCTACGTTTTATGGGTGAGTTCATCCCATTCACGTTCAAAGTTATGATTGTCATTTGTGGATTCACTGGCATTTTGATATCTTCTCCTAGTTCTGATGTTTCTTCTTTAGCTATCTCCTTTTGAACCAGTGATTTACTTTAGGTCAGTCCCCCTAGTCCCCTCCCTTGAGATGCTTCCCTTTCTAGCCCCTCCCTTTTTATACTCCCTCCCTCTCCCTCTCCTTAATTTCCTTTTCTTTCTTACCCTGTTGGATAAGATAGAATTCAGGATCCCACTGGATCTAGATGTTCTTCTCTCTCAGAGTAAGGTTTAAGCAATACCACTTCATGCTCTCTTCCTCTCCTTCTCATATAAGAGATCTTCCCCTCCACTTCCCATGTGTGTATCTTTGTATGGGAAAGGTTATTCTATTTAGTCCCACCCATATTTCTTGAAGTAAATCTTAGTATTGTCAATGCTCCCCCTCTCCCTTTTCCTTTCTTCCCCCCCCCATTTCACCAAATCTTCTTGATGCCCCAATATTTCCATTTGCATGATTCTTCTAACTACTTTAATGATGCATACTATTTTTGAGAATTACACAATACATTTCCCCACATATTAATATATATAATTTGATGTAAATGTAGTCCTTATAGAAGAGAGTTTGATTTAAAGAAAAAGATAAGATTTATCTCCTTTTCCCTTTCTTTCATATTTACATTTTCATGTTTCTCTTGCTTTCTGTGCTTGGATATCAAATTTTCCACAAAGTTCTGTTCTTTTCTTAGCAAAAGCTTAGAAATCTATTTTGTTGAATGCCCATACTTTCCCCTGGAAGTATATATTCAGTTTTGATGGGTAGTTGATTCTTGGTTGGAGACCCAGCTCTCTTGCCTTTCTAAATATCATGTTCCATGCTTTGCGGTCTCTTAGTGTGTTCGCCACCAAGTCATGTGTGATCCTTATGGGAGCCCCCCTATATCTGAAGCTCCTCTTCTTGGCTTTTTGTAGAATTTTCTCCTTTACTTGGAAGCTCTTGAATTTGGCGATTACATTCCTGGGGATTGTCTTTTGGGGATTTAATATAGAGGGTGTTCTATGAACCCTTTCTATTTCTATTTTGCCTCCTTGCTCCAGAACATGTGGGCAATTTTCTTCTAGAATCTCCTGTAGTATAGCATTAAGGTTTTTGTTTATCTCTGTTTTTTCAGGCAGACCAATAATTCTCACGTTGTCTCTTCTTTCTCTTTTTTCTGGGTCTCTGACTTTTTCAGTGAGATATTTTGTGTTTTCTTCTAATTCATTAATTTTTTGGCTTTGCTTTATTAATTCTTGCTGTTTTCCATGCTCACTGTCTTCCAGTTGCTTAATTATGGTCATTAGGGACTGGTTTTGCTTTTCAGCTTTGTCTGCCCTTCTATTAGATGCTTCCAGCTCTTTCCCCAATTGTGAAGTCTTGTCTATCAGACTGCTGATCTCTTTCTCCCATTTTTCTTTCCAGAAGGTTTCCATCTTTTGGGTAAGCTCCAATTTGAGTTCTTCCAGAGCTTGTGGATAATTTCCATTTTGGGAAGCATGTTTTGATTTTGTTTGGGTTTCATCCTCTTTCTCTTCTTTTCCTTGGGTACTCCTGCCATAAAAGTTTTTAATAGTTACCTTTTTCCCTTTCTTCTTGCAGGCTTGATTTTGGGCCATGTGAGCCATCCCTTTTGTGGTTTTATTCCCCTTTCCTTTTTGGTCTGGTGTCTGTGTGATATTGGCAGGTTTTCTGTGAATTTATGTTGTCTCAGACTAGTTCTTCCCAGCCTTTGAGGTTTCTTGGAGTGAAGGCCCCTGTGCTCAGCATGACCGCACCTTTGCTCAGCGCAACCTCTCAGCGCAGCTGCCCCTTTGCTCAGCGCAACCGCTCCTCTGTTCAGCGTGGCCACCCCTTTGCTCAGCACAGGATTCTCCTGTGAAACTGCCCTGAGAGTTCTTTTCCTTGCAGTCTTTATATCCTAAGGACCCTAGTGTGCCCCCCCAGACAGAAACACTCCTCTCTCACTAGCTGTCCTGGTGAGAGCTCTGATACCATACTCTGGTTTGGTGGGGGGAGGGGTTTTTGTGCAAGCTTTTCCTCCTCCTTATAGTGTGGAAATGTTCAAGCCCCACGTACCTTCGTTTCTGTGGGGTACTGGAGAGTCCCTCTGTTCTTCCAAAGGTGATTTTTATGCTCTTTTGAGGTAGTCTATTTCGTTCGGTGCTGGGGAGAGGAAGTGATTCGTGTTTAAATTGCAGCCATGTTAACCCGGAAGCCTATTCATGTTTTTAACCTAAAGAAAAGTTGTTTGTCAAAACTGTTTTCTGAAACCATTGGTATAATCATCTGTCATATTTCTAGGTTTCCTAATATAAAGAAATTCTGCATTTCTGTTACAAATCCAACCTGTTAATGGCACACTATCATTTTAATAAGCTGCTGTTGCCATTTTGGTTATATTTCATTTAATATTTTTAATCTATTCATTAGGTTTATTTCCTTTTGTTTCTTTTCTTCATCTTTCCCTGGACCATAGTTGTCTGATAGAAGGAATTATTTAAGATTCCTTCTTTCTCAATATTTGCAAACAATTTATTCAGTAGTATAATTAATGAAATTCATTTGTCAATCATCTAGCCCTAGGACTTTTTGGTCCTTTGGAAGTTTTTTATGATTTCTTCAATGTTAAAATGCCTTTTTTTGTTCATATATACTTGTCCTTTATTTTCTTTGTTATGAATTTTCCTTTCATCCTTTTGCATATTAGAAATTTAGTAATTCTATTAAAATTTTATTTTATAATTCTTTTGAAAACAAGAGAGCTCCTAATTTTATTTTCTACTTTTATTTTTGTTCCTTTTATTGCCTTTAATTTTAGGAATGTCTCTTTTTGTGTATTTTTTTTACTTTATTTGTTGCTTTCTTGTTTCCTTTTTTTTTAATATCATGTAGTCAGTTAATTGAACTGTTTTTTCTCATTTTTATGGATGGCAATATTTAGAGAATTAGATTCTCCCCTACGGACATTTTTATCTCTATATAATTGATTAAAAGACATAATTATTGAATTTGAAAAGTAGTGAGATCAGAGTAATGGGAATGTCCCAAGAATGAAGACTTTGACTCTATCCATGGTGGGAAGTATAGCTCTCTCCTTGGTGGGTCCTATAGTGAGCTCTGATCAGGGAGATGGAATGGCCTCATGACTTAGAGGAAGCCTACTTATATGGGTTTCTTGAGGTTTAAATTCCTCCTCAATTTTGAGGGATGACATTTGCCTGCCCTTTGGGAAAGGTTGGGAGAAGTTATACACAAAATCCCAGAATCAAGAAATGCAAATATTAGGTGAGGGTCAGGTACTAAACACAGATGTGTTTGGGGGTGCTACACCCTTATAAAGGTTACTTTCTGACATCTTGTATTGCTCAGGCACATGCTTGTGGTTACAGGTTTCCCCATAATTGCTGGACTAGAAACTAAGCCTGCATTGGCTTTTGGCTATTTCCTGTTATTGCCTGTGTTTCTTGTTATTCCCTTGGCATCTTCCCACCCCCACCCTCATCACAGTGAATATAAGAGCTTATTTTTCATATTTGCATAATATAAGATAGAAAAAAATTGTCATCAGAGATGACCTTCAACAAAGGGGAACAGAATATATATGTTATATATATATACGTTAAAATTATATTACATGCCTTAAAAATAAAACAAAAGAGATTTATTTTGTCAAAGGTCTCTCTCTCTCATTATTAAAACTGTAAACTGAAAAACAAACTCAATAGGATTTATCTCTTCTCATGAGGGGAAGCAAAACTGAGAGTTGTTATGCCAAGACCCTTGTGAGTCCAAAGTCCCTCTTTCCCAGGAAAGGAAGAACACCTGAGAGGTACAATATCTATAAAATCAAGAATGATCTTTAATAAGCAGGTACAGCATGCATTTGAAGCTTCTAGCCTTTTCCTAAACAGCAGGGAACAAAATATGTATTTTTATAAAAAGAGAAGAGGAAAAAGAGACTAGAAAAGGCTGATCCAGGATGGGACTAACACATGCAATGGGTGGAGAATTTCAGGAACAAGGGACAATGGATTGGTAGATATAAGGGGAATAGAAGTTTCAGAAACAAGGGCAAAGACTCTTTGGTACTTATTTTTGGTACAGTAACTCCTTCTTTGGCCTAATCAGCAAGATAAACAAGGGCAAAACAACTGAATTCCAAGTTTTTAGCAATACAATTGCATATAGAGTTTAACCAGGTATCTGTCTGCAACAAGGCAATAACAGTTCAGCAGGAGGTTTCAGAAATATCTCCAAGGCTAACTTGATAGAATAGCTGAATAGAATGAGTCAGAAACTCCAATGTTAGTTTGCTGAGGAGAATATTTCATAAATCTCAAGGCTGGTTATCTCAGTGACAGGGAGACTGGTAGGCATTGCCCAGCTGGTTTCCATGGTTTCCTTAAGGCATTTCAACAGTTATTTCTGATCATTTCCCAAGGATATTAGTTTTTTTCTAGTCATTCTGTCCTAATTGATCCAGGCAGTCTCAGACATTTCTCCTAAATTATTTTGGTAGTGAGGCAACTCAAGCAGATCAAGATGATTAGTGTATTAATTTTCACATTCTTTCCTCTTGGTCAAAGGACTCCCAAGTCTCTCTGAAAATTATTTGGGTAAAATGTGTTGAAACATTATTTGATGAACAAACTTTTAGAGTAACAAAAGGTCAAGACAAACAGGTACCTAACATAAAGGTAGATGGCAAAAATTTCCACTAAAAGCTAAAGAAAAGCTTAAAACAAGGAGTGAAAAAGTATTTCAACACCCCCCCACACACACATGCATGCGCACACACACACACGCACACACAAGAGTCAACTAAAAAGGAAAATTTCCATTCTTCCAAAGCTGAAAAGAAGGTAACCTACTCCTTGAGAAAATTAACATTAGAAATAACAGTACCAGACTGATTAACATAAAAGCTGGACTTCTAACCAATGTAGGCAGAAACACTGCAATGGGCAGCTGTATGTGCATCCAAAACAAACTACAGTTTTGAAGAACCATTTCAGCGAGGGAATCTACTTCCTGTTATAGAGAATGGAGGGATTCAGATGCCTCATTAAGAATATAGCTACTTCTTATTCATAACTCAGTAGAATTGCTTGCCAATTCCAGGAGGAGGGAGGGAAAAAGAGAGGAAGAAAACATGAATCATGGAACCATGGAAAATTTTTTAAATTAAAATAAAAAATATATAGCAACTTGTTCTGATAGTTGACATAGATCACTTTCAAGAGAAATGATTCCAGTTCAAGGGATGACAGTCCTAAAGAAGTTCCACTACTCACAATTGTATGTGAAGGGTTCAAGGAAACCCCATCTTGCATGATGATAATGGGCCATGGGAGGATCAAGAAAGACAACACAGAAACATTGGGTAAAAGAGATATGAGACCACTAGTCCCATGCCAACCAATAATCTGCAATAAGTACTGGAAAATGGTGCTACCAAAGGCAAAAGTCATGAAGTTTAGTGACAAAGCAGCTAGAGGTTCCCTGCAAAAGGTAAGTTTGGTTATGTAAGTTAATATAAAAATTTGACCATAACGTGATGTCCAAACAACAGATCTAGCCACTTGATAACATAGTTGGCTGTATCCCACACTCCCTTGGGGCAAGTCCTTCTTCTCAGTAAATAGATTTATTGTTGTTGTTCCAAGATGAAATGTTAAAATAGTTCAGGGAGGTATTCTAATCTTGATTAGTTACAAAAGGTTTCAGGTATTTGTGTATCAAAAGTGGAATTCTTTATCTTATTTTCTGGAATAGAAGCACAAAGGGAACGATTATCAATAGGATAAGTTGACTTAAAATGTTTTACTCTGGTATAAGGATATTGTTTTGGAACTATTCTTCTCTTGACAGGAGCTGTTATATTAGCAAAGCTATAGAAACACAAAAAATTGTTCCAAATTGTTCTCCAGAATTGTTGGATCAGATCACAACTTCATCAACAGTGGATAAGTAAGTGTACCAATTTTCCCATATAATTATTAATATCCCAACTAGGAACTGGTTCAGAAAAACAACAGATTCTAAGAAGTAGTATAATTGCACCTTACAAATATCCAACAATGTCATAATTTTCCAATATTAGCAAAGTGTTGAAAGGGTTGCAAAAAAAAGTACAATGCAAGGAGTGCAGAAAAAAATGGTATAAGAAATTAACAAGAAAAATAAAATTGCCCTTGGTGATTTTAATACTAGAAGTATACAAATCCTATAAATAGAAATGTAAGTCTAAGGAATTTTTTCTAAAATGGGTTATGTATGGAAAACCCACACTTAAAAAGGAAAACAAAATAACTAAAAATTAGCAGAAAATGGAGTCATTAGTCTAACGGTAATCAAATTTACATTCAGTCCTTGTCTAAAGGTCTTAGAGAGCTGTCTACATCAGATGTTGACTTCTGGATCTTGAGAATCATCAAGGTCAGATCTCCCATTGGTTCAGATTGCCATGGTGGTATGGGGGCTTTCTTCAGAAGAGACAGATGAATCCACAAATCCACACCTTGAAACATGGCTATTCTCAGGGTGGTTAGGAGGATCAGGAAAAGGCCTTTCCACCTGGCTTTAAGATGTTCTTTCTCAAGTAGTGTTCCAATATACTCAATCTGCAGGGGACTCGAGGTCCTTTTGTCAGAGGCAAATCTGTGGAAAAAGACTGGGAAACAGTTTTATGCAATCAGATAAAGTCTGAGCCAGCCCTCTTCCGTAGAAGGATAAGGCAATGTGGGCACTACCCCTTGAGTCCAGTTACATAGTGGCATGACATGTAAAGCCACCTGAAAAAATGCTCTAAATGACTCTTGATTAGAGAAATGAAAATTAAAATGACTCTGAGGTTCTACCTCACACCTACCAGATTGGCTAATATGACAAAAAAGAAAAATGATAACTGCTAGAGGGGATATGGGAAAATTGGTACACTGTTGATGAAGTTGTGATCTGATCCAACCATTCTGGAGAACAATTTGGAACAATGTCTAAAGAATCTAATATTGTATGTACCCTTTAATTCATCAAGACTGTTGCTAGATCAGTATCCCAGAGATATGTAGAAGAGGGAAAAGTGCCTATTTTTTTTTCAAAATATTTATTGCAGCTTTTTGTGGTTGCAAAGAATTAGAAATAAAGGAATCATCCATCAAATGGGGAATGTCTGAACAAGTTGTGGTATAGAATAGTGATGGAATACTATTGATCAATTAGAAATGATGAGTAGAATGATTTCAGAAAAATCTGGAAAGACCTACATGAATCCATGCAAAGTGAGGTAAGCAGAACCAGATCATTTTGCATAGTGACAGCAATATTACTTGATGAACAACTTTAAGTGACCTAGTTATTCTTAGCAATGCAGTAATCCAAGACATTACAAATACTCATGATGAAAAATGCCATGTGCCTACTGAGGAAGAATGGACAAAGTCTGAATGCAGTCTGAAAAATGCTGTATTTTGTTGTCTTTCTTTTTTTGAGATCTCTTCCACAAAATGACTAATAAGGAAAATGTTTTACATGATTATACACATAAAATCTATAGCAGATTGCTTATTATCTCAGGGAGAGGGGAGGATAGAGAGGAAGGAAGGGAAACAGGATTAGAAAAAGAGAAAGAATTTGGAATTGAAAACTAAAACATGTTTAAAAATTATTTTTACATGTAATAAAGGGAAAATAAAATATTATTTAAAAAGGAAATAATGACATAAGCCTTCTTGTTGCTATTTCATAATGTGTTTGTGGAATCCAAAAAGTCTAGTTCTAAGGTTCATTAAAACTAGGGGAAGGATCTTTAACCACAATAAAGAAAACTGCTCTGTCAGTTTTTCCAGTGATTGGGAGTGATAAGTACACTGGAGAACCTGCAATATTGGGGAAGAGGTGAGCAGATCTGTAAAAGGTTGACCAGTGAACTGAGTGCCTTTATTACTGTATTCCTCTAGAAATTCTCCAACAGGAAATAATTTTCTTTAGCAAGATTTTGGCACTACTGTGGTAGTAGCTTTCCTAACAAAGGAAACTTCTACCCACTGAGAAAACATGTAAACCATAACCAAAGCAAACTTGTAACCCTTACAAGGAGAAAGTCAAATAAAGTCAATCTGCCATGTCTCCAAGGATCCTTAAGGAGGAGAGAACTTCCCCAAAGGTGGACAAATGTGTTTTGAAAATTTAAGTTGTAGGCAGTCCAAACACAGATCCACCACTTTCTGGACATCTTTTCCAAATCCCTCAACATTATTTTTTAGTGAAAAACCTTCAGATTTTCAGATCCCAAGTGACTAAATTGGTGCAAAAATCTCATCACTGGAAAAGCAGAGAAGCAGTTATATCCTTTCCATTATGGGAATTAGTGTCCAAGTAACATCCTTAACAAATAACTTAACTTTAGTTGATTCAATCATAGTCAATTGGGTTTCCTCAATAATTACTTTAAGTTTAAGGGGTTTGATTTCCAACTTGAGGTCTGTTGTCCCAAAAACTGTGGTGAGTTTCTCAAGGGCTGCAGAATATGAAGCTTCATCAGTCAAAGAATTCCCTTTGGTTTGCTATGCCCATGGAGCTTTACTATAGTTACTGCTGTGAGCAGAAGTAGATGTAAACAATCTGTCTGTTCATCCATTCTGTCTTTAATGGTTTGTCCACTTGAATTAAAAAAAACCTTGGTGTTTCCAAAGCATTCCAAAGTTATGAGCTACCAAAATATATATCTGCTATCTATAGGTGGTAGGAAAAGGACATTTCTCTAATGCCGCATTGAACAGGCTGAACTGGCAAGACCCTTCAGTGTGATCTTCCTCTTATCCATTCTGCCTCCACCCTCTGCTAGGTCTACAGAGCTGCCCTCTCCCCTCAGTCTTTCTTCCAATGACTGGGTGTCTTACAATAGTAACATACACCCCCTCAAGGAGCCATCTTAGGCAGGGAGGGGGGGCTATAGGATTGGGCCAGTATTGACTGTCTTGAAGTTGGTCTAATTGGAGGTTTAAAACCCAAGTCTTTTTTTTTCTCTGCTTTATCTGTTCTTAGGGTATCTTGGAATCTAGCAATGGCTCAGTAGTCTGCCAGCCTAAGCTGTTAAGTTGGACTAGAGCTGACACCTCTGGCACAATGCCTTCAAGGAGCATAGAATGATAAATAACTAAAGGATCAGGTGATCCTGGGGAAGATCAGAATTTTTATCCTTAACTCTCAATGAAGTGAGTATTGTGTTTATAAATGGGTTGGCTTCTTCTTGCTTAACTGCCCTGACTTTGAATAAGTCTAGTGGCTGAGGAAAAGAAGAGCAGCCACAATCCTGTTTGCCATGTCAGAGCTCATCAGTGTTCCTAGTCATATTTTAGATACACTGTTAGGTTTGTAATTCCTGCTCTAGTGCACTAATGTTCTGCATCACTGCATCCCACTGTTTTCTGGGCTAACTTTATAGAGGTCTGGAATTCCAGGTCTATAGGGTAAACAGAAAATCTCAAATTGCTACTGAAAAACAGCATGATCTTTGGGGGTCTCATGGGGAGACTCTCAGAATAATTAACAAGTACACTCTGACTCCTACTGGTATAGGCACAGGTGGTGATAGTTTTCCAGTCACCATCCTCAGGATCACTACTTTCTGTACTTGTTTGCTTAATTTTCACCTTAAATGAACAATGGAAGAGGAGTAGAACCAGAAGGACAAGGGAGAAGAAAGACAAGAAGGATGGAAGGTACGAGTTTACAAATGGAGATGAGAGTAAATAGAAAGGGGTCTTCAGCAATGCTGAAAAGCAGAGGAAAGATCAGATAACTTAGCCACAGAGCAAATTGTATTTTCAGTTTTTCAAAAATATGTGAGGTACAAATTTTCAACTGTTTCATAGATTCTTTAGCTGACTCTAATTGGGCCCTATGCTCTTTTTTGCTGTTTCTGAAAGCCACTTTTTAAACATATCTCATTCCAGAAATTTGGTCTTACTTCAAGGTTCATTACATTTTTGTCTTAAATTCTGAATTTTATCCTGATCAAAACAATCCTGTTGTGACCACATTATCCAGAGATCTTCAGATGTTAACCTAGTCCATTCCTCAAGAACCAAACAAACAAGTATCGGTACTCACATTTCAAAACCAGTAATGAGAAGGTGTTTGGGCAAGAGACCCATCTTTTACACAGTTAATAGATTTATTATTACCCTTGGTCTACTGGAGCCTCAGTTCCCTCTTTTCTCTAGAAGGAAAAAAAGAGAAAAAAACAGGTCAAACCAAATTAATTAGTACCCTTAGCCTATTGGAGTCTCAACTCCTCTTTTCTCCAAAGGGAAAAACCTGGACTAAACTCCTGGTTTGCCAGAGCTTTCAGCTCCCCTTTTCACTGAGGAAAAAAACCTGGACTAAGAGAGCTATTACCTATCTCTTGCTAAAGGAATCAAAGTCTGCAGTCAGCTCCCTGCTTAACAAAGGAGGATTCAACCATAAGAAATGAAGAGTTCTGGAATTTGAGTTGGGATCTGGACTCACCTCACCTAATTCTTGACTCAACAGCAGTTTTTGGTGGTCCTTGAGCTCCTTAATTTAATCCCAAAAAATGTAAACTGATGCATGAACTCTATGGAACGTGGGCCTTTCTTCTCTTGAGAGAGAAGCAAAGCCAAGAGGTACTCTGCCACGGACAGATCTTTCTGAAAGCCAAGCCCTCTTTCCCAGGAAGGAAAAACACCCTAAAGGTGTAAAGCCTGTACAATCAAGAATGATCTTTATGAAGCAAGTACAACATGCATGTAAAGCTTCTAGCTTATTGCTGAGAATCTTAACAGAGATAGCAAGGAGCAGAATACATATTTTTCTAACAAGAGAGGAGGGGAAAGAGGCTGGAAAGGCAGGATGGGACCCAGGCATGCTAGAGTTCTGGGAAGAGGAGACAATAGATTGTTAGACTGCCAGGGGAGTAGTAAGTAGTTCCAGGAGCAAGTGGTATAATCAATTAGATAAAGGAGAGTGATGTAACTGAATTCCAAGGCTTTAGTAATACAATAGCACACAGAGTCCAAACCAGGCATCTGTCTAGAATCAGGCAATAACATTTCAGCACCAGGTTTCAGAAATAGCTCCAAAGCTAACCTTATAGATCAGCTGAACAGAATGAGATGGAAACTCCAAGGTTTAGCTGATTGGTCTCCTGAGTAGAATACAGGTATCCCTTTTACATTGCAACTTTCCCCATTGCAATGCTAATAAATAGTGGGTCGGCATAAAGAATAAAAATGAATTTTTTTGAGTTTTGCAGAAGCTGCAGATGACTTGCAAAGGACAACAGATGACAAAGAAAAAGTTTAGAAGTTCAGGAGTACATAAAAATACATGAGTATAGTATCATGTAATAACATTTTCCCTTTTAATACCATAAATATACACAATGAAAAAATTAAAACAAATAAAAAGTTAAAGTTTATCAAAAGAACACGAATGCCAGCAGATGACACACAAAGGCTAGAAATGTAGAGATACCTTAATATTGACCTACATATTGCCTATGACCAGATACTAAAACCAAATTTTACAATAAGCTAATGCAACTCCCCATAAATGAAAAAAAAATCAGACTTCTCTGGTATGAAGAGAGGGCCAAAAGTTTTATGCAGATTTTTCCAGCTCATGGGGTGCCATGCCGTTAACCCCTGCAATGTGGAAGGAATAACTGTATTTCATAAAGCTCAAGGCTGGTTATCTCAGGAAATGCTTTTTGGGGGTTGTTGGAGGGGGGCTAGTATGAGCTGCCCAGCTGGTTTCCATGGTTACACATGAGACACTTCAACTGAGTTTTATTTCTAGTCGTTCTCCAAGGACTGTTAGTTTTTTCAAGTCATTCTGTGTCCTAATTGATCCAGTCAGTCTCACACAGTTCTCTTAGATTATCTGGGTAGTTAGGCAACTCAAGCAGATCAAGATAATTAGCGTATTCACTTTCAAAGTATTGAGTAAGACATAAAATAAGGAAATGTAGGCTTGTTAAATTTGTTTGAAGCCATTATGAAGAAGATCCAGCAAAGAGCTCAAGTTAAAGAGGGATTCCCTAAAAATAATTAGGTCCTTCATAGGCACCTGTCTGTGGATGATGTCCCACAGATCGCCTTAAGTCCAGGAACACTGTAGACCTTCCTTCATTAGATCCATAATCACTCTAAATAGTTTAGCTGAACTATCTACATGGGAACCAACAAATGTATGAAGAATGCCAATTCTTTTGATTATGACATGCAGCTGGAACCAAAAGGCTTACATGTTGCTTTACTTATCTTGGATAGTTAGTAAAAATAGACAATAGATTGGCACCAGAATTGCACAGAAGGAAAGTGGACTGGAATCCTTTTAGGAAATTGTGAAGTTATTTTAATATCAGTAACCTCTCCTTTAAACAAAATCCATTTTGAGTGCCACTAGTCTTTTGTTATGTTGTTTTGTCATGTTATGCTATTGCAAGTGATAGAATACTACAGTCTAGAGAACTGAATTTGATTCTTGTCCAAAGGTCAGAACAGAATTGAATAATGAACATAAGCATTTATTTAAACATTCATTTATTTAAATCTAAACTTAGAATTTAAATCAAATTAAAATGTAAAAATAAATTTAAAATAAATAAAAAATAAAATTAAAATTAAACATTATGACCCAGAAGTGGGGAAAAGTAGTCCAATGGAAGCCACCGAAGACATGTGTGTTCAAAAAAGGAAGATGGGGGTAGTTAAGGTGATAGCAGGGGATAACTGGAGGATGGATATGTCATGTCCTTTATTGGTAACCTTGTAATAATAAGAGAATCTGAGCAAGACCTTGAGAATTCTGGGTGAGCCTCTTAAGGTAAACTTACAGGAGCCTGTGAACAAAATTTAGATAATATGGAAGAGCAATGATGGTTTAGGATCCGTGTCATTGGAGGGAATACCCACATGGTTGAGGTCTATTTGTGTGTATTAATATGTCACCAATCACTCACTTTATCTGGTCTTAATCCTGTTGTCATTAAATGCCAGATGTGAACTAAAAAATGACTAGGTTTCTTATAGCTCTAACTTTTTCTCATTCCTTCTCCTCCCCATGTTATCTATTTCTCATTCTTAATCAAATTTGAGGAGAGGCTTGTTGAAATAATTTCTATAGGAAAATATTAATAGTTATAATGGTTTTAAAAATGTAGTGAAATAATGCTTTTCCAAGTTATTAATGGTTTTCCAGAACATGATATTCTTGGAAGAGCTTTATATATACATGCATATGTATATATAAACATTTGGATTTGTTGATGGTATTTTTTTGCTAAAATCTTATTCAATATTTTACATTGGTATTCATTAGATATTATCATCTATAGCTTCCTTTCTCTTCTTAATTTCTCTTTTGTCCATAGTTCTCTGATCTTTGTGTGTCATCTTATCTGAAAAAATAAAAGCTTTTAAGAATGTGCTTGGTATGTTTGTTTATAACATTAGGTATATGAAGAAATGTAATGGAGTAACTTTTGTGATGATGACAATTTCATGAAAATAGTAATGGGAGAAAGAAATCTCTTTACCAAAAATTCTAGGAAAGGCTAGAACCACATTCTTTATCACGGTCGTCATCATTTACATTTAGGAATGAAAATAAAGGTGGTAGGATACCTTCTATATAACCAATGATATGTGTAATCATCCCAGAAAAATTAGGGACTGCATCCTTTAACTGGCAGTGAAATTACCTTCTTGCTAAAGAACAACTTGCAAGGTAGAAATAATTGTACTTGCTCAAAATTGACTTACCATTTTGCTAATGGAAAAGCCAATCAAAATAAAACTTTAATGATTACTTCTCCCCATCCCATTTTTCTATGACTTAAAAAAGCACACCCAAAGAGTTCTAAGACATTCTGAGAGTTTATATAAGCAAGGCACAATACCCTCCAGGTATTACATGGAATCCTAAAATTCTTAGTTTAGTTTTCAAGTATTAATTATACAGCATTTATATAGCACTAAGATTTTTGGGATACTTCATCTATTTTTAAAAGATGCATATTGATCTATATCATATATATGTGTATCTTTGGTGTGTCCTCTCTTAGAATAGAAACTTTTCATCAGTATCTTGAGACTGTTTCATTTATTATATTTATATCTAGTGAGTGACACATAATGGGTGACACATAGTAGATT
This sequence comes from Monodelphis domestica, assembly GCF_027887165.1. Classification (NCBI taxonomy): domain Eukaryota; kingdom Metazoa; phylum Chordata; class Mammalia; order Didelphimorphia; family Didelphidae; genus Monodelphis; species Monodelphis domestica. Next base: position 241,461,233 of record NC_077233.1, on the reverse strand, counting down.
CTTAATAAATATTTATTAGTTGATTGATTTTCCCTTTACTATATATTGCTTTTTGTGTGAGTGCATATGTGTGTATATGTGAACTGCCACTTACCACAACCCCAGGGCTTCATGTTTCTGAATCTAGAATAATATACAGAGTAGATTAAAGAGGAAAGATATGGTTCAGTACCTAAAGAACTGTTTTGTTTTTTTTTTTTATGTAGTAAGAGGCAAAACTGTATAGAGAATAGACTGCAATTCTGCTTCGGATGCTTACCAGCTTTGTAGCCCTAGAGAAGTCATCTAATTTCTCCTTGTATCAATTTCTCATCTGTAAAATGAGGAGTTGGACAAGATAACTTCTGGGGTCTTTTCCAGCTTGAAATTTATGATTTTAATGTTTCTTTTTAGGGGAGGTCTCAGATTTTTCATTTCTTTAAGGCTCCGAGGTAGTACAAAAGAAGCTGGCCGCTTCTAACCACTTCTAAGTTTAGATTAAAAATTATTACATTTAATGACTCACTGATCATACAGAAGAGAGCCTGTAATGCAGCTCAGCAGAGAAATTTATATCAACAGAAGCATTAAACTCACTTGGTATAAAGGTACTAAAGAAAAATTTGCCATAGCTCTGATTCATGAGACATATGGCAAGTTCATTGCACCAGGCAAGAGTATAATTTTTCCTTCTTTTCACATGCTCCAAATTCACATGAATTACCTCCAAAGGTCTCCGTCTTTGTTCCAAAGTGTTGTAAGTTATAGCACATGATCTATTGAAAAAGCGATCATGGCCCTGTAGATACAATAATAACTTTAAACCCGGAGAGGTACAGCATGAATTTGAGTTATAAACATTTTCCTGAAAAAACAGGGGGAAATAATTATTTATGGGAATTGCTAAGCTATCCCCATGGCAACAGTAATAGGGCAACTATTACCCATCAAAATGCAGAACCCTGTCTCTTCCAATTAAGTCTCTTGCTCAAAAGCAGGACAAGGCCAAGCTAAAGCTACAGGACTTTGTTTAGCCCTCAAGGTTAATAAAGTGTCTTTTTTTCTCTTCTGGTGTTTAACATTTACTCCTTGCTACTGAAGCAAAAAAAGAATCTTTCCCTGACTTCCTGTTGAACTGTGACAATCATTAAGAAATCTTTGAGTGAGTGAGGAGGTGTTGGAAAAACAGTTTTATTTAAGTTGCTACTTAAAGATGGTTATGTTTTAGGGGCCATTTTTCAACTTCTAATAATTTTACAAGTTCTAGCAATTATAAAAGGTGAATAGATTTGATCCCCCACCAGGAAAAAAAATATTGAGGCAAGAACTTGGGATCCTTCAAATAGGTATCTCTTATTTTAATCAGTCTTCCATAAAGGAAGGAACCTCAGAATCCTTTTTCAGATTTTCTGCTCCTGTATAATAATCTGCTGGTAAGAGAAGCAGCAAGTTGAGTCAGTGGATAGAGAGCAGAGTCAGGAAGTCATCTTCCTTGAGTTTAAATCTGGCCTCAGACACTGACTAGCAGCCACTTAATCCTGTTTGTCTGTTTCATTTGAAAAATGACCTAGTAAAGGAAATGGCAAGTCGCTCCAGTATCTTTGTCAAGAAAGCCTCACAAAGAGCTGGACATGATTGAAAGAATGCACAATAAGCAGAGAAGAGTTGTTCTTTGAATGAAAAACACAATGAGGAGAAGCAATTCCCCCCACATGCCAAAAAGCTTAAATACTTTAAATAGATCTATGATTTTATTGATAGGCATGTTATCTTCAGTGATGTGTGCTGAAGCTTTCCTATGCCTACTCTTCTTGCAGTAACTAGAGGCAAGAAGAGAGCTCTGCATCAGGAGCCACAAAAAAACTGACTTCAAATCCTTCTGGAACCCTTATTGAGTGTCTGACCTTTGGTTACTCTCTTAATCTTGGCCTATGTCAATTTCCTCTTCTGTAAAAAGAGGGAAATAATAATACTTATGTTGCAGGAGGATATGAGGATACAATGAGATAATTTTTGTAAGGCTTTCTACAAGACTTAAAATGATATCATGCATTATTATATAGTGAATATCTTATACACAAATTCCCACAAGTTTGCCATAGTTATATGAACCCCTAAATGTATTTGAGACTGTTCAGTTAAGCCTTCTTCTTCCTCATTTAAAATTTAAGTGTTTCACTTTCCCTTTTTGTCTCTCCATTGCCCTTTGGGTGAGCCTCAATTTTAATTCTTCAGAGACTGTAGCATTTCGTGATATGAATATATGAAGTATAGGGACAGAGAGAGAAAGTCTGATTTCACTGGCATAGGGAAATCCCTGGTAAGGAAATTCCCTCTAGCTGAAACTTATAACCTTAGAGAATTGCTTAGGCTAGACCACTGACTCGGTATCTTCCAATAATTACAAAAGCTGAGAAGATTCTCCACTTTGCGGAAAACATTGAAGAAAAAGAATTAAGATCTCTCTGATGAGTATCTCTTATTTTAATCAAACATCAAGTTCTGAAGTCACAACAACCAAGTTTCACAGTCAAGTTTTGATGTCACAACACAGAGACTGATTGACATGCTCAGGGTGATATAACAGCATGTGTCAGGTCTGGAAAAGCAATTCATTTTTTTAATCCTTTAATGTGAAATTAAATAGATATACATTTAGAATTATACACTTGATTTAAAAAAAAAAAGGCAGCTTCCAAGGCACCAGATAGGGAAGGCATGACTAGAGGGAAGTTCATGTGAAAAAGATTTAGGAACTTCAGAGCAGTATTATCAAACACATGCTCCACAATACTCCTGGATGTGAACCAAGCCAGATTAAAATATAATTGGAAATTATTCAATAAAATAAATGAAAATAAGATAAATCATAGTTTATATCTTAGAGTTAAGAAAATATATGGTCTTAAGGGATCTTTATGTACAGTTTAGAGGTCCCTCTTCCTATTTGAAGTTGACATCCTTCTCTAGAGAATTCATTATGAGTCTTCAATATCAGATGACAACTACCAAAATGAATTCTATTGTTGACTGAGTTAAGATAGGCAAAGTATCCATAAAGAGTGGAGTAATTGTTCTTTTATATTATTCTGGCCAGAATACATATGGAGTTCTCTAGTTCTTGGGAGTCACATTTTAAAAGTACCTGTCAACATATATCAACCTATCGAGGTCACCGGTATGGTAAAGAGAATGGAAATGATGTAATATGAGGATAAGTGGAAAGACCTCAAAGTTTAGCTCAGACAATGGAAAACTTCAAGGGAATTTGATAAACAATATCTCCAAGTATTTGAATGACATTTAAGTATAAGAGGTCATAGAAAGTAATACAAAATTTTTCATTCTCAGATTAACTTGCAAATAATTTGGCAGTTAAGGTTATCCCTAATATCTGTCCTACTAACTTAGATGTGGCACACATAGTAACTACTCCTGAATCCTTAACCTTATTTTAGAGACTCCTTGCCTTTCCCTGGGCTCACCCTTGTTATTCATTTGTTCACTCATCTCTGACTCTTAGTGAGCCCCTGGACTCTAGCCCACCAGCCTCTGATATCCTCCAAAGTCTATTCAAACCCATATTTGTTGCTTCCATGACAGTATTTAGTCATTTTATCCTTTGCCATAACCTTCTTTTGCCTTCCATGTTTTCCCAACATCAGTCTTTTCCAATGAGTTCTGTCTCCTCTTTAGGAGGACAAAGTATTTAAGCTTCAGTTTCAATGTTTATCCTTTCAGTGTGCAGTCTGAATTAATTTCTTTAAGCATTGATTGATTTGATCTCCTTGTGATCCTATAGACTCTCAAAAGGCTTTTGCAATATCAGAATTTAAAAATGCCTTCTTCTTCAGCACTCAGCTTTCCTGATAATTTATATCTCAGAGCCATAGACTGCTACTTGGAAAACCAAACCTTTGATTGTATGGACCTTTGTTGGCAAGGCGATGCTTCTGTTTTTAGTATACTATCCAGAGTTGCCTTTTATTGAGCAAGCATCTTTTAATTTCATAGCTTCAAGTGCCATCTGCAATGACCTTTGAATCCAAGAACATAAAATACTACATTGCTTCCATTTCTCTGATTACCAGGAAGTAATGAAACCAGTTGCTATATGATCTAAGTATTTTTAATGTTAAGCCTCAAACCAGCCTTTACACTGTCCTCTTTCACCCTCATCAACATGCTTGTTAATTCTATCATTTTTGTCTTTGCTTTTCAGTTTCATTTAATCAATTATATCTCCCTCAACTTCAACTTTGTAATATTGACTCTCAAGTCATTCTGACAACTTTTCCCAATAACTTTAATGCTTGGATTAACAACTTTCCTCCCCACCTTAACCTCTGCCACCATCTTCAGGGTCTTCAAAACTCATATTGATGACTCCTTAACAAAGTAACCACAAATAGATCAATCTATTCAATTGTTTTCATTTTTTTGTCTATCCCATTTCAGCTACACACCAGCATGATCACATATTAGATTTCAAACTTAATTGGAATGGAAACACTTTTAAGATCTGAAACTTAAACTTTAATTTCTCCCTCTTCACTGACTTCTCATATCCTTTAACACATGCTCAGGTCTCTCTTGTCCTAATAATAACTTATCTTGACCATTCTGGTTCATCTATTTAAAAGATGCTCTCTTTCCTTCTTCCCTTAATTTCTAAATTTCTTGGGGAAAATCTGTATCTGATATTTTTACTTCCTAATTAATGTAATATTTCCCAACTCTTTAAAAATAATTTCACCAATGTAATCAATGGTCTCTTAATTGCAAAATTCAGTTATTTTTATTCAGTCATCCTTATTGACCTTTCTCCAGTTTTAATATTGTTTGGATATTCTCACTCTCTGTGACTTCAGAGATATATAATATGAAGTATTCTTGGCTATCTTCCTACTTTTATAACTGCTCCTTTTCTCTTCCTGCCTATTCATCTTATCCTTGACCCATCAATGGAGGTGTTCCAGGTTCTTCTTTTCTTCTTTCTCTACAATCTTTCCTTTAGTAATCTTATTAACTTCCAATGGCTCTTTACTACCTCTAATGCCAAATATAAATGTATGTTGGATGTTTAAATAACTTTGAATCCTGTCCTCTTTCTATCTTCCAAGCCTTTAAAAAATATATATTATTGCCCTTCATATACTCTGTGATTCAGCTATCATGGATTACTTTCCTACTGGATTGTCAATTACACATAACACTCCATTTTCTGTTTCTGGACTTCCCTGAAATTCTCTGCCTCCTAAGCATATGAGTTTTTGTGACTTCCTGAAAAACTCAATTCAAATGTTACTTTCTACAGAATGTCTTTACTAGATACTACAGCTGTTAATTCCTTCCCTTCTATGGATACTGTAGTAAAGCTTGTTGATTTACAAGATACAAACTCAGTACACGTATCTTCCTTAGAAATCTGGGCATTTGTCCTTCTTTAGCCTCCCAATATATTTTGTTTTCCAGTTTTTCAAATATTAATAACTGTAACTCAGTTATCATATCTCTTAATTCTTTCAGTACCTGAAGTTGTGATTTATGTAGGCCAGATGACCTGTATTCATCAATGATAACTATGTTCTTACTAATTATCTTTTTGCTTATCTTAAATTTCAACTTTCTTTAGGTCTCTTTTTGTTCTGTCTTTTCCAATTCAGATGCCATTCTCTTTGAATGAGAAAACAAAAGCAAAACAGAATTTGAGTAACTCTGCCTTCCCTTTGTTACAAGTTATCATCATCTTATCTACCCCAAGCAAATGTCCTATTTCTTCTTTGATCCTCCTTTTTCATATAATATAGCTAAAAGTGCCTTTTTTGCCATCAGCCTCAGTTCATTCTGAGTTTTAACACTCCTGTCTAGATCACACTCTTATTAATCCTTTATTATAATATGGTCTTACTTTCATATTCTGTACAGTTCTCTTTTTTTAAACAAATTCAACTTAGTGCTAACTCTTAAATTTCCATTAGCAGCTTCATTTTCTTTGAATTCCAGAGAATACCATACCTTTTCTGCCTCACCTTGAGCAGCTTTCCAGCTTCCTTTTATTTGTTGTCTTCTTCCATTAGTTTGTGAGCTCTTGGAGGTCAGGGACTATCTTTTTTCTTATGTGTATCTTTGTACTCAGAATGGTGGCTGACCCATAGTAGGTACTTAATGTTTATTGGATGGAATTGAAAACAAAATGTAACTTGGTTAATGAATTGTCTATAGGTCCAACCATGTTAGTTTCTTAGAACAAAACTTATTTTTCCTCCTCACTGGAATTATTTCCCTTTATGTATTTAGAATTTCATTCTTGGATATCCATGGAATTTTAATACATGGGATCTTACCTACCTTTTCTCTGAAACTTTTGATACTTGCTTTCCTACCATCTATGATTCATGAGCAGACTGTTGCAATTTCCTTTTCTTCTCTGTCCCAAACACTAGGAGGGAGTGGTAATGCCACTGTCTCCATAATTTTCACCAAACAGCTACTTCTTCCACAGTGAGAATAAGATCCAAAATAGTACTTTCCCCAATATTAGTTGCTCCACATTTTCACTTTGAAAAGGTAAAATTAAAATTCAGTAGAGACAGTCCATGCCCTCAAAATAGCTTACAAACTAATGGAGGAAGACAACAATATATTTAAAAGAGAATATCCTTTTTATTTATGCCTCAAATAGTCTCCCAACAAATGCTTTACAGCATGTTTCTGTTCTCTAGTTCTTAGATTTTCTCATTTAAGTATTCTTTCTCAACATACAATGTTAATCTATGCTCTCCTCCTCCTTTGTTTTTCTCATCCTGTTTCTTATTAATCAGCTATACCCATGCAGAGCCAAATTCCATGGATGATTCTGTTGACCCGCATGCCCTCCTTTTAATGCTCCCTATTTTATCAACATTCTACCTAAAATGTATGACTTAAAATGGGTTACTATAATTGGGAGCATGTTTTTCTTTACATTTTGTTAATGGCTTTTGGATACTAAAGGAGTTTTTGGAATATAATGACCTTACTTATAGAATATTCCTATGGACTATTTTAGTTAGAAGAAATCTCAGAAACCCTGTAGCCCATCCTCCTCAGTTTGTTGATGAGGAGATGTAGTCAGTGAAGACAAGTTCACAAAGTGAGATAGTGGCACTGTTATTTAACTGTATATTACTCTGAGAAAACACCTAAAATCCACTGACAACAGGCAACCAAAGCTATCCAAAACTGACAATGTGTCAAGTTGTGTTTGGTGTTCTCTGAGGTCCCTTTTGGCCCTGAGGTTCTGCAATTCTGTGCAGATGCTGTTTTTTATTGTGTTCTGAAATGTCACAAACAAGCCTGATATACTCATCTTGTGTATCTCCTATGAATTAGATAGTCACAATGTTTTAAAAAAGAGGCAAACAATAAAGCTGAGACTGTGAACTTTTTTGAAGCTGGGTGACATTCACCATGTATGTAATCTTGGCATTCTCTTGACAGCTACAGGACATAACAAGGGTAATAGTGTAAAGTTCAAACATTAATTGGAAGCTAGTGCTGAGAAAAAATCAAGTAGGAGATAAAAAAAAAAACTCTCTACATTTGTTTAGAATTAGAAGTTGAGCATGGCAGCTGAAAGATTTCATCTCTAAACAAAATAAAGTCAATGATTTGGTTTCTTTTCTTTTTGTGTTTACCCTTCTTAAGTTTTATTTTTTAATGTAATTCACAACACAAGAGAAAGAGCATAAGATAGAATACAGACAATTGATCTTGGAGTCAGGAAAATCTTGTGTTTCAATCGTGACTCTGACACATACTGGCCTTGTGAATGAGGGTATTTCATTTAACCCCTCAGTGTCTCAGACAACTCTAAAACTGTGCTACCAAGGGAAGGGGACTGAACAGGCACTTATATAGCATTTAATATGTGCCAGATACTGTGCTAAGGACCTCTTTTAAGAAATATAATTATAATTTCATTTGATTTTCTCAACAATCCTAGGTGATACATGCTAATATTATCATCCTCACTTTACAGTTAAGAAAACTGAGGCAAACAGAGATTAAGGCACTTGCTGAGGGCCACAAAGCCAGTAAGTGTTGAGGCCAGATTTGGAATAAGGTCTTACTGACTTCAGTGCAGTGCTTTATCCACTATAACCACTTAGCTGCCATGAATTGTGGATCTGCTTTGGTAAAAAGAAATTCTTCATTGGGAGTTCCCTTCAAAAACACAAAAACTACTTGATAATTCTTTTAAAATGTTTTATTTTTTACATTCATTTAGAGTTTGAAATGATCTCCATCCTTCCAAACCCAATCTCATGTGCAATAAGCAGGCAAGGAATATGATATACATTTTATATATGAAGCATTCCATATTAGTCATGTAGCAAAAAAATAACAAAAGGGCAAGAAAGGAAAGTGACAAAAATATGCTTAAATTTGTCTTTAGAATTTGTTAGATCTCTCATTGTAAGGCAGATAGCATTTTTCATCGTGATTCTTTTGTAATTGTTGTGGACCATTGCTTTGTTCAGGGTACCTTTTTTCACATTAGATCATCATTACAATATTGCTACTATTGTATACAATATTCTCCTGGTTCTGCTCACTTCACTTTGCATCTGGTCTGATAAGTCTTCCTGGTTTTTCTGAAATCATCCTGTTCATCATTTCTTATAGCACAATAGTATTTTATTATAAGTATTTGCCACAACTTGTTCAACCATTCCCTGATTGATGGTCATCCCCTCACTTTCCAATTCTTTGTCACCATTAAAAAACTTGCTAAATTTTTTTTTGTATGCATAGGTCATTTTCCTTTTTCTTTGTGGTATTGTTGAGTCAGAAGTTATACAAAGTTTATAATCTTTAGGTATAGTTTTAAATTATTCTGCTGAATGGTTGGATCAGTTCAGAATGCCACAAAGAGTGGATTTGTGTATGTATTTTTCCACATTCCCCAGAATTTGTCATTTTCCTTTTCTGACATATTATCCGATCTGACTCTCTAGGTGGTACCTTAAAATAATTTTCATTTGTATTTTTGATATTATTAGTGATTTAGAGCATTTTTATGTAACTCTTGATAGCTTTGATTTCTTCCTCTGAAAACATCCTATTCACAATCTCCGACAATTTATCAATTGAAGAATGCTAGATATTTTTCTAAATTTCAAACTGTATTTGAGAAATAAAACCATTATCAGAGAAACTTGTAAACATTTGCCCAGTTTCCTACTTTCCTTCTATTTTTTGGCTGCATTGTTTTCCTTCATACAAAGATTTTAATTACATGCAATCAAAAATTTCCATTTTACTTCCAGTGATCCTTTCTATCTTTTATTTGTTAGAAATTCTTCCTTTATCCAGGGATGTGACAAGTAATTTTTTCTATGCTCCTCTGGTTTGCTTATGATATCTTCTTTTATGTCTAAATCATGTGCCTATTTTGATTTTATTTTGGTATACAGTGTGAAATGTTTGTCTATGCCTATTTTATGCCTGACTGCTTTCTAGTTTTCCCTGTAGTTTTTGTTGAATAGTGAGTTCTTGCCCTTAAAGTCTGTATCTTTGGGTTTATTAAACACTAATTATTATGGTCATTTACTTCATTATATTACATATCTAATCTTTTTAATTAGTCCATCATTCTATTTGTTATTCAATATCATATTGCTTTAATGATTGCCACTTTGTAATACAGTTTGAAATCTTTGACTGCTAGATTGCCTGACCTCATTTTTTTATTGATTCCCTTGAAAAGCTTGACATTTTTTTTCCTTGAGCTGACTTTTATTAGTTTTTCTAACTCTAGAAAATAATTCTTGGGAAGTTTTATTTTTATGGCATGGAAAAAGTAAATTAACAAGGAGAATAATCATTTTTAGACTATTTATTCAGTCTACCAAGGAGCAATAGATATTTTGCCAACTGTTAATATCTGTCTTTATTTGTATGAAAAGTCCTCTGTAATTGTGTTCCTGTAGTTGCTGTGTCTTTGCAGGTAAACTCCCAAGTACTTTAACCTGTCTATAGTTATTTAGATGGGATTTTGCTTTCTGTCTCTTGTTGACTTTAGTTGGTAATATAGAAATGTGAATGATGTGTGTGGGTTTATTTCATAACTTGCGACTTTCATAAAGTTAATTGTTTCAAATAGCTTTTTACCTGATTCTTTAGATAAACCATTATATCATATACAAAAAATGATAGTTTGTTTCTTCTTTGTCTATTATTAGTTCAATTTATTTTACTTGCCTTTCTATACCTAGTATTTCTGTTACAATATTGAATAATAATAGTGATAATGGATATCTTTGTATCACTCTGATTTTATTTGGAAAGTTTCTAGTTTATTGCTTTGATTATCATTACAAATAATCCTTGTTCATTTTAGATTGGTTCTAATTATTTAAGGAAAAACTCTGGTTATTTCTTTACTTTATAGTGTTTTTTAACAAAAATGGATATTGCTTTTTGTCAAAAACACTTAATTTTTCAAAGCACAACCACATCTATTCATCTCATTTAATCCATAGTATGACTCAATACTATACAGCTTAACTACATCTCAAATTGTTTAATTTCTCCTCACCCCAACTTTCACTCATACCAAAAAATAACTTCAATATACAAATATCAATTTAAAAAACTATATTAATGTAAGTAAAGCACTTTATAAACTGGAAGCATTATAACAGATTGTAACTATATTAATTGTAATACTACTAGTATGACTATTAGTACTACTACTAGAACTACTTCTATATCCCTTTAAGACAGAATACTTATCTTCCTTCCATGTCTTTTACTCCTGACTCTCTCTATATTCTATTTTAGAAGATTTCACCATTATTTATTGCCTACAAAATCAAAGAATCTTATGATAATTTCTGACTTGCCTCTCATCATGATTCTACTTAGAGTAGGATGCCACCATTCACTTGCCAATTTTTTTCTCCTTTTCCTAACAACATTTTTTCTATCCTGATTCTTCTTACCCTTTCTTGATGCCTTCACATAGGCATGGTCAACTTCTCCCCTGTTTTACTTCCATGTTTGTGAATTTTAAAATTTCTCTATTTCATCACAATCTTACTGATGAACTTTTGAGTTATTCTGCAATAGATGTAGAATTCTTACCCAAATCTTCCTGACTCCAGAGTCAAATTGCTATCCTGTAAGCCATGCTGCCTGTCAATCAATCAACTTCTGTAAGGTAACTTTAGATCAGAAATCCATAGCCAAGGTATCAGACAGGATAAGTGGTTTCTGCATAGCTAACCTTACTTTAGCATTCTAATCCAGAATTAGACTACTTCTGTACCCCCCCTTAAATAGATGAGGAAGAACAAGGTCATTCTTCTACTGACCCCCTTTGCCCCCGCTCATCTGTATTTGGCTTCTTATGGAAGCTGAACTGATATGCTACCTCATTTGGTGTTTTTAGGAAAAGCTGCTTTGTTTCCAGTTTTTCCTTTCATTTTTAAGTTTAGTTCTCTAGGACAAAGATTCTTAAACTTATTTGTATCATGGAAGTCTAGTGATGCCCAAGAACTCCTTTGCAGGACAAAAATGTAAGTGAATAAAACAGTGTATAAGATTACAAAAGAAATGGGTTGTATTGAAATAGTTATCAAATTAAATATGTATATACATACATATATATTTTAAAAATCAGTTAATTGATCCCAGATTAAGAATTCATGTGAAATATAGTCTCCAGCCCCAGTCTAGAATTTGCTATTCTAGACTTTTTTTTTTTTTGCTTTTTCTGTCTTCTATTTGTCCTTGGATATTCTCTCAACTGTTAAATCCACTGTTTCAGGAAGGAGACTCTGTCTCTCTAGATTATTGTTTCTGACATTTTTTCTTTTCTACTATTACAAGAAGCCTTTCCCAGACCTTAATCTAAGAGGCTTTCCTCTGAGGTCACCCCTAATTTATCATATAGATATGGATATAAACATCTATATCTATATCTTATTTATTTGTTCATAGTTGTTTGTACATTGTTTCCTTAATTTTTAGTCTATGATATCCTTGAGAGTAGGTTTTTTTTTTAATTTTCTTTTCATCTCTAATACTTAGTATTATGTTTGATACAGAGTAGATGCTATATACATATGAGGGAAACATATTGATAATCAATTAAATCTTATTAAATATTCAAGGTCTAACATTTACACTTTAAAATGGATTCTCCCAGGGAGCTTTGATCTAATAAAATCCCTGTGATTCCTAATTATGTGTGAAGGAGGGGAGAAGGAAGGAACAATTTCCATATATGATACTCTGAAGATCATCCCATTACAGCAAGAGGCTAAAAGAATTGATAGGGGAGCAACTTTTTTCACCCCACCTCATATTTATGTGCAATTAGCACCAGTCTCCTACTCTATTAAATCACCATTTTCTTGGTAAGGATATAATGAAAAACAGATAGCTCTATAGACAAATTATATTTTCAAATCTTATACCATAAAACCAGTGACTTGTCTAAACTAATAAACAGGCTTGTATTTTTGCTTTGATACTTATCTCATTACCCCAGTCAAGCAGGTGTCACATTTGATTTTCTTGGCCCTTTTCTTTGAATTGTCTCCTTGCATCTTGAACTCCCTGACGGGTCTTGATGGGTTTCCTGGCTGTTAGACCCACTTATCTCCCTCCTGGGAATTATCTCTGAATCTCATTAACAATAAATTAGTTTCTCACATTAAGACAAGCATTTGGCCAAGTGGAAGGATGCAAACAGTGCTGCAATTAACAGAGGCAAACAACAACCAAGAACCAAGTGTGAGATGACACTGTTAATTGATTCTTCTTGTTTCTCTTTATCTCCTGGTCCATAAGGATTTGTCATTTTTCTTTTATACCACTGGCACAGCAGGCAGAAATTGTCAATATGTACCACATCTTTAAATTCACATTGGGAAATTCTCTTTCCTTCACAGGTGAAATAGAAAAATATCATAATGTAACAGGTATTCTTATAGGGCTCTGTTCTTCAGTAGCTCAGGGCAGAAGGTTATTTTTAAAAGCACATTATGTAACTAACCAATATTGTCATGAAAAGACTATGATTAACTAACAGCAAGAAAAAGACCGAGAAATAAAGCATATACTGTCCAATTATGTCAGGAATTTAAAAATATATTCTGAAAGAAATTGCAATTTTTTCTTTCTAACAGGAGGCATTTTCTACAGTTTGCTTGCATGAAGTTAAAATATCATTAAAAATTAAGACAAAAAATAAGTAAAAATCTCAGGGGTGGGGTCAAAGACAAAAAAGAAAGTGAAATATAAAAAGATTTCCCACCTCGATCTATAAAAAATATTATTTTCATATTTTAAATAAATATTTTTCTTTAGCTATAAAGTATTTGAGGTTATATATAAATGTATTAATTTTTAAATATATATGCTTGTGTCATTTTATTTAGAGTATTTCTGAAGAATGAGAAGCCATAAATCTCCAGAGACTGTATAAAAGCTTTATGTATGAACATTCATGAAAATATGTCCTGGCTAATTTAAAATTAGATCAGGCTCAATATTTAGAACACTAGATTGGAAGTGAAGAGACTTTTAAAAAATCTGAGCAAACTGCTAAATATATCTGAACTCCATCCAGTGACTGGAACTACATGATTTCTAAAAGACTATTAAACCACCAAAAACCTAGCATATGCTATTAAATAATAAAACAGCAATGCTAGTTTTATGGATTTGATTTTATTTCTATATTCTATGATTTTTTTTAAACTCTAGGCCTTTGTATGATCTAAAAGCAATGTTTTGAACTTTTGGGTATAAATTCCATATTTTATCATTTGGTTTCTTTTTGGTTAACAAAATCCTTTTATGAGAACCATTTTTATTATATCACTATCTTAGATCTCTTTCTCCATCACACTTAATTGTTTACCTTTTTTTTTTTGTTTGCTCTAAGTGCTGTTAGTGCTCTTTTCCCTCCCTTTTTTCTCCTCCATTCCATTTTGTTTCACACCAAGAGTTGTTTAAGCCCACCAACCTACTTTCTAGCTCTTTGGTATCTAGGTGAGAAACCCTGTGGAAGAGAGCCAAACTAGAAAAGAAAGTATCAGCAGGAACTTGATGGTGAGTGATCAATATAGTCTTCACTTGAGCTTCAAGCTAGAGTCAAGTCAGTTTTATATCTTCCAATAAAATGTAACAAAAACATAGCCTCCAAGTAAAATGAAAGCTCTATTCTCATTTCTAGACCTTGATTAAGTTTAGGAAATCTTGAAAGCTGTATCACCAGAGAATAAACTCTTTCAAGTCTAATCACATTGAAAAGTCTTTGGATAAAAGCCTATTGACAGATTATCTATTTGTCATATAAGGGTCATTCGCACTAATTTCAGAAAGGATCATTATCAGATGATTGGCCATAGAGTATTAAATGTTCTTGGCCACAGACATTCCAAAATATATTTAACTAAGGCATAGTCATTTTTAATATTTCAATTAGTGTGTATGATCTTGTTACTGTAAGTACTTCTTCCATTAGTACTGAGTATAATGAACCACTCTATCTCCTCAGTGATTTGTGTATCCCCCAAAAATGACCTACGGAACACAATGGAGTATACTTTAATACATCTCAAAACAAAATTCAGTATGTCTTTAACAATGGGAATGTCAAAAGCAACCAAAATGTCAAAAATAAGTGCTAGAAAATTATACTGACTAAGCTTGGCACCAAAGAAGAGATATGAGAAAGCCCATCCCCTTGCTTATTTGCAGGGGATTCTGATTGGGGATCACTGAATAAAATAGAAGTTTTTGATTGTTGGCCATTTTTGCTGACCTATTTCCCCCTTTTTTATTCTTTTAAATATGGAATGTCTCTGGGGATAAACTAGATAGGGAAATATAGGTGACATAAAAACAAGAGGAATCAATAAAAATCTATTCTGAAACATTATGTATACTAGTTTAACTCCTCATAATGTTAATCTGATCTCTCTTTGTTTCACTTTATTGATTTTCTTTTTTCTGGCTGAATATATCTTTCTTGTTATCTTTTAAATCTCTTGTTATATATGCTACCACTGATCATATGTGACAGCTTACTTATATTCTTTTTCCTTTTGGTCATTTGAAGTTTTGATCCTTCAAGGATCTTAATGATAGAGTCATAGTTATGACCTGAATAATACATGTATACTTCAATTGATCCATGATTTCCCATATATGGGTATTTCTTTCAATGGTACAAATGATAACTCATATATACATTAAATATTCTATAT
Organism: Monodelphis domestica; assembly: GCF_027887165.1. Lineage (NCBI taxonomy): Eukaryota > Metazoa > Chordata > Mammalia > Didelphimorphia > Didelphidae > Monodelphis > Monodelphis domestica. The sequence continues at coordinate 241,445,982 of NC_077233.1, read as the reverse complement.
GATTCTTTTTCATATTCTTCTACCAATCTTTCCATAGGGGATAAATTCATGTATAAGAATCAGTCCTTTAAATGAGTGATTATTAACCTAGGGTCCATGAACTTAAATATGCATATTTAATATGTATATGTACACATATATATAATTGTATTTTGATTAATTTTTTCTTTATGATCCTATGTATTTTATTTTATGCATTAAATTTTTTATTTTGTTACAGAGTTCATAGGCTTCACTTTGCTGCCACAGACTTGATGACACACAAAAAAGCTTAGTATCTTTGCTCTGTGATTAAAAAAACAAACAAACCACATTTGCTTGAGTACCAGTGTAATTGTGACATCCTCTTACATGACTAACTACCCACCAACTATTCTGATAATATATATTCTGAGTAATGATCCTTGTGCCACTTCTTATAAACATGTTACCTTTGGCACTCCAGTCTACTTATAAGTTTCTTATTTTTTTCCTATAACCCTTTGCTCATATTTCCAATAGCTTCTATTCTCATCTACTTACCATCAATAACAATAGAACCAATTCATTTGAAAGCTAACACTTTAGGGTTATGTGATTTGTAAGGAAATAGAAAAAAAACATGTAAGAAGATAGAAGTGATTAGACTGGCTAAGACAAATAAGTACACCCTAAAGTACATCTATATTGGTGGGGCAACAGTTTCTAAAGCCTTGAAGAAACAATTTTCAAGGTGGTAAGGATGTTGGTAAAATGGTAAAGGTAAAGAACAACAGAAATTCCAATAGAAATTTTTCTTTCAATCAATTGGTTGACTGCAAAGATGTGTCCTACTACTGAATTTTATTTGAAGAAGGCTCCTTTTTCCTTTTACGTATCTTCATCAAAGACCTATATAATAATATATAAGTGTATATACTTACCTGAAAATTTTATGGAGATAGGAAAAAATAGAACTATGGATCAATAGTTTTTGTAGTGTCTACTTTTAAAAAATGTATTCATAATATCTGTGATTTTTCGAAGATTTTGATATACTTGCCTCTTTCAAATATCTTTTTCTTCTAAAATCATCTATATTTTATTCAATTATCAATGGAAAACCCTGAAAAGTTTTTTAATGTATTTTTTTCCAGATTACATGTAAAAACAAATTTTAAAAATCATTTTCTAAAATTTTTATTGAAAACTCTCTTCCTCTCTTTTCCCTACTTCCTCTTGTAATAGATAATATTGGAAGGGGTATATTTGATGGGTAAATGATAGCTAATAAATCAGGTACTTATCTTCTTTTGCATATCCTCCTCCCTATATACCTCCCTTCCTCCATTTTCTTCCCTCTTCTTTAGCCTCCCTTCCTCCTCTTTTCTTCCCTTCAGCTTCCCCTTCCCTTGTTCTTCTTCTGGTTTCTAAATCAGTCAGGGTGAGTTAATGATGTTTCATATGAAAATACTCTCTATCTTCTTTTATCTCAAGTAAAGGTTTATTTGGGGAAGACAGGAAAAATGGAGGATGGAGGTAAGAGGGTTGGGTGTTTTCCTAATTCTATAAATAACCTTAGATTGGAGGATATTGAGAGAAATTGTTGATAGGTCTAGTATTTCAGTCACTATCACCAACAGAACAAGTCAGATAGACATATGTACTATTGTCCTTCTTCTTCTTCTGCCTTCAAAGTCACCAGGCCACCTCCAACTTGATTATCCCAAGTCCCAGAGATAAACCTGGCTTCTTCCCTGATTCAAAGGCAACCAGGATCAGCCAAGCCCCAGAATTCACCCAGCAGTTGGTTTGGCTCCAAACTGCCTTTCCTGGTAACATTCCAAATCAGAATCATCTTCATTTGATTGACAGTCAGCTCATCACTCAGCCACTGCTTCTGTCCTTTTGCATGCCTTATAATTTCTCTCTTCCACACTCTTCCCCTTTTCTTAAGATAATAAGCAATTTGGTCTAGGTTATACCTGCCTGATCACACAAAATATATTTCCACATTGATTATGTTTTCAGTTTTCTTAAGAACTGGTCCCTAAGGGGGCAGCTGGGTAGCTCAGTGGATTGAGAGCCAGGCCTAGAGACGGGAGGTCCTAGGTTCAAATCTGGCCTCAGACACTTCCCAGCTGTGTGACCCTGGGCAAGTCACTTGACCCCCATTGCCTAGTCCTTACCACTCTTCTGCCTTGGAGCCAATACACAGTATTGGCTCCAATACAGAAGGTAAGGGTTAAAAAAAAAGAAGAAGAACTGGTCCCTCAAAGCATTCTAAACTGAATTGGGGCCGGTCAATTGGGAAATGGCTAAACAACGTATGATGCAAAAATGCAATAAAATACTACTGTGCTAAAAGAGATGTGAAAGGGATGATTTTGGTCAGTTGGCCAATAAACATTTATTTAGTACCTACTTTGTTCCAGGCACTATATTAATTGCAAAAACCAAGAAGATTTGCATGATCTGATGCCATATAAGTAAGTAGAACCAGTCAAACAACTTATGCAAAAACATCAACATTATAAAGATCAACAATTTTGAAAGATTTAGGAACTCTGAATAATAAAATTAAAAACAAGAATTGTAAAGAACTGAGGATGACTGCTTCTCCCCTCCTGATAGCCAGACTCAAGATTCAGAATCAGTTTTAAATTTTTAGACATAGCCCCGGTGTGTGTGTGTGTGTGTGTATAGACTATTATCAGCAAAGCAAAGAGCCAGGACACCTCCAAAAATTCATTATGAAAAAGACTATTCACCAGTATAAAAGGAACTGACAAGAGTCTAAATAGAGATCGAAGTACACCATTTTTCATCTTATTTCCTTCTTGAAATTTTCTCTAGTATAAGTGATATATGTATCTTCTTTCAAAACCTGATCAAGATGGAATATATATGAAATATAATAACATGTATAACCTATATCACATGACTTTCTGTCTCAGAGAGAGATAACATAGAATGCAAAATAACTATTAAATTTTACATTGACATGTAATCCAGAAGAATGATAAAAAGATGTGTGATGCATAAACACAGAAACTTGATTATGAATATTTGATCCATAGGCATTATTTTCTTTTTTCTTTCCCCTTGGGGGAGGTTGGAGGGAGAGAAAAATAAGTGTTAATTGTTAATTGGAAAAATTTAAAAATAAAAATGAATTGATTTTTATAGCCTCCTCAAAATTATATACCGTCATCTATATACCTATTTTTCTACATTAGCTATTATTCCTTTCTTTGATTTTTTAGGTGTATTTCCACATCTTTATGTAATACATCAAGGATAGTATCCAAATATAGTGACTCTACTGTCGTACTCTTGATAGATCTTTTCTATTAATTTTCTGTTTGCTTTTCCATCTAGTTTCATACTTACATGCACTCAAGTTTACTTGGCATAATTGGATCTCATGCCAAGCTTTCTGTAAACTTATTTCCTCACTATTGTAGAAAGTAATAATGCTTATAATCATATACTTTTCTCCAACTCAGTTCAACAGCCTTAATTAAGTGTTTATTGTGTGTAGCATTCTGTGCTAAGTAATGGAGTAGAAACCAATCATGTAGTTAATGTAGATTATATACACAATATATTCTATACATAAGCATGTTTATAATATGGGATATACACTATAGATATATTAATAACTGCATTAGAGAATAATGCCTTGGTGCCTTAGAAGGGTTCCAAATGTTGTGTGATCAATACACTGTCATATTTTGGTGCATGTGCTAGTCAGAGTAGAACTATCCAGTTAAGTCACAGGAGTCGCAGAAACCACAATTCTAGGTGCTAGCTCCTATTTTTACTGAAAAAGGAATCCTGATTTTGTCTTGTTTTACACATGTTTTACACATGTATATGAGCTGTCAAAAGTGTTGATAGAAACCTGAAGGGTTTCAAAGGCTGGCAGATATATTTGGAGGAATAGAGATTAAGAAATTTGTCCAAATAGGTAGTAGAATCAGAAGTAGGTTTTGAACTAGGTCTTCTTGCTACAAAATATTTTATCTTTTGTGTAACAGTATCTTGGTAGAAGAAGTTAATGCACATCTGTGGAAAGATAGATCATTTAAAATGATCTTCCATGATTATAGATAGCCTTGACTCTAAACACAAATCTAATTCAAATGTGTCAGACAATTTGATAATACAAGTAGGGTATATGGTAAAATGTTATATTCTGTATACTTATTTCATATATTTTTCCATTTCACTTTCAACAACCCAACTCTTAGCTTTTATTCACTGATAATTACTTTAAAACCTATTTCTTTTCTGTTTACAGAGAATTACATTTTATGTGTTATAGCAAAGAAAAGATGAACTTCAAAATCATCACACTATTTTCTTTATGCATTATAGATTACAAAAGTAATTTTAAAATCGTATCAATGATTCCTAGATATTACTTTGTCTTATTTAGACTATAGTTAAATCGTTTATGCATAGTTTATTTGTAGTACAACTAGAAAGGAAACATTTTCATTGATGAAATGATATTATTTGCAAGAAATAAGTTTAGGGTTATACCAGAATTTTATTTTGGATTCATTCTGACCATAGTCATCCAAAAATATATTTGTTAGTAGCAGGGGAAAGAAAAGAAATTTCTATTAAAATTACTATGCATTAGTGTTTCAAGTCATTTAACACATATCTGAAAAAAATTCATTATGACTGAGGAAAGATACAAATCTCTAGTTTTGTCTTGTATTATCAGAACAAATGAATCATTATTTTTAAATACACTAAATATTCACATATACATATAAATACATATGCATCAACATATATACATATATTTTTGTGGACATATGTAATGTGGAAAAAAGAATGAGTCTCTGCTTTTGACTGATTTACTTCTTCCTACTTTATCAAACCCTCTTAATAAATATATAAACTTCACGTTTTGCTACTTTTACCTTGTGAGAATTAATTAATTTATTTTTTTCGGGTAAACTGTATTATTCCTATATCTGGGTCCTGAATTAGATGCTCCAATCAATCTGTTGACTTTTACATTTCCTTTGCTATTAGGAATTCCAAGGAATAGTCCCCCCTAAAATCTGATTACTAGAAAAGACTGTTTTACTAGGTACATGACTACCCTCTAACCCCTTTTCCTAGGGAGAGTCTAAATGGACAACCTCCTCATTAAATATTTATGAATCAGAGATATCTTTAGATGTCCAAGGGAGGGTTCTTAATCAAATCAAAGGGTAGTTTCTAAACTTGAAACTCAATTCACTAGAGAATGGATTTTCAAATTCAGTATGGAATTTTCCTTTTAAAACCCCAAGACTGATCTTAGGGTACTAGTAAAAGGGGGTATAAACTAATGTAAAATTCTCAAACAGGACATTAAATTTATTTTATCGATTTATAGTTTTTTAAGACTTTCATGGATTTAGTTTTTATAGATTTATAGATTTTGAGGGGAGAAGTCTGAGCTTTGGTTTTCTTATTCAAAATGTAATCAGCCTTGACTTTTACTTTTCTCATATATACTGTGTAGAGGAATAACAATTTGCAGGCTGAGTTCCACAGCCTTAAACAGGGGATCTTGTTAAATTGACATTGGACAAGTCAATTAACTTTAAGGAACCTCACTTATCTCATTCATAAACAAGGGTTTCAACTAGATGATTTCTGTGTTCTCTTCAAGTCCTAGAAGTTACAAAGTTTAATTAGAGATCATCTACTATTTATTGATTGGTGACTTCAATACTGACAGTGTAAATACTATGATGACATTGCTATATGTTTTAGTGGCAAAATAAACTCAAGAGAAGTATAGATCTTCTAGCTTCTCTGGAGATATTGAAACATTATATTTGCATTTTCATATTGCCTTTATTTCAATTAGAGTACCAAAATGTTTTTCTACAGCCTAATCATTTCGGATTTTAGTTAGAAATTTAATCAACGTTTTTCCTTCTTTGTTCTCTTGGTATTTCTTTCTAAAAGCCTCAAAAGACTTCCCTAGGAAATAATTCAAAACACAAGAGTTATCACATTTGAAGGACTTCATTTAGAATAAGGAGACACAGGAGGGGAAGTGAAAAAGAGAGACAGGCAGGGGCAGATAGAGACTGAGATATAGAGAAACAGGAAAGGAGAGAAAAGGAGGGGAGAGACACAAATAGACAGAAACTATAACTGCAAAGGTGGTGGGGGGAATGGTTGTTTATAGCAAGAAAGAACAAAAAGAAAAGGATTTCATTACTACTGATTTATTTTCTTGTGATATAGGTTCAGAACCCATTTTAGTTTCTGTTTCTTTTGCTGATCTCTCTGAGACATCAAGAACAAATATCTTGGGCTTTGAGAAGATGAAAAAGGGAGACATCTCTTTTCTTGAGAGCACAATTTTATTTAAGATAACAAGGAAGGATTGATTCACTTGATGGTATCATTCCATTTGTGCATTTCCTAGAAACCTCCCTCATTTTGGCGCATTTCAAAATTATGAGTGGCAATATCTGTTTAAAAAAATGCAGCATAAGGCTGGGAGAAAAAGTTTTGGCATTTGAAATGCAAGTGCATTTGTAGCTCTCTTTGAAAATATTTTCACTGGACCTGTTTGTATAATATATTGCTTTTGAAGACAACATTAATATTTTCAATCAGAAGTTACAGCAGCAGAGTCCTCAGTGTCTAAGTCATGTTTCAAGTTACTCTTCCTTATCTACAACATTTTCATGGGGAGAAAGGTTAAGAGAGTTTTGGGGTCGTTTTTTAAACTTAGGTAACTAAAGAAATGGCAATATATTGGATTAATCCTGGGGTTGATTTTTGAGAAAAGGGAAAAAAAGGGAGGGGAGTTAAATTGAATAATCATTTAGGTAATGCCTACTGTGTACCAGGAAGTGTTCTAAAAATTTTTTTATAAATATTATCTCATTTGATCATCAAAGCAATGCTCTGATGTAGGTGCATTTTGCAGTTGAGGAAATTGAAGTAAACAGAAGTAAAGTGACTTTCCCAAGATCATACAGCTAGTGTCTGAGGTTAGACTTAAAACTCATGTTTTCTGACTCCAGGATTTCCTGACTAATGCTTTATCCACTGCACTATTAACCGTTTCTGAAGCCTTGTTTATGAATGATCAAATGAAATGTAAAAGTATTTATTAAACAAAATACCTCATTAAGCGATAGGCATAAAAATAGAAAAAAGAAAACAGTTCCTGCTCTTAAGGACCAAAAATTCTAATAGAGATAATACCTATAGGATACTTCCGTTACAAATGAGATATAAATATCCCTAGGTAACTTAGGGTGAATACAGAAAACAGACAACAATGCATCTTCTTCAATAGTAATTTCACTGAAAAAAATCATCTTTCACCCTCCCTCCTTACCTCCCTTCCCTTCTCTGTCTGTCTTTCTCTCTCCCTCCAACCCTCTCTCCCTTCCTCTCTGCTTTTTTTTTTTTGAGCAATTTGGCAGCAGCAAAGACTTTAGTGTGGATAACTTTTTCTGGATCTTCAGTAGTTTTGGATGCTGAGGAGGTGGAGATCAGGAGAAGGTTACCACCTGAAGAAACAATTACTATGCCAGGTAATATCTCCATAAGGGTTCATTTCCTCGTGGCTGAGTGAGAAGGACTATAAGTCAGGCTGATGGTCTGTGGATATGTTGCCATTCCTGGGATTCCTGATCTACTCATTTCGGGCAGTTGATCGATGACTAGTGTGGGTGATTTTAAGGAATGAAGACCCCTTCTCCACAGGCTTGGTTCTCAGTAATGGCTGCAGGGGCCAGGCCAGGAGCAGGATGGTGATCTGTAAGGCACTGCTTTTTCTAGGCTTATGGAATTAGAAACCTGGCTATTGCCAATGGGATTTGAGAGGATGTTATAGTTGAGGTGGTGGCAATAACTAGGTTGCTATGTCCTATCATTCCAGTAAATGACTTCAAACAGAAATGGTTTGCCTTTTTGAAAAATACTTATTATTGATGACTTTTGCCTTTATATCACAGTTATTTTAACACCACTTTCCTGTTTCATTTCTCCTTTGAAACAATGGAAAGCTAATAAAATATAGTACTAATATAATAACCATTTCTAATAATGAATACAATAGTCTCTTTTGGTAGCCTCATCACTTGGCTATGAGCTGGAAAGATGAGATTCCTTATTTCTTCTCTGGTACTTTCATTAGTTTTACATTTACTCAAAGTTTAATTCTATTTTTTAGTGATCTTTTCATTTACATTGTTAATTCAAAGGGGCAGTAGCAACGACATGCTTAGTGGACTTTGTGGACAAAAGCACAGAAACAATGGGCCACAGGATATCCTTGGGGAAGAAGCATGTTTTCCTTGATCCTCACCCCTCAGATAGTAGTTCTCATTCATATCTTGGAGCAAATAAATTATCATTGGCTATATTACCATAATTATAGCTGTGCCCAGAGGAATAATTTGGATTATATTTTTCTTTAACATAATATTTTAATTTACCCACATTTAATTCATGTGTATCTTCTTTCTTCTAAAGTTTATACATATGATCACTACCACCTCTACTACTTCATTATCAATTAAAATTATTTCAAGATCAGGAGTGAAGCAAGGATGCCCATTATCAGCTCTATTATTTAATATTGTACTAGAAACACTGGCAATAATAGAGAAGAAAAAGAAATTGAAGGGATTAAGTAAGCAATGAGAAAACTAACCTATCACTCTTTGCAGATGATATAATGGTATACTTAGAGAATCCTAGAAAATCAACTAAAAAGTAGTAGAAAAAATAAATAATTTTAGGAAAGCTGCAGGATAGAAAATAAACCCACATAAATGATCAGCATTTCTATATATTTCTAATAAAATTCAGCAGCAGGAGTTAGAAAGAGAAACCTCATTTAAAATCACTCAAGACTATACAAAATATTTGAGATTTATCTAAGAAGACAAACACAGGAATTATATGAACACAACTACAAAACACTTTTCACTCAATTAAATCTAGATCTAAATAACTGGAAAAACATTAATTGCTTATGGGTAGGATAAGTTAACATAATAAAAATGACAATGCTACCCAAATTAATCTACTTATTCAGTGCCATACCTATCAAACTACCAAAAATTTTTGTAGAATTAGAAAAATTATAACAAAGTTCATCTGGAACAACAAGAGATCAAGAATATAAAGGGAAATAATGAATAAAAATGTGAAGGATTTGGGCCCAGCAGTATCAGATCTTAAACTGTACTGTAAAGCACTATTTGACAAACAATGTTGGGAAAATTGGAAAATAGATTGGAAAAAATTAGGTTTAGATCAACATCTTATACCCTCTACCAAGATAAATTCAAAATGGGTAAATGATTAAAATATAAAGTGTGAAATCATGAATAAATTAGATGAACATAGAATAGTATACCTGTCAGATCTGTAGGAAAGGAAGGAATTTAAGACTAAGCAAGAGATAGAGAATATTGCAAAATATAAAACGAATGACTTCAATTGTATCAAATTAAAAAGGGTTTGTACAAACAAAACTATGCAACCAAAATTAAAAGGAAAGCAACAAACTGGGAGAACATTTTCATAACAAAACTCTCTGATATAGGTTTAATTTCCCAAATATATAAGGAACTAAGTCAAATTTACAAAAAGTCAAGCCATTCCCCAAATGACAAATGGTCTAGGGACATAAGGCAGTTTTCACATGATGAAATCAAAACTATTCAGCTAATAAAAAAGTGTTCTAAATCCCTCCTGATTAGAGAAATGCAAATTAAAACAACTCTGAGGTGCCACCTCACACCTAGTAGACTGGTTAATATGGCAGCAAAGGAAAGTGATAAATGTTGGAGGGGATATGGTAAAACTGGGACACTAATACTCTGCTGGTGGACTTGGAATTGGTCCAACCATTCTGGAAGGCAATTTGGAACTATGCCCAAAGGGCTTTAAAAGAATGCCTGCCCTTTGACCTAGCCATATCATTTCTGGGTTTTATACCCCAAAGAGATAATAAGGGAAAAGCCTTGTACAAAAATATTCATAGCCATGCTCTTTGTGGTGGCAAAGAATTGAAAAATGAGGGGGTATCCATCTATTGGGGAATGACCCAACAAATTGTGGTATCTTATAGTAGTAGTAGTCTCTCTGTAACGAAGGATGACGATTGTCTTTGTGCATTTTTGTGCACAAAGGCACTTGTGCATGAAGATTTAAGTGGAAAAGTCGTTACACAGAGACAGTCCCACTCTCTCGGTGCTGGAAGCCTGGGTCCAGTGGCACGAAAAGTCATTACACCTGGAGACTTCCTCAGCTGCATTGGATGGCTGTGTTGTCTTTTGTGCTCCAACACGCCCTAAGCACTCCACAGTGCTTTGCTGTGTCGCCATCTCAGCCGTTGAACCTTCTAATTGGTTTCTTCTGTCTGTTCAGCTGAAGCAGTCTTCACATGCTGGGTGAGCAAAGTCCTAGTTCACCAGGGGACCATGACAACCCGATGGCTACCCTCACAAGGTTTAGCCGGCCTGTCAAAGCTGTTGCCTGGGGTGTGGCCACTGCCGCATGCTAGCAGCTACTGGGAGCCACAAGTGAGAGCTGGGTGTCAGGTGAGGGTCAGAGGCTGGAGAGCTGCCCTAGGGGGGCACAACAAGCCCTCCATACCAGAGATATTACTCCTCCCTGAGCACCCAATACACCCCATTAGTTGTTAGAGATAGATTTATAGGTAGAGAAGTGTTAGATAGTATAAGGTAACAACTTGATTTGGGGTTTTAGACAGATCATCCCAATTCCCTTCTCTTCTTTTCCTTATCTTAAAAAAAACTATTATTTTAGTTATATTTACATATATAATATGTATATATTAATTCAGTATAGTTATTTCGATCCCAAAGAGATCAAAAAAAGAGGGAAAATGACCTACTTGTACAAAAATATTTATAGTAGCTCTTTTTGTTGAGGCAAAGAGGGGATGTCCATGAATTGGGGAATGACTATAAAATTTTATATTATGGTGATAGAACATTATTGTGCTATAGAAAATGATGAGGATCTCATAAAAAAATGGAAAGACCTACATGAACTGATGAAGAGTACAGGACCAGGAGAATACTAGATGTAGTAACAGCAACACTGTGAAATGATCAACTGTGATAGAGCTAGCTACTCTCAGCAACACAATGATGTGGACAATTCTGAAGAACTTATGACAAAGAATGTTATCCACCTCCAGAGAAAGAACTATTATGGTGATAGAATATTATTGTGCTGAAAGGAATAATGAACTGGAGAAATTCCATGTGAACTGGAAATGAACTCCAGGAAATTGATGCAGAGTGAAAGGAGTTGAACCAGGAGAACATTGTACACAGAGACTGATAAACATTATGCCAGAATCGAATGTAATGGACTTCTCTACTAGCAGCAATGCAATGATCCAGGAAATCCAGAGGAAGTCATAAGAAAGAACACTATCCACACCCAGAGAAAGAACTGTGGGAGTAGAAATGCAGAAGAAAACATATAATCAATCACGTGGTTCAATAGATCACTCTATTGCAAACAGGAATAACTTGGAAATGGGTTTTGAACATTGACACATGTATAATCCAGTGGAACTGCTTATCAGCACTGGGAGGGGGGAAGAAGAGGGGATGAATCATGAATCATGTAACCATGGAAAAATATTCTAAATTAAAAAAAAAAGAAAATTAACAGGGAAAAAATTATCTCAGTGACTCACTGCTTTGAAAATGGCTCTAAAATTTTGAAGGCTCTTTCAGAAGAATTCAAGATCTAGTATGTCCTAAAAAACTAGGTGCTGAGGGGAAGGTAGGTGGTACAGTGGGTAGAGTGCTGGGTATAGAGTGAGGAAGGTCTGAGTTAAAATCTGGCCTCAGACCTTAGCTGTGTGAGTCACTTACCCCTGTTTACCTCAGTCTTTTGAAATGTAAATGAACCAGAGAAGGAAATAGCAATTCACTCCAGTATCTTTGAAAAGAAAACTCCAAATGAGGTCAAAGAAAGCAGATATAACTGAAAATGACTCAGCAACAAGGATAATAACAAAAAGTCAAAATAGCTTTAATTTATCTTATAGTATATCCTGAATGAATAAAAAGAGCCTCATCACCAGAAGACTGTCCATCAGCAGATGGATATGATTAGGAAATGTACTAAGTTATGGAACCCAGATATCTCTAAACTGTGAGGTGGCCACTAGGTTAGAAAAGTTCATCTCTTATGATCACTGGCCTATCTACTCAGACAAAGACGCACAAAGCAGAAGAGTCATCCATGGGCTTGAGATCCAGGCTCACATTCTCTTACTCAGCCTATGAATAGACAAAGCATATGGTTTTACTAATGGGGGAAAAAATAAAAAAAATCAAAGAAACAGAAATCTCTTTCTTCTCAGATGGCAAGTCAAAGGAAGAAGTTTGTAGAATCCCAAGCTAATCATGTATAGAAGAAGGGGGAAAAAAGCTTGAGAACAAAGTTGCCTTTCCTTTGCAAGTCTACTGAGTAGGCAGATTATCTTTGAAGTCTCCTTAGATTAGAGGAGTCTTGATTTGAGGGGAAGAGGACATTGTTCCTGCCTTTTATCAAGAGGCCAAAACACTGAGAGTTCCTTGGACAAAGGGATAATACTACAAATGCTCCATGTAATGGTTCACACTACTCTGACCAAACAGCAGGCCCATCCCTAACATGTTCCATGGTTAGGCTCTAATCCTCTCCTACTGCTACATGAGGGTCATGTCTTGCTAGGAGACTTTCTAAGCAATTTCACAGGCTTAATCTCTTTTAATACTCACAACATTATGAAGTAGGTAGAATAAGTACTCTTTTTTTCACTTTATAGTTGAAAAAACAGAGCTAGAGAACAGAAAATGGTTCTAGTTGAAAACTTACCACTATTTTGTTATTTAAGGTCCTCAGTATGTTGTGGTAAAAGACCTCCAAGGCCATCTATCCAACTGCTTCATTTTACAAATAAAGAACCTGAGGCTCATGTGATATACCACAGGCAGGGTGTATCAGAGCCAGTGTTTGAATCTAGGTCCTCTGACTCTATACACAGTATCATTTCTACTATATCATGATGCCATATTAGATAACAAGGAATGATTGATTCATTTGATGCTATTTCAATACATAAGATCATAGAGTCATGGATTGAGTTCAGAAGGGCCTTGGGAGTCAATTAACCACCCCTCTTCAGCTCATCTTGCAAAGGAAGCAACTGAGACACAGCACATAGAAGTAAAATAACTTGCTCAGGGTCACATAGCTAAAAAGTGGCTGGGGGACACATGGATCCAAGTCCTTCTGATTTTAAGTCCAGAGCCCTAACCAGCTGTCTCTCTTAAGTTCTTGGTATTATCAGACTGGGTCCTTTACTAGCAAAAGATGTATATAACACATAAAAAGAAACAGCCAGAATGGTGGAAGGATCCATAGATATGACTATTAAGCCCAAAGGAACTGGATTAAACAAAGACTGAATCACTATCTAACTTATTCCTGATTTATATGTTTATAAGTATGTTATATGTTTATATACATATGTATATATAAACATATATGCTTATATGTTTATATAAATATACTTATATGTTTATAAGTATGGAATTTTCTTGTTCTAGATAAAGACCATCCAGGCTCTTTATTACCTCTAAGTATTAAAGAATATAAAAACCAGTATTTATGAGTTACTCACTGCCAATTTAACAACATTTATTATATTTCATCTATTTATAAGATACTCTGAGCTATTGAGGAAACTCGTTTGTTACTAATATATGTTTATATCTATATAAAAGAGTCATCCATAAGAACTCATATTTCACTTTAAAAAGGGAAATAAACTTTGTAATCTGTCAAAACATCTTAAAAATAATTTCAGTGATTTTTTAACCAATCATTTTAAAACATAAAAATTAAACATCTGGTTTATTGACAACAGTAACTTACCAAAATCAAGGAATATGGATATTTTTGGCTAAACAAAAAACTTTTACTTGTTTGAAGTGTTGTATTAAAAATCAGGATTAAGATTTAGCAAATGTGAAATTGTAATTCTTTCATTTGGAACTATATATTTGTGGGAATTGTTTTTTCTAGTTCTAACAGCCATTAAAAGCAAACATTAAAATAAAGCAAACTTAGAACCAGATTTTTAAATTGTTGTAAAACATTGTATTAAGCCACATTTTTTTGAGAATAAATACACAATTAAATTTAACTTTTAAAAAATATTTAACTATTCAGTGAAAGTAAAATGGCATACTTCAAAGTAATAAAATAAAACAATTATTTTTAAAGATTGTTTATTTTATTTGCAACCTACTTATTTAACATATCTTCTATGAATCTTTTATAATGGACATAATATGTGATATACCATACAATAGTAAGGCATGCAATTTATAAATAAAGATATATATATATATGTATATATATATAGGGGTGCATGCCTGAAATTTTCATTGATTATAGAGAAGGATTAGATACTGATAGAGCCCCTTAGACTATTAAGAAAAGGATCAATTTGCTTAGAATTTAGAGACACTTAAAATATTTTTGCTTTATTCTCAAAGACATTACTCAGATACCTTTTTATTTAATTCTCAAAGTTTTTATTAAAATAATATAGCAATCACAAAATTAATATTAATAGATGTTATTGAAAGATTTTTAACAAGAGTTTTAGCATTTCTCTTTCTCCTTGGAATCTCTGGTATTAAAGGGAAGGATTCATTATGGTGCCATATTCTGATTTGGTCTGATTTCTAGTGAGAGAGGAGTAAGAGTAATTTTGGTGGGCTTCAATCTCAAAGAGTCAGCAGTATGAGGTAGCTACCAATATAGCTAATGTAGTTTTGTGTTATAAGCGAGGCATAGTTTCCCATAAAAATGAGACGAGAGTTCCTTTGTATTCTCCTTTGTCTAGTCTGACTGTATATAAAGAATTTTGATCAGTTCTTGAAGCCACAATATAAGAAGTGTTTTGATATGCTGAAGAACATCCAGATAGATGCAAATGTTGAGAGTTAAGTGAGTTGCCTAGATTCACACAGATGAACAATCTTGATGAAAGATTCATTACCAAGATGAAGAATCTTGAGTTGTATGAGGACCACTTTAAGGTCTAATAAGGGGTCCTGTAGGAAGGTAAACTAGAAAGAACAATTTTCAGAAAGAATATAATATTTGTCCTTTGCCACCATGGTTCTGTTGCCTTTTCCCTTTTTACCTGTGGTTCCTTTTTTCTATTGTTAAGTTCTTCCCAGAGGTTCCATTTTTAGGAAAAGCCCAGACCAACAATCCTTCAGTCTCTAGAATTTTACTACCATCATCTGAACAGGTATCTTCCCCTAGTACCCTGTACTCACAAATTAGAATGTAAGATGCTTGGAGGTAGAAATGCTCTTTTTGCTTGGATTTATATCCCCATGTTTAGCACAATGCCTGGATTTTAGTAAGCTCTTAACAAATGCTTACTGAATTGTAATATTTGAATAAGTGTCCTGTGGAACAAGAATTAGAACCATTATGTTTAAGGGAGAAGAAAGAAATAAAACGGGAGAATTTTCTCACATAAAAAAGCATCCATGAAAGAACTTTTAAAGCAGAGGGAAAAATGGAGGGATGGTAGGCAATAGTTCAACCTTACCCACATTTGGAGTTGGTTCAAAGCAAAAAGAATACATATATATATATATATATATATATATGTATTCCTTTTGCTCAGTATATATACTGAGCTTTATATAGAGATGTAACTTACCCAATGGGGAAAAAAGAGGGGAAGGGGATAAGAGAAAGGGATGGGGGATAATAAAAGGGAGAATAGATTAAGGGAGGCAATGGTTAGAATAAAAGTAGACTTGAAGGGAAACAGGTTAAAAAGGGAGAGAAGAAGAAACAGGAGAAAATGGAATAGAGAGAAATACACAGTAATCATAACTGTGAATGTGACTAGAGTAAGCCCATCCATAAAACAAAAGGGGATAGCAGAATGGATTCGAAACCAGAGTCTAGCAATACAAAAGCCACACTTGAAACAGAAAGACTCAGACTTAAAATAAAGGGCTAGATCAGAATCTAATATGCTTCAGACGAAGTAAAAAAAAAAAGACAAATAGCGATTATGATCTTAGACAAAGCAAAAGCACAATTAGATCTAATTAAAATTATAATAATGGATATCATGTTTTGTTAAAAGGAACCATTGACAATAAAGTAACAGCAAAAACATTTACAACAGATTTCTCTAATAAAGGCTTCATTTCTCAAATACACAGAGAATTGGGTCAAATTTATAAAGATATAGCCATTCCCCTGGTGATAAAAGATCAAAGATAAAGAGGCAGTTGTTAGAAGAAGAAAATCACAGCTTTCTTCCTGTCATATATTAAAAAACCCACTGAATACACTATTCGTTAGAGAAAGATAAATTAAAATAATGCTGAAGTAACCACCTCATCCTATCAAAAATGACAAATGCTGGATGAGATGAGGTGAAATTAGGGACATTAATGAGTTATTGGCAAAATAGTGAATTAGTTTAACCATTCTGGAATACAATTTGGAACTAGGCCCAAGAGCTATAAAATTACATACCCTGTGTCCCAGCAATATCACTATTAGCTCTGCATCTCAAAGAGATGAAAGAAAAAGGAAATGAACCTCTATCTCTCTGTCTGTCATCTATCTATCTGTCTATCTATCTATCTATCTATCTATCTATCTATCTATCTATCTATCTATCTATCTATCTGTCTGTCTGTCTGTCTGTCTGTCTATCTATCTATCTATCTATCTATCTATCTATCTATCTATCTATCTATCTATCTATCTATCTAGAGCAGCTCTTTTTGTGATGACAAAGGATTGGAAATTGGGGGGAGGGTGCTTATCAGTTAGGGAATGGTTCAACAAGTCGTGGCATTTGATTGTGATGAAAGACTATTGTGCTATAAGAAATGGCAATAAGATTGGTTTTCAGGAGAAAAAAATGACAAAACCAATATAAACTGATGCTAAGTGAAATGAGAAGAGCCAGATTATTGTGTACAGTAAAAGCAATATTGTAATGATGGTCAACTGAGAAAGATTTGACTACTCTGATCAACACAATGATATAAGGTAATTCCAAAGGACTCATGCTAAAAAATTATGTCCACCTCCAGTAAGAGAACTGATGAACACGAAGCGTAAATTGAATTATAATTTTCTCACTTTTTCTTGCTTTTCTTTGGGAATATGACTAACATGGGAATATGTTTTGCATGATTTCACATGTAAAGTGATATCATATTGCTTAGCTTCTCAGAGGGTTGGGGTGGAAGGGATAGAATTAGGAACCTCAAATTTAAAGAGAAAAGAATTTTAATAATAAATAATAAATCTAAATTAAGTGTTCTTTTTTGCCTCAAAGGAAAGAATTAAGAATAATGTATGAAAGATGTAAGGAGCTAAATCTACATGTGATACTAGGGGGAAAACTTTCTAAATATTTGAGGTATTCAAAAGGGAATATTAGGCTACCACAGAAGTAGTAAGTTCTCCTTCACAGGTTTTTTTGTTTTTGTTTTTGTTTTTTAACATATGTGTGATGACCATTTGTTAGCTATATTATGGTAAAGATTCCTTTTGGGTATGAATTGGAATAGATGACCACTGAAGTCCTTTCCAATTTGAAATTGTGTGATTATAGATGAGTAGCTGATAAAAGTGTACCATAATTTAGCAGTTTTCATGACATTTAATACATTTAATTAGAGGCAGTATGATATAGTAGCTATAGAGCTTGCCTGAAGCCAGGAAGATCTGGGCTTGAGTCTTGCCTCCTGCATGTAGGCTGTCTGAACCTTGACTGTGGAAGTCACTTAATCTCTCACTGCTTTAGGAAACTAAGACAAATGGCAGCAAGGTACCATTCTAAAATGAAAGGAATTTCTCCGTCTGGGAATTACCTAGACCAATAAAATCACAGGTTCTATCCCTAACATAACTCCTTTAAAGTAAACTGAGCTACAGTACTCCAAAAGATTTGTTAGCTCCTCGATGTGAGTATTCCTTCTCCTGGTGTATATTCAAGACTGTCCAAATATTCCCACGCAATGTGACTTTTGCCCATGTTGTTTCACAAATCCTCCACTGAAAGTAGAGGATGAAGCTTCTGGTCAGAGTATGGTGAGCACATAGTCCACTCTGGATGGGGTTATAGGAAATGAGAGCAAAGAGGAATTAAAAGATAATGCTTTCCCATGAAGCTGGGAGAGTTTAATTTAATAACAGTTAGGAAAACAGAGAAAATAGAAAAAAGATACAATGGACTTCTTGGTGGGGAGAAAAAGAGATTCTTTAATTAGAAATTGAAGTGGGCCAGGCACAAGAATCCAGAGTTTAGGATCTATATTTCTTTTCTCTTGAACTAGACATGGGAGGATTCTCTTAATTTGTATCCTTAACAATCATGATATCTTTTTAAAAAAAACATTATTTTATTTAGTCATTTTCATACATTGTTCATTGGAAACAGATCATTTTCTTTCCCTCCCCACATCCCCCCCCCACCCCTTCCCTAGCCGATGGGCAATTCCTCTGGGTATCCCATGTGTCCTTGCTCTGAACCCATTTCCTTGTGGTTGGTATTTGCATTAGGGTGCTCATTTAGCATCTCTCCTCAATCATGTCCCCTCAACCTCTGTAGTCAAGCAGTTGCTTTTTCTCCGTGTTTTTACTCCCTCGGTTTGTCCTCTGCTTGAGGATAGTGGTTTTTTTTTTTTTTTCCGCATAGATCACTGCAGGTTGTTCAGGGACATTGTAAAGCCATTACTGGAGAAGTCCATTACATTCTCTAGTACCACAATGTGTCAGTCTCTGTGTACAATGTTCTCCAAGTTCTGTTCCTCTCAATCGGCATCACTTCCTGGAGGTTGTTCCAGTCTCCATGGAATTCTTCCACTTTATTATTCCTTTTAGCACAATAGTATTCCATCACCAACATATACCACAATTTGTTGAGCCATTCTCCAATTGAAGGGCATCCCCTCATTTTCCAATTTTTGGCCACCACAAAGAGCACAGCTATGAATATTCTTGTACAAGTCTTTTTCCTTATTATCTCTTTGGGGTACAAACCCAGAAGTGCTATGGCTGGATCAAAGGGCAGACAATCTTTTGTCGTCCTTTGGGCATAGTTCCAAATTGCCCTCCAGAATGATTGGATCAATTCACAGCTCCACCAGCAATGCATTAATGTCCCTACTTTGCCACATCCCCTCCAGCATTCATTACTTTCTTTTGCTGTCATGTTAGCCAGTCTGCTGGGTGTGAGGTGATACCTCAGAGTTATTTTGATTTGCATCTCTCTGATTATAAGCGATCTAAGACACTTTTTCATGTGCTTATTAATAGTCTTGATTTCTTTAACTGAAAATTGCCTATTCATGTCCCTTGCCCATTTTGCTATTGGAGAATGGCTTGATTTTTTGTACAACTGGTTTAGCTCTTTATAGATTTGAGTAATTAGACCTTTGTCAGAGGTTTTTGTTATGAAGATTGTTTCCCAATTTGTTGCTTTTCTTCTAATTTGAGTTACATTGCTTTTGTTTGTACAAAACCTTTTTAATTTCATGTATTCCAAATTATTTATTTTGCATTTTGTGATTCTTTCTAAGTCTTGCTTGGTTTTAAAATATTTCCCTTCCCAAAGGTCTGACATGTATACTATTCTGTGTTCACCTAATTTACTTATAGTATATTAGTATATATATATATATATATATATATATATATATATATATATATATATATATAAAGAATACTTTATATTCAAGTTATTTGCCCATTCTGCGTTTATCTTGGTGTAGGGTGTGAGGTGTTGATCCAAACCTAATCTCTCCCATACTGTCTTCCAATTTTCCCAGCAGTTTTTATCAAATACTGGATTTTTGTCCCAAATGCTGGGGTCTTTGGGTTTGTCAAAGACTGTCTTACTGAGGTCATTTACCCCAAGTCTATTCCACTAATCCTCCTTTCTGTCTCTTAGCCAGTACCAAATTGTTTTGATGACCGCTGCTTTGTTTGAGATCTGGGACTGCAAGGCCACCTTCCTTTGTATTTTTTTCATTATTTCCCTGGATATCCTTGATCATTTATTCTTCCAAATGAACTTTGTTATGGTTTTTTCTAAATCAGTAAAGAAGTTTTTTGATATTTCAATGGGTATGGCACTAAATAAGTAAATTAATTTGGGTAGGATTGTCATTTTTATTATGTTAGCTCGTCCCACCCATGAGCAATCAATGTTTTTACAATTGTTTAGATCTAGTTTTAATTGTGTGGAGAGTGTTTTGTAGTTGTGTTCATATAGTTCCTGTGTTTGTATCGGCAGATAGATTCCTAAGTATTTTATATTGTGTCGGGTAACTTTAAATGGAATTTCTCTTTCTAATTCTTGCTGCTGAACTGGGTTGGAGATATATAGAAATGCTGATGACTTATGTGGGTTTATTTTGTATCCTGCAACTTTGCTAAAGTTGTTGATTATTTCGATTAGCTTTTTGGTTGATTCCCTAGGATTCTTTAAGTAAATCATCATATCATCCGCAAAGAGTGACAGCTTGGTCTCCTCATTGCCAATTTTAATACCTTCAATTTCATTTTCTTCTCTAATTGCTACTGCTAGTGTTTCTAGTATAATATTAAATAATAAAGGTGATAATGGGCATCCTTGTTTGACTCCTGATGTAATTGGGAAGGCTTTGAGTTTTTCCCCATTGCAGATGATGTTTGCTGATGGTTTTAGGTATATCCTGTTTATTATTTTAGGAAAGGCCCTTCTATTCCTATACTTTCTAGTGTTTTCAATAGGAATGGGTGTTGTATTTTGTCAAAGGCTTTTTCTGCATCTATTGAGATAATCATGTGATTTTTGTCGGTTTGCTTATTTATATGGTCAATTATGTGAATGGTTTTCCTAATATTGAACCATCCTTGCATTCCTGGTATGAATCCTATCTGATCATAGTGGATAACCCTTGTGATGACTTGCTGGAATCTTTTTGCTAGTATCCTATTTAAGATTTTTGCATCTATATTCATTAGGGGGATTGGACTATAGTTTTCTTTCTCTGTTTTTAACCTGCCTGGCTTTGGGATCAGTGCCATGTTTGTGTCGTGAAAAGAATTTGGTAGAACCCCTTCTTGGCTTATTCTGTCAAATAGTTTGCATAGTATTGGGGTTACCTGTTCTTTGAATGATAGAATTCATTTGTGAATTCGTCTGGACCTGGGGATTTTTTCTTAGGGAGTTCTTTGATGGCTTGTTCAATTTCTTTTTCTGATAAAGGGTTGTTTAGGTAATTTATTTCTTCTTCTTTAAGTCTAGCCAATTTATATTTTTGTAAGTATTCATCCATATCACTTAGATTGCCATATTTTTTGCCATATAATTGGGCATAGTAGTTTTTAATGATTGCCTTGATTTCCTCTTCATTAGAGGTGAGGTCTCCCTTTTCATTTTGGATACTGTCAATTTGTTTTTTTCTTTCCTTTTTTTAATTAGACTGACTAGTATTTTGTCAATTTTATTTGTTTTTTTCAAAGTACCAGCTTCTAGTCTTATTTATTAAATCAATAGTTCTTTGACTTTCAATTTTATTAATTTCTCCTTTGATTTTTAGGATCTCTAATTTAGTATTCATCTGAGGGTTTTTAATTTGTTCACTTTCTAGTTTTTTAATTTGCATGCCCAATTCATTGACCTCTGCCCTTCTTAATTTGTTTATATATGAACTCAAGGATATAAATTTCCCCCTGAGTACTGCTTTGGCTGCATCCCATAGGTTCTGAAAGGATGTCTCACCATTGTCATTTTCTTCAATGAAATTATTGTTTCCACGGTTTGTTCTTTAACTAGCTGGTTTTGGAGGATCATATTGTTTAATTTCCAATTAATTTTTGATTTATCTATCCATGTACCCTTACTAATTATTATTTTTATTGCATTGTGGTCTGAGAAGGTTGCATTTATTATTTCTGCTCTTTTGCACTTGTTTGCAATGTTTTTGTGCCCTAGTACATGGTCAATTTTTGTGAATGTACCATGTACTGCTGAAAATAAGGTATATTCCTTTTTGTCCCTATTTATTTTTCTCCATATGTCTACTAACTCTAATTTTTCCAAGATTTCATTTGCTTCTCTCACCTCTTTCTTATTTATTTTTTTATTTGATTTATCTAGTTCAGATAGGGGAAGGTTCAGATCTCCCACTAGTATAGTTTTTATATCTATTTCATTGTTGAGCTCCTCTAGTTTCTCCTTTAAAAATTTGGATGCTCTGCCATTTGGTGCATACATATTGAGTACCGATATTTCCTCGTTGTCTATACTGCCTTTTATCAGGATGTAATTACCTTCCCTATCTCTTTTAACTAGATTTATTTTTACTTTGGCTTTGTCCAATATCATGATTGATACTCCTGCCTTCTTTTTATCATTTGATGCCCAGTAGATTTGGCTCCATCCTCTTACTTTCACCCTATGTGTATCTACCTTCCTCATGTGTGTTTCTTGCAGACAGCATATGGTAGGGTTTTGGATTCTAATCCACTCTGCTATTTGCTTGCTTTTTATGGGTGAGTTCATTCCATTCACAAAATCCTAGTAAATGAATTGTTGTTTCAAAAGGCATTATATGAGTGGATTCATTGTATATTGCCAGGTTGCTTTCCAAGATGTTTATGGCAAGCTATAATATCATCAATTATTAGATTGGCTATCTCCTAACAGTAGTACTGTCATAATTTATGCTCTATTTTTTATATTTTATTTGCTACACTAAAAGTTTGTCTTCATTTTTAAACCCCTTATATTAGAGAATTAGAGCATTATTGCTTGTGGTTATTAATAATTTGTATTTTTCCTTCCAAATGAAGTCTATTTTCTTTTTACCCTGGTCCAGCTGGGAAAATTTACGGATCTTACACATGTGTATGAGAGGAGTTCTTTATAGATTTTTCTCAGTGCCAGACCTTTTTTTGCTGCCAATTATTTTTGCTCATATTTTGTTTCTTTTCTTTTAAAAGAGAAATTGGGTTTTCATATTAAAAATATTTTTATCTGTGTATAATCAGATCCATCAATTTCTGCTCTCTATCATTTGGGCAACTATATTAGTTATTTCCTTCCAGTTTTTAAAAAAATAGGAGAATAAAATTTCATTTCTTTATATTTTCTGTTATTAACACAAAAATAAGATAACTCTAAAAGAAATTCCCCTGTCTTATATTAATAATGATAGGTATATTTAAACTTGGATTTCCCCTTTTTCAAATCACAGCACTTAGATTTGGAATTCCTTTACCAAGTCCAATATCTATATATAGCCAGCTCTATCCCCAAAAAATTATTTTTGGGCAGAGACTAAGGTCTTTGAAATACCTAAGACTAAATTGACTTTGTGGTCTAGGCCCCGGGGAAATAATCATCAAAGTGGGAAGAGTAAGAGAGTGATAATGGAATTCCCTTTTTCTTTTTTCAGTCCCCTTGTCTCCTATTCTGTTCTTTAATTCTGTTTTTTTTTTCCCAGAAATACTCTTCAAAATGTTATTTTGATGACTTAGACAAAACAATGTTTTTAGATTCTTGTATTACTTGGAACTGACTCATTTTGATTTTTAGAAGTTTTTACATATTTTTTTGAATATTCATATAGGAAGCTTTGGTGATATTGTATGAATTTCTTACAGTAGATTTGTCTTTGAACTTTTTCAAAATCTGAATTATTTTCAGATATGCTTTGCTTTAGAAGAGTATATAGAGTTACCTAAGTAAATAACTCTGGGTCCATGGCCCACGTGTCTTATTTTTGTAAATGTTGAATTCTGTTTTCATCAATGATCCTTATTCTTGTTGAGAAGTCTGCAGAGATCTTGATTAATGTTCCTTGGTAAATCATTTCTCTTTTTTCTGATGGCAGCATGAATTATTTCTTCCTTACTGTTATAGTGTTGTAGTAGAATTACAATAAGTTTGGGAGGATTGACTCTTGGGTTCTTCATAGTCGGGGTCCTGTGGATTCCTGCTATTTGTATATTTCAACTTGTATTGTTAATTCCATAAAGGCTTACTTGGCAATTTCCTATGAAATTGCCTTCAGATATTTTTGTTTTTCTAAAATGTGAGGAAATGTCAGAAATGTCGAGATTGCTGCATTGTGATTTATCTTTACGTTCTGTCTTTTAATTCTGTATATTTGCCAGTTTGAGAATAAATTGGAGATACTCTGTGTCTACAATTTCTTTAGTTGAGCTACATTAATTATAATTTTTTGCTTGCCTCTTTAAGTCTGTTGTAAGATGAGGACATTAATTCTTTCAAGTTTTTAACATTCTTCCTTATTTTTCATTATTTCCTCTCAATATTCCTTATTAAATTTTAATTCTAACTTGATGTACTTAAAATTTTTTATTTCCTATAATCACTCATTTTACTTAATCTTTTGATTTGCTTATTAATGTTAATTTTAGGTCAATTTATTTGAATGTGGCAAATACTTGATACTTCTTGCCATTTTGATTTTAATCACTTTTTTAGAGTCATTTGATTTATTTTATTTGCTGGTCATATTAACATTTATCTTTCCTTTACCTACTTTGTGTTTTGGTTTATTTTTTTCTTATTCTGTAATTTAAATAATAGTTTATTTGTCAAGACTTTGTTATTGTATGTGGGGTCTGGGATTAGGTATTATGATATTTGGCAAATAACTGGCATAATGCTTGGATTCAGTCAGACCTAAGTTCAAGTCCAGTGTTAGAGGACTTTGGCCAAGTCAAGTAATTTCTACATATCTTCATTTCCTATGGTTATTGTGAGGATTGAATGTAAAATAATAAAATTATAAAAGGCATTAAAACAGTACCTAACACATTGTAAGTGCTATATAAATATTATTATTATTATTATTAATACTAATTAATAAATTAAGTGGTCTGAATAGAGGTCATATGGTTAAGGTAACATCTTATTAAAAAACCTAGAAATTTTAGCGGACTGTAATTTTAGCAGCAACCATCAATAATAGGATGTGACAGTCAAAAGTTATAATGAAGTCTTTAGCCATATTATGATTAATGGTTTCCAGAAATAATAAAGAATCAATTCTCTGTTCTCTGCCTTGCTAAATTCAAATGTGGAATATTTTGTTCCATTTGGATACTATATGAATGAAAGGTATTGAAAAGTTAGAGACCATACAGAGGTCAATTAGTATAATGAAGAGTTTTCAATCTATGAGAATTTGTTGTAGGAATTAGGGAAATTTAGCCTGAAAAGTGAAAGATTGGGGTGGGGGGCAATATAGTTTAGCAGCAATTGTTGTTTGTTTATCTAACAAATATTGAATGAATTCCATATGGAAGAGGGATTTTATCTGTTCTGTTGGGCATCAGAGGGCAAAACCAAGAAAATGCATAAAAGTTACAAAGAGGCAAATTTAGACTTGATTTCAATGAAATTTCCTAACAATTCAGACTGCTCAAATGTATAATGGACTGCCTCAGAGGTAGTGGGTTCCTTCTTAGCAGAAGTCTTCAAGCAAAAAATGGATAACTATTTTACTGGCTATGCTGTTTTTTAGATGTGGGTGGGATTAGGTTGTCACTAAGTATTCTTCAACATTTAAAGTTCTATGATTCAATGAAAATATATTTATTTGAATTAATTTATTTAGTCAATTTAGGACACTATTTCTTGGTTACAAGAATCACATTATTTCCCTCCCTCCCCTCCATTCATCCCTCCCACAGCCAACAAGCAATTTCATTGGGTATTACTTGTGTTCTTGATCAGAACCAATTTCCATGTTGTTGGTGTTTGCATTAGGATGTTCATTTAGAGTCTACATCCCCAGCCATTTCCCCTCGACCCATATGTTCAAGCAGTGTTTTTTTTTCTTCTGTGTTTCTACTCTCACAGTTTTTCTCTGAATGTGGATAGTGGTTTTTCTCATAGATTCCACCAAGTTGTTTAGGATCACTGCATTGCCACTAATGGAGAAGTCCATTACGTTTGATTGTACCACAGTGTGTCAGTCTCTGTGTATAATGTTCTCCTGCTTCTGCTCCTCAATGAAAATATTTAAAAAACCAAATGAGACAAGATGTTTAGGGAAGGGAAGATTATTCCCTACTGATGACAGCAAAAAAGGTCTCATGTAAAAGGTCACATTATAGTTCAGCTTTGAAAGACTGGGAACTCTAAGAGAAAAGTTTATGTAGAATTTTGCAGGAATGGTGATTAGCACAGAGGTAGAGGCATGTGTATTTTCATTTTTTACCTTCAATATTAACTAACCTGACAACTTGTTCTGCACAAATAACTGACTTTCTGAGGCTTAAGCTACTTGGACAGTAGTGGAATGACTAGGAGAGATGTTTCAAAACGTAATGAACATTAAAATAATGATAATAATAATAAATAAGTGCCTTGCATACATTATCCATTTTAAATATTGGGTTTTCATCTGAATGACAAAGTTAACAAAAAGGGAAAATAACACGCTAGAAGGATTGTATTAAAACAGAGCATTAGTATACTATTAGTGGAGTAGTCATCTAGTTCAACCATTCTGGAATGTAATTTGGATTTATGCCTGAAAAGTTATTAAACTGGACATATTTTTTAAAATAGAGATTCCATTTGTAGATCTATATCTACAGAAATCAATGAAAGAAGAAAAAGGACCCATGTGTTAAAAATATTGATAATAGTTCTTTACATGTTGGCAAAGAATTGGAAATAGAGAGGTTGCCTCCATCAATTGGTGCATGCTATAGATATGGCTTATGAATGTGATGGAATACTGTTGTTGTAAGAAATGAGGAAGGGGTTGGTTTCATAGAAGACTGAGAAGACCTTAATGAACAGATGCAAAGTGAAGTGAGAAGAACCGAGGACAATTCATATAATAATGATGATATCATAAAAACAAAAACTTTTGGAAGACTTAGGAACTCCAATTAAGGAATCACCATAAAACATGCTCATCACTTCCTGATAGAGGTCAATGGATCCACAGTACAGACTGATGCATGTTCACATATACATGCACATAAAAACACACATTGTCTCTCTCTAAATAAACATATACTTATATGTATATGGCATGAACATATAGAGCTTCCTACATGAAACCCTTTCTGATGTTCCCAATTTATAATCTTATTTTCCTACAAATCATATTATATTTTCATGTATGTATATCTCAAACTATACTCTGGATTGACATATTTTATGTATACATATATACACACATGCTTATATGCATGTATTCAGTAATAAATGGCTAATGTGGAAATTTGTTCTGTTTGGTTATTTTTAATAGATCTGTTATTGCTTTCTCAATGAGGGGAGGGAAAAGTAGGAAGGAGAAACTTTGGAATTGTAAATAAAATAAAATTTAATTTTAAAAATGAAATAAAAGGTGTCCCAAAAGTATTAGTGAAATTTAGAGTTTTTAAAACTGCAGAAGTATAAATGGCACACATTTATAAAAAATCAATCATAATTTTAATTAAAAATGTAAATTGTGAAATAAGTGTAAAACTTAAATTATTTATCTTTGAAATTTGAATCATAAATTTTCACATCAATTTTAGCAACATTAAGCACCTTGCTTACCTCAAATTTTAACAATTTCTGGATGATATCTTCTCAGACTGGCAGATTAATGAAGGAGGTTCTCTTGCTTGGCCACCTCAGTCACCTGATCTCTTTCCATTAAATGCTTTTTTTCTAATGATATGATATCAAAACTTTCATGAATGCAATAAAATTTTATTCCTTGGATGGTTTTTAGATTAATATTTTAAGTGTTATGCTTTTAATAACTGATTATCTGCTAATGAAAGTTTTTACAAAATTCAAAAATTACCCAACTATATAAATATTTACCTTTTGTACATTTATATCTGTACATCAAACGTTTTTAAAGAGTGAAGCTGCACTAAGACTTTGTGGATGATTCATGTAGTCTTAAGCTGTGATCACAGACCAAAGATAAAGCATTTCTTATGTACCTTAATAGAAATACTTTACAACTAAATGCTTCATATTTGATGATTCTAACAACTTCCTTAATCATCACTGAGACAATGCAAATTAATCTTGTATTGATCAGTTGTCCATATCATATAACAAACTGAACATGACCAGGCACTGGTTGCCTACTGAAATATGTTCTGCAAATTTCTCAACAAAATATTCATAATTCTTCTGAAAAACAATGATCCTTATTTCTGCAATTAACATATAATTTCACCAAACTTTTGTGAGTTGTCTTCTGCTATTGGAAACATTTCTTTCCCCTACCCCAGATCTTTTATAAAGTAAACCAAATTTTACCCAGGTTAAAAAAATTCAGTAACAGTTAATTAAATATTATTCTTTGGAGAGCTATGATTTGCAATTTTTTCATTTATAACCACTGCTACATATACAAGTGTGATATCTCATGATCAATATTATAAATCAGGAAATAATGAAAGTAAGGGTTTTGAGTGTGGTGAATGCTGTAGAGACAGTTAGGTATAGGTGATCCAACTGAATAGAGTGCTAGCTCTGGAGTCAGGAAGACCTGAGTTCAAATTTGACCTCAGACACTTACTGGGTATCTGATCCTGGACAAATAACTTAATCTGTGTCTCAGTTTCCTGATTTTTGAATGGGGATAGTAATAGTTGCTATGAGGTTGCTTTGAGGATCAAATGAGATAGTATTTGTAAAATACTTATCACATTACCTGGCACATAGTAGGCATTATATAAATGTTACTTATTATTATCCTGTGCTTGTAGTGTCATGAGTTCTAGTCCAATTTATTTTGTAAAATCTTGTCAAGTATCACTTGTGTGAAAAACACCATGCTAAGCACTGTAGAAATAAAACCAAAAAGATTTCTGCCTCTGCTCTCAAAAATCTGACTTTATATTGTTGAGAATAACATGAATGAAATAAGTAAGATAAGGGAATTTGAGGAGAGAAAGCAGTAATAATTGGGGAGATAAGAGGCTTCAGAAATAATAAAATAGTAATGGTAAAATAATAAAATACCTTTTGCATAGTATTTATGGGTTATAAAGCAGCTTATATCTATCAATAAATTTATCTAATTTTATCTAATCTTCACAATAACTGTGAGATAGATGCTATTATTTTTTCCATTTTCCACTTTTTCCATTTCCATTTTAGAGATGAAAAAACAGGTTGAGAAAGATTAAGTGCTTTAATTACATAACTACTAAATGTCTAAGAGAGCATTTGAACTCAAATCTTCCTTAACTTCAAGAACAGGAAGGAGTTGACACATGAACTGTATCTTGAAGTGAAGTCTATTGCTGGAAGAGACCTTAGACGCCATCTAGTCACAGCCCTTCATTTTAAAAGTAAGACATCTTGGACTTAACTTGACTGGAGCTGAAAATCTCTATCTTAGGAAGCAATGTGGTATCATCTGTTCCAAATCCAGAGGTCTTTCTACTGTACTACATTTTATTCTGAGATAAGAATTTTGAGTTAGATATGATGAAGTATATATTAGGAATGGGGGAATAGGTTAACAAAACATATAGAGGCTATAGATAAAATGGTTGTAGTAGTAATAGTAGAAGAATTAGACTGTAGAGTGTTTAAGAGAATAATGTGAATAGAGGCTGACTTAAGAGGGTAATTATGGACATGGAGAGATTGGGTTGAATAGCTCCACTCACATAGCCACCATGTGGAAGGAAAAAATTAATTTATTTATTACCATTTTGTTAATTAATAAGTCAAGTAACTATTATGTGATTTATAGTAAGAGATAGCCCCGGTTACTATCAGATTGAATAGATGTTTATAAGAGATAATAATCAGTAAGAATAATCAAGAAATAATCATGGTAAAGAAAGTGTGCTGTGTCAGTAATCAAAATAAGATTGTTCTGTGTACTTGGGACTCTGAATTCTCAAAATTGTGTCACAGGGCAGAAGAGGTATAGAGAGCTCACCCTCTAGTTTCTGATCATCTGGTACCCAAAAGGGGAAATTCTCATAGTGGGCCCCTAACTGAGAAGGGTCCACTCAAGACCTTCTTATCCCAGCACTGCCTATGCTTATATTTATGTTATAAATATCTGGAACATCCAAAAATTGGAGTTGTGGATTATATTGGGGATCTGTAGAACAGTGCTTTTGTGATGTGTCTCTCAATAAAGTCAGTTTTGCTTAGATCTTTGCTCAGTTCTTTTCCTAATAATAATACATCTTACTATAAGCTCTTATCATCTCTCATGAACTATCACAAAAGCTTTCTAATTGGTCTCAATTCAAGTATCACTCCATCCCTAACTATTGCCCAACTTTCAAATCATTTTCTTAAAATAAAGGTTTGACCACATCATCTCTCCAAAACATCTCTCCTCCAATCCCTACCTTGATACACACTCAATAAACTTTAATATCCAATATCAAATATAGACTTCTTTGGAAATTAAAGCCCTTCACAATCTGGCTCCTTTCTACCTTTCTAGGTGTATATTTTACTTCTCTCTTCATTCTCTAGGAACTAGCTACATTGACTTGCTTAGCATTTGGTGAGCATGACACTCTATTTCTTGAGTCTTTACCTTTCTATTCCCTGTCCTTCATGTGGCTTGTAATTTTTTCTTTACCTCTTCCTTATAGTTTCCCTAACTTCCTTCAAGACTCAAAACTCATCTTTTTCTAACACTTTCTTGGTTCATCATATACTAGTACCTTTTCTCTGAGATTACCTTTCAAGAATAAAAAGTATGTACATGTATAAATAATTATTAAAAACCTTTAAATTTTTTTCAGATTGCACATTGTTATAATTTTCAGTTATCATTTTTGATATTTTTAGGATCCATGTTCTCTTCTCACCTCTCCACCCCCTCCCAAAGAAGGCAGGTAATATGATATAGGTTAGTTATGTTAATGTTAGTATGCAATACATATTTCCCTATTCATCATATTGTGAAAAAACAAATATAGCTTACCCTAGAGAAAAATGCATGAAAGAAAGTGAAGAATGCCATCCTTCAATCCACAGTCACCCATCATCAGTTTCTTCTGGATAGTCTTTTTTGTCATGAATATGTTGAATTTGTTCTGGATTTTTGCATTTCTGATGAAAGTTAAGTCATTCACAGTTGAACATCATACTTTATTGTTGTTACTGTGTACAATATTCTCCTGGTTTTGCTAACTTCACTCTGCATATGTCTTAAGAGGTTGGTTTTCTGTGTGTGTGTGTGTGTGTGTGTGTGTGTGTGTGTGTGTGTGTGTGATTATCTCATTCATCATTTCTTGTGGCATGATAGTATTTCATTACAATCAAAAGCCACAACTTGTTCAGCCATTACCCAGCTGATGGACACCCTTTCAATTTCTTTTCTTTGCCACCATAAAAACAGTTGCTATAAATATTTTTATACAAGTAAGTCGTTTCCCTCTGTCTTTTATCTTTTTGGGTTACAGACCTAGTTAGCAGTATGGCTGGTTCAAAGGGTATGCACAATTTGATGGCAAATTGCTCTTCAGAATGGTTATATGAGGTCAGAGCTCCACCAAGAGTATATTAGTGTCCTAATTTTTCCATATCACCTCCAGCATTTATCATTTTCCCTTTTTTGTCATACTTATAATTACTGATGTTATCTCTTCCATTAGAATGTGAACTTTTTTCTTTGAATACCCAGCTCTTAGAAAGGTGCCTAACAAATAGCAAGCATTTAGTAAATGCTTATTGACTAGAAGGACACAGATTTTCATAAGCAACAGAAGACGGAAGTTGAAGAAATATAGTACCGTCCTCCCTGTCCCCTATCTCAGCACAGTAAATACTAAATAATGGTGATTTTAAATGGCATTTAAACAATAGTTGTGAAAAATGCTTATAGATTTCTAGAGAGGAGCCTTTACAATTTCTAAATGGTATAATTACCGGGAATCCTGCACAGAACTATCTAATAAATTAAGAATTATTAAACTGTAAATAATGCATCTTAATTGATTTGCCCTGTCAAATTATACACAAATCTCTCCTTCAATCAATCAATAAACATTTATCAAATACTACAATGTGCCAGGCACTGTGCTAAGTGCTAGAGTTACAAAAAGAAGAAAAACCTAATCTCTGTCATCAAGGTCAAATGGGGAGAAAACAAGGAAAGTAGTTAAAGTCTATGTAGATATGGAATGAGAGATTCATATTTTAGTTTACATTTTCTTTTCTCACTGGAAAGGTTAAGGGAAGGGACAAATGAATGTTTAAAAATCATTGCATGAGCAATCATAATAATAGACTATTATTTAATAAGAAAATAGGATTTATCCACCATATATAAGACTAAAATATACATGCATTACTTTCAGGAAACATTAGCTCAAAAATATTGTGACCTAACAAAAAACAAAATAAAATAAAAATCAACCTCTAGCTTTGGGAAGTTTGATTCTAATTTAAAATATTACAATAAAAATAGACACACAACATTTACCTCTCTTAATTCCCAAAAGATTTTCTTTTGGTCCAGACACACAGAATTTTTAAAATGCCAAGTCATAAAGCCACAGGAAATACCCCAGTCAGATCAACATATACTCAGTAAAATTTCTATCTCAATTCCAGGAACTGAAAAAAGATAAAATAATATATTTATATTTTCCTGTGTACATTTAGGTTCATGCTCTTCATTAGTCAGATTATATATCAAAACTCATAATGTCTTTAATAATCTAGTATCACTCTAGCTTTTGAGTCAGGGAGTCAGATCACAAGTACTCTCATCCAATGCTATTTTGTGATCCATAAGCATTCTGATTTTGATGCACACTGTAACACAATGTAAACCCCACATCTACCTATAAAATCTACCTTTTAAACTAGAAAGATCCCTCCATAAGATTAATAGAAAAATCATTTTGAAGTCTAAATATATTTCTCTGAATACTTTTTTTCTGGTTTCCTATTGAGCAGAAAGAGTTAAAAATCATTTACCATCTGCAATGGCATCGTGACATTATTTGCATTGTAAAATGGAAAAATAACTTGTGCAGTTGAAAATTTTGGTTTTAAGAACCATCTACAACACTTCAAAGGCATATTCCCTCTAACAAGTCACTTTTCTTCTTTGGTAATGTTAACCTACTTACCTCACTGTTTGCTTCTGAGCACAGTGCTTTGTAAATACTAAGAAATGAGTTTTTCTTCTTCATTAAGTCAATGACTGAAAAGAGAAAACACCTATCCCTGTTTAGATTCCCATCATCTAAAGCATGCAAATCTTTGAAAGAAAATAAAATAATAGCAACCTGCAGTATTTCCAGATTCACAATAGATGTGTTCTTTCTATTATCAGCCTACTTGCTGATTGTTAATCTTGAAAATTGAGAAATATTTAAAGCAGTAGAGTTTAAAGACTATTATACATTGGTTTGACATAATGGAAAACTTTAGCCAAGCAATACGTAGAATATGGGTTATTTTTCACATTTCTTTTAAAAACCAAATATCAAATCAAAATTTGATCCCAGGTTTCATAAACCTTTTAAAAAATCCAAATTCTTAACACTGACACTTGAAAAAGTATTATAGTATGACATGAATAATAATATGAACCTTTATAGCACCATTCATCCAATAAAATAACAAGTCCTATTTGATAGCAGGCATTATTGGATATCTTACTATATTTCTTTTAACTCAGCCCATCGATTTCTTTAGTACGGAAATAATGAAGTCAATACCAAAAAGCAATAAAATAAATAAGCAATAAGAAGACAGAAACTGTGAGTATAGGTTAAAGGTTCACTAAGTATAGGCTATTAAATGAAGGGCAAAAACTAATTTGAAATGGAAATGTAAAATTTGCCATGACCTTTTAAGTTATGGACACAGTATACTACTTTTTTCTTCTTAAATGACAAATGAATTAAAAGGAGATATTCATAAACTTTTTGATGCATTTCTTTTTTAAAATTTTTATTCATTTATTTAGAATATTTTCTAATGGTTACCTGATTCATGATTCCCTCTCCCTTGCCTCCCTCTTTTCAGAGCTGACAAGCATTTCCACTGGATTTTACATGTATCGTTGTTCAAAACTCATTACCATGTTATTCATATGTGAAGTAGAGCAAACATCAAAACTCTAATCATATCCCCATTGAACCATGCAACAGATTATATGTTTTTCTTCTGTATTTCTACTCCCACAGTTCATTCTCTGGATGTGGATAGTGTTCTTTTTCATAAGTCCTTTAGAATTGTCCCGGATCATTGCATTGCTGCCAGTAGAAAAGTCTGTTGCATTTAATTGTGCCACAGTGTATCAGTCTCTGTGTACAATGTTCTCCTGGTTCTACACCTTTCATTCTGCAACAATTCCTGGAGTTTTTTACAGTTCACATGGAATTCCTCCAGTTCATCATTTCTTTCAGCACAATAATATTCCATCACCATTAGATACCATGATTTGTTCAGCCATTCCCCAATCGATAGACACCCCCTCATTTTCCAATTTTTGCCACCACAAAGAGTGCAGCTATAAATATTTTTGTACAAATATTTTCCCTTATTATCTCTTTGGGGTACAAACCCAGCAGTAGTATGGCTGAATCAAAGGGCAGGCAGTCTTTTAAAGTTCCAAATTATTTCAAATTGCCTTTCAAAATGGATGAATTAATTCACAACTCCACCAGCAGTGTATTAGTGTCCCAATTTTGCCACATCCCCTCCAACATTTATCACTTTTCTTTTCTCCATATTGGCTAGTCTGCTAGGTTTGAGGTTGTACCTCAGAGTTGTTTTAATTTTGATTTCTCTAATCATGAGAGATTTAGTATACTTTTTCAGGTGCTTGTTGATAGTTTTTATTTCTTCATGTGAATACTACCTATTCATATCCCTTGACCATTTGTTGACTGGGGAATTGCTTGATTTTTTGTAAATTTAACTTATTTCCTTATATATTTGGGAAAATAAACCTTTATCAGAGAGTTTTGTTATAAAAAATTCTCCCAGTTTGTTGCTTTCCTTTTAATTTTGGTTGCATTGTTTTTGTTTGTATAGAAACCTTTTAATTTGATATAATCTTTTGATGTATTTCTTGAGGTCATACATTAAAATGTCTGAGGGAAAACTCTTTAAAATGATAAAATCAATGACATTCAAGTTGGAAATGTAGCTTTTAGAAATCATCTTGTCCATTTTGCAGATTTGGAAAATGGGGCTTGATAACTCAGCTAGTGATTAGCTCTATAATCTAATATGCCTCACAGGCGTATTTTTTGAGATTACATTCATAAAGTGCTTATGAAAGCTTTTAAAGATCTTCTTTTCAATTTGATCTATGATGTCATCGATATGGATATTCCTTCCAATAATTGTCTCTCACCAATTCCTATTCATGCCATAGGAGGATCCATCCAGTGTGCTAAGACTCTTTCTCACTTTTTTAGACATCAGCGATATAACAGTGCAGCACTCAGTTAATCCAAGACTTATCTTTTAATCCTTCCATATGATCTGCCTATTTTTTCATTTATAAGTTATTTTAATAACTTCCCCATAATGTTTATACCAATTCTATTAGCTAAGAAGTTACTTATGATAGTAAAAAGTTACAGTGGTCTCAGTAACACATTGCATTATGTTTGGGTTTATATTCATCAGAACAGAATATATATATGCATATATGCCCATATATATATTTGATATAAACAGTGGTATATTCACATGGAGGACATTTTGGGCATTCACTTATTAAATTTATATATTTGCAAAGGGGTTGACATGCTTGGAATAAATCCATGGCCCACAGGTTGGGGAATTAAACTAGATGATGTCTAAAGATGTCTAAATTCTCTTCCAGATCTAAATTAAAAATGTTCTGCATAAAACTTGAAATAGGAGGGAAGAAAAAAAGGGGAGATGTGAGCAAGAACCTATTTTGCATACTATTTCACCATTGTCCTGATTTTCCCTCAACCTAACTCTCTAGCTATGTATTTAATCTCCATAAATCCCATAACTTTATTACCAAAATTTGGATATAGAAAAAGTACTTCCTTAATCAGATAGGATAGAGGCTCCTAATGTTTTACATATACAGAATTATCATCATGAGCCATTGTGTTTCCAGGAGTTAACCAGTTTTAATTTTTCTTAACCACTGCCCAGGATTTATTTATTTTTTTCAGTTCCCTTTCTACCTTCTTTGAACTAGAAGATTAATTTATTTTCAAGGCTGTTCTTTAGAGATGAGTGAACTGCATACATTTAAAGTACTCAGTTATTATTTATACTAACCCAGTGCTGGAGAAGGTATGTATTTAGGTGGTGAAGCTGAGTATGATCATATTAAATCAATGTATTTTTCACTTGATTATTCTTTTGTGTTTGTCATATAAATTGGAGGGAGGGAAATAATTTTCTCTGCTGGAGCATAAAACAAATTAGACATAATGGCACATAAAAAGCTAACCATAATCACCCTCTTGAAAACTAATGTATTTTACAGGCTATGCAGCCATTAAGAAGACAGTCACAACATTTTAAACCTGCTCCAGTCCTTCAATTCTCCTACAATGGATCCACTTTCCAATGGCTGCATTCTGTGAGGCTGGGGCTGATAATTAAATGAAATTGTATGGTTGCAATCTGAGATTCATCATGTATGGCTCTTTGCCAGTTATTTTCTTCAGCTTTGTAATTTAAAGTAGTGTTCTTTTTTCCACCTGGGACAAGAAATTTATTTTACTTAATTCTTAAAATTCATTTTAAAGATTTTTTTCTTTCATTTTTCTTTTTCTTAAGATGTTTATTTAACTTCTGTGTTTTATTTTATTGTTGGGTGTAGATGAACATTAACATTTTTTGACAGTACAGATTCATAGTCAGGTGTTAACATCAAGTGAAAATTTACATCAAGGTTTGCCATTTTGGGGATTTTAATTTTATTAGGAGGTAACGAGGTGGCTCAGTGGATAGAGTCCTGGGTCTCAAGTCCAGAAGATATGAGTTCATATCTAGCCTTACACATTTATTAGCTATGTGACTCAGAGCAAATCCCTGAACTTCTGCCTGTCTGAGTTTCCTCCACTATAAAGTGGGGATAAAAATAGCAACTACTTCTCAGATGCTATAAGGATGAATGAAATAACATTTAGAAAGTGTTTTGCACAGTGTTGTTGCTCAGTCATGTCTGATTCTTTGTAAACTCATTTGGGGTTTTCTTTGCAAAGAGACTCTCATTCTTTTAGTGGTTTGTCATTTCTTTCTACAGATCATTTAACAGGTAAGGAAGCTGAAGCGAATAAGGTTAAATGACTTTCCCAGTGTCACATAATTAGTGTCTGAGGCTGGATTTGAACTGAAAAAGATGAGTCTTCTTGACAACAGATCCAGTGCTCTATCCAATACACCATCTAGATGTTCCAGATTAACAGAGAACCTCACACATAAGAGATGGTTAATAAAATTTTTGCTGCTTTCTATTCTAACTAGCTTTATGAAAAATAAGTTTCTCAACTTGCTACACAAGAGATCTTAGTGAGGAATTAGAGTTTTAGGATGGCTTTCTCCCCTGAAACCAGAAAACCCTGCTTTTGATGTATGCTGTTTTGGAGGAAGGAAAGTATCATGAAGTACAGTCTTAATGATATTTATCACCAATTTCCATATTTTGTACTAAAAATGCATGCTAAAGATTCTCCCTAATGATGATGAAGACAATGATGATAATCATAATAATCATAATAGATATGAATATTTATAAATCACTTTATATTCTACAAACACTATTTTATATCATCTTAATTTATCAACAGGATAATCTTCAGGGACAAGTGTTCGGGGTATTATTAATTCCAAATTTGCAGCTAAGGAAACTGAATCTTAGAGAGGTAAAGTCACTGAGTTAGGAAGGCAATAATCAGAGGCAGGATAGAAGCAAGTCTTCCTAACTCAATCTAATATTCTACCATATGATTATGAGCATTTTATCCTGAAAGCAATTCATTAATATGTGAAAATTATTATATACATAGAAGATTATTGTATTTTACAAAATGATTATTTCCTTTATTATTGATTTGTTTTAAATAGTCAGCTCCACTTTGTTCAGGATATCCAAGCCTTTATATGATTATGAATTCTCAGGAATACAATTTGCTAAACAAAGTAATAATGTCCTAGAATTACAAAATCACAAATTAATCCTCCTAAGCTAAGGATACTCTTGTTTAGTTTAAAGGGCTAAGTATTTTGGTGTCTAGCCATGAAGCACTCAGAAACCACAGAACTTAATGGAAAGAATGGTACTAGAAAAGGAAGGAAAGTTGAGTATTGGTCTCCATGGCTTTAGGTAAACCTGCATCCATTAAATGTGGATAGAATACTTTTTCTACACAAAAATCCTTCTGTGATATATCATTAGGACATGAAGATAATTCTGGGGTCTTGACATCTACAGAAGAAGAGTAGAAGCCTGATTGTTTTTGTAAAAACTAAAAGATCTTCAAGCATGGGCCCAATATCTGTTATTTGAGGCTCAATTCAGTAATCAAGAGAAGCACAGAATCAGGAGGTAAGCCAGAAAGTGGAGGAGGCATGATCCATTTTGGGATCCATAGCACTAAAAACATAGATCTTTCATATTATGAAAACAAACAATACTTTACTTCCCAGTAGTCAAGGGCTTAGTCCAGAACATTTTTGAGATCCATAAGATCTATGACTGTGTTGGATTATGTGCCAAAATTTAGGGGTGGATTAATATTATTCCTTCATTATGAAGGACAAGAAGAAACATAATAAGCCCAATACAAAATTAGCCCAGGTGACAAGATTAAATACTGAGGTTTCAAATAGAAAAGTGATGTAGCATCTTTCCACAATAAGCTCACATTCTTTTAGGGAAAGCAATATGTAAACATATTATGGATAAACTGGAAAGCATTATTATTATAATGGAAGCTAACAATGCTAGTCTCTTCAGCTTTTCCATTCTCACTGGTAGCTTCTGATTCAGGAAAAAAGTTATGTTTAATATTTGCTTTTGTATACCTGAGAAGGAAATTTCTGTTAAGATAAAAAAGAATCATAACTAAAAACAACAATAAACTTAAGGTAATTTTGTCCTTTTGGAATAAAGAATTGTTTAGTTTGAAAATATATTTCCTTTGTAAGATATATTAGCCTTCTGCAAACCAGTTTTTAATGTAATTACCACAGGGCTTTTATTTATTCACTTATCAAAGACTTGTAAACTCCTCAACAGGATACAGATTTTTTTAGTATATTTTAGAAATGTGTTATCCCATTGATCTGAATTTTGTGGCAGCAAATATTTGCTAACTGATTTACTAATCTCTATATCAGGCTTAAAAAAGAAGTAAAGAAAGTGACGTTGTTTTTCAGTTGTCCAGTCAAGAATGACTCTTCATGACCCTATGGACCACATCACAACATACCAAACCCTTTTCCTTCCACTATCTCCTGAAGTTTGTCCAAGCTCATGTTCATTGTTTCCATGTTTTTTCTTAGTAATTGTTATTTCTATTTGATTTTGAATAGAGAAATGAAGAAATAAAATAGTATAGATATAGATCTGAAGAGGATCTTTGACTCAATCTTGTCAATCTCATCCATTTTTCAAATGAAAAAAAAATGGAGGCTCCGAAGACTAATTCTGTCCCTTTCCAAGAGGAAGAGTGGTGCTACTACACAAGACTAGATAGGATCCAGCTTCAAATTTCACTTCTGCTACTTACTGCCTTCATCACTCATGTCACTAGCATCTTCCTAATTTTCTTGACTCCTTAAGCCTTTTATTTAAACCCTTACCTTCTGACTTGCAAGGTCTGATTCCAGGTCCAAAGAAGGGTAAGAGCTGGGCTATTAAATAACTTGCACAGCATTAAGGCTAGGAAGTGTCTAATAAGGTCAAATTTGAACCCAGGACTTCTCATTTCCAAATTTGCCTCTCTATGCACTGAGCCACCTAGTTACCCCTTTTTCTTACACTTTGTGTCCTTCCACATATTCTATGATGCAGTAACCCTAGTCTTCTTGGTACTCTATGAAAATGAAATTCTATCCCTTGATACTCCCTTTCCTTTTCACTGGTTATTGACAATGAATGGAAAGACCCCCCACCTCATCTCTGTTTCCTGACATCCTTTAAGTCTCAATTCAAATGCTACTTTCAGTCAGTAGTCATTCCCTGTTCCCTTTAATTGTAATGCTTTCCTCCTGAAATTACCCCCAATTATCCTGTATTTGTATTTTATGTACATAGTTTTATTTTTTTTTTTACTTGTTAAATAGCTCCCTTGAATTGCTCTCATTATGTAAGTCCCTTGAGAAAAAGACCCTTTTCTTGTTTTTATTTTTATCCTCCAGGGTTTAGCACAGTGCCTGGAATATATTTAGTGTTTAATAAATGTTTGTTGATTTTATTTTGGCCTCAATTTCTTTATCTACAAGGTAATAAAATTTGATAAGATGACCTCCAAAATCCCTTACAGTTCCTATCTGCAATCTTTTCATCTTCAGGAACAGCTTCCTATCCATTTCTAGAACCAAAAGTAAAATTCATATTTATGCTATTAAAATAATATTTGGAGTGTTTTAGTTTTATGCCAAAATTATTTTAATGTACATATTGCAATGGATCATCATTCTCTCAAAATATTTTTGTAAATTACCATCTGATCAAATTTGTTTAAAGCTTGTGATGAGTTATAAGATAAATCCTTAGCTTGAAAGTGCTTTAATAGCTGTCCTAAATCCTAGGGAAAATGACATTTTAATAGAAGCTATATACTGTAACAATATGTGATGTGATAGACACACTGGCCCACCAAAACATACTTTAACAACTTTAAATCCATTTTAACAGTAACACAACTTTAATTCATTTATGTTTTTAAAAATGTGCTATTTCAAAAGCTAGCAAGCATAAACAAACACTGATTAACCTACATTTTGGAAGCATTTATTTATTAGAAAGAAGTTATATTTATACTTACTATTTTGAAAATTCAATGTAGACATAAAATGTCCCCATGATTCCAGTTTGAATCTGTTCTTCTTAGTGAAAACATAATTAACTCCCATTTATTTGCTGTTTCCATAGCTTTTAAAATAATTTTTGCTATTATCCATTCTTTTCATATGCACACATAAATATATATGAGAAAAACTTCTTCACTCATCATTTCCAGAAAACATTTTAGGTTTCTTTGAGAGGAAATGTTGCATGGAAGATGGAAATCTCAACTGAGAATTAGGAAGATCTGGGTCCAAGGTCTGACCTTAAAACTCACTGTATGCCAATTTTCAAGTTAATTAACTTCTCAGAGTCTTAGATTCTTTTCTTATAAAACAGTGATCACCTTTCTCTAATATTTTGACTCTGAATGAATGTTTTGTTTTTTTCTCACATTCTCTGACTCATTATTACTCCACTCTCAATTTAATAGAAAATCTCTTCAATTAAGTATATCTAGGGTGTCCCTTGAACGGAATTAACAGAGCCTTTTCTACAAAAGTTATTTAATGTCAAAATAGTAGAAATCAGGTATAAAACATAAATTTATTTTTTTCATAAACAAATGCTTAAAGAACAAAAACCCAATAATCACACACATACACTTACATTAAAACACTCTGGGAAACTATTATGCAATTATTTAACTCTAATATTGGGTCTGTATTGCCCATTAAACTGGCAAATCCAAGTATGGCTTAGACTTGCACCTTTTGACTAGTCTCCTGGTAGTGGCATATTTTTTTTTCCCTTTGAGAAGCATAAACACTCTAGTTCTGAGAAAAATGTTTTGTTGCCTGTTAGCACTCAGGGTTTCTTGACCACTTGGACTCAGGGAAGAACAGCCAGATTCATTGTAATATAGATTCCTATCTCACACTTTATTTTTAAAAACATTTTTTTCCTATCTCGCACTTTAGAGAAGTAGAAAGAGAATAAGAAGGGAGGTGGTAGGAAGGGGGGAGTAATATAAGGGACAGGGAAGGGAGGAGGGATTAAAAGCACAACACTGATATGGAAAGAAAGAGTGAAAAGAGAAAGAGCATGATTAAAAGAGAAAATCAGAATGAAAGGCAATACACAGATGGTAATCATAACTATGAATGTAAATGGGATGAACTCACCCATAAAACAGAAGCAGATAGCAGAGTAGATTAAAAAACAGAATCCTACCATATGTTGTTTACAAGAAACACATTTCAGGCAGGTAAACACACACACACAGAATACAGGTCTGAAGCAGCATTTATTGGGCTTAAACTGAGAAAAAAAAGCAGGAGTAGCAATCATGATTTCATACAAAGCTAAAGCAAAAAGAGACCTAATTAAAAGATATAAGGAAGGTTATTACATCT
Source organism: Monodelphis domestica (assembly GCF_027887165.1). Lineage (NCBI taxonomy): Eukaryota > Metazoa > Chordata > Mammalia > Didelphimorphia > Didelphidae > Monodelphis > Monodelphis domestica. The sequence continues at coordinate 241,403,531 of NC_077233.1, read as the reverse complement.
TTATAAAAGATATTATAGACAATGAAGAAATATCAACACAACATATATGTATTGTGAAGACTGGATTTAGCTATTTCCTGATTTTAACAATGAAGATACTTAGTCTAACAAGATCAGGGGGGATTGTGAATGTTAAATTACTCCACCCTACTTAGACCATACTTTAGGGGAAGATAAAGTGATAATCTTCTGATTGAAAAATGAAGGTACTTAACTCTTACCTTATAGTTAAGCTAGAAATTTAAGTTGTCTATTTTAAAATCTTAATACAAAAAGGTGTTAAGTAACTAAAAAGGTTAAATTAATTACAAAAAGGTTAAGTAACTCACAAAAGGTGAACTTAACAAGGAAGTGTTAAGTAACTCTAAAGATATAATCTAACCAAAGAAGATGAGAACTCTAAAAGATATGGGCATTTAGAGGAGGAGACACAAGAGTGAAAGTTCTATACATTTGGCTCACTTCCTCTCTCAGGCACCTTTCTGGTGGCAGAGAGTTGGCTGATGGCAGTGTGATGGGCCTTTCGGCATCTTAGAGTGGCTACAAGCTATTGTCCGGTTCAGTGGTGAGTTTCTGGCTGTTATCCTCCTTTACTTTCCAACTTTATGCTCTTAGAAGCCTCTAATCTTCTTCAGAGACCTAGAGGCAGGGATTTTAAACTCCCCCTGGCACAGGCCAGGCAGGAGAAATCCTATATCCTCTTTCCTGCTTCTCCTTAAATTCCTTCCCTCTATATTAATTAAATTACCATAAAATTCCAGACAGACTTGCTGACCAAATTAAATCTAGATTTTAAGTCACAACCCTAAAATTATCTTTACAGTACCAAGTAGTACCATATAGATCTTTAAAGGAGAAACTAAAGGAGCTTAAGGAGGAAATAGATAGCAAAACTATACTATTGGAGATCTCAACCTTCTTTTTTCAGAACTAGATGAATATAATCTAGGCCCAGAAGACACATAACTGTGAAAGAATATTACAGATCAATTTCCTTAATGAACATTTATGCAAAAAGCTTAAATAGGATACTAGCAAAGAGACTATAGCAAGTCATCACAAAAATTATTCACTATGATGAGGTCAGATTTATACCAGGAATATAAGACCATTGACAAAATTAACCATATCAGTAATTAAACTAACAGAAATCATGTGATTATCTCAATAGATGCAGAAAAAGTCTTGACAAAATATAACACCCATTCTTATTGAAAACACTAGAAAACACAGAAATAAAAGGGTCTTTCTTTAAAATGATAAGTAAAAGCTAACTAACAGCATCATCAAGTATTATCTCCAATGGGGATAAGTTAGAAGCCTTCCTAATAAAGTCAGGAGTGAGGTAAGAATAACCATAATCACCTCTATTATTTAATATTGTACTAGATATCCTAGCTATAGCAATTAAAGAAAAAGAAATTAAAGGAATTAAAGTGGAAAAAGGGAAACTAACTTATCACTCTGTGAATGATGTGATGGTATATTTAAAGAACGCTAGAAAATCAACTAAAAACTAGTTGAAATAATTAATAATTTTAGAAAAATTTCAGGATACAAAATGAATGCACACAAATCATCAGCATTTCTACATAATTCCAACAAAACTCAGCAGCAAGGCTTAGAAAGAGAAATTCCATTTAAAATCACTCTAGACAGTATAAAATATGCAGGCAATCTATTTACCAAGACAAATGCAGGAATTATATGAACACTATTACAAAACACTTTTCACTCAAATAAAGTTAGATCTAAACAATTGGAAAAACATTAATTGCTCATGGGTAGGCTAAGCTAATATAATAAAATGGCAATCCTACTTAAATTAATTTACTTATTTTGTAGGGCTAGAAAAAATAATAACAAAATTCATCTGGATGAACAAAAGGTAAAAAATAACAAGGAAACTAGCAAATAAATATGAAGGATGGCCTAGCAATATCATCTCTTTAACTATATTTTAAAACAGTAATCATCAAAACATTCTGGTACTGGCTAAGAAATTGAAGAATAGATCAATGGAATAAATAAGGGGAAAATATTTTCAGCAATCTAATGTTTGATAAACTCAAAGATCCCAGCTTTGGGGTTAAGAACTCAATATTTGACAAAAAGTGATAGGAAAATTGAAAAACAGTATGGCAAAAAAACTCAAAGACCCCAGCTTTGGGGTTAAGAACTCAATATTTGACAAAAAGTGATATGAAAATTGAAAATCAGTATGGCAAAAATTAGGTTTAGACCAAGATAAGGTCAAAATAGGTATATGATTTAAACATAAGGAGTGATATTTTAAGTAATTCAGGAGAACATGTCAGGGACACCAGGAAGAACCTGGTTCCAGGGCATCATGGAGATAAAGCAATTAGGGCAGCATATATAAAGTGGAGTGACCTGAGGGCCCAGTTTCTTTCCTCTATAAATCAAGACATGAAGAGGAGTTTGATCCTCTTCCCTCCTGCCCTCCAAACAGAAAAGAGTAGAGGCTAAGGGAGATGGAGTGAATCTCGGCTGGAGTCAGCAGCTAGTGAGTTTAGAAGTGATGTGCTTATCCTGGGAGTTAAAACCAGGCAGGGCAGTAGATGCAAAATGGATATACACATTGGGGCATACATTCATATACAGGAACATCTAAATACAACACATATATACTTACATGTACATGCATATATGTTCTGTGATTTCATTACTATAAAGACCTCCTTGTTAGTAAACACACTCCTCCAATTTAGATCAACATATGCTCCTCAGTTTATAATCTTAGAGAATTCTGTGGTAGTATTCAGAAATAACTTGCTCAGGGATAGACAGTCAATATTTGTCATATGCAAGTCATGAAATCTTCCTGACTCTACGGCCAAATCAGCATCTAGTATCCCATGCTGTTCTTCCATATGTTTTCCAATATTTTTGATAGTTCAGTATTTCTTTGAACTTGTATTTCTAGCATCTGAATTTTTTGCAATTAAGTATTTTTGCTATAAGTCCACCATTTATTGTTTCTCTGGTTTTTTCCTGCTGTAGCCTCAATTTTCTTGATTATTTCCTCTAATTTCCATTTAATTTTTCTTTTAAAAATTTCCTTAAGCCCAAAGATCCCAGCTTTTGGGACCAAAATTCACTATTTGATAAAAACTCCTGGGAAAATTGGAAGACAATATGAGAGAGATTAGGTTTGGATCAACATCTCACACCCTACATCAAGATAAACTCAGAATGGGTGAATGACTTGAATATAAAGAAGGAAACTATAAGAAAATTAGGTGAACACAGAATAGTATACATGTCAGATCTTTGGAAAAGGAAAGATTTTAAAACCAAGCAAGAATCTAGAAAAAAATTACAAAATGTAAAATCAATAATTTTGATTACATCAAATTAAAAAGTTTTTATACAAACAAAACTAATGCATCCAAAATTAGAAGGGAAGCAAAAAACTGGGGAAAATCTTCATAACAGAAACCTCTGACAAAGGTCTAATTACTCAAATTTATAAAGAACTAAAACAATTGTAAAAAAAAATAAGTAATTCTCTAATTGATAAATAGGCAAGGGACATGAATAGGCAATTTTCAGTTAAAGAAATCAAAACTATTAATATGCATATGAAAAAGTGTTCTAAATCTCTTATAATCAGAGAAATGCAAATAAAAACAACTCTGAGGTATCATCTCACAACTAGCATATTGGCTAACATAACAGCAAAAGGAAGTAAGTAATAAATGCTCGAGGGGATGTGGCAAAGTCCGGACATTAATGCATTGCTGGTGGAGTTGTGAATTGATCCAACCATTCTGGAGGGCAATTTGGAACTATGTCCAAAGGGCGATAAAAGACTGTCTGCCCTTTGATACGGCTATAGCACTGCTGGGTTTGTACCCCAAAGAGATAATAGGGAAAAAGACATGTACAAAAATATTCATCGCTGTGCTCTTTGTGGTGGCAAAAAATTGAAAAACGAGGGGATGCCCTTCAATTGGGGAATGGCTGAACAAATTGTGGTATCTGTTGGTGATGGAATACTATTGTGCTCAAAGGAATAATAAAGTGGAAGGATTCCATGGGAACTGGACAACCTCCAGGAAATGATGCAGAGTGAAAGGAGCAGAATTTAGGAGAACATTCTACATAGTGACTGAAACACTGTGGTACAATCGAATGTGATGGATTTCTCCATTAGTGGCAATGCAGTGATCCTGAACAACTCAGAGGAATCTATAAGAAAAACCACTATCCACATTCAGAGGAAACACTGTGGGAGTAAAAACACCAAAGAAAAACAACTGCTTGAATACATGTGTCAAGGGGATATGTTTGGGGCTGTAGACTCTAAATGAACATCCTAATGCAAACACCAACAACATGGAAATAGGTTCTGATCAAGGACACAAGTAATACCCAATGAAATTGTATGTAGGCTATGGGAAGGGTGGGTGCAGGGGAGGGAGGGAAATAATGTGATTATTGTAACCAAGGAAGAATGTTCTAAATTGACTAAATAAATTAATAAAAAATAAAATAAAATGAAATGAAAATAAATTTTCTTAAAGATATTGCAATTTTTTTTAGCATTGGCAGTTGTTAACATATATGAATGTGTCATTTAGTCATTTGAATATGGCTTTTAGGATATCTTTTTTCTAAGTTTTTTGGTACTTTTAGTTGATTTATTAAATCTATAGTATCTTTGCATTCATACTCATTTCATTTGCTCATTTTTCATTTTAATTGATTTTCATTTTTCTTGCATCATTCAGCTTCTGCAGTGTAGTGTGTTTGGTTGGTTTACTGTCATTTTTACTTGTAGAGGAACAAAACGACATCACAAGTTGGGGTCAAAGTACAATGTGTCTGACTGGCTGATCAGACATAATATAACCTCATAAGCCTCTATCACAGGATAGGCACAAAAAAAAATCCATATAAACATTTGGGTTGGAGATATCTCTAAATTTGCCCATCTCACATTTTTTGGACTAGTATAATTCTGCTTTGCTCATGGAGCATAGCATTTTCTTAGATGTGGGAATACCATTTTCTACAGTCCTTTGCCAGTGTCTCCCATGCCTTATAATTGATGCCAAAGTACTTCAGAGAGAGTACTGGAATTGGAAAACAGGAATACTTCTTTCTCATGGGATAACAGTCCTATCACTTTGGGGAAACCACTTAAATCTTCTCACTCTCAGGTTCTTCACTTGGAGAATTGGGATAACTCACAATATTGTTGTGTGATACAAGTTTTAAAATTCTAGTTGTTTCAACTTTATATGAATATATAAATGTGTATTATAATAATTATAATAATTATTACTGGGTATTTCTGTATTGGGGAGAAGTTGATAGGGAATTTGGGTTTCTTTGAGTCTATCTCATACCAATCAATCAATCCTTATTTATTAAATGTCTATTATATACCAGTCATTGGGCTAACCATATTAGATGAATATATTAAGAACTGATAAAATAATTTAACATAGTTTTAATTTGAATACCCAGATTATTTTATAAATTCCAGAATTTTCCTTATTTTATCCTTAGTTATGCTGAAGACAGAGCCAATATGTATTAATAATAATATGAGTTTGCTGAGGACTGGACATTCTTCAGAATAAGATTGGGAATGGAGAAAAGAAGAGAGTAAATAAAATCAAATGGCCAAACTGGCTTATTAACGCTGACACAGAGTCATCAGTATCTGAGAAACTGAAATGAGCATGATGAATAGATTTCCAGTTTGAGTTCAAAGCAGGAGGAAATACCATAGATTAAGGCATGGAAAATAAGAAAATAAAACTTCCAGGCTAAGATGGCCACAGAATAGAAGGAACTTCACGACTCTCTACCTACTACCTATCACAACAAAGCATCTCAAAAGGAAAAAAAAAGAACAAAATCAGACAAGGGAAGAGGCCCTGTCAAGGGATACAGACTTGAAGGGAGGCAGGGTTTGGGCATTTTCATGCTATAAAGGGGTAAAATTACACCTACCAAAGCATGACCTGATCATCCCTCCATCTACCACCTACCACACCAGAGTCAGAGTGAGGGTTGGACCAATCTCTACATTCTCAGGGACTGGCTAAGGGTACCACAGTCTTAACCCTGAGGACAATGCAAAGCCTTGGCAGTGAGACTTGGGACCCAAGGCTGAGGAGCTAGAAGCATGGGAGCAGAGACAGACTGCTCAGAAGAGACTAGAAAAATTGAATCAAGTCAAAAACCACTCTGTATATCACCAAACCAAGAGCTGCCTGCCCTCCTCACTCAGACTTCTGGCTGAGAAGGAAAGATAAAATTAACAGCAATGGTCACCAACAGCCAAGAACTACAATCCACAAGTACCAAAAGAAACAGAGAAAGCCTTTGATACTGAATAACTTCCGTGGAGACAAGTAGAAGAGTACAGAGACAACAGCAAAGCATGGCAAACAAACACATTCAAACTTTCCAGAAAAAAATAGAAATTTATTTTAAGCTCTCAAGAAACTCAAAAAGCAGTTCAAGAACCAAGTAAGAAAGATAAAAGGAACTTGGAAAGAAAGGTGGGAAATAGAAATGCAAATAATTAAAAAAGAAAATAATAGTTTAAAAGATAGAATCTACCAAATAGAAAAAGAAGCACAGAAATTTCATGAAGAAATAAGTAAATTGGAGACCAAAACTGACCTGCTGGAAACAATGAAAAGCAGGTTAGACCAAACTGAAAAGGAAAATCATAAGAGCATAGCTGAAAACCAGTCTTTAAAGACTAGAATTGGGCAAGTAGAAGCTAATGATCTCACAAGACAGCAAGAATTATGAAAAGACAACTGGCCTGGAAAACAGATGAAGGAGAGACAATTTGAAAATCATTGGTCTACCTGAGAAACCAGAAAAAAAAACAGTAGCCTTGACATCATATTACAAGAAATTATCCAAGAAAACTGCCCTGATATTCATGAATAAGAGGGCAAAATAGACATCAAAAGAGTCCATAGATAACCCTTTACATTAAATCCTCAAAAGACAATACCTAGGAATGTTAATTGCCAAATTCAAGAGCTTCCAGGCTATGGAGAAAATATTTCAAGAAGCCAGAAAGAGACAATTCAGATATCAAAGAGCACCAATCAGGATTACATATGATCTAAAAGCCTCCACAGTAAAGGACTTCAGGGCTTGGAATGTGATATTTAGAAAGGCAAGAGAATTGGGTTGATAGCCAAGGATCACTGACCCATGAAAACTGACTATATATACACTTCCAGAGGAAAGTATTGGCATTTAAAAAAACAGAAGATTTCAAAGTATTTTTTAAAGAAAAGACCAAAACTAAATGGAAAAATTTGATGTCCAAATACAAAATTCAAGAGAAAAATGAAAAAGTAAAAAAGAGAGGGAAAAAATAAGTAAAGTCAAATTTCAGTAAAATCAAATTGTTTATATTTCTATATGGAAAAAATGATAGGTGTAACTCTCAAAAAATTTTCCCTATCATAGAAGATAGATGAATTATTCATAGGAAGGAGTTGGGGTACTAAGTGGCTTAAGATGATATGTAAATAAAGGGGGGAGAATAAAAGATGGCACCAAGAGAAACTTGAAGGAAGAAGAAAAATAAGTTAAATGATACCACATGAAAAGGCACATAGTAGGGGGAGGGGAAGAATACTATTATAAGAAGGAAAAGAAGAGAGTGCTAATAGGCAATGCTGAAAACTTACTCTCAGTGGAATAATTTCTGAAAGTGAAGAACATCTCTAGATCCTTTAGGGTATGAAATTCTATCTTACCCTACAGGAAAATTGAGAGGGAAAAACCAAGGTGGAGAATTAGGTGAGGAGTACCAAAAGGGAGGGAAAGGGGGGGTTAATAGACCTTAAAGAAAAATAAGAGGGGAATGAGAATGAAGGGGGGTGGGGAGGAATGTAAAATAAGGGTGGGGTATAAGGGGACTGATTAAAAGCAAAACACTGGTGTTGAAGAAAATAGTGAAAGGAGAAAGGGCAGAAATAAAAGAGGAAATCATAATGTTGGGGAATACAAAGGTAGTAATCATAACTCTCAATGTGAAATGGATGAACTCACCCACATAAAGGAAGCAATTAGCTTCCATTACAGGGAAAAGTTAGAGGCTGGAACAAAATTTATTGGGCATCAACTGAGAAAAAGAAGGCAATAGTCACAATCATGATATCTGACAAAGCCAAAGTAAAAATAGATCTTATTAAAAGATATAGGGAAGGTGATTATATCCTGATAAAAGGCAGTATAGACAATGAGGAAATATCAGTATTCAGCATGTACGTGCCAAATGGTATAGCATCCAAATTTCTAAAGGAGAGACTAGTGGACCTTAAAGAGGAAATTGATGGTAAAACTAGTGGGAGAACTAAACCTTCCTCTATCAGTTATAGATAAATCAAACCATAAATTAATAAGAAAAAGATAAGAGATGTGAATGACATCTTAGAAAAATTAGAGTTAATAGATATATGTAGAAAAATTAATAGGGACAAAAAGGAATGCACCTTCTTTTCAGCAGCACATGGCACATTCACAAAGATTGACCGTGTATTAGGGCATAAAAACTTTGCAAACAAATGTAAAAAAGCAGAAGTAATAAATTCAACCTTTTTAGACCATAATGTAATAGAAATAATAGTTAGTAATGATACATGGAGAGGTAAATCAAAAATTAATTGAAAATTAAATATGATTCTCCAAAATTTGTTGAAGAACAAATCATAGACACAATTAATAATTTCAGAGAAGAGAATGACAATGAGGAGACATCCTATAAAAATCTATGAGATGAAGCCAAATCAGTACTCAGGGGAAAAATTTATAATACTGAGTGCATATATCAACAAATCAGAGAAGGAAGAAATCAATGAATGGGGCATTTGAATTAAAAAAAATAGAAAAAGAACAAATTAAAAATCCCCAGATAAAAACTAAATTGGAAACCCTAAAAATTAAAGGAGAATTTAATAAAATTGAAAGTCAAAGAACTATTGAATTAATAACTAAGATGCATCTAGTACTTTGAAAAAGCAAATAAAATAGATAAAGTACTGGTTAATCTAATTTACAAAAGGAAAGTAGAAAACCAAATCAACAGTATCAAAGATAAAAAGGACAACCTCACCTCTATTGAAGAGGAAGTTAAGGCAATCATTAAGAATTATTTTGCCCAATTGCATGGCAACAAATACAGCAATCTAGGTGATATGGATGAATATTTACAAAAATATAAACTGCCTAGATTAACAAAAGAGGAAATAGAATACTTAAATAATCCCATATCAGAAATAGAAATCATAAAGTTATCAAAGAACTCTCTAAGAAAAAATTCCCCAGGGTCTGATGGATTCACAAGTGAATTCTATCAAACATTTAAAGAAAAATAAATCCCAAAATTATACAAACTATTTGACAAAGTAAGAAAAGAAGGGGTTCTACCAAATTCCTTTTATGACAGAAATGTAGTTTTGATTGCAAAACCAGGCAGACCAAAAACAGAGAAAGAAAACTACAGACCAATCTCTTTAATGATCATAGATTCAAAAATCTTAACTAGAATACTAGCAAAAAGACTCCATCAATTGATCACGAGGATTATTCATTATGATCAGGTGGGATTTATACCAGGAATGCAAGGATAGTTTAATATTAGGAAAACCATGTATATAATTGACCATATCAACAAACAAACCAACAGAAATCACATGATTATCTCAAAAGATGTAGAAAAAGCCTTTGATAAAATGCAACACTCATTCCTACTGAAAACACTAGAAAGTATAGGAATAGATTGGCCTTTCCTAAAAATAATAAATATTAAAATTTAAAACCATCAGTAAGTATCATCTGCAATGGCATAAATTAGAAGCATTCCCAATAAGCTCAGGAGTGAAGCAAAGATGCCCATTATTATCTCTATTATTTAACATTGTACTAGATACACTAGCAATAACAATTAGAGAAGAAAAATTAATTGAAGGTATTAAAATAGATGAGGAGACTAAACTATGCCTCCTTACAGATATGATGATTTACTTAAAGAATCCTAGAGAATCAGCTAAAAAGCTAATGGAAATAATCTACAACTTTAGCAAAGTTGCAGGATACAAAATAAACCCACATAAGTCATCAGCATTTCTATATATTTCCAATAAAACTCAGCAGCAAGAGTTAGAAAGAGAAATTCCATTTAAAATCACCCTAGAAAATATGAAACATTTAGGAATCTATATGCCAAGACAAACACGGGAATTATATGAACACAACTACAAAATACTTTCCACACAATAAAAATTAGATCTATGTAATTGGAAGAACATTAATTTCTCTTGGGTAGGATGTGCTAACATAATAAAAATGACAATCCTACTCAAATGAATTTACTTATTCAGTGCCATACCTATCAAACTACCAAGAATCTTTTTTATTGAATTAGGAAAAAAAACTATAACAAAGTTCATTTGGAAGAACAAAAGATCAAGAATATCAAGGGAAATAATGACAAAAAAAAGTGAGATGGCAGAGTAGCAATGCCAGATATTAAACTGTACTATTATGCCTTGATCATCAAAACAATATGGTACTGGCTAAGAGACAGAAGGGAGGATCATTGGAATAGAATTGGGATAAATGACTTCAGCAAAATAGTATATGATAAACCCAATGAACCCAGCTTTGGGGACAAGCACTCACTGTTTGACAAAACTTCTAGGAAAATCGGAAAATAGTATGGGATATATTAGGTCTAGATAAATATCTCACACCCTATACCAAGATAAATTCAGAATGGATAAATTACTTAAATATAAAGGAAACTATAAGTAAAATAAGTAAAAAAAAACTATAAGTCAAGAGCATAGAATTATACCTGTCAGATCTATGGGAAAGAAAAGAATTTAAGACAAAGCTAGAAATAGAGACTATCACAAAATATAAAATGAATACTTTTGATTTTATTAAATTAAAAAGTTTTTGTTCAAACAAAATTATTCCATACAAAATTAGATGGGAAACAACTGTTGAAAAGTCTTCATAACAAAAACCTCTGATAAAGGAACTATATATATATAAAGAAATCAAGTCATTCCCCAATTGATAAATGGGTAAGAAACATGAATAGGCAGTTTTCAGTGTTCTAAATCTCTTATAATTAGAGAAATGCAAATCAAAGCAACTTACCCCCCCCCAAACACCTAGGAGACTGGCTAATATGACAGCAAAGGAAAATAATGAATGTTGGAGGGGATATGGCAAAATTGGAACACATGCACTGCTGGTGGAGTTGTGAATTGATCCAAGTATTCTGGAAGGCAATTTGGAACTATGCCCAAAGGGCTTTAAATGACTGCCTGCCCTTAGCACTGCTGGGTCTGTACCACAAAGGGATAATAGGGGAAAAGACATGTACAAAAATATTTATAGCTGTGCTCTTTGTGGTGGCAAAAATTTGGAAAATGAGGGGATGCCCTTCGATTGGGGAATGGCTGAACAAATTGTGGCATCTTTTGGTGATGGAATACTATTGTGCTAAAAGATATAATGAACTGGAGGAATTCTGTGTGAAATGGAATGACTAACAGGAATATATGCAGAGTGAAAGAAGCAGAACCAGGAGAACATTATACTCAGAGATGGATACACTGGGGCACAATTGGATGGGATGGACTTCTCTACTAGCAGCAATACAATGATCCAGGAGAATTCTGAGGGACTTATGAGAAAGAAAATTATGCATCTCCAGAGAAAGAACTGTGGGTGTAGAAACACAAAAGAATAACAACAGCTTGAACACATGGTTCAATGGGGATATGATTTGGGATGTAGACTTTAAACTATCACCCTAGTGCAAATATTAATAATATGGAAATAAATCTTGATCAATGATACATGTAAAACACAGTGGACTTGCTGGTTGGCTATGGGAGGAGGTTGAGAGGAGGAGAAAGAAAGAATGTGAATCATGTAATTATTCTAAATTAATTAATTAAATCAATAAACTTAATTTAAAATATTCTAATTTAATTAAATAAATCAATAAATTAAGAATAAAAGAAAGTCAGAGAATGCACATAATATGTTCTTCATACAATTCAATTTGCTCCCTCTCTCATTATTATTCTCTCATTAATTTAAGTCTCATCCCTATGTGTCTACTGGCCACTTCCCTATTGCCTACAAATACATCTATTTCTCCTACATCCTCAAATACCCTCATTCAACCCACCCATCTCTGCTGTCATCTTATAGATATCTTTTTTGTTGCTAAACTCATTTTAAAAGACAGTTATTTCCTCTACTTCCTTTCCTTTCATTCTCTTCTTAAATCCATAGTCTGGCTTCTGATCTCATCACTTAACTGAAATTGCTTTCTCTGGAGTTACTAATGATCTCTTAATTAAAAAATCTGATTGTTTTGTCTCTATCCTCATTCTTCATGATCTTTATACAGCCTTTATTGCTATTATTCACTTTTCCTTGTTATTAAATTCTCTGTAGGTTTTCATGATACTGTTCTCTCTTGATTTTTCTTTTACCAGTCTGACTGCTCCTTCTCAAGCTTATTTACTGAATCTTGTCCAGATCATGTCAATGGGGTCAATGCTCTGGCCTGTGCTCTCCTCCCTTTAAAATATTTCATTTGATGATCTTAGCAGCTTTCTTGAATTTGATTGTCTTTTATGCAGATGATTTCCAGATTTGGCTAGATCTTTCTCCCCAAGGCTTCCATCTCAACATGCCAATGGGATATCTTCAACTGAATTGCTCTCACCTGTCTCAAATGAATTTATTGTTTTAATGAATAAATACTTTTTGAGTGACTGATAGGTGCTTTAAAGTTATTGCTATGATCTAGCCAATACCTCTGACTTATGCACTTTAAACCATCTAACCCTGCTTCTGTTCTATTAGCTGAGTGCAATGTTTATATTAGTTATCATACTAATACAAATACACAATTATGTTAGCATATTTTGCCTTTCTAAACATAGAATAATATTCTTTCACAGCATGTCAGCTTTTCCAATTTTGGTTTGAAAACTAGTGAGGAGGAAACTACTACATTTTTAGCAGACTAGTCAACTTCTGGAGAACTTTAAAAATTAGGAAAATTTATTTACATTAAATCTAGGTTTTTCTTTTTGCAACTTCCACCTATGATTACTAGTTTTGTTCTCTGGGGCCAAAGAGAATAATCTTGAGGATCCTTCAGATACTCTAAATGCTATTATGTTTTGCCCTCCATAGACTGGAACACTAAGTCTTCTCTTCTCAAGGCAAAACATTCCAAGTTTCTTCAGTTGACCCTTCTATGGCATAAGTTGAGACTTATCACTTTCATACTCGTATTCCTTGGATAGTCTCTAGTTTATCCATTTCTTTCCTAAAATAAAGGCCATTAGGATTGACCATAGAGTTGTGATGGTGAACCTATGGCACATATGCCAAAAATGGCATGCAGAGACCTCTTTGTGGGCATGCACACCAACCCCAGTAGAGTTAGTTACTAGAAAGGCAGAGTGGAGTTGTTCTCTTCCCACTCTCCACCATGCTTCCCTATCCCTCTGACCCTCCCCCTTCCCCTGAAGAAAGTGCTTGGGACACACCCTCCCTTTCTCCTTCCTCTGTCTCAGGTAAAACAGTGGAGGGGGAAGGGAAGTCTTGGGTTAAGGTCAGTCTTGAGGAGGGGGATAGGGCACTGCACACAGTCTGGGGGAGGGCACAGCATGACACACAGTCTCCAAAAGGTGGTTTGCCATCACTGCCCTAGAGGTTCTTGGCTTTGACAGAGTTCAGGGAGACTATTACCCTCCTATGATACCATATCTCTTAATGCAAAGATTTTTAAATATTATTTCCTCATTTTACAGGGGAGAAAAAACAAGGTTTAAAAGAAGGCTAAGTGACTTATTCAGAATCTCAGAGTTAATAATGGGCTGAAGCAGGGTTTGAACTTAGATCTATCCACTATGCCACCAAGTTTTCTCAAGTATATACTGGTAGAGAGTTTTTACAGAAGGAATTCTCCAAACCAAAGAATTCAGATCCAGCCCAAAAGGTTTCTATTAGATTTTCTGAAAAAATAAAACTATCATTATTATACCAATAACTTGTAGTACTCTAAAATGTTCAGATATATTTTATACTTATATTCATGACTTTGGTTGAGCTGGCACAGACATCCTCCCATAATTTTTGTCATTATCTTATATATTAATAACTATGGGAGAATGAGGTGGGGGAGGGTTTCCCTATGCTGACCAGGATGGAAAATCGGTGGCCACTCATGGACTCATTGAACCTGCTTCAGTTCCAATCTTGGTGGTTCATCCCTCCTTAGGCAACCTGGTAGTTCCTATTCCCATGAGCTCACCAAAAGTCTTTCTATTTGTGCCAAAGTAGATACTTGATTGCCTAATGTAATAGTCCTAATGCAACTCACAATTTAGGAAATCAGCTTCTCATAGTAAAAGGGATTACACATTATGCTGAAATCTTACCAAATTAAACTTTTTAGGGACTATTTAACATTATGCTGAGAAATTTAACAATCCAGAACCTCATTTTAAAATCACATAAAAGTGCCTTGAGCTCCTATGTGAATAAATGATACCAAGTGGATCCATATAATTACAGCTGTTTGACAATAAACTACTTTTATCCTATCTTTTTTTGCTATTATGAAATAGCAAATCACTGTGCATCAGTGAAATATTGTGGCAAGAATAATATTTTAATGCATTAAATGGGAAAATATGTATATTTATTCTTTCATACATAATATGGTTTCACAGATAAGGTAAATACTGAATTCTTTGTTGACTGAAGAACAGGAATAATATGACAAACTCTACTTTGCAAGGCTATTCAGGAACACAGCTGTGAATCACAACTGATTTCTAAGTCATGGCTTTTGTTTAAAGGAAATTAACCTGCCTCATTCAAGGTAGTGCTGCTTAGTATAAGCTTTTAAGAGGGAAGCTTGGAATGTACATTCAGGTCTCAGGATTAGGAAACAACTTCTGTCAGATCAGGATAAGCTCTGATTCACTGACCTTTACACAAATGTCAAGTTCTATCTCTTTAGGGAATCTTTCTGCAAAGTGACTCATCCCTTAAAGTCTACCGTCAGTATTATCACACAATAAAATTGGCAAGGAGCATTCATTTAATATATATTTAAGGTCCTTTAATCCCCAAGTAAAACATAAATACTATTTTGAAAGGGAAACGTTGGCTGCTTTCTTTTAAACTCCAAAGTCAAGTCTACATCACTTAATGTGTGTACAGCCTGGTAATATTTCTCACATTGATCACAGACCCATTTTATAATATTCCATCACCAACATTTTTAAAAAGCAAGCTAAATTGATGAAAAAAGTATTGTGATACAATGGATAAAAGGCCAGAACTGAAGTCCAAAAGACAGTTTAAAAAAAATTATGCCTCTAACATACACTGTCACCATGAACAAATGATCACTGAACCTGTTATTGCCCTAAGCTATTATCCAAGACAATATGTTGCAGCTAATCACCAAGAGATTAATAACAATAGCAAGCAATGTATAATGCTTTAAGGTAGTTAATGATTATATCTCATTTTACAGAGGAAGGCTATTCAGGATCTCATAGCTAATAATAGGCAGAGGGAGGATTTGAATTCAGGGACTCAAATTCAGGTTCTAACCACTACACAACCAAGTTTTCTCAACTATGTCCTGGTAGAGAGAATTTTTATAAAAAGAATTCTCCATACCAATGAATCACAAACTCAATTCAAAATGGTAAAGTTATAACTAAATTATTGATGAAGAACTCAATTCAATGCTCTATTGCACACAACTATACAAGATGTGCACAATAAAGTCTGATGAACCTAGTGAAGCTTTTCATGAAATTTGAAAATTCATTAAGAATTTTCTACCTTCCCTGTAATCTGCTACACCCATGGGGTTTAATAAAATAATAGAGATCAGCAATTCAGTAACAACTTATTGGTATCAATGAGAGGTATAAAACACTAACTACTATAGCATGAAAGTTTCTATGCTGATTACTTTTTTCTTCTCATCAGAAATGATAGTTCATTAAATTACCTATAGTTTGGCAAAAGAGACTCTAGTGATGAGTGAAATCTGATCTTGAATCATAGAGCAGAAAACCTTATGTTATATTTAAAGGATTGGTTTACATCTTGACTTCTGTAAGACTAGAAGTAAGTATTCACGATGGTGGTTGGCTTTTTCTATAACACAATATTTAGCAATAATATCTCCATTAAAAACCAATGTAACTGAATCACGGGACTCTAAAAACCTCCAGGTTACTGTTGAAGAATAGCATTTGAGGTAAAATCAGACTACCAGGCAAATCAGCATACTAGATAACATGACAGTCCTCACACTTTTATTGAGAAGGATCATCTCCACCCTTTCCAAGTCCCACAATATATTACTCTCTTTCACCAGCCTTAATGATCCTTCCATATTGACCTTCTTGCTGTTATTCCCACATGTCATCCATGTCCCAACGCTATGCCTTTGCACTGAATATTCTTTATGCCCAGAATGTATTCCTTTCTCATTTCTCCCTATTAGAATGCCTACCTTCCTTCACTTATTGGCTCAAACATCACCCTAAAATGATGTCTTTCCTAATCTCTACCACTGCTACATACATCCCAAGTCAATTTTGTATTGATTTCATGTATTATTTATTACATGTATACATTTGTTTCCCTGATAGAACATAAGCTTTATGGGGGTAGATAATATGTCATTTCTGTCTTTGTACATGTGAATATCTAGTCAAATATCTTGCACATAGTCATGAATTAATAATTACTTGTTGATTGATTAATTCCATCACCTTGGATGACTTGGTGAAAGTGCTGCAGGGTTCTGAAGAATAAATATGGGAGCTCCAAGCATTTATCAGTAATATCTTGACTCAACAAGATTTTCTGATACAAGTGGCCAACTGCTTCCCTCATGGAAGATTCTCTGAAGAAATGATAGTCTTTTCATTCATATTTCAGAGGAAGGTGGATGAGTTATCTTTATTCTAGAAACAATTCCATTTAGTATTTAACATAACTGAATAATTAAACTATTATATCGATCAAGGTAGGAGGAGCTATACTTGATTTGACAATGTCCTTGAAGCAGAAAGACAGCCTGCTGAGGGAAAACCACTGGGGTTTTTAGACTGTTTCAAGTGATATCCAATTGTTCTTCTGAGACATGAGTTGCTGAAGCCTCAGTGCTAAGCATCAGATAGGAGATGAGAAGTGTTGAATTTCATGAATAAATTTCCTCAAACTTAGAGAATCAACCTTTATAAAGATCTTTAAGAAATATTTGAGCCTTGAGGTCTATGTAGCAGGGCATTTAGCCTCGAGATACTCAGACAGGTCTGAATTCCATATTAACTTTGATGAATGAGGCTCAGATTTAGAAGAATGTGGAGATATAAAGGGTTCATGGTAATCCTGATCAATGAAAGCCAACAGAGAAATAAGACCATACAAGAAAGATATGCTCTGTTAGGAAAGCTTCTTAAGAGTTCAAAGTCCAGGGGACACCATGGCTTTTCTTTCTCCATAAGCTTTTACTCTATCATTCCTGTTTCATCCAAATTCCCAGAAAAAAAAAATCATTTATACTTTTTTCCCTCCACTTTCTCATGCCTTGATCATTTTTCAGATCCTTGCAATCTGGCTTCCAGCCACATCATGCTACTTAAATGTTTCTTTCCAAGATTACCTAGGATCTATTTTGAATTAAATATAATTAATTACTTCTTTTCACTTTCTCCACAGATTTGACAATGTCAAACACCTGCTCTCTTGAATACATTATTTTCCTTTGGCTTCCATACCATTGATTTTTCCTAGTTCTTCTACCTTTATGATTGATCTCTTCAGTATTTTGATATGTGTATAGATAAAGATTTTATAGAAATGAGAAAAAGTATATAGGTTATAAGTCATCAATATTTTCTATATTACCTATTTCAGTAGTTATAATAATTGTGATTTTTTCCTGTCATATACTTCTTTCATTTCAAGTATTTTGAAAATTGATTCCCTAATGTTTTCAAAATTATGGCCCATATATGGATTTCTGCAATTGACTTGATCTGACTAAGCTGATCTTTCATTTTCATCATCTTTAGTCTCATCTATACAACTCCCTATATATGTATAGAGAGAGCATATAAATGACTCATATACTGGAGTTCATTTGTGGTAGCTCCTTGTCATTGAATAATATAGTTTGGTTTAGAAATATAGATATCCCTGTACCATTTTTCAGTTACTTGTTTTCCTCCTTTAAAATTCACCATTATATATATATTTAAGATTATCTGGCTCAGTTGTGTCTCACAGTTTCTGAAAACTAATTTTTCATTCTAAGACTTCTTACATTTTTATGAGGAGATATACTGCTAAGAATCTAATATGCTTTGCCATTAAAAATTTTACAAAATTATTTTTTGCCTTCCTGAGATGGATCTGTATAACTCACTTATGTAGTCTGATTTTGTTTATGACAAGAATACAAAATTCTTCTGGTAGCCTTCCTCTCCCTCCTAAGCCTAGTTTGTGTTATTCTTCAGAGAACTAAAATGTCTATTGTGAACACCTCTCCAGCTGATGATAATGTACTGATTTTAGTGACTTTGCCTGTATTTTTTCCAAGAGTCCAGAGGCTCATGTCCTCTTTCATCTGGGTCTTCATTTGGTACTAGTTCCTCAATCTATATGATTCACCAGGTGACCTCTATGGATATGACAGTCAACAAAATGAGTCTATGCTGTGTCAGAAATTTTCTATTTTTCTCTGTCTGAAGATGCTTATGTATTTCCCTTTATAAAGGTCCAATAGAAGCAGATAGGTAGCACAGTGGATAGAGCACCAGGCCTGGAGTCAGAAGAACCTGAATTCAAATTTGAGCTGAGACACTTCTTAGTTTGTGACCCTGGGCAAGACATGTACCCAGATTGCCTAACCCTCACCAGTCTTCTGTCTTAAGAGTTGATACTTAGTATTGATTCTAAGATAGAAAATAAAGCTTTAAACAAAATTAAAGGTCCAAGAATCCAAAAGATTGCTGAAATAAAGACCTTATTAATAAGGTCTCAGGAGGAAATTCATACTTTGTTAAGGAATATAACCCAGTCAAATTCTGCCCAGAGTTACTTCCTCCATGAGCAAGAATGGCTCAAGTGAACTCAGGGGAGAGCAGATGAACCTCTTGTTCTCTTCCAGGAGCAACTTCCTTATCCATTAACTGGGTAGAATTAATAATTCACTAATCTTTATATATTTTATCACAGTAGTGATCCAATTAAAAAGGTACCTTTGAAATAGCCCTGAAATTGTAGATTTGCTAAAGGTGATTTTGAGTTAAACCATGGTACTTTGTTGTTTTAATGTTATTTGAACAACTCAGGAAGCTAGTGTAGTCCTACCTTAGTCATGGTAGTCACAAAAAAAGATGTGTTTAAGTCTTAACATGACCTGTCTTCTACCCCAAAAAGTTTATGAGGCCAACTACTAGATAATGGGATAGTATGTTTGAGCTAAAGCTTCCAAAGATTGTAGTTACTCAAATTTTGTTAGTATCACTCAGATCAAATAGGAGCTAAGTATGGGAGGAAAAGAAATTAGAAGAGGTTATATCGTCATCATCTCCATCATCATCATTATCTTGCTAGCATTTATATGGTACTTTTAAGTTTTCCAAAGGTCTTTACTCCTATTATTTCATTTTATTCTCACAACAACCATAGTAAGTGGTTGCCATTATTGTCTCCTTTTTACAGAAAGGGAAACTGAGGTAGACAGAGGCTCAGTTATTTGAGGGTGGGTAACAAGAATTAATAAGTACATGAGTCTGAATCTAACTCAGGTCTTCCTGCATCTAGGTCTAGTACTTTATCCACTGCATCATCTAGCATAAAAATGGGGGATACATTTCATGTAGAATACAGAATTAATGGGGAAACACTTTTTCTAGATTTCAAAACACAGTACTTTTTAAATTTTTTTAGTCTATAGTAGTTAGCCTCACTATGCTACAGTCAGAATAAGGCTTCTGGGAAGGAATTCTGACAAATCATTTTTATGCTTTTTCCTACAACAATTTGCCTGATCTAAATATCTCAAAGCACAGTAATAACAACTGCCAATTGTATTCCTTATTTTATAGACCAGAAAATCAATACATTCAGAAAAGCTAGGTAGTTTATTTGGCAATCTTTAAATAGGAGAGGCATGAATAGAATGCAAACAGAGCAGTTTTCAAAATTTGGAAAAGTCTTTTTACAGCAACATACTCTGATCTTAAATTGAAACTGTTTTTGTCTGTTTTCTACATTTAAAGTGCAATTTTAATATATTTTGATTAAAAAAGCATTTTAGCATAGTGTAATGAAATTTATCTGCCATTGAGATAAATGGAAGTATTACTCTAAGTAGCATTTTGATTTTTTCAATATACCATGTTATTTTCACAGTATTTGTAGGTTAGTTTGGTCTTGATAGGTACATTCCACTAAAAATTCATAAAACTTCATTTTCAAAGACCTCTATCATTTGGCTTCATCTCCACAATAACCTTTGTACTTCTCAATATGTGGACTTCATCTATACAGTTTCTTTGTGAAAAATTGTCAAATACAGAGGCTACCTTCTCTGGAATATGTGTTCAAATATTGAAAATATTACCTTCATTTTTGATATCATCTGCACATATTGGGTATCTTGATGGATCTGAAATGATACCCTTTTATCATGTTAATAGCTATAAAATAAATATATTTTAGGTAAATTTATCTTAAAATGCCAGGCTAAATTGAGTATTTAATTTGAAATGCCATAAAAATGCTGCTCCAAGAAGATTTTCCATTTTTAATGTAAGAGTCACAGTTGTGTAATAAACAGAGTGACAGAACTTAAGTCTGGAAAGCCTGGGTTTGAATCTTTCCTTTGATACTTTCTTAATCTGTGGTCAAGTTATTTAACCATATAGGTCCTCAGCTTTCATTTTTCTTCTGAATTTAGAGTTCATTAGCAAAAGGAATATTTCAAGATACAAAGGAGAGTGTTGAAAACTGTTTGAATATCTATATGCATGCACATAGTATGCATGCACACATTACATTAGTGTTTAACATGAGAATAAAAGAATTGCTTGATTTGTGTTGACTTTTGCATTTCTTTTTTTCTCCTGCACTTAACAAATGTTTCATTGATGTTCTTTTTCATATCCATTAATAATCATTAATCCACATTTTTATCTCCTAACCCATCTCTGGCAAAGTCCATCTTTTAAGAAAAACAAACATGCATAGTCAAATAAAACTAAGAACTGAGTATATCTGAGCATTACTGTCTGATCCTGTTCATTATCTCTCTACCTAGGTGTGTGTCCTCATCTGTCTTTTGAAGTCATGATTGGTTGCTGCTTTGGTCAGAGTTCTAAGGTTTTTCAAAGTTGTTTTTCATCACATCATTGTGCTCATCATGTAATTTATTCTCCAAGTTCTGCTCACTTCACTGTGCAACATTTCACATGTTTCCATGTTTCTCTGTATTCTAATCATTTCCTTTGGTGTAATATAATACTTCTATATCACAGTTTGTTCAGCCATTCCCAAATGATGGTATGTATTTTGTTTCTAATTCTTTGTTACAACAGAAAACGTTGTTATAAATATTTTTATAAGAATAAATTCTTTTCCTCTTTCTTTGATTTTTTTTAATATTAGTTTCAGCCTACACATATATTACTGCTAATCCTTATATCATCTGACATTTATTCTTTTCAATTTTCCCTTCCTTCAGTATCCCTTATAACTATATCTTTTAAAAGACTTTATCTTGTTTTGTAACATCTTCCTTTTGCAAAATGCACTTGCTTTATTTGTTCTGGTACTGAATTCACAAGAATTTGTCTCATATCCTTTAATTCATCATCATGAAGTCACATCTATCAAATCAAATACCAAATACCAAATAGCTTTGATGACCAATTATTTCATTTTCCAAATCTACCTTGATTATAATACTCATTTTCAATGAGATTTACATCAGGCAAGTTTATAGAAAATTGAAGTATATTTATCTCCATTTCTTTTTCATTTATTCTTTTGTGGTATGTGGCATAGGATGGTTGTACTGTAATATTCCATTTCCTTTTGGGAATATCAGTGATGCAAAAACAAATGCTTCATAGCATATAGAAATATATTTGGCAGTGTTTATCATTCCCTCAAAAGGGTCTAAACTTTCATACTATATTACTGCGGGGGAATTTGAAGAGGAGGAACCTAAAGTTCAGCTAATTGTGGGAATCAATATAAGGTGACACTTCTTTCCTTCCTCTCTCTCCTCCCCTCAAGTTGATCTATTTACCAATGGAGTCAGTCTGACTAGACTAATGGGTAAGTCAGATTTTCCCTCAGCCTCCTTCTTGAAATGATGGGTTTTTGAAGTTCCCCTCCTAACACATGGAATCTGACTCAAGTTCTATTATAAATCAAGATGTCTAATTTATTTAGATATAAAGGGTTGAAAGGGTAATGAAGGACAGGGGGAAGAGGAAATCCCTAAGGTACTTTCCCTATATAGATCCTGAGGTTTTGAACAAGGGAATCTTCTTCAGAAAAAAACTCTGAGTTCCCCTAAGGGAAAAAGAGAGTCTTTATCCTAAAGATTGCCACCAATTGAGAAATGAGATCTTCTTCTGCTCAGATAAAAGGATGAAAGAGATTTTCGGTATCTTCACAGCCAAAAGTACTTCTCCTTCCGAGATCCAAGGAGCCCAAGACAAGAAGAACCCTTGGTTTTTCTCCCAACTGCCTTTTGAGACTGACTGGAATTCCATCCCATCCCCCCAGGTCACCTGGGGTTCCATCTGCTCTTCTGAGGCATTTCTTCAAAATTCAATTTTTTATTGATTCTGATCATTTCCTCTTATACAATACTCACATGGAAGTTTAAAAAAATCCCTAAAATATTTTTTGACTGTGGATGTTTTATAGTCTGATGAGGATGACTAGCTCTTATACACTGACAATGATGTTTGTGTATGATTGAGTTAAAAGTTAATTTAATCAATAAAATTACATTTTGATTTCTCTTTATCTCTTCCAGTCATTTTATTGAGTTTCCTTTTTTAGATCAAATGTTAAGTGTTTTTAAAAGCTGGTCTTGCTATCCTTTCAACTTCATGAAGAATATTATCTCCAAGGACTAAATAGCTGTGAAAGCTTTTGTTTGGGGGAAGGTAAATTAGATTTTTTTTTTTTTTGCAGCAATTGTTTAGTTCTTGGAGCTTTTCCATTTTCAACCATGCATTTCTTTGTGTTTTGATGCAATGGAACCTCTTTTGCCAGGAATTTGAATAATTCATCAAATGCTTGCCTACCCTGTTCCAAAATCCACTGCAATATTTATAAGTCAATGAAGTATCCTTGAAGAGCTACTTCACACCTCCTTGAAGTAATATAAAAAACAACTACAAAATAAGAAAACAAGTAAACTTTTTACTCAATTGATACATGACTGACAAGTGTGGAAACCAGCTAAACCTGGTTTTGTCTGATCAAGACCAGATATTCTGAGTCAGCATAGTGGCAGTAGATGTACATAACTGAACTAATATCAAAAGTACTACTTGTCCTAACACTATTGTGTCTTCCATCACCATAGGCAAGAAATTATTTTATATTTGCTCTGAACTGTTGGGTATTAAATTATTATATGACTTGCAGCACAGGTTATTGCCCACAAAAAAAGGCAGAATGAAGCATTTACCTGTAACTACTGATGTCTCTTCTGTTTCCAGTTTTATTATGATATAGTACTCTTGCAAATAGTAAAAGTATTCATGTCTTTACATCATCATATCCACTTATTATTTGCCAGTTTAGTGTTCAGCCCTTTCTGCACTGAAGCATTTCCAACAGGTGGAATATTGATATTTCTTATGTATTCTAATGTATCTTGCCTTTGTAAGATTAAAAATTAATATCCAAAATACTCCAAGTATTATATTTAATAAAATGTATTAATAATAAATTGAAGCAAAACAGAAAATTAAAAAAAAAAACTAGAGAAAAAAGAGAGTTCTCCCAGCCACGCATGTGGGAAAAGAGAGAAGAAGGGTAGGCAAACATCTAACTATATACAAATACATGAGCACACAAGGCGGGGATAAAGAAGAAAGGGATACTCAGAGATTTAGTTCAAGGGTACAAAATTTTCTAATTACACACCTTCTTATGTTTTGGCAACATGAAAAATCAATCACCCTTTGCTCTTCTGCTTTCAATGCCAATTGATTGTCAGGATATATAATAGGGTCTGTCTATAACCCTTTCTTTTCTTCCCCATCCATTACTTAGATTCACAAGACCAGTTTTACCATCATATAAATCTAATCAGAGATGCCACTAGTGCCCAGTTGGAAAGCATTTTAGGCTTCTTTCTTTAAAACCACTATAGTGCTCTTGGGACATACAGAATCCCTGATGTACATTAGCCTGTCTGGCATTTCTTTATTTGTCATTGCCACCCTTCCTCCACCTCCATAAAGGTATTAGGAATTTAGAATGAGAAAGTGTTATTATCCACAATAAATTAATGCTGTCATTAATTCTAAAAACATTAATTTTCATATCATTAAATAATAATTTGTCATATTATTTTAAAAGCATATAAGACAGGCATGTACCGCATAGGTTGAGGAAGAAAATTTTTACTATACTTACATGTCTTTGCTAATTTTCTTTTCCTCATCTCCTTTTGAACCTTCTGTTATTGGCCTGATTTTACAAAGACATCTTAATATTCACATTCAATATAAAACCAGTATAGAGCTAATTATTATAATATGTTACAAATACCTAGCATTGAGAACTTACCTTACTGAAAAATTACCAACATTATTGCTTCCTTTTTCCTTATATAATTTGGATCAAAGCAACATGTTAACAGCAGGAACCATAGCTGTAGTGTACCAATGTCTACTATTTAATTAGCACTTGTTCAATGAGATTTACATGCAGAAAGATAAACTATACCACCAACTGGGTTGCAGAGACATAAAGAGATAGACTCTTTGCTGTATAAGGGACTGGAGCTCCTTATTAAAATCTTAATCTTGTCCATTTACATAATCAACAATTTCTTTAGGCCAAAATAATATGAGGCTGAAATCTACAATGCACACATTTCATGTAATTTGCATATACATGCATATTGGTAATGAGTTAGACTGTACTCATTGGGATGCAAGACAACAGGAAGAATCAAAGCAGCCCAGGGTTAACTATCCTTTTAGTTGGCTGAAAGCTAGGCCCATATCAGTCAATGGTCTGCCTGGGATATTTTGGCATGAGTAAGAGTCGGTCAGGTTAAGGATTTTTATAAAATTTTTCATTTCACAATGACAACAGCTGGCACTCAATTTGTTCTTCTTCCTTGGAATCAATACTAAGTATCACTTCTAAGACTGACAGTAAGAGTTTAATATAAAAATAAATAAAAAGATATATAGTGCAAATGTTATAAATTCTTATTTTAAGATGCATATCCATAGGCATTTAATGAGTTCATAAGATCTGTGTAAAGTGCTGGAGGGAAATTCCTTACTTTCTGTTTTTGAAAGTTAGTAAGTGTTGGATATTCAACCTAACTTTAAAATCCTGGAAACAAGGGAGATTGCCAATCAGATTTTCCTATATACTTTGGAATATGTTTGTTTTCATTTAATTCCATTTTTCTTGCCTGTAGTAGAGTTATTAGGTAGTAGAGTCATTGGCTTATTGGAGTTTATAATGACATATTGATGTAAATTCATAAAAACTTTAGAATGAGAAAAATAATATGGTGTTATAATGAGTAATCTATTGAATAAGGAATATATTTGTATACAATTACCTTCAGTCAATTTTATTCATATTTTTCGTGTTTTATAGGAAAGTTAAAAATTTGAAAGTAATAGAATAAAAACAATAAATATTCACTAATTCTAACATTTCTATAAAAATGAAAATATAAAATTTCATTAAATTGTAATACAAGGTAGTTTAAAAAAGGACTATTCAAATTATGAATTTAAATTAATATATTCACACATACCCCCAATCCTAGTTATTAATTAATATTCACTTGTTTAATCAATAATTACTCATTAGATACTTGCATCTTAACCAAAAGCTTTTATTAGGAATTGTAATGTTATATACATATTGATATATTATGATGTATATAATATAGAATTATAGATAAGTAAATTAATATTAAGTGTCTACTATATGCCAGACAAGGGTACTAGATCCTTGAGATACAAGCATAAAGGAAGAAGCAATTTCTACTTCCAATAGTAGATTATAGAATCCCTATACTCTATGAAGGTAATAGAAGCTACATCTATTAATATATATATATATATATTTATATAGTCAGCATAAAGATAAGTAACTAAAGTATGTTAAGTGGTTAAATGAAAGCTATTTGGGGAGAGGTAGCACTAGCAATTGGGGTAATCAGGAAAAACCTTCAAGTAGAAAATAATGCTTGAGTTGTGGAGCTATGTGAAATTAAGGGAGAACAATTTATGAATGTATGATGACAATAAGACAATCCTAGTGACTGGGATAATAACTGAAAGTAATAGAGGGCATTCCAACAGTGCCAAAATGGAAGAAGTAAAAAACCTCTTTAAAAAGATCTAGGAAACCCATTAGACCTAATCCTGATGGAGATAACCAAAAAAATATTTATGAATCATTACATTTTCCAACTCAGGGAGGCATAGGGAGACAAAGAAGTTTATGGATAGTGGGGTCAGCATCTGGTGAAGAGCACACCATAGGGCACTTCAGTGCCTAGACAGAGGCTATGTATCAGAATAAAAGGAAGTCTCAGATCTGTTTCAGATGTGTCTGTTACACGAAAACATACATATTACATCAGTGCATGTACACACATCTGTACAGATATACATACATATATTTTATATAAACATGAACACATAGAGATCCATACATAGAGATGAAGCTACAAATATGGGCAAATGACAAAGATATCTTTGAAACATGGCCATTATAGAAATTTGTTTGGCTTGTTTGACAGTACTTATTTATAAAAAAAGCTTAGAACAGTGAAGAGAGAGATGGACCCAAAATCAGAAAGACTTGAGTTAAAATCCAGCTTCAGACACTCACTGGACTAGTCACATTGGAAAAGTCATGTAAATTCTCTTTGCATTAATTTCTTCATCTGTAAAATGGGAACAATAATAATAGCACCTATCTTCCAGGGTTGAGTAAAAGATCAAATGAGAAAATATTTGTAAAAGAGGATTGTAAAACTTAAAGAGCAATGTAAATGTTAGCTATCGTTTCCCTTCTCAATGGAGAATGAGGATTGGGGTGAGAGGGACACAAAAAGGATTTTTGCTGAAGGAAAATGAAATTTTCAGACTTTTGGGAATTTTGGAAATGAGCCAGTTTGGGGATGGGGAGGTGGTGGAAAGAAAAGGGATTCTATTTTAAACATATTAAATTTTAGGTGTTTTAAGGAGTACAATTTGAAATTACCAAAAGGAAGTTGATGATATGGGGCTAAAGATAAAGGGATAGATTATGGTTGCATGTATAGATTTGGGAATCATCAGCATAGAGACAATAATTGAATCAATAGGATTGGAGAAATAAGAAACAAGTTTGCAATAAATATAGGTTGCAAACCAGGTTTGCTCACAGGAGGAACTAAGGGAAAAAGAGTATTCCAAAAGGAATTTCAGGACAGAATAAGAGAGGGATGTTAGCCTAGAGCAGAGGAGAGTTCCTGTTTGCATTGGAACTTTGGAGTGACAACTTCCTAGAGGAGTTAACTCACCTTCCCTGAGAGGAGTCCATTGAGTCTTCAGACTAGCTTTCCAGCTGCTGGACTTAGCTTTCCATAGGTTCCTGCCTTTTTGTTCATGTCCTGAATTTTAAGATAGTATTGTGTTCCTGAGAAGATAGCCAGCCTAAATATACCTGTACCTATCTGTAAACCAGGAGACTTTCAGGCTTTTGCCTGAAGGCTATTGGGTGGCTTTGACATACAATCACCATCCTTATTCAGCAACTGCTATATCACCTTTCCCAAAGACTGTTTTGGAGTGGCCTTAGTCAGAATAGCTAGAATTTAGGGATTTGGGTTACAGATAGATAGTATAGTTCATTCTGGATGAACTCTTTATCAAATCTCCTTGATTCCATTATCTTACCTTTGCTGATTATTTCCAGTTGCTTGTTGAGCAAAATCACTTACATATTGTCTCCCACATTAGACTATGAACTCTCTTGAGAAAAGGAACTGTTTTGCATCTTTATCCCAGCATTGCTGCTGACCTTTAACATTGATTATGTAAAAATAGCCAAGTCATTTAATCTTTTTTTGTTCTCTGATAACACCTTAGGTCCATTAAGTCATAGATGAGTTGGTCAGAATCTGTCTTAGTGGAAGCAATTGCCATGAAATCACAGATCTTTGACCTCTTAATATAAAGGGGGGGGCAGTTAATTTGATGTGTTAGAACCTTGGTTACTATGAACAGAAATAAGCAGAACTAGGTTGTTTACCTCAACTACTCATAACTTAGTTTGAAAAGCTGAAATAAGAGGAAAAAGAGATGTGACACAGAAAAGTTAATCATTTGCTTCAGACAGGAGCTTATAGACTATTAGAGACACCACAATCTAGTATGTGGTTCTCAATTTTTTAGGTTTAGAAATCTGATTTTATCAGCTCACCCAGAATGATTTAGTTGTGGGAGATTAAGTCATGAGAACCAATCTTACAAAAGGTTGATTTATAATATAGTTGTCAATATAATAATTTAAACCAAGAAATATAACCACGAAAACAACAATGGAGAGTATTAGGTTTCAAAGAGACTTAGAATCTCTTTTCATTTAACCTAAAACTTTCATTTTATAAATAAGGAAACTGAGGCCAATAGACTTTTTCAAATCAGAGCAGACACCAAATTGCCTGTTTAGTGAACTTTACTTCAGTAGAAAAGTCAAATTTGGAAACTGAATTAATGCCAAAAATTAGTTTGCTGAATCAGGATAAAGGAAATTAAATTCTCTAAAAGGAAAATGCCATTAAACTTTGAGAGCCTGGTATGTCCATCTCAGTGTTTGAAATATGCAAATCCTACATGTTGGAATACTCTTGGAAGCTAGTCAGAATACCCTCTCTCCATGTCAGTGCTGGCATTGCTGTCCCACACACATAGCAAAGAGTTATCATTACATTTGACTCTAAGAAAGACAGAATGGACATCTCTAGCCTCTTCTCCCCTTCCCCTCTATCTTTTTCCAAGAAAGACCAATTTATTCCAGAAGGGGAAAGGAGGAGGTTGGAGCCAGAATCTTAGCTATTCATCTTTCTTCAAAGAGAGGGGATGGCTGAGTTAGAATCATCTACTTGTTCCCTATTATTATTAATCTAGGAGATGTAGGTTTCAAGTTCTGGCTAAACTGATTGCTGTTCATTAATGGGGAAAGAGGAATCCTAATCATTAAATCCAGCACTTGATCCCTTTCCATCAAATACCATTCTGAAATCAATTAATGAATAGTGAGATAGTGAATAGCAAAGATAACCATTTATCTAAATTAATAGGAAAACAGAATTCAGAGAAAGTATGCATAGGAGAATAAATAGCAAACAATACCAAAGGAAGAAGCTCTCCTACAGGGAGTGTAACTAAGCTCAACCTGCAGTGAGAGAGTTCCAGATCTCACCCTAGGGAAATTTTCCAAATTCTCTAGTTTAGCACACTGAGGAGAAAGACATTATGGAGGCTGGTAGTTTCTCTCATGACATTCTTCCTAGAGTCTTATGCTCCCTTCCAGAATTGTTAAGTAGCATTGCCATCATTCATCTTGAGGCTAGATGTCAGAGGAGACTGAAGGGACTCAAGAGACTGATAAGACTTGAAGAATATCACTGTTCTCTCCAGGTATGGGACATTGATCCCCACCAATGAAGAAAGAAGCTTATAATGAGCTTTGGGGCTCAAATTACACTATAAACTGTAAAAAAGGTTATATTAATCACTACAAACTTCTATCATTACCCACTTTCCACATGTTATAGTTTCCAATATTATAGTTCAACTGGCAATATATTGATTTTATTTTTTAGGGGTATGTCAATTTCATTCATCAATATTATATTTACAAATTATATTTCAATTTGATTAACTCTGAGAAGATTTCTATATTTGATTAATTTTATTCCCAGCATGGAAATTATTGGGTTTTTTTCTCAATTCAGAGATAATCATAATAAAATTTGAAAATAAGGGGCATTGCTCAAATGTAAAATACAAAGAACTTTGTTTTTTTCTCTAATTCATTCCACCTATATCAAACATTTATTCTCCCATGTATTATTTCAAAGATACACTTTGTTTATGAATTGTTTGAGGTTCACTTCCCAATTCATTTGGTTAGAATATTAGAGTTAAATAAATACAAAGGTAAAGGGAAAATTGTAAGAAATCCAAGTTTGTTTCTCTTTGTAAATGTCTTTTTGTCAAATATGGTTAAAAAATGATAATCTTCCCAAATGGAATTTGTTTGTCTTTCAAAGAAGCATAGTGCCTATTTTCCTGCTCACCTCTCAATCCCCTGGCTTCAAATTCTGCCACTCCACTAATATGTCTGTCTTCAAAGTCATAATCATATCTTTATTGCTAATCTCAAGATCTTTTTCTCAATCCTTAAACTCTGGGACACATCTGAAGCATTTGATAATATTAACTGTCCTTTTCTGAATTTGGGTTTTCTGGATACTGTCCTCACTTGATTTTTCCCTTACCTGTCTGACAAATGCTTTTAAATTTCCTTTTATCCTTATTAGGATTATCCTTATTAGATAATCCTTATTAGGATTATCATCACATAAAGGACCTGAATATATAAAGATTACAATTTGCAGGAATGAAATAACTCATATTTATTTAATAAAAATATAATAATTTTTATTATTCATAGTTATTGCTATTGACATGACCTTAAATGGAAAGCCATGAATTTTGTTCCCTTTATGTTAAAAAATACTACTTAAAGCCAATAGTCTTTTCACACATGTTCATAGTTAATTGTAGATGCATTACAGTTAAAAAATGGCATTGCTTCAGAGAAATTTGTTACCATTTGACTTAAAAAATATGATGCAAAATGTCTTCCAAGATAGTGGCTTTTAAGTGATAAAGATCTTTGTGATTTAAATATTCTTTACTGATGCAATTTCTCTTGATGTAGATTTGGAAATGTTTTACTTCCCTAGTAAGGTTAACATCACTATCCTTTTTAAAACAATATTTCATCAGAAGCATTCCTCTTTCATTTAGCTGCTTTGGGGGAGGCACTTAAATACAGAGAAGTTGTTTTGATAGAGAAATATTCTCATTTTCTTTTTTCCTAAAGTTATTTTTATGTGTATCCTTTATAGAAATAAAATGTTAGGGTTTTTTATTTCTAAATTTTCTCTTGAAGAAAACTGTTCATCAGCCATAGCTAGTTACCTGCCCAACACTGACACTCCTGTCTTTTCTCATCCTTTTTCTGCTTATTTATACACCAGTAGTCAACACCAGTCAGCTTTTCTATTGCTTCACATTCAGTTTTGTCAGCACTTTCACACATTTCTTTTAAGAACTAGGGGAATGATATATGAAGTCTTGCAAATATAGTAAATGTGCATCACATAGAGCCCTGGTGATTTTTGCAACTGGTTCTACAGCCTTTGAAAGTTTAATATGAATGATGTGATGAAGAGAAATCTTTCCAAAGTTTTATGTGTATTGTAATTCTCTCTTTCTCTCTCTCTCTCTCTCTCTCTCTCTCTCTCTCTCTCTCTCTCTCTCTCTCTCTCTCTCTCTCTCTCTCCCCCTCATACACAAACATGCAAAAATTTCTTTGAAGATAAAAAATAACCACTAGATTTAAATTGTAGTTGGACTTTTGACATTTTAGTTACATGATAGTCTAAGATTGATTAATAATCATCAGGAAGATGGAGAAGGAGCAACATGGAGTAATGGAATGAGTAGTTTAAAGACAAAATTTATAGCCTTAATTTTGACACTAATTCAATGTGGAACCCAGGGAAGACCATTTGATCTTTCAGGGTCCTGGTATTTTTATCTATAAAATGGGAGACTGGATATCTCAGGTACTTTCCATCTTATTATTCAATTTATTCTTTGCCTAGAATTATGTTTATTTTACAGTGGGATTTCAGGAATTTCAAGATATAAAATGACATTGTGTAGTATGTGACAATTGGAATTATGGAGTAATAGAACCTGTTTTAAATGATATTCTAAAGGAAGAAATTTGTTCAGTGTTGGAATGCTTTATTAGGCAGGGGCAAAAGGACATCAGTTATAGTGCATTACTGTAAATATGGCTTGGAAGAAGGAAAGAAAGAAAATGAGAACCAAGGATTATGGAAAAGTTACTGGCAACACAACCAAAGTGGAGTCCTGGGGAGTTAGCAGTTTATATAGTAGTTGAGCTAAAGAAGAATCAGAGAAGCCGAGAGAGCTTCAAACTTACATAGATGCAGAGAAAGCAATTTATACTTGAGAGCTAATGAGAATATTGATATTAAGAATGAAGTGACTGGATTGGAGGAGAAACAATTTTAAACTAAAAATATTAGATAAATGGGGCAACAATGTCAAACTAAGCTAAGTAACT
Organism: Monodelphis domestica; assembly: GCF_027887165.1. Taxonomy (NCBI): domain Eukaryota; kingdom Metazoa; phylum Chordata; class Mammalia; order Didelphimorphia; family Didelphidae; genus Monodelphis; species Monodelphis domestica. The sequence goes on along the minus strand of NC_077233.1, from coordinate 241,370,729 downwards.
AATCAGTGTACCTACAATTTACCTACATGCATATATTTTTGTAATCACAGATTCCCACAACACTTTAGTTAATGGAGTTGCATTCTAAGTTGCTGAGTATGTCAAATGTCAAGTATCCATGGTAATTGCTCATGTTATGAGTGAAGAGTGCTATAAAACTCTTGCCTAAAGGACCCAGTAGGAAAAAAGAAGAAATCTTCCTTTATTCCCATGGTTGGCAGTAATGTAAGTGATCAAAAAATGATTATAAAGAACGATCTATTTGACAGTTCCACAGATAATTTTATTCATAAACACAAAACTAGAATTCTTCCATTTTTTGCTTTTCCTGCATTGACTATTTCTCTCTATTTCCAATGCCATTGCCCATATCCAATCAAGAAACTTATAGATACAAGAAATGTAGAGATAGAAGACTACATTTTCCCTCACTCTAACTAATACATTTAATATCTTTTTTATCTGATCCATGATAAGGTAATCAGTGAAAATCACATGTGAGAAATATATGTGAAATCTAATGACATCAGGTTGAGATAAAGAAATCATCAAGTGGAGGCATAAAAGCATTGCAAAGAGTCACCTTGAAAGAGAACAATTGTCTGGAATTACATTAAAATTTCTTCTAATGCTGAATTTTACACCTCCCCCCAACCAGGACATTCTCTGCATGTTAAGCAATGGAAAAAAAACCCACTAAAGTTCACTGCCATGAATCATTAATGTTCTCTTTCTGTAGGAAAAGTACACATAATTTTTTCAAAGTTTTGAACAGCTTTGAGGAAAGATGACACACAGTTGACAGAATGAATTCTTTGTGGTTTTTCATGGTAACCAAAGTACAATCACAGCACCCAATTTCTGTATGGGTTAGGGCATTAATAATGATGGTTCTGCTACTTAAATATGCAGGGCAAGTCCCATTCAAATAAACCAAAGAGACTCTCCAAAATGTTTGGCTGTTTTAGAATAATAAGGCATAAAACCTTGTTAAATAATGATGAAACAGAAATTGGCTCTCAGCCATACAGTTTTACTATGCAGGGTCTGTTAAAAAAGAATATCAACTTTCATGAGATATTTGACTGACAAATAAATAACTTAATTGATTTCAGTTTCTTCACTTCTAGAAGGTGGATGATAATTGTGTTTCCATCCCCTTACAGAGTTGTGTTGGTCAGAGAGCTGTGTGTGAACCTTAAAGCACAGTATAAAAACTATTAATTTGATCTTTTAGTCTATCTAATGATTTGCATCCCTAGTCAACCTACTCTCACAAGAACTTGAAGGAGTTTATCTATCAAAATAGAGGTCATATTTAAAGCAGAAGCTCTCTTAAGTTGGAGTAAGTAGATGCTTATAACCACCTGAATTGAAAAAAATTATAACATATGATCAGTGATTCTGGTTTCAGTTTTTTGGCTGCAAACTCAAAAAGGTTAAGCTGAATAACTGAACTTTCTTTGATGAAGGAAAAGAGTAGTTCTTATTTTAGGATTTAGCAATTATGTTGGAAATTTATAGCTAGAGGATAAAAGTTCTGAAATGTAGCTGTAAGAAGCCATGCTATATTCCCTTTGTGAGAACAAATAGTGATCAAAGTAGAATTGATAGACAGTAAATACAGCTGTTCTCAGCAGGTTACCCAACACATCGACTTCTGATAATCACATTAACATGTTCTTCCGGAAGTATTGGCTGTGTGTTAATTGTGATATTTTGTTGAAGTCTAAAGTAAAGGTATTTCAAAAGATCTGTGTATCACAGCCTTTGAATGTTTAACAGTACAACAATGCTGCAATTCTTTCAAATTTGTTTTTACCTGATTTATTATTTCTCTTTAGCATGTTGGACATTCTGCCTTAGGCCCAGAAGAAGTCAATAATCTATTAACAGTTATGAACTATGTTTTATAGCAAAGTCTTAGGAATATATCCAGGCAACATAGCAAAAATTAAAAATAAATATTCAATATAAATATTATAATATTTGAGAGCTACAATATAAATATAGAAATGTTGACTGCCATTTCAGAGCATTCCTTTCTAATATTCTAGCTATCAAGGAGAAAAAACAAATCAAAGTAAATTCTATTTTGTCCCTTTTCTTCTTTTTGATTGTTTTTTTAAAGAGCTTTTGTTTTTTTTTGTCACCCTCATTTCCAAATATATCTCTTCCCTCTTCTACCCATTGAGCCATCCCTAGAAAAAATGAATTTAAAAACAAACAAACAAAAAAAAAACAGAAGTGGGATTAAAATTGGGAGAGGGAATAGGATATAAGACCATTGCTAATTTTTAAGCATAAAAGATTTATTTAACTGTAAGGCAAATACATGAATAATCAACACAACACAATTACTCAATACAAGAATACACACTGAAATCAGTCTGAAACATAGTCTTGCACCAATGCTCATAGTATCTCTAAAAAGGTGAGTGGGGATATATTTATGGAGAAACCCAGCAGGCACATACATGGATGAGTATAAGTATGGGCTTGGGCGAACTCACAAGTCTGGACCACAAGATCTTGCTATTCTTGACCCTTTCATGGACAGTCCAGACCACGTGATGCTACTTCATCATTCCCCTTCTAGTCTTCACTGTTCTTCTGTGGAGCAAATCTGCTTTTCCCAAAGTGATGAAGCACTGGCAAGCTTTTAAAATTCACAACCACCTTTAAATAGCTCTGAAGCAGCATTATGTTAATATGATTAACAAAGCAACTTAAATCAGAGAACTGAAGGGTTCATCAGGTGTTTTCTCTCTGGGCAATTCAGATAATCATCCTTATTGACATCTTTGTAACCTTTGACACTGTGGATCATGCTTTTCTCTTTGCTATTCTCTAGATTTTGTAGTTGCGACTTGTTTCTCCTACCCTATATGACTGCTCAATCTCTGTTTGCTGAATCTTCCAGATCCTACTCACTAAAGGTTTCCCCAAAGGCTCTGTCCTCTTTTGTGGGCCCTCTTCTCTTCTCCCTTTAGACTATGTTTTTTGATCATTTCATCAACTCCCATTTTTTCAATTATAATCTCCATGCAGACTAGTCTCTTCTTATTCAATCCCAACCTTTCTCGTAAACTCCAATCCCATCTCAAATCTTTAACATACAATAGGTATCTTGAACTGAAAGTCCTGCAGACATCTAAACATGTCCAAAATATCTCATTATTCTACCCCACCACAATCAAAATTGTACCCCTTACCTAAATGCCTTATTACTGTTAAGACCACCACTCTTCTCCCATTTGCAGACTCACAACCTAGGTGTCAAATTCATCTCCTCACTAACATGCCCCATAACCAGTCAGTTGCTATGGTCTATTGATTATCTCTTTGCAACAACATTTCTCACATTTCTCATTTCTCCTCTGACATTGCACCACTCTATTATTATTGCAATAACTTTCTGATTGTTTTCCTTGTTTCAAGTTGATGTCCCTGTTCTAATCCATCCTCTACTCATCATGATATTCAACAAACTCCAGTGGCTTCCTCTTACCTCCAAACTCAACAAAAAATCATTTATTGGACTTTCAAAACCCTTCATAATCTTACCACTTCCTATCTTTCCAAATTTCTTACACTTTATGCCACACTCTGTGACACTTTGATATTTGCCTCCTTAATGTTTTTCACACACAGCCCTCTATCTTCAGGCTCTGTGCATTTTGATTATTCTGCATCCTGGAAAGATCTCCCTCCTCACCTCTGGTTCCTACTTTTCCTGACCCTTCAGGGTCCAGCTAAAATTTACCACCTAGAAAAAGACTTTTATTATTCCCCTTAATACTAGTGCCCTGTGATTATCTCCAATTTATCCTGCCTATAAACATAGGTGGGTGCATATTGTTTCACTCATTAGAATGAGAGTTCCTAGAGAGAAAGGGCTTTTTAAAAACCTTTCTTTGTATCGCTAGTCCATAGCCTAGTACCTGACATATAGGAGATGCTTAATAAATGCTTGTTAACATGGATTCACAAGCTTACTTCACAGATGGCTGCATTGTCCGATCAATTTCTTCTAAAAGGATATACTCATAGCGTAGCTGCTAAAAGAACTCTCTTTCCCTTTTTACTTCTCTTTTTTAAATCAGAGGGAATAGCAGAGAGCTTTCTGAGAGGCTCTCTTCTCTCCATTTGCAGTGTGTACCAGAGGGCAATTCAGTTGTCTTCCAATGAGCTTCATTCTTTCTCCAGTTGATAACTGTAGCAATTGAAGTCTTTCAGTCAGGTGAATGCTTCTTTCTTCACATTGTACTGTTTTCTTAACTCCTCGTCTTCTGGATTCTCTCTTTACTCTTTTCAGTAGATTAAATCAGAGTCTCTTAAAGCTTAGTATCTCAAAAATCTACTTTTTTGTTGTTAATGAAACTAACAATCTTTATTTAATCAATAGTCTCCAATTATTTCATTTTTCACTTTATGAATTATAAATCCTCAAACTCTAAAAACAGTTACACGAAAATAAGCTAAGGGCTCAATGACTTTCATGCTCAGCTATTTTTCTCTTTTTACACAGATTCTCTCAGTTGTCTGCTCACTCCTTTAACAAGGTTGTTCCTCATATTTTAATGGGTAAAAATTACTTTGTACATGTAGATTTTTCACATGCAGAAGTTGTATCTCTTTTCAAAATCAAATTGTTTACATATTAAAGGGGCAGCACATAATATCTTCCTGAGAAAATCCCTTTTCTTTAGCAACAGCTTGCTCTCTGCTTCCCAAATTCCATTTTTTTGTTGTCTTCCAACAACCAAATAGTTCATCTAAGAAATCAGCAGTTCTATATAGTACAGTGTGTTAGAATTGTAGACCAAGACCTTGAAAGGATCTTAGAAATAACTGAATCTCAAATTCTTATTTTATAGATGAAGAAACCTAGGCTTTGAAAAATTAACTATTCTGTGCCCAAATCACATGAACAAGTGGCATGAAAGAACTCAGCATCAAGTTGTCTTCTTCTACCTCTCTCCCCTTTCCCTGGCATTATTCTAGTCCTTAAAGGAAAAATGAATAGGGGAGATTTATGGTTATTATTATTTACCTAAGAGGCAATATTTAGAGTTCTGTTTATTAAGAATGTTAGCTTAAAATCTGATCCCAAGGGACTTCTGAGGGTGGAGCCAACATGATAGAGTAGTTCAAATAAGTTCAAAGTCACCGTGAGCATCCTCTCCAATATTAAATCCAATATTAAAATAGCACCACAAAATTAATATAGGAGTAAAAGAACCAATAAGGAGACAGAGTAAAACAACTTTTAAGATAAGAAAAAAACCTAACAGTCAGACAAAGAACATCTGGAACACTGGAGTCAGAGAGGAGCACTGTCAGCAAGAGGCTACTGCAAGAAGTGAGGAGCAAGTAAAGAGTGAGCCTCACCCCACCCTTCTGCTGTCCAGGGTCTGTACCTGAGCCCAAGCCAACATCTAGTCCCTGAGACCATAAAATAGAGGTCCAACTAACCCATACTCCTTGAAATCACAAGGACTTCAGTCTTTGCTGAAGTGGGCTGATCTCTGGGGGCCCAGAGTGAAGACAGGAATTCCAGTTTGGGCCTGAGATAAGGACAGAGATTCCATTTTGGAGGCATTTGGTAGACCCAAATGGGGTTCTTATCTTTTTGCTAAAAGCTTAAGGTGGAGCCCCAGGACAGGGCAATCAACTGTATAACTGATAAGATCAAGTATACAGTGAAACCAAAAGCTCACACCTTAGCCTGAGGCAAGAATTTGAGCAGTCTTGATATGATCAAGTTCAGAGTGAGCCAAAAGACTTAAAACCAAGCCTTAGTCAAATATTTAAGCTCTCAACATCTGAAGGATTAATGGAATCAGCAGTGGGTGGTGGCCCTCAGAATTTCCAGTGTTTAGGACATCATACCATCTTGGAATAACTGAAACTGGCAGAAACCCAGAAATAAAGCTAAGGGTAGTATGAAGAAAGGACTGAAGTTTAAGACCTCCCTGAAAACAGAACCTACTTATAAAATGGTATGAAAAATGAGCAGAAAGCCAAAAAAAAGCTCCTAAATCTAGAGAATATTCATGGTGACAAAGAGCAAGATACAGACACAGAAAGGGAAGGTGAAAACAAAGGAAATGTATGCAAAGTCCAAAAGAAAATTATGGATTAGACACAGATTCTTTAATAGCTCAAAAATGACTGCAAAAAATAATTAAAAGAAGCAGAGGAAAAGAGGGGAAAAGACATGAAAGCAAAGTAAGAAGAAATGTTCCAAATGAAAAAGTAGATCCAAAAGCTAATGGAGGAAAGTCATGCCTTTAAAAATAAGAATTTTACAACTAGAAACTCATGATTTCACAAAACATCAGAAACCAATAAAACAAAATCAAAAGAATGAAAAAGCAAAACAAAACATGAAGTATCTCATTGAAAAAGCAACTGACCTGGAAAATAGATCCAGATGAGACAATTTAAGAAATATTAGACTACCTGAAAGCCATGATTAAAAAAAAAAAACTTGGACATTATAATGCCAAAAATTATCAAAGAAAACTCTCCAGATATTCTTGAACAGGAAAATAAAATAGAAATGGAAAAAATTCACAGATCACCTTCAGAAAGAAATCATCAAAGGGCAATTTCCAGGAATTATAATAGCTAAATTCAAGAGCCCTCCAAAGTCAAGGAGAAAGTACTGCAAACAGCCAGAAAGAAACAAGTCAAATATCATGTTGCTATAACCAGGAAGTCACAGGACTTACCAATTTCTACATTAAAATATCTGAAGGCATGGAATGTGATATTCAGGAAAATAAAAGATCTAGGTTTACAACCCAGAGTCACCAAATACAGAAAAACCGAGTATTGTAAGAATAATTTAGGGTAGTGACCTAGTCCAAGTTTGATTTTTGGTCACCAGGGGATATCCCAAATAGAATAGTTTGATCAATATAGAAGGAAGAGATCAAGGAGAAGAGAGAGGGAAAAGGTATATAGGATTTCACCTGCCTGGCCTGTGCCAGGGGGAGTTCAAAGTCCTCCACCACACAGTTATTGAAGAAGATTAGTGGCTTCTAAGTGGATCCTGTTTGGAAGGTAAAGGAGGAAAAATCAGCCTAAACTCCAAGAGAGTTCAGAGAAGACACCTCACCTGAACTAGGTTATTAGGCTTCCTCCACTATGGTATCAAGGGAAACTCACCACTAAACTGGACAATAGCTGCCACAATGCCAAGATGCCAAGACGCTTAGCAAGCTGCCACCAGCTACCTCTTCGCTGCAAAAGAAGCCCGAGAGAGGAAGTGATGCAAAATATATAGATGGTTTTACATCACTTTCCAGTGTCTCACCTGTACCAATGGTAGCTTAAGCTTGACTTAGGACATCCCATGGTCAGCTGTTTCTGATTTGTCATTTGCTAGCACATGTCTATCAGAGACCATCCTCCTAGACACTTAATCCTTAAGTATGGGTGTAGACATTCCTGATTTTGTGAAACTAAGTAGGGTGGAGTAATCTAAAGTTCACACTATATCCTTTCAGGGGAAAAAATGGATGTTCAACAAGAAAGAAGATTTCCAATTATTCCTGAGGAATAACCCAGACCTATACAAACAAATTTAAGTCCAAACACAAGACCCAATAGAAGCCTAAAAAGGTAAATAAGAAAGAGAAATTTTAAGGGACTCATTAAGGCCAAAATGTTTGCATTTCTACATGGAAAGAACATAGCTGTAATTTTCAAAGATAACTCTTAGTAGTAGAGCACATAGTTGCAATATAATCAGAAAGAGGGTAAGGAATTAATAATTTTAGCAAAGTTTCAGGATAGAAAATAAACCCACATAAATCATTAGTATTTCTATATATTTCAAGACTCAACAGCAAGTGTTAGAAAGAGAAACCCCATTTAAATTCACTCTAGACCATATTAAATATTTGCAAACCTATCAACAAGACAAACTCAGGAATTATATGAACAAAAATACAAAACACTTTTCACACAAATAAAACTACATCTAAACAACTGGAAAAAATATTAATTGCTTATGGGTAGGATGAGCTAGTATAATAAAAATGACAATCTAAAGTAATTTACTTATTCTGTGCCATACCTATCAAACTACCAAGAAACTTTGTTATAGAATTTGAAAAAAATTATAACAAAGTTCATCTGGGAGAACAAAAGATCATGAATATCAAAAGAATTTATGAAAAAAAATGTGAAAAATAGGTTCCTAGCAGTATCAGATCTTAAACTGTACTATAAAGTGATGATTATCAAAACATTATGATTGTGACTAAAAGATAAAAGAGAGGATCAATGAAATAAACTCAGGATAAATGACTTCAGGAAGCTAGTATTTGACAAAACTAAAGATCCTAGCTTTGGGGACAAAAAGTCACCATTTGACAGAAACTGCTGGGAAAATTGGAAAACAGCATGGGAAAAATTAGGTTTAGATTTAACACCCCATACCCTATACTGAGATAAATTCAAATGGTAAATGACAAGTATAAAGAGTGAAATCATAAATAAATTAGGTGAAGATAGAAATAGTATACCTGTCAAATCTATGGAAAAATGAAGGAATTTAAGACCAAGCAAGATATAGGAATTTTACAAATTGTAAAATGAATAATTTTGATTATGTTAAATTAAAAATATGTTATACAAACAAAACCATTTCAACGAAAATTAGAAGGGAAGCAACAAAATGGGAAAAAATTTTTATAACAAAATTCTCTGACAAAGGTCTAATTTCCTAAATACATAAGTAACTCAGTCTAATGTACAAGAAATCAAGTCATTCCCCAATTGTTAAATGGTCAATGGATATGAATAGGCAGTTTTCAGATGATTAAATAAAAAATCAAATCTATCAATAATCACATAAAAATATGTTCTATATCCCTCCTGATTAGAGAAATTGAAATCAAAACAACTCTGAGGTATACATTAGTTAAAGGAATTGAAGAGGATTGAAAAGGTTCAGGGGCTAAGGAAGGTTTTTTAACAGGGTTGAAGGAGTTGAAGGAATAGAGGGAACATGGATACTGGTGAGATAAAAGGAGAGAAATACCCCCTGCTGAGAGGCTGTCTTCAAAAAATGGGGTTCCCAAGAAATGGGCCAACTATAATAGCCTGAGGGGATGTCTTCTCTATTGATTAATATTGAAGATACCCCAGGGCAGGTAAGCACAGACCCTCCTGAGGGACAAGCCTCATCCCCAGACCAAGGTTGCCTAGCAGGGGTCCAATAAGGACTGTTTATAGTTGAATGGCTGTCCTTAGGTCCTTCTACCTCTATGTTCCCCTGAAATGAGAGTCTTCTTATCTGACTGTAGTTTCTTTAACTCAAGATAAATATAATAACAAGTTTGGATCTGGAAGGTATCAGGGTAGAGGGAAGAGGGATTGCCCTATACTTTGCTCCAGATTGAGTCTGAGTCTCTCTCAGCTTTTGAGCTATTGCCAGGCCTCACAGGCTTGTGGAGGGTTTCCTTTATTTCTGTCTATGCTAATCTATGCTAACTATCTTATGTTCAAAGTCTTTAGAAGTAGACAGCAAGATGAAGAAATGGTTCTGACCTTCAGAGCTGGTTGGGCCTGTCCCTTTGAGATGATGCTCCTAAAGACCCACCTTACAGTTCAAACAGCTCTCTTTAAATCCCTTTGTTTGATAACATGATCAAATGAATCCAGGTAGAGCACACAGTTTGGGTTAAATCCAGGAATAGAGGTACTTCTTTCCAGAGACAGGGAGAGAGAGCTTCTTCCTATCCAAGGGTCAGGAAAAAGAGACCTTGAGAGCCACTGTCACTCTCCCAGTCACCTCTCCCCCCCACCAATTGTCATTGCTGTCCATCAATCTTCACTCTAACATTCCAACTGCTGTTTGTTCCACCTGAGTGACAGAAAGGCCCAAGGCTTGATTCAGTTTTCCTTTCCATAGGTACCACCTCCTACCTAGCAGACTGGCAAATATGAAAGTAAAGGAAAATAATAAATGTTGGAGGAGATATGGCTAAATTGGGACACTAATACATTGCTGGTGGAGTTGTGAATTGATACAATAATTCTGGAAGGCATTTTGGAATTATGTCCAAAAGGCTTTAAAAGAACGCATGCTCTTTGATCCAACAATTCTTCTATTAGGTTTGTACCTAAAGGGATATTAATGAAAAATGTATGTATAAAATATTCATAGCCACACACATTGTGTTGCAAAAATTGGAAAATGAGGGAGTGTTTCTCATTTGGGGAATGGTTAAATAAATTGTGGTACATGATGTTGATGGAATACTGTTGTGCAATAATGAACTACAAACTTCTTGATTTCCATGCAAGCTGGACAGACCTCCTTGAACTGATGCAGAGTGAAATGAGCAAAACCAGGAGAACATTGTATACAGAAACTGAAACATTGTGGGACAATCATATGTAATTGACTCTGTAATTAATAGTAACCCAATGATCCAGGACAACCTTGAGGGTCTTATGAGAAAGAATGCTATCCACATGGAGAGAAAGAATTGTTAGAGTAGAAATGCATTTGGAAAACATATGATTTATCACTTTTTTATATGGGTATAGTATGATAGGTTTTGCTTTTAAAGATTACTCTATTACAAAAATGAATAATATGGAAATAGAATTTGAATGATAATACATTATAGCCCAGTGTAATTTCTTGTTGACTCTGGGATGGGGGAGGGAAAAGGGAAGCAAAAGAACATGGATCATGTAACCATGGAAAAATACTAAAAAACACTTTAATAAACAATTATAAAAATAAAATAAAATCTGATCCCAAGAAAAAATTTACAAAGAAACCTTCAAAATGGTCTAATTATTGTCATTCAAGTCATTGCCATGAATGACAGAGGAGGTGGATGAGAAACAGGAATGATGAATTACTTGTGTGGTTGCTCAAGTATTGCAGGGACTGCTTGGATGTCAATTATTTTCAGAAGACTTAATTAGCAATTTTTATACACAGAGTGAACTATAAATGTACCCTCAAATCAAGTAAAGACAGATTCAGCAGAAATCTGTTAGTACTAATAGTATGAGTGGTGCTAGCTAGATAGTAGAAACCCTGAAATATAAAACTCCTAGGAGACAAAGGGAAACCTTGTACACTTTCTCCCAAGATAGACATATTTGGATACCATGAATGGTATGGGGCAGGAGGATTTGAGGTCCTCTTACATCTTCAATCTTAAAAAAGTGGACTCTGTTGTGGAAAGAAGTTACTTTCTTTACTATTTTAAGTATTTTTTTCTTATTAACTAGGTGTTAAAATTGTTCCTCTACTACTGAAGAAGTCTAAGAGCTATTAACTTACACTAGGATAAGGCCCCAGTATGCTTGCCCTAGTTACTCTTCTGATGATGTTTGGTCTCAAGGAAAGTGAAAAAATTATAACTTAGAAATTTGAGAAGGGTATTCCAATTTTTTGGAACAGTTTAGAAAATGACTTAGAAATGAGAGATCTTATGATCATGGAGAAATCATGATTATATTTGTTTCATTATGTGGAGTCTAAGACATTTTTGTCATGGAAATTTGGGGCAGAATATAATGTAGAACTCTATCAAAGAGGTGAGAATACTGAAAATTTTGCACACATACAAATATATATTTAGCAAAGTTATTGCTTTCATCAAAGATGCTTCTAACAGGAAATCAGATAGATAGATATGCTCTTAAGAGGAAATCACATATGCTTATGTGTGTTTGTGTATGTGTAAGAATTCAGCAGACAGAATCTTCTATGATACTTTGCTGCATTCTGGAGATACACTGATAAAAAGTTAAACAATCCTTGCCCTCAAGGAACTTATATCTTATTGGAGTGGATTTAGATAAGCAAATATAAAACAATTTGATAAGGGAGGGAGCTTTAAGTAGAGAGATAAGAGAAATCCTCAAAGGGTAAATGGTACTTTATCTAAATATTGAAGGAAGAAATTAGTTTAGTAATATATTGCAGGTAGTGGAGATAGTCTATGTATAGAATTGTTTAGAAGAGAAAAATATACTGCTAAATTCTGAGAATATGAGGTCAGTTGGATTGGAGTGCATTAATGGGCAATAATGCTGGATAACACTGAGGAAATGTGTGGGAACCAGATTGATGAAAGACTTAAATACCAGGCTGAAGGATTTGCATTTTATCCTAGAGGCAATACAGAATCACTTCAGATATTCAAACAGGCAAATGATGTGATCAGATTGGGGCTTTAGGATGATTAGTTGGAGTGTGGACTAAAGAGAGAATGGAATTGAAATAGAGACCAATTAGGAACATCTTCTAGGTGAGGGTCATTGTTTAAAAAAAGAAGTATGCTTGGGAAAGATTTTTGAGTCTGTACCATCTTCCTAAAATTACTGAGAAAATTCTAAATTATTAAAATCATTTAGGACAGCTACATGGCACAGTGTATAGAGCATTATCTAGATGCCCTAATGGAACAAAGACCCAGATCATGCCTTAGATACTTCCTCACTTTGTCACCCTGAACTAGTCACTTAATTTTTAGCAGCCTCAGTTTCCTCTCATGTGTAATGGTGACAATAAAATTACCTACTTTAAAGGAGTGTTGTGAGAATATAATGAGATAACATATGTAAAGTACTTTTGAAAACTTAAAGTGTCACACAAATCCTAGCTTGCATTGCTATAAACACCTCATTGAACAATAAACTAGAATATCATAACATGGCAACTGACAATGGATAACCTCACAATATTTAGAGATTTCATTTTTAAATTCCCTAAATGTTATGTTAAGAAGACAAGAAACTTTTTTCCTATGTCTCCATGTCACACTAAACAAATAAACAACTTTAAAATATAATTCTCTAGGAGGAGTGGCTACCAGGAGACAGATTCTACTCTTTTGTACTGCCAACATCTAATCCATTGAATGACCTTGGGCAAATCACTTAACACTTCTGGACTTCAGTTCTATCATCTACAAAATGAAGGACCCATTGAGATCATCTCTAAGGATACTTCAAGCTCAATGATACCATTAAATTGTGTAAATTGTGTAGACATTAAGTGTCTACACAAGGCTGTCCATGAATTTTAGGGGCTACAATGAATTGTAAAAATAGATCTAGCACTATGTAGGCTATGAATCTAAATATATGGAGGTAAAGCTTAATATCCTTTTAGTAAATTATATACCATTTCACAGATACTTGATTGCCACCCTTTGGGTTAGTAGAAGGACTTTCTTAAGGTTCATTAAATCTGAGGTTGATGGGATACCATAATTCATCTTTAAGACTGTTAAAGGATATGCAAACCGAAGATTTATAATAGAAATGGCCATTTCTGCCATTGGTGCCTTTAAATAGAAATATCTGAAATGTCTTTGACTCTGTAACGAATACATTTAGTTTAAAATATATGGTCAAGTTGCAATTAGAATCTGAAGATTAACCACCCATGTACGTTATAAATCAGGATTGGGAGTTTGATTATTTGAATAAAAAAGGTCTAGGCATAATGAACCATGCAGTAGTAAAATGTCAGAAATGATTACAGGCTAAGATTTAGATCTCTGTAAATTTTCTGCAGAAAGATGTGTTCTTATAATTCTAGGTAGATGGTGGAGTTGCTTAATTTCTTAGTTGTATTTAATTTATATAATTCATGAGTATATTTTTCTTTCTTAGATAAAACATGTATTTATAGTGACATTTTATCTGAAACCCACCCCCCAATAGATTTTGAATATAATATAACAAAATGAAAAGCCAAAAACTGTTCATTTGAAGGGCTGGCTGGTCTCCAGCTACATAAAAAGATGACTGAACACAAGGTTCACTGCTGCCAACACTTAATCCCTAAGGAAACAAATATAAGAAATAATGATAAATTGTTTGAGCTCAAGATCATTAGTCTTGGTATTCAGAAGGAGTTGTACTCTTATCATCATGTATAGCGGACCCAGACTGATGTATAATAGAGTAAAATAAGAAAATGTTTTCACTACGATCATTGGCAAATTTGTGGCATTACTTTGTATTTTCCAAAAGCTAAGGGACTGGCTGAAGGAACTGGGAATTCAGAAAATAAAACAAACAAAAAACAAAACTTTCCTGTATTTGCTACTGCTCTGTTTCTTCTAGAACAAGGTTCTTCCCATGGATAGATTGTTTTGGGGGGATGGGGGAAAGATGTCCATGAATTCAGATTTTTAAAAGTAAGTCTTAATTTTTACTAACATCACTGAGATTCAGCATTTCCTTTATACTAGTATTGGGCTTCATAAGATTGCCCAAGGGATCCATGGTATTACAAAGGTTAAGATCCCTGGTTATAGAAGTATGATGAATGTTAGCTTGGAAGCAAGAGCTAAATCTGAATCTTTGCTCTCCCATTTACCTCAGGTATGACATTGGTAAAAATCACATAACCTCTCTTGACCTTAGTTTCTTCATCTGTAAAATGAAAGGCTTAGACTAGTTAACTTTGATGACCTGTCTTAGTTTTAAAACTATAGTTCTTGACCAATTACTTTTGCTAAATAACATATTCTTTCCCTAAACTTATTCCACATCATTAGCAAATTAATGGTGCTACATTGTAGCACAATGGATAGACTTCTGCCATTGGAGTTGGGAAGATTTGAGTTCAACACCAGCCTTAGTCACTCACTGTGTAACCTTGGACAAGTCATTTACTCTCTGATCACCTCAGTTTCTTCATCTGTAAAATGGGGAATAGCACCTACTTCCCAGACTTGTAGTGAGGATCAAATGAGATAATGGCTTTAATGAACCTAGCACAATGCCTAATATATATAGTAGAAGCTTAATAAATGTTAGCCACTATTAGAGCCAAGTTAGGCTAGGAAAAAAGAAAAAAAAAGACCTATATCAAGTGTTATTTATTGCTACCCAGGAATGATGGGTGGAAGTTGAAGGGTGGCTGATATCAGCTCAAGGAATTTTCAGTCTTCTAGAACTTGGAACACTGGCTTTTCTCAATCTCAGTTTTCTCATCTGTAAAATGACAGGAATGGCCTAGATGGACTCTGAGGTATCTTCAAGCTCCAGGTCTATGAGCTAATGGGCTTATGATCACTAATTTCCTTTCCAGCTTTAAATATTGTGACCTAAGATCTAGAAATTTTTTGTCAAGGGAATAGGTTGTTTTGTGATTTAATGAGTTCCCTCTCACTGTATATAATCAAAAAGAACCTGGTTCATGGGATCAAAGTGATCATTTAGTCATTAGTTCCTGAAGACTCTCAACCTTTGAAACATCACCAAGATTCCTTCATTTTTTTTTGGCAAACTGATAGAGGTTTTATACAAATTTTATAAGTTTTAAGACTTTGTGATGAATTAGGTAATAAGTTAAATTTGATAACCTTCAAAGTCCCTTCCCATTCTGAAAATCTATAATTCTATAAATCTATAAAAATATAAAAGAGAGGTATGTATAGAGCTAAAAAGGGAAGGACTCTGTGTTTGGACAATATTCTTGCAATTGATATGCTCAAAAACTCAAACCTTGACTTCCGGTTAAGATGGCGGCTTAGAGAAAGCTGAAGTTCAGATCTCCGGAAAACCCTTCCCGACCGATCTCAAACTAGAAGCTCCTAAGGCGCCGAAATTCAAAACGATCAACAGCACAGACCCTGGGAACCCTCCTCCTGGACCTGGACCCGGTTCAAAAGGTACGGCTCCCCTCAAAAGCCAGAACCCGAGATCACTCGGACCTCAGGGGTAGGAGCGCAGAGTCCAAGGCTCCCGGAAGCGGCAGCCGCGCCGGGCTCAGAGAGCAGGGTCTGAGGAACAACAACCCTCAGGGTCTTCTACCCAAGTCCCAGTCCGGGTGAAAGTTACTGCCTGGGGCTTCCGCTGCAGAGAGCCGGTTGGTCCAGGTGAAAGTTACTGCCCGGGGCCTCCGCTGCAAAGAGCTGGTCGGTCCGGGTGAAAGTTACTACCTGGGGCCTCCGCTGCAGAGAGCTGGTCAAAACAATAGCAACCCTCAGGGCGGGCAAGACAGCCTCACGGGCTGGATCCTGCTATCCAAGTCTCAGTGAAAGTCTGTGCTCTCGGAGCTTGGGGAAGCGGCAGCCCATCCCCCCGCAGGCCGACGAAACAGCCTCAAGGCCAGGGATTCTGAAGGCAACTTCCAGAAATCGAGCCAGGGGGAGAGTGTGGACTCGTGGTTCGACCCTTCCATTCCAGTTCCAGTGAGGCATATTCAGTTTAACCCAGGGAACGCTCATAGAACCAACATCTGCCCAGGACTAAAGCCTCTGATCACCAGACAAAGACAAGAAAAGCCAATCCTCCACGTTCAGAGATGACAAACTCCACAGAAGCACAGAAGCCCCAAAATACCAAGAAAAATAAGAAGAAAGGGGCGACTCTGGACACATTCTATGGAGCCAAAATACAAAATACAGAGCAGATAGAAGAAGATATACAAGAAAATTCTCCAAAATCTTCCAAAGGAAATAGAAACTCTCCACAAACACATGAAGAATTTGAATCAGAAAGGACCAAAAAGATGGAAGCCCTCTGGGAGGAAAAGTGGGAAATGATGCAAAAGAAATTCATGCATCTACAAAACCAGTTTGACCAAACTGTAAAAGAAAACCAGGCTTTAAAGCAAGAACTAATAAAGCAAAGCCAAAACACCAAGAAATTAGAAGAGAACATAAAATATCTCACCGACAAGGTGATAGATCTGGAAAACAGGGGGAGAAGAGAAAATTTAAGAATAATTGGACTCCCAGAAAAGCCAGAAATAAACACCAAACTGGACATGGTGATACAAGATATAATCAAAGAAAATTGCCCAGAGATTCTAGAACAAGGGGGCAATACAGCCACTGACAGAGCTCACAGAACACCTTCTACACTAAACCCCCAAAAGACAACTCCCAGGAATGTAATTGCCAAATTCCAAAGCTATCAAACAAAAGAAAAAATCCTACAGGAAGCCAGAAAAAGACAATTTAGATATAAAGGAATGCCAATCAGGGTCACACAAGACCTTGCAAGTTCTACGCTGAATGATCGTAAGGCATGGAACATGATCTTCAGAAAGGCAAGAGAGCTGGGTCTCCAACCAAGAATCAGCTACCCAGCAAAACTGACTATATACTTCCAAGGGAAAGTATGGGCATTCAACAAAATAGAAGACTTCCAACTTTTTGCAAAGAAAAGACCAGAGCTCTGTGGAAAGTTTGATACCGAAAATCAAAGAGCAAGGAATACCTGAAAAGGTAAATATTAAGGAAAGGGGAAAATGCTATCTTCTTCTTTTACTCAAACTCTCTTCTATAAGGACTACATTTATATCAACCTATGTATACTAATATGTGGGGAAAATGTAATGTATAAATAGGGGGTAAAGAAAGACCAAATAGAATAATGGTTCTCACACAAAGATTCACAGGGGAAGGGGAGGGGAAGAAAACTCCTATAAGAAGGAGAGGAAGAGAGGGGGGGGGGTTTACTTAAACCTCAATCTCAGGGAAATCAACTCTGAGAGGGAAAAACATCCAGATCCATTGGGATCTTGAATTCTATCTTACCCAACAAGGGTAAGGAGAAGGGAAAACCAAGGGGGGGAGGGGGAGAGGGAGAACAAAAAGGGAGGGAAAGAGAGGGGGGAGGGGGAGGGAACAAAAAGGGAGGGACTAAAAAGGGAAACATCAAGGGAGGGGACAAGGGGGACTGATTCAAAGTAAATCACTGGACTAAAAGGTAGAGCCGAAGAAGAAAAGGTTAGAATTAGGGAAGGCAATCAAAATGCCAGGGAGTCCACAAATGACAATCATAACTTTGAACGTGAATGGGATGAACTCACCCATAAAACGTAGACGAATAGCTGAATGGATTAGAATCCAAAACCCTACCATATGTTGTCTTCAAGAAACACACATGAGGCGGGTTGACACCCACAAGGTCAGAATTAAAGGATGGAGTAAGACCTTCTGGGCCTCAACTGATAGAAAGAAGGCAGGAGTGGTAATCATGATATCTGATAAAGCCAATGCAAAAATAGACCTGATCAAAAGGGATAGGGAAGGTAATTATATTTTGTTAAAAGGGACTCTAGACAATGAGGAAATATCATTAATCAACATGTATGCACCAAATAATATAGCACCCAAATTTCTAATGGAGAAACTAGGAGAATTGAAGGAAGAAATAGACAATAAAACCATACTAGTGGGAGACTTAAACCAACCATTATCAAATTTAGATAAATCAAATCAAAAAATAAATAAGAAAGAGGTAAAAGAAGTGAATGAAATCTTAGAAAAATTAGAATTAATAGACATATGGAGAAAAATAAATAGGGATAAAAAGGAATACACCTTCTTCTCAGCACCACATGGCACATTCACAAAAATTGACCATACATTAGGTCACAGAAACATAGCACACAAATGCAGAAAAGCAGAAATAATGAATGCAGCCTTCTCAGATCACAAGGCAATAAAAATAATGATTAGTAATGGTACATGGAAAACCAAATCTAAAACCAATTGGAAATTAAACAATATGATACTCCAAAACCGTTTAGTTAAAGAAGAAATCATAGAAACAATTAATAATTTCATCAAGGAAAATGACAATGGCGAAACATCCTTTCAAACCTTTTGGGATGCAGCCAAAGCGGTAATCAGAGGCAAATTCATATCCCTGAAAGCTCATATTAACAAACAAGGGAGAGCAGAGATCAATCAATTGGAAATGCAATTGAAAAAACTCGAAAGCGATCAAATTAAAAACCCCCAGCAGAAAACCAAATTAGAAATCCTAAAAATTAAGGGAGAAATTAATAAAATCGAAAGTGATAGAACTATTGATTTAATAAATAAGACAAGAAGCTGGTACTTTGAAAAAACAAACAAAATAGACAAAGTACTGGTCAATCTAATTAAAAAAAGGAAGGAAGAAAAGCAAATTCACAGCATTAAAGATGAAAAGGGGGACAGCACCTCCAATGAGGAGGAAATTAAGGCAATCATTAGAAATTACTTTGCCCAATTATATGGCAATAAATACGCCAATTTAGGAGAAATGGATGAATATATACAAAAATACAAACTGCCTAGACTAACAGAAGAGGAAATAGAATTCTTAAATAATCCCATATCAGAAATTGAAATCCATCAAGCCATCAAAGAACTTCCTAAGAAAAAATCCCCAGGGCCTGATGGATTCACCTGTGAATTCTATCAAACATTCAGAGAACAGTTAACCCCAATACTATACAAACTATTTGACATAATAAGCAAAGAGGGAGTTCTACCAAACTCCTTTTACGACACAAACATGGTACTGATTCCAAAACCAGGCAGGTCAAAAACAGAGAAAGAAAACTATAGGCCAATCTCCCTAATGAATATAGATGCAAAAATTTTAAATAGGATACTAGCAAAAAGACTCCAGCAAGTGATCAGAAGGATCATTCACCATGATCAAGTAGGATTCATACCAGGGATGCAGGGCTGGTTCAACATTAGGAAAACCATCCACATAATTGACCACATCAACAAGCAAACTAGCAAGAACCACATGATTATCTCAATAGATGCAGAAAAAGCCTTTGATAAAATACAACACCCATTCCTATTAAAAACACTAGAAAGCATAGGAATAGAAGGGTCATTCCTAAAAATAATAAACAGTATATATCTAAAACCAACAGCTAATATCATCTGCAATGGGGATAAACTAGATGCATTCCCAATAAGATCAGGAGTGAAACAAGGATGCCCATTATCACCTCTACTATTTGACATTGTACTAGAAACACTAGCAGTAGCAATTAGAGAAGATAAAGAAATTGAAGGCATCAGAATAGGCAAGGAGGAGACCAAGTTATCACTCTTTGCGGATGACATGATGGTCTACTTAAAGAATCCTAGAGATTCAACCAAAAAGCTAATTGAAATAATCAACAACTTTAGCAAAGTTGCAGGATACAAAATAAACCCACATAAATCATCAGCTTTTCTATATATCTCCAACACAGCTCAGCAGCAAGAACTAGAAAGAGAAATCCCATTCAAAATCACCTTAGACAAAATAAAATACCTAGGAATCTATCTCCCAAGACAAACACAGGAACTATATGAACACAACTACAAAACACTCGCCACACAACTAAAACTAGACTTGAACAATTGGAAAAACATTAACTGCTCATGGATAGGACGAGCCAATATAATAAAAATGACCATCCTACCCAAACTTATTTATCTATTTAGTGCCATACCCATTGAACTACCAAAATACTTCTTCACTGATTTAGAAAAAACCATAACAAAGTTCATTTGGAAGAACAAAAGATCAAGGATATCCAGGGAAATAATGAAAAAAAACACATATGATGGGGGCCTTGCAGTCCCAGACCTCAAACTATATTACAAAGCAGCAGTCATCAAAACAATTTGGTACTGGCTAAGAAACAGAAAGGAAGATCAGTGGAATAGACTGGGGGAAAACGACCTCAGCAAGACAGTATACGATAAACCCAAAGATCCCAGCTTTTGGGACAAAAATCCACTATTCGATAAAAACTGCTGGGAAAATTGGAAGACAGTGTGGGAGAGACTAGGAATAGATCAACACCTCACACCCTACACCAAGATAAATTCAAAATGGGTGAGTGACTTAAACATAAAGAAGGAAACCATAAGTAAATTGGGTAAACACAGAATAGTATACATGTCAGACCTTTGGGAGGGGAAAGGCTTTAAAACCAAGCAAGATATAGAAAGAATCACAAAATGTAAAATAAATAATTTTGACTACATCAAACTAAAAAGCTTTTGTACAAACAAAACCAATATAACTAAAATCAGAAGGGAAACAACAAATTGGGAAAAAATCTTCATAGAAACCTCTGACAAAGGTTTAATTACTCATATTTATAATGAGCTAAATCAATTGTACAAAAAATCAAGCCATTCTCCAATTGATAAATGGGCAAGGGAAATGGATTGGCAGTTCTCAGATAAAGAAATCAAAACTATTAACAAGCACATGAAGAAGTGTTCTACATCTCTTATAATCAGAGAGATGCAAATCAAAACAACTCTGAGGTATCACCTCACACCTAGCAGATTGGCTAACATAACAGCAAAGGAAAGTAATGAATGCTGGAGGGGATGTGGCAAAGTAGGGACATTAATTCATTGCTGGTGGAGTTGTGAACTGATCCAACCATTCTGGAGGGCAATTTGGAACTATGCCCAAAGGGCGACAAAAGAATATCTACCCTTTGACCCAGCCATAGCACTGCTGGGTCTGTACCCCAAAGAGATAATGGACACAAAGACTTGTACAAAAATATTCATAGCTGCGCTCTTTGTGGTGGCCCAAAACTGGAAAACGAGGGGATGCCCATCAATTGGGGAATGGCTGAACAAACTGTGGTATATGTTGGTGATGGAGTACTATTGTGCTCAAAGGAATAATAAAGTGGAGAAGTTCCATGGAGACTGGAACAACCTCCAGGAAGTGATGCAGAGCGAGAGGAGCAGAACCAGGAGAACATTGTACACAGAGACTAATACACTGTGGTATAATCGAACGTAATGGACTTCTCCATTAGGGGCGGTGTAATGTCCCTGAACAACTTTCAGGGATCCAGGAGAAAAAAAACACCATTCATAAGCAAAGGATAAACTATGGGAGTGGAAACACCGAGAAAAAGCAACTGCCTGAATACAGAGGTTGAGGGGACATGACAGAGGATAGACTCTAAATGAACACTCTAATGCAAATACTATCAACAAAGCAATGGGTTCAAATCAAGAAAACATCTAATGCCCAGTGGACTTACGCGTCGGCTATGGGGGCTCTGGGGGGGGGAGGAAAAAAAAATGATCTATGTCTTTAACGAATAATGCTTGGAAATGATCAAATAAAATATATTAAAAAAAAAATAAAATAAACACCAGGCCTGGGGATGGCGGAGCAGCTATCAGATGCAAAGCAGTCCCATGGCCATAATGATTAAAAAAAAAAAAAAAACTCAAACCTTTGTTTCCTCAACTATTTCAGATTTTACCCATCACAATGATCTAAAATATATTGCTTTATTGTCCTAAAATAATTTGTCATGTCTCCTTGCTTTGCATTTTCTATTATCAACCACTTAACCACACAACAGAATTCCCTGTTAGTTGTTAAACAATGAACCTATCCATCATTATGAGTTACAATAGTCATGTCCTACATATACTGAGTAAGGGCTATAGGATAGGAGAAAAGTTATAGACTGAAAATATATCAAGTTCATCAGATTATGCCAACTGGAAACTCTTTTATTGGAGCAATTGTCATTATAATTTGCAAGACAAATTTCTCCTTAAAAATTCAGAGCATTTCTTTAATATATCACTCATCAAAATATTATTTCTGTAAATCATATTACATGTAAATTGTATCAAGCCTTTTTACAAATGGAAAAAATGGAATACTGAGAAAAAGAGATTTCAAAAAACTAAGGGTATACATTGGCTTTGAATTCAGAGGCATTTGAAATCCATAGTCATTAATTGGTTTTTCTTTCTCTCTTCCTGTGAATTAGAATGATTCCATTTAGAATTAATAGTAGGGGACAATAGAAATTTACTTTGTCTAATGGCCATTTTTAAAATGTATCTTTTTCAAACCCAATAAGGAATAGGCACTCAATCCAACAAATGTTTAAGTGCCTTCTTAACGTCCAAGGCATTGTATTGAGCATACAGGTGACCATACTGGCCATCTTCTTGTCAGATACCACATTTTTGAAACTTTCAGACCACTTTATCATCAAAGACCATTTCTTTTTTTAAACTCTTACCTTCTGTCTTAGAATCAATACTGTGTAATGATAACAAAGCATAAGAGTGGTAAAGGCTTGACTGGGGTGGGGGGTAAGTGACTTACCCAGGGTCACACAACTAGGAAGTGTCTCAGATCTGATTTGAACCTAGGACCTCCCATCTCTAGGACTGGTTCTCAAATCCAGTGAGCCATCTAGATGCCCCTCTCCCCACGTCCCAAGACCTGTTCTTAGAGGATTCAATTACTCTAGCACTCCCTTTCTAGAGCTGAGCTATTGTGACTGCTAAATGAGTGAAGATAAATTTATATAAACTTATATAGATATGCCTAATTGGCCAAACCATACTTCACATCCCATCTAGCCATCTGGGAACTATAATCAAGTCAATGCCACTATTGCTTAATAAGTGTGAGTCAGTTAGCTCCCTAAAGGCTATACTTACCATTCCTTTCCAAATACACCACTGTATTTCCATTGCTTCCTTGAAAGCAATATCTTATAATAGCATATAAGATCTTTGGGGAAAAGAACAGTTTCAATTTTGTATTTTATCCCCAACACAGCATGTTGCTTGGCACAGAGTAAGCTCTTACTCAGACACTTTTCATTTATTTGTTCCTTTACTGGTATAAGGATTAAATAGATTTGGGGTTAATTTGGGATTTAGTAGAGCTAAGGACAGAGTGAAAAGAGTATCAGATCAATTTTGAGGCCCCTCTTGGAATCCTGGGAAAAGTTCCTGCAGGGAATGCTGAGAAGCTTGAAAGGGTTGGACTTCCAACTGCCAAGGGTCTCTTGGAGAGAGAAGCTTTTCTCTGAGAGGCTGGTTGGATCCTGCTTTCTGGATCTACTTTAGAAAACTGGAAAAACCAAGAGTGACAGTTGAAGGAGGAAGTAAGTTGTGGTGAATATCAAGAGAAAGAAGAGAGACTGTTTTTCTACCTCTGTGTGGCTGAAGGTAGAGGCAAATCTTTTTAGGCCTACCAAGGCCCAGAAGCCTGACCTAGCCTGACTAGGCCGAGAAAGTACTGGGCAGTTTGAGGAGTGATCTGAAGGAATACAAAGAGGCAGTAAATTTTAAATTATATTTAAGGATACTATTTAGCATAGGTTATTTAGCATAAGCTCTGGGGATTTAGTGCAGTGATAAGGAGTTGTAAGTTAGGGAAACCTGAGCAAGAAGCAAATTCTCATGAATCAGAAGGGAATTGGGAAATGCTTAGACCCCTTTTTAGATTTAGGGATCCTATCCTCAACCTGTGTTTAACAATCCCTACCTTTCCTTAAACCTTTTCATATTGATTCAATAGCGGTCTTATTTTGTATAATTTCTCCATGAAATATCAATCCTCCCTCAAGTAGGCCCCAAACTGTTACTCAGTGCCTTAGCTCAAACTCAGCTGGCAGTCAACTGTTTTTAACAGCAAAAACAACAAGAGCCTAAAAGAAGATACAGTATTCCATTTTAAACCCTACACTGGTCCTCATGGGAAATATCAGACCTCCTCCACAGTATTGTATTTGGTTGCTTCACTTTTAAGAAGGCAACCTGATAAATAATGGAAAAGGTCAAAGCTACTATGCAAAATAGTAATATTATGTGTCCATAAGTAGTTTTGTACTTCAACCTGGTAAGAAGGGGTTCAAAAAAAATCTTCCTGGAGCCTTTGTTTGGGGTTTTAAAGGGATGATGGAAATTGAACAGGAAGACAGTGAGGAGAGTGTTATTATCTCCTGATTTGTCCTTGCCTCAACTAAACTTTCAAATTTATCTACACATAATTGGCAAAATAATATTCCTTAATCCCAGATGTGACCATTTCAGTTCCTTGCTCAATAAAGCCCAGTGGTTCCTCAATCCTTTTAGGATCAAATATAAACTCCTCTGTAATTTAAAACTCTTCTCACCCCGAGTTCAATTCACTCTTTTCAATCTTATCATATATTACTTACTCCCCTTTATTCGTTTTTCAGATCAGCCAAACTGGCAGTTTTTTGATTCCTCTTATATCACACTCAGTCTCTCACCTATCTACTTTTTCAGAGGTTGTGCCACATGATTAGAGTGAACTCCTTTCTTACCCCTGCTTCTTCAAAGCTGGATTCAAACACCACCTTTTATATAAAAGCTTTTCCTGATCCCCTAGACATTGATATGTTTCCACCTCCAAAATGAAATTGTTTTTATTTTGTGTATATAACACCAGCTTCAACTGTCTTTCCTAGAAAGACTATAGATACTCTAACTGTATCTTTAAGAAGCAATGGGATCTTAGAGTGACAGTTTAATTATCATTCTACTAGGAACTATGGGGGGACTGAGAGTTTAACTGTCATTTGGAGACATTATTAAATTTGATGTCTAAAAAGAATGTAGAGAAAAGGAATGAAGAAAATTTATTTCCTGAGAGAACTGAGTTTAACCCTTACCTTGTAAAGAAACAAAAAGAAAGTGGTTAAGAAACCACTTTAATGGGTACCTAGGGAACTGAATGGTGGGATTGTATTTCCAGAATTTAGGACAAGTTACTAGTTGTAATGATGGTTAAAAGTAGTCACCTTGTCTATGATAATTTTTTCAGCTGATATATTATAATTATTATTTGTTTTACTCTTGCTTATTTACTATCATTTATTTATACTCTAAATATTATAGTCTACATATAATATTTAACCCTGACCTTCCATTTTAGAATTGGTACTATCAGTTTCAAGGCAAAAGAATGGTAAGGGCTAAGCAACAGGGGTTAAGTGACTTACTGGGGATCACACAGCTAGGAAGCGTCTGAGGCCAGATTTGAATACAGGGCCTCCTGTCTTCAGGCTTGGTTTTCCATCCACTGAGCTACCTAGCTACCCCTATATGTAACATTTATTTTTATTTAAATCTAAATATTATTAGAGTTTGATGCTGTGAAAAGGGAATTCTTTGTTCCCTTTGCCTATTCTGAGTTCACATTTATGAAAGGGAATCCTTTACTCCCTTGGCCTATTTTGAGTCAACACACCTTTGATTGCATCAACAAAAGCTTGAACTAGGTGGAAAAGCCATAAAACCACTTAGGGAATTCACACCCTTAGAAATTCAGTCAATTGAGAAACTGTGACCTTTTGATGAGAAATTGACCTTCAGAGGATGAGTTGTGAATCCCACAGACACTGTCCCCAGGACAGTGCTATTCAATTTGGAAACTGTGATTGGCCCTGGTGAAAGGGGGAAAGGACAAGGGACCACTATAAAAGGGCCTGAACTTCTGGGGCTAGGAAGTCAGCTTAAGAAAGAAGGTTGGCTCAAGAAAGAAAGTCGGCCTCAGGAGTCACCTTCAGCTCAAGTCATCGTCTTGACCTGCCTCTTAGAAGGAATTTGTGTGAGCAGATAGCTGGCTTTCCCTTCCTGTCTTCTGGAGAGAGTTTAATTCTGGTTGAAGGTCAACAAGCCCTGGCCAAATATGTCTTCTCTACCCTTTTGTATTTCTCTACTTTCATTCCTCCCATTTCTTTTGTAAACAAAAACTATTAAAGGTCACTTCAACTTTGAGCATTAATACTTTGAATCATATATTTTAGTTAAACCCCTAATTTTAACCCTTACAATACATAAAGAAAAGCTACCTGGAACTGGGGTTAGAGATAATTGTTTAATTCATGAAATAAATGTTGTAATTTTAGTACTTAATGTGGATAAACACACACACATACATATATGTATATATATATATATATATATATATACATATATATATACACACACATAGCTTTGATTACCTTAGAACCCAGGATGAAAATTTAATAAAGAGGAAGAAAGAAGCATAATCACTCTACCTAGGCTACACATAGGGCAGTCAGCTGTACATGTTGAACATTTATAGGGCATAGTGATGAGTGAAGTAAAGTGTGTGTTTCTCAAAGTAAAACATTTGGTTGTGGACAGGTACTCTGTTTTAAATTTCAAAGAATTTTTGTTGACTATCTAAAGACTCAGGGACAAGCCTGGAACTTATAAAAGACAAAAGCCCCCTGTTTAAGGGCACTTAACAACTCAGTTGCTTCCTTATCTCTTAAGAAAGTTAGTAACACTTTTTCTGTGCCTCACTGTACCCTGAGCCAGACTAGAATTCATGTGTTTAAATTCTAAGTTCAGGCAGGAGGCTGGAGAGGGGGAAGTTGGGGGAAGTCTCACATTAGGAACTTTTTACACCCAGGTATTGCATTTGCCATCAGGACATCTGCCTTCCTCATGAGGAAAAGAAATAACTGCTTTCCTTTACTCTCATTTTCTGACTCTGGATATTTTTTTTTTATTTTGAGTGGGTAGCACTGGGTGTCCTGTTCTTTTTATCCCATACAGAGAGTAATGGAGTTTGTCAGGAGCTTAAATTCTGTAGACAAATGAGAGGATCATGGAATATTCAAAGAACTTCTCTGCTTACTTCCAGGCAGTACTTAAACATGGAAGAGCCACTGACAGCGGATCTTTTAAAAGCAGCAACTCCTTCAGTCTCTTTTTCCTTCGAGAATAATTTGTGTCTTGGGTAATACAATCTCTCCCATGAGAGGGAGGGTGAGAAGGCTGCATGGTGAATGTTCCCACATGGCAGCAAGAAAAATGGAATTTTAGGGAAGCGAGGCTGCCTCTTCTGTTTTGTTTTTCTTTGCCTGTTCATAGGTGACTGAACAGCAACTCAGAGATAGACTGTGTTCAGTCTTGGAGGAAACTGTGAATTTAAGACATCTTTCAGTTGAAGATAACTGGAAGAAAGGGACATTTTTACAGCAGAGAAGATAGTCACTGACAAAAGGATGAGCTCAAGGCTTGGACTGGTTTTTCAGAAGATTTTGACCTACAGTATTTATAATTGTAGCTGGACCTAAGGGTCTAGGATGCTACACTCTCTCAGCCTTGTAACAGTGCCATATATCAAACTATAGCCAGACCTGGGGGAGTCTGATAACCTAAAAGAGGGGTCTCTTGCACTATTTAGTATTTTATAGCTTATCACAAAACCCTGCTGAAGAAGCTACTTATAGCTTATGTTTGACCCATGTCAAAGAAGAGAGTAAGTAATAAGATCCTGAATTCCTATATGAATCTGCTGGGACAACTTCCCATATGAAAAAGAAATGCTTAAAGTGAAAAGCTTTCAAAACATGTTGTAAATACTTAGAGCAATTGGCTCTAAGTATTATTATACCTACCTGGGAGGCTGAAACTTAAAACTATCAAAACATAAAACATTTGATGATACTACCCAATAGACATCTTTGTGGTCATTATTATCTAGGATATTAGTATAAAGTAAGGAAGAAATGATAGAGTGGTGCCATATTGTGAATGAATACCTTGAATACTGGACACAAGAGAACTTTATTTGGTCTTTCTTTTAATAGGGACTCATTGAAATAGTTTTAACAGTGAAAGAATAGGTCTTCTCATGAGGAAACAGTGGCTTGACAGAACTGGTAATGAAGGGTTTGGCAAGTGAAAGGAGTGGCTGCAAGAAGATTTGTTAGAGGGTCATTATAGTAGAACAGGTAGACCTCAATATGGTCCCGGACTAATGTAGTACCTTTGGGAACTGAAAAGAGAAATCAGTTCCTAAATCTTTCTCTTGTCTGCCATGTGATATTAGTCTGTTGCTATGGTTCCCATTTTCCTCATTTGTAAAATGAAAGGGTTAGATATGAGCGGACCCCAGTTGAAAAATCTCAGGATTAGATAAATTATAACAATGGTTTCCACACTTTGGGTTCTTAAACCATTAACACTCTTAAAATTATTAAAGATTTCAAAATATTTTTGTTTAGAAGGATTGTATCTATAAATATTTGATCATGTTAGCAATTCAAATGTCAGTATTATTATCAAAATAACTCAATGTATTAGACCCCATTGAAAGAGCTTCCTGAACCACACATTAATTTAACAGCTACTGGTGTATAAGATTTATTCTCATCCTAACACTGTCAGCCATTCTATAAACATTTATAGCAAGTGCTCACAATGAATAAGGTTGGAGAAAGAAAAGCCAAAATACTCTTATACCTTTGCCAAGAAAACCCCAAATGGAATGATAGAGTCAGACATGACGGAAATGAGTGAACAGCAACAAATTGTGCCACAAATCGCACAAAGCACTGGGAATACAAATATGAGCAGGAAGAAAGACATTCCTTGATTTGAGGAACTTTCATTCTAATAAGGGAAAACAACAAATAAAAGAATATGGAGGCAGGGGGGGAGAAGATGGATTCCAGAAGGATTTGGAAGACAAAGTCCCATGAAATAAGTCAGCAGAGAAATGAAAACATAGTTAGCCAGGACCTCCTCCTTTGAAGTTGTAGGAAGAACCAACCAATCCCTTCGTAAGGCTGCTGGGGCACAGGAAACTTCCAATATGCGATGCAGACCAGGGGTTGAGTGAACTTCCAGTGGGAAGAGGTTTCTACGGAGTAGTAGATAAAATTCTCTGGAAATAAGTTAGCAATGCAGCCTAGAGTGGAAATATTCTCTGTCATTTAATCTTTCTTCAATATGCAAAGCAATTGTATACAAAAGATTCTATAATTGGTTACAGGAATAGATCCTGATTTGGTTTTTGTGGGGTGGTGGTATTGAGAGTAAAAAGAGTTTAAAACTTTTAGTAAAATTTAGTATAAGCTATAATAACAAGGACGGACTTTGAAATTTAATAATCAAATCTATGTAATCTCATTCTTTTAAAATAAAACATTACTTTTAGAAACCTTATTCACTGCTAATATGATGTAAACACTTTTCAAAATGTTCTGATCAAGGTTTTAAGTTATAATCTTTGTTTGCATGGATTCATGCTGACTGCTCCCAATTAAATAAGTCAGTTCCTTTCCAGGTGCTTCCTCAGTCTGTTTCTGATTAATGCTTTTAAATTATACATTTTAACAATTTCCCACTGCTTAACTCAGTCTTGATAAGTTTCTTTAATGTGCTATCTTAATCACATACTTTAATAGCTATCCTATGTGTTCAGTCCACTTGGCATCCCCATATTTTAAAATCAGGCATAGCGTGAAAGCTGTGAAATCACTAGATACAAAATGCTGACTGAAAATTGGTTTGACTCCAAAATAATAATCAGGAGATTCTTTTCTTTAGAATTCAGAGTATCCTAGAAAAAATGCTTGTTGAGAGCAGGTAAGGAAAGTTGAGCTTTCCATTCTTCCTCTCCTCCCCAAGGTGTCCAAAACCAAGTAATTAAGCAACATCCCCTCTTACTTTTTCAACCTTTGTCCAAACACACAAATGGTTGAATTATATTAAAAAAATAATGATGGGAAGGAGATAGGAAGAGTGCCAGGAGAGAATTATAGAACAGAGCTAAGCTCTATTCCTTTGTTTTAATTGGTGCCCCCAAATAGCACTGTGTACAGGCAGGTCAAATGACAACACAGTAAGCTGCTCTGCCAAAAGAAAACTGGCATTCCCCCTTCATCTTGTTATCACGTAATCTAAAGCTCACAGATGTAGCTTCACATTAAATGGCAAGACATGTATATTATTTAATACTTGAACATTTCTGGAGTTCATGAATTTTAGAAAAAGGAGTAACCATCTAAGTACATCATAAATATCTCATTTGATCTTCACAAATTCATGATCTTCACAAAAACTCCATCATTGTTGTTTTTCAGTCATGTACAATTCTTTAGGACTCTGTGAACCAAACTATCCCTGAAGTTTTGTTGGCAAAAATACGGTAGTGAGCTGCACTTCTTATAGTGGCAAAAAATTGAAAAATGGGGGGGTGGCCTTTGATTGGGCAATGACTGAACAAATTATGGAACAGTAATGGAATATGATTGTGCTGAAAAGAATGATGAACTGGAGGAATTCCATGTGAACTGGAACGACCTCCAGGAAGTGATGCAGAGCAAAAGGAACAGAACCAGGAGAACATTGTACACAGAGACTGATACATTATGACATAATCATATGTAACAGATTTTTCTACTAGTAACAATGCAGTGATCCAGGACATTTCTGAGGGACTTGTGAGAAAGAACACTATCCACAACTGGAGAAAGAAGTGTGGAAGCAGAAACACAAAAGAAAAACACATGCTCAATTACCCAGTTCGATGAGGATATGATTGGAGTTGTTGTGGCTATGAAAGATCTACTGCAAATATGAATAACATGGAAATAAGTTTTGAACAATGATACATGTATAACCCAGTGGAATTGCCTGTCACCTCTGGGAGGGGGAAATGCAGAGGGGATGGAAAGAACATGAATCATGTAACCATGGGAAAATATTCTAAATAAATAAAAACATTTAAAAAGATACTATAGTGGTTTTAGTCATTTCCTTCTTCAGTGGTTTAAGGCAAAGATGGATTAGGTGACTTGCCCAGAGTCACACAGCTAATTAAGTGTATGAAGTCCCTTTGAATCCAGGTGTTCCTGCCTCCATATTCAATGCTCTAATCACTGATCAATGAAATTTATCACACCAACTATGTTGAAGACTAAAGCTACAAAGAGTTATCTCCTCATCTCTTATCTCCTTGAATAGACTGTGAATGGCTCAAAGTTCATTCTAGCCTTCCAGCAATTTGTAATCTACTGAGAGGTGAAATTATAACAACTAAAAGTAGAAAAAAGGTTAGAGTACTTTCCCCAGGCAGGTCAGAAAAGGCTAATGGAGAAGATGGGATCTGAACTAGATTTTGTGAAATGGATATACTTTAGATAAGCAAAAAGGAAGGTGCATTGTAACCAAGAGGAAAAACATGCTATATTTGTGCTTTCTTAAGAGTCACTGAAAAAAATGTAAATGTAATATCCACAGATAGAGATCAAGGTCTCACTAGAGAACCCTCAAAAATTAAGACCAGTCCAAGAATCAGTACTCTGTGGGTAGTCAATTATTGTTTTAAATCTTCCCAGGTGGATTTCAATACAGTCTACAACCCTTTATTTTTCTACAAGAATATCTTGAAGTTTAATGACATTTAATCCATTTACCTGAATCTGCTTCTGGTGAACTTGAGTAACTCATCCTGTCAGATTATGTACATGATCAAAGTAAATTTGTACAAATTGATTTGACAGTTTCAATTAATCCACTCAGTCAAAATAACAGTAACAAGTAGGTTTACAAAAGAAGCATATGTCAAGGCCTTAGAACATCATATGAACATCACTTAAAAGAATAGAGAAATTTTACATTGGAGAAGACTCAGGAGAGACAAAAACTATTTCCAAGTATTTGAGGGACTGTCATATAAAATGATTAAATTGTTCTCTTTGGCCATAGGAGACAGAATCATAAGTGGATAGAAATTGTAAAGAAAAAAAAAATTAGACTTGTTAGCAGAGCTGTCCCAGAACTGAAAGGGCTACTTCAGGAGTTAGAGGGGCCCCCAAACCTGTCCAGAGTTAAGCTAGGTGGCACAAAATAAGGTCTGGAGTTAGGAAAACACAAATTCAAATATTACCTCAAATACTTACTAGTTTCATGACCCCAAGCAAATCACTTATCTTCTGTCTAATTTCATTGATTGTAAAATGGGGATAATGATAGCACCTAATTTTCCAGGTAGTTGTGAGGATCAAGAGGGACATATTTGTCAAGCACCTAGCTAGCATAGTGCCTGGCACATAGAAAGCACTTAAGAGTTTGCTTCATTGTAGTCTTCTTCTTGAAGATGCTGGATTCTTTTATGGATATTTATTAGACCAAATAGCCTCTTATGTTCCTTGCAACTCTAGAAACATTTAAAAAGATAATTATGTGAATAAATAATTGAAATCAACATGGAGTTATCTCTGTTAATGACTATGTTACTAGCTATAGTTGCTAAATTAGCCCAAATTGAAACAAAAAGACATTCTTACAAGTTCATTACATTTTAAGCTGATTGAGTCTCTTTAATTCAGTTGAAAATGTTTTAAGGCTTTAATAGGTAATAGTCAATAGAAATAGGAACATAAAATGAAAAACAGTCCTTATTATCAAAACAACAATAGTCTAGAAGAGCTAAGATCTATGCATAAAAACTATGATTATTAAATTGAATTTTATAATAATAATAATTAATAACAATGATAGCTAGTATTTCACCTATGCTTTAAAAGTGTTTTAGATTCATCATCCAACATAACAAATCTGTGAGGTAGGTACAATTATTATCCCCATTTTACAGATAAAGAAATTGAGGCTGAAAAAGGAAAAGTGGCTTAACCAAGGTCATATACCTACTATTTGAGGAAGGGGTTTGAATTCAGTTTTTCCTGATTCTAAGTTCAGCAAAATTAATAATATAGTAGTACTAATATTGAGAAATATTTGGTTGAATTCCTGTTAAATTTAAAGTTCCATGGTGCTCAATGAATCAGAGTTATATAGCATCACCAGCATATTGGTGTCAAGAGGCTGCAGCATTAAGCAGTTTAGAATCATTAAGTGAAAGACAAGAACCAGACTGATCTGCTCTATTCAGGGCACCAGCTCATTATCTATCTCTAATGTTTAATAAAGATACTGAAACCATTGTAGCAATTAGACTGACTGTCTGAAAAACTTCTTGTAATCTGGGCATCTTTTTTAAAAAAGTGGAATATGTTATATCCAAAAAGAAGTCCCAAAAGGTACCAGGAGAAGGATTTGAAAAGGAAGATTGTGTGTGTGTGTGTTTGTGTGTGTGTGTGTGTGTGTGTGTGTGTGTGTGTGTGTGTGTGTGTGTGTGTGTTGGGAAGAGAGAAATGTGGTACTGAGGTGAAGAAGACAACTGTATCATCTCAGGTACAGGGATGGCATAAGCAAAAGCGTGGAAATAGGTAAAAAAGAACTTTGTCTGGAATATGGAATTCTTAACAGGGAGTAAGACTGAAAAAGGGTATAGAAGTATTTATAGAGGGCGGAGAAAAGTCAAGAAAGGAGTGTAACATCTCTTCATATTTTTATTCTTCCTTCCTTCCTTCCTTCCTTCCTTCCTTCCTTCCTTCCTTCCTTCCTTCCTTCCTTCCTTCCTTCCTTCCTTCCTTCCTTCCTTCCTTCCTTCTTTCCCTTCCTTCCTTCCTTCCTTCCTTCCTCCCTCCCTCTTCCATTCAAAAGAGCAACATTTGCATTTTATTTGAAAGTAAATAATTGAAAGCTATATAGTCCCAGGTTTGCATAATGTATAAATATGATTGGTGGAGGGTTGAAAATCTCAATCAAGAAATCTATTTCTATTAAAGTGGAAGAAGAATTATGCATTCAAGGATACAATCTAACATACACTAAAAGTAAAAAAAATTAATCAACTTAATTTGATCTAAGAAGAGAACATTTAACATGATGAGGTATATTTTTATGCTTGGCAATACTTTGACTTAAGTGTCATAATAACATTTAACTAACAGAAAACAGCCCACAATATATTTTAAAAAAACAACATGTCTTTTATTAGAGCAGATGTTCCCTTGTCTGGGTTAGGAATAAGAATAACATTCATTGTTTGAATGCCATTAAAAGGGCAACAGCTATGACAATTATCATTACCATCTGCTACCATAACCACTCACATATTTTATATTTGACCTGATGTCAACCCAATACTTCAGTTTAAGATGACTTTTTTTAGGAAATAATGTCTTTTATTAAAGAAAATCAATTTGTGGTCAAGAACCTAAATGCTATCTATGTATGGTACAATGTGTCTTTAATCACTACAACTAGGAGAAGCTGAGGCTGGTGGATTATTTGAATTTGGGATTTCTGAGATTTAATAGAGTTAAAGCTGGCCAAGTATCTTAAACAATTACAGCACCAATATGGTGATTCCTGGGAGCAAAGGATCACCAAGCTGTCTGAGGAGGGGCAAAGAGGCCATGAAAGAAAGATTTGTATTGAATTGAGAATCACCACTGTACTTTCAATTCTAGCAAGAGGAGTAGATCCAGTCTCAAAAATCATAGCACTCTAAATTGCTGCAAATGTCTCAATATCAATTAGCTATAAGTGAAAATTCATGTTAGACTTCTGAATTTCTATTTAGCACGTGCTTTTTTTACCACTCAAATTTTTATTTATATGCAGTATTATTCATAATATCCCAAACATACTCAGACTATCCATGATGAAATTATGAGAATGGGAAGAGAGAAGCTTTTGAAAATATCTCATCACTAACCAGTTCTTTTTTAAACCCTTACCTTCTCTTTCACAATCAATACTGTTTATTGGTTTCAAGGCAGAAGAGCAGTAAAGACTTAGCAAGGGGAGTTCAGTGACTTGCCCAGGGTCAAGGATGTTGATGTTCTAGGATGTTCCTAAGATCATATCTGAACCCAGGATGTTCCAGCTCTAGACCTGGTTCTCTATTCACTGAGACATCCAGCTGCCCCTTCAGAATGCCACCTTAAAGGACATCCAGTAATAAGCCACCCAGGAATGGGATAAAATCCTACCAAGATTCCTGGAAAGTTCAATAATGGAGAGAACTTTGCTCAGTGACCACCTGATTGTCGATATCAAGCAACACATGCCATGAAGGACATCCATCACAGAATTAACCAATCAATAATCATTTATTAGCCATGTATGAGCCACCCTTTATGTATAAAAGCAAAAGTGAAATAGCCCCTCACTTCAAGGAGCTTCTGTTTGGTAGTAGTAGATACCATGTACACAAAGAAGTCTGTACAAATCTGTACACAAAATTATGCTCAAATAGATAAAGGATTCTCTTGGAGGTAAAGTTCTTAAAAAAATTGTGCTGATTATGTCAAGCCCTAGAACACTGAAGAGTTTCCTAAATGAGATCTATAAAATGGAAGAAAATTCCATTTTCAAGTAAGTTTGTTTTATAGCCCCATAGAATCTACCCTGGGAAGAAATCTCATAAGCATGATTAGTGTGATAAAGGGTTCCATCAGAAAGCTTATCTCACTTGTCATCATAGGATAAAATGATCAATATGGAATAGAATCAAAATATCAGTCACATTTTTCTAAGTATCAGAAAATCTTTAAGAAGAGAAATCTTATAGAGGAGCTAGGTGCTCAGTGGATAGAGAACCAGGCCTGGAGATGGGAGGTCTTGGGTTCAAATCAAGTCTCAGACACTTCCCAACTATGTGACCCTGGGTAAGTCACTTAACCCCAATTGCCTAGATCCTACCATTCTTCTACCTTGGAACCAATATTTAGTATTGATTCTAAGATGGAAAGTAAGAATTTTTTGATAAAATTTTTAAAAGAGAGAGAAACTTTATGAGTGCAATATAATGAGGCAAAAGGTTCTCCAGAGAAAAGTTAGCCATAAAACATGTATTAAGCATTAAGTACTTACTATATGCCAGGCCCCATTCATTGGGGATATGAAAAAAAAAAGATAAAAGACAATTCCTGCTCTCAATGTGCAAACAACTATGTACAAACAAGTTATAAACAGAAAAAATTGGGAAGTCTCAGAGGGAAGGGACTAAGATTAAGGGGTATTGAGAAAGGCTTCTTTCATAAGGTGAGACTTGAGTCGAGACTTGGAAGAAATTAGAGAACCAAGGAGGTAGAAATGAGGTAGGTGAGTTCCAGGCGTGGGAGGCAGACAGTGAAAGGGCAGTCTGAGGATAAAGGGTTTGGAGGGAGGAATAGTAAAGAGGGCTATGGGTTTGGAGAGCAGAGTATATGAAAAGGTCCTGAGGTATAAGACATTTGGAAATGAATGAATGGCCAGGTTATGGTAATGAAGGATTTGGAAAATCTAACACAACATTTTACATTGGATCCTAAGGATAATAGGGAGCTATTTATTGAATAAGGAAGTAGTGTGGTCAGAACTGAATTTTAGGAAAATCAATTAAGCCTTTATTAAACTGCATAGATTAAAAGGCAAGGGTGGGGAGACTTGAAGCAGGGAAACTAGTTAAAAAGCTATTAAAACAGTGGAGGAATAAAGTAAGGAGACATTACACCATGGCAATGTCAGTATCAGATTAAAGAAGGGCCATAAATGAAAGATATCACAAAGGTTGAAATGACAGGAATTGACATGGAGCCACAGTGGAGGTTTCACACCAAGGTTGGGAGTCTCAGCGACTCCAAGGATAATGATACTCCCAACTGTAATAGGAAAAGCAAGGAATGGAGTGGGTGGAAAGTAAATAATGAGGTCAGTTTTGAACATGTTGAATTTAAACAGTCTATGGGACGTCGAAGGCATTTGGAGACAGGAGATGAATGTGGCCAAAGAAAGAAACAAGAAAATATTAATATCTAAAAAGAGCTATGCCTAACTGCTGGCATCACAGAGAAGGGATGGAAAGAAAGGTGAGCTGCTCAGGTAAAAAGAGAAAGTAATGATAGATTGTTCAATTTATGCTATGCTGTTGCTTTCATATTAATAGTTTTCTTCCTCTTTTTTAATCTTTTGACACTCACTGAGACCTAGCTTCCTCCTGATAACATTATATCCTAGGAAATACTTTCCAATCCTGGTTGCATTTTCAAGGATATTTCTTCAGTCAATACCACCTCATTGTCTTAGTGGGAGAGTTGGAACATTCTTCTCTTTTTATTGCCACTTCCAGACTTAATCACCTTCATCCATTGTCTTCTCCTCTGAGGTCTATACTATTCAAAGTTATCTATCAATCAATCTAAATCTTGAGGACTGTTATCTATTGATATCTCCTTCCTAGGACATTTTCTTTCCTTTATCTATAAAGTCTAGACTCTGATATAATATTCTTTCCATCACAATTCCTGCCCACATAATAGGGGACTTTAGTATTTACCTTAACCTCCCATTTTCTCAATCTACTCAATTCTTTATTTTTCCCTATTATAGTTTATAATCTGTTTTCTTTTAATATCTTCTTTTTCCCAATTACATATAAATTGCTTTTTAAAATTTTAAATTAATTTTTTCAATGAACAAAATCTATTCTTTCTCCCTCTTTCACTCACTCCTTCTCTCCCCCTCCATGAAAAGTAATTTTAAAATATATCTTTAATTTATTCATCTTCATAAGCCACTTCACTCACACACAGGTGTGTGATACCCTTGATCTTATCATCACCTCAAAATGTTGCACTTTCATTTTTGAACTCCATAATATCTAATCATAAACTTTCATCATTACATATTTCTCCAGTTCTCATGAGACAACTTGTTTATTTGTCATCAGTATGACATCTGACCTCTCTACCCCGAAGTCTTTCCCGAGCTGTCACTCTTGTACTAGCTTTGTTCCACACCCTTTCCCATCTCATCACTTTGGTCAATCAATTCATCTATCCTCTGTTCTTTACATTCAAATCCCTTGCCCCAACAGTGACCAGATTTTGCAATACCAAACCTTAGATTACTCCCATCACTCTTCATCCTCAATCCCATTCACATTCACAGCGAAATAAAGTTGGAAGAAATAAAACTATGGTGTCTGGACCTATTAAAAATTTATGTTATAAAATTTTAGCTGGGCCCTCACTATAGCAAAGCATTCTTTTATAGGTGTAAAATCAAATCACTATCCCATTCACTGTATTCAAACATTCCTGTCTCTCTTCAGGTCTTTTGCTATGACTCCTTCAGCTGATGATCTTGATTTATCATTCACTAAGACAAATGTGAACATTCATGAAGGTCTCCCTCCCTTTACTCCCTTCATCATCCTAGTTTGCCTGAGATGTATTTGATCACTGTGTCCTTCACCCTTTTCTCACTTTTCTCATCCTTCTCCCAAAATAAACTGTTCAAAATGCATCCTTGATGTCATTCCTTTTGCCTACTTTAGCAGATAGTCTCTTTTATTATCTCTACTCTTTCTAATATTTTAAAACTCTTTTCCTCTCTCCTTGTTCTTTTGCTATTGCCATCTGACCCATAAATGCTGCCTTCATCCTTAAAAAGCCCTCATTTAATCCTATAACATTGTTAATTTTATATCTCTTTTCTCCTTCTGAACATTGTAGGAATGAAAACTGTCTACAAAGATTCCAGTCATCTAAGTGCCCATCAAATACCTTTTTCTTAGGTCTTATCCACCAGCTGTGGGTGTCCCTAAGTCTGTCCTGGTTCTTCTTCTCATATCTTTTATTGCAACCTCTAGGGGTCTGAGATAGTCTGTATCTGAATGATCTGTAGGCAGATCATTCTCACCATTGTTCACTTTATTTCTTCAATGCATTTTTCTGTAGTGCAAGCAATATGTGTCTTGTCTCACAATATGATGAATGTGAAAATATGTATGATAATGGCTGTATATAACCTATGCCACACTACTTACCTTTTGGGGGGAGGGGGAGTAGTGGAAGGGGAAAGAGAATGTGCATTGCAAAATGTCAGAAATTTATTATTAAAATTGTATCAACATGTAATGTGGAAATATAAAAATAATAAGTAAAAAAGATAGAAAGAAAGGTGATTCTCTGCTATGTAGCTCCTAAAACTGCCCTGTGCCCTCAGCCATCTGACAAGAAAGTGTAAGGGACAGAGAGTGTCAGTTTCAGGTGTTTATCAGAAAAAAAGATCATTTGTATGCAATCTTGAAGAGAATGAGTGACTAGAATTAGGAGTGGCTGCCTGCTACACCACTCTGAAATAAGAGGCAATTCCTCTCTGTTTTTCTTTGGCTCCGGTACCTAAGGTAGCCTTGTGTGTGCCTGTGTGTGTGAGCACACGCATGTGTATAAACACAGGTTTATGTCTAGATATTGTGCCTCTGGTTTTAATCTTTTATGCCTCCCCTTATTTTTTTTTATAATTTGGAAATTTTTATTTAATTAATTAATTTAGAATATTTCCCGTGGCTATAAGATTCATGTTCTTTTTCTTCCCTCATCCCAGCTCCTTCCATAGCCAGTGCAAAATTCCACTGGGTTTTACATCTGTCATTGATCAAGATCTATTTCCATATTATTAATATTTGCACCAGGGTGATAATTTAGAGTCTATATCCTTAATCATATCCTCATGAATGCACATGACCAAGCAGTTGTTTTACTTCTGTGTTTCTATTCCCACAGTTCTTTCTCTGGATGAGGATGGTGTTCTTTCTGATAAGTCCCTCAGAATTGTCCTGGGTCATTGCATTGCTGCTAGTAGAGAAGTCCACTACATTCAATCGTGCCACAGAGTATTAGTCCCTGTGTACATTGTTCTCCTGGCTCTGCTCCTCTCACTCTGCATCAATTCCTGGAGGTTGTTCCAGTCCCCATGGAATTCCTCCAGTTCATTATTCCTTTGAGCACAATAGTATTCTATCACCAACAGATACCACAATTTGTTCAGCCATTCCCCAATCAAAGGGCATCCCCACAATTTTTTTGCCACCACAAAGAGCACAGCTATACATATTTTTGTACAAGTCTTTTTCCTTATGATCTCTTTGGGGTACAAATCCAGCAGTGGTATGACTGGATCAAAGTATGCCCCCCCTCTGCTTGTGCTACATAGAAAAGGAATTGCAAATATCATTGCCACCAATGGATTTCCAAAAGTTGAACTAATCCTCTGTCACCACCTTTCCTCTCTCTCTCTCTTTCTCTCTCTCCAGAGATTCTCCAAAATTTTCACTGTAGAGGGCAAGATCTATCTTCCAGGCTTGCTCTTATGTTAACTTCTATATCAGTGAGAAATAGAATTCCTATGTTCATTAGGTACTTAGGCCCCCTTAATGTCCCTAGAAGAGCCATTCTATTTGCTCAATTGCTCCCATCAATTCCTTGATAATCTCTATGAAGATAAATCTCAGATCTCTTCACCTAAGCCCTAATTCCAGCCCTGAATTCATGTCACTAAGGCAATTATACAAAAAATCAAGCCATTCTCCAATTGATACTTGGGCAAGGGACATGAATAGGCAATTTTTTCAGTCAAAGAAATCAAAACTAAATAAGCACATGAAAAAGTGCTCTAAATCTCTAATAACCAGAGAGGTGGAAATCAAAACAACTCTGAGGTACCACTTCACACGTAGCAGATTGGCTAACATGACAGCAAAGTAATGAATGCTGGAGGGGATATGGCAAAGTGGGGACACTAATTCATTGCTGGTGGAGTTGTGAATTGATCCAACCATTCTGGAGGGCAATTTGGAACTATGCCCATAGGGCGATAAAAGACTGTCTGCCCTTTGATCCAGCCATAGCACTGGTGGGTTTGTACCCCAAAGAGATAATGGAGAAAAAGACTTGTACAAGAATACTCATAGCTGCACTCTTTGTGGTGGCCAAAAGTTGGAAAATGAGGGGATGCCCTTCAATTGGGGAATGGCTGAACAAATTGTGGTATATGTTGGTGATGGAATACTATTGTGCTAAAAGGAATAATAAAATGGAGGAGTTCCATGGAGACTGGAACAACCTCCAGGAAGTGATGCAGAGTGAAAGGAGCAGAACCAGGAGAACATTGTACACAGAGACTGATACACTGTGGTACAATCCAATGTAATAGGCTTCTCCATTAGTGGCAATGCAGTGATCCTGAACAACTTGGAGAAATCTACAAGAAAAAACACTTTCCACATTCAGAGGAAAAACTGTGGGAGCAGAAACAAGAAGAAAAACAACTGCTTCAATACTTGGGATGGGGGGAAATGACGGGATGTACACAGTAAATAAACATCCTAATGTAAACAGCAACAACATGGAAATAGGTTTTGATCAAGGACACATGTAATACCCAATGAAATTGCACTTCAGCTATGGGAAGGGTGTGGGAGGGGAGGGAGGGAAATAAAGTGATTCTTGTAACCAAGGAATAATTTTCTAAATTGACTAAAGAAATTCATTTAAATTAAAATAAGGAAAGTTGAGAGAATGGTTAAGTGACTTGCAATATCACAATGAGACTATAGGTCTAGCAAATGTCTTAATTGATGATTCTGGAGGTCAGCTGGGTAGCTCAGTGGATTGAGAGCCAGGTGTAGAGATGGGAGGTCCTGAGTTCAAATCTGACCTCAGACACTTCCCAGCTGTGTGACCCTGGGCAAGTCACTTAACACCCATTGCCAGCCCTTACTACTTTTCTGCCTTGGAACCAATATACATTGATACCAAGATGGAAGGTAAGGGTTTATTAAAAAATAATTGGTGATTCTGTATTTAATTGCTTACTCCACTGTACAGAGTCAGACCTAAGCATCTACCATCAAGTTTACATCCTTTCATTGAGGGATTTGTGATACCATGAGATCAAGTTCACAGTCAATTATTTTTGCTATGCAAATTGGAAAGTGCCAGTGTATATGCTGGCCTGTTTTCAGAAGACTGTCTTCCTTTTTGAAGCCCAAATAGCCATAGAATGCCTCTTTATAGCCAAAATAACTTTCAGTGACATAAATTTCAGTTTTCTTAACATCTTGGTGATCTTCTTCTAACTTCCTTCATTTACTATTCTATTTTTTTGAAAAATGTTCTATGATGCTTTTTTAGACATCACTTTCTCTTAGCAGTGATTCCCCTCCTCTCTAAATATGTACTAGTAAAACCATTCCTGAAAAATAATAAATATTATAAGGGAAAATAAAGTAACATATTAAATATATATATATATATATATATATATATATATATCTGAAAATATATGCCTCATTTCATGACCAGAGTCTACTACTTCTTTGTTAAGAAAAAGAAGGCAAGTTTCACTATCAGGTCTCTAAAGTCAAAACTGGTTACTGAATGAATAAATCTGTTGCTTTCTTTCAATTTTATTTTCCTTGAATCACTTCAGCAGATTGTTCTTGTGTTTTTGGCTTATGTTGTTCTACATTGGTTTATATAAGTCTTGTGAAGTTTTTTATGGCACAATATATTTCAATATGTTGACATAACACAATTTTTTCAGCTGTTTCTTAAATAATGGCCATTCATTTTGTTCCCATTTATTTTCTACTACAGAACATTCTACTCTATGTAGTCTGTATATATGTGGGTTTTTTTTTTACTGAATCTCTAGCTTCTTTAAGCAAAGATCGCACTAGTGTTATGACTAGGTCAAATGGTAGCTAGAGTTTAATAAAATTCCATACTATTTTACAGAATGGTTTGACTGATTATTGCATGTGTGTATCTCTTACTATAGAACCACTGAACTACCATTTTAACCTTTTGTTATCTTTGCCAATCTGAGAAGCATGATGTTAAACCACAGAAATGTATTAATTTCATTTCTTTCTATTATTGATTAAAAGTGTTCTTTCAAGTTATTGTTGATTGACTGCATTTCTGATTTTAAAACTATGTTCATATTCTTTGGCCATTTTTCTGTTAGGGAATGTTTTGTTCACATTTATTGGTATGA
Organism: Monodelphis domestica; assembly: GCF_027887165.1. Lineage (NCBI taxonomy): Eukaryota > Metazoa > Chordata > Mammalia > Didelphimorphia > Didelphidae > Monodelphis > Monodelphis domestica. The sequence continues at coordinate 241,327,635 of NC_077233.1, read as the reverse complement.
ACTCTTTTTTATGTCTTGATCTTTTTGAGAGCCAGCACAATATAGGGAGTACAAAGATGGTCTCTAAGACAAGAGCAACTGCATTCAAATCTTAACTTTAATATTCAGTAACTATGTGACAGTATCCAAATCACTTACCCTCTCATCCTCAGGCACCTCACTAACACTATAAATTACAGAATACTTGCTTATCTGCAAAGAGAGGGAGAGCTTATTAACTGCAGTTACCTATACCTTGGGCAATGGAATTAGGAGTGGGGATCTTAATCTGGGGTATTTGCTGCAAAGATTTTTTTCAAACCAAAAGATCATCTTCTTGTTCCAAGTGCATTGATTTTGTTTGAATAAATGATGAGAGTGATGGAGGGAGAGTAGTTAGGAAAAGGATAGGGAGAAGAAAGATAAAGGGAGAGAAGGATATGAGAGAGAGAGAGAAAGAGAGAGACAGACAGACAGAGAGAGAGAGAGAGAGAGAGAGAGAGAGAGAGAGAGAGAGAGATGTGAATGAGAATAGGAAGAAGAAATGAAAAGTGTATCAAGGGTAATGAAAAATAGAAAAACACTTGATGTTAAAGTATCATGATAGAAACATTCTGAAGATATTGTTGAACTATTTCTCTCTCTAAGATCTAAGGGAGATGAGGGTATTCTTTAATTCCCTTTCCCATAACTTGTTCTATCTGAATAGTGCTGAAAAGCTGATTCCCAATCTTATTTGTTTTCTAAAGTTAACTTCATAATTTTCATTTAAATATTTTAATTTTTTTGATTAGGAAACATCCAAAGGGTTCTAGATATTCCCAGTGGTGTGATTCTTTAGTGGTAAAGGAGAAGCAGAGAAAAAAGACCAATCAAAGCCTTAGAAAAGTTCTAATTTTGCTACATAGTACCCAGATTTCTCCTGATTGAGGACTTAAAACCAAATGACAGAGAATATCAATGAATTTTTATTCCTCAATTTAAATTTTCCTAATAAGAGAATGACTAGATCTGGGGGTCTTCTTACTTAACCTTAAGCCAGTCAATTACTAAGAATATTTGAGTAAGAGTTTGAATGACTAAGAGAACTTCAGGTAAGTTCATACTCCCATTTTTTTGAAGTGAGTTGCATGGTGGAGATGTTAACTAAGTGTAGTTTTTCCTTTGTAAAGGTCCAAGGCAGTGGCACTTTTTCATATTTTGTAAGTGGTACAAATTAAAGAAAGCTTCTATTTGGTTTGTGATACCAATTTCCTTCAATTCTACCTACCATACTCAATTTGTCCATTGTGTTCTGTTGCTTCTGATTCTTGCTTCCCTAATATATTTCATTGATCAACTTTTCTAATTTTTAAACAGTACTACCTAAATTTTATATTTGAGTCAAACATAACACAACTTTTCCACTGAAAATAAATATAGCTACATAATGAGTCACCTTGGTATGAAAAGTTTTTCATTAATTCGGGGGCCTTTGAAATAAAAAAAGCTAAATATTTAACTGAGAGAATAGAGCTTTACAACAGTCTATTTCATTTCCATTAATTTGTCTATCCATTATTATGGAATTACAAGTGGCTTTGCTTTATTTGCAGTAAGGTTCATTGAAAGCTAAATTAGCACTCTTTAGGGCAGAGAAATAGTGCATCATACATATCACCTTCTATCTGGAGCAAAATTAAGAAGAAAAACGTTAGGTATAAAGATTTGGAGGCAGTCAGAATGTATCAATTATTTATATTAACATTCATTAACTTACTAAAAGGCAGGATAGCAGCTTTGGGGAATTGTAGGGTTCATATAATTTTTCTCTAATTATTCTAATTTACTGTAATTAAGACAGCCAAAAAAAACTGAGAGAAAGCATTAATGTCTCCCTTAATATCAACTGACAGAAAAAAGCCTTTTCTACATACAGTTTTATTTACTATTACTTTTCCTTAGTAGACAAAGACTGACTGACTTTTAGAACTTTTTAAAATGTTGGGACACCAAATACAAGACTACAGAAAACAAAATCTAAAAAAAATAAAAGCCACATGAACTATGAATTCAAAAGCAATGCTTCTGCAAAATACAAGAAATATTATTTACGGCAACCAATGTCAAAATAAATCTATCAAAATATCTTAGAATGTGATAAAATAATAAAATTTAGTGCAAAGCACTAAACTTCCAGAACAGAAAAAATGGAACACAACTGTGAGCTCCTTGGTTCATTTTGCAAGCATTTTCCCTGTGCCAGCATTAGCATTGATTCTGCACCCCCTATAGACTTGGATTCATATTATGAAAGGTATTCTCTGATAAATAGTCTGATTTGATTTATCTTATCTGCCTCATTGTGATATCTATCCAGTTGGAGACTTGGAATTTATGAGGCAAATTTAGGTTTAGAAATTAGACATTAGTAAACAATAGTGTGAAGTTAATGATAATATTTAATTGGAATGAAAATATGAGCATAAAAGAGTATATGTCTAAATGGGGGAGTTTATGATCAAGGGTAGGAGCCTTCAAGTGCCAGGTGTTATCAGCTTGGTGTTGAACGCTCGTTCAGTCTGGTGTTGACATTCATGGGCGCCCCTGACAAACCCTTTGTAAGTACAGAAAATCAAGCTGTGAAGCTGAGGAAAGCTATTGGCTTCATGAAAGAACAGCCTAGTAGGGTGTAGAGAGGAGGAATAATAACTCTATTTGTATATAATTGAGCTCTGTAGCTCAAACCAATGGAGTTTGGGCAAAGTTGTTGGCCTCTTCTCCATCTGGAGACTAGGCTGTTCTTTCAAGAAACAACATAACTTTCCTTAGATTTATAGCTTGACTTACGGATTTCATAGAATAAAGATATTTCTAAGGGTCTCACATACTCTAGCAAAGCTGATATATACTTTGTAAAGCTATAAATTTACTTTATCATTTTCCTTCCTTTTTCTTCTATTCCTTCTCTCTGCCCTTTAACAATTCTGGAACCATTAACAACAGTTTTGATTTGTTAGTCCCCCAAATCATTTTTTAACAATACTTAAATAGCATAGACATAAAATTAAACAGAAATTCAAATTCTCAAATCCCACTGTAAAATCTAGCAAAGGAAAATAAAACACTAAGAAATAAAGATATTGACTGGAAAACAGGAGGTCCTGGATGAAAAAATATGAAAGGGGTATCATCTCATCTTCCCAATTTGTGCCTGGAGGTGATAATGCTGGCCAAATCCAATCTAGAGCTCATTGTCGGGAAAACTTCTCTGCATCCTGCTTTGGGCCATTATTCTTCCCATGCATTTATGACCCATTCCAATCTTCTGTTGGCCTAACATGGCAATTTTTTAAAAAAATCTGCCCATAATGATTTCCTCATTCACGAACGTCTAATTCAAACATAAAATTAAGATCAAGGAGTTTGGACAATTCCTTTAGAAGGAGACTATTAGAACTGACTATTGAAGATACTTGGTGACTTTCCACTCCACCTTCAATCTCTTTCCAACTTTTTGTAATATATTAATTGTGATAGTAACCACACTGAGTAAGAAACCTACACTAATCAACTCTTTATATGGAACCTATATTTAATTAAAAAAAACCTGAAAAAACACAGAGCCACTAAAGTAGTTAGAAAGAATAAGTCTTTAATCAGGACAAGGAAGACAATGCTCTGATCAGCAACTAAACAGTCAAGAGATAGGTACTACACAGAGATAAAGCTCTGGGACTCTGGGAACAATGTCTCATGAAAAAGCACCTCAAAAGGAGATTTTCCAATGAGTTGAAGAACTTGGGGTCCTATATTCCTTCTGGGGAAGGATGGACAGGAAACATATACTGACTGGTTACAAGTAAGCTCAGGAAAGAAGCTGTATCCAGAGGCTGGGGTGACAGGGAGTGGCCTAAGTTTCTCCCTACAAGGGGACCAACTTCTAAGATGAAAGGGGTGCTTGAGGTTTGCCTATCAATCCTATTCAGGATGCTTAATGGATGCTTGGTGGTCCATTGTTTACTCTAAAACAAGGTCAATTTGGGACTTCCCTTAAGGCAAGTTTCCAAGGAACAGGGGAAAACTTGGGGCTTCCATAAAACCAAGTTCAACAATAGGGTATCATATGGGAAGTGGGAGACATTAAATGTGAGGGACTTTGGTATAGTGTCCAGATAGCCTTTGGTCATTGTCTACAGCTGCAACTGATAGACTTTCTTTGCCTCAATGAATTAGCAAAATTCATGAAGGTTCCAAAGAAAGACTAGGAGAGGACTGAGGCCATCCAGAGGGTAGTATGAAACTAAAAGTTGTCTAGAGCCTTTGGTATTGTCTTTTCCTTCATTTTTTTTGACTTTTTAAACATTATTTTATTTGATTATTTACAAACATTATTCATTGGAAACAATGATCATTATCTTTTCCTCCCCCGGACCCCCTCCCACCACTTCTCCCATAGCCGGTGCACAATTCCACTGGGTTTCACATGTGTTCTTGGTTTGAACCCATTTCCATGTTGTTGGTATTTGCACTAGAGTGTTCATTTAGAGTCTCTCCTCAGTCATTTCCTCTCAGCCCCTGTAGTCAAGCAGTTGCTTTTCATCTGTGTTTTTACTCCCACAGTTTATCCTCTGCTTGTGGATAGTGTTTTTTAGATCCCTGCAGATTGTTCAGAGATATTACATTGTCCCTAGTGGAGGAGTCCATTACCTTCGATTGTACCACAATGTATCTATCAGTCTCTGTGTACAATGTTTTCCTGGTTCTGCTCCTTTCGCACTGCATCACTTCCTGGAGGTTGTTCCAGTCTCCATGGAACTCCTCCACTTTATTATTCCTTTTAGCACAATAGTATTCCATCACCAACATATACCACAATTTGTTCAGCCATTCCCCAATTGAAGGGCATCCCCTCATTTTCTAATTTTTGGCCACCACAAAGAACGCAGCTATGAATATTCTTGTACAAGTCTTTTTCCTTATTATCTCTTTGGGGTATAAACCCAGCAGTGCTATGGCTGGATCAAAGGGCAGACAGTCTTTTATCGCCCTGTGGGCATAGTTCCAAATTGCCCTCCAGAATGGTTAGATCAGTTCACAACTCCACCAGCAATGAATTAATGTCCCAACTTTGCCACATCCCCTCCAGCATTCACTACTTTCCATAGCTGTTATGTTAGCCAATCTGCTAGGTGTGAGGTGATACCTCAGAGTTGTTTTGATTTGCATCTCTCTGATTATAAGAGATTTAGAACACTTTTTCATGTGCTTATTAATAGTTTTGATTTCTTTGGCTGAGAACTGCCTGTTCATGTCCCTTGCCCATTTATCAATTGGAGAATGGCTTGATTTTTTGTACAATTGATTTAGCTCTTTGTAAATTTGAGTAATTAAACCTTTGTCAGAGGTTTTTATGAAGATTGCTTCCCAATTTGTTGCTTTCCTTCTGATTTTAGTTATATTGGTTTTGTTTGTACAAAAGCTTTTTAATTTGATGTAGTCGAAATTATTTATTTTACATTTTGTGACTCTTTCTAAGACTTGCTTGGTTTTAAAGTCTTTCCCCTCCCAAAGGTCTGACATGTATACTATTCTGTGTTTGCCTAATTTACTTATAGTGTCCTTCTTTATGTTCATGTCAGTCACCCATTTTGAATTTATCTTGGTGTAGGGTGTGAAGTGTTGGTCTAATCCTAATCTCTCCCACACTGTCTTCCAGTTTTTCCAGCAGTTTTTATCGAATAGTGGATTTTTGACCCCAAACCTGGGATCTTTGGGTTTATCGTATACTGTCTTGCTGAGGTTGCTTGCCCCCAGTCTATTCCACTGATCCTCCTTTCTGTCTCTTAGCCAGTACCAAATTGTTTTGATGACTGCTGCTTTGTAATATAGTCTGAGATATGGGACTGCAAGGCCCCCTTCAATTTTCCTAAGAGATGATCCTGTGGAAATTAATTTTCTTCCCTTTTGGTTCTTCTTTTACTTCCCTTGTCTCTATTTTTGAAGCAAGTATGGAGAGAGCTAGGTTTAGAATCATTCACTCCATCATCATTTCTAAGCCTTGATCACTATTTATTGCCTGTTGATTCAAATATAATCTCCCTCTTGAATGCAAGTCCTCTGCACTTTGATTCTAAACTTCCTCTTGAGCTCTGTTTCCCCCGCTACTTCAAAATCAAAGTTAGCCTGGAAGAAAAAGAAAAATCCATGCCTGGCTGGGAAATGCTTGTTGTCAACTCCTCTCTGTCCAAGTTATTAGTGGTTTTTGTAAGGCCTCATTAAGGTATTTTTTCTTTCCTGGAGCCTTTGCTGATCTACCTGCTTGGTGATGCTCTTTTTCCTCCTCTAAACTGATATTTTACATCAGCCCTATCAAATATATATTTTTGCAATCAGGATTGAATATGCTAATTCAGATACATATTTCCCCCTCTATAATACTATAAGATTTATGAAGACAAATATCAGATATTAACATTACTAATACAAGCTCACCCTATGTAGTGCCTTACATTTTCCTATATATATTACCTATATAAATATAGTATATACATTATTCATTAGATATCATAACAACCTGCAAGATAAGTGCTATTATTGTCCATCATTTTGTAGATGTGAAAATTGATTCTCAAAAACATTAAATTATTTTTTCAAGGTAACACAGACAATAAATATCTGAGGTGGGATTTGATTCTAGGAGTTCCTAAATTAAAGTTCAACACCAAGGACCATACTCTCCTCCTTATTCATATTTGTATCTCTGTCAGCAACAAAGATGGCAGCTTGAACATAACAAGTACCAATACATATATGTTCATTGTGTTAATGCTATAGGCTACAGGTTTCTCTTGGGCACCTCAAATTCTGGAAGTGTTTCAGGTCAAAAAGAAAGCAGGAAAATTCCTTTCCTTCCTTGCATTCTTGTAATGCTGAGTAAAAGGTGACTCTGGGTATCAGAGACCCATGATAAGGAAAGACTCCTGAGAGAAACATTCCCCTTCGATTCTCCCCTAGATTTTGAGATGGACACAGATATATATCTTCCAGTTATGCTCTGGTAACTTTTCAAGACACAAAACATCACTCTAGTCCTGGTGTGACAACAAATATCCCCCCACTTCTGCCTAACTTCATTTCATAATTCTTTCCCTAGTCACCTAGACTCTGTTGCCTAAAAGGTATCAAAAGTCAAGGACACGTGCCATGCTCAATGTGCACTGTTCTCCCAGCCAATTCAACATAAATAGCAAACTAATAAATTTCTCTTTTTATTTATAAGCAATGTTCTGGAGTCTTGCATTCTTGCAAAGGGTATTTGTCCCCAATCTAGGGTTCACCTCAAGATCCCCCACAACATTATGGCTCAGTTTAAGGAAGTTCAGGGAAAGTTTCCCACCAGTTCTCTGGAGTACAATGAAAGAGAAAAACAATCCTTAGTGATAGAACAATCAATAAATCAGAGTTTGGGGTTTGTGCTGAGGTCCCAAAGAAGGCAAAGTTTTGCACTGTAAGAGAAAGAGTTTTCATATTTCTTATTAACTCATTTTTAAATGCCTCTATCAAGCCCAAGAAGCCTGGAGGACTATTATAACATTGTTGGATTATTTTAATATCTTCGGCTAGTCCACTTTCAAGGTGAAATAAAACAATAAGGATGATGATAATATACCCAAAGAATGAAGGATGATGACTCCAGAGAACATTTTTGTACATTTAAACTTTATATTAACCTCATGAAGCATTTTTCCACTCATACCTGTGTAGGTATGATAAGTCACTAGAAATGAGAAGAATGTTAAATACCATTTCCTTTTAGAAATTCAAATAATTAGCATTTCAGATTCTTACTTCAGCTGAACAAATTTTTTTCTAATTTTAACAAAGGTAGGAATTATCTGAAGAGAATGAACCCTTATGAGTGAGTTTTAAGAGTTCTTCATTCATATATCATGTATTAAAAGAAATGTCAGTTTTGTGTGTTTTAAGCTATATCTATAATCTGCCTATAAAAGCATTCAACTCATGATACTAAGGGGAGATTATAAACAACTCTGGATATGGGTTACTGAAGAAAAATGCACGAGGAAAATTATACACCAAGAAACCAAAATCTTTTGCTGTTTACACTTAAACTCAATAATCAGAAAAGCTTGTGGTGAAAGAGTTAATATTTTATATGTCAGAAAAAAATGGCAAAAATAATTAAGTAGCATGATATCTTAAAAGAAAATATCAGTCAGAAGGCTAACTCAATAGAAAGATATATATTGAAAAGTAGTTTATTAACTGTAATCCATCAGCTGGTATTTTTGCCTCTGTAACAACAGAGTAGAATATAAAATATAATAGTTTTGTCAAGAATGGCAAAAACACGAAGATAAGAATATTATATTTTGAAAAAACTGATGAATGAAAGATGTTAGTAGGCTTAATATAAAACAAGAAAGCCAATTATTGTAGTAATTTGCTTTTTCTAGCAATTAAACTATATGATTTCAGTATTTTTTCTCTAATACACAGATTTGATAATGACATTTCCCTCAACAAAAATGGTAACATCTTGCTTTCAGATTAACTGAACTCCTTATACTGGCATTCGATCTTTATAACAAATTGCTGTCATCTTTTCTTTTCAGCCTAATCTCATACAATTCTTTTCTGTGAACTCCATACTGCAGAAAACCTCCCATGCACAGCCCAGGGTTTGTTGATTCCGGGCCTTTATTCACATTGGAATTTAAGGGTTATTAAAATTGGATGGACTTGGCTGCTTTGGGAGATATGAGCAAACAAAAAAAAAAGAATATTTGAGAGATACTCAAGCATAGAGGAAGTCTGAATAATAATAGTAATAAAGGAACTTGGAGAAAGGAATCACAGAAAAAGTATAAAAACTCATTTGAGTCCTCTGCAAGGAGGAGAAATAAAAGCAAGAAACCCAAAATCACCAACAGTTTATTAGGTTTTTTTTTTTCCTTCTAAAACCCTACCCTTCCATCTTAGAATCAATACTGTGTATTGATTCTAAGGCAAAAAAGTGATAATGAGAGTTAAGTGACTTGTCCAGGGAAGTATCTGAGTTGATATTTGAACCCAGGACCTCCTTTTTCTAGGTCTGGCTTTCAATCCACCTGCCCTCACTCAGTATTTTTCTATATGAAAATTTCTTAAGAACCATTAAATATTAAATCATGTGAAAAACATGCTGGAACATTTGATAAGAAAGGAAATCAGAATTTGGTGTAAGAAGTTGTGTAAATCAATATTCTCTCCCTTAGTATTTGTGTTACCTTGGGAAGTCAATCTCTTTCTCAGTAATTCTACCTCTATAATTAAAGGGGTTGGAGTAAATAATAAGTCTAAAATCCTTCAGAACTCTAAACCTATGGTTTTCTGATTAATTTAGGTAGCTCTTATAACAAGATGTTTACATTTAAAAAATAGAGAGAGAACTGCAAGGAAGGAGCAAAGATGCAAATTAGAAGCAACCCAGCCAAACTTCCTCAACATTTTCTTCCAAAAAACTTTAAAATAATACCCCAAATCAAATTTTGGAGTGGCAGAGTCAAGAAAAGGTGAGGGTGAGATATTATTCCAATTTAAGAAAACTTGGGAGGTGAGCAGAAGTTTGTGAAACCACTAAGCACTCAGCAGCAGAAGCAACAGCTTCAGGAGCTCTCAGACCCAAAATGGTAAGGAGGTCAAACAACTGGTCAAAAAGATATTATAGGGGACCCATTGCTGACACGGGGTACAGCTGGCACTATTTGCAACACTCTTTCCCCTATTTGGTTCTGGGTCACATTCCCAAGGCAAAGAGGAGCACTAGCATTTGTGGCTTCAGGAGAGCAGGGACCCTTCCTGTTTACATACTAGAGTTCAGACCATGAAACCAGTGACCACACTTCTCCCAATATTACCCTAACTTGGTATCACCAAAAATTTACAGACACCTCGAACTAGTTAAAAAAATTACAGTTTGAAAAAGTCTGAAGAATAGGACAGTGCCTCCCCATCCATGGGTGAGCAGGGTTCAACTTTACATAAAGTTTATGGTCAATAAATAAGCTAAAAAAGAGAAAACAAAAAACAAAACAAACCAAAAGAAAAAAAAAACCCTTGAACACAAAGAGCTACTATTATGGCAGGAAAGCCAAGACAAAATCAGAAGAAGATAACAATATGAAAACAACTATAAATTAAATCTCAAAGAAAATTGCTAACTGGACCAAAATGGAAGCGTTTAAAGAGAAAAGAGTAGTAGAAGAAAAATTAGAAGAAGAAAGTGATGGAAGAAAATGATGAAATTAGAATTAATTGTTTAGTAAAAGAGGCAGAAACAAATAATGGATAAAATATTACCTTAAGAAACAGAATTTGCATGATGGTATGAGGCACAAAAATTCACCAACAAAAATTAATTCCTTTAAAAGCAAAATAAGCCAAATGCAAAAGGAGTTACAAAAATTCATTGAAGAAAAGAGCTGTTTAAAAATCTATTGATTCAAAAAGAGTTTAATAAAATTGAAAGTAAGAAAATCAATAAAAAACTAGGAGAAACAATGAAAAAGTCACTATAAAATAAACAATGAATTTTTTTGATTAAAAAAACAAATTACTAATAACAAAAATGTAAAGAGTGGATTCACCATCAATGAAGATTAAAATAAAGCATTTAAGAACTATTTTGACCAATTATATGCTAATAAATCTAACAATCTAAGTGAAAAGAATGGATATTTAAAAAAATATAAATTTCTCAGTTTAACTGAAGAGGGAAAAGAATATTTAGATAATCCTGTCTTAGAAAAAGAAATTGAGCAAACTATCCATGAGTATCTCATAAGGAAAAATCACCAATACCAGAGGGATCACAAGTAAATTCTTCTAAACACTTAAAGAACAGTTAATTTAATTACTATATAAACTATTTGAAAAAATAGGCAAAGAAGGAATGCTACCAAATTCATTTTATGGCACAAATATGGTGTTGATACTTAAACCAGGAAGAGGAAAAGGAAAGCTATAAACCAATTTTTCTAATACCAATGCAACAATTTTAAGTAAAATACTAGCTAGGAAATTATAGTAACAAATTACAAGTAACGTATGTTATCCCCAAGTGGTATTTGTACCAAGAATGAAGGGATGGGTCCCAAGTGGGAAAAGCTATCAAAGTAATTGGCCATATCAATAGTAAAATCAACACAAAACATGTAATTATCTCAAGAGAAAAAGCTTTTGATAAAAAAAAAAACACCTTATTCCAATTAAAAACCCTAGAAAGCATAGGAATAAATGGAGCTTACCTTAAAATGATAAGTAGTATCTATCTAAAACCATCAGCAAGCATTATCCATAATGGGGATAAGCCAGAAGCCTTTCCAATAAGACAAGAAGTAAGGCACAGAATCCTGTTCTTACCATTATTCAATATTGTTAGTGCTAGCTATTGCATTGAGGGGGAAAAAAGGAAATTGAAAGAATTAGAAGAGGCAATAAAGAAACAAAGGCATCAATCTTTGCAAATGGTATGATGATATGCCTGCAGAATACTAGAGAATCAACTAATAACCTATTGGAAATAATTAACAACTTCATCAGTGTTGCAGGATATAAAATAAATGCACATAGATCATGAGCATTACCGTATATTACCAACAAATTCCAGTAGATTCTAAGAGATGAGGAAGAATATTCTAGAAATGGAAGATAGCCAATGTAAAGAGTTGGGGTCAGAAGACAGAATGGTCTGTCTGACCATTTTCATGTGCCTTCCTCCTGTGATTCAACTTTTGTCTCTGGCTCTGATATTCTGACTCTCCCTGACATGTGAGGTTTCTGACTGATAAATGTTCTCCATAAGGATCTCCTTATCCAGATCTCACCATACTGCTGCCTTCTAGTCATCATTTTGCAATGTCATTACTTGCATGCCTTCCCCTATGATCTGTACTCCTCTATTCTACCAAAAGTTCATGAAACAATAATTTCACTGCTATACCAATCCTGAGAATGAGGAGGACAAGGCAATGAATTGCTCTGACTTCTGTTAATTTCCAGGGCATAATACCCCTTTCCCCCTACAGATCTTTTCTATGCATTGTTTTTCTCTATTAGCATATCTGAGAAATGGGGGAGGGGGAAATGGGGAGAAGAAAGAAAAAGGAATGCATGAAAAAGGACAAGAAGCCCAGTTTAATTAGACCATGGACCAGAATGGATTAATGTGTAATAAGAGGGGAAAGGGTCGAATGGGGACTATGTTATTAAGAACTTTAAATCCTAAATAGAAGTTATATTTGATCTTGGAAGTAATAGGAATCCAATGGAGTTTTACTGAAGAGGGACATGGCATGGTCAGACTTGAGTTTTAGGAATTTGTTGGCTGTGTGAAACATAGATTGTATTAGGATAAGACAGCAATTAAGAAACTATTTTCAGTGATCTAGGAAAGAGGTGATGAGGGGTCTGAACTATAGGAGTGGTCACATGAGAAGCGATAAAGACACATATATGAAAAAAAAATTGTTGAAGTAGAAACAAGATTCTGACTGATTGGACATCTTGAGTTAGTGAAGTGAGAAGTTGAAGGAATAATATAGATGTAGGTTCCCTGGATGGGAACTGGGAAATTTGGAAGAGGAAAGGATTTGGGATTGCTTTTTGTTTGAGATTTTTTAGGACTATTTATTTGTTGAGTACAAGTACCCAAAATTAATTTAAAATATTTAAATCAAAATATTGTATTAGCCAAAGGAAAGTGCAGGGGTCTTTTGGTTAAATTAACTCTACTTACTGCAATATGTATGTATTTAGTTACTTTAAATAATATTCTTAATAGAGAATAGTAAAAGACTCCAGGGCAATTAGATGGCACAGTGGATAGAGCACCAGGTCTGAAGACAGGAACACTAGAGTTCAAGTCTGCTCTGAAACACATACCAACTGTATAACCCTGGGCAAGTCACTTAGCCCTGTTTGACGCGGTTTCCTTATTTGTAAATGAGCTAGAGAAGGAAATGACAAATCACTCCAGAATTTTTGCCAAAAATATCCCAAATGAGGTCAGATCTAACTGAATTGACTGAACAAAAAGAAAGGACCCTTCTCTGATTCCCAAACTGCTCAGTGGAATTCCCCTAAATATCATGAAATGTATAACAGAAAATACATAATCCAGCATCATGTTTAAATCACCTCCTAAACAGCCTTTCTAATATTCCATATAAGAAATGATAATCACAGATTAGAGTTCTGTTGGTAAAGAATTTAGGGAGTAGGGTGTAAGTAGACAGTCCCAGTTATGATGACTGGAAGCCATATTCTGCTTGATCTGGTCTCTGGGGGAACCATGGTGCAGTGATGACAAACCTATGGCACAGGTGCCAAAGATGGCACACAGAGCTCTTTCTGGGAATTTGGCTACATCCCCACCCTTCCAAACCTCCCCCTTCCCCAGTTCATTACTAGAAGGGCAGAGAGCCTCCGGTAGAGCTGTTCCCCCCTCCACCTCCCCACTGTACCTGATGACATTTTTCAAGTCCCTCACCCCTCTGCCCAGTAGCCCAATGGGAGTGTACTTGGGGTAAGGGTGGTAGCTCACAAGCAGCAGAACTAGAGGGAAGCAGAGAGCTATGACTACTCCCCTCCCCCTTTCTACACTTGCTGAGGACATTCTTCACCTCACCTGCCCTTCCTACCAGCACCCCCATGGGAGCACTTAGTCCTTCCCATGTGTGGGGTAAAGAGTGGGGCAGAGTGCACCTAACACTCAATGGAGGGAGGGGAGAGCATCCCATCTTGGGGTGGGACCAGCATGCACAAGCACTTGGTCTGAAGGGTGGGATGGGGCTGGGGCCCAACACTCCATCTCTAAAAGATTCACTATCATTGCACCATATTTGGTTCCCTCTGGTTGATGGAAAACTGGAATTATGGGAAAATGAAGTGATTCCTTTTCAAATATTTTGCCATTACCAATGTGGAATTTCATGCTTTTTTTCTTTTGCTTAGAATTGGTTGTCACTACTGCTTTGGGCTATTATGCCATAATCAGAAGTGACAACTTGGGACTAAGGCAGACTATTTTTTTTTCATTTTAAATATTATTTTATTAGATCATTTTCAAACATTATTCATTGGAAACAAAGAGGAAGGCCATTTTTTAAGGAATCCTGAGCACTTAGCTTTTTGTTGTTGTTAACTTAATCAGTAGCTAAGGTTGTTTGTACTGATACATGGCTATGTCAATGACAAATTTCAAGGTGATTTATAATAAATAAATTGCTGTTGTTCAATCATTTCAGTCACATTAGCTGGTAAGTCCTTTAAGTCACCCTAGTCTATCAGTATCTAAAGCCAGATACGAATTTAGTAAGATGGGTCTTTCTGATTTCAAACCCAGTCCCTCAAACCACTGTACCATTTAGCTACCCCTTATACAAATTCAGCCAGTGATTAATAGAAATAAAAGTAAGCTGTCCAGCTCATCAATAGCATCTCTCAGACCATTATACATAAATTGTTTACGTACCCTTGTATTTAAGGGGAGCATGTTCATTACAAATTCATAATTTATAAAGTCAAATGCCCCTATGACAGGAGAAAGGATAATGTGTTCTCCCTTGCACATATAGAGCTGGAAATGCCTACAGAACTTCCTCTTAGAAATGTGAGCAATTTCTTTAATGTGAGACCTGGAGGGGGGTGTGGATCAAAGAGATGACAATTAATTCGTGGAATCTGATAAGATCTCTAAATGAGAAAATATAGATAAAAAGGAATGGAATTCTGGATAGAATTTTGGTATATGTGCAATGGTGTGACATGATAGATTCCACTTGTTTTTTTTTTTTGTTGTTGTTGTTGGATGCTATGTCACTCACATTTCTGTCTATAAACAAAGTCTGAGGAGACTCCCAAGAGAAAACTTGAAATTGCTACAGATTTGTAGGCATTATGATACAATGGAAAAAGATACTGGTTTTGGTTCAAAACAGTCTTTGATGTTTATTGTCTCTGTAACTTTGGGCAAATTCTCTCAAAGCCTAAATTCCTCATTTTAAAAACTATGATATTTTAAAAGTTATTTCAAAAGTACCAATCTTTTTCTGCATAAAATAGGGGTCGATATTACTAATACCACTAATATAAGTGAATTAATAATTTTAGGATTCATATTGTCAAGATATTGGTAGAAGAGAGTCCTAATAATGCATAGTTTGGGTATTGTGACCTTTGAGATTCCTTCCAAATATAAGTTCTAATACAATATCCAATGCCCTTTATCTAAATTCCTTAGATTTGTTTTCTATTGTTTCTTTCCTGAAAGAGTTGCGAGAAAAGTCTACATTATAGCCATATTTCATATTTGTAAAGAAGTAATGATATGTATTCAGTTATATAGACATCTTAGATTCATGGGGAAATTCTCCAAATCTAGCAAGATGAAGTGATAAAGTACATCGCAGCACCTGTTGATAGAGACTAGTGTGGACCTAATCCTTGGCAGCTTGGCAAATCAACAATAGGGATTTAGATGTGGAAGGGACCTCAAGAGCCATGTAAACGAAACCATCCATCAATAGAACTTTCATCTACAACGTCTTGACAACTGGCATGTTTATGGGACAAAGAGGCAATGGAAAAAAATGATGAAATTGAACTGCACAGTACCTGGACTGGATCTTGACTGTCTTAAACTACCTGCGTGACCTTTGTTAAGTCATTTAATTTCTGTGGGTCTCTCATCTACCTTATGTGTAAAATGAGGCAGCCAGACTAATTGGCTTCTAAAGGGGTCACTATGAATCAGTTCATCTAATGATTTCTCTCACTCTTGAGAGGATCAATAATTCATGACCACCACAAATCTCTGTAGCCAACCTACAAATACAGAGGACTGGCTTATACAGTAACTCCATAAGAGGCACAAACAAATTCAAACTAACAATGCAAGCCCATCATCTCCAGGAGGGGAGACAGTGCAATTTTACTGGGCACCATAAAAAACCTAAGGCTCTAGGGACACACATTAAAACAGAAAAATAAATCAGCTTCCTAGCACTCTTGGCAGTTTTGATTTCTGTACAGAAACTTTTTGGCCTCAGTGTCCCAGAAACCATTTACTATCTTCATGACAATGGGAAAAATCTTTTAACTTCTCTGGGTCTCACTTTTCTCATTTCTAAATTGAGAGGGCAGGTTTATATAACCATCTAAGTCCTCTTTCGCTCCAAATTTCTGCTCCTCTGAACTAGCCCGCAGAGCTGCTATTGCCTTCTCCACTGAGACCACCTTTCATCTGCTTTGTATGGAACTTGCATCAAAGAAGGAGCTCTGCTTCATGAGCTAAACAGAATTGCAGTACCTTAAAGAAATGAGAGATCTGCAAACTTACAGGCATCTGCTTTCCAAATGCCCAATCAGGCTATTTACACCCAACCTAGGGCAAAGTCTTCTTAGCTTTTATTGGTGGACACACTGTACACTGACTCCAATATAATGATGACATTTTGGTATGAATACAAAGGACAATAAACAATAAATCTTGCTTTTACCACACCAGCCTCTGTTTGCCTCAGTCTTTTCACTTATAAAATGGGGATAATAACAGTAACTGTGAGTATCAAATGAGATAATAATTATAAAGCACTTTGTAAAATACATGACACAGAGTACTTTAATTACTTTATAAAATATTACCTATTATTATTAATGTCAGATAATAATCACCTTCATGTGCCTCCAGGCAGTCTTTCATTTAGACAGAAAATACATTTCATCATTTATTATGACATCAACATTATTTGAACTCACCTGAAATCAATTGTCTTTCAGTATTGTTTACAGCACTGTAATAATTGTGAAGCTTATTGCTCTGATTTTACTGTCTCATCTCTGCATCAGTTCATGTCTTCCTATGTTTCTCTTAAGTTGTCATATTTTCTACCTTTTATACAAAATGGTATGGTATGGTAGCAGTCTTTCGGGAGCCGAGAATGACGATTGTCTTTGTGCATGTGTGTACAAAGACACCTGTGCATGAAGATTTAAGTGGAAAAGTCGATGCACAGAGACAGTCCCACTCTCTCGGCGTTGGAAGCCTGGGTCTATTGGCAAGAAAAATTGTTACACCTGGAGACTTCCTCAGCTGCATTGGATGGCTGTGTTGTCCTTTGTGCTATTATTTTTACAAAATAATATTACTCCATACATGTAAATATGAAAATAAGCTCAAATACCATCACCCTTTTTGCTTCCAGATTTTTGTTACTCCAAAAGTGCTGGTCTAATTATTTTGCAAAGTATAGGACCTCTCTGTTAATAAATGAATAATTTATGAATAAATAAATGATTGACTAGGCGGTTATATTCTCTTCTTGACACAAACTGCCATCTATTATATGACAAGGATGGTTTGTAAAAAATTCACACTGATTTCTGAAGAACATTATGAATCAATAGAAAAGCAAACTGAAAAATATAGTACCACATCTATGCATTTGCATCTTTAGCTCACCCACAAATATACTGTATCATAACCAAGTTACATCTTGCATTAGGGAAGATCAGTATTAGAGCCGATGATTAGGAGCCATATCATGCATCTCAGTCAATGTTCAAACCATGATATAGAAAAGTATTTCAAGCCCAACTTCATGTCTTTTAGGTCCAGGTAGAATTTTCCTGAGAGGCTTGGAAAAATAGCTGTGTGTTTTGGGAGCCATGAAACCTCTTTTTCACCTACAGTATTGATTGCCATATGGCTTGACAGGAAGATAGACCATCGGCAAGGAGATGAGGCAGAGGGAACTGGTCACATAAATATAACTGATTATGTTTTTGTCTAACCACTGAAGCAATTATGAGTATCTGGTACATAAAGCTTTGGGGGGAATCTAGCTGTGTACAGCAGGGAGCCTGATATCAGTTATTTTTATTTTTTATACTTTCGATAAATAGAAGGATAATAAATAAGCCTGTCCAACTGAAAGATGATCGTGTTTTCCACCATACTGTGGCAATCATGTTATATCAAACCTCTGTTCCACAGAAAGAAAGTAGATAAGAAAATTTCTCAGGTGTCAGTTTAATATCTTTCTAACATATGGATCTCTTGGGTAATTCTGTAGATTATATAGCAAATGATGGTGGATATCTAAATATTTCAGACTATTTCTGTACACCTCAGATAGACTTGTAATTTAATAATAGCTGGCATCAACATCACACTTTGTAAATTTATGTTTTATATACATATTGTCACCAAATATGAATTGATTTGGCTCTTGAAGCAGCCTTGGGAGGTAGGAGCTATTATTATCCCTGTTTTACAGATAAAGAAATAGACTTAAAGAGGTTAAATGACTTACCCAGGGGCAAGGGTCATATAACTACTTATTTTCAGAAGCATCTTTCAAACTTGAGGCTCAAAGTTTGGAACCTGTTAGTAGAGAGTATATCCATTTTTTTTTCAGCTGATTAATGGCACTCATGTCTGAAGTATTTGGGAAGTGATCTGTATACTCATATGACTAGCATAATTGGATAAACAAGATCAAGGTTCTGGTCACTAGAAGAACAACAATCCTCTTAGAAATCAGACAAAAATAAATTATTTTTTCTCTTTTGTAGAATGATTTTCTCCTGCTTGCAATAGGAATTGTTCCTTAAGTTCATGTCTTAAGAATGAAGTTATATAAGGGAAGCTTGGAATTTCTAGGAGCACTGTGCAATTAGAATTTTGCTCCCCAGAACTCTCTTTTCCAACTTTGCATCTTTGTCCTCACGGTATTCCTTACATTTTGGAAATAAAGTTGTGAGTGTAGCTCTGCCCTCTCTCTCTTTTCCCCTGATTGCAGCTGGGAAAGCTGGCTTTATGCCAGGCAGGAGAATCTATACACGTGGTTTTACTTTTTGTTAGATAATGTGGTTTGAACTTCTATTTCTTTTAGTTTATTTATTTTCTTTCTACTTCAAGTAATTATTAATAAACTTGATACAATATAATAATTGGAGTTCTTGGATACTAATTTTAAGCTTACATTTTTGGCAACCACAAAGAGATAGAATCTTTGTCCTTTTTTTAAAGATAGTCTTTGGGTAAAGATAGTGAGTAGCTTAAAACCATGTTTCTCTCCTGTCTGGCACTCAACCCACATCCACAAACTATATTCCCAGGAAAAAAGAGAGAGAAGGCTGAGGTACACACAACTTTATCTCCAAAATGTAAGGACTTAATGTGAGAATGAAGCTGGGAAACTGGGAAAGAGAGTTCTGGGGAGCAAAATTCTAATTACACAGCAGAGATGGGGCTACATCCACCTTAAGTTAATTGCCAATTTGGTTCACCAAAATGCAAACCACATAGATGTCCTCTCTTCTACAAGATATGGCAACATAAATTTATTGTTTATGTAAAGGTCTTCATCTTTGTATATAATAAAGGGTAAAAGACTATAGTAACCACTTCCCAGAACATTAATTCATGTTTTTTTTTTTCTAAGTCAATATGCAGTCAATTGATAGAGTGCTGAACCTGGAATCAAAAAAACTTATTTTTCTGAGTTCAAATGTAGATTCAGAAACTTACTATACGTATCAACCTTGGAAAATCACTTAACCCCATTTTCCTCAGTTTTCTTATCTGTAAAATAGGCTAGAGAAGGAAATGGCAGTCCACTCCAGTATCTTTGACATGAAAACCTAAATGGGTTTTAAAAAGTCAGACATAACTAAAACAACTAAACAAAACCAGTTAATTTGAAGCCTATAGGGATATTTCTACTTGAGTTTGACTCTACCGATTTAGGGAATTAACACAAATAAAAAATAACCAACTGTGATTTTCTAAAGAATTAGCGGTCAAAATATTTGGAGAAACAGATTTCAAAAGAAGTGTTATAAAATCTCAATGCTCTAAATCACCAAGAGAAATGAAAATCAAAACAACCCTAAAGTTTTTTATTATACCCAGAAAATTATCAAAGATGACAAAAGTAGTAATAGTAATAGTAATAGTAGATTTTGGATGAATTGTGGAGTAATGCAGATATTCCTTGTTAGGAGGGATATGAATTTGTCTAATCTTTGTGGAAGTAAACTGGAACTATACTAAGAAAGAGACTAAAATATATTTTATCTCACTGTCACTGTTACAGGTATACTCCAAGAAGATCAAAGCTACAAAGAGAAAGGTGCTTTATTCAAAAAAATAACAATTTTTATATCAAAATATTGGGATCAAAGTAAATTTGTTGTTGAGTCCTTTAATTTGTGTTCAACCATTTGGGAGACCATTTAGGGTTTTCCTGGCAAAAATAATAAAGCAATTTCCTATTTCCTTTTCTAGTTCACTTTGCAGATGAGAAAACTGAGGAATGCTTAAATGACTTAAATGTCTAAGACCAATTTGAACTCAAGAAGATGAGTCTTTGTGACTTCAGGTCAAGCACTCTATCCACTATGCCACCTAAATAAAAAATTGTGGTATGTGACTGTAATGAATTATTATTTTGCTATCAGAAATGACACATCTGAATTATTCAGAGAAGCATGTCTAGATTCAGATAATTTTGGACTGTTGCAGATTTGGTGTCATTTGGGCACTAAAAGCAGAAGTCAGGTTTTTTTTTGTTTGTTTGTTTTCAAATTCTCTGACTTTTATACCACCCCCTCAGAACTTTGAGAGCCCTTTACTTAAGTTTGGTTCATATCTAGGGTTTCCTCAAATGAAAGAGTCAAAAGTTACTTAATATACCTAATCATTAGGCATAGGATGGCTATTTATTTCTTCTGCACAAAGTCCTTTCTCTGTTGAGCCACACATTGTTCCTGGAAATTGGAAGTTGAGAGTTCTCCAATATGCTTCATAAAGATCTCCATGTAGGCACTATGAGATGCAAGACCCATTACATATATGATATCAGTGAAAGGACTTTGTCAGATTTTTAAGTGCCTCCTTGTCAACTGGAGGATGATATATGTTGTTTTCTATGGGTCTCTCACTTCCATTTCCACTCATTTGCACTGGCCACCCATCCTGCCTTGGACAAACACCCTCCTCACCTTTGATCCTTAGCATCCCTAGTTTTCTTTAGAGTTCAGCTTCTGGGTCACCTTTTTCATGAAGTACCTCTTCCTTCTCCAAACTACTTTTGGCTATATGTGTGTGCTTATACCCAGGCATATATATGTACATATATTATGTATATCATGTTTCCTCCAACAGAATGTAAGTTCCTTGAGATGAAGGTTGTTTAAAAAAATTATCCTTTCATGTTCATTAGCTATCACAATACTTGGTACATGGTAATGTGGGCACTTAAGAAATTGCCTATGAATTAATTTGTTAATTGCTTAATACAAAAAATAAGAGAACCATTTAAAAGGATCCATTCAAACATATAATGTCCTCAAAATATAAAACATGCACTATTGCTATTTGGGTAACTTTTATAAAGTAGGTACCACTGGAATCAAAGAGCTGCATGTCTTCTCAATAACTACAGCAGTATTTTGAGGAAAGCCAGGATCATTTTAATAACTAAATTATAAAATTATTCTTTCAGTTGATGTGGATTGGTTGCAAGACATGTTGTTAGTTATTATTCATTCGCATGACTACCTATACACCATACAGTTGCAACTCTGGATCACAACCTGTTTTTTCATGTATAAAATTACCATATCACTTGTACTAGCCATCTCAGTGTTTTTGGTATGATTAAATATGATAACACCCACATAGGGAATTTTGATAATATTCAGCTCTATGAATATCAGCTATTATAATAACTTATACTTATTGGTGATGCAGTCCCCAGTACACAGAGACAATTAACTATAAAGAATATCAGTGCGTTAGGCACAGATTCTTTGTCAATTTTGTCTTTGAGGTACAGCCTCTCATCATGTATGCTCCCTTGGAGGAAAAAATTTCCTGTTTATTATTGATGTACTTCACTCAAAGAACTCAACTTGGCCTTGGAATACACTCCATCTTGCGGAACATCCCTATGTATGTTTCTATGTGAAGATCAACTTTACCTTTTTACAAAACAGATTTCCAAAGGAATTTCAAAATAGGAAGACATTCACATCTAGTGCTGGCCAATACTACGTTTATGGAAAATCTAATAAAAGATAAAAAGAAAAAATAAATGTTTTACCTCTTTACCAAAAGTCTTATTAGAGCAAATTTAAGTGGGATGTTTGAACCAGACTTTGGATCATTGTTATGTAAATATATAATGCTGATATGCAAATGAAATGTTATATTAGAAATATTAAAAAAAATTTTAGCAGAGTGATTCATTCTATTTGGCTATATTGATTATTAAAAAAAAATCCTGGGGGCAGCTGGGTAGCTCAGTGGATTGAGAGCCAGGCCTAGAGATGGGAGGTCCTAGGTTCAAATCTGGCCTCAGACATTTCCCAGCTGTGTGACCCTGGGCAAGTCACTTGACCCCTATTGCCTAGCCCTCACCACTCTTCTGCCTTGGAGCCAATACACAGTATTGGCTCCAAGACAGAAGGTATGGGTTAAAAAAAAAACAACTCCTACCATGTAGCAGCAATAGTGATAACAGTAATCATTGTGCATACTGGGTCATGTAAATCATCTTGCTCTTGCTATGAAAATGTAGAGTGTAGGTTCAATTTTGAAAGGTTATAGCTAAAAATGCAAGTGGCTTTTACATAATGCAAAGCTTCAAATGACTAATTTTCAATCAATAAATTGAAAATCCTTTTTGGAATCTTCACTTAGTGACCATAACATGTAAAAATATTTTCTAAATGCCACATCTGTGAAATTTTAGGTCTTTCATTTTTCTTCTAATATCTCTTCCCTCTATTCACTCACTTAAGCCAAGATAAGTCAATTGACATTGTATAAATATTAAAAAAATTGGCACCTTAAGACAAACCTATATCTAGTTTGTATGGCTCAGCAGGCCAAAAGCTCTACACTATCTCTCACTCATCAGAAATTATCTCACCTTTTTAGCAAGTGGGTTGTTGCCTGCTGCTGGCTTCAAAAGGTCAAATGTAATTACAAACTTTACTTTCAAAAACCATTTTAAAGTTTGTTCATGCTGTGCACAGCATTCATTGCCAATGAAATTTTAGTTGGCTAAACTAAGGAGGAAAAGTGCAAAAGTTTATTTTATTTTTTTAATTTAGAATATGTTTCCATGGTTACATGATTCATGATTCCAATTCCTCCGCTTTCCCCCCCTCCTGGAGCTGACAAGCAATTCAAAAACAAGCAAGTTATACATGCATCATTGTTCAAAACCTATTTCCATGTTATTCATATTTGCAGCAGAGTGATTTTTTAATGCCAAAACTCTAATCACATCCCCATCCAACCATATGACTGATCATATGTTTTTCTTCTGAGTTTCTGCTCCTACAGTTCTTTCTCTGGATGTGGAGAGCTTTCTTTCTCATAAGTTATTCTAGATTGTCCTGGGTCTTTGCATTGCTGCTAGTAGAGAAATCCATTACATTCAATTGTGCTATAATATAGCAGTCTCTGTGTACAATGTTCTCCTGGTTCTGCTCCTTTCACTCTGCATCAATTCCTGGAGGTCTTTCCATTTCACTCCAGTTCATTAAAATGTTCCTTTAATATATTTAAACAATGAAAAGATTATATATTTCTTTAATTTTTCATTAAGAAATGTAGGGCACAGAGAAGATGGTTACTCTAAAACTGATTTCTTTTATATATATATATATATATATATATATATATATATATATATATATCTCAGAATTTTTTCTCTCTAAGACTTTTTCTGGTAGTCTGAGTAAGAAAAGAAAAAAAAAACCCTGAGCAGATGTTTGAAAATTTTGAATTGATCTAGATTACTTAAATAGTCGAAGATTTCTAGAAGCAAGACTTCAACAATATGTGAAAAGAGAATTATAAGAAGTGCAGTCTGGGACTTCCGGTCAAGATGGCGGTGTAGAAGCAGCGAAAGTTCAGACCTCCGAAACCCTTCCCTACCGATCGCAAACAGAGTGCTCCTAGGCCACCGAAATTCAAGCTGAACAACAGGATAGACCTGGGGAAACCTCCTCCTGGACCTGGATCAAAAGGTACCACACCCCAAAAGCCAGAACCCTAGATCACTCGGATCTAAGGGGTAGACAGAAAGAAGGTCCCAGGACCCATCCCCCCCCCCCCAACCCAGAGTGCTGAGCCCACGGCAGCAGCGGGAACCTCAGGGCTCTGAGGACTCACCTTGAAAGCAACCCGAGCCAGTCTCTGGAGCTCCCAACACAGATGGCAGGGAAGCATAGAGAGAAGGGGGAAGCCTGTGGCCCCCTGGCTGGGTTCTTCCATCTGGGTCTCGGGGGAGGTCCCAGCTTTGGAGCACCAGCTGAGCCCAATCCCATCGGGAGCCTTCAGAGCTACTGAAAGGACAGAGGGCTCAGGGCTGGCAAAGGGGTGGCTCCGAAGAGCCTACCTTGAAAGTAACCCGGGCCAGTCTCTGGGCACTCAACACAGACTATGGAAGAGGAGGTTGCTGCTTTTCTTTTTCTTCCTTTTTTTGGCTCTGGGATCATTTGGCCCACACCACCTGAACCTAATCCCATCAGGAGCCATCAGAGTCCAGGCAAGCCACTACCCCTCCCCCCTTAGAGAGTAGGGTCTTTTGAAAGAACCAGCTGAACCTAATCCCATCAGGAGCCCTTAGAGCTGCTGAGAGGACAGAGAACTCAGGGCTGGCAAGGGGGTTGCTCCGGGGAGCTTGCCTTGAAAGTAACCTGGGCCACTTTCTGGGCACTCAACACAGACTGTAGAAGAGGAGGTGGCTGCTTTTTTTTTCTTCCTTTTTTGGCTCCGGGATCTTTTGGCCCACACCACTTGAACCTAATCTCATCAGGAGCCCTCAGAGTCCAGGCAAGCCACAACCCCTCCCCCCTTAGAGAGCTGGGTCTTCTGAAAAAACAGAAACCTAGAGGTGAAGTCAAGATGGCAGCCTAGAAGGAGCATAGACCTGGCAGCCTGGCCACAGCTTTAGAGATCCTCCATATCTGCTCCAGCCGTCCAGGAAGTTTAAAACTCATAATAAACCCAGCCCAACTAAGCTGAACTCAAACCCATCAAAAGTCTCCAGAACACAAGGAAGCCCAGGCTCCCCACCCATCCTCATTGACTGCTGGACTTTAAGCCAATCAAAAGCCTCCAGAGGACAGGAAAGCTCAAACCCCCAACAACCCTCCCTCAGAGATAACACCAAGAGATCCTCTGTTAAAGCTCCAAGAGGGGAGACTGATAGAAGTCCCTAAAAAACAAAAAAATGAGAGGAACAAGAGCACAGACAAACACAGGGAGGAAAGAAGGGGTGAATTTGAACAAACAACAGAAACAGAAGAAAGAAACTACAATAGACAGCTACTACTCACCAAATGGAACAGAGGGGGAGAGACCAGCAAACAATAAACCAGAAATCCCAGCAAATTGGATACAGGCTGTGGAAGAACTCAAAACACAACTAAGAGAGGCTGAAGACAATTGGGAAAAGAACTTAAAAATTAAGATGTCATCTGGAAACAGAGGCACTTGAACTAAAACAAGAAAATAGTGTCCTGAAAGCCAAAATCATCCAGCTGGAAAATGAGGCAAAGGAGATGAAAGATGAGGCAAAGGAGATGAAAGACGAGATAAAGAGGATGAAAGACAATCTTCAAAGAAACTCAGACCAGAAGGAAAAAGACGACCAAAAAGCCAAAGATGAAATCCAATCTTTAAGAACCAGAGTAAAACAACTAGAATCAAGTGACCTCACAAGGCAGCAGGACACTTTTATAGTGTCCTATAAAACAAAACAAAAAGAATGGAAAAATTGAGGAAAAATGTGAAGCATCTCATTCACAAAACAGATGATTTAGAAAATCGTTCAAGAAGAGACAATTTAAGAATAATTGGACTACCAGAAGACCACAACAAAAGAAAAAGCCTGGACATAATACTAGAGGAAATTATCCAGGAAAACTGTCCCGAAATCCTAGAACAAGAGGGGAAAGTGGAGATTGAAAGAATCCACAGATCACCCCTGTTTTTAATCCCCAACTGACAACACCAAGAAATGTTATAGCCAAATTCAAAAACAATCAGATAAAAGAACAGGTATTACAAGCTGCCAAGAAGAAACCATTCAGATACCATGGAAACATGGTGAGGATAACACAGGATCTGTCTGCATCCACACTGAAGGATCTAAAGGCATGGAATATGATATTCCGGAAAGCAAGGGAATTAGGCCTACAGCCAAGAATAAAATACCTTCTATATTCTTACAGGGGAAAGTATGGTCATTTAACACAACAGAGGAATTCCAAGCATTCATAAATAAAAGACCAGACCTGAACAGAAAATTCGAAGTCCAACCACAGAACTCAAGAGAATCATTAAAAGGTAATTAAAAAAGAGGGGAAAAACAACAACAACAACAAAGGTTTTTTAAAGAGACTCAATAAGTTAAAATGATATGTATCCCTATAAGAAAAGAGGTCATTGGCAACTCTTAAAAACTGTTGCTATCACCTAAGCAGCTAGAAGAACTACACTCAGAGGGAACAGTGACAAACTGTATAGGATGAAAGGACAAGACATAAATAGGTATATAGAGATATGCATGCATAAATACATATACATGTGTATATATATATATATGTATATATATATACACATGACTAAAGCTAAAAAAGAAAAGAGGTTATGACTAAAAGAAATGGGAAAAGAAACAAATGGGGGTAAATTTATATGTCACAAAGAAGCTCATGGCGGAAGGGGGGAGAACATTGATACACTGGAAGGGTAAAGAGGTTGGAGATAGGAAATATTCAACTCTTACGTACTTTGAAACTGACCCAAAGAGGGAAGAACAATCCAATCCATTGGGGAAGAGAATAGATTTGCGCCCTATAGAGGAGTAGAAGGGTAAAAAACAGACTGGTGGGGAGGGAAGCAGTACAAGGGAGGGAGAGGGTGGGGGGGGATTTTTTTTAAAAAGACTACAGGGGAAAATAAGGGAGGGAATAAGAAGGGAGGGGGTAGAAAGGGAAATACAAGGGGGACGGATTTAATGTAAATTACTGGACTAAAAGGTAGAGCTGAAGAAGAAAAGGTTAGAATTAGGGAAGGATATCAAAATGCCAGGGAGTCCACAAGTGACAGTCATAACATTGAACGTGAATGGGATGAACTCACCCATAAAACGTAGATGAATAGAAGAATGGATTAGAATCCAAAACCCTACCATATGTTGTCTCCAAGAAACACACATGAGGCGGGTAGACACCCACAAGGTCAGAATTAAAGGATGGAGTAAGACCTTCTGGGCCTCAACTGACAGAAAGAAGGCAGGATCGGCAATCATGATATCTGGTAAAGCCAAAGCAAAAATAGACCTGATCAAAAGGGACATGGAAGGTAAATATATTTTGTTAAAAGGGACTTTAGATAATGAGGAAATATCACTAATCAACATGTATGCACCAAATAATATAGCACCTAAATTTCTAATGGAGAAACTAGGAGAATTGAAGAAAGAAATAGACAGTAAAACCATATTAGTGGGAGACTTGAACCAACCATTATCAAATTTAGATAAATCAAATAAAAAAATAAATAAGAAAGAGGTAAAAGAAGTGAACAAAATCTTAGAAAAATTAGAATTAATAGACATATGGAGAAAAATAAATAGGGATAAAAAGGAATACACCTTCTTCTCAGCACCACATGGCACATTCACAAAGATTGACCATACATTAGGTCACAGAAACATGGCACACAAATGCAGAAAAGCAGAAATAATAAATGCAGCCTTTTCAGACCACAAGGCAATAAAAATAACGATCAGTAATGGTACATGGAAAATCAAATCAAAAACTAATTGGAAACTAAACAATATGATACTCCAAAATCGTTTAGTTAGAGAAGAAATCATAGAAACAATTAATAATTTCATCGAGGAAAATGACAATGGCAAGACATCCTTTCAAACCTTTTGGGATGCAGCCAAAGCGGTAATCAGAGGTAAATTCATACCCTGAGTGCATATATTAACAAAGTAGGGAGAGCACAGATCAATCAATTAGAAATGCAAATAAAAAAAACTCGAAAGTGACCAAATTAAAAACCCCCAGCAGAAAACCAAACTAGAAATCCTAAAAATTAAGAGAGAAATTAATAAAATTGAAAGTGATAGAACTATTGATTTAATAAATAAGACAAGAAGCTGGTACTTTGAAAAAACAAACAAAATAGACAAAGTACTGGTCAATCTAATTTAAAAAAGGAAGGAAGAAAAGCAAATTAACAGCATCAAAGATGAAAAGGGGGACATCACCTCTGAGGAAGAGGAAATTAAGGCAATCATTAAAAATTACTTTGCCCAATTATATGGCAATAAATATACCAATTTAAGTGATATGGATGAATATATACAAAAATACAAACTGCCTAGACTAAAAGAAGAGGAAATAGAATTCTTAAATAATCCCATATCAGAAAATGAAATCCAACAGGCCATCAAAGAACTCCCTAAGAAAAAATCCCCAGAGCCTGATGGATTCACCAGTGAATTCTATCAAACATTCAGAGAACAGTTAATCCCAATACTATACAAACTATTTGACATAATAAGCAAAGAGGGAGTTCTACCAAACTCCTTTTACGACACAAACATGGTACTGATTCCAAAACCAGGCAGGTCAAAAACAGAGAAAGAAAACTATAGACCAATCTCCCTAATGAATATAGATGCAAAAATCTTAAATAGGATACTAGCAAAAAGACTTCAGCAAGTGATCAGAAGGGTCATCCACCATGATCAAGTAGGATTTATACCAGGGATGCAGGGCTGGTTCAATATTAGGAAAACCATCCACATAATTGACCACATCAACAAGCAAACTAACAAGAACCACATGATTATCTCAATAAACGCAGAAAAAGCCTTTGATAAAATACAACACCCATTCCTATTAAAAACACTAGAAAGCATAGGAATAGAAGGGTCATTCCTAATAATAATAAATAGCATATATCTAAAACCATCAGCTGATATCATTTGCAATGGGGATAAACTAGATGCATTCCCAATAAGATCAGGAGTGAAACAAGGATGCCCATTATCACCTCTATTATTTGACATGGTACTAGAAACACTAGCAGTAGCAATTAGAGAAGAAAAAGAAATTGAAGGCATCAAAATAGGCAAGGAAGAGACCAAGTTATCACTCTTTGCAGATGACATGATGGTCTACTTAAAGAATCCTAGAGATTCAACCAAAAAGCTAATTGAAATAATCAACAACTTTAGCAAAGTTGCAGGATACAAAATAAACCCACATAAGTCATCAGCTTTTCTATATATCTCCAACCCAGTTCAGCAGCAAGAATTAGAAAGAGAAATCCCATTCAAAATCACCTTAGACAAAATAAAATACCTAGGAATATACCTCCTGAGACAAACACAGGAACTATATGAACACAACTACAAAACACTCGCCACACAACTGAAGCTAGACTTGAGCAATTGGAAAAACATTAACTGCTCATGGGTAGGACGAGCCAATATAATAAAAATGACCATCCTACCCAAACTTATTTATCTATTTAGTGCCATACCCATGGAACTCCCAAAAAATTTCTTTACTGATTTGGAAAAAACCATAACAAAGTTCAGTTGGAATAACAAAAGATCAAGGATATCCAGGGAAATAATGAAAAAAAAACAATAATGAGGGGGGCCTAGCAGTCCCAGACCTCAAACTATATTACAAAGCAGCAGTCATCAAAACAATTTGGTACTGGCTAAGAGACAGAAAGGAGGATCAGTGGAATAGACTGGGGGCAAGTGACCTCAGCCAGATAGTATGCGATAAACCCAAAGATCCCAGGTCTTGGGACAAAAATCCACTATTCGATAAGAACTGCTGGGAAAATTGGAAAACAGTGTGGGAGAGATTAGGAATTGATCAACACCTGACACCCTACACCAAGATAAATTCAAAATGGGTGAAAGACTTAAACATAAAGAAGGAAACCATAAGTAAATTGGGTAAACACAGAATAGTATACATGTCAGACCTTTGGGAAGGGAAAGACTTTAAAACCTAGCAAGACATAGAAAGAATCACAAAATGTAAAATAAATAATTTCGACTACATCAAATTAAAAGGCTTTTGTACAAACAAAACCAATGTAACTAAAATCAGAAGGAAAACAACAAATTGGGAAAAAAATCTTCATAAAAACCTCTGACAAAGGTTTAATTACTCAAATTTATAAAGAGCTAAATCAATTGTACAAAAAATCAAGCCATTCCCCAATTGATAAATGGGCAAGGGACATGGATAGGCAGTTTTCAGATAAAGAAATCAAAACTGTTAACAAGCACATGAAGAAGTGCTCCACATCTCTTATAATCAGAGAGATGCAAATAAAAACAACTCTGAGGTATCACCTCACACCTAGCAGATTGGCTAACATGACAGTTATGGAAAGTAATGAATGCTGGAGGGGATGTGGCAAAGTAGGGACATTAATTCATTGCTGGTGGAGTTGTGAACTGATCCAGCCATTCTGGAGGGCAATTTGGAACTATGCCCAAAGGGCGATAAAAGACTGTCTGCCCTTTGATCCAGCCATAGCACTGCTGGGTCTGTACCCCAAAGAGATAATGGACACAAAGACTTGCACAAAAATATTCATAGCTGCGCTCTTTGTGGTGGCCAAAAATTGGAAAATGAGGGGATGCCCTTCAATTGGGGAATGGCTGAACAAATTGTGGTATATGTTTGTGATGGAATATTATTGTGCAAAAAGGAATAATAAAGTGGAGGAATTCCATGGAGACTGGAACAACCTCCAGGAAGTGATGCAGAGCGAGAGGAGCAGAACCAGGAGAACATTGTACACAGAGACAAACACACTGTGGTATAATCGAACATAATGGACTTCCCCATTAGTGGCGGTGTAATGTCCCTGCACAATCTGCAGGGATCAAGGAGAAAAAAACACTATCCATAAGCAGAGGACAAACTGAGGGAGTAGAAACACCGAGGAAAAGCAACTGCCTGACTACATTGGCTGAGGGGACATGACAGAGGAAAGACTCTGAGCGAACACTCTGATGCAAATCCTAACAACATAGCAATGGGTTCGAGTCAAGAACACATATGATACCAGTGGAATCACGCGTCGGCCACGGGGGGTGGGAGGGAGGAAAAGAAAATGATCTTTGTCTTTAATGAAAAATGCATGGAAATGATCAAATAAAATACTAAAAAAAAAAAAAAGAAGTGCAGTCTGGTTTTCAGAGGCAAAGGAACTAAAGACCAAATTGCCAACATTATCTGAATTATGAAGAAGGGATGGAAATTCCAGAACAACAGTTATTTATGCTTTATTAACTCCACTAAATATGCAGAGTAAATATGTGAAAATACGAGTCTGGATAAATCAAATGCTAGAATTAAAGTTGCCAGGAGAAATATCAGCAATCTCTTATATATAAATAATACCTCTCTGATGGCAAAAATCATGAAGAATTAATGAGTCTCTTGATGAGAATAAAAGAGGAGAATGTAAGAGCTGATTTGAAGCTTAATATCAAAAAAGCTAAGACCATGGCAGCTGTTCCCATCTTGGCAAATAGAGAGAGAAGAAATGTAATCAGTGTCAGATAGTATATTCTTGCACACAAGGATCACTGCAGACAGGGACTACAGTCCTGAAATTGAAAGGCATTTCCTCTTTAAAAGTAAAGCTATGACAAATATGTACTAACTATTAAAAAGAAGAGCTATCACCTTGCCAACAAAGATTGATGTAGTCAAAGCTATGTTGTTTTTTTTGTATTTTTTTACAGTAGCAATGTATGTCTGTGAGAGTTGGACTTTAGGGACAGCTAAAAACCATAGAATCAATGCTTTCAAACTGTGCTGGAGAAGACTTTTAAGAATCCTTTGAAGAACAAGAAGATCAAATCAATCAATACTTAAAGAAATTAATTCAGACTATTTGTTGGAAAGTCAAATCTCAAAACTGAAGCAGTACTCATTGGAAGACATCCTAATGATGGGGCGAAATGAAGGCAAAAGAAGGAGATGGCAGAGAATGAGATGACTACATTGTATTATGAAAGCAACAAACAGTAGGTTGGATAGACTTTGAGAGATAGTGAAGAATAGAATGACCTGGAATGGGGGGCTAAAAAGAGTCAGACACAAGAGGGAAAATTATTGTTATTTGGAAATATGTGTAAATATTTTTCATTTTCATGTGTGTGTGTTATTTTATTTCACATGTTAAAGGTGAAAATATATCTACTAAACAGCTGCCTGGAAATCAGCTCAGAAAAGTATAGAGGAGCCCATTACCAAAAGATAAAACAAAACAGGACGAATTCTTTGTATCAATCCATAAAGCATAAAAATGCAAAGTGATTCAGTTCTTGGCTAACTCATTCTACTTTCATAGTCAAGGTAACAAGCAGTGGGAAAGTGTGCTAAAAATCATGCAACTTTTTAGTTCATGCACAGTCTTTGAGGAATTATCCATGAATTGATATATTTATCAGAAGATCTATCTAGCTCAGATAGCTAGCTAGATATAGATAGATATGTAGATAGATAGATAGATAGATAGATAGATAGATAGATAGATAGATGAGTTATCCTCACTATAAGTTAATTCAAATAACAAAAAGAAATTACAGCTAAATGGAATTATGGCTAATAAGTTCTCCTAAGGGAGAAAGATAACGGATTTAGTTGAGGAGCTTTTTATTAATATAAGGACAAAAGGAAACACTATTCCACAGTACATTTTGCTTTATTGTGTTCATAATAAATATAAAAGGTCCACCGTAATCATAGAAACATAGATATAGAGCTAGAATGAATTCTGGGGATCTTCTAATCCAATCTTCTAATTTTACAAATAAGTAAACTGAGGCTGAGGGGAAGTTAAATGATTTGTCACAGGTCTTATAGTTAATTGGAAGAAAAGTTTAAATTGTTCTTTTAACCCTTACTTTCTGTCTCAGATTTAATACTAAGCATTGGTTCCAAGGCAAAAGCGCAATAAGGGTTGTGTAATTGGGATTAAATGACTTGCCCACAGTCACACAACTAAGAAATATCTGAGGCCACATTTGAAGCAATGACTTCTTATTTCTAGGCCTGTCTCTATCAGCTCCTTAAAAAGACAAAATTTGAGCATAGATGATATCACTGCATGTCCAGTATTCAGGTTTTATCTGCCATTTTCTTTCAAAGGATGAAGAGATATAAAAACTATAAAAATGGACATAAAAGGAAAAATAACGAGTGCTGGAAGGGTGGTGGTAAAACTGGTATATTAATGAACTATTATAGATAGAACTGTGAACTCATCCAGTCATTCTGAAAAGTCATTTGGAAATCTGTCCAAAAAAACCCATTAAACTGTTCATACCCTTTGACTTAATAATACATCTATTAGTCTATACCACAAAGAGATAAAAGAAAGAGAAATAAAAACCAAATTTCCAAAAATTATTTATAGCAGCTCTGTTTGCAGTAATACTTTGAAACTTGGGTAGGAGTGCCCATCAATTAAAATGTGTGTACAAATAATGACATGAACATAATGAAATGCTAATATGTTTAAGAAGTGACAAGGAAGATGGTTTCAGAAAAATCCTGGAAAACTTGTAGGAATTGCTACATAGTGAAGTGAATAGAATCAGGACAATTTAATAAAATCAGTA
Source organism: Monodelphis domestica (assembly GCF_027887165.1). NCBI lineage: Eukaryota > Metazoa > Chordata > Mammalia > Didelphimorphia > Didelphidae > Monodelphis > Monodelphis domestica. Next base: position 241,293,886 of record NC_077233.1, on the reverse strand, counting down.
TTGAAAAGACAATCCACTTTTGGAAAGTTTAGGAACTCTGATGATCATAATGATTAAACAAGATTCCAGAGGCCTCCTAATTAAATAGACTACCCTTACCCTCATAAAGAAATAACATACTCACATTACAAATTGAGGCATAATTCTGTGAACACGATCAGGGTGTAAATTTTTTTTCTGCTTGACTATATATGTTTAAGAAAAGTTTTGTTTTTCTTATGTTTTTTTTTAGTGGAATAAAAGGGATTCAAAGCAGATTTTTAATTTGAAAAAGTTCTAAGAAGAAATTCTATGAAGAACTTGAGAAGAGTTATTAAGATTGATATTTACATTGGTGCTTGGGAATTCCTGTAGGAAGGACATGTGGTCTGAGATATTTTAAGATGAGAGCCTGAACTTTGGTAAGTTATTCAAAATCCAAAAGACTGTTTTATAGACCTTTTCTTTAGAGAATGTGAAAGTATCTATTATGATGAACACTGAACAGTCACAAAATTTGAAGTTGAAAATATAATGTGCAGGAAATGATTAGTTACCAATATGGAAGTCATTTCAGAATCTGACCTTTCAGATCTCAACTAAAACCCTTTCTCAAGAAGTCTTCTCAATATTAGTGCCTTTCCTCTAAACCCATACAAAATTTATTTTGTATAAAGCTTGTTTATATATAGTTTGCCCCATTCTACAGAACCTCTTGAGAGCAAAGACAATTTTTGTTTCTTTGTTCTTTTATTTGTACTCTCAATGCTTTGTACTATATATACACCAGCTCTTATAAGTAGAGAATTGTAGTCCCAACCATCTGTTGTAGTGAGGATGAGAGCATGATTTCTCAAAGCTTTAGTGGACCTTATCATTACTTATTTTGATATCTTCAATCCAGGAGTTCAATACTGAAAACCAGTTCCTTTGGTACTAAAGGACCTCACATAGATTCCAAGATACTTCCAGGTAAATCTAGCTTATTAAATCTTATTAAATCTAATTAAATGTAAATAAAAATAAATAAAAGTTTATTGTTATTAAAGAGAAATCAGTGATAATTGGAATATAGCAAAAGTCAGGGATGAAAGAGACACACAAAGAGTTCTTTTCTGGAATCTATGGGCATTTGGGGGATTTTGGTTGCATAAAAACTATCATAATAATCTATTATAGTAGAATATATATATATTATAAAGACAGTGTGGAACAATAGAAAGAACATTGGCCCCACAGTCTGAGGAACTGGGTTCAAATCCTAACTTGGATCATTATTTTTGTGGGACCTTAGGCAAGTCAATTCATCTCTGTGGATTTTAGTTTCCACTTCTGTGAAATGAAGGAGGTTGATTAAATAGACTAGATGTCCTTTATGGCTCTTTTCTTATGTCCCTATAGAAAGATTGGGTTGAGTGTGAGGAGGAAAAAAACAAACCTTAAGAACAGAAATGAGAGAATGCCTACCTTGAGAGTCTATATTTGAATTTTGAGTAAACCATTCCTCTTGTCACTATAATCTCTATTTCTAAAAAGTAAGGATGGCAACAAAGCTCTTCATTCAGGTAGTACAATCAACTAACATGAGAAAGGGAATTTTAAAATCCTGAGTATTACTTACAAACATGTTAATTACCATTTTAATGTAGACAGTTGAGAGGCACATAATTTTGTCTATGGCCACCAAGAACAACTATTTACAAGTTTAATAAATTATCTTTTGACAGAAAAATAGTTCAAAATAAGAAAGAGAAGACTGTCTTTATAAGTCATATTTTATAAATACAAATGACTACAGAAATGTATAGTAAGCATGTATATAATCTTCCAAATCTTGCAGTTAGATAAAAAAAAAAACTGGTGGACAAAATAAAAAGAATAACCATTAGGTATTCTCTGTTCTTATCTATATTTATTAATTTTATCTCCTTCTTATTTCTAAGGACTAGTCATTAATTCAGGAGAGCTATAAATTGGTCAATCAACAAGCATTTATTATGTCCATTACATGCCAGATACTGATGAAGTTTCCAGAAGCACATAAAGACAGTCTGTCCAGGCTTGGCCAGGCATCTTTTAAGTGGCTAAGGGAGGATTCAAACTCAGTACTTCCTATCTTAAAGTCCAGCCCTTTTCATCCACTATGCACTTGTTCCTATATTCATATCCATAGTCTAGAATAACCCATTAATTACAAACCTTTCTCATTACTTAGTGACATTTATTCATCCTACTTTTTATTTACAGTGAGTTATTGATGATTCCCATTTGCCTATTTCTGGCAGTGAACTAGAGATAACTGAATGAGCACTGTTGACTTCTATTAACATTATCTACAACAATCACAGTACATTTGCTTGCTGAAATCACCCTGTCATCCTAGTTCATGTTCAAGCAGTGTTTAATTCTTTTCATTTCATTACTCATCTCAGTTACTTTCCCAGCAGCACGTTCAGTGGCTTCTCATTGTTAGTTTGATTCTTTTTAGTTAAATAAGTAAATATTTCGGAAGCCAGATATTTATTTTTTTAGTTTTCCCAGAGCAAGCTACAATTGGTAATAGGAAAATCAACACAGGCATGCAAGTTTGGGATTTTCTGATTTATGAGGATTTGTTTTTCTGCAGAGTTCTCCAAAGAACTGTTTCATATCCCTGATGGCAAAGAGTGAACAAAAAAATGTCATATGACCGAAGTCAGGTTAAACAAAAGTGACATGCTGCATGTTCTGGACTAAGATGGGTCTATCTGTCTTTTGCTTATCATGTGGCTGCTAGTATTGTTCAATAGTCTGAAAAGGTCAGACTCCAGTGATTTGGAAACAGCACTATATACCAGCTCTCTACCGTGAAACTTCAAGACAAAATTATGATCCTATTAATTGGATTTTTATTTTGCCCCCAAGTTTAATTGTTCTCTTTCACACCTATAACATAGATTAAATAAGATTGAATTCCAAATTTGTGATTGTGTCAGGCTATATTTTGGCACTAACCAGTAGTGCCTATGCCCAGGGTGCTGACAATTAGAGGAGGAGCACACTTTCTTTGAATTTGGGACATTGCTGAAGCTGAAGCCTCTCTGTAGGACTTCTTACAATTGTCAATTGGCATCAAAATCCTATTTAAAGACATAATTACATGGCAGCTCAGTCTGCACTGGGGACAGAGGGGAAAGCGGAGGAGGAAAATGCTTCCATGGAGGATTATTAAAGGATATTCTATAAGGCCAATTGAGACCTCAGGGGGTCTGAAGGCAGAGGTTAGATGCGGTAGTCTAACAGGATGATTCCAAACAATCATCCAAATCGGCTAGTTTTATGGCAGCTACGAAGTGAAGCTTTGAATAGGAAAGCTCCCACTTCTGATATTCTCAAAGGAGATATTCTCTCTTTTGGGGGTTTCCAGAGTGGTAATTTTTAGCATAAGGAGTTTTGTGCTCTAATTGCGAACTAGGATAAACTGGTAACTCAAGAAAGATAGTTTTAAAATTGTATCAATTGATATTTTCATGGAGATCACCAAACCTGACCTAATATGCATGAACATATGGTAGGTTTCAAGTGACCTGGAAAAGCAGCCATTGTTTTTGCCCTCAGCTGGATTGTCTTACTTAGACATTGGGGTTCAAATGCTATAAGGAATGTAAAGTACTTTGCCAACCTTAAAGCACTGTCTGAATAATAGTCATTATTAGTCATCATTATTTTAGCTTGCATTATCATGATTCCAGTTCAGTGATGATTTCTTTCCCCAAGTCTTTTAATGAACTCTTGTTGAGCTGAAGTAAAGTTTATAAGACAATATAAGGGTATGCTGGTAATGTTCATCAACTGGGCACCTCCCCCAATAAATGTTTACAGACACATTTTTAATTTAATAGGCATTGCTAACATTCTGAAATCTGGAACTCAATAAGAAAAAATACACCATCTTGACTCCTGCCAATTTCTGCAGTGTAAATGTTCACACTGAAAATGTAACAATTGAATCTCACTCGTCATTTAGTGCTGACCCCAGAACATCATTGGAGTTGTTTCCTAGATCCCTGCCTATTATTCTTCATTCCATTTTTAAATCCTTATTTTCCATCTTAGAATCAATAATGCATATTGGTATCAGTTGAAATTTTTTTTAAACCCTTGCCTTCTGTCTTGGAATCAATACTGTGTTTTGGTCCCAAGGCAGAAGGGAGGGAAGGGCTAGTCAATGGGAATTAAATGACTTGCCCAGGGTCACATAGCTAGGCAGTATCTGAGGCCAGATTTGAACCTAGAATCTCTCATTTCTAGACCATGTTCTCAATCCACTGAGCAACCCAGATGCCCCTACTTCATTCCATCTTAGAGAATACCTTGATTTTAGACTATTCCATGACCACTCCTTAGGGGTGATGAAACAGATTCATATTAGTGCCACATCAGTTCTTTGTCTAATATCTTATGTCAGTTCAACCCTAATGAACTTCAAGTGAACTTCAAGTTCAAAGTAGTTTTTATAATTCAATTTTATTTTATTTTTAATTCTAAATTCTGTTCTTCACACTAATACACTTCTGATGGAGTAATGAATTATTCTACCTATTCTGGAGGGCAATTTGGAATTATGCACAAAGACTTTAAAGACTACCTGCCCTTTGATACAGCAATACCACTGCTGTGTTTATACCCCAGAGAGATAAGGAAAAAGACTTGTACAAGAATATTCATAGCCATACTATGGTGACAAAAAATTGGAAAATGAGGGGGGTGTCCCTCTTTGGGGAATGGCTGAACAAATGATGGTATCTGATGGTGACGGAATGTTATTGTGCCAAAAGGAATGAAGCATAAACCAAAATGTTGGTCAAGATTGGTATAGAAGAATATTTAGAACTAAAAAGATGAAAAACAGAGAGAAGCCAAAATCCTTACTTCCTCCAGTCTCTATCCATGGTACTGCAAAGCCCAGAGTTAGGGGGAAAGTCCAGATACACATTGATAAGCCCTTGGGCCATGAGCTCATGCAAAAATATGTAATGATGAACATCTATGGAGTATTTCAGAAAGTTGAAATTCATATACTGGGAATATTTATGTTATTTGAGTCTAAACTCTTTTTCTGTGTATTTCTGAAGGTGCATTATTAGACCTTCAGAAATACACAGAAAAAGAGTTTCACAAATTGGGCAGGGAGAAATTAGAAAAATAGTTTGTGTCTAAATGCTGCCTGTGACATCCACTAGTTCTGTGCTTAAGGGTAAATTATTTATGCTTTTTGATCCTCAGCTTCCCCTTTTGTAAAATGCACATAAGAGTACCTACTTCATTCAGTTGCTGCTGGGATCAAATGAAATGATGTGTGTAAAGTACTTTGTAAACCTTAAAGGGATATCAAAATGCTAGTTCTTCTTTATGACTTAAATTGTAGCAACTGATGCTAAGTCAACAAGACTGGAAGGCATAGGGTAAGCAGAGAGATGAAGGAGGAATGAGAAAATAATCATCACTCTACTGGAAATATTTAACATTTTGGAGTCCATGGTCCTTCTTTAAAGGGAAGAGCCAGTTTTGGAATCAAAGAAAATACTTTATATCTGTATGACCATGGTCAAATCATTGAACTGTTCATGGCTACAAATTACTTTCTAAGGCTATGAGTTACATAGAGGTTGAGGTTGTATATCAGTGGAGGAAGTCTCCCCATAAGGATTTTCTTACATCAAGGAAATAGCAAATATAGATTTAAAAACCTCTATAAGAAATCTATATTATTCTTGCATTAGAAGTAGCTGAAGGTTTGGGGATTAAGGGGTTAGGAAAGAAGAACAAAGGGTGAAAACTTTGTAACATCCATACCTAAAAGAGTTACTTCTCATAGGGATAAAACATCCATCTCAATGAGGGAAAAATGCCTTTTGAAATAAAACCACTAGATAAATATACCACAGTATTCATTAATACTTAATGATGTGTTTCTGGGGAAACCTACTCTGAACATAGGAAATTAACTGTTTTCAGTGAACAAAAGGCATCAGAATTTCCAGGAGTTAAAGAATTTAACATTAAAGATTTTCTTTCCTTTTCAGGTAATATCAGAGACCAAGGGATAAAATTAGATTGTGAACTAATGATCCTGATTGAAAGTCTTCTATCTCTGTATTTCCTTATTACCTAAGAATGTATTTTTTAAAAGATTTTAATTAATTTTTATTTTATTTTATTTATTTTTTATTTTATTTGGTCAATTTCAAACATTATTCCTTGGTTACAAAAATAATACTCTATTCCTCCCTCACCTCCCCCCACTCCTCCCATAGCTGACACACAATTCCACTGGGTATTACATGTTACCTTTAATTCTAACCTTGTGAATATTACCTGCTTCAGGTGTGTTTCTTGTAGACAACATATGGTAGGATTTTGGATTCTAATCCACTCTCCTATTTGTTTTTGTTTCATAGGTGAGTCCATCCCATTCACATTCAAAGTTATGATTGTCATTTGTGTATTCCCTAGCATTTTTATATCCTCTCCTATTTCTGTTCTTTCTTCTTTTGCTATATCCTATTAAACCAGTGGTTTACTTTTAATCAATCCCCCTAATACCCTCCCTTAATATGCTTCCCTTTCTGGACCCTCCTTTTTTGTTCCCTTCTTGTATTTTTAGGGTCTGTTAAGTTCCCCCCATCTTTCCCTTCCTTTTTGTATTCCCTTCCACTTATCCCCCTTAGTTTTCCCTTCTCACTTATATTGTAGGATAAGATACAATTTACAACCCCAATAGATCTAGATGCTCTTCCCTCTCAGAATTGATTTCACTGAGTGTAAGGTTTAAGGATTACCTATTAGCATTCTCTTCCTCTCCTTCTTATAAGAGTAGTCTTCCCCTCTGCTTCCCATGTGTATCTTTGTGTGATAAAGATTATCTTATTTATTTTATTTCTTCAAGTATCTCTTGATACCATTTTCAATTCTCCCCAACCCTTTTTCTTTTTTTGCATATCATCTTATAGTCCTTAATGCCCCAATATCTTCCTGTGAATGATTCTTCTAATTACTATAATAATGAAAACAATTTTTGAGAGTTACAAACAACATTTTCCCCATATATTAATATATATAATTTGATCTAATTTTAGCCCTTAAAGAAGAGTTTGAATAAAAAAAAAATCCCCCTTTCCCTCTCTTTCTTATTTACCCTTTCATGTTTCTCTTGATATTTCTTTGGATATCAAACTTTCCTCTTAGTTCTGGTCTTTTCTTTACAAATACTTGGAAATCTTCTATTTTGTTGAATGCCCTCACTTTCCCCTGAAGTATATAGTCAGTTTTGATGGATAGGTGATTCTTTGTTGAAGACCCAATTCTCTTGCTTTTCTGAATATCATGTTCCAGGCCTTGTAGTCCTTTAGTGTGGAAGATGCCAGGTCTTATGTGATTCTGATTGGTGCTCCTTGGTATCTGAATTATCTCTTTTTGACTTCTTGTAGAATTTTCTCCTTAGTTTGAAAGCTCTGGAATTTGGCAATTACATACCTGGGAGTTGTCTTTTGAGGATTTCGTGTAGAGGGTGTTCTATGAACTCTTTCAATGTCTTTTTTGCCCCTTTGTTCAAGAACATCAGGGCAGTTTTCTTGCATGATTTCTTGTAGTATGATGTCAAGATGTATATTTATTTCTGACTTTTCAGGTAGACTACTGATTCTCCAATTGTCTCTCCTTGCTCTATTTTCCTGATCTGTCATCTTGTCAAAGATATTTTATGTTTTCTTCTATTTTGTCAGTCTTTTGACTTTGCTTTATTAATTCTTGCTGTTTCCAGTTGCCCAATTCTGGTCGTTAGGGCCTGGTTTTCTGTTGTAATCTTTCGGTTTTCTGCTTTAATCGTTTGATTTTCTGATATAGTCTTTTGAATTTCCTGTTTGATTTGGTCTAGCCTCTTTTTCATGGCTTCCAGTTGTTTCTCCAATTGGGAGTTCTTGTCCTTTAGACTGTTATTTTCTCTTTGAACTATTTCCCACTTTTCTTGACCAAAGGCTTCCATCTTTTTGATAGGCTCAAATTTAAATTCTATAAGAGCTTGTAGACAATTCTCATTTTCTTGGAAGGTTTTGGTTTTGTTTGAATTTCCTCCTCTATTTCCTCTGTATCCTGGGTTTTCCCTCTATAAAAATTTCCAGGGTCAATTCTTCTTTTTGTGTTTTGTTGTTTTGTTTTGTTTTGTTTTTGGTGGAGGGAAGTTGTAGCTCCTGGGGACAATTTGCCATCACTGTGGAGGTTTTTTCTTCCCTTTTTAGTCAGAAATCTGAGTGAGATGGGCAGGATCTCCATGTATGGAGTTAAGGAGCAAGGATTTTGCCTGAGGCAAGCTCTCAAATCTCCACAGCTTCTACTATTCACTGCCCTTCTCTGAACTGCATTCCTGAGAGTTCCCTCAGTCTGCGTTCCCTAGCCTGCTGGAGTTTCAGGTACAGCTGCTCTTTGGGGTAGGTCTTTGGTGGTCTTAGTCAGCTCCCAAGGACCTAGAGGTGCCCCTTACTCACTCTAGTGGTTCCCCTCACTCACTTGCTGATTCTGGCGTGCACTGGCTCTGACTCTGGCTCCATAGGTGGGGTGGGGGAGGGTAGATCAGCTCACATTTTGGTGGGAAATTTTTCACCCCCTCATAGTGTGGAAATACCCAAATGCCTTGTACATTCAATGCTGAGCCCTACTGTGGAGTCCCTTCATTCTTATAAATTTCCTTTTTTTGGTCTTTTGAGGTAATCTATATTAGTGGGTGCTAAGGAGAGGAAGAACCCTGTTTCTAGACTGTTGCCATGCTTACCTGGAAGTCCTTGCCTAAAAATATTTTTAAACTAATTTTTATTTGAAATATGGAGTTAAAACATAGATTAAAAGTCTTTAAATTTTCAAAAAATTATTTCAAAATTGTTTTGATTAAATGGAAAATTTAGTACATTAGCTATCCCATGCTTGAGACAAGAATGCATTTACATTTTCATTCAGATCTTAGTTCCACTCCTTTTACTGGTGAATTTTGCATGAAATTCTTTCTTTGGTGTTTCATGATGATGTTTAGCTGACCCTAGTACTCAGAGGTAGTGCCAGTTGATCAGGAATTTGCCAGCTCCTATCAAATAGAAAAGACTTCAAGTCTGCATTTGATGATGTGGATCATTTAGGATAAATTGGGGATATTGATTATTTTAGGATACATTTAGCTAATTCTAGAAAGGCTCATCACTATATTGATTTCAAGGTGGTGACCTTTTTTTGTTTGTTGTTTTTTTTCCCCTTCAAGCATTCAATTGCTCATTCTTACTAGAGACAATATTTTCCTATGTGATACCTCATAAATGCTCAGATCTGGGACTGCACAACCCACTGTGCTTGTAAAGCAGCAGCTAAGATGCTTTTGCCTGCATAAGGATAAGGGTCCTTGATCTGTTAAATTCATGGATATTGTTTGGATTAAAGTGTGTATAAATGAAATTGTTACCCTAAAAAAACCAATAAACTACATTTCCCAGGAGCCTGCTGATTTCCTGTCATTACATACTTCCTGTAGACAGGGGATGTTAGGTGGGGACTTAGAGGGTCCCACCTCTTTACTTCCTGTCCTGAGTTGATGGTGGTAAGATGGGCATTTGAACTGGCTGATCAGCCATTGGCAAGTGGTCTTTATTTTGTATACTCTTTATTTCTTGATTTCTAATGATCATTAAGAAATCCTTTAAAATGTATTTTTATTATTGAGATCGAATTTTAATTCTTACATTGATGGCAACCTCTTGGAGAAGGAATTCTCAATCTTTTTAAGATAGCCTAGATAAAAAATTTTAAGCCACATTTCTCCTCCCAACACTTTTCACCCACCCTAACAAACTCTGAGAAAACTCTGAACTCTCTTTGGAGATACTGTCTTTTTCTTTCCCTACTTTTTGCTTGGTCGCTATTTGCGCTATTTTTAGCTGGGGGACTCTGCTTGAGCCCATGTTCCTCAGTTCCTTAATCCTGCCTCTGACAATCCTCTTCCGGATCTTTGGCCCTGCTCCTACTCCTGCTCATGAATTGGCCTCAGCCCCAAACCTGATCCAGACTGCTATTTCTGATCCTGCTGGGCTGCTGATTGCTGCCCCTTGGAAGCTTGGAGTTCTTAGAGCTACTCTGCAGTCAATTGGTAAAAACTGGGGTGCATTTTCCTTAGGCAACAATTAGCTTCCTAACTCCCTTTCCATGTGGCTAGGGAAATTAGTGTTTTGCCTGAGAGGGAAAGGGAAGAAGGAAGTTACTTTTCAAACAGGAAGTGAATTGCAAGCATGGTACATTCTATGAAAGAGCAGTACCTTGTCTCCACTTTTAGGATGTTTTTTGTTTCTATCATTCATGAATGCACTGGTCCTTTCTGAACCTAGATCCTCCAGACCCTAGGCCTGTAGTAATCCACTTAAGTAATCCACTGCACTACCTAGCAGACCCTAATAAGTGACTCTTGATATAGTAACACAATTTCCATAGATGGAATACGGCAACAGTTAACATATTACCTTATGAAAGATTACTACCTCTATACCTAACTATGTCCTTCCCATAAAATATATAAATGATCTCTGTATTTGCATGCCTCTCTCAGAATAAAATCCCAATGCCTTGACAGAAAGAGTGAAATAAAGGATGAAAAAAAAAGAGTACAGTTTATACTGATTGTAGGCCTCTCTTCTCAATTCTCAGCTAGCTACTTTTTCCTAACTATAAGAAATTTGAAATTTGCTAAATAAAACAGTGAGTATAGTTCATTTCCTACCAACGTGCATTTCCAGCATTAGCAACTCTTATCCTGAGGACCTGTATATTTAAGGGTCATGCCCATCAAGGGAAATGCATTTACAAATGCATTTAGATGGAAGTGACTAAGAATAAAAATCAGGGCCAATCTTGCAGATCTATGCAGCAACGCGTGAGGTTGAACAAGTCTTAAACAACATTAAAAAAGCAATTTAAAAGGCTTTGATATAAAATAGCTACCATGGGAAATATTCTTTTAATAATTTGCATTTCTTTTCCAGTCCTTGATTATGTTCTCTTTGATTACAAGCTCAAGTTTCATTCCTCCTGCTTACCTCTGACAGTTTTCTTTGAAGTCAGAGTGTTCCCTACTGAACTTTTTCAACTTAAGCAAGTGAAGAATAAAAGCTACCACTTTTCTTCCTTTTCTCCACCTAAAATGAAGATGAACAATCTCCCTTAAACCCATTTGGACCTTTAAATTGCAAAATGTATAAGATTCCTAAAATTGGCAGTATGTCATGGATATTCTCATTGTGATCACTTCCTGTGATGTTGCAGTATCCATAAAAAAAAATCAAAAAACAATGCAGAATTAAGATCTGTGTTACCAAAGCATATTGTTGAAGATATTTTGTCCAAAAGGGATAGGAATCATTCTCTGATTTATAAAGACCAGATTCTGAAATAGGACCTAGAAATAGAGTCTTTTTGTGGATGAGTCATTTGTTACTTTATTATTAAAGATACTCTTTCAACTGAAGATAAGAACTTTAAAATTTTAAAGATTTTAAAAATTGCAACTATAAAACTTTTCATCTTGTATAAAACTTGTACACAATTTCACTTCACAATCTATTTTTCCTACATAATATAAAAAGGATTTCTTCTTATTGTTCATGTTATTCTAGGAGTTAAATCTATAATAAACCAATTTAAGTGTTTATTTCACAGTCACAAAATTGTGAAATCACATTATGTCGAATCACATTCCTCACAATAATTTATTTTACAAAAGTTTAGAAAAATCATGTCAGGACACTTCCAAAAGCAAGGCAGTGGATTAAGAAAAGAATCCAGGAAATTTTTCCAAATACACCTTCCAACAATTATAAAAAGACCTCAAAATTAATTCTGGATTTGCAGAACCAGCAAAAAGATTGGGTGAAATAATTCCTCAACTCAAAACAATGTAGAAGGTTGGCAAGAAAAATCTATATCACTGAGGTTGATGGGATAGAAAGCATCCTGGCAAGCCAGTAACAGGTAGTCACCAGCAAGGCTCCTGCACTCTTAAGTCAGACACCTCATCATAGGCAAAATCATATGCCTAACTCATATGCAGTTAGGCATAATTGATACACGTCTGTCATAGCCCTGCAAATAGCCAGTCCTAAGTGTCCCCCACATACACACATACACCTGGCATAGACCCACAGGCAATCAAATAATGTGCCAGATATAGTCCCATGGGCAACAAGGGCAGTGTGTTCTCATGCCTAGTGCAGCCCTGTCAGGAAGTCAGGCTATTTCTGTGCTAGAGCAAGTCTCAGCTCAAGAAGTTTGGACAGTGACCCATTCTACCCTGAGGAGCAAGTGAGAAAAATGAGCAAAAGATAAAGAAAAAAAACCTAAGTTTCTATCATTAGAGAATGTTCAAGCATAAATCCAGAAGAGAATAAAATGTCAAAATGGATACATGTGAAACTCAAAAGGAAAATGTAAAATGGCATCAGGCCCCAAAAAGGACTCCTAGAAGAAATCAAAAAGGATTTTTTAAAAATTAAAGAAGAGATATAGAAGAAAATTTGGAAAAATAAATTAGAAGTAAGAGTGTTGCAAGAGAATAATGAATAAAAAGAGTCAACAACTAGGAAAGGAAGCACAAACAGTAGGAAAAAAATACACAACATTTTTTTTATTCCTTAAAACACAGAATTAGGAAAATAGAAAGTAGGCTCAAAGATCCATTGAAGAGAATAATTTCTTAAAAAATAAAAACAGAGTAAAATCAGAAAAGGAGGTAAGAAAGCTTAATGAAGAGAATAATTCTCTAAAAATTAGAATTTGGCAATTGGAAGTTAATGGCTCCATGAAACATCAAGAAATAAACAAAATCAAAAGAATAAAAAGGTAGAAGAAAATATTTCACTGGAAAAATAACTGACTGACAATTGAATCCAGGAGAAATAACAAGAATTATTGGTCTTCTTGAGAGTCATGATTTAAAAAAAAAGCCTTGATATCAGATTATAAGAAATTATCAAGGAAAATTTTCCTAATATTCTTGAACAAGGAGGAAATTAAAAATTGAAATTTTTTTCAGTGGATTCCACTGATCACCGCCTGAAAAAAAGTACTAAAATATTAAATCCCTTGAATGTTACAGGCCAAGGAGAAGATATTACAAATTAGCCAGAAAAAATTCAAATATCATGTAACCACTGTTAGGATTACTAAGGACATAGCAGTTTCTATATTAAAGGATTAGAGGGTTTAGAATGTCAGTATAATTGGCCATATAAATAATGAAAGCAACAATAATCATATGATTATCTCAATAGATGTATAAAAAGTTTTGATAAAATACAACACTATTCCTATTAAAAACATTATAAAGGAAAGGAATTGATGGAGCCTTTCTCAAAATGACAAATAGTATTTATACAAAAAAAAGCAAACGTTATTTGTAATAGGGATGAACTAGAAACTTTTCAAATTAGAGTAGGTGTGATGCAAATATGTCCATAATCACAACTATTTTTCAATATTGTACTAGAAATGCTGGTCATATCAATAAAACAAGAAAAAATAAATTGAATAAATAAAAATAGCCAGAGGAAACAAAATGATCACTCTTTGCAGATGGCATGATGGATACTTATAGAACCCTAGCAAATCAACTAAAAAACTAGTTGAAATAATCAACAGCTTAAGTAGGTAGCAAGATATAAAATAAACCCACACAAATCACTAGCTTTTCTCTATATTACCAACAAAGTCCAGCAGGGAGTGATAGAAAAAGAAATTCCATTTACAGAAATTGCAGATAATATAAAATACTTTGGAATCTAACTGCTAAGACAAACCCAGGAAATAGATGAACAAAACACTTTTCACACAAATAAAGTCAGATATAAACAATTAGAGAAATATTAACTGCTTGTGGTTAGGCTGAGCCAGCATAATAAAAATGATTATTCTACCTCAATTAACTTACTTTTTCAGTACCAAACAAATCAAATTATCAAAAAGTACTGAAAAATAACAAATATATATATATATTGAAGAACAAAGTGGAGATATCAAGAGAATTCATGAAAAAATATGAATGAAGATTACTTAATAGTATCAGATCTCAAACTGAATTACAAGTAGAAATCATCAAAACAATTTTATATTGGTTAGGAAATAGAATGATGAATCGGTAGAATAAATTAGGTAAAAATGCACAGTAATTAATGACTATGGTATTCTAGTGTTTGATAAATCCAAAGATCCAAAATTCGGGGACAAGAAATCACTATTTGACAAATATTTTTTTTAAACTGGAAAGTAGTTGGTGGAAAATAAATGTAGATCAATCTTTTCTAATGTATGAGCAAATAAGGTCAATAAGCTCACAAGTTAGATGTGAAGGGTGATATAATAAGCAAATTAGATGAGTATAGTTTAATATACCAGTCAGATCAATGGACAAGGGTAGCTTTTATGACCAAACAAGATGTAGAGATCATTACTGGATGTAAAATGAATAATTTTGATTATATGAAATAAAAATTTTGAAAATTACTACAAACAAAACCAATGCAGCCAAGATTAGAAGGAAAGCAGGGAATGGAGAAAATTTTACAGAAAGTTTCTCTGATTAAGGCTTCATTTCCTAAACAGATAGAGAACTGAGTCAAACTTACTAGAATATGAATAATTCATTAATTGATGAGTAATCAAGGATTATAAACAAGCAGTTTTCAGAAGAAGAAATTAAAGCTTTCTATAAATATATAAATTAATCTTAATCACTATTTATTAGAGAATTGGAAATTAAAATAACTCTGAGATACCAGGTCACACCTATCAGATTGAATAACAGGATAAAAAAGGGAAAATGACAACTGTTTAAAGAGAAGAGAAAAAACAGGGAAACATGGATTGTCAGTGGATTTCTGAACTGAAACAACCCTTCTGGGAAGCAATTTGGATTTATGCTTGAAACAGTATAAAAGTGCATACCCTTTGACTAGCAATACCACTACTCTGTATCCTTAAGTGATTAAAGAAAAAAGTTACAAAACTATTCATGGCAGTTCTTTTTTGGTGACAAAGAATTAGAAATTAGGGAGCTATCAATTGGGGAATAGCTGAACAAGTTGTGCTATGTGATTCTGATGGAATATTCTTATCCTATAAGAAATGACAGGCAGGATGCTTTTAGAAAAAAAATTGGAAAACCTCATGTGAATTGATTCAAAGAAAAATGAGCAAAATCAGAACATTGTACTGAGTAACAGCAATATTGTAAGAATGATCAACTGTGAAGGACTTCTATATTCTCAACAATGCAGTGATCCAAGAAAATTTCAAAGAAATTATGATGAAAAATGCTATCCACCCACAGAGAAAGAACTAATGGAGTCTGAATGAAGATTGAAACGTACTTTTAAATATATTTATCTTGTTCTCCTTTTTTGTCTGCCTTTTCTTTTGTAATGTGGCAATATGGAAATGTTTTATAAAACTGATCATGCATAATCTATTTTTAACTGTTTGCCTTTTCATAAAGGGTTGAGAGAAATAAAGGAGAGAAAGCAGAACTCAAAATTTTAAACAATGTGTATGTGGTTCTGCATACTGGCCTCTTTCCAAGTACATATGCAGCCTATTCTCTCTGATATCTATGTACCTTTTGGGGTTTCTAGCATCTTCTCTTTGCTTCTTGGTTCATCTCTTTGTGAAGGTCAAGTCCAAGGGCCATATGCCTAAACTGTGTTGTCTATCATTCCTAAGGTATCAAGTCTTTTATCCTTACTACTGATATGACTTTGAGGCTATGAACTTGAATCAGTGCCAAGACAGTGATCCAGGAAAAGGAAAAGTCACATATTGCATAGGAAAGTCACACTTTATTCAAGTAGTAGACAAGTAAGAGCTTCCCAGACTCCTCTCAACGCATTGATAAGTATAGCTACTATTCCATACTACCATGTAAAATAGTATTATTCCTAGAAATATTGGTTGGACGGAACCTCTTTTAAGTGAAAGCAGAAACTGATTCTACTTTACTCTAAATACCTAACTTTATTTTATATATTTTGATGATTAAAATGAACCTGCTTTCTTCTAAAAGTTTTAATAAGCTGGTACTTTGATGAAAGATCTGGTATATTAGTAAAGATGACATTTATCTTGAGAATTTTAAAGTCAAAACTACCTTTTTATGCAAAATAAAGTTTTTGTTTCTTGGAGAATTTACTTTTGGAATCTTGCAAACACAATGGGTCTTTTAAATGATAATAATTCAGATATATCCTAATTGATATAATAGATGTGATTCTGAAATTTGGCCACACTATTGCAATAGAGCCTGCTTATTGATGTCCTTTGCTTAAGAGTCTCCCCAGCTAGTCTTTCTTTCACTCAACTGTTAAATTGATCTTTCTAAAGTATAGGTCTAATTGTGTCATCTCTTCTACCTCACAGACCCCTTAGAGTCCACTTAATAAATTCTAATGTCTTCCTATACCTCCAAGATCAATAAAATTGTCTGTTTGGACTTCAAAACTTCTTTCCAAACTGACTTCTTCAATCCAATGAAGTTGGACTTCATGCTGTCCCTTTGATAAGACACTCTGTATTCCAACTCTTGGCATTTCATCTTATTGTTCTCCATACCTAGAATTCTCTTCCTCTTCATTTCCTCCTCTAGCCTTTCTTATCTTCCTTTAAGTCTTAGCTCCAATCCTTCCTATGTAAGAAAGCTTTTCTAGTCCTTGTTAATGTTAGTACCCTCCTTCTGAGATTATCTCCATTTTATTTGGAATATTTCTTGTTTGTATATATTAGTATGCATGTTGTCTCTCCCATTAGATGATGAGCTCCTTAATAATAGAGACTGCGTTTTTGTTTTTCTTTGGAATTTCAGCACCTAGCAAAATATCTGGTACATATTAATAAATATTTGTTGATTAGAGAACATTGCTATTTAAAAGAGCCCTATGGTGAAGCTTCCATGAAAAAAATGAATTTTTTAAGGTAAATAATCCCACTCTGACTGATCTACATGAAAAGTCTGAATTTTCAAATTTCTGTTATTATTGATGTAACAAATCAGCAAATATGTTCTTTGCCAATAACTTAACAGTTGCTTTTTATTTTATTGTTCTCCTTCATATGTCAGGTGCTACAAGACTGAGACCAAATCTGGGCAAAATTGTTAAACAGGTGAAGGCTTATCTTCCTGTAATCTTTAGGCTTTTTTCCTGGATTCTTCTCCTTTTTAAAGTATCCTTCCCTCTTTTTTTAACATATAGATCCTCTTCTCTGTCCAGTTCATTGCTTATCCAACCCTCTTGTTCTTTTTTCTAAACCTACCATTTATCTAAACCTGCTCTTTCTGACCCAACACCTCCACATGGTCAGGAAGCTATTAGGTCCATGGTTTAGTATCTTGTGTGTATCCAAAGGACTCAGAGCTTGATGCCACCATATTTCCCTCTTATCACTTAGGGACAGTGAAATGAACTAGAACAACATTGGACTTAGAATAAGTTCCATGTCCTGGTTCTGGCATTTCCTTTCTGTCTGGCTATGAGCAAGTCATTTAATTCTCTGTGCCTTAATTTTCTCCACTATAAAATACAGGTTATAACTCTTGTATTACCTGCTTCTTAGTGTTGTCAGGAAAAAAAAAACATTTTGTAAATATTAAAGTACTATATGTGTTTGGTGTTTTCAATGAGACTATACCAATTAAACTATACTAAACTAAATTATACTATACCAATTAAAGCTACTATTAGATAATCCAAAAAGTGAATCAGTTTTGAAGTGCTGATGAGGAAAGGTTAGGAGGCAGGTTGTTGGAACAGCGGATGGAGTGTTGGATCTGGAATAAGGAAGACATGAGTTCAAATTTAGCTTCAAATATTTACTAGTTGTGTGATACTGGGCAAGTCACTTAACCTCTGAGTGACTCAGTTTCCTTAACCATAAAATTGGTGTTATAATGGTATTATTTCCTAGGATTATTGTTAGGCTCATGTGAGATAATATGTGTAAAGCACTTAGTGCCTGGAGCAGGGTAGGTGTTTTGTTGTTCAGTTGTTCCATCCTGTCTGCCTATTTGTGACCCCATGGACTCATGGATCCATGCAGTTTTCTTGGCAAGGATAGTGGAGTGTTTGTCCATTTCTTTCTCCTGTGGATCTAGGAGATATTGTTGTAGGTGCTTAATTAATGCCCATTTCCTTTCTTATTCCTGGATTGTCCTGTCCTTCCAACTAATATGTGCATATAAACATTTTCCTGGAGGTAGTAACTCTTTGTTGTGTACTGAGATGTTTAATAAAAACAATTGAGGGCAAGTAGTAAAGAAAGTAGCACAATAAGGAAAGTGAAGAAGATACATAGAGACAGATGATTTCAGGCAAATCCTTCAACAGTTTTAGTATAGGGACTGATTTTGTGATTTCAATAAAATTAGGAAATCTTGAATGAGGAAATTTTTTTTTACCAGAACAAATTGGTTACTTTTGTTTAACTTATAGTCTTCAAGAATTACTTAGAGCACCAAGAGGTGATTGACCCAGGAATACGGTATGCCAGTATGTACCAGAACTTGAACCCAAATCTTCCTACCTTCAAGGGCAGCTCTCTTTCCACTATTCTACACTGCCTCTCGTGTCTTCTCTATGATCTATAAAATGATTCATATCTAATAGGCATATAACAATTTAAGAGAAAAAGAAAAATTTGTCTGTGGCTAAGCTTTCAAAATTAACTTTAACAAATTGTGTATATACACACTTAGCCATGTAATCCAAAGACCTCAAGGGTGCTTTTCAAAGATTCAGCAGACCCCTGTGGTTAGGATTATGTTCAGTTTACCATGGGGATAAAAACTCAAACTATTTTGAATGAACAAAGAATACTAGCAAGAGATGCACATTACCCTTATGAAAGCTTCTGAGAGATGCTTGAAACAGCTCTTGGCAGGTGGTGAGTATAGTTAGATAATGCCCCACTCCAAGCATCTCTATAAGCAGCTCTTGGAAGGGTTATATTCTTCACTTGTTTTTTTTTTTTTAAAGAATTTGTTCATGTTCATTCTTTTACAGGAAGGTATATACATTTCCGATACCTTTTAAAGCAATAGGAAAAAACAATAACAACTATATAGTTTCAAAAGTGAAAGAAATGCATTCTTAAAAAAAAAAAAACACCTTACCTTTTATCCTAGAATCAATACTGTGTCTTGGTTCCAAGGTAGAAGAGCAATAAGGATTAGACATGGGAATCAAGTGACTTGCCTAGGAACATGCAGCTAGGTAGTGCCTGAGGTCATATTTGAACCCAGAACTTCACTGAGACTTCTAGTTCCCCTAAAGTACATTCTTTTGAAAAGTTATGATATACCTAAATATAATAACTTTTCTTTAATACACTAACAAATTGTTTATGACCTGTTTTAATTTTATCAGATTACTAAATTTAGATGAAGAGTAAGAAAATGAATTTTTAATCCCTACATAGTTTGTAAATTTAGTTTTCTAAATGATTTTAATTGCTATTCATCAGTTACTTAATAATTATCTAAATTAATTCTCCACTCCTACCCCTCTCACCTACTAAATTATAAGCAGCATATGGCTCAGAGCAATCTCTTAATTTCTTTTTATCAGCCCAACATTTAGCAATCAATTCATCAATCAAACATTTATTAAATGTTTATAGTGAATCAGACACTTTCCAGGCACTGGGGTACAAAGACCAAAAATGAAACAGTCACAACCTTCAAAGAGTTTACATTTTATCAGTTTGTAGATATATAAGTATATCAATATATATGTAGCTGTGGTAAGGTGGGGTGGGTCACAATCAGAGTTGTTTAGAGGCTCATTTTCCTAGAATTTTCTACTTATTGCCTTGATTCATTTAAGTATTCATCTAAACATTCTCTTTCTGATCAGAGATATTTTAACCAAAAGAATCTATATTTCTCAACTATTGCTTTCCAAAATGGTTAGAGAATGGTCATATCTCTACCATCAATTCATTGATGGATCTGTTTTCCCACAGTCTCTCCAGCATTTCTCATTTTCCTTGTTTGTCACCCAATGTGATGGGTATAAGATGATACCTCAGTGATACCTTTTTAAATTTTTATATATTTATTTCAAAGACAGAATTTAATACTGTTTCTTTTAAAAATTATTTATGTAAATTAGAAGTTAACTGGTTTTTAAATGTTTGATAATATTAATATAGAAATCTATCATTTCCTAGACATTTTTCCTTTGGAGTTCATTTATGGCTTGTTCATTTTATTTCTCTAAGATTTAGATTATTGCATTCTTCTTCTAAAAGAGTTCCTAGTAATTTAAGAAATTCTCTTTATATCTTGTGCATTTTTAGCAATTTTGTTCCCTTTTTATTATATCTGTTCATATTTAATTTTAATGATGTCAAGTATAAAAATATAATATACTATTATTACATTGTTAAAAATGATGAAAAGCACAAGAAAAACCTGAGATGACTTGTATGAATTGGTGTTTCAAGAAGTGAGCAGAACCAGGGTAATAATGTATATGATGACAACAACATTGTTAAAAAAAAGTCACAGCCAATATCTGCGTTAATGTTTGTATTTATTTTTCGGTAGGAAAGCTTTTCTTTTGTAGGACATGGGGAGGAGCTAGGGATGAGGATAGTGATAGTGACACTAAAATTAAGGTGAGGTTATGGGAACTGGGATAATTCAGCCTAGAAAAGATGAGGCAATAGAAAACACTGGGTATAAGTCAGATGACCTTGGTTTACACCCTGGCTTTGCTGCTTTTCACCTGGGTGACCTGAGGCAAGTCACTTAATCTTCTTGGGTCCAAGTTTCCTCATTTGTAAAATGAGAGTATGGTATTAGATGGCCTTTGGTGTCCCTTCCAGCTCTAGATCTATCATCCTTTGAGCTATAAAATGAAGGGATTGTAGTAGATGACCTAAAAGTTCTCATGTAGCTCTAAAATCATGATCTTATGACTCTAAGGGCAAGCTAATAATGTTCTTCAAATACACACTGGCTACAGTACCCTCAGTGTTGACTCCATTAGAGCAGAGGACAGGATGAAGGAGAAAAGCAAGCTTAAGATGCACAATGAAAGCTTTAAGTTTGGTGAAAGGAGAAAAATTTACCTGAGACTGAGTGCTATTAAACAATGGAGTAAGTTCCTAAGGGAGGCTACAAAGTCAGCTTAATATACTCAAATGTGTGGTTATTTTTTTCCAACACTGTAACTGCTTAAAAGAAGAAAATAAGCCACAAAGATGTCTGTCTTATGCTGAATTTGTCACACTGATAGTATTAAGCAAAAGGGGGAAAATGTTGATAAGAAAACCTGATTTTACTATTAGGCATAAAAGAGATAAAGGTTTTCAGAATCTTTACTGAAAAATAGACATAGATTAAACTTTCACTAACTCACAAAATTTAAGAGCTGGAAGGGATTTATTTATTCCAGCTGCTGTGACTGAAAGACCCCTCTGCAGTATCAGGGAAAAGCTGCCATCCAATCAGCACTCAAAGATTTCCGGGGGAGGAGGCAGGGGAACTAGTACCCTGGGGGAAAAAAAAAAAAACTTACTAAGCTTTCTGACAACTCTAATTGTTGTTCATTGAGTCAATAGTAGTTCATTTAGGGAGTCATAAACATATGACAGGCTGTGTGCTAAGTACTAAGGCTAAGTCAGTCCTGTTCTCAAATAGCTTCCATCCTAATGGTGGAAATCACAAGGTACATACACGACGTATACAGAATGGATGGGAGTAATCGGAAAGGAGAAGACAGTAGAAGCTAGGTGCATTTAAAAGATCTCCTACGGAAAGTGGAGTTTTAGCTGGATCTTTAAGGAAGCCAGGGGGAATAAGAGGTGGATCTGAGAGTTCCAGGCAAGAAAGAACAGCAGCGGAAAAGCAAGGTGACTGGAAATGGAGTGTCGGGTCAGTGTATTTAAATTATAGAGAGTATGAAAGTGAAGAAAGTATAAAGAAGACTGGAAAAGCAGGAAGGGGCTCAATTATGTAAAATTTTAAATGTCAAACCGCAGAGTTCCTCTTTGTCCCTTGAGGAAAATGGAAATAACTGGATGGAAGTCATTAACTGGGGGTGGGGGGATGGAATAGAGGGGAGGGAATGAAGTAACCAGTCCTTCGCTTTTGAAAATAACCATTGCAAGGTATTGTAGAGTGGATGGAAGAGAAAGATGAACTTGAATCAGGAAGACCAGATAGAAAATTATTTCAGTTATCTAGAGAAGAGGTTACAACAGTCTGAACTAGGTTGATAGTCATGTGAGTGGAGATAAGGGGAGTGGCTGAGAGGTTTTTTGACCATAGAAACAGCAAGATTTGGCAATGGACTGAATATATGAAAGAGTGAAATCTAAAGTCTATTTGTCTGAAATTTATGTTCATTGATCCTAGTTCTCCTCTCTGGGGACAAACAGAAAAATTCTAATCTTTTGTCTACTTGATGGCACTTCAAATATTTGAAGAGGAACATCACATACACCGTAAGTCTTCTTTCTCCTATGACTTCCTCCCATTCTATTTTTCTTTATAGTTCATCTCCCTACACTTAGTTTTCATCCTCATGCAGATTTCAAACTCCTCCATCCCTAAATATTTAATCAGACCTTGGCATCTGATCCAGTCTCACTTTCTTTTCCCTCTATGCTCAGTGCAATAGGTATTTTTTCAATTTCAACTTGATAGGTGCTCAATAAATGCTAATTCCATTTCCCTTCTTCACAAGTGAGTTTCCTCCTCTCCCATTCTATTTATCTCAAAACCTCTTGATATAATTTCTCAGTGTATATGACAAAGATATTGCCCTTCTCCTTATGGAGGCCAACTCTTGTACTGGCACACGTGCTTCTACCCCCTTCCATACTCATTAACAGATTTCATCCACAATCATCCTTTTCCTTTAATCCTCTCACTATCAAACAATTTCTTTCCTATTTCCTTTAAGTCTGTTCAACTCTTCCTTATAATAAACATAAAATGAAATAAAATAAAAACAACACCAACTTTTACCAAATCCGCACTAGCCCCTCAGGTTTTGTTTTATATCTCCCCTCTCTTTCTTAGCCAAAGTCAATGAAAAATCTACCTCTATTTTTTGCCTCTACTTCATTTCACTCTTCTACCTTTCATATATATTTTATAGTCATTTCTTGTGTCTCCCATTATAATGTAAACTCCTCATGAATCAAGTTCTTTTTTATCCTAGTAAAGTTATCCCTCTCTCTCTTGCGGTTTAACTTATGGTGACTTCACTGTATTGTTTGTTTTAAAATTCTTAAAACAGAATATAATTCTGTATAGCAGAGTTTTTGCCATATGGTGAGATTTGGTGGATGAATGTACTGTACACAATGGAAACGCAATACGCCGCTACTTTGGGGATTTTCACCTATTGCAAAGGTCTCTGGATTATAACTCCTGCAATACTTGGGGGATCATTGAATTTATAGTACTTGTCATTTATTGGGTATTTAAATATTTATTGGTTGATTTTCCATGTTAAAAATCTATACATTACAACCTCAATTTACATGAAATCAGTATATGTAAAATCAAATATACATGATTGGCAATTAAAAAAATAAGAGCAAAAATATGTAAAAATAAACATTTTTGATTACATGCTAAATCTCCTCCATTTTCTCAACTGGAATAAAATTTCACATCAATTTGCCCAATCATGCTCATCCTTACTCTGAGAAACATTAGTGTGGATAATTGTGTTGTTTTGCACCAAACATTAGTTCCCACATATCTTCATCCAGAATTCTCTTTTGTAACAAACTGTGTCTGAGATAAAGAAGAATTTCTCTTTTTCATTAATGATATTTAGTTGCTAATAATTGCCCCAAAGTACAAATGGTTCTGGTAGCTCTGATGTGTCTAAGAAAAGACATAAAGATCTCAAGTATGTTCATATGAGAAATACTTATTGAATAATGGGGTTCATTATAATGCATGATTTTCAGTTTACATGAAGGATCTTGGATCTAATTCTCTATATAGGCTCTGAGTAATGTTGTTAATCTTTGGCTACAACAAAAATAATATTTTTCACCAAATGGATATAGATGAATTATGATTAAGAATATGCAAATTCAATTAAAAGTATTTTCAAATTTATAGAAGCTGTTTGGTATTATGTATTTGCTCCATCAAAAGATGCTAATATAGTACAACTACTATCATATGAGGGATCCTGAAATTTTTTGATATTAAAAAGAAACCATCACACAGGAAAGGTGAATATGGTGAGTATGGCAGAGTAACTTTCATTTTGAGTTGCCCTAAATAAAAGCTAGGAATTCAAGCCCTTCCTCTAATACATAATGACAGTGTCATCCTGGGCAAGTCACTTCTATAGATTCTTTAAGGCTGAGTTTCAGAGAAGCTATTAGTTTGAGATTGTAGAGGTGTTTCCCTATTCTTGGGATTGCCCATGTCACTGAAATCTCAAGTCTAGTTCCTAAACTTTATCCCACACTTAAAGAGGGGATTTAAAAAAAAGTTTCATTACCTATAATATGATCTTATGCTCTCTACTGTGGCAAATTGACCACAAAATCTTATAAGTTTCTTTCTTATGGGATTCTGGATTCCAGAGGATGGAAATAGACTATGTAAGGGTACACAGGTTAGGAACAGTTGGTCCAAAAAGGACTAAGAAGGAAGGGAACAAGCATTTATTAAGTGACCTCTATGTGATGTTCACTTTATAAATATTATTTCATTTAATACTCACAATAACCCAGTGAGATAGATGCTGTTGTTTTTATTATTATTATATTGATTTCATAGTTAAGGAAACAGAAGTTAAGTTACTTGCCCAGAGTCACACAGTTATTAATTGTCTGATGCTGGATTCAAACCTGAGTTTCCTGACCCCAGACAAAGTACTCTATCAACAAAGTTGTCTAGCTAAGTACAGTTTGATTAAAGCATAGAAGGCATGAAGTGGAAAAGCAAATACTGGAAAATTAAACTTTCTTTTTAAAAAATATATTTTCCAATTACTAATAAAAATAATTGTTTTACATTCAGTAAAATTTTTTTGAGTTCTAAATCCTTTGCCTCCCTTCTACTCCTGCCACCTCATTGAGAAGACAAGCATTGACATAAGTTATACATCTTCAGTAATGCAAAACAGATTTTCATATTGTCATATTGTTAAAGAAAATACAAATGATTGAAAAAAATAGCAGAAAAAAATTTATAAGTTAAAAACAGTAAGCTTCAATCTGTATTCAGACTCCATCAGTTCTTTCTCTGGAGATGGATAGCATTTTTCATTAATAAGTCCTTTGGAACTGCCTTAGATCTTTGTATTCTGAGGATAATTAAGTCATTCTCTGTTGATCATCATACTACATTGCTTTCGCTGTGTACAAAGTTCTCACTTTTTATCAGTTCATATAAGTGAAAGCTAAAGTTTCAGCATGATTATGGACCTAGAAAACTAAGAAAATATCTTTTTAATTTTTTAAAACATAGTTTGTATTTACTGATCTATGTACATTATCCTCCTTTCTCATTAGAATTTTAGCTCCTTGAGGGTAGGAGTTGCTTGTTTCTAGTGCCTTGTCTATGGGAGTTCCTTAATACATGCTTGTTGTTTTAAATTCTTATTGTTCTCTCTTAAATTTTTAGTAATGTTTGAGTCACTCACTCTAACCGTGAACCCTGGAGATATTTTATGTTTAATTGAGAGTCTTAATGCTCAGAAAATTCAGTTATGAGCTATTAAGCTTCTCTGATGATAAGCTTAACAATAAACGCTCTAATTTCCTCAGACTTTGAGATTTAAAAGAAATTGAATAGCTCAAGGAAGATGATAGTTTTAATGAGGTACTAGCAAAATTAAAAAAAAATTAAATTATTCTTATAGAAATAAGTATATAGAAAACAAAGTATTTTAAGTATATGACTATAGATATATATTTTTGCATTGAATTTGATAACATAATTTCTTTCAACAAAGAAAAACTTTATTAATTAACTCAAAGGCCAAAATGTTCACTTCTAAAGTCAAGTATTTGTTAAAGGGACTATTTCCAAAGAGATTTTGAGCAATTTGAAAGTAGAAAGTGAAATAGTTTTTTTTTTTTTTTTGGATTTCCCAAAAGGCTAGTCCTTGAAAATGAATCTAACAATGAAAGAATGCCCCCTGGTGGAACCACTCTTATAAAACATGCTAAATCTTTAAAGAGATGCAAGTATTTTTAATAGATGCCTGGAGAAAGAGTTTAGAATATTTAGCCTAAATTGTTTTACTTTTAATTTCTTGTACTTTCTCGAAGCAGGAGTGTGAAACTGGCCACCCTAGATGAATGGGTTAAGCCTATATCATTATCGATAATGCCCTTTTCTTTCCTCCAGGAATAAGTGGCAGATAAGAGACAGGGTAAATGGATAGAGCTATTTTAGACTTGTAGCAAGACATCATGGTTAATATAAGCTACGGAATCATTTTTCTTAGACTTTGAGCTCTCCCTCTAAAATGGTAATGTAGCTCTGATAATTACTGTGATTTTTAAAAATCCACCTAATAATTTATTTCATTCTGAAAAATCATTTCCAGGTTTCTGTTGATAATACTACCATGGTGATGAACTGTGATGATTTGTGGATAAAGTTCAAGGATGTGCTGGAGCTGACCGTAACTGGCTCTCCAGAGCTGATTATTTAATTTTCAGTGGGAGCATTTATACCTCATAAATCAGCAAGTTATAAATTAGAGATTTATTTATTTTCTGTTTGCCTAGACTTGAGAAAGTGTTAATAATTACAATTAAATTTAAAGGTATGTCTGATAACACTTTTGTTAAACATTTCCTAGTAGGCACTTGGATAAGAAACAAAAATCGTAATCTAAATACTTCTCAAAAGTATTCTGTCAGTGTACATTTATTCTGTGCCTTCCTTTCCCCTTCATGCTCCTACTCCTGCTCTTGTTTCTCCTGCTCCTTTCTCCTCTGTCTCTCTGTCTCTGACTCTGTCTTTGTCTGTCTCTCTGTTTATCTGTCTGTCTGTCTATCTTTCTCCCTCCCATCCTCCTTCTCTGTGTCTCTCTTTCTGGCTCTGGCTTTCTGGCTCTTCCTTTCACCTTTTCTCTTGGATTTGTGATTTTCAGTGCCATGAGGAAAAAGAAGCTTTGTTTTCTCTGTAAAATTAGAAATAATAATTCATTTTTCTTATTGTCACTCAAGTCCTGTACTCAAGTCATTCTCTGATGACTCATTCAGATTGGAAGTTGAACATAAATTTTGAAGGTTATGCCAATGGAATGTAGGTTTAGGAAGGGTAAATGAGAAAGCCTTTAAATATGCATCTTAATATGTATCTTGCTTCTGAAAACAAGCCTATCTAAATATGAAGATACTCATCATTTGAAGCTCAACTATGTGATTTTTCTTTTCTTTCTACCATAGCAATGCATGCATCTGTCTGTTGTACTAAGGCATAATACCTACATTAAAATCTGTATCAATGGAAGGCTACCAACAGAACCTTGGTGTATTTGAAGTATTATTTAGTGATCCTGACACATGCTAGCTCCAGTCAAGATACCTTATAATTCTAACTGTTCAATGCCTTGATCTATGAAGCAGCAAAATTCAACCACAGATACATTAGCAAATAGATTGTAATTCAGTATATTCCCTTAAAGTTTATATACTTAAACCAAACTTCAGATCTGTAAGGAACAATTGTAAAATTCAATGCTAGGAAATTACCTTGAAATCTCTGGTGATTTGTTATTTTTTTTTCCTTTAGTATCTATCAGTTAATTATCACAAGTTTCCAAATGGGTCTCCTAAGGAAATATTCCTTTCTATCACAGTCAAAATCCATTTAGTCTTCTATAATTACTGAATTTCCCTTAGGTATGTCTGAGTTGGGGTTTTTACATCCCAACATTTGCAGAAGTGGTTGTAGTCTGCTCCTGCAACAATGCCTAACAATTCAAAGCAATCATCAGTAACTTTAGAGCTTATGCTTCATTCAAATAATGCCTCAATCAAATACTCAGAATGGCAGGTTCTGCTTGCCCTCTGGGGCCCACAAAAGCTGATACCATTATGGAGTTGCACTGATATCATCCTGTAGGTGAGGCTACCATTAGGACACCCATATCTAGGATCAGATAAAAGAGAGTCATTTCCATAAGCCTGGGGATAGAAATGAATATGCATATGAGTTCCACCTATTATTGATTATCATCTCCATATATACCCAGTCACCTCAGTTTCCTGGAGATGTTGTTGTCAATCAGCCTATTGATGCTATGCTTAGGGAAAGAATCCTGATGCTAAAATCAGCAATGTGCTTATTTGACAGGGCTACAGGACCACTGGGATTTCCATCTCCAGTTTTAAGGATCTTATCCTTTTCTGTCTAATAATTATCCTGGTATGTGAGTTACATTTGCTTTGTTCATGATCAGAGTTGAAGATGAAGTTTCTTAGTCATCTTTGTTCCTTAGTGGTTCCTAATGTGGAGAACCATTGATTCATCCATCCATCCATCCATCCATCCATCCATCTATCTATCTATCTATCTATCTATGTATCTATCTATCTTGTTTGAAGCACGATATTTTCTAAGCATGTTTCACTATTAATGAGAGAGAGCACTGTATACAGGGGGCCTTGAAGTTCAAGGACTTGGGTTCAATTTCCACCTTTGTTACATACTGCTCATGTGATAGTGGGCAAGTTCTTAAAACCTGAATGCTCTCTAAGGCTATATTCCTAGCAAAAAAAGTATCAGTCTGAATGAGTGGATAGAGTTTCTGTTCATGGAAGTTCCTATGCCAATGATAGTAGAGGTCAAAATTCCCATCACTACCCCTATCTCTATCCCCAAACCCAGGTCTTTTCCTAATCTGTCCATGGTTGAGACACCAACACACACTCACTCCTTATGAGAAACTTTGATTATAGACCCTTGTCTCAGACAGAACTATCTGAGTTCCTACTTTTGCTGAGAAAATTATGTTCTGACAGTAGTGAAGAGAAATGATGAAATAAAGGTGGTGGAATGGTGATAGGATTTTGAATTTCATCTATCATTTCCTTGTTATAAAGCTTTGTTGGGCAGGATCTCTCTATATCGGTTGTGTCCAATTCTTCATGATCTCATTTCGAGTTTTCTAGGCAGAAATACTGGAGTGTGTTGCCATTTCCTTCTTCAGCTCATTTTACAGATGATGAAACTGAGACAAAGTTAAGTGGTTTGCTGAGGTTCACATAGCTAGTAAGGGTTTGAAGACAGATTTGAACTCTGGGAGAGGAGTTTTCCCAACTCCAATCCCTGCAATCTATCTACATAATATCATCAATGCAGGTTGGTATCCACTTGGCGATTTATAACCTTAGAAAGTTGCTTAAAAGGAGGACAAGTTAAGTAACTTAACCTGAATTGCATAGCCAATACATATCACAAGGGATGACTTGAAAGAGGATCTTCAGGTTTTGGAGTTGCCTCTCCATCCATTATGTACTATTGCCTCATATAGGGAAAGGAGAAAAAAGGAAGTGGATTAACCAATTTAAAATAGTAATGATTAAGCATTTGGTACTGTTGCTAAATATAAATATTACTTTTTTTTTCTTTTGGTTCTATTTTGGTTGAATGTTACAGAAATACTACCTGTCCACTCAATCACTTTTTGACCCACATTTTGGCATTCATATTTAAAGTATGTTTATGCTTCGATAGTGCTTACTTTTAAAAGCCATATTAATTTTTCCAAATATAGTTTGCTTTGAATTTCTGTTTTTAAATACATTTTGTTCTTAATTGAATTTTCCAATCAAGGCATTGTGTCTTAAAGTTTTTGTTCTACTACACATTGAACTTATTGAAAATGTATAATTTAATCTATTTGTCTACTGAGAACTGTTCACACCATAAGAACAATGACTACATGACAGGAGAAATTTTCTTTAGCTTACATAAAGTCTCTTCATGCAAATGTTTTGGCGATAAAGCTTCCTGAGTCTATTAGAACAGAATTTATAATGTAATGTTTCAAAGATAAATAAATATCATGATTTTTGCAAGCAGAGACCAAAATTGGTTTGCTCAGCAAACAAAGACCAATGTGCCCATCATTCTAATATATTTTTGAATCCAGTTGTTTCTCTGAATAGACTATACAGATCACTGTATGGTAGGATAGAAAAAAAATATTGGTCTTAGAGTCAGGAAGAACCTAAGTTTGAATTCTATATCTGACATTAGCTATGTGACCCTGGGCAAGTCACTCAATTTCTATGAATCCTATTTTCTTCATCCATACAATGGAGATGATAATACCTTTGGTACTTATTTCACTGGGTTGTTCTGAAGATCGAGGAAGATAATATATGTAAAGTGCTTTGCAAACTTCAAATCACCATATAAATGGCTCTTATTATCTGTGGAGCTATCTGAGATTGTTTGAAGTGTGGAGATAGATTTTTTCTTTTCCTGTTAAGACTACTATGTATCACTATTCACGTTAGATAAGCTCCCGAGAAATTTGCTGTCTGCGATACACACTGAATTTTAATAGCTAAGGGTCTAGTCTCCCTTCAGCAGTGGTGTGCATCTCCCACTGCTACTAATTGGAATTACACATTGTGGGTCAGAGTCCTGTCCCCTATAACTGTGAAACAATTCCCAATGATTATTAATAAAGAGACTATAGTGTTACGCTCTCTGTCTTACGTAACAATCACAAGCAACAAGTATCATAGAGGGATGCATGAGTTATTTTTGCTCCTGTTTTTTAAATTCACTGAAGCAGAATCAAATAGTTTCCAAAGAATTCCCAAGGAACAATAGTTCAAAATATAACAATGAAGGTCTGCTACATGTGTTTTATCAATTCAATTCAATTCATTTCAATTATGTAATCTTGAATTAAAGACCAACTACATATCTGACATTCTACTCTTTAGGTGCAAGACATATAAAGGCAAAAATGAGAAATGATTCAACTTCCCGGGAGTTTTCGTTCTACTGAGAAGAGTACCTGAAAACTCAACATAGATTGAACTTTTGCAAAATGGTGAATGGTAGACTTGGAGGGTGCCTCATCTACTCCATAATTATACAAGTGAAGAAATTAAAATTCAGTGACTTGTCCAGGGTCACAGCTGGTATTGCTGGGATTTGAACCCCAGGCTTCTGATTCTAATTCCAATACTCTTCCAATGATCCATGTACCTTTCTTCATTTTACTTGTGGGTATATACATAAAACCCATTTTACATATTGTTCCCCAGAGCTCTTTTCCTCATTTAATACAAAGCTGATATGTGATAATAAGATGCTCAGAATTTAACAGAAAGCATTTATGACAAATGGTATTACTAAGATTTTGCAGGTATTGTGATTCTCCTGCAAATATGTGGAATGTGTGTACAGGAAAAGAGATGGATTCGGGGTGACTAAACTTGGAAACATTAAAGATTTTTCTCCCAATCTCTTCTCTCATGTAAAGAACTTGGTGAACTCCAAACCTTTCTCCCACATCAATCCCTCACTCTCTTGTCCATTCCAATACAGAAAGAGCCCCAGTCAGACATATTCTATCCATATTTTCAGGCTCTAGAGCATGGCATTTGTGACACATTAATACTTGCATTTTTAAAAGCCCTTACCTTCTGTCTTAGAATTATGACCAAGTGTTGGTTCTAAGGCAGAAGAATAGTAAGGACTAGGGACTCTTGGAGTTAAGTGATTTGTCCAGGTTCATAGAGTTAGGAAGTGTCTGAGGTCAGATTTGAATCCAGGAACTCCCATCTCCAGTCCTGGTTCTCTATCCACTTAGCTGCCTTGTTGCCTTGATGCTGATCCTTATTAAAGTCACTTTCTAAGTCACAAAAAAATGAGTAAATAGATGTTAATAAATGCACTTCAGTGTTCTCAGGACTTTCTAGGTTCTGGAAACTTGAAAAAAATCATTGAGATTCTATGATCACTGTAGCATACTAATGCAGGGTCAAAAGGCGATTAGTTTTGGCTTTTTAAAATGGATCCTGCAAGAGATCATAAAAAAATTGGGGGACCCAAAGGTGACCTTTACATTCTGATGTAAATTCCTTGAGAGTAAGCACTAGAAAATAAGTTCCTTATGGTTGGTTGTTCTTTGAATCTCCACCACCTAACATGATATCTGGTCCACAGTAAACACTTAATAAATGTTTAATTAGTTTACATTATGCTGTTTACTACATCAGATTCTTAGAACTACACGACCCTTGGGTCAACTGAAACAAGAGATATTTTCTTGGGGATTTAGCCCTGTCAAAGACTACCTATAACAAACCATGAAGGAACTTTTAGCAGAAGAGAGTCAGCTTCAGGAAGCATTACGAAAACCTTTGGGCTGCTGTAAATAATTTTTAAGGCATTGTCCAACTACAGTAAGAGGCAGAGTGAATAGATAAATGACATTGGAATACAAAAGACCTGAGTTCAAATTCTGCTTTGGACAGTAGCTGTGTGACATTGGACAAATTATTTAACTTCACTGCCTTTGTTTCTTCAGCTCTAAAACAGGGATTACAATAGCACCTATTTTGCAGGGTTGTTTGTGAGAATTGAATGGCATGATGTATTTAAAGTGCCTTGCAACCCTTAATGCTTTATAATTGTTTTTGTTTGTTTGTTTGTTTTTTAGTGAATTCTTGTAAATCTCAACATCGGTAGATCTTAGTTCTCATGGTTCTCAGACATAGATTTTTACCTTCCAATCTAACTCCCTGGATCTCACTCTTTGGACCATATCCCAATCTCCCTATCATATGTTTTGAAGTCATTATGATACTTATTGAACAAAGTACTTTTATGAGTTTCTGAGACCCATCTAAACCTTTAGATAAGTCAACGGGTCTGCATTTCCTATAATTCTCATTATTTCTTAACATCCCTCTCCCCCCCCCCCATCTCATTATCATAGGGTCAAGAAGGAAAGAACATCATTCTGCCCTGAGAAGCCAATGGTGTTCACTTTTTTTCTGTTAGCACTACATGTATCATTTTTGTGTAGGGCAGGAAAACCAGCATCCCTGAAGCAACAAATTACCCTGACGGAAGGTAACATATGCCAGGCAAGTAGATCCATTATCATCACTTTGACCATCTTCTCCCTTCTGACTTTGGAGAAAGAACAGGAACCAGATTCAAGAAGTCTTGGGAATAACCATCCCCATCTTCTCTCCTCAACCATCAGTTCTGCTTCTAGTCCAG
This sequence comes from Monodelphis domestica, assembly GCF_027887165.1. Classification (NCBI taxonomy): domain Eukaryota; kingdom Metazoa; phylum Chordata; class Mammalia; order Didelphimorphia; family Didelphidae; genus Monodelphis; species Monodelphis domestica. Next base: position 241,260,594 of record NC_077233.1, on the reverse strand, counting down.
CCATCATCTTGGGAAGCCTACCCTGTAAAAAAGTGTTAAACTACTGTCACCATCTGCCAACTGACTGCTACATACTGGGCAAGTGAGATAGCTTAGATATAGCAAGTGACCTTGAGGGAGAAAAAAGAAATAGCACTTGCCAAGCAAGTTAAATGACCAATGCCATCTTGACCAGAACCCTCCCCTCCAGACTCTGTTGGAGACAGCCCAGGACCTTGAACTCAAGAGTATTGGGAATAGTAGTGCTTTCAGTTCAATACCTTCAGCCAAAATCCTGGGAAGCCACTCCCATGGGGATGCAACCTGGCAACTGCTTCTGTAGGTACCATGAACAAAGGTATTATAAACAGAGCCCAAGAAAAGGAATTCCTGCTACAAAGTCCTTGGCTCTGTCAACTGATACAACATCAGAAATGGATATGATTTGATCAGTGGAAATGATATTTTAAAAGGCACTAACATTTATTTTATCACTGAACTCTAAGTTCCATAGAACTTTTCCATCCAACTTACAACTAAAATCTTCCATGTGTTTCTCCTGAATCAAAGAAAACTATCAACTTCATTATTTATAAGGCAAGAGTTGGTCAGGGAAAGGGAAACCCAATTCATTCATAATTGATTGGAATAGTGAAGAGCAGCAAGGCTACTTAGCTACATTGGCTTACCTTTGAATGTCATTGGAGTCAATGGAATGAAAATTTTCTCTGAAATCAGAATAGCTATGTTCCAGTCCCCATCTCTGAGGTTTACCTCTTCCATGACCATGGGCAGGTCTCTTAATCTCCTTTGGCCTCCTTTTTATCATATGTAAAATAAGCTTTTGATCTATGATCCCATTGGACCTTTGATAATGTACCCCCAAACATATCATGGTTCTGGGATGAAATGGGAGAAAGTATAGTTTGAACTCTCAGCTACATGGGATTCTTGCTTACATAGAGAAGGGAGATAAAGTAATGTAAGAATGAATTGTGAACAATTTGCCTCTCTCTTCTCTATTGTAACCTCTTAAGATGATGGAGGGTTGTGATACTTGTTATACTTTGTATATGAGAGATTTTAGGAAATAAAAATGGAGGAATAACTAAATCAACAGAACATTTGTTCACTTTTTGTCTGTTGGAAGTGGACTGTAAGTTGAGGATGCAGACTACTCTTTCTCTCAGAGTTGGGAGCTGGGTATACATACTCCACTGTTGTATTAGCACATTTGTGATTTAAATTTGCTCCTATATGTTCATGTAGATGTAAAAGAGGTATGTAATTACTATTAATAATGTATTTACATTACCCTGCCTTCAAGAAGTTTATATTCCATTAAAGGTAATAGTGTGTATGCATTGTAGATAAGTATAAAATATATTGCAAAGTAGTTTCTGGGAGGAGAGAATAGATTAAAATAAATAAAAGAAAGAAAGAAAGAGCAATTGGTTAGGAATAGAATAGAACTTCCAAAAAACTGGTGAAATGAATAAAGCAATGAGCCTTCATTCAGAAACCCTCAAGTTCATATATAGCCTCGGACAGTTACTAGGTGTGTGACCCCAAGCAAAAAGTGACTTAATCACTGTCTGCCTCAGTTTCCTCTTCTGTAAAATGGGGGTAATAACAGCACTTACCTCTCAGAGTTATTTTAAGAATTAAAAACAAAACAATAATATTTGTCAAGTGCTTTTCAAACCTTAGAGCACTATATAAATATTATTGTCATCTTTATTATTATTTATATGTAAAATGCAACAATGACATTATTAATATACATATATAATTACCTTTAAGCATGTTTAGCCCATATGCAAAAATGGTTTACCAGGGTGTGACTACTGCTCATTCTATAGATACAGGGAGAGTTGAGTGTCAAGTGCAAACCAAAAGTGAATGAGAAGCCCTGAGAAGGAATTGGCCAATTCTCACACCAGAAGGGCCAGTCCTCCTTTGAGGGTCACCAGTAGGCATCATGTCTACCCCCAGCATGAGAAAGTCTATCCTCATAAAATAGGTGGATGAGAACAATTTGCTCCAATTGCCATGAAGGGAGCTGGAGTAGATGCTTTGGTGCACTTAGAGCTTGGTTAAACATTAAAGACACAGAGGGGATTCACTGCATCCCAGATCATCCCAAATCATCCAAACTTTTGTCTTGCCACTAGATTTCAGAGTCTCTAGAAGGGAGAGTGAGGCTGATGACTTTGTTCAACTCTGCTTCACTTAGATCCAATTAATGAACAAGCCAAGACATTACTCTGTAATGTCATTAGTCCTCTTTGAAAAATGAAAGACAAAGAACCACATACTATATACATCCCTGTGTGTAAAAGTTATTTTGCTACATGTGAGTACATTCTTAACTTTGAAATGTCTCTTCCTCAAATAGTTGATCAGTAGTTTAGTTAAATACCCCATGCCCTCTCTCCCAACAAGGATGTCATTTATTAGAGCTTCATGCCACCAAAATTTGGTATTAGCCATAGATAAATCCTGAGGTTTAGCAGACTAAGTCTGCAGGGGAATTTGGGAATAGTAGAGAACCAACTGGCAGAAAGCTGGCTTTCTTTTTACTCTTCTCTGAGGGAAATTTTCCTTTATACTACATAAGAACTGAGAAGTTGCTGATGCATCTATCTGAACTGAACCAGGTATATACTATTAGAAAAAGACTGAAATAATGACTCAAATAATCTACTGTTTGACTCCCTGATGCCCACCCTACCCTGGGCAGTTACTATGAGTTTGGATAATATGCTTAGAATAGATCCAATTAGATATAGAAGAGAATCTTCAGGAAGAAATAGGTAAGGACAATAAACTATCATGTATGACAATGGAACATAAGGAAGTGGCCAAAGATTCACTTTACTCTGATCAAAATGTTCATTGAATTTGTTCTCTTATTGTTTTCATTTGTATACATTTTTTTACATTACCAGAGATCTCATACACAGATAAAACTCAGAATATTTTTTGAAATACTAACATTTTATGAAATTATTTTATAAAATATACTATTATTGTATAATACTTCAAAATTAAATTTACTGTTAGAATAGTGAGGCAAGTACCTTCCCATGGGACAAAAGTGCTCCTTAAGTTCATATGACTGATGAGTTGAAGTTAATATTTAATTCATGAATGTATTTAATTTATGTTTAATGTATGAAACTGACTTTAATTTTCTACCAAAGAACCTAAGCACAAAATAGAAATCTGGTCTCATTTGGAGCTTTTGAATCAATTTGTTGCAACAGGTGAAAACAGGATGTTTTTAATGCAATAGTAATATCACATTCATTTTCTCAATGGAGATTTGAGGATCTGAGATTTCTGAGTCTCATTATCAGTACATATTGTAACAAATGATCCTTCCTGGTACACTGCACACTGCACCTGTTTTCTCTCTGAAACTACAGATAGGTTTCAAAAATCAGTCGTCCAGCAGAAATTTCATGTGGCCAGCCAAATTTGCACTGGCTCCATTTACAGCATCCTTTGCCAATCAATCCTTTTCCTAATCATTCTTGTCTCCCACTGTTCTCAAGAGTCACGGTTTTCTTTCATATAGCCTGACACAGGTGGAAAAGTGAAAAAAAAAGAATAATTTTCTAGTGTTATTAAAATTCAACTTAAATGCAATCTAGATATAATTATTTTTACAATTAAAACAGATTTCACTATTATAATAGTGCCAGGAAGACTCAAATTTTACCTCAAACATTTATTTGCTAGGTGGTCACAGGCAAGTCTAAGCCTCAACTTTCCTCATCTGTAAAATGAGGGGGGCAATTCCATGACCTTGAAAGTCCTACCCAGCTCTGAAATCTGGTCTATGTTTTGTGAACTAAACCAGTATGGCCATTTCTTTTTCTGTTCTTGCTCCCTGCATATCATGCATACAATAATGGAGCTATAGCTTATTGACAGATGCTACCATGTGAATGCAAATGTTATGCAAATTAATCTATTGGGGCAGTTCTTCCTAAATAGAATTAATGACTATAGAAACACAATATTTATACTAAATACCTGGTACTTAAGCTCAAGTGTTCCCTGGGCTGGCTCCCCACTACTCATAGCCCAATGAGGTTGAACTTCTGAAGCAACTGCTTTTTACTTTTTAATTGAGTAATTTTAGGGACTGAATAATTTTAGGCATATATATATGCCTAAAATTATATATATATATATATTATATATATATTGTTCAGTTATTCCAGAAAACTTTTTATTGTTGGGGCTGACCTCTCCTACCAGCTCCAAATTACCAAAGCTTTTGGTACCCACCTCAAAGTATTGTTTGTGAGGAACAAATGAGATAATGCACTTAAAATTCCTTTTAGACCTTGCAGTGCTCTATAGTCCTGAAGTCAGGAAGACCTGAGTCCAAATCTAATCTCAGACACTTACTAGCTGTGTGACCCTAGCCTAGACAAGTACCTTAATCCTGTTTGCCTCAGTTCCCTCATCTCTAAAATGATCTGGAGAAGGAAATGGTGAAATAGTCCAATATATTTGCCAAACAAACCCCAAATGAGGTCACAAAAAGTCAGAAAGAACTGGAAATAATGCCTGAACAAATGTCACCTATTATTTTAATGCCCTGCTTGGACACCCTAAAAATTGGAGGCTCAGAATGTAGCATATGCATTTAGAATCATCCCACAAATGTGGAAACCTTTGACAAAAAATTTAGGGTATAACAAGTACATTAAATTTATTTCGTGTATCCCACATGGTTTTCTTAAAGCCTGTTGCCTGATATTGATAAGACGTAACATGTGTCTTTCTTTAAGCCCGGTGTGATTTCTTTTCCACCTCAGGCCAAAGATAGATTTTATTGTAAGACCAAATTGGAGCCACAATATGAGATTTTTTATGAACCCCCAGATTGAAGCTTTAAGAAAAAGGCTGAGCTATTACCCTAGAAGATAAGGACATCTGAACAAAGGTAATACCAGATTTGTTTCAAATATATCTTTCAATAACAAACTGATATTTGCTAGATAACTTATGGATTGAACTTAGAGTGGTTTTTTTAAAGAGATAGTCAGGCTTTGTTTTTATTACCAAGCATGTTGTCTGTTATAGGGCCAGGAGACACAGCTTATGACAAGCTTCTAAACAAAAGGATGCATTCTGTCAAGTTCAGATTTGATCTGTGAGATACTTGAACTGATGCTGTCTATATCTATTTTGTAGATGAATAGAAATTTTTTATTTCCAAGTCTGTGGACTTTGTACCCTACTAGAGTGCTTTGTGCTCAGTTGGTTGTTTTTAAAGGAACTTGGAGTGGATTCAATTTTTCTCTCTTTCATTTCTAGGCAATGCATGGCTCCTTCTTGGCTGCAGACAGGATTGAAAAAGCTGGAATCAGTTCTGGCAAGAAAAGCAAAGAAGAAACAAAAGAGGATGCTGAGGAAAAGTATCATCAATTGCTTTAAGTCTCTATTCTTGCAATCTGATCCAATTCACCAAGAACTCATTAAACACCTACTACATATAAGGTAGTTTGTTAGACTCTGAGAGCATAGACACATTTTAATAGGTCTCCGTGTGTATACACACACAAACATATATGTATGTATGTATAGGTACATACGTATGTCAAATATATTACATATAACCTCTGTCCTTAATGAATATTTCATCTTGTAGGTGGGGGATAAAGGGATTGAGTTAAAAACAAGAAAGAAAATGTTTATATATTATTATTTGAGGAATAGAAAATGAGTCCTCAAGCCCTAATCTCTAAAATGAACACATGCAAGAATATGATAATTTCTTATTTGTATAATGCAAGACAATTTACAAAATGTTTTACATAGATTATTACATGCTATCCTATCAAGAGCCATACAAAATAGAACACTGATTATACATATTTAGTCTCCAAAGGGAGTTTACTAAAGATTCTCTTGGATCCCATTGGATCATCACTGCACAGATGAAGAAGCAGAGATTTCTACTAGCTAAGCTTCAAATGTGGTTCCAGAGTCTATCACAGGGCCTGGCAAATAGTAGTGCTTAATAAATGGTAAGTGATTTATAATTGATTGAACATGTGACTTATTCTAGATCAATGATTCTTAAACTTCTTTGTCTCTGGAACACTTTATACTCTTAAAAAATTATTGAGGACCCCAAAGAGCTTTTGCTTATGTGAGATATATATTGATATTTGCCATATAAAAATTAAACTCATAACTCAAAAAATATTGTTGTTGTTCTTGTTGTTGGGTTGTTTTCAACCATATCTAATTCTTGGTGACCCCATTTGGAATTTTCTTGGTGGAGATTCTGAAGTGGTTTGCCATCTCCATCTCCAGCTCATTTTACAGATCAAGAAATGGAGACATAAAGGGTTAAGTGATTTGCCCAGGGTCACAGAGCTACTAAGTATCTGAAGCCAGATTTGAACTCAGGAAGATGAGTCTTCCTGACTTTAAACCCAGCACCTGTATTACATAAGTTGTCAAAATTTCAAATTATTCATTTATCATTTTAATTAAAAATGACTATAGTAAACCTACTATGTGTACCTATATTCTATGGAACATAACTCCTTTTTCTGAGACCAAAAGTTAGTGATAATGGTGGTATATTACATTTTGCAAATCTCTTTCATATCTAGTTTAATAGAAAATAGCTGTATTATGCAATCTACTTCTGCATTCATTCTCTTTCAATATGTTGCTTAGGAAAAGTGGTCTCATACAAATAAATAACTAGAAAAAGGAAAAGTATTTTAATAGCCTTTTGGATAATGTGGACACATAGTCTTCTTTGGTACTATATAAAACTCAAAAAGTGGTGGTTTCTTAAAGATTAGCTTTAATATGGAATCTGAAAGTGTTATTGATCGATTTTTCATACTGTATTCATTAAACTCCATTAGTCTATCATGTACTTTGAATGAATCTTTTACTCATGGGTGATTTTGTAATGTTCATTGGTCATTGGAAAAATATTCATTCACTGAGTTATGCAATTTTTTTCAAATGTAGACATACTCCATCATATTTTTAAAAGACATTTTTTTAAAATATTACCACTGATCTCCAAAAAATCTTTAAGTAGAGGAAACTTTCAAGCTTGTGGTGATAGATACAAATCTTCCAAAATTCTACTTTTACTTGAAAGCTTGAATTTTTTCCATTGCAACAAATACTGGCAATTGTTTTCCTTAAAGTGACAGTCTCACTTCATTCATTTTGGTGAAAATGTCTGGCAAATGACCCAATCTGATTAACCATAGTTTGTCAGTTGTTCTTTCAAGTAAAAAAAATGTTTTGAGAAAAATAGCTAGCTCAGATCATGTCTCATTAAATTTCACAGAGAATTTACCTCAAGACAACCATCATTTTAGTATGCAGCAAAAATAATTTATTTTTATGTCTCATTTCATTCCATAGAATCCTTAATAGATGTGTTTTAGAAATGGAAAAAATTTTAATAATCAATATTTTGCTATTTCATCAAATACATTTTAAGGGACATGATTTTTATTTTTAAATTAAATTTATTTATCATATCATTTTACTACATGCAAATGATAGTGAAGAATGCAATGACTACTCATAGAGTTTTGTGCCACAACCTTGATTTGTGTTAAGGCACCAGTATTTCTACCAACCACTTACTGCTTTTGTAAAATTAGTGCAAATGACAACACAATTGTCCCAAAATAAACCAAAGGATTCAAAAAAATTCTTCAGTACTATTATGATTAAAAGTTATGAGAAATTTGAAAATCAATTTACTGATGACTAGCAATAACGAATAAATAAATTGGTCAATTATTTCTATTGGTGATCAAAGACAAAGACATATGACATCTTGGGTCATTAAATAAAATGGTGAAGTCTGTTATTCAGCCCTTCCCATAGATAGCCCAAGACATTTCTTATTCTTGAATAGCTAATGAGAAAGTTGCCAATATTCTCTCAGGCCCTCTTTAATTTCTTGATTATTGATAGAAAATCACATCTGGTCTTAGGATTCTAGTGTCTAGAAGGAGAAATCAGGTCATACCTGATTAAGAGGGACATTGTCTATTTGCTTCATTAGAGAACTCAAGCACTTTGTCCTAGAACCCACAGTTTGTTCATGAAGCAGGACAAAACCCACCATCCCACTTTTCAATTGCCCTAGTTTTGAAGATCCTCTGGGATAAGTGATGTGAAAAACATTCCTTGAATTTGCTAGAAACAAAGGTTTGAGGGAAGAGTTTTGAAGGACAGATCAGAGTTTCAATTTAAACTTAGAAATGAGAAATAATACCATATCCAAAATAGATCCTCTCAAAACTTGTAATATTGCAGCATCTCCTCTGTTTTTTTTTCTATGCATTCATATAAAAGATCTTCAATAATTAGTTGATCCTGATATTGTATGAATACAAGTCAAACAACAAATCTAGCCATGTCTGAAGAATCGTCCAGTAAGGCAAAAGTACAATTCTGCAGATGAGATATTAACTCAGTTTTTATGTTTGCAATTGAATATTTAATTCACAAATCATACATACTCTGGAAAATTCAACTGAATACTTGTTAGAGAATAAAAATGAAAAAGACAAATAACACCTTAAAATTATTATAAAAATAATTTTGACTTCATGGAAACCTCTCAAACATTTCTGGTACTCCCAGGAGTTCATCGACCACACTTTGAGAACCACTGTTTAAAATGGAGCAATTAAGTGAATAAACCTATTCTTTAACCTAGGTATTTTAATTCCAAGTGATATGTTATTTTCCCACTATTGTGAAATATTTCTTTTTTGGGGAAAATTTTATTTAATTAGATGATTGAGAATATTTTTCCAAGGTTACAAGACTCATGTTCTTCCCCCTCTCCTCCCGTATCTGACACACAATTCCACTGTGTTTAAAATGTGTCATTGATCAAGACATATTTCCATATTATTAATATTTTCACTAGGGTGATCTTTTAGAGTCTACATCCTCAGTCATATCCCCATTGACCCATTTGGTCAAACGGTTGTTTTTCTTCTGTGTTTCTTTTCCCACAGTTCTTCCTCTGGATATAGATAGTGTTCTTTCTCATGAGTCCCTCTGAATAGTTCTGGATCATTGAATTGCTACTAGTAGAGAAGTCCATTACATTTTATTTTACCAGAGTGTATTAGTCTCTGTGTACACTGTTTTCTTGGTTCTGCTCCTTTCACTGTGCATCAATTCCTGGAGATCGTTCCAGTTCACATGGAATTCCACCAGTTTATTATTCCTTTGAACCCAATAGTATAACATCACCAATATATACCACAATTTGTTCAGCCATTCCCCAATTGAGGGTATTCCACTGCAAAGAGCAAGGATATGAGTTTTCTGGTAAAAATATTTTTTCCTTATTATCTCTTTGTAGTACAAACCCAGCAGTACTATGGATGGATAAAAGGGCAGAGAGCCTTTTAGAGTCCTTTGGGTATAGTTCCAAATTGGCTTCCAGAAAGGTTGGATCAATTCACAACTCCACCAGCACTCATTAATGTCCCAACTTTTCCACATCCCCTCCAGCATTCATTACTTTCCATTGTCATGTCATGTTAGTCAATCTGCTAGGGGTGAGGCTGTACCTCAGAGTTGTTTTTATTGGCATTTCTCTGATTATAAGAGATTAAGAACACTTTTTCAAATGCTTATGAATAGTTTTGATTTCTTCATCTGAAAATTGCCTATTCATGTAGCTTGCCCATTTATCAATTGGGGAAGGGCTTGATTTTTTGTACAATTGATTTAGTTCCTTATAAATTTGAGTGATTAGACCTTTGTCAGAGGTTTGTGTTATAAAGATTGTTTCGTAATTTGTTGCCTGCCTTCTAATTTTGATTGCATTGGTTTTGTTTGAACAAAACATTTTAATTTCATATAATCAAGGTTATTTATTTTGCATTTTTTAATTTTTCTAACTCTTGCTTAGTCTTAAAACCTTTCCTTTCCCAAAGATCTAATAGGTATACTATTCTGTCTTCACTTAATTTACTTATAGTTTCCTTCTTTATGTTGAAGTCATTGACACATTCTGAGTTTATCTTGGTGTATGGTGTCAGATGTTAGTCTAAACCTAATCTCTCCCATAGTGTTTTCCAATTTTCCCAGCAGTTTTTGTCAAATCGTAGGTTCTTGTCCCAAAAGCTGTGATCTTTGGTTTTATCATAGACAGTCTTACTGAGATCACTTACCCCAAGTCTATTCCACTGATCCTCCTTTCTGCCTCTTAGCCTGTACCATATTGTTTTGACAACCACTGCTTTATAGTACAGTTTAAGATCTGGTATTGCTAGGTCACCTTCTTTCTCATTCTTTTTCATTATTTCCCTTAATATCCTTGATCTTTTGTGCATCCAAATAAACTTTGTTATTGTTTTTTTCTAATTCAGTAAAAAAAGTTTTTTTTGATAGTTTGATCGGTATGGCACTAAATAAGTAAATAAGTTTGGGTAGGATTGTCATTGTTATTATGTTAGCACATCCTACCCATAAGCAATTAATGTCTTTACAATTATTTAGATCTAGTTTTAATTGTGTGGAGAGTGTTTTGTGGTTGTATTCATATAGTTCCTGTGTTTGTCTTGGCAGATAGATTCCTAAGTATTTTATATTGTTTAGGTTGATTTTAAAGGAAATTTCTCTTTCTAACTCTAGCTGTTGAGATTTGTTGGAAATATATAGAAATGCTGTAGGCAGAGTCAAAATGGCAGCCTAGAAGGAGCAGAAGTTCAGACCTCTGAATACCCTTCCTAACCGATTACAAACTGAATGCTCCCAGGGGACTGAAAAACAAACTTAACAATAAGACAGAGCCAAGGAACCCTCCTACTGGACTTAATTCAAAAGGTACACCCCCAAAAGCCAGAATCCAAAAATACTTGTGTTTAAGTGGAAGACAGAAGGAAGGTCCCAGGACCCATCCCCCCTCCCACCCAGGGTGCTGAGACTCCAGTGGCAGTGGGAACATCTGGGCAGGCAAAGGTTCTGGTCTGGAGGGTGTACCTTGCGAGCAGAGCTGTGCCAAGTTCAGAGCATCCAACACAAATGGCAGGGAAGGAGATAGAGAGGGAGCACAGACTTGGCAGCATGCCCAGGGCTGTGGAGATCCTCAATATTTGCACCAGCCCTCCATGAAGTTTTGGACTCAGAGCACACCCAGCCCAACTAAGCTGAATTTAATCCCATCAAAAGTCTCCAGAACTCAGGGAAGCTCAGGCTCCACACCCATTCTCATTGACTACTAGACTTTAATCCAAACAAAAGCCTCCAGAGGACAGGGAAGCTCAAACCCCAACAAACCTCCACCAGAGACTACACCGAGAGATCTCCTGTTTTAGCTCCAAGAGGGGAAAAAGACAGAAGTCCCCCAAAACAAAAAAATTAGAGGAGAAAAAGCACAGAAAAATATGAGGAGCAAATAAGGGGTGAATTTGAGCAAACAACAGAAAAAGAAGAAAAAAATACAACAGACAGCCTCTATTCTGCAAACAGAACAGAGGGGGAGAGATCAGCAAGCGATAAATCAGAAGTCCCAGCGAATTGGATACTGGCTGTGGAAGAACTCAAAACACAATTAAGAGAGTCTGAAGACAATTGGGAAAAGAACTTAAAAATTAAGATAAGTCATCTGGAAATAGAGGCACTTGAACTAAAACGAAAAAATAGTGTCTTGAAAGCCAAAATCAACCAGCTGGAAAATGAGGCAAAGGATATGAAAGATGAGGCAAAGGAGATAAAAGATGAGGTAAAGAGTTTGAAAGACAACCTTCAAAGAAAATCAGACCAAAAGGAAAAAGATGACCAAAAAGCCAGGGATGAAATCCAGTCTTTAATAACAAGAATACAACAACTGGAATTAAGTGACTTTACAAGGCAGCAGGACACTATAAAACAAAAAGAAAAGAACAAAAAAATTGAGAAAAATATGAAGCATCTCATTCACAAAACAGACAATTTAGAAAATCATTTGAGAAGAGACAGTTTAAGAATCATTGGTCAACAAGAAGACCATGGCAAAAGAAAAAGCCTGGACATAATACTACAGGAAATTATTCAGGAAAACTGCCCTGATATCCTAGAACAAGAGGGGAAAGTAGAAATTGAAAGAATCCACAGATCACCTCCTGTACTTAATCCTCAACTGACAACACCCAGGAATGTTATAGCCAAATTAAAAAACTATCAGACCAAAGAAAAGATATTACAAGCTTCGAAGAAGAAGCCTTTCAGATACCATGGAAACACAGTGAGGATAATGCAGGATTTGGCTGCATCCACACTGAAGGACCGAAAGGCATTGAATATGGTATTCTGGAAAGCAAGGGTACTAGGTCTACAACCAAGAATCAAATACCAATCAAAACTGACTATATTCTTACAGGGAAAAGTATGGTCATTCAACACAATAGAAGAATTCCAAACATTCATAATGAAAAGACCAGACTTGAACAGAAAATTTTATGTCCAAGCACAGAACTCAAGAGAATCATCAAAAGGTAATTAAAAAAGAGGGGAAGAAGAAAAACAAAACAAAACAACAACAAAAAGAATTTTTTTAAGAAACCCAATAAGTTAAAATGATATGTATCCCTATAAGAAAAGAGGTCATTGGTAACTTTTAAAAACTGTTGCTATCACCTGGGCAGATAGAAGAATTACACTGAGAGGGAACAGTGACAAAATGTATAGGATGAAAGGACAAGACATAAATAAGTATACAGACATATGCATTTAGGAATACATATACATGTGTGTGTATATATCTATCTATATCAATATCTATATCTATCTATCTATCTATATCTATATATCTATATACAACCAGAGCTAAAAAAAAGAGGTTAATACTAAAAGAAATGGGAAAAGAAACAAATGGGGGTAAATTTATATGTCACAAAAAGCTCATGGCAGGAAGGGAGAGAACATCGATACAGTAGAAGGGTAAAGAGGTTGGAGATAGGAAATACTCAACTCTTAAGTGCTTAGAAACTGACCCAAAGAGAGAAGAACAATCCAATCCATTGGGGGCAGAGAATAGATTTACGCCCTATAGGGGACTAGAAGGGTAAAAAATGGACTGGTGGGAGGGAAGCAGTACAAGGGAGGGAAAAGGTGGGGGGCAATTTAAAAAAGACTACAGGGGAAAATAAGAGGGGATTAAGAAGGAAGGTGGGCATAAAGGGAAGTAAAATAAGGGTGGGAATTAGGGGGACTGATTATGAACAAACATTGGTGTAGAAGGAAATAGTGAAAGAAGAAAAGGCAGGAACAGGAGTAGAAATCAAAATGCTGGGAAATACACAGCTAGAAATCATAACTCTGAATGTGAATGGAATGAATCACCCATAAAATGCAAGTGAATAGCAGAGTGTATTAGAATCCAAAACCCTCCCATATGCTGTCTGCAAGAAACACACATGAGGAAGGTAGATACTCATAGGGTGAAAGTAAGAGGATGGAGCCAAACCTATTGGGCATCAACTGATAAAAAGAAGGCAGGAGTCACAATCATGTTATCTGACAAAGCCAAAGTAAAAATAAATCTAGTTAAAAGAGAAAAGGAAGGTAATTATATCCTGAAAAAAGATAGTATAGACAATAAGGAAACATCTGTACTAAATATGTATGCACCAAATGGCAGAGCATCCAAATTTCTAAAGAAGAAACTAGAGGAGCTCAAGGATGAAATAGATAAAAAACTATTCCAGTGGGAGATCAGAACCTTCCTCTATCAAAACTAGATAAATCAAACCAAAAAATAAATAAGAAAGAGGTGAGAGAAGCGAATGAAATCTTAGAAAAATTAGAGTTAGTAGACATGTGGAGAAAAATAAATAGGGACAAAAAGGAATACACCTTCTTTTCAGCAGCACCTGGTACATTCACAAAAATTGACCATGTATTAGGACACAAAAACATTGCAAACAAGTGCAAAAGGGCAGAAATAATAAATGCAACCTTCTCAGACCACAATGCAATGAAAATAATAATTAGTAAGGGTACATGGGGAGATAAATAAAAAATTAATTAGAAATTTAACAATATGATTCTCCAAAACTGGCTAGTTAAAGAACAAGTCATAGAAACAATTAATAACTTCATTAAAGAAAATGAAAATGGTGAGACATCCTTTCAGAACCTATGGGATGAAGCCAATGCCATAGTCAGGGGGAAATTTATATCCTTGAGTTCATACTTAAACAAATTAAGAAGGGCAGAGGTCAATCAATTTGGCATGCAAATTAAAAAATTGGAAAGTGCACAAATTAAAACTCCTCAGATGAAGACTAAATTAGAGATCCTAAAAATCAAAGGAGAAATTAATTAAATTGAGAGTCAAAGAACTATTGATTTAATAAATAAGACTATAAGCTGGTACTTTGAAAAAACAAATAAAATAGACAAAGTACTAGTCAGTCTAATTAAAAAAAGGAAAGAAAAAACCAAATTGACAGTATAGAAGATTAAAAGGGAGACCTCACCAATAATGAAGAGGAAATTAAGGCAATCATTAAAAACTATTATGTCCAATTATATGGCAACAAATATGACAATCTAGGTGATATGGATGAATACTTACAAAAATATAAATTGCCTCAACTAAAAGAGGAAGAAATAAATTGCCTAAACAACCCCATATCAGAAAAAGAAATTGAACAAGCCATCAAAGAACTCCCTAAAAAAATCCCCAGGTCCAGATGGATTCACAAATGAGTTCTATCAAACATTCAAAGAACAACTAAACCCAATATTATACAAACTGTTTGACAGAATAAGCCAAGAAGGGGTTCTACCAAATGCTTTTTATGAAACAAACATGTTACTGCTCCCAAAGCCAGGCAGGTTAAAAACAGAGAAAAAAAACAGGCCAATCTCCCTAATGAATATAGATGCAAAAATCTTAAATATGATACTAGAAAAAATACTCCAAAAAGTCATCACAAAGATTATCCACTATGATCAGGTAGGATTCATACCAGGAATGCAAGGATGGTTCAATATTAGGAAAACCATCCACATAATTGACCATATTAACAAGGAAACTGAAAAAATCACATGATTATCTCAATAGATGCAGAAAAAGCCTTTGATAAAATAAAACACCCATTCCTAGTGAAAACACTAGAAAGGATAGGAATAGAAGGGCCTTTCCTAAAACTAATAAACAGTATATATCTAAAACCATCAGCAAACATCATCTGCAATGGGGAAAAACTCAAAGCCTTCCCAATAAGATAAAGAGTCAAACAAGGATGCCAATTATCACCTTTATTATTTAATATTGTACTAGAAACACTAGCAGTAGCAATTAGAGAAGAAAAAGAAATTGAAGGTATTAAAATTGGCAATGAGGAGACCAAGCTGTCATTCTTTGAAGATGATATGATGATTTACTTAAAGAATCCTAGAGAATCAACCAAAACGCTAGTCGAAATAATCAACAACTTTAGCAAAGTTGCAGGATACAAAATAAACCCGCATAAGTCATCAGCATTTCTATATATCTCCAACCCAGTTCAGCAGCAAGAATTAGAAAGAGAAATTCCATTTAAAGTCATCCAAGAAAATATAAATTTCATAGGCATCTATCTGCCGAGACAAACACAGGAACTATATGAACACAACTACAAAACACTCTCCACACAATTAAAACTAGATCTAAACAATTGGAAAAACTTTGAGTGCTCATGGGTGGGATGAGCTAACATAATAAAAATGACCATCCTACCCAAACTTATCTATCTATTTAGTACCTTAACCATTGAACTGCCAAAAAAACTTTTTACTGAATTAGAGAAAACCAGAACAAAGTTCATTTGGAAGAACAAAGGAACAAGAATATCCAGGTAAATAATGAAAAAAATATACAAAGGAAGGTGGCCCTGTAGTCCCAGATCTCAAACTATATTACAAAGCAGTGGTCATCAAAACAATTTGGTACTGGCTAAGAGACAGAAAGGAGGATCAGTGGGATAGATTTGGAGTAAATGACCTCATCAAGACAGTTTATGACAAACTCAAAGACCCCAGCTTTTGGGACAAAATTCCAGTATTTGATAAAAACTGCTGTGAAAATTGAAAGAAAGTGTTGGAGAGATTAGGTTTGGATCAATACCTCATACCCTACACCAAGATAAACTCAGAATGCGTGAATGACTTGAATATAAAGAAGGAAACTATAAGTAAGTTAAGTGAACACAGAATAGTATACACGTCAGATCTTTGGGAAGGGAAAGATTTTAAAACCAAGCAAGACTTAGAGTCACAAAATGTAAAATAAATAATTTTGACTACATCAAATTAAAAAGTTTTTGTAGAAACAAAACCAATGTAACTATAATTAGAGGGGAAGCAACAAATTGGGAAACAATCTTCATAACAAAATCCTATGACAAAGGTCTAAGTACTCAAATTTATAAAGAGCTAAACCAGCTGTACAAAAAATCAAGCCATTCTTCAATTGATAAATGGGCAAGGGACCCAGTTTTCAGTTAAAGAAATAAAGACTATTAATAAGCTCATGAAAAAGTATTCTAGATCTTTTATAATCAGAGAGATGCAAATCAAAACAACTCTGAGGTATCACCTCACATGTAGCAGATTGTTCAACATGACAGCAAAGGAAAGTAATGAATGCTGGAGGGGGTGTGGCAAAGTAGGGACATTAATACATTGCTGGTGGAGTTGTGAATTGATCCAACCATTCTGGAGGGCAATTTGGAACTATGCCCAAAGGGCACTAAAAGACTGTCTGCCCTTTGATCCAGCCATAGCACTGCTGGGTTTGTGCCCCAAAGACGTAATAAGGAAAAAGACTTGTACAAGAATATTCATAGCTGCACTCTTTGTGGTGGCAAAAAATTGGAAAATAAGGGGATGCCCTTCAATTGGAGAATGGCTGAACATATTATGGTATACGTTGGTGATGGAATACTATTATGCGAAAATTAATAATAAAATGGAGGAATTCCATGGAGACTGGAACAACCTCCAGGAAGTGATGCAGAGTGAAAGAGCAGAACCAGGAGAACATTGTACACAGAGACTGAGACACTATGGTACAATCGAATGTAATGGACTTCTCCATTAATGGCAATGCAATGTCCCTGAATAATCTGCAGGGATGTATGAGAAAAAACACTATCCTCAAGCAGAGGACAAACTGTGGGAGTAAAAACACCAAGGAAAGGCAACTGCTTGACTACAGGTGTGGAGGGGATATGATTGAGGAGAGATGCTAAATGAGCACCCTAATGCTAATACCAACAACAAGGAAATGGGTTTGGAGCAAGGACATATGTGATACCCAGTGGAATCATGCTCTGGCTAGGGAGGGGTGGTGAGAGGGGGGGAAGGACAATAAAATGATCTTTGTTTCCAATGAATAATGTATGAAAATGACCAAATAAAATAATGTTTAAAAATTAAAAAAAGAAATATATAGAAATGATGATGATTTTGTGGGTTTATTTTGTATCCTGCAAATTTGCTAAAGTTGATTATTTCCACTAGATTATTGGTTGATTCTCTAGGATTCTTTAAGTAGACCATCATATCATCTGCAAAGAGAAATAATTTGGTCTCCTAAATACCTATTTTAATAACTTCAATTTCTTTTCCTTCTCTAATTGCTACTGCCAGTGTTTCTAGTAAATAGTAAATTAAAGAGCTGATAATTAGCATCCTTGTTTCACTCCTGATCTTATTGGGAAGGCTTATAGTTTATCCCCATTGCAGATGGTTTTAGATATATACTTTTTATTTTTTTTTTAGAAAGGCTCATCTATTGCTATACATTCTAGTGTTTTCAATAGGAATGAGTGTTATGTTTTGTCAAAGGCTTTTTCTGCATCTATTGAGATAATCATGTAAGTTTTGTTGGTTTGCTTGTTATGTGGTCAGGGTTTTCCTAATATTCAACCATCTTTGCATTCCTGGTATAAGTCCCACCTAATCATAATGAATAATCCTTATGATCACTTGCTGGAGTCTTTTTGCTAGATTTTATTTAAGATTTTTGCATCTATGTTCATTAAGAAGATTGATCTGTAGTTTTCTTTCTCTGTTTTCAAACTGCCTGGCTTTGGAATCAGTGCCATATTTGTAACATAAAAGGAATTTGGTAGAAATCCTTCTTTGCTTATTCTGTCAAATAGTTTGTATAACATTGGGATTAGTTGTTTTTTGAATGTTTGATAGAATTCACTTGTGAATCCATCAAGCCCTGTGAATTTTTTCTTAGGGAGTTCTTTGATGGATTGTTTAATTTCTTTTTCTGATATGGGGTTGTTTAAGTAGTCTATTTCTTCCTCTGTTAGACTAGTCAATTTATATTTTTGTAAATATTCATCCAAATCACCTAGATTGTCATACTTATTGGCATGTAATTGGAGAAAACAATTTTTAATGATTGCCTTAATTTCCTCTTCATTAGAGGTGAGGTCTCCCTTTTCTTCTTGGACACTGTTAATTTGGTTTTCTTCTTTCCTTTTACAGTACTTTGTTTATTTTGTTTTTTTCAAAATACCAACTTCTAGTCTTGTTTATTAATTCAATACTTCTTTTTACTTTCAATTTTATTAATTTCTCCTTTAATTTTAGGATCTCTAATTTAGTTTTCATCTGGGGATTTTTAATTTGTTCACTTTCTAATTGTTTCAGTTGCATACCCAATTCTCTGATCTCTGCCCTCCCTAATTTGTTTATATATCAACTCAAGGATATGGATTTTCCCCTTAGTATATACTGTGTTGGCTGCATCCCATCGATTTTGAAAGGATGTCTCATCATTGTCATTTTCTTCAATGAAATTATTAATTATTTCTATGATTTGTTCTTTGACTGATTTTGGAGAATCATATTATTTAATTTCCAATTAATTTTTTATTTTCCTTTCCATGTAAACTTACTAATTATTTTTATTGAATTATGATCTGAAAAGGTTGCATTTAATATTTCTTCTCTTTTGCACTTGTTTGCCATGTTTTTTGCCCTAGTATATGATCAGTCTTTTTGAATGTACCATGAGCTTCTGAAAAAAAGGTGTATTCCTTTATGGCCCTATTTATTTTCCTCCACATATCTACTAGCTCTAATTTTTCAAAGATTTCATTCATATCTCATAGCTCTTTCTCATTTTTTTTTGGTTTAATTCATCTATGTCTGATAGAGGAAGTTTCAGGTCTCCCACTAAGCATAGTTTTACTATCTACTTTATCCTTGAGCTCCACTGGTTTTTAGATGTTATAGAAATTTGAATGTTATACCATTTGGTGCATACATGTTTATTACTGATATTTCCTCAATGTCTATATTGCCTTTTATCAGGATGTAATTACCTTCCCTATTTCTTTTAATCAGATCTATTTTTACTTTGGCTTTGTAAGATTGCCAACTCCTGCCTTCTTTTTCTCATTTGAAGACCAATATATTTGGCTCCAGCCTTTGAACCTTAACCTGTGTGTCTACCTGCCTCATGTTTGTTTCTTGTAAACAAAATATGGTAGCATTTTGGTTTCTCATCCACTCTGTTATTTGCTTCTGCTATACAGGTGAGTTCATCCCATTCCCATTCAATGTTATGATTACTACCTGTTTATTCCCCAACATTTTGATTTTCTCTCCTTGTCCTGTCCTTTCCTCTTTCACTATTTCCTTCTACAAAGGTGTTCTGTTTTTAATCAGTCCCCCTATTCCCCACCCTTATTTTACTTTCCATTCTCTCCCTCCCATCTAATTCTTCTCTTATTTTTCTTTTGGGGTAATTTTAAGCTACCCCACACACTTTCTCTCCCTAGTATTGCTTCCCTCTCCACCCTCCCTTTTCAAACCCCTCCCTTTTTATTCCCTTTTTATTTTGGGAGTCTATTAAATTCTCTTCCCCTTCTCCCTCCTTTTTTAACTTCTCACCCCACTCCCCCACCTTTATCTTTCCCCTCTCAACTTCCCTATATGGTAAGATTGAATTTGATATCTCAATGGATCTAGATGCTCTTCCCTCTTGGAATTGATTCCACTGAGAGTGAGGTTTGAGTATTACTTTTTAGCACTCTCTTCCCTCCTTTCAATAGTTGTATTCTTCCCCTCCCACTCCCATGTGCCTTTTTGTGTAGTGTAGGTTATCCTAATTTTCTTATTCCTTCATGTTTCTCTTGGTACCATCTTCCCCCACCCCCTTTCTTTCTTACTTCTTTTTTATATATGATTTTAAACCCCTTATTACCCAATCTCTACATATGGATAACTGACTACTATAATGGTGAATACAATTTTTGAGAGTTACAAATAACATTTTTAATATAGGAATATAAACAATTTGGCCTTCTTGAGGCCCTTAAAGAAAAAATAATTACACTCCTCTCTTTCTTATTTACCTTTTCATGTTTCTATTGGTTTTTGTATTTTGATGTCAAATTTTCTGTTTAGTTCTGGTCTTTTCTTTGCAAAAATTTGGAAGTCTTCTATTTTGTTGAATGCTCATACTTTCCACAGGAAATTTTGATGGGTAGGTAATCCTTGGTTGTATACCCACTTCTCTTGCCTTTCTGAATATCATATTCCAAGCCTTGTAGTCTTTCAGTGTGGAGGCTGCCAGATCCTGTATAATCCTAATTGGCATTCCTTGATATCTCAATTGTCTCTTTCTGGATTCTTGTAATATTTTCTCCTTATCTTGAAAGCTCTTGAATTTGGCAGTTACATTACTGAGAGTTGTCTTTTGAGGATTTAGTATACTAGGTGATCTGTGGATTCTTTCAATGTCTATTTTATGCTCTTGTTGCAGAACCTCAGGTCAGTTTTCTTGGATAATTTCTTGTAGTGTGATGTCAAGGTTTCTGTTTGTTTCCATGTTTTCAGGTAGGCCTATGATTCTCAAATTGTCTCTTTGAGATCTGTTTTCCAAAATATGTCAATGAGATATTTTGTGTTGCCTTCTAATCTGTCATTCTTTTGATTTTGCTTTATTAGCTCTTGCAATCTTGTGAGATCATTGGCTTCTATTTGCCCAATTCTATTTTTTAATGACTGGTTTTCAGCTAAGATCTTTTGATTTTCCTTTTTGGTTTGATCTATTCTGCTTTTCATGGCTTTCAGCAGATCATTTCTGGTCTTTAATTTGCTTATTATTTCATTTGATTTCTGGGCTTCAATTTCCAAGTGGGAGATCCTGTCTTTTAAACTGTGTTTTTCTTTTTTTAACCATTTCCTACTTTTCTTGCCACATCTCATCCATTTTCCTCATAATCTTGTATTTAGAGTCTTCAAGAACTTGTGACCAATTTCCTTTTTTCCCAAGGTTTGGGTGTGTTTAATTGCCATCTTCTGCTGTCTTTTCTTTAGTCTGGGTTTTTTCTTCTGTGCTGTACCATGGAACTCCACTATTTTGACTTTGGTTTTGTCATTTTGAGACTCTTTGTCTTTTTTTTTTTTTAATATATTTTATTTGATCATTTCCAAGCATTATTCGTTAAAGACATAGATCATTTTCTTTTCCTCCCCCCCACCCCCCATAGCCGACGCGTAAGTCCACTGGGCATTAGATGTTTTCTTGATTTGAACCCATTGCTTTGTTGATAGTATTTGCATTAGAGTGTTCATTTAAAGTCTATCCTCTGTCATGTCCCCTCAACCTCTGTATTCAGGCAGTTGCTTTTTCTCGGTGTTTCCACTCCCATAGTTTATCCTTTGCTTATGAATGGTGTTTTTTTTCTCCTGGATCCCTGAAAGTTGTTCAGGGACATTACACCGCCCCTAATGGAGAAGTCCATTACGTTCGATTATACCACAGTGTATTAGTCTCTGTGTACAATGTTCTCCTGGTTCTGCTCCTCTCGCTCTGCATCACTTCCTGGAGGTTGTTCCAGTCTCCATGGAACTTCTCCACTTTATTATTCCTTTGAGCACAATAGTATTCCATCACCAACATATACCACAGTTTGTTCAGCCATTCCCCAATTGATGGGCATCCCCTCGTTTTCCAGTTTTGGGCCACCACAAAGAGCGCAGCTATGAATATTTTTGTACAAGTCTTTGTGTCCATTATCTCTTTGGGGTACAGACCCAGCAGTGCTATGGCTGGATCAAAGGGTAGATATTCTTTTGTCGCCCTTTGGGCATAGTTCCAAATTGCCCTCCAGAATGGTTGGATCAGTTCACAACTCCACCAGCAATGAATTAATGTCCCTACTTTGCCACATCCCCTCCAGCATTCATTACTTTCCTTTGCTGTTATGTTAGCCAATCTGCTAGGTGTGAGGTGATACCTCAAAGTTGTTTTGATTTGCATCTCTCTGATTATAAGAGATGTAGAACACTTCTTCATGTGCTTGTTAATAGTTTTGATTTCTTTATCTGAGAACTGCCTATCCATTTCCCTTGCCCATTTATCAATTGGAGAATGGCTTGATTTTTTGTACAATTGATTTAGCTCATTATAAATATGAGTAATTAAACCTTTGTCAGAGGTTTCTATGAAGATTTTTTCCCAATTTGTTGTTTCCCTTCTGATTTTAGTTATATTGGTTTTGTTTGTACAAAAGCTTTTTAGTTTGATGTAGTCAAAATTATTTATTTTACATTTTGTGATTCTTTCTATATCTTGCTTGGTTTTAAAGCCTTTCCCCTCCCAAAGGTCTGACATGTATACTATTCTGTGTTTACCCAATTTACTTATGGTTTCCTTCTTTATGTTTAATTCACTCACCCATTTTGAATTTATCTTGGTGTAGGGTGAGGTGTTGATCTATTCCTAGTCTCTCCCACACTGTCTTCCAATTTTCCCAGCAGTTTTTATCGAATAGTGGATTTTTGTCCCAAAAGCTGGGATCTTTCGGTTTATCGTATACTGTCTTGCTGAGGTCGTTTTCCCCCAGTCTATTCCACAGATCTTCCTTTCTGTTTCTTAGCCAGTACCAAATTGTTTTGATGACTGCTGCTTTGTAATATAGTTTGAGGTCTGGGACTGCAAGGCCCCCATCATATGTGTTTTTTTTCATTATTTCCCTGGATATCCTTGATCTTTTGTTCTTCCACATGAACTTTGTTATGGTTTTTTCTAAATCAGTGAAGAAGTATTTTGGTAGTTCAATGGGTATGGCACTAAATAGATAAATAAGTTTGGGTAGGATGGTCATTTTTATTATATTGGCTCGTCCTATCCATGAGCAGTTAATGTTTTTCCAATTGTTCAAGTCTATTTTTAGTTGTGTGGCGAGTGTTTTGTAGTTGTGTTCATATAGTTCCTGTGTTTGTCTTGGGAGATAGATTCCTAGGTATTTTATTTTGTCTAAGGTGATTTTGAATGGGATTTCTCTTTCTAGTTCTTGCTGCTGAGCTGTGTTGGAGATATATAGAAAAGCTGATGATTTATGTGGGTTTATTTTGTATCCTGCAACTTTGCTAAAGTTGTTGATTATTTCAATTAGCTTTTTGGTTGAATCTCTAGGATTCTTTAAGTAGACCATCATGTCATCCGCCAAGAGTGATAACTTGGTCTCCTCCTTGCCTATTCTGATGCCTTCAATTTCTTTATCTTCTCTAATTGCTACTGCTAGTGTTTCTAGTACAATGTCAAATAGTAGAGGTGATAATGGGCATCCTTGTTTCACTCCTGATCTTATTGGGAATGCATCTAGTTTATCCCCATTGCAGATGATATTAGCTGTTGGTTTTAGATATATACTGTTTATTATTTTTAGGAATGACCCTACTATTCCTATGCCTTCTAGTGTTTTTAATAGGAATGGGTGTTGTATTTTATCAAAGGCTTTTTCTGCATCTATTGAGATAATCATGTGGTTCTTGCTAGTTTGCTTGTTGATGTGGTCAATTATGTGGATGGTTTTCCTAATGTTGAACCAGCCCTGCATCCCTGGTATGAATCCTACTTGATCATGGTGAATGATCCTTCTGATCACTTGCTGGAGTCTTTTTGCTAGTATCCTATTTAAAATTTTTGCATCTATATTCATTAGGGAGATTGGTCTATAGTTTTCTTTCTCTGTTTTTGACCTGCCTGGTTTTGGAATCAGTACCATGTTTGTGTCGTAAAAGGAGTTTGGTAGAACTCCCTCTTTGCTTATTATGTCAAATAGTTTGTATAGTATTGG
This sequence comes from Monodelphis domestica, assembly GCF_027887165.1. Lineage (NCBI taxonomy): Eukaryota > Metazoa > Chordata > Mammalia > Didelphimorphia > Didelphidae > Monodelphis > Monodelphis domestica. The sequence goes on along the minus strand of NC_077233.1, from coordinate 241,236,475 downwards.
GGTTAACTGTTCTCTGAATGTTTGATAGAATTCACAGGTGAATCCATCAGGCCCTGGGGATTTTTTCTTAGGAAGTTCTTTGATGGCTTGATGGATTTCAATTTCTGATATGGGATTATTTAAGAATTCTATTTCCTCTTCTGTTAGTCTAGGCAGTTTGTATTTTTGTATATATTCATCCATTTCTCCTAAATTGGTGTATTTATTGCCATATAATTGGGCAAAGTAATTTCTAATGATTGCCTTAATTTCCTCCTCATTGGAGGTGCTGTCCCCCTTTTCATCTTTAATGCTGTGAATTTGCTTTTCTTCCTTCCTTTTTTTAATTAGATTGACCAGTACTTTGTCTATTTTGTTTGTTTTTTCAAAGTACCAGCTTCTTGTCTTATTTATTAAATCAATAGTTCTATCACTTTCAATTTTATTAATTTCTCCCTTAATTTTTAGGATTTCTAATTTGGTTTTCTGCTGGGGGTTTTTAATTTGATCGCTTTCGAGTTTTTTCAATTGCATTTCCAATTGATTGATCTCTGCTCTCCCTTGTTTGTTAATATGAGCTTTCAGGGATATGAATTTGCCTCTGATTACCGCTTTGGCTGCATCCCAAAAGGTTTGAAAGGATGTTTCGCCATTGTCATTTTCCTTGATGAAATTATTAATTGTTTCTATGATTTCTTCTTTAGCTAAACGGTTTTGGAGTATCATATTGTTTAATTTCCAATTGGTTTTAGATTTGGTTTTCCATGTACCATTACTAATCATTATTTTTATTGCCTTGTGATCTGAGAAGGCTGCATTCATTATTTCTGCTTTTTTGCATTTGTGTGCTATGTTTCTGTGACCTAATGTATGGTCAATTTTTGTGAATGTGCCATGTGGTGCTGAGAAGAAGGTGTATTCCTTTTTATCCCTATTTATTTTTCTCCATATGTCTATTAATTCTAATTTTTCTAAGATTTCATTCACTTCTTTTACCTCTTTCTTATTTATTTTTTGATTTGATTTATCTAAATTTGATAATGGTTGGTTTAAGTCTCCCACTAGTATGGTTTTATTGTCTATTTCTTCCTTCAATTCTCCTAGTTTCTCCATTAGAAATTTGGGTGCTATATTATTTGGTGCATACATGTTGATTAATGATATTTCCTCATTGTCTAGAGTCCCTTTTAACAAAATATAATTACCTTCCCTATCCCTTTTGATCAGGTCTATTTTTGCATTGGCTTTATCAGATATCATGATTACCACTCCTGCCTTCTTTCTATCAGTTGAGGCCCAGAAGGTCTTACTCCATCCTTTAATTCTGACCTTGTGGGTGTCAACCCGCCTCATGTGTGTTTCTTGAAGACAACATATGGTAGGGTTTTGGATTCTAATCCATTCAGCTATTCGTCTACGTTTTATGGGTGAGTTCATCCCATTCACGTTCAAAGTTATGATTGTCATTTGTGGACTCCCTGGCATTTTGATTGCCTTCCCTAATTCTAACCTTTTCTTCTTCGGCTCTACCTTTTAGTCCAGTGATTTACTTTGAATCAGTCCCCCTTGTCCCCTCCCTTGATGTTTCCCTTTTTAGTCCCTCCCTTTTTGTTCCCTCCCCCTCCCCCCTCTCTTTCCCTCCCTTTTTGTTCTCCCTCTCCCCCTCCCCCCCTTGGTTTTCCCTTCTCCTTACCCTTGTTGGGTAAGATAGAATTCAAGATCCCAATGGATCTGGATATTTTTCCCTCTCAGAGTTGATTTCCCTGAGATTGAGGTTTAAGTAACCCCCCCCCCCTCTCTTCCTCTCCTTCTTATAGGAGTTTTCTTCCCCTCCCCTTCCCATGTGGATCTTTGTGTGAGAATGATTATTCTATTTGGTCTTTCTTTACCCCCTATTTATACATTACATTTTCCCCACATGTTAGTATACATAGGTTGATATAAATGTAGTCCTTATAGAAGAGAGTTTGAGTAAAAGAAGATAACATTTTTCCCCTTTCCTTAATATTTACCTTTTCAGGTATTCCTTGCTCTTTGATTTTCGGTATCAAACTTTCCACAGAGCTCTGGTCTTTTCTTTGCAAAAAGTTGGAAGTCTTCTATTTTGTTGAATGCCCATACTTTCCCTTGGAAGTATATAGTCAGTTTTGCTGGGTAGCTGATTCTTGGTTGGAGACCCAGCTCTCTTGCCTTTCTGAAGATCATGTTCCATGCCTTACGATCATTCAGCGTAGAACTTGCAAGGTCTTGTGTGACCCTGATTGGCATTCCTTTATATCTAAATTGTCTTTTTCTGGCTTCCTGTAGGATTTTTTCTTTTGTTTGATACCTTTGGAATTTGGCAATTACATTCCTGGGAGTTGTCTTTTGGGGGTTTAGTGTAGAAGGTGTTCTGTGAGCTCTGTCAGTGGATGTATTGCCCCCTTGTTCTAGAATCTCTGGGCAATTTTCTTTGATTATATCTTGTATCACCATGTCCAGTTTGGTGTTTATTTCTGGCTTTTCTGGGAGTCCAATTATTCTTAAATTTTCTCTTCTCCCCCTGTTTTCCAGATCTATCACCTTGTCGGTGAGATATTTTATGTTCTCTTCTAATTTCTTGGTGTTTTGGCTTTGCTTTATTAGTTCTTGCTTTAAAGCCTGGTTTTCTTTTACAGTTTGGTCAAACTGGTTTTGTAGATGCGTGAATTTCTTTTGCATCATTTCCCACTTTTCCTCCCAGAGGGCTTCCATCTTTTTGGTCCTTTCTGATTCAAATTCTTCATGGGTTTGTGGAGAGTTTCTATTTCCTTTGGAAGATTTTGGAGAATTTTCTTGTATATCTTCTTCTATCTGCTCTGTATTTTGTATTTTGGCTCCATAGAATGTGTCCAGAGTCGCCCCTTTCTTCTTATTTTTCTTGGTATTTTGGGGCTTCTGTGCTTCTGTGGAGTTTGTCATCTCTGAACGTGGAGGATTGGCTTTTCTTGTCTTTGTCTGGTGATCAGAGGCTTTAGTCCTGGGCAGATGTTGGTTCTATGAGCGTTCCCTGGGTTAAACTGAATATGCCTCACTGGAACTGGAATGGAAGGGTCGAACCACGAGGCCACACTCTCCCCCTGGCTCGATTTCCGGAAGTTGCCTTCAGAATCGCTGGCCGTGAGGCTGTTTCGTCGGCCTGCGGGGGGATGGGCTGCCGCTTCCCCAAGCTCGGAGAGCACAGACTTTCACTGAGACTTGGATAGCAGGATCCAGCCCTTGAGGCTGTCTTGCCCGCCCTGAGGGTTGCTGTTGTTTTGACCAGCTCTCTGCAGCGGAGGCCCCAGGCAGTAACTTTCACCCGGACCGACCGGCTCTTTGACCAACCGGCTCTTTGCAGCGGAAGCCCCAGGCAGTAACTTTCACATGGACTGGGACTTGGGTAGAAGACCCTGAGGGTTGTTGTTCCTCAGACCCTGCTCTCTGAGCCCGGCGCGGCTGCCGCTTCCAGGAGCCTTGGACTCTGCGCTCCTACCCCTGAGGTCCGAGGGATCTCGGGTTCTGGCTTTTAAGGGGAGCCGTACCTTTTGAACCGGGTCCAGGTCCAGGAGGAGGGTTCCCAGGGTCTGTGCTGTTGATCGTTTTGAATTTCGGCGCCTTAGGAGCTTCTAGTTTGAGATCGGTCGGGAAGGGTTTTCCGGAGATCTGAACTTCAGCTTTCTCTAAGCCGCCATCTTAACCGGAAGTCCCGAGACTCTTTGTCTTATTGAAATTTTGGGAATTTTTAAAGTGTATAATTTTGGATTTTTTATATCATCAAAACCTGTGAAACATTACTATATTGATTCTTTAATCTATTAATATAGATATTTCTTCCATCTGTCTAAATCACAACACATTCTCCCTTTTAAAAATCTATGCAATTCTTGAACTATAGTGTCCTATAGAACTTTCACAGAATGCCTACTTAGCATAATGGAAGACTTCCCTTGAGACTTTTGTAGATATCTAAAGTAGTAGTGTCGATCTCAAAAAGGAAATGGGGTTACTAAATCATACATCAATGTTTCTGATGGCTACAAATTGATTTAGAAAATCACATATTAATATTATCTATGTTCCATTGTATTTTATTTATTTTTTCAAATATTTCACAATTAATTTTAATCTGTTTCAGGCTGCACTTGGAAATGGTATAGGCTGCATTTGTGTTTAATACCTCTGTTCTAAAATACCAGTATAGCGTCTCAGTTATCTATATAGAATCCCTTGCTCTGATTACAGGATCAACCCACTTTCTCTTCTCATCATACATTTCCTCAAAAGGGATCCTTAAACCACTTTTAATGTATAAAATGTAATGTATTATAATATGTAATAGAATACTATAACATAATAGAACAATATATAATGTATATGACATATGTGTATATAAAAATTAAATCAATTATATACTAATTACACATACATATATGCATACATACATATTCAAAGAAGCACATAGTGAATACCTATATATGTGAGAGCATGTATTTGTGTTTCAATTGAAATTAAATACTATAAAATTATAATAAAATTTTGTCCCAAAGAAGGGGTAAGCTTCCTAGGGAATAGGGATGGGTATAGAATGGAAGTTTGACACTGCATATAACAGAAGATTTTTCAATATGTTGGTTAGTTTTCCTAAACTTTTCCCCCTTTTTTTGTATGAATTAATTATGGTGCTTTTCGGGGAGGTTGTCAATAGAAAATGTAGGTGATGTAAAAACAAGATATCAATCTCATTTCATATTGAAAATATATTTTTATCTATAAGATGGCAGTTAGGGATCATTGAAAATACTTATATTTTCCAAATGTGTTCCAGCTTATCTTCTACCTATTTAGTCCTAACCTCACTTCATATTTTATCTGTACTATTTTTCATTAATATAGGTATGTGAATGCATACACACATATACATAGACACACACATATGTACACATATATTTATATTAAGAACACACAGAGTAATGTACTAACCCAATGTACTAATCATCCAACTGAAAGTTAAATCATAGTCTGAACTATTGTTTTTCATCTTTTTGCTTTTGTCTGTATAGGTTTTAGGCAAATTTATTTTTGGAATCTTCATGAAGAAGTCTTGTACAATGTTCTTAATCTTGTTGAATTGGTGAAATGTCCTCCATAAACAGGAGCATCTGGACAACTGCATCAACTCTAGTCAATTTTCCTCCAAATGGACATTGCCCAGGATACCTCCATGACATTGACACAGGTGGTAATATCTATCTTGTTTCATGTGAATACTCAGAGTTATTGAACAAAGTTTTCTTTATGGTTGCATATATAAAATAATCATTTGTGATCTCTTCACTTATACATGTTAGACTCTTTAAAAGAAGCTCTTTAAGTATACATTTGCCTTTAGAAAGTAAAATTAAAACATGCCTGTGTGCCTATGTGATTATCAACTGAAAAACAGATCTTAAGAATATTCAGTATCGTCTGATAAAGTTCTTTATGTGAGCTAATTTTCCCCCTTTTTTATAAGTTTACCAATATTATCTTGAAGTTCTCTATATGTATGAATCATTTTTATAAAGGTCATATGAGAAAAAGAAAGTAGGTATGTAGGCAACTAGTTACTGATGTCCTTTTGATTATCTTTTAAAGAAAATAATGTAGCCCATTTCACTATCCCCACCCCTATTCATAATGATAATTTCTCAAAATAAAGTAAGGTCATGACAAAACATTAAGGTTCTTAATAGATTATATATGAACAGAAAAATCATAGTATTTCTAGACATATTTCCTATCATTGTCATTTCAAATTTTTGATGTCTTTAGACCTCATAGTTATATTTAAATAATATTACACAAATTTAGTTTAGTAAATATTTATTGAATATCTACTGTGTACCTAATTAGAGCCTGGAGATAAAAAAGATAAAAATGAAAACAGTCTCTGCTGCTGGAAACATTTATAGTAGTCACATTAAAAATACAACCAAGCAGTTATATTGAAGCTTGAGTGGCAGCCCAGCAGCAACATCAGTAGCAGTGGCAGATCAGGCCAAGACGGCAAAGTAAGAAATACTCAAAACCCTCCAACAACCCTCAAAATGACCACAAAATCAAAATGCCACAAAATGAATACTGGAGTGGCAGAACCAAGAGAAGAAGGTATGGAGTAGTGTTCTGGCCCAGAAAAATGTGGAGAGACACCAAGGAGGACTCATTTCACTTGGGTATGAGAGGAGAGCTGGATGTGCCTTATCAAAACACTGACACAATATAGTAAAAGCTGCAGGAGAAAGAGAACAACTGGCTTAGTCAAGTCTCAGCAGAGTAAGAGCAGAAAACCAACCAATATAAAAAAAGGAAAATAACCCTGCATAATCCAAGTAGAACAAAACTAGAACAAAAATGACACAGGAAAATCAGGCCTTAAAAATCATAACTGACCATCTAGAAACTAACGATTTAATGACAAATGAAGAAACAATAAAGCAAAATCAAAGGAATGAAAAAAAAAATAGAGTAAAACATGGAATATTTATTGAAAAAACAACTGACCTAGAAAATAGAACTAGGAGAGACAATTTGAGAATTATTGGACTACCTAAAAGCCATGATCAAGAAAAAACCTTGGATATAATAGTACAAGAAATTATCAAAGATAACTTCTTGGAGATCTTCAAACAAGAAAATAAAATTGAAATTGAAAGAATGCACAGATCACCTCCAGAAAGAAATCCTCAAATGACAACTTCCAGGAATATAATAGTTAAATTCAAGAGCCACAAAGCCAAGGAAAAAATACTTCAGGCATCCAGAAAGAAACAATTCAAATACCATGGAGATCACTCAGGACCTAGCAGTTTCTACTTAGTTATTCCTTATTATTAATATTAGTAGTTATAGTAGTTACTCCTGCCCCTTAGTTATTCCTCTGCATTAGTTATGTGATCAGCCATTTCCTTTTCCAATTATGTGTTTCTTTTATTATATTCTTTGCACTATTTCCTTGTTCATAATTCCTTGTTCAGTATGTATTTGACCTATTCATCATCACCACATACCTTTTGATACTCTTTGTTTAATCCCCAGTTTAAATTGTTAAAATACTATAGCAATATATGATTTTCATCCATAAAAGTGTTATTTAAAACATGCATATACATATATATATATAACATATTTATATAACACACATAATCAGAAAACCAATAAATAATAACTAAATTGATGCTTGGATTATGATTTTTAGAACTATAAGATGCAACTATATAATTTGTATTACATTTTAGTCCCAGGCAAGAACCTGTGTATGTCTCCAAATTAAAATACCTAAGTTATAATTTCAAATATGTATATTGTTAATTTTTAACTATATGTGCTACCATTTTAATTATGTTAGTTACTATGTTAATCCTAAATGTATGAATCTTTTTATAATGTACTTTATATGAAATTATTTCATATTAGAAGTTTTAGGAATCAGAAGATCATCCCAAGTTCATGAAGACCAGGAGGAACAAAAATGGTCTCTTAGACCTCTTGGAGACCTCTTATGTGAAGGAGAGGAAGGGGGACAACCAATATGAAACTACAAAGGTGTGTGTTTTTTGAAATTTGGCAATTTGAAATCTCAGATTCAACTGGAGAATCTTCAGACCTCTGGCCCTGTGATTTCTCTGCTGATGAGAAAGTCAGATCTTTTCCCAGAAGGTTTTCCCAGCATCGAATTTTCATAATATATAATGATCTTGACAGTTATCAACAAACTTGAATATTTCCACATATATACATTTTTGTATGAACAGAAAAAGAATAGTTTATGGGAAATTGTGAATTTATCATATACAACTTTTAAAAACTTGAAACTTTAAACAAAACTCTAATTTTTAGAAGGTAGTACACACAGGCACATGTTTAAAAGCAGTAAGTGGCACTACCTTGTAGGCATGAATTATCAGTATAATAATTCTCAAACCTAGAGTTTCAATTGTCAAAATAAAAAAATGTAATGATAATGAAAAGAAACTAATTTCTTAAACTAACACAAAAGACAATGTCAAAAGTCATTCAAATATTTTTTAAAAAGTAAAAGACTTAAGATCCTATGAAATGATCTGTGGGTGAGAGGACTATAAAGGAAGAACAAAAAGACCAGACTTAAGAAACATCAAAAAGACTTGGTTCAATTTCACGTAGATAAGGAAAAGAGAAAATGTGTAAAGTTATGAGAAAGCTAAAAAAGGCACATTAAAAGAATTACTTTGTTTTTAGCTATAAATCCAAACTTTTAAAACATTATGGAACTATTTAACTTTTTCCTCTGTCTCTCTTTTTCTCTCTCTCTGAGGAACACTAAAGAAGATCAAAAGTCAAAAGCAAAAAAAATTTCAAATAAATTGTAAAGCATGAACTTGTAAGGTGCTGCACATATTTTCTATTCATATTTATAGTGTACTTCTTAATTCCACAGCTAATGCTTATACTTCTCCTGGGACCTCTTTATTCACATATATTTTCGTTGACTGAATTGAAATGTTTTCTCCTGTGCTTTGTAGCTCTGTGTTTGCATCACCCAAGGAAGGAAATCATTTATGAGTCTTCATTTGAGGCTTGGTAGCTTCCATTTGACATTTCCTTTATCTAATCAGACACAGACAGCTTGAGAAAGGCTGTTGACTCCTCAGGTGTGGAACATACATCTTGAGATATATGCAGAGATTCATTGCTCATTTCTTCATCTATCTGGATTTCCCTATGGCTGAGACATGGCTGCTAAAGAGCAGAGAATTATTATAACCTTTCCAGGGACAATCTCCCAGTGAAATGAACATACAACATCTCTCTGTTAAGGATAATTAGATTTGAGAATTCATTTAGGAAACATGGTTCTGAGGAGGAATAGGTGATAATGCTAATCTGATTATAACATAGTTTTACGTATCTTTGGGGAGCTAAATATTAAATAATTGCAATAATGTGATCTTATTCCTCAGTGGGATGATGAAGAATTACTTGATATGCATTATTTGTTAGCTTCTCTTAAACTACTGTAAGGCTGAAAGAGTTCACATTTAGTGAATGATGCTCATCATCCAATTGCTTAGTTGGATAGGTGAGAAATTTTAATTTGTGAGCAAGGAATAGCACCTACCATTTGGTGTAGATATCATCTTATTGATGGTGCAAAACATCCAATGGCATTTAGGAAACCAGCTGGAGATAATTACTATGTGCAATAAATATATTTAAATTGATAAAAAGCATCCCTGACATTCAATGATGAATCTCCTGAGAATATAAACATTTATTGAGGACAAAAAAGATCAGTAATTTGTGTTCCTAAATATTACATCTAAGTTGCAATTAACAATTCACTTTATCTCTTATAATGACTTGAAATGTAACTTTTAATCATCAAAAGGTGACAAAGTAAATTATAAACCTTAAAGCACTTAAATGTTTTATTTTTCAAGCAGTTATTGAAAGAAGAGAAATACTAAACTTTTATTTCCATTTTTTCCTGGTTAATATTAACATATTCCCCCAACTGGATGTAAGAGTGATGGTGATTACTATTTTTTTACCCTCTGTGTTAGAAATGATGCTAAGTATCAGTTCCAAGGCAAAAGAGTGGTAAGGGCTAGGCAATTGGCATTAAGTGGCTTGCCCTAGGTTACATGGCTAGAAAGTGCCTGATGAAGATTTGAAATGGGGCTTCCTATATCTAGGTCTGGCACTACCTACTCACCTTCAGTGATCTTTTTTCTATTTTTTTCCTAAAATTTAGTTAAAGGCAATATCAGAAGAGAACATGCCACCAGGTCAATTCAAATAATTTTGACTTGGACTCTATCATTTTCTCCAACATTTTGGGTTTTTACCTGTCAATTTTTATATTTATATTAACAAAACTAAATCAGATGTAAAAATGAAAAAGTCAATGGTGACTCTTAAATGCTTCTAACAATGCTCTCCTATAGCTAGACTTTGAAAAAGATTTGCCCAGGAATGTGCTGGTAGTTTTAAAACTCTTTACAGAAAAAAAAATTGTAATCACAACAAACTTTTAAGTTTAATCTAAATTATTAACATTTGTCATCACTTTCTTAAGGTTAGGCAACAAAACAATAATTAAAGACCTAATTTTTAGCTTTTGCCAATTGCTGAGGTATAAATGATTACAATGAACATTTAATAATTGACCTTTGTGAGTTGAACCCAGCTTTAACATATCCTTAGTATACTCAAATGATAACTTTTTAAACAATGAGTTTATCTCTCTCAAGTTTAATTCATACACTGTCAAACTATGTGTACTTTTCATGTATGTTATAATTCTAACACATAAAATATCTGAATGGGTGAAAGTGTTGAAATAGATAAAGTTGTGTAGGTATCTTATAGATGAATAGAAAATAATATTTAGAGCACTTAGCAACATATAAATGTTATTGTTATTATTATTAAATTTTTATTTTTATTAGTTCCTATTTAATTTGGTCACTCTTCTGGCTTTTTATGATTTAGGATATTTGAGAAGCAAACAGTCTCTTCGGTTTGGGTTTTTTATCTAATTTTAAATGCCTTTTATTATTGAATATTCCTTTTTTCATGTATGGTTATGCTCAGATTTATATATTATATCACTCTGGACTGCATCCTGAGCTCCATTGCTCTTTAGAACATAAGTATACTATTCTCTCCTACATTTTCTTTTGTTGCCAGATAGTCTTGTATTATTTGAATTTCCTTTCCTTTTCCTTTGGATTTGAAGGTCATTGCCCCTCAGTGCTTGTAGTACTTATTTCTTTCTAAAATTAATTATTAAATGTAACCACTATGTGCTTTAGAGTTTGTAGCTTTGCTTTCCCTCTCCCCCATTCTTCTTGAAAGTGACCTTTAAATTCTTTAAACTGGCATTTAATTTTTTTTTATGCTCAGAATTTCTGGCCCATTCTTTTCTAGAATTTGCACATTATGGTGTTAGGAACCTATGGATCTTGAGTTGTCTCAACATATCACATCTTTGAGATCAGTTTGTTTTGACTGCATAGTGAATATATTTTATTTTAATGTTATTGTTTTTTTAATTATTGGCTTTCAAAGTTCTCTTCTCCTAGATTACCCTTCATTTCTGTATATTTGCATTCCTAATCTTTTGTTACTTCTTTTTTTTTCTTTCATGAGACTTGCAATATGAGATTCCAGTTTTTTTACCCTGCTTATATTTCCTGTTCAGATCATAAATATTTCTCTCATAATTCTAATTTTTCTCTGAAATCATTTGGGAACAATATATTTTAGTTCTGTATTCTCCATAAATTCCATAGACTCTTCTGTCTGTTCCAATGTTGGAATATTATCTTTTGTTTTGCAGTATAATTGATTGAAGTCTGAACTTGTTTACTTCTTCTGAAGGTCATATCTCCTGTGGTTGATTCTGTCATTCTCTGTTTTCTCTGCCTTTCTTTAAGACTTTTGACTTTTCTTCTTCCTTAGATCTTTGGTAATGTCTTTATCCTTCCCCTACCATTATTTTCCACTAATGTTTTCTTTTAGACTATTTTTGGATGGCAGTTTCCTTGATGCCTAGAATGCAAAGCATCTCAGTCTCCTCTTATGCTGGACAATTCATTTTTCACTAGCCTATTTCTCTACCATAAGTGACATTTGAGTGATCATAACTTGCTATAAGTACATGCTATACTCTTTCACTCAGGTTTAGTGGAGTAGCCCTCCTCATAATATGCTATCTTGTCCTGTCCTCTTTCTCAATTCTTTTGTTTTTTGGTCGTAGCACAGGCAGTTCAGAGTGTTGCCACACAGGCACGATAAGGACATCTCCTGACAGACTTTTGCTTCTGAAAGGCCATGACCCAGTTGGCTCTCTGTGTAGTCCTCCACTGCAAAAAGTGCAGTGGATGGGATTAAATTGTTTCATGTATCGTTGGGTATGCTCATGTAGCTTCATTTTTGGTAGCATGGGAGGTGAGAGAGGAGTGCTAAGTGAGGTCTGGGTCAGTGAGTGGCAATTTATATTTTTTCCCTTTCTTTTAGATTCTATGTGTCCCAAGCCATGAAGACACCTGAAATTACTTTACCTTTGACCTATAATTTCTTCTTTTGGAGAGATTTTAGAGGTTGTGGGATTTGGAGAAAATGTCTAGTCTTCTATCTTGTTTGTTTATGTGAACTAGAAGTATAAGCGATTTTTGTTACATGAGTCCTTTCTAATATATCCTTTGCTATTGTGTTCATTTACATCCATATTTTGTGCATTTATTCTACTTATCAACATCTCTCTCACTTTTTCCTTTCTTTTTAAAACTTGTACTAAAGTGTTTTAATAATTATTGCTTCATAGTAGAGTCTGAGGTATTGTACTGATGAATTTTTTACTTTCCCACTTTTTCATTATTATCGCTGAGATTCTAAACCTTTTGTTCTTTTATTTAAGTTAATTATTATTTTTCCTAGCTTAATAAAATACACTTTTTTAAAACATTATTTTATTTGGTCATTTTCAAACATTATTCATTAGAAACAAAGATCATTTTCTTTTTTTTTCTTCCTCCCCCCCCCCCCCCCCCCCACTACTCCTCCCAATGGCGATTTGTGATTCCTCTGGGTATCACATGTGTCCTCAGTCTGAACTCTTTTCTATATTGTTGGTATTTTCATTAAGGTGATCATTTAGAGTCTCTCCTCAATCATATCCCCCCCCCACCCCTTTAGTCAAGCTGTTGCCTTTCCTAGGTGTTTTTACTCCCCCTGTTTGTCCTCTGCTTGAGGGTAGTGTTTTTATTTTCTCCTTGATCCCAGCGGATTGTTCAAGGTCACTGCATTGCCACTAATGGAGAAGTCCATTACATTCGATTGTACCACAGTGTATCAGTCTCTGTGTACAATGTTCTCCTGGTTCTGCTCCTCTCACTCTGCATCACTTCCTGGAGGTTGTTCCAGTCTCCATGGAATTCTTCCACTTTATTATTCCTTTTTGCACGATAGTATTCCATCACCAACATGTACCACAATTTGTTCAGCCATTCCCCAATTGAAGGGCATTCCCTCATTTTCCAATTTTTGGCCACCACAAAGAGTGCAGCTATGAATATTCTTGTACAAGTCTTTTTTCTTATTATCTCTTTGGGGTACAGACCCAGCAGTGCTATGGCTGGATCAAAGGGCAGAGAGTCTTTTAGTGCCCTTTGGGCATAGTTCCAAATTGCCCTCCAGAATGGTTGAATCAATTCACAACTCCACCAGCAATGAATTAATGTCCAGACTTTGCGACCCCCCCCTCTAGCATTCATTACTTTCCTTTGCTGTCATGTTAGCCAATCTGCTAGGTGTGAGGTGATACCTCAGAGTTGTTTTGATTTGCATCTCTCTGATTATCAGAGATTTAGAGCACTATTTCATGTGCTTATTAATAGTTTTGATTTCTTTGGCTGAAAACTGCCTGTTCATGTCCCTTGCCCATTTATCTATTGGAGAATGGCTTGATTTTTTGTACAATTGATTTAGCTCTTTATAAATTTGAGTAATTAGACCTTTGTCAGAGGTTTTTGTTATGAAGATTGTTTCCCAATTTGTTGCTTTTAGTAAAATACTCTTGAGAGTTTCATTGGCAAAGAATTCTATAAACAAATTAATTTAGATAGTATTGTGATTTAAATTATTTTGGTTTGATGTATGCATGAACAATTAATGTATCTCCAATGAGAGCTATATTTCTGTAAAGAGAGTTTTTTTAAATTTAATTCACATGGTTAATGTAATTTATATAGATGAATCTTAGAAGCTATATTCTCTAATACTTTATATATTTTATAGTTATGTTGAAGGAATTTATTTTTTTAAGCTTTTCTTCCTGAATTTTGATAGTTATATCTGGGAACAATGGTGATTCCATAGACTCTTCTGTCTCTTCCACTATTGGAACATTATCTTTTGTTTTGCAGTATAATTTTTTATATATCTTGAAACTTTGTTGAATTTATTAACTATTTAAATTAATTTTAGTTGACTCTGTAGGGTTATCTAAATATTCCAACATGCCTCTTAGAAAAAAACACTTTTGTTTTCTCTTTGTATATGATATTTCACTCAATTTATTTTCCTTATTAATGCTATAACTAATGTTGTTAGCCAGCATTAAGCATTTTTTTAATTCCCAGTGTTAACACCGTCCATAAAAATATAAATGCTTTTTTAATGTCAAAAATAACTTTTTCCTCATGCCCCCAACAACATTTATAATTTTTTGTTTTTTTGTCATCTGTATTTGCCACTCTAATAAGTATGAAGTGAAATCTCAAAATCATTCTAAATTTTTTTCTTTCAATAGATGGTAAACTATAAAATCATAATGTTGATGTGAATCCATTACAATCACTCATTTAGAGTGTTTTTCCAGGTTAATTGGAAGGGGATTATACTGCATTATATAGCATGCAGCACCTTACTGGTGGGATTTGGAAGACTTAAGAAAGAAAAAACTGACCAGTAATAGTAATTCAAATAAAAAGAAGGTAAGAGCCCCTGTCACCCTTTCTATTCTCATTACTATCACTTACCATTTACTGTAGAGAAAGCTTTTTTGTTGTTGTTATTAAAGACATTTTAGTAATTTCCAACTTTTGTGACCCTATTTGGAGATTTCTTGAAAAAGATATCAAAATGATTTGCCATCTCTTTCTCCATTTCATTTTATAGATGAGGAAATTGAGGAAAACAAGGTTAAATGACTTTCCCAAAATCACATAGCTAGTGTCTGAGACTGAATTTGAATTTGTCTTCTTGACTCCATGCCCAGTACTCTATTCACTGCACCACCTCATAACTGTCAAAATACCAAAAGATGATGTCTTATAATAGTAGAAGAAATGTCTCGCTGAGAATTAATTATACCAGTGGTTCTTTGATTTTTACTCTCAGAACTTTTTTAAACTCTTGAAATTTACTGAGTAACCCCTAAGAGGCTTTTGCATACATGGGTATTAGAAATTAAAACATTAACATTATTTTGAAAATAAATTTGATTTTCTAGACTTGTATATGGATGACCCTTGAGTTTCCCTAAACAATATTTTGAGAACTGATTTCTTTTAACAATACATGTCCAGTTTCTATTTCTATATCTACAGAATTATATGATATGGATATATAATAGGTAGATCATTAGTTAGAGAGATTTAGATTTTCATATAGGTAGTTAAAATTCATTTAAAACTTTTTTTAATTAAAAGAAAATTTAATATGCAGTCTAGAAAGGTATATGACAAGATTTGGATTAGAAAATTCCAAAAGTTTCAACCAAAAATATTTTCCCTCTTTCTTCTCAAGTGAACAAGACACAATTGAAATATTAGGAAGTAGACCTAATATGTTAGAGAAATTCTTACCAGTATCAAACATTGAAGATCCCTCATTCTACTGAGAAATAATTTATACCCAAGAGATGTATTTGGCACAGAAATATTGATATTTTGTTCTTTGGTATTACAGAATTCCAAATGGACTGCCAAATAGTGGTAACTTTCTGAGCCAATACTAGATAGTTTAAGGGAATGAGGTATGAGTCTCATTTGGCAGATCAAAATAAATCTTTGAAATATCTTTTACTGCAATATTTTTCAATTCTGTCATTGCTATATTCATTGATATGACTTATTGATGATGGACATTCTGTGTCCTCATTTTCAGGACTCCTAATATTCCATAGCCTAGAACATTAAAGATAAATAATATGATTCCTTTAAGTAAATATTTTCAATTCCTTGTGAACAAGATGTATTTGATTAAATTCAGCTAGTTCACACAAGTATTTAAAATGTATTCAAAATTTTTACAGCCATAAAATATTTCAAAGACATAAAACAAACTGTTTTTTTTCTAATTCAAAGTTTCTTTTAAAAATAAATTGTAAAGAATATAATTAACTGGTTGTTTGTTAAATTTATAAACTGTAGCTTTTATATTGTTTTTAGATTTTGTTTGCTATAATGTTTTTGCATAAAGGTAAGTAATATTGTTTTTCTGATTTGGATTTATTCATTCTTCATAATTTCCTTTTCATTCTCATATTTCTTTGTATTCTTCACAGTTGTTATCTCTTAAGATATAATTCTATTATTCTTCTTGCAGCAGTTTGTTTCTGACTTTTTTATATAAATGGATTTATTTCCAATTTTTTTCCAATAGCAAATAAAGTGCCTAGTATCTAGAGTTGTCATAAGGTGGAATGGGCTGCCTTTAGGGTCAAGGGCTGCCTTTAGGGTCATGTGAGGTCAAGATTGCAGTGGAAGGTGTGAGCCTGGAGGACAGGAGGGAAATTAAGACTAAATAAATAAATCTGAGAACCATCAGAATAGAAATGATCATTAAAACTGTGGTATTCATGAAATAAGTCACCAACTAAAATAAAAAATAAGTAAAAGAGATGATAGCCAAGACTGAGCCTTGGGGGACACTCATGAATAGCTGGCATGTTTTAATGTGAATTTCATTTTGGATATAGATTGGAGTAGATTGCTCCTGAGATCTCCACCAGCTATCAAATTCTTGTTCAGAAAATTTTTATTTCTCATTTGTTTCCTTAGTGAATAGTTCTAACAGTGGCTTCACTGGGAAGTGGGGCATGAACAGTCTTTGCTTTTATTTTATACTGCTACATTGTTTCCCAAAAAGATTTTTAAAATTCACAGCTCTATTAATGATATGATTGCTTCTTCAGCCTCTGCCAACAATGGATTTTATCCTTTAAAAAAACAATTTAGCAGGTGTAAGATAATAGCTAAGATTTTAAAGAAATTTACATGATTAACAATTTGAATATTTTCCTGAAGTAATTAATGATCATTTGTGTTATTTCTTTTAGGAACTACCTCATCATCCCTTATTCACTCAGTAATATATCTTTCTCATATATTTGTGCCAGTTTTTTTTATAGATTTTAATGTCTTGTTTTCACTAGAACTTTTAATAATTTATAATTTTAAGATAATTTTAATCTGCTGCTTTTTATTTTCTTTCATATCATAAATACATTGCTCTGTACAGTGCAAACTTGCTGCTTTTACATAATTACATCCACTGATTTCATGTCATTTTTTCCCATTTGTAAAAGTGAATTTTCTGGGAATACCCCACACCCAGATCTAAACTGTCTGCTGAAAGGACATTTCTTGGACAGTAGTAGCCTCAAGCGATATCTTGCAATTAAACCAAGTTTAAGAATATAGAGATTTATCTTTCTATCTAGAGAATGGGGTTTTTTTAAACAGTATAGCTCTTAGCAAAATTAAGATTCTAAATTTGATTCTCAGTGTTGGAAGGAAGGAACTAATAACATGAGGATCAGAGGATAGATATAGTTTAACCATTTCCCCAGTCAATAAGTGAAGAATTAAGTGCTTACTATGTCCCCAGCACTATCATTGACCAAATAACTGGCTAGGGATGGAAAAAAGGGCCATTTGTCAACCTGTTCCAAAATATATTTCCTTTCTAGGAGAAATACAGAACACAAAGGGGCATATTTATGTATGGGTTCTTTTAAGTCTTTTGTTCCATTTAAAAAAAAAAAAACTTTTGTTGGTATATAGTAATAGCTGTATAATACCACCCATTGGTTATGCCACATGCCTCTATTTTCTAAAAAGTATTCAAAATTGCTTACCTAAAATAGGTAATCTAAAAGTGGCATTCACAGAAATATATACAAATTTGAAAGACTTTCAACCTACTCTGGGACAAAGAAATATATTTTGATTGGAAATATCCCTTTCTTTTGAACTTAGAGAAGAAAAGTCAGATGGTGCCATCATTCTTAATCTGTTTTTATATTAATAGCCTTATTCTGTCTTTACAAAATTGCAGAATGTTCTTGTCATATTTTTACATCTGTTCTACAAAATACCATATGGAGCCTACTAACATTTTTATTGATGTATTTAAACATTGGAGGAAAATGAGGAAAAGGACTGTTCCATTGTCAAATGGATCTCATAGATAATTCTTGTTTGGAGAACAGCTGAGTTCAAAAACACAAAGCCACCTCACATTAGTAGAAAAATGAAATTTTAAGTATATATTAATTTTGTCTTACTTCTTTTTTCCTATTTGCTACCTAAACAACTACTTTTCATGTGACTAAATTTTGTTTCAGTTATTCCTGGAAAATTTGAGGGAAGAAAACATGCTCCCTCCCATAATTGTCATAAAGATAAAAATAATATTCTTATCTCTTAACATTTGAAGACCTGCTATGATTAAAAAAAAAACTTCACAATTTTTTTCCTTTCTCCCAACTCTGTTTAAATATTTTATGAATATATTTTGTTTTGTATTATCTAAATTTGCCCATGTATCCCTTTATTATTCCTCCCAGAGAGTAATATCATAAATTATTTTTAAAGGTTAAAGAAAAAGAGGGGAAAATTAAAAAAAAAACCTAAAAATATATTAAACAATCTAAAACATAATGCAAATATTCCAAATCCAGGGATTATACTACTCTACAAGGGACTGGGATAGGAACAATTTCTCATGTCTCTTCTTGGGAGTCATATTAATTCTTTCTAGAATTTTGAAACAATTATCATTTTTATTTTTGTGATTATTTTTCATGTGCTTTTAGTCTACTCATATAGGATTTTGTAACAGTCCACCCATGTGTATGTACAAGGTAGATGTTTAATCTGTAAGGATTATGTTGGGAAAGCACATGCTCAGTCCTGCGCATGGCAAGAAAGGCACTGACCTTTGATCCCAGCATTCTTAAGATTGTAGCTGGAACACAGATTTCTTTGTGCTCACCTGGCTGAGGAAATCCACACCTCTGCCTTGTTGTAATTTACACCTGAACCAATGGCAATCCACTGTGTCTTCATTAATATGTATTACGTACCTTTACCTCACAATGTCAATAAATAAGAGCAGCACACAGAGAGCTGCCTTTTTTTTTTATCTCTTTCACCTGTCCCTCTCCTACCTGGAACTTGGCCTCTGGCCAGAAACGCTTTTCTTAGGGAACTCCCTTACTCTCTGTAAAAGACCTTTCCTTCTTAATCTCCTAACCTCAAGGCTGTGTGATCCATGCTTAGAGCGCCAGTTCTAAGGGATCAGAGGTTATTCTCTCAGCTGTTCTCTATTCTCATTCTGACTCCATGTTGTTGATTTAAGGCTATCTAACTGCCTTGTATCCTTGCAAAGTTAAATAGCCAGGGCTCACTGTGTAGCTCACTCTTTTGTTAAAATTGCATAGGTGTCTGGCTCTATTCTTATCCATTTCCTTGGCTTCAGCTCTTCCCCCAAGGTCTAATCAACTATCTTTCCTTTCATATAATGGCTGCTGGTCTGCACGTTATAGATTTAATGACTGAGCTTGCTGCACTTTGCATCAGTTCATTTAAGTCCTCCCCTACTTTTCTGTTTGTACAGTTTCTGTTATTTCTGATAGCACAACACTAATATAATTATTTCCACAATATTTATCCACTCTCAAATTTATAGGTATCCATTTTATGTTTACTTTTTGATTTCACAAAAAATATTGCTATAAATATTTTACTTTAGATGGAATATTTTGATTTATCAATGGCTTTCTTGGAGAATATTCCTAGTATTTTAATATCTGGGTCAAACCTTATATATAACATAGCCACTTTATTGACAAAATTCCAAATGTCTTTCCAAAAGAGCTATGTTTTGGAAATTAATTTGTATGCCTATCTTTCAAAAGCCCACTTAATATTGACTTCTCATCTTTGACCATCTTTGCCAATCACAGATAAACATGACAGAAATTGAATTAAATTAATCTGTATAATGGATGCCAAGTATAAATTCATTCATATATTAAATAACACATTTGTTGAATAATGGTTGTGTGCATAGCATTTTCCTGAGATCTATAGTAAATGCAAGAGAAATACTAAGGATGATAAATGTCCCTTTGTATCTCTCCTAGTGACCATCACAATGGTATGCATTCAAGAGATGCTGGTTAATTAGTTTAAATTGACCTAAATGTACTTGCAATTTAATTGGACAAAACATACGAACTAGAAAAAATTGGAGAAAAGTTACAAAGTGAACTATAGACAGTTGCATGTTCGGTAATGAAAGAGAATAAAATGTAATGGACAAATTACAATGGGGCTAGGTTAGTCAGAGAAGGCTTCTTAAAGGATATGAGAATTGAGATGGTCTTGAAAGAAAATAGACAATTTGGATTTATGAAGAGCCAGTAAATTCAGGATAGCAAGATAGTGGGCAGGAGTGATGGAAAAACTTTATCAGAAATGGAATTTATAATTAGTGACAATGTAGAATTTCAAGGCTTAGGAAATGAAATTAAATTTCTATCTTAGTCATATGAAAAGAGTAAAGCATCTAGGATTTGATCAGATGTTGCTAACTTACTGAAAATTTTCTGCCACACAAAGGAAAGGTTACTTCCTAAATAAATAGGAAGACCTAAATTCCAATTCACATATAGCCTCAAAAAATTACTAACTGTGGGACTGGAGGAAAATCTTTTAGTGTTATCTGCCTCAATTTCCTCATATGAAAATGGAGATAACAATAGCACCAACCTCTCAAGGCTTTTGTTGAAGATAAAGTGATGTAACATTTGTAAAGCATTTTGTAAAAAAAGTGTCATATAAATACTAGCTACTACTACTATGCTAGCAACTGGAATAATTGGCAAATATTGGGGGGGGGTTCCTCACAGTTTATAATATGTTTTTTAGGAAACATAGCAAAATGGAGAGAACTGACCTCAAGATTAGTAAGACCAGTGTTCAATTCCTGCCTTTAACACATTCTACCTATATTTCTCTCTGAGAGTCATTTAATCTTTCCATGCAAATTGCTAAGACTAAATTGAAAAAAAGTTGCTGATGTATACCAATAAAGGAAATTTCTTCACCTGGATATTCCCTTTGCCAATGAAATCACAGTTCTAGTGTCCATCTTGATCCTTTCCTTTAGACATATCATGTTTATATATAAACAAGGAGTAGAAGAGGACCCTAACATGATTTGCCTAATATTTACACTTCCTTCTTGCCTTTCTATACTATCGAACTATAATTATTTCCCTTTAATTCAGTTATATTTATGTATTCCAAAATGAAATTTAAAAAAATAGAGCATATAAGAAATGAAATGGTCCTGAAAGTTTATTTGGACTATTTTACTCTTCATTTTTCACAGAATAGGTAAGAATGGAATAGAAATACAGGGAAAAATAACTGAATAAGAGTAGCTTAAGGACATCATATTTTGCCGTTTCAAATTTATTACATAAAAGAAAAAGTATTAGTCTTGAAGAATAATTATAGTACTATATTGGTGTGTCAAGAATATATATGTAAATATACATGTGTATTATTATTAGTAGTAGTAATTAAGGAAAAATCCTTTAAGGAAATACACAAACGATTATGTACATCTATTCTTAAATCAAAAGGAGAGAATATTTTTTTCTTTAGGATTTTTGCCTGCAGTCAAATAAACTTCCTGATCTCTGAAACATAGAAGCATGCTCTGGAATATGAGTTTTTGATTTAATATACTAATAAAACATGATATAGGCAGAAATAATTATGTCTTTCAGAAGGACTGCCCAAAACTAATTAAGTAGGAGCCAACAATTAGTTGGCTTCCACAAGGTCCTCTAGTGGCCAATTCATTATTCCTAGAGAAAGAACTTATCATTTTATTCCTCTAGTTTGTGCAATTAAGAACACATTTTGAGTTCAATATTGTCCATTGAGAGAAATCAGTGAACCATTGCTTGGCATCTAGAAGTCTGACATAGTAGACATAGAACAAGTTATTGTTTATTTAATGAAATATTTAAATTATTTACAGAAATGAGATCATTTGTTAGAACTGGGAAGGACTATATAGTAAAGCTGAGTTGAACTACTCAGGAAAGTCAATTGTTAAATTTTTCCAGTGAATATTTATAGCTCTAAGGCAAATTCTGTCTTGTTGATTGTTTAGTTTATAGAAAAAATTTAATAAAACAACTTAAAAGTGTATTATGTGTACATTTTCCTCCTTGAGAGCTGCTCATTAAACATTTATCAGCACACCCATTGGACCAAATAAATCAACTTCTACCACTCATTTATTTAGCAGATGAGGAAACCTGATGATTAAGAAAAGAATGTGTCTTTCATAAGGACACATGGATGTTTGAATATATGTCTTCTGATTTCAATTTCAGAAGCATTTTAAATACCCCATATTACTCCATCTCTACAATATATTGATTTCTCTTTTATTAACTTTTTTGTCCATTTTATGAATTCTAGCACATAATCAAATCCAATGAATGTTTTTATAGAACTATGTCATGTGTATATGTAATTTCCCCACAATAGAGCATATAGTTTATTCTTTCATATTCCATAAGTTGCCTAAAATGAAATTGGTGTTGGATAAGTACTTGTTGAATATATAATGAATTAATCTAGAAACTATACAAAGTGATATATGGGTAAAGAATTAGAATAAAGAGAAAATATACGGTGTCTGAGAAAAGATAGTGGAGTAAAGCAAGAACTTTCCTAAACTCCCTAGTTCTCCTTCAAACATATCTAAAATAACATCTCAATATGAAATCTGGAGTATTAGAAGAAAAAAGGAATGGCAGAAACTATTTTTCCATCCCAAGACAATTTAGAACATTGGCAGGAAAGGCCTATCTCACTGGGGTGAGAATGGAGTGAAGTCTATCACAGGCTGCTCCCTGGCAAACTGGCATCCAGCCTTAGAAGAATGAATTAGCAACAGTAGCTTCTGAAGCTTTCAGTCTACACATAGTATTGGAATTTTACACCTTGTCAGAAAAAGATTGCAGAGGACCATTTGCTGGCACTGGTTATGGTATTATGTTGCATTGCCCATGTGCAGCTTCAGGGTACAATCCCATGGCAAAGAGGAAAACTAGCAGTAATAATTACCCTGATCACAATTCCAGGGAATAAAAGAATGCTTATGGTCAGTCACAGACTAGAACAAAGACTAATGGAGGAATGACCACATCTTTCCTTAGATCATAACCTTAGAATAACTGAAAATATAGATATCTAGAGCTATCTCTAAAAACAATAGCATGAAAAACTCAAAGACTGGGACAGAGCCTCCACCCCCAATGTTAACATATAATTAAAAATCAGGAAATATGCTGGAAAGATGAAGTAACAAAAAAAAAAAGGAACCTGACCATATAAAGTTACTATGGTATCAGAGAAGAACAAAATACAAACTCAGAAGACAACAAAGTCAAAATATCTATGTTCAAAGCCCCATGAAAAATGTGAATTTGCCTCAAGTCCAAAAATAATTCCTGGAAGAGGTAAAAATTGGGGCAAAATGAGTGATTTAAAAAATCTTGAAAAAAGATCAACAGCTTGCTAAGAGGCACAAAAATATTGAAATAAATAAACCTTAAAAAACAGAATAGGTTAAATGGTAAAAGAAACAAAAATCAAATGAAAATAAAAACTCCTTTAAGGAACAGAACTGGACAAATAAAAAAAATTGTACAATTCACTAAAGAAAAGAACTGCTTATAAGGTAAAATTAACCAAATGGAAAAATACAAAAGCTCACTGAAGAAAATAATTTCTTAAAAATTAGAAGTGGGTAGCTGGAAGCTAAGACTACACAAGACATCAAGAAACAATTAAAAATGAAATATAGAAGAAAATATAAAATATATCATTGGAAAACCAACTGGCCTGGAAAGTAGATAGAGTGCCAGTTTAAGAATTATTGGACTTTCTGAAAACCATGGTCAAAAAAAGAGCTTAAACATCATATCAAGAAATCTTCGGGGGCAGCTGGGTAGCTCAGTGGATTGAGAACCAGGCCTAGAGACGGGAGGTCCTAGGTTCAAATCTGGCCTCAGCCACTTCCTAGCTGTGTGACCCTGGGCAAGTCACTTGACCCCCACTGCCTAGCCCTTACCACTCTTCTGCCTTGGAGCCCATACACAGTATTGACTCCAAGACGGAAGGTAAGGGTTTTTATTTAAAAAAAAAGAAAGAAAGAAATTATCAAAGAAAACTGCCCTGGTGCCTTAGAAATAGCAGGTAAAATAGAAATTGAAAGAATATAAGTCACCTCCTAAAGGAGATTCCAAAATGAAAACTTCCAGGAATATTATAGTCAAATTTTAGAGCACCAAATTCAAAGAGAAAATAAAGCAAGCAACCTAAATAAACCACTTAAATATCATGGAAACCTATTAAGATAACACAATATTTAGTATCTTCTATATTAAAAACCAGAGGGCTAGAAATGTGATATTCTAGAAAGCAAAGGAACTAGAATTACAACCAAGAATTATTTACCCAGCAAAACTGAGTATAATCCTCCAAAGGGAAAAAATGAATATTTAATGAAATTAAAGACTGCAATATTTATAGAGAAAATTGGTGGAATTGAAGAACTGGGGATATGGAAGGTTCTGTAGCTGGGAATGGAGGAGTTGAAGGGAGAGAGGGAATATGGCTGCCGGTGATATAAAATGAGAGAGATGCCCAAACTTATCTATCTATTTAGTACCATACCTACTGAACTACCAAAAAACTATTTTACTGAATTAGAGAAAACGATAGCAAAGTTCATTTGGAAGAATAAAGGATCAAGGAT
The DNA here is from genome assembly GCF_027887165.1 of Monodelphis domestica. Lineage (NCBI taxonomy): Eukaryota > Metazoa > Chordata > Mammalia > Didelphimorphia > Didelphidae > Monodelphis > Monodelphis domestica. The sequence continues at coordinate 241,211,827 of NC_077233.1, read as the reverse complement.
ATCCAGGGAAATAATGAAAAAAAAAATTCAAGGTAAGGTGGCCTTGCAGTCCCAGATCTCAAACTATATTACAAAGCAGCGGTCATCAAAACAATTTGGTACTGGCTAAGAGACAGAAAGGAGGATCGGTGGAATAGACTTGGGGTAAATGACCTCAGCAAGACAGTCTTTGACAAACCCAAAGACCCCAGCTTTTGGGACAAAAATCCAGTATTTGACAAAAACGGCTGGGAAAATTGGCAGACAGTGTGGGAGAGATTAGGTTTGGATCAACACCTCACACCCTACACCAAGATAAACTGAGAATGGGTGAATGACTTGAATATAAAGAAGGAAACTATAAATAAATTAGGTGAACACAGTATTCTGTGTTATATGTATATGTATACATGTCAGACCTTTGGGAAGGGAAAGATTTTAAAACCAAGCAAGACATAGGAAGAGTCACAAAATGCAAAATAAATAATTTTTACTTCATCAAATTAAAAAGTTTTTGTACAAACAAAACCAATGTAACTAAAATTAGAAGGAAAACAATAAATTGGGAAACGATCTTCATAACAAAAACCTCTGACAAAGGTCTAATTACTCAAATCTATAAGGAGCTAAACCATTTGTTCAAAAAATCAAGCCACTCTCCAATTGAAAAATGGGCAAGGGCCATGAATAGGCAATTTTCTGTTAAAGAAATCAAGACTATTAATAAGCTCATGAAAAAGTGTTCTAGATTTCTTAAAATCAGAGAGATGCAAATCAAAACAACTTTGAGGTATCACCTCACACCTAGCAGCTTGTTCAACATGACAGCAAAGGAAAGTAATGAATGCTGGATGGGGTGTGGCAACGTAGGGACACTAATTCATTGCTGGTGGAGTTGTGAATTGATCCAACTATTCTGGAGGGCAATTTGGAACTATGCCCAAAGGGCACTAAAAGACTCTCTGCCCTTTGATCCAGCCATAGCACTGTTGGGTTTGTACCCCAAAAAGGTAATAAGGAAAAAGACTTGTACAAGAATATTCATAGCTGCACTCTTTGTGGTGGCCAAAAATTGGAAAATGAGGGGATGCCCTTCAATTGGAGAATGGCTCAACAAATTGTGGTATATGTTGGTGATGGAATACTATTGTGCTACAAGGAATAATAAAGTGGAGAAATTCCATGTTGACTGGAACAACCTCCAGGAAGTGATGCAGAGTGAGAGGAGCAGAACCAGGAGAACATTGTACTCAGAGTCTGACACATTGTGGTACAAGAGAACATAATGGACTTCTCCAGTAATGGTTTTACAGTGTCCCTGAACAACCTGCAGAGATCTACGAGAAAAAAAAAAACAAAAAAACTATACTCAAGCAGAGGACAAACTGAGGGAGTAAAAACACCGAGGAAAATCAACTGCCTGACTACAGAGGTTGAGGGGACATGATCAAGGAGAGATGCTAAATGAGAGCCCTAATGCAAATACCAACATCAAGGAAATGGGTTCAGAGGGAGGACACATGTGATACCCAGAGGAATTGCGCCTGGGCTAGGGAAGGGGTGGTGGAGGGTTGGGGTGGAAGAAAAGAAAATGATCTGTTTCCAATGAACAATGTATGAAAATGACCAAATAAAATAATGTTTTAAAAACTAAAAAAATATATATTCATAGTGAATCAAAGCAAGTATTTGAATATATGAAAATATGTTTCTCATTAAATCCCATATTAGGAAGGAGATAGCTTCATCATCATTTCTTTGAAAACAGGGTTATTAAACTGGTGTACTAAAATTATTTTTTGTAATTTTATTTAGTCTATTTAGAATATTTTTCCATGGTTACAAGAATTGTTTGCTTACCCTAACCCTCCCTGGACTCTCTCCCACAGTCAACACACAATTCCACTGGGTTTTACATGTTTCCTTGATCAAAACCTACTTCTATATTATTGATGCTTGCACTAGGGTGATCACTTAGAGTCTACATCCCCAATCATATCCCTCTCAATCCATGTGATCAAGCAGTTATTTCTCTTATGTGTTTCTACTCCCACAGTTTTTGCTCTGAATATAGACAGTGTTCTTTCTCATAAATCCCTCTGAATTGTTCTTTGCCTCATTTTCAAGCTGATTAATTTTGGCTTTCAAGATATTATTTTCTATTTCCAGGTGACTTTTCTTATTTTTTATGTTCTTTTCCCAGTTGCCTTCAGTCTCTCTTAATTGTTTTATGAATTGTATTTTGAGTTCTTCCAAAGCCTGTGTCCAATTAGCTGGAGTTTCTGTGTTTTTGCTTGGTGTTCCTTGGTCTTCCTCTGTTCTATTTGTTCTTTGTTCATTGATTGGATAGAAGCTGTTGATTGTTATTTCTTATTTTTCTTTTTCTGTTGTTTACTCATATTTTCCCTTCTTTTCCCCCTGTTATTGCCTCTAATCTTGCTCCTTTGTTTTTGTGCTGGTTCTGTGGATTTGGGCTATTCTGTCCTTAAGGAGCTTCTTCTCTGCTCTGGTGACTAGTCAGGTTGCACTGTGATGCCAGATCTTCCCCACCTGGCAGCAGAAGATGAAAAGGAGCTGGACTTCCCTTATTATTAAGGTATTCTGTAGTAATTGCAGCCTTCACCTTTGGAGTTTAGTCAGCAGGCTCTCAGTGGGGGAGGGGTGTTGGAGCTTGAGCTTCCTGGCCCTCTAAAGGCTTCTTATCTGCTCTATTGATAAGATTAAGCCAGGGTGGAATTGATCTTGCAGAGCTGCATGTGCCCTGAGGCCAGGGGGGAGGGCAAGATGGAATGTCTCAGCTGCAATTGGGCTGCCTTCTCTTAGCTTCTCCTCCAGATTCCTTCCCTCCACCTGTGTTCAACACCTTGAGCCTGGTACAAGTATGCCAACAAGGTACTCCCTCTGAACTAGTGCCCTTTCCTGCCCAGAGATTCCAGCCACCTCTGGAGGCTCAATACTGTAGGTGTGGGTGGGGTCCTGGGACCTTCCTTCTTCCTTCCCCTTAAACCTGAGTGTTCTAGAATTCTGGCTTGGGGGGAGGAGGATATATCTTTTAGGTTGGGTCCAGCAGGAGGGTCCTTTAACTCTGTCTTGTTGTTAGATTTGGTTTTCAGTCCCCTTGAAGCATTTTGTTTTTAATTGGTGAGGAAGGGTTCTCAGAGGTCTGAAATTTGGCTGCCTCTATGCCACCATCTAGCTTGAAACAATATTAAGGAGAAAAAAGGTTGTAACCTTGAAAGAATATGTAGAAAGAAGGGAAGCAAGAGTGTTTAAAAAGGGAGAAATTGATAAAAGACACAATTGCAATAAGATTAGAGTTTTTGTATCAGACAAGGATATTGACCTTTGAGTCTCAGTTCCAGTGTCACCTACAAATTTTTGATCGCCCTAGAAAGAATTGTCTCCATTCTTCAATTAATTAGTATTTTCTTTTTCTGAACAGAGACCTGAATTGAAACATTTCCCTTGGAGCATGGCATATAAACTTCAGATCCATAGGGAGGAATACATTTGCTCTGGCCCCTTGCTAAAACCCAGAGACTTCTGACTGGTCCCTTCTTCTTTGTGATAGTTGTGGCAAGGAAGGAAGAAAAGAAGGAATAAGCATTTATTGTGATTGGTGCTTTACAAATATCTCATTTGATCCTCACAAAAACATTCTTATCCCTATTTTACAATTGAGTAAACTGAGGTTAAGTGGCTTGTCCAATGATACACAGCTAATGCTAAATTTAGGATTTCATCAAACTGTGTTGACCATCAGCCAACACCAATTGAGCATCATAATAGAGGGCTAGGGTTTGACTACCTTACATCTCTGTGAAGAGTCAGAGAATGTTGTATAATTTTACCCATGTGCCACTGTAAGAAATTGTGTGCTCTCACTCTCTTTATGTTCTTCTGTCCCTTAAGTCCTGATCTAATCATAAAATCTCTTTGACACAACTTCCCCATGATAAGGGATCCATAAGGAGTTTCTGGCTTCCCTTTAACCTGAGCTAGAAATTGAGGGATTTTATCAGAGGATCTACAAAAGAACTAGTATGTTCTTCTTCCTTGAAGATGATAGTATATATAACCCCCCCCCACACACACACACACACCTTTCCTCTTTTTATATTTTATCACCCAGTAGAATATAACCTATTTGAGGAAATGGACTGTTTCTCAACTTTATCTTTATATCCCCTAGAGCCAAACACTTATGTTCATTTAATTGCTTTGGTCTGACTGAAGCAATAATAACATTTGTAAAGTGTAGGGATTAATAATCTTTTTTGTATGTCTTAGACCCCTTTGGCAATCTGGTGGTCAATGGCTCAATTCTCAGAATAATGTTTTAAATAATTGAATGAAATGCTAAAAATCCAGGTAGAATTTAGTAAAAAATAAAAATGTATTTTCCCTATTCAAGGTCAGAGATTCTCTGAAATCAATCTGAACCTCAGGTTAACAACATTTAATAGGATATATTAAGATTTGCAAAGAGATTCTTCCCAACAAACATGGGATGAAAATGGATAAAGTTTCTTTAGCCTGCAAGTGAAGAGCCTGAGATTGAGCAGTAGAAAAATTTGCCCAGTTGTCAGGTATCAGAACAAGAATGAGAATCCAGGACATCTGATTTTAAGTCTGTTGTATTTTCTACTACATGATTCTGAGAAGGCAAGTTCAAATAGTTAAGATGGGAAAAAATTATAGAGAGTCTTAAGAATTAGAATGATACAGATGATACAGTTAATAGAATGGTGAACCTGGATCCAAATTCTGTCTCTAATTCTTTCTCATTGTGTGACCATGTTTAATCTCTCTGAATCTTAGTTCTGTCATCTGTAACATGAAGATGATAATACTTTTAATGTCTACCTCACAGAATTTTTGTAAGTTTCAAATGGGAAAAACTCATTAAAGTACTTTATCATCCTTAAAATACTTGGTCCTGGATGATCTTTTGGTCCCCTTGATAATGGGGGCTATGACAAAGAGATTGCCTCAAAAGAAACAGATTATTATTGGATTCTAGGCTAAGGAGTTGTAATTTGATTAATCAATAAGGCAGAATTATAGATTTTTTTTTTCAGTAATACAATGATATAATGGATCAGTGTTTTGGGGAAAACATTTTGTGGGTCAGAGGAGCTTGAAGGGGCCTGATCTTGTCAAGCGATTAATACAATAGTCTAGACAAAAGCTGATATCAGTCTCAACTAGGTTAATGGTGTCAAGAACTAAAAGGTAAGATCAAATATGAGACTTGTGAAGGTAAAATCAGTCAAGCAACTAAAAACATCTATTGAAACATTGCTATATTCTTGGACTATATTGCTACCTTATTCCATAAAAAGATTAAGAGAGAGAAGAAAGAAGGACTAAAGATTTCTCTCTACTCTTGTTTCAAGCTCCTAAATAGTGGAATTTAAGATTTCATAAAAGTGCCAGCACCAGTTGAAAACTGGAATAGAAGGCTATGATTTTTCTATCTTGGATCTCTGTATAGAACCAGAGAATGATGCACAATTTTCTATTATAAGCTCTATCACTATCTTGACATTATCCTTCAGTAATCTACTATAACCTTGTTAATAAGTACATAGAGAGTTGGAGAAGTGAGTTATTATAATTTTCCCCTTTTTGTCTGTTTTAATGAAGTCTTAATGATATTTCAGGAGACAGGGTATCTGATTTAGAAAGAAATGGTTGTAACGAAGGAGAGAAATATTTACATTTTTCTCTACTGTCCATTTTTTTTGACCTGAGTGATAGTGTCCAGAACAAAAAGATACATTTTAATTCAGACTTCAGTTTTAGACTTTCTTATGATTTTTACTAGTTTAGATCCTGAGGCAAAGTGATGCTTTGTTCATTTGACATCTCTGCTTCCTCTTTTGAAAGGCCAAGAATAAAATTTCTCTCCCCATATGCATTTAACTGCATCTGAATAATCCATTTCTATTTAATTTACACAAATCGAAAAGAGGTAGCATGGATAAAATGCAATTTATCAAAAATTAGCAAAACATCACTCATGTGTCTAAAATAACTTAATTATGATTTTCCCCTTAAGTAATATCCAACTGCTAAAAGAATAAATGGCAACCTCAGATAACTTTACACATAATCAACCAATAAACATTTGTTTATTATCACAGCACCAGTGGGTGCTGGAGATACAAATACAAAATAAAACAATCCCTGACCTCAACTAGGATATATTTTATCAGGAAAGACAGAATGCATATATATAAGCATAGGTAAAATATAAGTGAATTAAAGAGATAACATAATATTAAAAGAACAGCTTTATAAAAAGTGTTTTACTCTTTTGATATGGACCAGTTGCTTAACTTGGTCCCTTCAAATTCTAGTGAACTTTTGTATTGAGAATATGATTGATTCACATTCATTCTCTTCTCGTCATTGTCATTTTCAATTAGTAATGATGACTGTTGTGTTCCATTTCTCATTTTTCCACCAGTAGAAGGAATGCCTAATTTGATAAGATTTGTTTGTTGTAAGGTATTTGTTCCAGTATCTAGAAAAGGTGAAGATTTGATTCTGGTCCAACCTCAGAGCAACTTGGTTATATCATTTTTATGAATTTTATTCTAATTCTTTGAAATCATTTAAATTTTAACAAGGTTCTATGATTTTGTCTTTAGAAAGACTGTCTACTAACAGAATCTAACACCACAAGTTATCATCCTCTTGTAGTTTAATTGGTATCTTAAGGAATTTTCTGAGATATAGAGAATTTAGTTGAAATACTCAGGGTCACATAACTTAAAAAGTTGAACATAGGTCCTTCTGGATTGAAGATTGGCTCTTCATTCAAAAGTCACACTACCTCTGCTTAGGAACTTATGTTAGTCTATCAATTATATTGTAGTCTATTCCACTGTGTTGTTATATTAAATAATACAACTCAAATTGTTGTTATATTGCATATATTTGTATGTTTTGAACACTTGATTTTTAAGCTCCATGAAATAATTATAATTCATCTTTGCATAATGCATAACACCATGCATTGCACATAGTAGGTGCTTAGTGAATGTTTATTGAACTGAATTGTATTAAAAATGCCAATAGCAAAGTAAAATCATTTAAGCCTCTAGTGAAATTGTTTTGTCTGCCATTCTGGAAGTCTGATGTTAGTGTTTATATATTCTCCAGAAATATATCATTTATTACTATAGGCACTGGGTAGCTGCTAACTCCTCAATTTTAAGTTATGGTACTTTTAGAGAAGATAATGGAAAATTGAAAGAGTTTATGGAGCAGGTAATATTATTTTCAGAACTATATGAATTTAGTTTAGTTTTTAGAATTGTGGTTAGTTTTGAATTATTTTTTGTTAATGGTTCACAGATATCACATCAATATAATTCCAAATATCTTTCAGGTTTTTATCACTGCCATATTAATGTTTGTTTTGAAGAAACATTTTTTGCAGAATTTAGAATTCAGATAATGTATTTTTTCAAGCAATGTCCTCTGATTTTTAAATGTAAGATAATGAAATCATTTTATTCATATATAGAATTCATAAGGTAATATTATATGGATAAAAAAGAGATTCTGAGATACTTAAAAATATTAAACACTAAACATAAAAATGCTAAAGGTAGACCCCAAACAGGAAACAAAAAATATGGTATAATCCTCAGTTTTACTTTTGTTTTCACCAGAAAAGAATTTTTATATTCTAATTACCAATAATACCAAAAAGAATAATAAGAAAGCCCAGGGCTGACATTTTCTACCCATTTCTAAAATGGGCATCTTTATACCTGAAACTGACTTAGAGGCAGAAGGTGAATGAATATTCCAGTTTGAATTTGATTAAATTCACCTTGAATCTTACTCCCAAGCAAAGCAGAATTGTCATGCTTTGGACAGCTTGGTTTTACTAGTCACATTTAAAATAAGAGAGTCAAAGAAGTGACCAGCAAAATGGCAGAGCAATTATTTTCTAAAACCCTCAGTAAACCCTCCGAAAAGGAAATTCACACCAGAAGCAGAATGGCTAATGCTGAATTCACCTATTCACAATTTGACAATTTAGAAACACTGTGCATGATGCAAAATTCGTGACACATCAAAATATTTAGAATGACTATTTGTTGTTTTCACTTCCCACCCCAATTCCTTCCATCTTTTGGCTATATATGAGCATGAGTAAACATATAGGCTAGTGATACAGACTATGCATTCTGCTTAGTCCCTATATCAACAATCCAGCTTAAATATCACCTCTCTTCCTATCTCAAAAGAGAAAGAAGAAATAGATTCTATCAAAACAAATAAAGGAGATGGCAACTAAAAAGGAAGGAACAGAAGTTGTAGTTCACTTGTGTCTGATTCTTCATGACATCATTTGGGATTTTCTTGGTGAAGATACTGGAGTGGTTTGCCATATCCTTCTCTAGCTCATTGTGTAGATGAGGAAAATGAAGAAAACAGGATTAAGTGACTTGCTCAGGGCCACCCAGCTAGTTAGTGTCTCAGGTCAAATTTGAACTCATGATGATGAGTTCTACTGATTTTAAGCCCAGTACTCTAATCACTGTGTCACCTAACTGTCCCTGCAAGCAGTATAGAGAATAGTAAAAAAGTTAAATAAAGGAAAGGAATTTGGAAACCTACTTGCAACCAGTAATCACCCCATCCAGTTATTTCTACCCAAATACTTTGTTGGACTGATCTCCACAAACTATCCTCCTCCCAAAAGAGAAGGCTAAAGATACCTAGAAGTTCTAGACTTTATGAGTGTGTACAATAGTAAAGAGCCAAAAAGGGAGAAGAAAAACCTGAAATAAGTAATTGGGCATAAAGACAAAGAAGGAAAGACTGACTTTGAGCTTGTACCTCAAGAAGTTAATCCAAGAGAGAATAATAAAGACAGAAGGAAGAATGAATAAAAACCTAAGGAAGACTCCTAAATTATCAAAGAAAATGCAGTGAAATTACCTGATTCAAAAGAGTATATTGTGGTTATTCCAAAGATAATGGAGAAACAATTGAAAAGTCTAGAATGGTATAAAAGAGAAATAAAACTGTTAGAAGAAAACATTAGGAATTAAATTATATCAAATCAGAATTCTCAATAAAAAACTGAATAATTCAAACAGTAATGTAAAATAAATTGAATTCACAATGTGGACTCTCTTTCAGGGAGTAAGTGGCTCTGTATTAGAGAATTTCTAAGAGACTTTCACTGTCAAGGAGTTCATGTAGTCTTTTTATGTTGTGTTCTTTGATTTCTCTCATTTGAAATATTCTACTGCTGAGAAAAGCAATAAAATGGTAGAATATTTTAAATGAGAGAAACAGAAAAACAGTAAAAGATGGCATGAATTCAATGCCAATAAAAATGGCTTTATGCTAAAAATGTTACTAAAAAGTCCTTTGACCCAGAGATCTCACTGTTAATCATTCAACTAACATTTTTAAGGAGCTACAATATGCCAGATGCTGGGGCTATAAAATAGGTAAAAAAAATTGTTCCTGTTATCAAGGATCTCACAGTCTAATATGAGACAATATGCAAAGAGCTATATACAAACAAGGTCAAAATAGAGTAAATTGGAGACAGGACTTAAGATGAGTTTTGAATGAATCTAGTAAAGGTGGAGAAGTAGAAATGAGGAAGAAGAGAGTTTTAGCCTTGAAAGATAAACAATGAAAATACTTGCAATTGGGAGATAGAGTATCTTGTGAAAGAAACAGCAAGGAAACAAATTCTACTGAATTTGGAAGGGTCCAGCGGAAGGACTTTAAAAGCCAAACAGAAGACTTATATTTCTCCCTGGGATCATAGGGAGTTACTGGGGCTGGTTGAAAAGAGAAGTGATATGGTCTGACCTATGTTTTGGGAAATTAAATAATGAAGTTGAGAAAACTAGAATGGGGGAGATTTAAGGGAGGGAAATCAATCAGCAAACTATTGCAATAATTCAGGCACAAGGAGGCATAGTCAAGATGGGGGTTTAGAGGCAGCAAAAGTTCAGACCTCTGAAAATCCTTCCTTACCAATTACAAATTAAATGCTCCTAGGGGACTGAAAATCATCTGAAAACAGGAAAGAGCCTAGGAACTCTCCTGCTGAACTCAACTTAAAAGGTACACCACGCCCCCAAAGCCTGAATTTGAGAACACTCAGGTTTAAGGGGAAAGAAGGAGGGTCTGAGGACCCCTCCCCCACCTAGAGCACTGAGCCTCCAGTGGTAGCAGAAATCTCTGGGCAGGCAAGGGTGCTAGTCTGGAGGGAGTACCTTGTGGGCAAAGCTGTGCCAGGCTCAGAGCATCAAACACAGGCGGTGGGGAAGCAGTTGGAGAAGAAGTGCAGAGCAGCCAACCTAGTCCCAGCAGCAGAGACACTCCATATTGCTCCAGCTTCCTGACGTATTGGCCACAGGGCACATCCATCTCTGCAAGTTTGACTCAGGTGAGTTTAATCTCATCAAACCTTCAGAGGGCAGGGAAGTTCAGGCTCCAACACCCCTCCCCCACACACTGCACTGACAGATTTGCTCAGCATTTGGGACAAAAATCCACTACTTGATAAAAACTGCTGGGAAATTGGAAGACAGTATGGGAGAGATTGGGTTTGGATCAGCATCTTACACCCTACACCAACACAAACTTGGAGTGGGTGAATGCCTGGAATATATGAAAGGAACCTTCTTATTGGTTTCTTCCTTCTGTTCGCTGAAGCAGTCTTCACATGCTGGGTGAGCAAAGCCCTGGTTCACCAGGAGTTGATGACCCGATGGCTACCCTCACAAGGTTTAGCCGGCCTGTTGAAGTTGTTGCCCGGGGTGTGGCCGCTGCTGCATGCTAGCAGCTACTGGGAGCCACAAGTGAGAGCTGGGTGTCAGGTGAGGGTCAGAGGCTGGAGAGCTGCCGTAGGAGGGCACGACAAGCCCTCCATACCAGAGATGCTACCCCTCCCTGACACCCCATACACCCCAATAAGAAGGTTCAACGGCTGAGAGGGCAACGCAGCAAAGCACTGTGGAGTGCTTAGGGCGTGTTGGAGCACAAAAGACAACACGACCATCCAATGCAGCTGAGGAAGTCTCCAGGTATAAGGACTTTTCGTGCCACTGGACCCAGGCTTCCAAAGCCGAGAGAGTGGGACTGTCTCTGTGCATCGGCTTTTCCACTTAAATCTCCTTCACGCACAAGTATCTTTGTGCACACTCATCTATCCTGACCCCATCCACCCTCTTCAAGACCTGCGGCGATGGGGGAGTGGCGACGCAACAGGTGGAGGTGACCACTGGCAGTTGTAGTCACGATCCTGCACGTAGGCGGCCCACGGACCAGTGGTCGCTCGGCCCTGTGGGCAGCAGGGACGTTCGGCAGCATCCTGGGCGACTGAGCAGCCCTCTCTAGGACAGCACTGTTCACCCTAATCAAGGGAGGGGACTAGAAAAGCTGTCCCAAACATTGCCGGCTGGCGGGTCATCCCTTTAAGCGGTCGAAATCAAAGAAAAAATACAAAGAAACTCCTACTAGGAGCATGGAACATCAGGACATTACTTGATAGAGAGAATACCCCAAGACCTGAGAGAAGAACAGCTCTAATCGGTAAAGAACTGGCGCGATATAACATCGACATTGCAGCCTTAAGCGAAACACGCTTACCAGAAGAGGGATTACTCAGCGAACCCACCACTGGATACACCTTCTTCTGAAAAGGTAGAGCCTCAAATGAAGACAGAATCCATGGTGTTGGCCTGGTCATCAAGACCAGTTTGCTCAAACAGCTGCCAGACTTGCCTGTGGGCATCAGCGAGAGGCTCATGAAGATCCCTTTGCCTCTCAGCAAAGACCAGTATGCCACAATCATCAGCGCATATGCTCCAACACTGACCAGTACAGAGGAGACCATCGAGCAGTTCTACTCTGACCTGGGTGCCGTCCTGCACTCAGTGCCCACAAATGACAAGCTGATACTACTGGGAGACTTCAAAGCCCACGTTGGCCAGGACCATGAAAGATGGAAAGGAGCGCTCGGCAAACACGGCATGGGCAAAATGAACAATGGCCTACTGCTACTCAGCAAATGCTCAGAGTTCGAACTCACCATCATGAACACTGTGTTCAGAATGGCGAACAAATATAAAACAACGTGGATGCACCCACGATCAAAACAGTGGCATCTCATTGACTACATCATTGTAAGCCGGCAAGACATCCAGGATGTAAAGATCACCAGAGCCATGAGAGGAGCTGAATGCTGGACAGACCACCAATTGGTTAGAGTGATTCTTCAAATGTGCATTGCACCTCACCATCCAAAACGCGCCGAGAGTGCGTGCATTTTACATCGTGAATAGTCTTAGAGATCCATCCTATTTGCAAACATTCCAGTCCTGTCTGGACGACAAGCTGTCTGCCAAGGGACCACTCACTCACTGGAAGCTCAACCGAGAAATAGAACCAGTTCAGAGACGCAGTGAAGGAAACATCAAAGGCAGTCCTAGGCCCAAAACAACGCAACCACCAGGACTGGTTCAACGAGAACAACACTTCTATTGAAAACCTATTAAGCAAGAAGAACAAAGCCTTTATGGAGTGGCAAAATAACCCAAACTCTGCTCCTAAAAAGGACAGATTCAAGTCTCTCCAAGCCACAGCGCAGCGTGAGATCAGGAAGATGCAAGCCTGATGGTGGGGAAAAGGCAGAAGAAATCCAGTGGTTTGCTGATACAAAAAACTACAAACAATTTTTCAGTGCCCTCAAGACTGTCTATGGGCCATTAAAACCTACCACCACTCCCTTGCTATCCTCTGATGGTGACACTCTCATAAAAGATAAAAAAGGCATCAGCAACAGGTGGAAAGAACACTTCAGACAGCTTCTCAACCCACCCTCTTCAGTCGACCAAAGCGCCCTTGACCAGATCCCCCAAAACCTCACCACTGAACAACTTGATGTTTCTCCTTCAATAGAGGAAGTCCAAAAAGCCATTAAACAAATGAGTGCAGGCAAGGCACCCAGTAAAGACGGAATCCCAACCGAGGTGTACAAGGCCTTAAATGGAAAGGTGCTCCAGGCATTTCACATAGTGCTGACCAGCATATGGGAAGAGGAAGACATGCCCCCAGAACTCAGAAATGCCTCCATTGTAGCCCTATACAAGAACAAAGGCTCACGAGCAGCCTGTGACAACTACAGAGGCATCTCACTACTCTCCACTGCCGGAAAGATCCTCACCCATGTTATACTCAACAGACTCTTGTCATCTGTTTCAGAGCAGAACCTGCCTGAACCACAATGTGGCTTCCGACCAGATCACAGCACCATCGACATGGTCTTCACAGTGAGGCAAATGCAGGAAAAATGCCTTGAGCAGAACCTGAGTCTCTACATTGTCTTCATAGTCCTGACAAAGGCGTTCGACACAGTGAACAGGGATGCATTGTGGGTGATCCTCAGCAAGCTCGGTTGCCCAGCAAAATTCGTTAAAGTGATCCAGCTCTTTCATGTCGACATGACAGGGGAAGTCCTATCTGGTGGAGAGACTTCCGATTGCTACAACATCTCCAATTGCGTGAAACAAGGCTGTGTCCTCGCTCCGGTACTATTCAACCTATACTTCACCCAAATATTATGACATGCTGTGATGGATCTAGACCTGGGCTTCTACATCAAATACCGACTGGATGGCTCACTATTAGACCTTCGCTGCCTGACTGTAAAAACAAAGACAACAGAGAGACTCATCCTAGAAGCTCTCTTTGCAGATGACTGTGCTCTCATGGCCCACCAAGAAAATCATCTCCAAACCATTGTGGACAGGTTCTCTACCGCAACAAAACTGTTTGGCCTGACTATCAGCCTCAGCAAAACCAGGGTGCTGTTCCAACCTGCACCAGAGAGGCCAACGAACCAGCCGTGCATTACAATCGACGGCACGCAGCTTTCTAACGTCAACACTTTCAAGTACCTGGGCAGCACCATCGCCAATGACGGGTCCCTAGACCATGAGATTAATGCCAGGATCCAAAAGGCCAGCCAGGCACTCGGGCGGCTGTGCTGCAAAGTCCTCCAACACAGCGGTGTAAGCACTGCGACGAAGCTCAAAGTGTACAACGCAGTGGTCCTCAGCTCGCTCCTGTACGGTTGCGAGACATGGACACTGTACCGGAAGCACATGAAACAGCTGGAGCAATTCCACCAAAGCTCTCTCTGGTCAATCATGAGGATCCGATGGCAGGACCGAATCACCAATCAGGAAGTCCTCGACAGAGCCAACTCCACCAGCATCAAAGTCCTGGTCCTCAACACCCAGCTACGATGGTCTGGACACGTCATCCGCATGGACCCACAGCGAATACCAAGACAGGTATTCTATGGTGAGCTGTCAGCTGGACTCAGGAAACAAGGCTGACCAAAGAAAAGATTCAAGGATCAGCTAAAGTCCAACTTGAGGTGGGCTGGCATTACACCAAAGCAACTAGAACTTGCTGCCTCAGACAGAAGCAGCTGGAGAACCCACATTCACCATGCCGCCACCACCTTTGAAGATGAGCGACGTCGACGTCTTGCCGCTGTCGGTGTGAATGCCGACACCAGGCCACACCGGCACCTCCCATAATAACTGGCGTCCCAGGCCCCGTGTGCCACAAACTCTGCGCCTCAGCCTTTGGACTCCAAAGCCTCATGAGGGTACACCGTAGATGAAACTGCACAAAGACAATAGTCATTCTCGGTCACCGAGAGACTACCACTACTACTACTACTATGAAAGGAAAGTATAAGTAAATTAGGTTAACACAGAATAGTATACATGTCAGAACTTTGGAAAAGGAAAGATTTTAAAACCAATCTAGAGCTAGAAAAAATCACAAAATGCACAATAAATAATTTTGATTACATCAAATTAAAAAGTTTCTGTACAAACAAAACCAATGCAACCAAAATTAGAAGGGAAGCAACACATTTGGAAACAATTTTCATAACAAAAACCTCTGGCAAAGGTTTAATTACTTAAATTTATGAAGAGCTAAATCAATTGTACAAAAAATGAAGCCATTCTCCAAATGATAAATGGGCAAGGGACATGAATAGGCAATTTTCTGTTAAGGAAATCAAAACTATTAATAAGCATATGAAAAATGTTCTAAATCTCTTCTAATCAGAGAGATGCAAATGAAAACATCTCTGAGGTATCACCTCACACCTAGCAGATTGGCTAACATGACAGCAAAGGAATGTAATGAATGCTGGAGGAGATGTGGCAAAGTCAGGACATTAATGCATTGCTAATGGAGTTGTGAATTGTTCCAACCATTCTGGAGGGCAATTTGGATCTATGCCCAAAAGGAGCTAAAAGACTGTCTGCCCTTTGATCCATCGATAGCACTATTGGGTTTGTAGTAGTAGTAGTAGTAGTAGTGGTAGTCTCTCGGTAACCGAGGGTGACGATAGTCTTTGTGCGTTTTCATCTATGATAGATGAGTGTGCACAAAGACACTTGTGCTTGAAGGAGATTTAAGTGGAAAAGTCGATGCACAGAGACAGTCCCACTCTCTCGGCGTTGGAAGCCTGGGTCCAGTGGCACGAAAAGTCATTATACCTCGAGACTTCCTCAGCTGCATTGGGTTTGTACACCAATGAGATAACAAGGGAAAAGACTTGTACAAAAATATTCATAGCCTTGCTCTTTGTTGTAGTAAAAAAATAGAAAATGGGGGGGTGTCCATCAATTGCGGAATGACTGAACAAATTGTGGTATATGTTAGTGATGGAATACTATTGAGTTCAAAAGAATACTAAACTGAAGGAATTCCATGTTTACTGGAATGACCTCCAGAAATTGATTCAGAGTGAAAGGAGCAGAACCAGGAGAACATTGTACACAGAGACTGATACACTGTTGTATAATTGAACATAATGGACTTCTCCATTAGTGGCAATGCAGTGATCCTGAACAACCCAGAGGGATCTATGAAAAACAACACTATCCACATTCAGAGGAAACACTGTGGGAGTAAAAACACAGAAGAAAAACAACTGCTTGATTAGATGGGTCGAGGGGATATGGCTGGGGATATAGACTATAAATTAATATCTTAGTGCAAACATCAACAACATGGAAATAGGTTTTGATCAAGGACACGTGTAATACCCAGTGGAATTGTGTGTCAGCTACGGGAAGGGTGGGGGGATGGAAGGGAGGGAAAGAATATGATTCTTTTAACCAAGTAATAATGTTCTAAATTAACTAACTAACTAAATAAATTAAAAATAATTCATGCACAAGGTAATGATGGTCTATGCCACTGTGGTGGCAGTGTCAGATAAGAGAAGGACACATATTAAAATGAAGTTGGATAGGTATGTGATATAACTTGGCAAATGATTAGACGTTTACCAAGGAGAAAAAAGCATGTACTAATTTACATGAGTAGTATTCATCTCTAATGAGATAATGATATCATTTTGACTCATCAAAAGCAGCAAGAAATTTTACATTTTCTGAGCACATGATAAACAGGTCCAAAACCAATAGAAATACTTTTGTAGCCAGCAGACATCATTTCACTGATCATTACTAAAGCTTGATTATGAATACACACCATTGGCATTGTTGAATATAACCAAAAATCATATCTCCATATGGAGATAATAAAATGATTAAGACCTAAGAAGAAAATGAAAAGGTCCTCCATGAATAACAGTCACATGATCTTGGTAAACAAAATGTTGATAAAGAAATATCAAATAAACGGCTAAATCATTTGATTGGGGGGGGGGGACAAATGGATTGATGAAGACAATTTAGTATGAGGTCATTACCCCAAATACTTTTGGGAAGATTATTGTAAGAGAACACATATTTAGTGATCAAAATAGGTTATCTAAGGAAATGATGGAGTCTGTTGGTTGTAAAAATTTAATACCTACCAAATACCTGTCAAGGTCTGTCCTAGTGGCTAGAATTGCCATTGGAAACTAAGTTTCATTCAAGATGACATATCTTTAGAGCACAAATATCTTGGGAAATTTAATGAACTATACAGGAATTTGACCATTATCATAGATTAAACTGTTGCCCCAAATCACTTAGGAATAATGAGGCATATACATTAAAAGTTTTCAGAATAAAGAGATTTAAGAAAAACAAATAAAATCATGTGGAAAGAGGGGAATATTATTCCTCTTATCCTATCTGCTACTCATACAAAGAATGCTTTTAGTGAGTCTCCAGAGGATGAAGAAAACAAACATTTCAATCCTAATGTTTTTATTCAAGTATAAAAGTTATTTTGTTCACCTCTATGAACATCCATATGACATTAAATATAAAAGTGTAAGAGTAGAACAACTAGGTCGATGACCATTTCTATCTGAATCTCCTTGAAAAAGATAAGAAGAATTAATGGTGATGTTTCACAAAGTACTTTAAAGTTTATAATCTTCAAAATATCTCTGCTATACTCAACACCCTAAGGAAATCAAACAGTGCAATGTTTGAGTGTTTGACTTGAGGTCAAGATAAATAATTTTAAAATGCTGTAAGATAAAAAAGCCAGTCAACAAATATTTATTAAGCAACTCATATATGCCAGACATTGTACTAAGCACTGGGGATACAAAGAAAGTAAAATAATTGTCCCTGATTTCTAAGTGCTCATAATCTAGGGAAAGAAACAATATATTAACAACAATTTACAAAAATGATACAGGATAAATTAGAAATAACAAGAGAAGAAAGATAATTAGACTTCTTGCATAAGGTAGGGTTTTAGCTGGTATTTGGAAGAATTTGTGGAAGCAATGAGGAAAAGAATTATAGGCATGGGGAAAGTCAGTGAAAATGCTTGTATTTGAGAAATGAGATGTTATATTTTGAGAAACAGCAAGAAGGCCATTGTCACTGAATTCCAGAGTACATGGAGGGGAGTAAAGTGTATGAAAATTTGAAAGGTAAGAAGAAACCAGGTTATGACTGGCTTTAAAAGCCAAAGAAAGGATTTTATTTTTTATCCTAGAGGTGAAAGGGAGCCACAAGAGTTTACTGATGGGGAAGGACTGAGGGGAGGATGGCCAGACCTGAATTTTAGGAAGATCCCTTTGACAGCTGAGTGGAAGATGGACTGAAACAGGGAGCAATTTGTGCAAAAGAGGCCAAAAAGAAGATAATTGCAATTGTTGAGATATAGAATCAATAGTAGTGTCTGACCCATCTCATATTTTTATTTGGATACAGTAGAAAGACAAAACAAAACCAAGCACTGGACTAGAAACTAGAAGAACTAGATGTTACTGCTGGCTCTTCCACTAACTAAATGCAAGATCTTGATCATATTGTTTAATCTCTCTGGGTTTCAGTTTCCACATCTAAAATAAGGCAATTACTTGAGGTGGTTTTCAAAGTAACTTTCAGTACCAAGATCCTAAGATTTTCCATTTCTTTTCTGGAGAGAGGATGAAAAGTAGTTTGGAAGTCAGCATATGAGTTTGGGACACATATTGTTCCCCATTCTATTTAGTGATATCATCTCATCTTTCATTCATATTTGTTGTAATTGAATGGTATGTTATGATCTAGAAACATAACCAACTCTCATAAGAAAAGTAAAAAAAAATATTGCTATTCCCCTATCCTCATGTGGTGACTTTCACACCCTAACAATGAATTAGACCCTTTGAAGTATCTTGGAATCTACTGTTCTGACCTTCAGGATGGCTCAAAGTCAAAAAAAGTAGTGCAAGTTTGTTATACATTTTGCCCTGCTATTTGAAGGAAGGAGGTTGATGCAATTCTGGAAGCCTGGACAAGTGGGACAGAGAAAAGAAATTCAATTTAACTAAACAATTTATTACTACTGAATTAAATAGTTGATTAAAACATAAAGTCTGGGCTATATTCAAGAATAAAAAAGCACTAACCTTCCAGAAATACTCCCTACTCTGAAAATATAAATATTGATTCTTTATAATTAAAAAATAAAAACCAAAAACCTTGCCTTCTGTCTTGGGACACAGTATTGGTCCCAAGGCATAAGAGTGGTAAAAGTTAGGCGATGGGGGTTAAGTATCTGAGGTCACTTTTGAACTCAGGACATTCTGTCTCTAGTTCTGGTTCCCTCTACTGAGCCACCTAATTGCACCCAATTCTGTATCCTATTATTATTGATTCTATTTATAATTAGTTGTTTTTTCTTATAATTTTTAAGCAGTGACTCTTTGTTTCTGCACTTGATTCAGACTTTAGCTGGCTTAATAGGTTAAGCTTAGAAATCTATGTATCCTGCTAATCGCTGCTATATTTTTGCCTCAAAGGATTTTAGCTGACCTTGGGGGATGTGTGTGAATACAAGGGAGTCAGACCTTGTATCTTCATACCACCAGCCTATCCTTCAACAATGTGTGGTTTGCTGTCCAGAAAGGTCTGGTCCCTTTATCTCTAAACTCTGCAGGTGCACTTCATTAAGCACTTAGGCTTATGAGAGATGGGAGTTTGCTACTAGCTCCCATTAACAAACTTCCACCTACTCATGTTGTACCCAGCACCACGGCTTTGTAACCATTCCCAAAGTCCCCAATCCCATGATATCATCTACCTTGTTCTGTTCTTTTGTTCTGTACTCCCTAAAAGTCTGTAAAAAGGGAATAGTCCTTTTGCTCAAGGTCTTTGGCATAAATGGAGGAAAGACATTGACCCATTCATTGACAGGAAGCATGACCTTATTAATAAATGTTACTTTGTATGGAGGATTGACTCAGTTTACTCTTTTGTTAAAGTTTTCACAGTAGGGATAATTTAGATTTATACCAATAAAAAACTACAAAACTTATAGAAGATAATTTTTTAAGGATGAATAGTAATAATTGGAGAGATCAGGAAGGAGATCCCCATGTAAGAATTGTCCTTAAACTAAGCCTTGAGAGAATCCAGGTATTCCAAGATACAGACTTAAGTGAGCTAGGATTCCAGGCAAATGGGAACAAACAACTTGTGCAAGGATAAGCATGGAAATAAGAGTGTTGTAAATAGAGAAAAAGTGGGCCAATTTGGCCTGAAAATAGAGAGAAAAAGAATCAGTGGCAGTCTATATTCTTGTCTCAATCCCTACATCTGGTTTCCTAAATCCTTTTCAGAGGAAAATTGGCCTTGAAATTCAGTTTGTGACTAAATTTATTTTATTCCATTCATAATTCTTCAATCCTTCTCATCTTAACAGATAAAGGCATATATATTACTGGGTCTCCCTTTTCCTCCTATTGATACCTACTTAATTTCTAATGCTAAGTAGATAAGTAATTTTAAAATGCCATAAGCTAAATAGTTTTAATCTCCCATAGGATGGGAGTATCTAAAGTCTATCCTTATTTTTGATGTAATGGGAGAAAACTCTGTGAGGTCAAGAGGTGTTATTTTCAACATATTTTATGTTTTTAACTATTTTATGACACCAGGTAATTCACTAAGATAACAACCAGCTTAAGAAAATACTGGCTATTGCCTCACAGATGAAAGAATTTTTTTCTTTCATCACTGGTACTGGGAAAGAGAAATAAAGGCTATTTTTAAAATAAATCTATAGACCCAATTTATATATAAAAAAAAAAGATTAGCCATAAGGAACTGGCTTTTCTAATCAGGACCTGCTTGAAGATCAGACATCCAAATTATTCCATTGTTGGACACTTAATGTAAACCCATGATAATGATTATATTATCTTTTTCAAAGGATTTCATGAGCCTCACCTTTGAACATAATATGAAAATGTACATGCTCAAAAAGCTGGAATTGTTATAAATGTTATAAAAGGATGACTGAGGTTTACTCCTACCATAAGCTAGATGAGAACATTGCTTGCTGCCAGAATAATTCCTTTATCCATGGGAATCCTGCAAGAGAGGATTTTTAAATTTTCAGTTTGAGCATTTAAACCATGAAAATTGACAAACACCAGCGCTTGACTTATTGTTTTATTGATTGTTTAGACTTAAGAAAGTGTTATTAATGCTGATTACATTTAACATATGTCAGAGTTGCATTTTTCCCCAAGAGAAGGTTGCATTTACTAGCACATTATTGCCTACTACTCATGACATTCTATGGTCCAACTTAGAGAAGAAAATACTTCTAAAAAATGGAGCTAAGATGGTGGAGTGGAGGCAGGAAATCCCTAAGCTCTCCCAAATTTCCCTCCAAAAACATTAAAATAATGCCTCAAAATGAATTGTGGGGTGGTAGAACCAACAAAGGGTTGTTGTGAGGCAATTTTCTAGCTTAAGATGGCTTGGAATGTCAGCAGATGAGAAAGGGTTAGGGTTATCAGCAATTGCATACCCAGCAAGGTTGAAGCAAATCAACAGTAACTCCCTCACCCCATGAAGACAGACTATTAAGGCCCATAGGAATTGTAATCTTTATTGGTGGAGAGACTCCTTATATTGGCACAAATGTAATTATCTTTAAAGTATAAACATTTGTGATAGTCTATATTTTCAGAAGAAATTATCTATTCTCTCAAGACATATATAGTACTAATTGTCAGAGCTATTTTTCAAACACTCCTCCCTGGTGACTAAGGAATGGGCTGCAAGCAAATAGTGTGGAGGAAGAATATTTTTGGGAAAACATATGGTACAATGTTTTTTCCAAAGTACTGATACAAAACAATGAGTAGGGAGCCTTTTAAATTTACAAAGTTAACCTTACTAGCAATATGATCCTAGACTCATCACTTTCTTTCTCTGGGACTCAATTGCCTCATCATGAAATAGTAGAGTTGAACTGGTTGAACTCTAAGGTTTCCTCCAGCCCATATCTTTTCACCTAACAACTCAACCTTGAGTTGATAAGGTGACCAAATCCAAAGCTCAAGGAAAAAGTAGGGGCATTGTAAAAATGGAGACTTGAACCCCAGACTCCAATCCCCAGAAGTCCTTGCTCTAGTTCCCAAGATGCCCTCTAATCTCACTGAGATTTTCACCTGGGCAAGATCAAAATTTCTATTTAACTGGCTGTAAAAATCTACTGGTCTCTTTCCTATTTCCTCTTCCAAGCAGACCCGTCTCTCATGATGTAAGTGAAATTGAATGGGCCTCTCGGCTCTCCTAGACACATGCTTTCTTACTTGTACTTTCTTAAATTCTTAAGCTTTAATAAACCTCTAAAAAATATAATACTACTTCTAGCAGAGAAAGTAATTTTTACCTGCCATAGTTTGGCCTTAAATTTTAATCTTAACAACATTCACTTGCAAAATTTACAAAATCTGAGAAGATGAGGCAGAGACAAGGAGAAGCAAAATACACAGGGGAATGGGAGGCATTAGCAAGATAATGGCTTAGTCTCATCCAACTTTTTTGAGAGCAGAAAGGCCCTTCACTGCGATGAACACTCCCCTTCCTCACTTTTCTATATTAGCTTTAGTGCAACCTTTAAGATGCATCTAAAGAGAGTCAATAAAGAAGGTGGTAATTTTTTAAATTAAGTTTAAAACATTAATCTAATAGAATTTTGTATATGTCCAGATGATCTAAATTTAATTACTTAGAGTTCAACTTCCTTTAAGCAATCTTTTCACTTAAAAAGTTTTAGTGATTATGTTTGTTATTCTATTTAAGTTTAGTTTATGTTGTATCAGCTTATATAGGCTCCCTTGCTTTCTCTAAATTCCTCATACTTAACATGTCTTTACATTTGTATAATAGCTTTTAATAGCTGGGTGAGGTAGTAGTAGATGATACAATTTTAGAATTAGAGTCCTGAGTTTGAATCCTGAACCATACACATAATTTGGGCAAATCAATGAATTTATCTTGGAATCAGTTTTCTCATCTGTAAAATCAAGATATTAATAACACCAATCTCATATGGCTGGTATGAGGTCACATAAAATAACATATGTAAAATGCTTTACAAATCTTATAGCATTACGTGAACAAAAGAGATATATTACTTTGTATTAACTTATGTTATATACTATATTATATTACACTGTTATATTACATAATGAATTTTTATTTTCATCCACTCATTAAAGGGGAGCTTACATTGCTTCCAGTTAATACCTATGGATATTTTAATATACACTGGACTTTTGTTTCAGTCTGTGACTTCCTTGATGGGCCAATTGAATATATTCTATAATCTTTGTCTAAAGGGACTAATAATGTCTTTTCCTTTTTATTTCCTTATCATTTCCTATTTTAAGACCCTCAACTCAATCTTCAATAAGTTTGCCTCCCTAGGGTCCCAAGCATTTCTTTCCCTAGCCTTTCTTTCCCCTAGCCTACTTTTAACTAATCTCATGGAAGACAATCTGTAATGTTCACTCTTTCTCTACCAGAAATCTTTACAATACTTGTGTTACTTCCTCTGACCTCTGGGACATTACTTTCTAAGGCTACTAAATTATTTCCTTTCTGTTCGTTAGTGCTCCCTCTTTTCAGGCTGTATCTAGCTCTCATACCTCTATGATCTCTCTTTTAGTTACCTATCTTCCTGCTTTAACCACACAAAAGGAAAAGGGAAGAACTGAAAACCTTTTATCTGCCTCTCTTCTTTATTCCTTAGACCTATTCACCCCTCTTCCCATCAGAGGAACATTGATTTGTGTGTTGTGCTCCATATATTATCAAAACATATGAATTCACTTCTTCCACTTAGTAACTTGATTTTTTTCCCTTTTTTGCTATTTACTTCTTACATCATCTAAACCATAGATGCTCTCTTTATCTTCTCAATGTTTCTAAGAAATCAGGTAGTTTAGAAAAAAATTAAACAAAAAGACTCTCCTATCTCACCTTCATGCCTTTGTCTTGCCCTATGCATATGAAAATAAACGTTTCATTTCCTTGTCTTTCAAAGTGATCTTAACATTTTTTAACCTTATGTTGATTATTAGTTTGCATGCTGAATGAATAAATTGATCTCTGGTTTCTTTTGAATGAATGAATGCAAGTTACCCTTTTATTAACATCTATATTTTATGCCTAGACTTCTTTGCAGGAAATATTATTTTGGGGTAGTCAAGCAGTTCATAGAGTCCTGGGCCTGAAGTCAGGAAGACTTTAGTTCAAATCCAACCTCAAAAAACTTACTGGCTATGTGACTCTGAGCAAGTCATTTAATCTTGTTTGCCTCAATTTTTTCATCTGTAATTAAGCTGGTGAAGGAAATGGAAAACCATTCTCGTATCTTTGCCAAGAAAACCCACCAAAATGGTCTCAAGGATGGATATGACTGAAAACAACTGAACAATATCAATTTATCTTGGTTCTTTGGAATGTTTCCAATTAGTTCTTTCCAAATTTTAATGTTTTATTATAGTCATAGAGCAGAACATCAGACTTGGGCATCTGGAAAATCCAATTTCAAAATTTGGTTCAGACATGGACTGGCTGTATATCCCTGTACAAGTTACCTAATCTCTTTCATCCTCAGTTGTCTTATCAATAAAATAGGACTAATCATAGCTACTATTTTAAAGGGTTAGTGTGAGGATTAAATAAGACAATGTATGTAAAGTGTATTTCAAATTTTAAAGTTCTTAATAAATGTTTGAAAAAACTTATTTTAGATTACATATTGGTATAATTTTTAATAATCATTTTCTGAAAACTTCATTATCCATGTTTTCTCTGTCCTATTCCTTCTCCTTCCCCAACAGAGCAAGTAGCATATGTTGCACATGTTCTATCATACAATATTTTTGGGTTTATTATGTTGTGAAAGAAGACATATATTGCTTACATTGGAGAAAAATTCATGTAGGAAATGAAAGGAAGAATGCTATGTCATAATCTTCCTTCAATATTGCTGATAATAGATTTCATTCACAACTGATTGTCTATATAAATGTTCATCATCATCATCATCTTCCTTGGAGAATAAAGAATTTCTTTTCTTGCTGTCTACAAAATTTGTTCTAGCATGTTACAGTTCTGAAACTTGACTGATGTTCTGGGTATTGGGTTTTGTTTTGTTTTGTTTTATTTTGAATGAAGATTGAGTTTTCTGCCAAAGAGTTAACTCCAAAAATGAAGATTTACTATTGCAGCAATTATGAGAAAGAAAGCCCTCCCCCTCACTCAGCCATGAGGAAATTGTAAGGGCATAGGCATTCTGTCTTTAATTTTGCTTTTATCTCTAGAACATAGCTTTTTGCAGGAAATTATTAAATGTTTTTAACTAAATTACACTGAATTCTTAGAGTTCTGCTCAAGAGCTATATTTTGCCCAGAATTTTAGGAAAACTTTGAGTACAGTGATCCAGTGTGGTTACTTGAATGCAATAAGTAAACTAGGTGTTATTTCTGGAAAAATCAGAGGTGAGAAAGCAATAGTGGTGTTAGAATGGAAAGAATGGTAAGGGGTAATAGTGGTAACAGGTAACACAAACCTGAAAAACAAACAAGGAAATTAGATGTGATCCAGCAGAAGAATGGGAGCACTTCATTCTAGAATGAAGCAAAAAGGTAGAGTCAAAGAAAATATTGCCTAGTTTATTAAAAAGATGACTTCCTTGATTATGATTAGCAAAGAATCCATAGATAAGAATGACCAATGATTTGATCTTATAATTAGACAGGACTTCACCAAAATGCCTGAATCCTTGGAACAAGGATAAGTGATGAACAATATTTTAATCTTTAGTAAACTCCTAATACATGTTCGATAGATGTGCCCCTGAAAAATGAAGGTAAATTGATTTTGGGAGAGGTAATTTAAATTGTTCTTCAAATATATGAGAGGGCTTATGTACAAAAAATAAAGGAAAATAAGAGGAACTACTTTTTCAGGATTTTGAAAAATGATTTATGTTAATTCCTTCTCTCTGCTTTTCTCATTCAGATTTTAGTAGATTATATTTTCTTGAATCAATAATTATAATTAATTGAACAATTCAATGTTTTCCAAGTTCTTTAGTGAAAAGCAAAGCTCTCTGTGATAAGTATTACAGATAGTATAATTTTATAGAGGAAGAAAATTGAAGCTTCAAAAAAGTGGATGTGATTCTAAGTACTTTCCCCAGGCCATAGTTAAAAATTCCATCCACTGTCAAATATTGCCTCTGGAAACACATACCTGTAAAACTACTATTGTCTGCTTGGGGTCCTCAAAGCTCCTATTAGACTGTGGCATGTGACATAAAAAACTTGGTAGTGAAGATCCAGGTATGCTTAAAATGCTGCAACTGACCACAACCTTAAGTTTTAAGTATAAGACAGAATTAGTATTAATAAGCTGTTTTCTCCCTCTGACAATTCTAGGACTCCTTGAAGGATATTTCTTGGTTGCATTTGCATATGATTATTATAGATGGCAAGTCATTAAGTTATTACGTCTTTTATATGTGATATGTTGCCAAGGGCTAATAAGCAGAAGGCATATCTAATCAACATAATAAACTAATTAATGAGATCTAAATAACGGATATTTAATGAGCTCTGTCTAATGGCTTCATTTAGAAGTTTCATAGTGAGCTGATTAAAATGGTATGCAAACTCCAAATTCATCTCAGTCCTCATTCTCAGTGAGCACAGCTGTACCTGTAGAAATATCAATAGCTGAACATTCACAGTGTGTCTCCATTCTCATCCCTACTAAAGCTATCCTTTCTCATACACAAACATGTGCACTGTTAAATCTATATTTTGGAAAGGGGGAAGGAAGATAATACAAGGGGAAAATAGAACATTTAAATAATATTGAATTTATTAACAGAGAAGGGATGAAGAAAAGTGGGAGGAGGGAAATCTGACTGCTTTCCCCTCTAATTAAACCCACTATTTAACTACCTTAACTAACTACATAAATTCTTAAAGGCAAGTCCAACAGGTAACCAGATTTCTCACACTCAGAGAGTCCTTGATGGTCAGGTACAGGAATCCAGCTGAGTCCTCAGATGTCCAAAAGAGAGACTGATTTCCTCCAATTTTCCTCTCTCCCCCCAGAGGGTATTGGGAGAAACTCTTGCTCACTCTTGCTTGATGGTATTCAAAGAAGCTGCTTCCAAGATGTCCAAGGGAGTCCAGGAAAGATCAGATCTGCACCCTTCAGTCTTCACTTCTCAGCTCCAGACTGTCAGTTGGGGAACTGTGTCTTCAATAGTTTGAAACTTTTCCTGTCAGCCCTGGGAGAATTCTGAGTCTTGAGGGCTTGTCAATCAAAAGTCTTTGCACCCAGTAATTCCCCTCACTACAGCACATACAGACACAAACAGAAAAACAACTTGAAGTGAATATCCATGGCACTTCAAAGGGAAAATGTACTTATAGCATAATGGGGGCCAAATGTGGAAATGGTGAAAAGAAGTCATGTTCCCTTTGATTTAGAGATGGATGTGGTAAGATATATAGTATATATACATATATTTATATGTAATATACACATAATTTTGTATATATGTGTTATATATATATATATATGCACAATCATATAATTGGACATCTAAGTCCAAAATAGTGGAATAATGAGCACCCTAAAGTGCTCATATACTTGGGAATTTTAAGCATTTGAAGTCATAATTATTAAAAATATGAACTTTGGTTCCTGCTCAATGGAAATGTACAATGTAAATTCAAATAACATAACCATTTCTGATTTCAGCAGATTCATTATTAGTACTTATTGAGGACTTATTGAGGACCTTTTGTACTCATATTTCTATCTATATCTATCTTTTTTATCTTTTCCTCTTTCCCTCTTTGCCTTCCCCCTCTATTTCTCTGTCTTATCCTAGTCTCATCTCCTAGCCTCAGATATTTTTCTTTCTTTCTTTTTTGCACAAAGTGAGTTACTATTCCCTCTGCTCATTATGTCACTCACTCACTGTTTAAAGACATGGGCTCCTAAGAGTCCCACTATTCAAAGGACACTAACTAGGACAAATGCCCCGATAAACTGTACCTTAGAGACAGTTCTAACAATCATGAGATATATTTGTGTAAAATACACCAGAAAGTGTATTTTAAATTAAATTAAAGTGAGGTCAATAAAACTCATTTCAGTAAGTATTAACTATTTAATATGTAACATGTGTTGTGATTAAAAAAAAAAACAAACAACAACTGAGGATGCTTATTGTCTACCAGCACAGATTTAACTTGCATTAAAAAAGTAAAGAATCTATTTCAAACCACATCCAGAATATTATATTTAATTATTCAATTCTGGGCTCTACTATGTAAGAAAGATTTTGACAAAATGTATTCAAGGTAGGGTAATAAAGATCGTGAGAGAAAAGGATAATATTTTGCATGAGGAATAGTTGAAGGAACTGGTAATGCAATTGACTTTTAGCTAAATCCCTTAAAAAGGAATGGAAGGAAGGAAGGAAGGAAGGAAGGAAGGAAGGAAGGAAGGAAGGAAGGAAGGAAGGAAGGAAGGAAGAAGAAAAAGAAAATACATAAATTCACTTCAATTTTTTATTCTGAATCCATCAGTTTTCCATTTGGAGGTGGATAACACTTCATTTTGAGTTCTTTGAAATCATAATTGATGATTGTGTTGTCCAGAGTTGCTACATCTTTCTAAATTGGATTTGAGCTGTCAGAAGTCTCAGTGGGTGATTGAATCAACAGTGGAAGGTGGCTCTCAGAGTTCCCAGCCTACAGGCCATCATATATCATTGAAGAACTAAAACTTACAGAACCAGAAATAAGATTAAGGGTAGCATCAAGGAAAAACTGAAGTTTAAGAGGGTTCCCTAATCTCCCAAAAAACAGACTCTACCTTTTAAATGGCTAGGAAATTGACCAAACATAAAACACCCTAACCACAGAGAATTTTTATGGAAAAAAAAAAAGCAAGGCACAGACACAGAAGGGAATAGTAAAAGCAAAGCAAACACATGCAAAGTCCAAAAACAATGAATTGGACTCTGATTCCAGAAGAGCTCAAAAAGCATTTCAAAAATCAATTGAGAGACGGAGGAAAAATGGAGAAGAGAAATGAAACCAATACAAGAAGAAATGGGCCAAATTAAAAAGGAGGGTTAAAAGTCAACAAAAAAAAATTTAAAAAAATTAGAATTGGGCAACTAGAAGATAATGATTTCATGAACCATCAAAAAACAATAAAACAAAATCAAAAGAATAAAAAAACAGAGGAAAATATGAAATATATCATTAAAAAATAACCTGGGAAATAGATCCAGGACAGTAAATTAAAGAATTATTGAAATACCTGAAAGCCATGATCCAAAAAAACAACAACAATAACAACAAAACCCTGTCCATCATAATAAAAGAAATCATCAAAGTAGACTGACCAGTCTTGAACAAGAGAATAGAATAGAAATTGAAATCTCCACAACAAAATCCTCAAATTACAATTCAAGAACCTCCAAATCAAGGAGTGAATACTGCAAGCAAAAAGAAAGAAACAATAGAAATGCCATGGTGTTACAATCAAGATCACAAAGGACTTAGCAGCTTCCACATTAAAGTACTGGAAGGCATGGAATATGATATTCTGTAACACAAAAATCTAGGTTTACAACCCAGAGTCACCTATACAGCAAAACTGAATATATTCTTTTTGGGGAAAAAATGATCATTCAATGAAATAGAAGCATTCTTGAGGAAAAAAGACTAGACCTAAACAGAAAATTTGAAGTCCAAACATAAGAGAAGCCCAAAAAAGTAAACAGAAAGAGAAAATTTAAGGGACTCAATAAGGTCAAACTGTATGTATTCCTATATGGAAAGAGGATATTTATAATTCTTTAAATTCTTTAAAAAATTATTTTTTTTGTAGTAGAGCAGTCAGAAGTATTCTTAGATAGAAGGTTGGAAAAGAAGTTGATTAGAATGATTTGATATGTAAAAGAAATATCAAGGGGTAAAAAAAGAGATTGCATTGAGAGAAAAGGTAAGGGATAGATGGAATGGGGTAAATTATTTAACCTAAAGTGGGATAAAAAAATTATTACAGTGGATAAGAGGATGAGGGTGGTAACAGGCAATGCTTAAACTTACTCTCAGGAGGAGGTAGAATCAAGATGGCAGCCTAGAGGAATCCAAAGCTTAGACTTGTGAAAAATCTTTCTTCACTGATTAAAAACAAAATGCTTTGAGCAGACTTCAACCAACTCTAACAACAGGAACCCTCCTGCTGGACCCAACTTAAAAGGGACAGCCCCCCAAAACATCTGAATTCTAGAACACTCAGTTTTAAGAGGAAGGAAAAAGGAAGGTCCCAGGAACCCTCCCCCATCTACAGTACTGAGCCTTTAGCAGTGGCTAGAATCTCTGGGCAGGCAAGGGTACTAGTCTGGAGGGAGTACCTTGTTGGCACAGATGTGCGAGGCTTAGGGTGTTGAACACAGGTGACAGGGAGGCAAATGGAGTAGGAACTCAAAGAAGGTAGCCCAATCACAGCTGAGACACTCCATCTTGCCCCCCCCCTTTCCAGAGGTTATGGCCTCAGGGCACATGCAACTTTTCAAGATCAATTCCACCTTGGCTTAATCTTATCAATATGGCAGATAAGAAGTCTTCAGAGGGCTGGGAAGCTCAAGATCCAACACCACTCCCCCACTATCTCTACAGAGAGTCTCCTAACTAAACACTAAGGGTACTTAAAAAACAAACAAACAAATAAAATAGAAAACATACTGGTCAATCTAATTTAAAAAAGGAAAGAAGAAAACCAAATTGACAGCATCCAAGATGAAAAGGGAGACCTCACCTCTAATGAAGAGGAAATTAAGGCTATAATTAAAAATTATTATGCCCAATTATATGACAATAAATATGGCAATCTGGATGATATGGATGAATATTTATAAAAATATAAATTGCCTAGATTAACAGAAGAAGAAATAGAATACCTAAATTAATCCATATCAGAAAAATAAATTGAATAAGCCATTAAAGAACTCCCTAAGAAAAATCCCCATGACCAGATGGATTCACAAATGAATTCTATCAAACATTCAAAGAACAACTAATCCCAATATTACACAACAAATTTGACAAAATTTGCAAAGAAGGAGTTCTACCAAATTCCTTCTATGACACAAATATGGTACTTATTCCAAAGCCAGACATGTCAAAAACAGAGAAAGAAAACTATAGACCAATCTCCCAAATGAACATAGATGCAAAAATCTTAAATAGAATACTAGCAAAAAGACTCCAGCAAGTGATTAAGAGGGGTATTCATTGTGATGAGGTGGAATTTATACCAGGAATGCAAGGATGTTTCAATATTAGGAAAACCATTCACATAATTGACCATATCAATAAGCAAAACAACAAAAATCACATGATTATCTCAATAGATGCAGAAAATGCCTTTGACAAAATACAACACTGATTCCTATTGAAAACACTAGAAAGTATAGGAATAGAAGGGCCTTTCCTAAAAATAATGAACAGTATGTCTGTGTGTGTATATATATATATATATATATATATATAACCATGAGGAAACATAATCTGCAATAGGGATAAACTAGAAGCCTTCCCAATAAGATCAGGATTGAAACAAGGATGCCCATTATCACCTGTATTATTTAACATTGTACTTGAAACAATAGCAGCAGCAATTAGAGAAGAAAAAGAAATTGAAGCTATTAAAATAGGCAATGAGGAGACCAAGGTAGCCATCTTTGCAGATGTCATGATGTTCTCCTTAAAAAAAAGTCCTAGAGAATCAACTAAATAGCTAGTGGAAATAATCAACAACTTTAGCAAAGTTGCAGGATACAAAATAAACCCACATAAGTCTTCAGCATTTCTATATATTTCCTACACTTCTCAGAGCCAAGAATTAGAAAGAGAAATTCCATTTAAAATCACCTTGGACAATATGAAATACTTAGGAATCTATTTGCAAAGACAAACACAGGAACTATATGAGCACAACTACAAAACTGTCTCCACACAATTAAAACTAGATCTAAATAACTGAAAAACATTAATTGCTCATAGGTAGGATGAGCTAACATGATAAAAATGACAATCCTACCCAAACTTGTCTACTTATTTAGTGCCATACTCATTGAACTACCAAGAAACTGTTTTACTGAATTAGAAAAATGCATAATAAAATTAATTTGGAAGAACAAAAGATCAAAGATTTCAAGGGAAATAATGAAAAGAAATGTGAATGTAAGTGACCTAGCAGTACCAGATCTCAAACTATACTAAAAAGCAGTGGTCATCAAAAGAATATGGTACTGGCTAAGAGACAGAAAGGAGGATCAGTGGAATAGACTTGGGGTAAGTGATCTCAGCAAGACAGTTTATGATAAAAAACAAATATTCCAGCTTTTGGGACAAAAATCCACTATTTGACAAAAACTGCTGGGAAACTGGAAGACAGTATGGGAGAGATTGGGTTTGGATCAACATCTCACACTCTACACCAAGATAAACTCAGAATGGGTTCTAGCAAGGGAAGACAGATGTTTCAAGAATGATTGGCAGGTCTTAAGACTTAGAATCTTTTATGAGCTGATTGGGTCAGAGTTCCAAAGGGGCAGTGTAAGTCTGGAGCTGAAAGTAAAGAAGGAAGGTATGTAGCTGAGACTCCTTGAACGAACCACGTATCAAGCAACTGGCCTTTGAGGATCAACTGGCTGAGGGTAAGAGGAAAATGTCTAGTCTTCCTGGTGGATAGATTGACTGGGGAAAAGATCTCTACCTTGTTGGGATTATCCGAGAACACCACAGCTTGGATTTCTGATAACTGACCAACCATTGACTCTATGTGTAAGATTCTGGATTTACTGTGGAATTTATTCTTAATAGTCTTTAGTTCAGATAGTTAGATAGTGTATGCTTAGATAATTAAATGTAGTGGATAAAAAGTCAGATGCTCTCCTTCCCCTTATTCTTTTCTCAACATCTTTCCTTTCTCTGTTAATAAACTCAAGTTATTTAAATACTATTTTTCCTCATGTATATACCCTTTCCCCTTTCCTAAAATCCCCCAAACAGGGTGAATGACTTGAATATAAAGAAGGAAACTATAAATAAATTAGGTAAACACAGAATAGTGTACTTGTCAGATCTTTGTGAAAGAAAAGATTTTAAAATCAATTAAGAGTTAGAAAAAATTCAAAGTATAAAATAAATAACTTTGATTACATTAAATTAAAAAGGTTTTGTACAATAGAACCAGTACAACCAAAATTAGAAAGGAAGCAACAAATTGAGAAAAAAAACAACTTCCTAACAAAATCCTCTGATAAAGGTCTAATTACTCAAATTTATAAAGAGCTAAATCAATTGTACAAAAAAATCAAGCCATTCTCCAATTGATAAATGGGCAAGGGACATGAATACATAATTTTCAGATAAAGAAATTAAAACTATTAATAAGCACATGAAAAAGTGTTCTACATCTCTTATAATCAGAGAAATGCCAATCAAAACAATGCTGAGGTACCACCTCACACATAGCAGATTGGCTAACATGACAGCAAAAGTAAGTAATGAATGTTGGAGGGGATGTGGCAAAATTGGGACATTATTGCATTGCTAGTGGAGTTGTGAATTGATCCAACCATTCTGGAGAGCAATTTGCAACTATGCCCAAAGGGCACTAAAAGACTGTCTGCCCTTTGATCCAGCCATAGCACTGCTGGGTTTGTACTCCAAAGAGATAATGGGGAAAAAGACTTGTACAAGAATATTCATAGCTGCGCTCTTTGTGGTGGCCAAAAATTGGAAAATGAGGGGATGCCCCAAAATTAGAGAATGTCTGAACAAATTATGGTATATGTTGGTGATGTAATACTATTGTGCCCAAACAAACAATGAACTGGAGAAATTCCATGTGAACTGGAATGACCTCTAGGAATTGATGCAGAGTGAAAGCAGCAGAACCGGTGATGTAATACTATTGTGCCCAAACAAACAATGAACTGGAGAAATTCCATGTGAACTGGAATGACCTCTAGGAATTGATGCAGAGTGAAAGCAGCAGAACCAGTAGAGCATTATACAAAGAGCCTGATATACTGTGGTACAATCAAATGTAATGGACTTTGGTATTTGTAGCAATGCAATGAGCCAGGACAATTCTGAGGGTCTTATGAGAAAAAAAACACCATCCAGATCCAGAGAAAGAACTGTGGGAGTAGAAACACAAAAGTAAAACAACTGCTTGATCACATGGGTTGATGGGATATGATTGGGATGTAGACTCTAAATGATCACTCTAGTGCATACATCAATTATATGGAAATAGGTTTTGATCAAAATGTAAAATCCAGTGGAATTGTTTGCTGGCTATGGGAGGAGAGAGGGGGTGGATTAGGGGAAGAACACGATTCTTGTAACTATGGAAATATATTCTAAATTGACTAATTAAAAAAAATTTAATTTTTTAAAATAAAAATAAACTTACTTTCATTATAATTGGCTCAGAGAGGGAATAACAATGACACTCATTGTTAATGAGATGAACTCACCCATAAAATTGAGTCAGGTAGCAGAATGGATTAAAAAACTAGAATCTTAGTATATATTTTTTACAAGAAACACATTTGATGCAGGTAGACACATACAGAGTAAAGATAAAGGGCTGGAACAGAATCTATAGGGCTTCAACTGAGCCAAAAAAAAGCAGGAGTAGCAATCGTGATCTCAGATAAAGATAAAACAAAAATAGATCTAATTAAAAGAAATAAAGAAGTAAATTACATCTTGCTAAAATAAGCTATAAACAATGAAGTAATATCAATACTAAACACATGTGCACCAAATGATATAATCTCTAAAATTTTAAAGAGGAAATAAAATGGACTTTAGGAAGAACAGACAAAAATACATTTGAAATATATATATACATATATATACACATATATGATATATAATCACCTCCCCCTTTTTAATTTAAATCAAAACAAAAAAAATTAACAGGAAAGAAGTAAAGGAAGTGAATGAAATCTTAGAAAAGAGGAAATAGAACCCTTAAGTAATCCCATATCAGCAAAAGAAATTGAACAAGTCATCAATGAATTCCCCAGGATAAAACCCCCAGGACCAGATATATTCACACAAACCTCCAGTTTTCAGGGAATAAGTAAGTGACCTCCTCCAGGTTTAGACATTCAAAAGTAAGTTACCTCTTTGCTTCCCTAGCAGAACAGGAACAACCAATCTCCAACTGCCTCAGGTGTCTGGTTTTATCTCTTTCCCAGATTCTGGAACAGTTCTTTCAGTTCTGTGTATGTGACCAGACTCTCTTTTGCAAACCCCTGCCCTTAGCCTCTTTGGCAAAATCCTAGTTTCCTTCATTTCCCCTTACAGATTTGAATATGGTATTGTTACCTAAGCTGGGAAGAATAAAAACAGAGAAAGAAAAGTATAGACCAATTTCATTAATGAATATGGATGCAAAAATTTTAAATAAGATAACTAGCAAGTGTATTAAAAAAGATCAAATAGGGAAGTTTGAATTTTACTTAAAAGGGAGGTTACAAGTTTGGGATGTGAGTTGAAGTGAAGTATATATTAAAAAAAAAAACAATTAGAGCTAGTTAAAATTGTAATGGACTACCTCACAGGTAAATGAATTTCATAACACTTTAGATCTTGTTTAACAAAAGATAAAAGGGGGGTAAGTTTGTGCCCTGAAGTAGGCTTGGACTTTTGATATGGAATGGGGAAAAGGGAGGAGAACCCCTTTTCCACAAAGCAGGGTTCAGAGGAGACAGCAGATATAACAGGTTGGATCAGAGAGAGGAGAGAAAGTTAGAAGATTTTCCCCCTTCTGTTTTACCTCCTTAACTAAAGCTGCTCTCCCCAATTCACTCTTGTCCCTCTTGTCCCCCCTCCACTACTTGAGACCAAAAGGTCTCCCCTTGATCTGTTCACTCACACTCAGCTTGGGGTACAGATAACTTTTAATGTTAATTCAATCAGGTAATACAAAAGGAATAATGGGCAGGGAAGAATGGGAAAGGCAGGTGGGAAAAGGGGGTCACTGTCTCTATCTAAACCCTTTCCCTTCCCTCCTTGAGTTTGGGGGGAACTCAGATCTTGGCAGCCTTAGCCCCCTGAGAGAAAGTTAGGTTGACTCACCCCTTGGCAACAGGAGCTAAGGTAAAGTTTGCTCAGGTTTCTCTTTAGAAGTTCCTTCAATTGGGAAGTGTTGGGGGGGAAAGATTTCCAGTCACCAGCAGGAAAAATGGGTAACCCTCAGGAGAAAGTATTTTTCCCAACTTCTCTCTTTGGCTTCTCAAGACAGAGAGACCCTCGCTGCTCTCCCAGCCAGAGTCTTCTCCTCCTTCAGATTCCATTCCTGGGTCCCCTCCCCCATGGAGGTGATCAATTTCACATACTCTTCAGCCTGGCACTTTTTCTCTAGTGCCAGCCTCTGTCACACAAGGAGAATACAGCAACATATCACAAGAATCATTCATTATGACCAAATGAGGTTTATACCAAGAATGCTGTGCTGGTTTAATATTAGGAAAACTATTAGTCTAATTGATCATATCAATAAGCAAACTAATATAAATCACATGATTATCTCAAAAGATGCAGAAAAAGCCTTTGATAAAATATAACACCCATTCCTATTGAAAACACTAGAAAGCATATCAATAAATGGATCATTCCTTAAAATAAGTAGTATATACCTGAAACCTTCAGCAAGTATCATCTGCAATAAGGATAAATTAGATGCCTTCCCAATAAGATCAGGGGTGAAGCAGAGATGCCCATTATCATTACTACTATTAAATATTATATTAGAACTGCAAACTTTAGCAATAAGGAAAGAAAAAGAACTTGAAGTAATTAAAGTAGGCAATGAAGAAACTAAACTATCACTCTTCATAGATGATATGATGGTATACTTAAGATTCTTCCTAAAGAATCAACTAAAAAACTAGTAGAAATAATTAATAATTCTGACAAAGTTTCAGGATACAAAATAAACCCACATAAGCCATCAGTATTTCTATATATTTCCAAACTCAGCAACAAGAATTAGAAATAGAAACTCCATTTAAAAATCACTCTAAACAATATAAAATATCTGGAAATCTATTTCCCAAGGCAAACACAGGAATTATATGAACACAATTACAAAACACTTTTCACACAAATAACATCAGATCTGAGCAATTAGAAAAATATTAATTGCTCATGAACAGGCTGAGCTAATACAATAAAAATGATAATTCAACCTAAATTTATTTATTTATTCTGTACCATACCAATCAAACTACCAAATAACTATTTTAGAAAAATAGAAAAAGTAATAACAAAATTCATCAGGAAGAGCAAAAGGTCAAGAATATCAAAGGAACTAATGAAAAACAAAAGTGAAGGAAGGAGGATTAGCAGTACCTGATCTCAAACTGTACCATAAATGAGTGGCCATTAAAACAATCTGGTACTGGCTAAGGAATAGAAGGTTAGATTAATGGAGTAGATTAGATATATAATATACAGAGGTAAATGACCTTAACAATCAATAATAAACCCAAAGATTCCAGCTTTCAGAATAAGAAATCATTTTTTAACAAAAACTTCTGGGAAAATTTGAAAACAGTATGACAGAAGCTAACTATAGAACAATATTTCACAACCTATACCAAGATAAGGTCAAAATGGATGTACAATTTAGATATAAAGAGTGATACCATAATTAAATTAGGGAAACACAGAATAGTTTACCTGGCAGGATATTTGGAGAAGAGAAGAATTTATGACCACATAAGGAACAGAGATTATTATAACATGTAAAAGGAATAATTTTGATTATATTAAATTTTAAAGCTTTTGTATAAACAAATTAATCTAACCAAGATTAAGAGGGAAATAACAGATTGAAAAAAATTTTAAAACAAATATCTGATAAAGTTCTAATTTCTCAGATTTATAAAGAACTAAGTAAAATTTAGAAGAATACAAGCCATTCCCCAAATGACAAATTGTCAAAGGATATGACGATGCAATTTTCAGATGAAGAAATCAAAGGCATCAATAATCATATGAAAAACTATTCTAAATCACTCTTGATTAGAGAAATGCAAATTGAAACAATGCTAAGGTACAACCTCACACCTATCAGAGTGGCCAATATATAAATAAACTGGAAAGTGGGACAGTAATGCATTGTTAGTGGAATTGTGAACTGATCCAATCATTATGGAGGGCAATTTGGAATTATACCCAAAGGACTATAAAACTGTGCATAACATTTGTTCCAGTAATTCCACTACTGGGTCTGTATCCCAAAGAGAAAGAAAAAAGGGGAAAGGTCCAACATGTACAAAAATATTTAGAACTGTTCTTTCTGTGGTGGCAAAGTATTAAAAAATAAGGGGATGTTCATCAACTGGAGAATGGCCAAAAATGTGGTACACATTGGTAATGGAATATTATTTTGTTGCAAGAAATGATAAATAAGATGACTTCAGAAAAGGCTGAAAATATCTGTGAGAACTGATGCAGAGCAAAATAAGTGGAAGCAAAAGAGCATTGTATACAATAACAGCAATACTGGAGGATGCTTATCTATGAAAATTGGCTACTTTCAGCATGCAATGGTCTGGAACAATCCTGAAAGTCTTATGATGGAGAGTGCTATCTACCTCCAGAGGAAGAACTATTGGAGTCATCTCTCACCTCAGTGTATTTTTGGTTTTATTTTGGAGTTTTGGTTATATATAACTTTGCTCTTATAACAATGAACAATATTGAAGTGTGTTTTGCATGACATTGAAAAATGAAATGAGGCATCTAATGGGATTATATATATATATATATATATGTATAGTTCTTTTCCTTCTTTATTTGCTCTTTTAGGGTATGCATCTAGTAATAATATTACTAGACTAAATGGTATGATGAAATATTTTCCAGATACTTCTTCCCACAAATTACAATGGCAAGAATTATTTTTTTAGTCACCAACATGGTAATTCTCTATCTCTTGAATCCTTTTATCTTGATGGACATCTGTCTAGGAGTTAAAGAGTTATATTCTCAATTGACTGGTGATCTAGAAAACACAGAGGGAGGGGCAGGGAGAACAGGATGGGGACTAAGGAGGAATAGTGATGCATTTGGTAAAAGTGAAAATTTGAGCTGATAGAGGAGGGAAACAGAATGAATCAGGGCTTAGAGGGATGAGAGGTGGGAATTTTGTGGTCATGAGGCAGGGAAAACACTGAACAGGGAGATAAATTTATACTAAATCAGAATAAATATTCTAAATAAAATATTAATGATGAGATCACTTTTGATGTTATAACCTTGGTAGATTCCTGCAATTCCCAACCCTCCTGCATTGTTGTGGGGGAAGGGATGACTAGGGTTTATGACAACCAAGGAGCTCATAAAGGTGAATTAAAGCTTTTGCTGAAAATATCTTCCATATGGAGTCCCCTCAGTTGCCTACATCATTAGAGAGGATTGAGACAGAATCATAGGAATGTAGTAGATATGGAGTTAGAAATTACCTCAAAGGTCATCATGACCCCTTCATATTCTAGAGGAAGAGATTGAGGCCCAAGAAATCAAAATGACTTACCTAAGATCATAGAGATAGTGAGGGTCAGATGGTATTTGAGCCTTAGTATCTAATGCCACAAACAATTAATTCCCTTTCCAGTACCCCATTGCTTATTCATAAGTGAAAAAAAGCAACTTATGTACTCAGGGCATGTTTAATTCTTATTTAGCTTTTATAAAAACTAAAACTAAAAATTATTCCTCAGTGAAAAATGTAAATAGTCTTTTAAAAATATTCTAAATATTTTTTAGTAATCTGTATTTTTACAGCATGAAAAATAAAATGATCATTTAACATGTTTGTGTGCATGACATTTACCCTCTTCAATTGCAAAGAAATAACATATTGGGGAAGCCATGTAGCTGAATTTTAGGGCAGAAATAAATAGGTAATGCTGCACAGCACATTATACCAGTATTTTGGTCTATGAGTACAATCAGCTCCTACATGTGAGAACTAGGAAGTAATGAACATCATCAGTGTTTGATTCCTTTAATAACGAGTCTTGTCTAATATTTCTGCTCTTATTACAGAGTGAGTGATTAGAGAAGAGTGAAACAAGGAATTATATGTGTCATGTCACAGCAGTTCAAGAACTCCCCAGAGGTCCCATGACTGCCTCCAATGAGAGGTCCTCAGTAATTTGTATTCTTGAATGCTTGCAAGTCCAAAAAGACATGTTGTCAAGGAGATTAATGTATTTTTAAAAATCTTGTTGTTCCGTCATTTCAACCCATTCCAACTCTTCATGACTCCATTTGTAGTTTTCTTGGCAAAGATACTTGTACGGTTTGACATTTCCTTCTCCAGTTTTTTTTTCCAATTTAATAATATATGTTCAGCCATCTTCCTTTGCTCCCCCATCCCTTACAATAGAATCATAGGTTTAGAGCTAAAAGGTATTACCTAAGGTCATCAAGTTTAACTCCCTCATTTTACAGAAAAGGAAACTAAGGCTAAGAGAGGTATAGTTACATCATCACTGTTGTAAAGCTATTAAGTTTCTGAGGGCAGATTTGAATTCAGTCCTTCTTGACTGGAGGTCCAGTCTTATTTTTACTATACCACATTACTATCCATATTAGTTTTCTTTGTTGTGATTTTTCACATTGGAAAAAAGGCTGCAGATTAAATAAAGGACTTTGAAAACCTTATAGCACAATATAAAAGCAATTTTAGTAGTAATAGTAGTAGTAGTAGTAGAGGTAGTAGTAGTAGAGTTGCAATAGTAGTATATCCTATATTATTTCCTTTACAAAAAGAGTTTCTAAGCCTTATTGGCTAACCAACTCAGGACTTTAAAAATGGAGAACCATTTAAGGACATTGTCTCTGATAAATCTATACAACAGGGCGAGTGTAAGTATCTTTGATTTTTCACTAGATTTCATTCTTTTGATTTTTTAGTTTTACATCGTTCTTTCAAAAAATCTCAGAACTAAAGAAGCATCATAATTAACCAATATTTTGGAAGGAATCCCCTCTACATTATTCTATATAAAAACCAATCCTGCTTTCCCTTCTAGTAAGGGGGAGCTCACTACCAAAAGGACTCTCCTTTTAGTCAACTATAATTCCAAGGAATTTTTGTTTTGTTTTATTTCTTACATCAAGTCTTAGTCTTTCTCTCTTATACTCTAAACTCTCTTAAACATTGTTTTTGATTTAACCTTCCATGATCAAACAGAACAAGTCTAATCCCTACCCCTGATGTCTTTTAAATATCTAAACATAGCAATCCAAATCCTTAGAATCCCCATAATACTTCAGTTTATTGGCAAGATACACCATCTTCCATCATTACTAGAGGCAACGGATGCTTCTGTCCTGAGCCTGAAGGGCAGATCCTGAATCTCTGAAGTCTTGACATCAGATACAGTAAATGAAAACCACACAGTGGCAAGATGATTCTCAGTCATATAGGGCCTTGTCTCTGGATCATGGATCCCCCATTGGATAGGCAGTGGACTTCAAGGACATCTTTTATTTACAACCTTTATTGATAGTTCTCTTATAAAGGAAATTCAACACAAGCCCAGTACATTCCCAGTGGTTTCTGTAATCTCATAGGATTTCTAAGATTTTTCCTGACCAGGAGAGCTGAGTTCATGCTTTGGTATTTTTATTTCCAGTACTCAGAAGGATTCCCTAATATTAAAACAAACTAATAAACAAAAACTGAATTACCAAACCCGCCTCCTGGTCTTAAAAACTCAGTTTTTTTAAAAAAATTCCAGCATATTTTAGGTAGGATTTAATCTTTCCATATTAGAGCTCCTAATTATCACAGTAGATAGAGTATCAGTCTAGAATCAGGAAGACTCATCTTCCTGAGTTCAAATCTGACCACAATCAGTTTCTGTGCTGGTGACTCTGTGCAAATACTTTAATTCTGTTTGCCTCACTTTCCTTTTCTATTAAATATACTAGAGAAGGAAATGGCAAACCATTTCAATAACTTTGCCAAAAAAATTCCAAATGGTGTCATGAACTTGGATGTGACTGAAAAATGACTGAACAACAAGCATATTTGAGATCATTTCTGTGGGAAGACTTGGGAGAAGAAAAGATTCACATCATTCTTGAATTATGCTTAAAAATGTAATGAACAAAAAATAGATTTTTTTTTAAAAAATGGGAGGTTATGTGGTCTACCTTATCTAGTCAGTCACATTGCACAAATTCTAAATACAATAAGATATATAAATTGATAGCAAATTGGTTATTTTGCTTTATGGCTCCAGCAATTTTTCATATTTTCCAGCTCAATGAGTCAGATGCTACATTTGATATTCATTTTAAAAACCTTTATTTTTATTACATTTTATTGTTATTATCCTCCAAAAATCCCATTAAGGTAGGATTTATGGTGATAACATAACTAT
Organism: Monodelphis domestica; assembly: GCF_027887165.1. Classification (NCBI taxonomy): domain Eukaryota; kingdom Metazoa; phylum Chordata; class Mammalia; order Didelphimorphia; family Didelphidae; genus Monodelphis; species Monodelphis domestica. The sequence continues at coordinate 241,169,484 of NC_077233.1, read as the reverse complement.
GATATATGAATAGAAAGAATACAAGCTTAATGGTACAGATAAAATTTAATGAAATGTTATGCAATGAAAATAATACTGAGATCAAATAGCAGGCAGTAGTCATATATTATGATCTTTACCAAAGTAAACACAGCAATAGTCTCTGCATGCTTGTCTATAATATTTGGAAATTTGGAAATTAAAAAAAAACACTTATTCTTTATGAAGAAATTAAACATTCTGTAAACACATCCTGTCTTAATTAAGGAAGGAAACATTTTGCTGAACATTTGGGAGCAAGTCTTCCTTTAGTCCTTGCAATTTTCATTCCTCACCTATTAATAAATTACTTGTAGTGTTGTGCAGTAGAAAGGGTACTGATTGTGGAGTTAGAGAATTTGGCTTAGAATTACATCTCTTTTGTTGACTACTTGTTCGTCTTTGGACAATTCACTTAGCTTCCCTGTCCTCAGTTTTCTTTTTTTTTAAATGAAATGAAGAGCTTGGAATAGTACTTTCTGAATCTAAATATATGATGATCTGATCTGTGGAGAAGACAATGTGGTAGAATGGATAGAAAGTTAATTCCTTGAAAGCAGTAACATCTGAGTAAATACTTTGCAAACCTTAAATTACTATATAAATTCTAGCTCTTGTGATGATGATGGTAGTTATATTGAATACGAAATGATAGATATTCAGATAGAAATCTCACATTTTAACAAAGGTGACAGTTGACGATCAGAGTATATGAATTCTCAAAGACAGAATGATAGATAGACAAAAAAGACTAAGCCTTAGGCATAAATGAGATGTATTTAAAAAGAGAAAACAATTAGAGCAATGAAGCTTGAATAGGCTTCCATGATAGGTGATGCTTTTCCATCACTAGAAGTCTCAGTGTAAAGACTAGGTGACCATATATTGAGAATATTATACATTGAATCGGGAGAAAGTAAGTATAATTATAAACTATAAATGATTTAACTATTATCTGCAATACAAGGATCTAGAACAACTCTAAAGGGTTCATGGGAAAAAAGGCTATCCAGGGGCAGGGAAGGAATAGATGGAATCTGAAATTCTTACAAATATTGTTTCATGTGATCTTCGCAACAACCCTGGGAAGTAACTTAACTGCTGGTATTGTCCAGTTATTATATAGTATTTACTTTCTTTCTCTTCAATCTCTTCAACACACTGCCTTTGGCTTTCTCCCACACGGTCATCCAGTTATTATACAGTTAAGGAAACTGAGGAAAACAGAAATTTAAGTGATTTGCCCAGAATCAAGCCAAGTATTTGAGGCCAGATTTGAACTCAAGTCTTCCTCTTGTTAGGCTCAGTGCTCTACCTACTGTTCTACAATTGTAGATGGATAGGTTTGACAGACAGATAGAAAGACAGACAGATGATAGAGAGATACATAGATCAATAGATAGATAGATAGACACACAAAAAGAAAGATAATCACTATACTAGACACTGAATATACAAAAGTGAAAAATGTTGGTCCCACCCTCAAGAAGTTTACAGCTTAGTCAGTGTATAAAGAATATGTACATAAATATTAACAACATAAAGTAGAATGTGATAAAAGCAAAGGAGATTAAAAAAGAATAATTTATAAAACTATTTTATGAATCAAAAGTGGGGCTAGACAATGATCTTAACTAGATTAAGTTAATCTTGTAAAAATGGAGATTTGAACCCCAGACTTCAATCCCCAGAAGTCCTTGGTACTTCCCAGAATTCTCTATAATCTCACGTGAGTGCGAGAACACAATTAGGTATTTAAAGGACTCTCTGACTCCCAAGAGCCTCTCTTCTTCCTCTTCTAAGCACAAGCGGCTCTCTACCTGGCAGGGAAGATGTAGTGAGAGGTTGTGAATGGGCTAATGTTCCCTAGGCACATGCTTTTTCTATTTTTGTATTTCTTTATCCCTAATTTCTAATAATCTTTAATAAACCTCATAAAATATAATACTTTTAGTAGAGAAACTAATTTAACTGTTACAATCCCAATAAAAGACTGTTGTCACTCAACTCATTTTCTAGAATCTCATAGTTTGTTCTGAACCTAATGGTTTCCTAACAGAAAATAATTAGGTTGTTGAAAAAAGAGGGAAATGGTTTTAATGGAAGATAGACATAATTTCCTACAGTTGGAATATATCTGACAATTTTCTTTCATTAAAAAAAGTCTAGAAAGAATTTTAGAATTTATAAATATTAATATTTCCTTAAGAAAAAGGAAGTTATTAAGCATATTAATATCATAAGCATATTAAGATATGTTTCCACAGGAGTATGAATCAGTAAGTTGAATCAGGTTGTAAAAGGGTCAGGATTCAAAGTTTATATGTGCCTATTAATTCTGAATATATCATTTTTATGGAGAAGATAGGACTATATTCAGAACCAGTTGAATAGATGAGCAATGGGTAGAGTAGAGAGCCAGTCTTTTGTTTAGAATGATCTAAGTTCAATTCTAGCCTCAGCCATTTAACATCTGTGTGACTCTGAACAAGGCTCTTCACTTCCATTTGCTTCTATTTCCTCCTCTATAAAAATAATAGTACTTACCCGCAGAGTTGTTGTGAAGATCAAATGAGATAATAATTGTGAAGTGCTTATCACAACGTCTGGAGCAGACTAAGAACTATATAAATGTTAGTTATTAATGGTTCAGAGTTAATGTGGCAGGAAGTACCCATTGGAGTAATCCAAGGATCTGTGCTGTTTAACATTTTTAGCAGTGATTTGAATGAAAATCTAAATGGCATAATCATCAAATTTACAGATGATACAAAGTCAGAAGGGATAACAAATATCTTTGATAAAAGATTGAGAATCAGAAAATATATTGAAAGGCTAATGTTCAAGAGGCATCTTATTAGTCATTATAATGAATTTGGTCTGACTTAGGCCCAATAGTTGTTATAAATAAAAGTTAATCTGAAGGCTTATTGCTAGATTTATAAGCATTTATTAGCAAAGAAAAAGAGAGAAATAGCTTTCAGCCTTTCTAACTGTAGGTAACAAATTCAATCCTCTATTGCAGCTGGCCTCAAGCCCATGCTTGTCAGAGATAAAGAGATAAGATAAGCAAGAGCAAGCCCAGAGAAAGTTAGTTTAGAGATTCTCCCAGACAGCAAACTCTCTGCTTCTCCTGCTGGTTTTTCAAACCTGTCGCTCTTCCCACCCCCAGATCATAGGCTAAAGGCTTTCAAACATCTGCAATGTTGTGCCTGCATCTGGTTGCTGACTTGGACCCCAGATGCTGCAGCATCTGATATAACTGATTCCTTTGTTGATCTACTGGGGTGAGTCTTCCAGGACTTGATTGGGTTAGAGATCTCCCAGATAATTTTACTTCACACATAATTAAGATCTGAGACTGGAACCTGAGTCATATGATCCATGAAGCATTTAACAAAAGAAAGGGAGTTTGTTACAGTAAGAGAAAGATATTTAGAGCACAGAAAATACATTCATCCTATGAAGTTCTTTTGGTCTAATGCTTCCCCTTGCCCCTTTTTTTTTCTGTCAGACTTTTCAATCTCTTCAACACACTACCCTTGGCTATCACCCACACATATGCCAATGACTTAAAACATTAACTCATTTTTAACTTAGAAGTTAACAACCTTACCATCGTCTTCCCAAGAAACCAACAGAACTTATTTAATCATGCTTAAAGCTTGAAATAGTTGTATTGACTCTTCCTTATTTACGTTTAACATTTTAGGGCATAAAACTGATATATGCAATGAGTAAAGGAAATATAATACTCTATAGCTCTTAACTTCTCATCAGGAGTCAGCATTTTGTGTCCTTGCAACTATACTTTTATCCTTAGCTATTTCAAGTTTTTAAAAAAATGTAAATTCTTTTCTGACACCTTTACCATCAAACTGCTCAGACAAGGCATCATACCTTATCTTTAACAAAGTGACTTCAATCTTCCTTTTTATACCAAAGTTCATTTTCTGTCTACCACTGTTCAAATCCCATATGAAAACTTTCTCTATAAATATGTATTATCAGTATTTATTAAAGGAATGTTCTTATACTACTTTCAGTAATCAAAATGTCCATTTATAATGATAAAAATATTTTACAAATTTTTTCAATTGATTTTTGTCATTTTTTCTTTTCACAAGCATGCTTTTTTCCCCTTTTCAGCATTAAATCTCTAATTTTGAAATGTTCCTAAAAGGGACAACACCCATAACAACACTCTTTCTACTATAACACACTTTTAGGTGTGTTTTACTCTGTTAGGTACTTTGTGGGATATGTGCCCACAGAGACTGGAAAAAAAAAAGGACTCAGATGGACATTTAAAGTCTAAAGTTATATGTACAAAAGAGGAAGTTGAAGCCAAGGAAATGGATGAAATTTATAAGAGAAAGTACAAAGGAAAAAAGATGAGGGAGTATCTAACTGGATTTTCTTGGTGAATACCTACATTACTAAAGGTGTTTCATATTGTCTTCTATTTTTTTCATTTTTTATTTAGTGTTATTTATTTTATTTAATGTTTATTTTTTATTGTCTTAAGGAGTTGTCAGCTTCCCCTCATCAAATTCTCTTCAGTAAGTTTTTAAATTTCATTTTCCAATTGATTGACCTTTTATAACTTTCTTTATTTCATTCTCTTAGTCATTTGCTTTTAGGGGATACCAAATAGAAAATTATTTATGAAGATTTTGAATTAAAACTTAAATTCTTTAATATCTCTTATGTGCAATGCATTGTGTTAGACACTGTAGAAGGTAAAGAGTTTTGATAAGATATAATTTCTGATTTCATCAATCTAATAGTTAAGAATTTAAAAAACAAACTTAAAAATTAATATAAAATAAAACAAGGCAATTTTCCAGAGACTCACAAAGTAAGGTAGAACACAAGGGAGAAAGGTTGGATCTCAACAATATTAAGGCCTTCATTTTACAGATTTGAACAAACTACTTATTAATAATGATAAGAAAAAGAATAACAACATTAAAGTTTGCAGAACATTTTTTGCAGACTAATGTTATCCTAATGATAAACTTGGGAGGTAGATCCTGTTTTTTTTTTTCAGTCATTTCAGTCATGTCTGACTTTTTTTTTTCTGATACTACTTGAGATTTTTTTGGCAAAGATGCTGGAGTAGTTTGGTACTTATTTTTTCCAGTTCATTTTACAGATGAGGAAATTGAGGCAAATAGGGTTTAAATAATTTACCCAGGGTCACAGAAGAAGTGAGTCTAGATTTGAACTCAGGTCTTTTTGACTCCAGATCCAGTGCTCTGTGCACTATACCAACTACTTGTCTGAGGATGCGATTAATATAAACATTCTAGAGAAAAATAAAATGAAGGCAGTGTTTAAGTGACTTGCCTAGAGTCACAAAGCTAAAAAATGCCTGAGACTGGATTTGAACTCTAGAAGTTCTTGACTCCAGATCTAGCATATTTTTAGTATTCACAATAGAGATTTTATAATAGTAATATTGTTTCTAATACTTCATCATATTTATATATCACCTTTCTTCTGAAGAGTTTGTCATATTTGCGTAGTCCCTCATTTATCTTCAAAACAGGCATATAAACTGAGTAGACTAGGAATTAATGTCATCTCTTTAGGCAGAAACAAGCTTCCCCATGCAAACTGTTTATAGTGATCAGGATTAAATATGAAGTCCAGGGGAAAAAATAGGGATGGGCAGAGTTGCAACAAGGAAAATTTAAACTAGTCTTGCATTATTTAAAGAATTACATGTTGATAGCTTGATGAATCTCTGTAGCTATTGAAAACAATAATAATGTAACATATTCATTGGATTGTTTATAGGATGAATGCATGTTTCCCAGCTGCAACCCTTAGTGATAATTATGCACAGTAATGTATACCACAAAACTCTTCTGTTTTTGTATTTTGTTACTTTGCATATATTGAAGGATATTAACGATCTTCAGAAAACAGTACTTACTGTGTATCATTTTCATAAAATGTTCATGGCATTTATGCAACATTTATAAACTAGGATCTTCTTGAAAGATTTAAATTTCTTCTGTATCCACCAATAATTTAATTCAATTTATTTCCTCTCCTTTTCATTTTTAAGGTGACTCCATATTTTAATTCTTCCTCTACAGCAAAAGTTGTATGTATGTGAATATAAGCATATGTGGATATAGACATAGCTAGATATAGATAGATATGTATGTGTATACAACATATAAACTGTATATATACACACATAAAATATTTTACAAATATATCTGATACTTCAAGAAACACTAAAAAAAGCTAAATTACTTTCAAAAGGAGGAAAATCTCCTCGGATTCTAAAGCTACCAGAATCTTTCAGTATCACATCATTTGTTATACTTACTGTTTATATTTATAGATTCTAAATATAATGTTTCCTGTTAAATTGGCAGGCAGGTAAGATCCTGGGCAACACTTTGCTATAGCTGGCAAATCCTCTTAAAAGAATGAACCTGAAGCAAAAATCTTCTTCCAAAATGTATTGTAAATGCAGATTGAATTGTTTCTACAGTCTAGTCTGATGACAAAGGTCCTCTGTCATTTATATTCTCATCATAGCATCTCAGTTTGCTTATTTCTTATTCTCTGACTTTCTTTTCTTCTGGGAAAATATTTTAGTCACTCAGTCAGTAAGCGTTCTTAAGTTACTTATTCTGTGAGAGACACTATACTAAGTACTGGAAGGAAAGAAAAAAAAAGAGGAAGATAACTGAACATTAGTGAATTGCTGTGGAAAAGATATTTTAGCCAATAATGATAGTATATATACATAAAGTCCCTTCTAATAGGGACTGAATCTGGTAGATTGTTTGAGTAAGGAATTTATGAGCTACTGTTGGGCTAAAGCAGTGAGTGTTTTTTTTTTTTTAAATACATAATTCAGTAGCAATGTAATGGTTTCTTCTGGAACTAGTACACTTAAAGAGGCAAAACAAGTCCAGATGGGAAACAGAACAAGTCAAACATTCTATGCCAATCAGTAATAGGATTAGGTTTACAGGTGACTTTGATGAGATAAGAAGAGTTCATCTCTAAAAACACTGAATTTGGAATCAGAGAACCCGAGTTCAAAACCTATCTCTTCTATTTACTACCTGTGTGCTCTTGTTCAACCACTCTGGATTTTTTTTTTAATGTGGTGATGGTATTAGATGAATTCTTAAGGTTGCTTCAAACTCTAAATATATGAACCTATGGTATTGAACTGTTTCAGTTCTTTTCTCATATTGAACTCCCAGTTATATCAAATACAAATATAGTTAACATTTTTCCCTTGAAAATTCAAGATTATTACATAGGTATTGTAAAGATTAAATTTAACTCTTCCCGGATTGTGAAAATGAAATTAATTAGCTTTCCCTGATTGTGAAGATTAAATTAACTCCCCTGCCATTTTTTAGATTTAATCACCAAAAGTGTAAACACTCTACCTACAGTTGTGGGGAGATCTGCCCATTTTTAGATTAAATCACCAAAAAGTGTAAACATCCCACTTAATCATTTAGTGGGAGAGGTCAGTGACCCACGGTGTGCAATAGTGGGTGATGAATCAGAATCAAACTGACTGCTCCCTGGACAATCCTAAGCAAAACTTCAACTGTGACTGGTAGACGTAAAATTAGGGGATGGCTCAGGAAGTGATGCAAAAGAAAGTGTCTTTAAAAGGGAGTTACAACTTCCTGTGGGGAGATCTTCAGAGAGATCTTTGGAAAGAACATCATGTTCTGCTGAAGTTCTGAGTTCGAGTTGGAGACTGGTAAAGAATCTGCTGACTGGACCTGAGACCTTTCCTGATGAGACTGTTCTTAAATCTCTTCCTTTGGACTGACATGTGGTGAGTGAAAAAAAACTGACTCCTTTCCTGGATTTTCTGAAGGGACTAGCCTCAGGAGAGACCTATCCTCTTGAGAGAGTCTCTCTACATCCCCAGGTCCTTGGCTCAAAAGTCGAGGCCTCTCCAGCTAAGAATTAAACTGCCCTACTTGGGTGGATGCAGGAGTAGGAGTAAAATACTTAGAGTCTATTTTAGATACTTTACCCTATCCTCTCTCTGATTTCCTACTTTACTCTCTATATTTTGTAAATAAATTGTAAATAAGATCTCTTTGGAATTTCATAAAATTCCTGGCGACCCTATTCTTGAATAATCCAGTTCAACCTTTTATTAAAAAAAAAAAACTTTTCCCCCTTACAGTATCAAAATAGAGATAAAGTAGATAGACACTGAAAAAAATTCATAAGGAGGCATCTTTGGTTATAATGCTCTGTAATTCATTTAGGGAGATATTGCAGAAAATAGTTGAGGGAGAAATCACAAAGAAATCTATCTTCCTCAATACCTCCAAACAAACACAAAATAGAAAAACTTATAGGGAAACAAAACTAGTAGAAATTCTACAAAGAAAAAATTTAAATCAGTAAGAAGAAAGAGTAAATAAATAAATAACTATATGCTCACAACTAGAAAACACTTTACACAGAAATAGTCATCTAACCATTTGGAAAAATACTAATTGCTCATAGGTAGGCTGAGGCAATGTAATGAAAATGATAATTCTACCTAAGTTAATTTACTTACACACTGCCATACCAATTAAACTACTGAAAATTATCTCATAGAGCCAGAAAAACTAATAGTAAAATTCATCTGAAAGAAAAAAGGGCAAGAATATCAAGAGAATCAATGAAAAATTATGAACAAAAGTGGCAAAGCCAGAAAACACAAAGGATGGAACATATAAATACATGTCTTTTACAACTTTTATTGCCTCATCCCAGCTGAAGGTAGATTCTCCATGGGGCCTGGTGACCCCTGGGCAATTTTATGTCTGTAACTCTTCCCCAAGCATGGTTTGGTACTTGTGGTTTGGTCTATGTTACCCCACCATTATTAGTGCATGACCATTTTATTGGCTGAGTAGACAAGTCCACTGCTAGGAATCCAGGTACCTAGTGACATTCAAGAACCAGGAGGTTAAGAACTAATTCAGTAGACTCATCAGCTGTATAGAAATTTTTCTGGGCAGTTCTGAAAATGTACACATGTTGTTATTTTGGCATATTTTATCCAATGATGTTATTTTTAATTTACTTTTGTTTGCTATCATACAGATGCATTGTACACATTGCTGAAATACATATAGTCTGGTTTTCTGGAATACACCTGACTTAAACTAGTTCTCTCATAGTTTCAACTTGAGACTGGAACAAAATGACACATTTGTAAGTGATTAAAATTAAAATGGAATTTACTTTTAGAAGAACTGGGAACATACTACTTATCAGATTTTGGGACAGGAGATGAAATAATGTGTTAACAAAAGATGGAGAACACTGAAATATAAAATGAATAATTTTGAGTATATTAAAGTAAAAACTAAAAAGATTTTGTACAAATAAAACATGCTTCCAAAATTAAAAGAAAAGCAGAAAAATTTTGGGGGGGGTTTTAGAGTCAGCCTCTCAGACAGTCTCACATTAAAAATAAATAAAGAACTTTGACTAATTTACAAGAATAAGAGACATCTCTCAAACAATAAATGAGCAAAATATATGAACAATTTTTAGATAAAGAGATCAAAGTCATATGAAAAAATGCTCTCTATCACTACAGATTAGAGAAATCAAAACCAAAACAACTCTGAGGTATCATCTCAAACCCATAAGTCTAAAACTTTAAAAAAGAGTAAAATGGCAAATTTTGGAGGGTATATGGAAAAAATTGGGAAACAGATACCCTGTGGACTAATCCAATCATATTGGAAAGCAACTTGAGATTACATTCAAAGAGTTATAAAACAGTGTAGGTCTTTGGACCTAGCAATAACATTGCTGGGTCTGTTTCCCAAGGAGATCAGTGAAAGAGGGAAAGAACCCAAATAAAGCAGCTTTCTTTGTGGTACCAAAGGACTGGAAATTGAGGAGTCACCCATCATTTTGGAAATGGCTAAAGAAATTTTGGTATATGATTGTGATATGATTTTCCTACACAACAAGAAATGATGAAAAGACTATTTAAAAAGAACTTGGAAAGAACTAAATAAGGTAATGAACAATGAAATGAATAAAAGCAGGAGAATATTATACACAAACCACAGAATTAATGCTGGAAGAATAAACTGTGAATCTTACCTCTAGAGGCCGAAGATAAAGGTGAAACATGAAAGGCTTTATTTGTACATATTGGTCTTTCTGATGATATTTTCTGTGATACGATGGGTGCGGGGAACTTGTGGGCAGGATTTATTATGTAGGTATGAAGAAGAGTAAGCTAGACATATAGGAGATTCATGACTGCTTTTGTGTACAATCTACTTTTTAATTAAATATGGAAATGCATGTTTTTTTTGGTTTCATAAAATTTGGAATAAATACATTTCAAAAATGGATTTACTTAACTTCAGCAAGAAAAGGATATTCTTCCTGACTAGATATTGACATCTCCAGATGATTCAGCTATGAGAAACTCCATTGTCCAAGTCTACAAGTCAAGCTTTTAAGAATCTCTGGAGCTCTTTCTTGCTGTTTTGTATCGAGCTGTTAAGGAAATGAAATTGGCCTGAGCCTTTAGTTCTCTGAGGGAGCCATGTTTCAAGAAATGTCTTGGGATCTTTTAAAGGGGGAAAGAGCTAGCCTAACTTTTGTGATTATAAAAAATGCTAAGAAACTAAGTTCTGAGTAAAATAATCCAATTATTGATCAGGCTAATAATAATAACTGATCAGTAATCTCTCTTAGTGATCAAAGACAAAGATATGCATCATCTTGGGTTATTAAATATCATTTTAGAAGCTCATTATTGAGATCTCTCTTAGACTTCTCTAACTGGTAAATACCTAATAAGAAGGAAAAATAATTTTTACAATCTTTCCCCAATTTCTTGATGATGATGGAAAATTACATCCCCAATCCTAAGATTCCAGTGTGTAGAAAAAGAAGAAATGTCCAACAGAGTTATGGGTTAATTAGTTCAATAGTTTTCAATGCAAGTTTCCAGGACACTGTACTGCTGCCCTCATATGTACCTGGCCTAAGTTGCATTTTGCTTACCAAATAGGACAGAGATCATAATCTCACTTTTCAATTATCCCAAATCAAGAGATGCTTCATGGTAGTGGATGTGAAGAGCATTCCTTGGATTCATTAAGAATAAAGGAATGAAGAAATAATTATGAAGGACAAATCTCAATAGATGGAATTCAGTGTCTGAAAAAAACTCACTTGCATGAATAGAGGAGTATAACTATCACATGGAAGAGTTACTAAGCCTTGTATGTAGGGTTAATTAAATTTCATAGGCATTCTACAATGTGTTTCAGTTTGTTTATCATATGGTGAAGAGACTGATTTTTGTTTGGCTAATAAGCTAAAACCTCCAGTTCAATTTGTATTAAATGATCATTAAAAGACTAAATCAAGCCATTTATTCTATCTTCTCTCACTACTTTCAAGAGCGGAAAATTGAAAATTTAATACAGATATCTCAATGGGGAGAAACCTTAGGCCCTCCCTAGTTAAGGCCCAAATACAAATCTCTTTTTGTCTCATAACATTTTTACTTTCTTTTAGGTGGGGTATTGAAGGAGATATCTATACTCTTGTGAGTTTTTAAAGGTCAAAATAGTGACTCAACTAAGATGTGCAGTTGCCATTTAGTGTGAATAAAAAATCCTTTGATGTGGTCCCATGTATTAGAATTCACAGTTTTTTAAGTTACATAATTATATAAACTATGGTAATTGAATATAGCCCAATGGAAATATATGCAGTGTGATTTAAAATAATGGGACTACTTTAAGGGATTCATCCCTTATTTATACTCATCTGGACCTATCAGTGTACACATACATACACGGAAACATGTGTATCATCTACATAATGTATATCATAGCATATATATTATAAAGGGATACATTCATATTACATATGAATTATTTATATATATATGCAACACATAGGGAACACTAGAGAGTCATGTGGTAAATGTAAATAGGTTGCAATATAATATGATGAAGACTTGAAGTAATATCTTAATAGGTGTTATGGTAAAAATAAAATAAATTTAGTCACAAAGTTCCAAGCATGATCAATTTATTAGTAAAACACAATTTTATTAATAAATAAGATGTCAGCTTCCTTAGCAAAGCTAAGACTTTGAGAGGAACAGTTCTGTTTTATAATTTTGGTGAGTACAAAACAAAAAACAGAACTTTGTAGGTGGGAAACAAATTATGACAATATAAGAGTTTGATGTCAAAAATGTCCAAATCAATATGATTAGCTAAAGAGCTGATGCATGGGGGAATAATATGACTGACTGGAAATTGGGTCTGAGGGACTCACAACAACTCTTTCATTTCAATTAAAATTATCTCAAGAGGATGATTTTTCCTAATTTAAAATACTTATTAATTGATGGGCCAATGCATCCTAACTATGATCAAAAGACTCCTTCAGTCATCATAAGACAAATAGAAACTCATGGTCCAGGTACCTATGTACCATTTTTGGGAGCTCATTATTCAGCATTTCCCTTGAACATCCCAAGACATCTTTGATTGGTGATAGCTAATTACGAAGTGGTACATCATAACCTCAGCCCTTCCCCAACTGATATCTTGGAAAAACCCTTTTCCCTTTCATTTATTTACCAAATTATGTTTAAAAGGAAGACATCTCTTGTTATTCCCAAGGATGAAGAAAGTGCAAAAAGGAAACTAGATGGTATCTCTGACTCAGATACCAGACTCAGGGATACAAAGTAATTCTTTCTAATATATAGGAATTAAACAGTACATGAAAAATAATTTTACATACCCTCCTTCTCCACTGTGTTTAAGAAATATTCATCTTGGTGCAACAAAGATTAGAAGGAAAGCAACAAACTGGGGGAAATGTTTATAACAAAACTCTCTTACAAAGGTTTAATTTCTCAAATAAATAAGAAACTAAGTCAAATGTATAAAAAAACAAGCCATTCCCCAATTGATAAATGGTCATGGGGTATTAAAAAGACACTTCTCAGATGAAATCAAAACTATCAATAATCACATGAAAGTGTTCTAAATCCCTCCTGATGAGAGAAATGAAAATAAAAACAACTCTGAGGTACCACTTTACATCTAGCAGATTGGCCAAAATGGCAGCAAAGGAAAGTGATAAATGTTGGAGAGGATGTGGCAAAATTGGGACACTTCTGGTGGAATTGTGAATTGGCCCAACCATTCTGGAGGACAATTTGGAATTATATCAAAAGGGCATACAACTGCTGGGTTTATACCCTAAAGAGATAATAAGGAAAAAAGACTTGTAAAAATATTTATAGATGCGTACTTTGTGGGGGCAAAAAAAATGGAAAATGGGAGGGTTTCCATTAATTGGGGAATGGCTGAACAAATTGTGGTATCTGATGGTGATGCAATACTATTGTGCTGAAAGGAATGAGGAACTGGAGGGTTTATATGTGAACTGGAAAAACCTACAGGAATTGATGCAGAGTGAAAGGAGCAGAACCAGTAGAACTACACAGAAACAGAAATATTGTGACAATCAAATGTAAAAAACTTTTCTACTAATAGCAATAAAGGACAACACATGGAACTCACAAGAAAGAAAACTATCCATATCCAGAGAAAGAACTGTGAGAGTAGAAAAACAGAAGAAAAACATATCTATCATGTGGCTTGATGGGAATTTTATTGGGATATTGACATTAAAAGATGCCTCTACTGCAAATATTAATAATATGGAAATAGGTTTTAAACAATGATACATGTATAACCCAATGGAATTTCTTGTCAACTCAGGGAAAGAGAATGGAAGAGGGGTGGGAAAAATCATGAATCATGGAATTATAGAAAAATATTCTAAATAAATAAATAAATTTAAAAAAAGAATAGCCATTGTTTGAATCCACCTACAAGGTCAAAGATAGTGAACCAAGTTTCTTTGGATAATAAACCAAATCCCTTGAAAGATAGCTTAGTGGCTTCCACATACTAGACCAGATTCCCTGGTATCCATCTCCATCCTTCAAGGATAAAATTTTCTTGAGGCAAGAATAGAATAGAATAGAACAGTTAATAGCAGGAGAATTGGATTTATAAACTTAATTCATTATAGGGCAGCTGAATTTTTTAAATAATCAGTGATGAAAAACAATGACAGGCAATTACAGGACAAAATCAGTTAAACTTAAATAGTATCACCTAAAAGACAATGCAAAATCAATCTGATTATTTCACCAGAAAAATTTTTAGGAAGATTAAAATGGTCTGGTCATGTAATGAGAATGAATTTTCTACTATCTTCCTCTGGCAGTCTCAAGAAAATAAGCAAGATTTTCATTCTATTGAGTTTCCTCCAGTAATGAATTAATCAAAAGAAGACAAGAGTCCCCCATAATGGGAAGTCATGAATGGTTTGTAATCCAAATTATTGGAGGGAATAATTTGATAATGTCATAGATACGTTTGAGAATCTGAATAAAAAGGCATGCTTTTGCTGTCCTAGAGGGGCAGCTAAGTGTGGGACCTGGTATCAGGACCAAAGTTCAGAATTGTTCCCAGGCACTTTTTAGCTAGCTGTATGGCATTGTACTGATCATTTTTCATTTGTTTGCCTTAGTTTCTTCAGCTATAAAATGGGGATAATAATAGCAATTTAACCCAGGATGGTTATGAGGAATAAAGGAGATATTTATAAAGTACTTAACATAGGCCTCCCTCCCTTTTTACTGCCTCCTTCCCTCCCTCGCTTCCTTCCATCAAATCTGTGAAATACTCTGGAACTTGGCAATCAGCACTTTTTGCTATAGAGTCAATGCAGCACCAACTTCAGTAGATTTTATTTAAGGATGACAATATAAGGTACTGACTTAGCTTCCCTTTGGGTAAGCTTTTTTCCCCCCTCCAAGTAGAAACTTGGCCAGTGAACAAGCAGCACTAAGCCTCTCAGTAAGCTTTTCTCTACTGAAAGAAATGAGGCAATGACTGCTTTTAGACTTCCACCAGAACACTTGTATCCAAAAATAACATTCTTCACTAAACATGAACCTAAAATCTCATTATTATAACAAGGTCTTAGCATCATTTGGAGAGTTTATGAAAAATGAATTAGCCTTTAGTTGTTTAGACTGATGATACCTCCTAAAGCCTTACACCTTCATGCATTCATGGCAAGGAAAATACATTTGAATTGAAGTCATAAAATTTCCTTTCTAACAACATGGAGCCTTTAGACTACTTGAGTACAGACACTATTTTAATATCTATGGAAACACTGTATGCTTCATTGAGGGTACCTTGCTATAAGGACCAGGCAGACTTGCTACTATATTGACTTGTTTTCAATGAAAGATAAGATCTGCTCAAAGGAAAGGGGTAGATTTATTGAAGTGCAATACCTAGAACCCTGGTGAGTAAGAAAGAAGCATTCTGTGACACTTTGATTGGCTTCATGTTCTTCAAATTATTCCTGGATTTAGACATCTTATTGCTACTAGAAGAATACGCTGACTACTTGAATGTGAAGGGTCCTGAACTTGGAGTCAGGAAGATGTAAATGTGAGTTCTGCCTCAGACATTTATTGGTTATTTGACTGAATGAGTAACTTAATCTCTCAGTCTCAGTTTCCTGACTTTTTAAAAGGGAAAAATAATGGCAATTAACTCATGGTTATTATGTGAATCAAAGATGAAAATATATGTAAGGTACTTGGCAAACCTTAATCTGTTATATAAATGTTTGATATTTTTATTATTATTTCAGAACTATTGTCATAATTATGACTTCATGATGATTATATTCCACCATTTTTTCTCCTCTAAGTGAACTCCTCTTTGTGTAATATGATTTTAGCATAAGATTGCTAGACTATGAAGGACTTAAATGCTAAAGAGAGAGGCAAATATTTTTATCCCAGAGGCAACAAGGAGCTATTTAAGCTCTCCAATAAGGCAATAAGAGTATGAGAATTGTGCTTTAGGAATATTATTTTAGCAATTAAGCAAAGCATGTGTAAGGGATAAAAGGGGATAATTTTTAAAAGGGTTGGACTTGATTATTTAAGAGTGTGGTCACCAGGAATTTAAATAATTCTAAAGAGATTTTATTTACAATTTATTTACAAACTGTAGAAAGAGTGAAGCAAGTAATCAGAGAGAGGATAAGGTAAGATATCTAGCCTGAGCACTAAGTAATTTACTCCCGGCCCCTCTGGGCAGGGAGAATTAGTTTCAACTGGCCTCAACAAAGCCAAGGACCTGGGAAGTTTCTCAAGAGGACTAGGTCTTTCCTGAGGCCAGTCTCTTCAGAAAAAAACAGCAGTTAAGAGTCAGCTTTTCACTCATCATGTTTCAGTCCAGTCAGCATATCCTTCTGCTGCTCCTCACCAGCCTCAACTTGAAAGCATGAAGAAATCCATTCTCACAGTAAGTAACAGATCATTTAAAAGACATTTTCTCTTGTGTCACTTCCTGTGTCTTCCCCTAATTCTATGTCTACTAATAACAGTTGAAGTCATGTTCTAGGACTGCCCACAAGACAGTTAGTTGATTCTGATTCATTACCCACTATTGCACACGTGGGACACAGACCTCCCACTTCATGATTAAGTGGGATATTTGCACTTTTTATGATTTGATCTAAATGGGTAGATCTTCATACTTAACTTTTAAGTACTGTGGTTACATTTATGGGGATTAAATCTAAAAATAGACAGGGGTAATAATTTAATCTTCACAATCAGGGGAGAGTTAAGTATTTTCATTGTTATAATCAGGGGAGAGTTAAATTTAATGTTCACACATGGAATGAAAAGTGAAGAGACAGGAAATAAAGGATACCAGTTAGGAGGTGATAAGAACAGTTTGGACAAGAAGTAATGAGAATGTTTTATTGACTACCTACGTGGTGTAAAATTTTCTTAGAGAAAAAGGAAAAAATAGAACAAGAATGCTGTTTGTTCTTATTTATCCTGGTATATAAATTATTTCCAACTCTGGTTTTGTAACATCTTCAAATTACTTCTACTTGTTCTAGGTCAAGATTGCTACTGAGTAGGAGTAGAGCTGTTCTTCTTCTTTCCACCGATCAAGACAGAGTGCCTCAAATACACAAAACCAAGATCAAACGAGTGAAGGAGTTCCCTGGTAGGACACAACACAGAATAGAAGGTAGGCAAAGTTAGGGCATTTCCACACTAAAAGGGAGCAAAATTTCCCCCACCACGGGGCAAGTTCACCATCCCTCCCACACTTCACCTACCTTTTCAGAGTCTGAGCCAGCACGGGACAAACTTATAAGTTCTAGAAAGGAGGATGGCTGAGTTCAACACAGACTTACCCCTAAGAGAAATGACTCAGAACACTGGGAGGCTGAGGAAATGTGGAGATAGAGAGTTGTGGAGTTTGGGGAGAGAGGGCAACTCACAGCACAAAGGCCACAGAGAATCATAAAAAGTCCTCGGGTTAAAACCACTCCAATGCGCAATACATAGACCTCTCTACATCCTACACCCCGACCTCTTCCAGGCAACTTCTAAATTCTCAGGGGCCAGACCTGCAGGGAAGAACAGCAAGACTAAGGACCCCAGGAGGCTGAGGAAATGCCCAGATAGGGCATGGAGCTTGGGCAGAGAAGGGAGCCTCAAAGCAAAATGCCAAAAAGACCTGAAAAATAACCTCTGGACCAAAACCTTTCCAATGCTCAATACAGAGACCTGCCTATAGCCAAACCTCTGCAAGATGATCTTTAAGTTCTTGGGGCCTGGACCTGACCCTAAGAGTAGCTGGACACTAATGAGGACTGGGGAAACTATCCTCAGGGCAAAAACCTCTCCAGAGCCCAATACAACGATCACCCACTTTCTTCACTTAGATATCTGACCAGGAAGGAACAAGGCAATACCCACCAACTCCCAGGAACTAAAATCCACAAATCCAAAACAAAACAAACAAAAGAAAAACAAGAAGAAAATGATGGCCCTTGATATTTTTATACAGAAAAAAAAAACAGAATAAATAAAAGGCAGGAGAAGATGGCCAATAATTAAATACACCCAAACCTTTGGGAAAAAAATGGAAATTGGTCACAAGTTCTTGAAGACTTCAAATCCGAGATTGTTAGAAAGATGGAAGAAATGTGGCAAGAAAAGTGGGAAATAGTCCAAAAAGCAAGTAACAGTTTAAAAGACAGGATCTCCCACTTGGAAATTGAAGCCCAGAAATCAAGTGAAATAATAAGTAGGAATAAAGAGGAGGAATGACATGCTGCAAGCCAGGAAAAGCAAGACAGATCACACTGAAAAGGAAAATCAAAAGATATTAGCTAAAAAACAGTCATTAAAATATGTAATTGCTCAAGTAGAAGCTAATGATCTCACAAAACAGAAAGAATTTATAAAGGAAAGCCAAAAAAATGACAAATTAGAAAGCAACACCAAATATCTCATTGAGAAGGTGGTTGATCTTGAAAATAGAAGTTGGAGAGAAAATTTGAGAATCATAGGCCTACCCAAAAACCTGGAAAAAAAAACAGAAACTTTGACACGATACTATAACAAATTATACAAGAAAACAGCCCTGAGGTTCTACAACAAGAGGGAAAAATAGACATTGAAAGAGTCCATAGATCATCCACCACACTAAATCCTCAAAAGATAATCCTCAGAAATGTAATTGCCAAATTCAAGATCTTCCAAGCTAAGGAGAAAATATTACAAGAAGCCAGAAAGAAATAATTCAGATATCAAGGAGCACCCATCAGGATTACACAGGATCTGGCAGCCTCCATGCTAAAAGACCACAGGGCTTGGAATATGATATTCAGAAAGGCAAGAGAATTGGGTCATTAGCAAAGGATCATCTCCCCATCAAAATTGGCTATATACTTCCAGGGGAAAATATGGACATTCAACAAAATAGAAGACTTCTGAATATTTGTAAAGAAAAGATCAGAACTAAACAGAAAATTTGACATTGAAATCCAAAAACCAAGAGAAACATGAAAAGGTAAATAAGAAAGAGAAGGGTCATTTTTTGTTGTTGTTGTTGTTCTCTAAGGGCCTCAAATAAGGCCAAATCATTTATAATCCTATATGAAAAAATGTTATTTGTAACTGTTGAAAATTGTATTTACTATTATAGTAGTTAAAAGAATTATCCGTAGGTAGACATTGGGTTACTAAGTGGTTTAAAATCATATATACATATATGTGTGTATACACATATATGTATATATAAGAAAGAAAGGGGGGATGGCATCAAAAGAAACTTGAAGAAATAAGAAAATTAGGATAACCTATACTACACAAAAAGGCACAGGGGAGAGGGAGGGGAAGAATACAACAATAAGAAGGAGAAGAAGATAGTGCTAAAAGGTAATACTCAAACATAATTCTCAGTGGAATCAATTCTGAAAGGAAAGAGTATCTAGACCCATTGGGGTATTGAACTCTATCTTATGCTATAGGGAAGTCGAGAGGGGAAAACTAAGGGGTGGATGTGGGAGGGGACTTAAAAAAAGGGGAGAGGGATGGGGAAGAGAATTTAATAGATGTTAAATAAAATAAAAGGCAAATAAAAAAGGAAAGGGCAGAAAGAGAGGGTGGAGAGGGAAGTAATTCAATGGGGGAGAGTATGTGGGGTAGCTAAAAAAGACACCAAAAGAAAATTGAGAGAGGAATAAAAAGGGAGGGGGGGAAGGAAAATACAATAAGGGTGGGGATTAGGGGAACTGATTAAAAACATAATTCTGGTGTAGAAGGAAATAATGAAAGAGTAAAGAGGACAATAAGAGAAAATGAAAATGTTGGGAAATATACAAGTAGTAATCACAACTTTCAATGTGAATGAGATGAACTCACCTGTAAAGCAGATGCAAATAGAAGAGTGGATCAGAAACCAAAATCCTACCATATGTTGTCTACAAGAAACACGTGAGGAAGGTAGATATGCATAGGGTAAAAGTAAGCAGATAGCTAAAAATCTATTGGGTATCAACTGATAAAAAGAAGACAGGAGTCACAATCATGATATCTTGCAAAGTCAAAGTGAAAATAAATCTAGTCAAAAGAAATAGGGAAAGTAATTACATCATGACAAAAGGCAGTATAGACAATGAGGAAATATCAGTACTCAACCTGTACTCCCCAAATGGCATACCTTCCAAATTTCTAAAGGAGAAACTAGTGGAGCTCAAAGAGGAAATATATAGAAAAACTATACTAGTGTGAGACCTTAAACTTCCTCTATTAGAACTAGATAAATCAAACCAAAAAATAAATAAGAAAGAAATGAGAGAAGTGAAAGAAATCTTAGAAAAATTAGAGTTAGTAGGTATCTGGAGGAAAATAAATAGGGACAAAAAGGAATACACCTTTTTTTTCAGCAGCTCATAGTACATTCACAAAGAGACTGTACATATCCTAGGGCATAAAAACATGGCAAACATGTGTAAAAGAGAAGAAATATTAAAAGCAACCTTTTCAGATCATAATGCAATAAAAATAATTAGTAACAGTATAAGGAGAGGCAAATCAAAAATTAATTAGAAATTAAATAACATGATTCTCCAAAATCAGTTATTTAAAAAACAAATCATAGACCTCTGAGCGTGCAAAGGTGCTGGTTTGCAGGGTCTACCTTGGGAGCGGAGGGGCGCCGGGCTCGGAGCATCCAGCTTGGACAGCGGGGAGGAAGCCAGGGAGAAATGGGCCGTGGCTGGGTCCCTCCATCGGGCTCCAGTCTCACCCTTGGCTCCGGCACATCCAGACCAATCCAGTTGAACTAATCCCATCAGAACTCCTCAGAGTTTAGGGAGGCGGGCAAAGGCACTTGCAGACAGCGGAGAAGCAGCTGGGGAGAACTGGAGAGAGCCTGGGTGGCCCAGCCTTCCAGGAGTCTTCAGAGCCTTAGTGCTTCATACCACATACTGCCCAACCCAATTGAACTCAATCCAATCAAAAGCCTCCAGAGGATAGGGAAGCTAACATTCCTCTCCTAGAGACTGTACCAAGAGATCTGACAAAGCTCCAAGAGGGGAGACTGACAGCCCCAAAATCAAAACAAAATGAGAGGAGCAAGAGCACAGCCAAATACGGGGAGCAAAGAAGGGGTAAACTTGAGCAAACAACAGAAAAAGAAGAAAGAAATTACAATAGACAGCTTCTGCACAGGTAATGAGCAAAGAGCAAATGAAACAGAGGGGGAGGACCCAGCAAAGGAAAAATCAGAAATCCCAGCAAATTGGATACAGGATTTGGAAGAACTCAAAATGCAATTCAAAACACAATTAAGAGAGGCTGAAGACAATTGGGAAAAGAACTTAAAAACTAAGATAAGTCATATGGAAATAGAAAATAGTGTCTTGAAAGCCAAAATCAACGAGCTGGAAAATGAGGCAAAGGAGATGAAAGATGAGGTGAAGAAGATGAAAGATGACCTCCAAAGAAAATACGACCAAAAGGAAAAGGACGACCAAAAAACTAAGGATGAAATCCAGTCTTTAAGAACCAGAATACAACAACTTGAATCGAGCGACCTCACAAGGCAGCAAGACACTATAAAACAAAACCAAAAGAATGAAAAATTTGAGGAAAATATGAAGCATCTCATTCGCAAAACAGAGGATTTAGAAAATCGTTCAAGGAGAGACAATTTAAGAATTATTGGCCTACCAGAAGACCATGACAAAAGAAAAAGCCTGGACATTATATTACAGGAAATTATTTTTAAAAACTGCCCCGAAATCCTTGAACAAGTGGGAAAAGTGGAGATTGATAGAATCCACAGATCACCTCCTGTACTTAATCCCCAACTGACAACACCCAGGAATGTTATAGCCAAATTCAAGAACTATCAGACCAAAGAAAAGATATTACAAGCTGCCAAGAAGAAGTCATTCAGATATCAAGGAACCACAGTGAGGATAACTCAGGATCTGGCTGCATCCACACTGAAAAAAAGCAAGGCATGGAATACAATATTCTGGAGAGCAAGGGAACTAGGTCTACAACCAAGAATCAACTACCCAGCAAAACTGACTATATTCTTACAGGGGAAAGTATGGTCATTCAACAAAAGAGAAAAATTTCAAGAATTCGTAAAGAAAAGACCAGACCTGAACAGAAAATTTGATGTCCAAGCACAGAACTCAAGAGAATCATCAAAAGGTAATTAAAAAAGAGGGGAAAACAGAAAAACAAAAAAATTTTTTTAAGAAACTCAATAAGTTAAAATGATATGTATCCCTATAAGAAAAGAGGTCACTGGTAACTCTTAAAAACTGTTGTTATTAGCTGGGCAGCAAAAAGAAGTATACTTAGAGGGAACAGCAACAAACTGTATAGGATGAAAGGACAAGACATAAATAGGTATATAGATATATGCATGCAAAAATACATACACATGAGTATGCATATATATATATATATAACTAGAGCTTAAAATAGGTTAATATTAAAAGAAAAGGGAAAAGAAACAAATGGGGGTAAATTTATATGTCATAAAGAAGCTCATGGCGGGAGGGGGGAGAACATCAATACACTGGAAGGGTAAAGAGGTCAGAGACAGGAAATACTCAACTTTTATGTGCTTTGAAAGTGACTCAAAGAGGGAAAAACAATCCAATCCATTGGGGTCAGAGAATAGATTTGCACCCTATAGGGGAGTAGAAGGGTAACAAATGGTCTGGTGGGGAGGGAAGCAGTACAAGAGAAGGAGGGAGCGGGGGGTTAATTTTAGAAAGACTACAGGGAAAATAAGGGGGGGATAAATAGGGAGGGGGGTAGAAAAGGAAGTAAAATAAGGGTGGGAACAAGGGGGACTGTTCAAAAGCAGACACTGGTGTAGAAGGAAATAGTGAAAGAAGAAAAGGCAGGTAAAGTAGTAGAAATCAAAATGCTGGGAAATACACAGCTAGTAATCAAACTCTGAATGTGAATGGAATGAACTCACCCATAAAACACAAGGGAATAGCAGAGTGGATTAGAGTCCAAAACCCTACCATATGCTGTCTACAAGAAACACGTATGAGAAAGGTAGATACACATAGGGTGAAAATAAGAGGGTGGAGCCAAATCTATTGGGCATCAACTGACAAAAAGAAGGAAAAATGAAAAGGAAGGAAGACTTGCAGTCCCAGATCTCAAACTATACTATAAAGCAGTGGTTATCAAAACAATTTGGTACTGGCTAAGAGACAGAAAGGAGGATCAGTGGAATAGACTTGGCGTAAATGATCTCAGCAAGACAGTTTATGACAAACCCAAAGACCCAAGCTTTTGGGACAAAAATACATTATTTGATAAAAACTGCTGAGAAAATTGGAAGACACTGTGGGAGAGATTAGGTTTGGCTCAACACCTCACACCCTACACCAAGATAAATTCAGAATAGGTAAGTGACTTGAACATAAAGAAGGAAACTATAAGTAAATTAGGTAAACACAGAATAGTATACCTGTTAAACCTTTGGGAGGGGAAAGACTTTAAAACCAAGCAAGACTTAGAAAGAGTCACAAAATGTAAAATAAATAATTGTGACTACATCAAATTAAAAAGCTTTTCTACAAACAAAACCAATGTAACTAAAATCAGAAGGGTAGCAACAAATTGGGAAACAATCTTCATAAAAACCTCTGACAAAGGTTTAATTACTCAAATTTACAAAGAGCTAAATCAATTGTACAAAAAATCAAGCCATTCTCCAATTGATAAATGGGCGAGGGACATGAACAGGCTTTTCTCAGCCAAAGAAATCAAAACTATTAATAATCACATGAAAAAGTGTTCTACATCTCTTATAATCAGAGAGATGCAAATCAAAACAACTCTGAGGTATCACCTCACACCTAGCAGATTGGCTAACATAACAGCTATGGAAAGTAATGAATGCTGGAGGGGATGTGGCAAAGTAGGGTTCATTGCTGCTGGAGTTATGAATTGATCCAAACATTCTGGAGGGCAGTTTGAAACTATGCCCAAAGGGTGATAAAGGACTGTCTGCCCTTTGATCCAGCCATAACACTACTGGGCTCGTACCCCAAAGAGATAATAAGGAAAAAGACTTGTACAAGAATATATGTGACTGCACTCTTTGTGGTGGCCAAGAATTGGAAAATGAGGGGATGCCCTTCAATTGGGGAATGGCTGAACAAATTGTGGTATATGTTGGTGATGGAATACTATTGTGCTAAAAGGAATAATAGAGTGGAGGAATTCCATGGAGACTGGAACAACCTCCAGGAGGTGATGCAGAGCAAAAGGAGCAGAACCAGGAAAACATTGTACACAGAGACTGATACATTGTGGTACAATCGAAGGTAATGGACTTCTCCATTGGTGGTAATGCAGTGTCCCTGAACAATCTGCAGGGATCTAAAAAACACTATCCATGAGCAGAGGATAAACTGTGGGAGTAAAAATACCGATGAAAAGCAACTGCTTGACTACAGGGTTGGAGGAGATATGACTGAGGAGATACTCTAAATGAACACTCTAATGCAAATACCAACAACATGGAAATGGGTTTGAATCAAGAACACATGTGATACCCATTAGAATTGCCTGTGGGCTATGGGAGAGGTGGTGGGAGGGAGTGGAGGGAAGAAAAGAAAATGATGTTTGTTTCCAATGAATAATGTTTGGAAATGACCAAATTAAAAAAAAGAAAGAAAAAGAAAAAACAAATCATAGAAACAATTAATAATGTCATTGAAGAAAATGACAATGATGAGACATCCTTTCAAAATCTATGGGATGCAGCCAAAGAAGTACTCAGGGGGAAATTTATATCCTTGAGTTCATATATTACCAAATTAGAAAGGGCAGAGGTCAATTAATTGTTCATGCAAATTAAAAAAACTAGAAAGTGAACAAATTTAAAATCCCCAGATGAAACCTAAATTAGAGATCCTAAAAATTAAAGGAGAAATTAATAAAATTAAAAGTAAAAGAACTATTGAATTAATAAACAAGACTAGAAGCTGGTACTTTGAAAAAACAAATAAAATAGACAAAGTACTGGTCAGTCTAATTAAAAAAAAGGAAAGAAGAAAACTATATTGACCATATCCAAAATGAAAAGGGAGAACTCACCTCAAATGAAGGGGAAATTGAGGCAATCATTAAAAACTATTTCACCCAATTATATGGCAATAAATATGGCAATCTGGATGATATGGATGAATATTTACAAAAAATATAAATTTCCTAGATTAGCAGAAGAAGAAATAGAATACTTAAATAATCCCATATCAGAAAAAGAAATTGAACAGACCAACAAAGAACTCCCTAAGAAAAATTCCCAGGGCCTGATGGATTCACTAGTGAATTCTTTCAAACATTCAAAGAGCAACTAACCCCAATACTATATAAACTATTTGTCAGAATAAGTAAAGAAGGAGTTCCACCAAATTCCTCTTATGAAACAAATATGATACTGATTCCAAAGCCAGGTAGATAAAAACAGAGAAAGAAAATTATAGACCAATCTCCTTAATGAACACATATGCAAAAATCTTAAATAGGATACTAGCAAAAAGACTCTAGCAAGTGATCATGAGGGTTATTCATTATGATCAGGTAGGATTTATACCAGGAATGCAAGGATGGTTCAATATTAGGAAAACCACCCACATAATTGACCATATCAACAACCAAACCACGAAAAAACACATGATTATCTCAATTGACGCAGAAAAAGCTTAGACAAAATACAACACCCTTTCCTATTGAAAACACTAGAAAGCATAGGAATAGAAAGGACTTTTCTAAAAATAATAAACAGTATATATTTCGAACCATCAGCAAACATCATCTGCAATGGGGATAAATTAGAAGCATTCCCAATAAGATGAGGTGTGAAACAAGGATGCACATTATCACTTTTATTATTTAACATTGTACTAGAAACAACTAGCAGTAACAATTAGAGAAGAAAAAAGAAATTGAAGGTATTAAAATAGGCAATGAGGAGACCAAGTTATCACTCTTTGCAGATGATATGATGGTCTACTTTAGAAATCCTAGAAAATCAACTAAAAAGCTAGTGGAAATGATCTACAAATTTAGCAAAGTTGCAGGATACAAAATAAACTGCCATAAATCATCAGCATTTCTATATACTTCCAACTCATCCCAGCAGCAAGAGTTAGAAAAAGAAATTCCCTTTAAAATCACTACAGACAGTATAAAATATTTAGGAATCTATCTTCCAAGACAAACGCAGGAACTATATGAGCACAACCACAAAACACTCTCAACACAATTAAAACTACATCTAAATAAATAGAAAAACATCAACTGCTCATGGGTAGGATGAGGTAACATAATAAAAATGACAATCCTACCAAAACTCATTTACTTATTTGGGGCCATACCCATCAAAATGCCAAAAAAAACTTTTTTATCGATTTAGAAAAAAAAACAATAACAAAGTTTATTTGGAAGATCAGAAGATCAATAATATCAAGAGAAATAATGAAAAAAAATGCAAAGGAAAGTGGCCTAGCAGTACCAGTTCTTAAACTGTACTATAAAGCAGTGATCATCAAAACCATATGGTACTGGCTAAGAGACAGAAGGGAGGATGAGTGGAATAGACTTGGGTTAAGTGACCTCAGTAAGACAGTCTATGATAAACCCAAAGATCCCAGGTTTTGGGACAAAAATCCACTATTCGACAAAAACTGCTGAGAAAACTGGAAAACAGTATGGGAGAGATTAGGTTTAGATCAACAAGTCACACCCTATGCCAAGATAAACTCAGAATGGGTGAATTACTTGAACAATAAGAAGTAAACAATAAGTAAATTATGTAGACACAGAATATTATACTTGTCAGATCTTTGGGAAAGGAAAGATTTTAAGACTAAGCAAGAGTTAGAAAAAATTACAAAATGCAAAATTGATAATTTTGTTTACATTAAATTAAAAAGGCTTCGTACAAACAAAACCAATGCATTCAAAATTAGAAAGGAAGCAACAAATTTGGAAACAATCTTTATAACAAAAACCTCTGACAAAGGACTACTCACTCAAATTTATAAGGCACTAAATCAATTGTACAAAAAAAAAATCAAGCCATTTCCCAGTTGATAAATGGGTAAGGGACATGAATAGGCAATTTTCAGATAAAGAAATCAAAACCATTAAGAAGCGCATGAAAAAAATGTTCTAAATCTCTTATAATCAGAGAAATGCAAATCAAAACAACTCTGAGGTAGCACCTCACACCTAGCAGATTTGCCAAAATGACAGCAAAGGGAAGTAATGAATGCTGGAAGAGATGTGGCAAAATTGGGACATTAATGCATTGCTGGTGGAGTTGTGAACTGATACAACCATTCTGGAAGAAAATTTGGAACTATGCCCAAAGAGCACTAAGTGACTGTCTGCCTTTTGATCCAGCCACAACACTGCTGGGTTTGTACCCCAAAGAGATAATAAGGAAAAAGATTTGTACAAGAATATTCATAGCTGTGCTCTTTGTGGTGGCAAAAATTTGAAAAATGAGGGGATGCCCTTCAATTGGGGAATGGCTGAACAAATTGTGGTACATGTTGGTGATGGAATACTATTGTGCTAAAAGGAATAATAAACTGGAGGAATTCCATGTGAACTGGAATGACCTCCAGGAATTGATGCAGATTGGGAAGAGCAGAACCAGGAGAACATTGTACACAGAGACTGATACACTGTGGTAAATTAAAATGTAATGGACTTCTCTACTAGTGGCAATGCAATGATCCAGAACTATTTGGAGGGACATATGAGAAAGAATGCTATCCACATCCAGAGGATGAACTGTGGGAAAAGTATCACAGAAGAAAAATGACCACTTGATCTCATGGGTTGGTGGGACTATGACTGGGAAAGTGAGCTCTAAAAAATCACCCTAGTGCAAATACTAATAATAAGGAAATGGCTCTTGATTGATGGCACATGTTAAACCCAGTGGAGTTGTGTTCATATATAGGAGAGGGTCAGGGGAAGGAAGGGGAGAAATATGAGTCTTGTAACCATGTAAAATTATTCTAAATCATCTAATTAAATACAATTTTAAAAAATTACTTCTATTTATTTCAGTGACAATTTTTTTTCAAAAATTTTCTTAATCTATTTTCATTTGAATTACTATTTAAGACCCTTCCAATTTTACTACTTCAGAAGAAATACAGGCTTGAACTATGACATTCTTTGTGTTAGTGAAAACAAAGAAAGAGAAGAGAGCAAGTATTTGTTATAATGCTATTATAAATATTATCTCACTTTATTCTTATAACAACCCTAGTGCTATTATCATCCACAAAACTGAAGCAGATAGAAATTAAATGACTAGCCTTAAGCCACACAGCTTTTTAGTATTTGAAATCAAGTTTAAACTCAGGTCTTCCTAACTATAAGTCCAACACACTATCCACTGCCCCACTTACCTGCCTTCTGCTGACATCTGATAGATGCCAGATGTTGTCAAAGTAAAATTGACAAGACTTGAAAAATAATTTTATATGTAGAGTGAGAAAGAGTGAGCAGTTGAAGATGATTCCAAGAGTGTCAACCAATTTGACGCTAAAGATAGTGCCCTCATAAAAAATAGGAAATTTTAAAAGTATTTTTAAGAGTAAAATAATAAATTCTGATTTGTTGGTAATGAATTTAAAATACTATGTAACACTGTGTTGAAAATGTCCAAAAGAAAATGGGTCATATGGGACCTGTGCAGGAGAGAGACTTAGGCTAGATAGATATATGTGGGTAATTTGTAAAGAGATGATAATTGATCCAGTGAGAGCTCATGAGGTCATTGAGAGAAAGTATAAAGGGAAAATAAAATAGGAACCTCTACAGGGCCTTGTATGCATAATTCCATTTGTAGTTTTCTTGGGAAAGATATTGGAGTGGTTTGCCATTTCCTTCTCAAGCTCATTTTACAGAAAAGGAAAGTGAGACCAACAGAATTAAATAATTTTCCCAGATTCACATCATAAGTATCCGAGATCCTATTTTAACTCATGAAGATGGATCTTCTTTACTCAAGTCTCAACATTCTTTCCCCTGAACTATCAAGCTGCTCACAACCAAAATTAGGGGCCAGGATAATGAAGATGGAACAACAAAGCCAAGAAGAAGAGATATGATTAGTAAGAAAAGAATGTAGATATAGTAATATCATAAAATGTGAATCAGAATAGCACTCTTTGGAGAATTTGTATTACTTATAAAATGATACCTTATAATTAAATTAATTTTGAGGTGCTCTGATGGAGAATACAAAATAATGCAGATGACATGGTGTCCTTAACTTCTTTTTTTCTCTTTTGACAATTCCAATGAAACTCAAGGCTTTAACATGAATTATACAGTGAGAAAAAGTAATAGATTTGAAGTTAGAAGAAATCACTCAGCATTCTGGTATTACTCTTTCCAGACTTATCTGTAAAATGTAGGTCATCTGATTCAGTCGTTTGACTAGTTTGTGTCTCCTATTCTTTTCCAGAGTTATCTTGTTTCCATGCCTTTAACAGTTAATGAAGGCTTGTACAAACAGAAGATTTTTTATTTTATACTAGAGGTGATGGGATACCACTGTAGCTCATTGAGTAGGGTGAAGACATAGTCAGATTGACTTTGGAAGTTAACTTTAGCAAATGAGCAGATTTGAATAAGGAGAGTCCTGAGCTGGAAGACAAAGCAGCAGACTATTGCAATATTCCAGACATGAGGTGATTAGGATCTGCACCAGGATAGTAGCTATGTCAAAGGAGAAGGGAACATAAGAGAGGTGTTACAAAGGTAAAATTGACAAGACTCTACAATAGATCGGAAAGGGGGCAGGGTGGGGGAAGAATGAGGAACTGAGGATGACATCAAGGTTTTAATTCTGTATGACTGAGAGAATGGGGGTAACATTAACATTATTCAGGAAATTTAGGGAATCCATTTGAGATATCCTATATACACGTGAATATGCAAGACCAAAGTTCAGCAGAGAAGTTAGGGCTGGATAAGTGGATTTAAGAATCATCAACATAGAGATGATACCAGAATCTGTAGAACTAGATGAGACCATCAATTGAAAAAAGCACATAGGGAATAGAAAAGAGCGCCCAGGATGAAGACTGATGTCTTTACTTGCCTTTGAGGTCATTGGATGTTCTTCTATTTCACATCTTAAAAATAAAGGAATTTCCTTAATAATAATAACTATTTCATTTTAGACTCTGTTTCAGTAGCATTTAGCAAAGTTCCTAGCACCTCAGTTGGTGCTTAACAAATAATCATTTATAGATTGATTGATTTTTGAGTAGCCATTTAAAAAAGATAATCAAATCACTGATTCTGAATTAAATTTTTCCAAGCAATACTCAAAATATACAGTGCCTTTCTCCTGTGATATTGGTTGTCCTTAATTGATACTATTTTCTGGTTTCATTTAACCTGTTCAAGAGAGTTTATTTGTTTCTTCATAAACTTCAGTATTACCCAACTCAGGAAATACAAGATTACCAGACTGCTTCCAAATATTGAATTCATTAATCTAACTCAGCCACTAATGAAGCTAAGTAAGCAGTAAAAATCAAATGTAGCCCAATCGAGTAATTGTCTTTTATTCTGTGTTGAATAATAAGGCTGATTGTTTAGTATATGCGTAGAATTTCTCAGTGGTAAAATTATAAGTTCTCATGAAATTTCTTTTCATAGATTGATCTGGGAACTGTTGTTATTGTGTGTAGTGGAGTATGACTAATATTGTATTTATGAATCCAAGTGGAAAAACATTATACAAGAAATGTAATAAAACATACATTTATTTATGTTGTAATGATTATAAGAATTCTTAAAAATGAAATCAGTAGCAATTACTATGTCTAATACAAATATATCTCAATGAAACATTAAGATGATTTAATCATGGATAACATTAATATATACTAAGAAGAGTGATACTTGCAAAATAATTGCTCTGTAATTAGATGACATATAAAGCAGTTTATTGACAGGTTCCATTTTATTTTTTTAGTGACTGAAATAATTAAAATGATACAATGGAATAAAACAGATTTTTCCTGATATAATATAAATATCTTGATTACAATTGACCTCTATAGGAGGAAACTTTTAATTAACCCTAAGCTCACTAGTCCTCCTGTTGCCTAAGGAAAAGAATCAATACCTCCTACCTTTATGTATTTTTGAACAAACAAATAAATCTATGAATGGGTTGAAGAAAAAGAAATATTTTCAAAGTGTTAGGAAATAAAGATAATATTTTCCTTATGGAGAATAATAAAGTCCTCCAGTTTGTAAAGATAATACAAAATAAGGATCAAACTGTTTATTTTTAAAAGCAGTATGTTTAATGATAGAAGAGTAAACAAGCAAGGATTAAATTCAATGGCAAACACTCAGCAGATATTTCATTTTTATTAAATCACCTTGCCTAATGAATGAAAGATAAATTGGAGTGAAGATATACTTGAGGCAGGGAATCAAGTTAGAGCATTGCATTCATCCAAAGGATGATATACTGAACTAAAGTGATGACTTGTGAGTGAAGGGGAGAGGACATATACAAAAGATATGAAGGTAGAAGTGATAAATTTTGGCTATAGCTCAGATATCAAATTTATTATCATTTTCTTTATTCTTACATTTCTTATACTTTAGCTTTCAATACTATTAATCATCTTCTCTTCCTTGATAATATCTCCTCACCATTAGAGCAGGGCATTCACAATTTTACCCAGGTGATAGGCCTGGGTGACTAGAAGGATGATGGATCTTCATTAATAAAGGGGGGAATTTGGTGGAGGAGACTGTAATAAGGGGAAAATAATGAGTTCTGTTTTAGAAGTGTAGAGTTAAAATGCTTACTGTATACCCAATTTCAAATGTTATGTGAGTAGTTGGTAGTGCATAATCATAGTGGAAAAGAGAGATTAGGGCTAGATAGAAATATCCAGACATCATATGAATAGAGATGATAATTAAACATATGAAAAGTTATGAAATCATCAAATGATTATAGAACAGAGAATTGGGTCTAGTATAGTACCTTTGGGGACACTCCTGCTTAGTGGCTATGATGTAGATGAAGAATCAGCAAAAGAAAAGCAAAGGCCAGATAACTAAGAGGAGAATAAGACAGAGCAATGTCTTGAATAAGTAAAGAAGAAATAGTATCTAGGAAGAGAAGGTGATTTAATTAACAGTGCCAAGTACTGCAGAGAGGTCAAGAAATACAAGAATTTTTTAAAACCTTCACAAATGGCAATATAAAGGTCATTACTGATTTTGAGGAGGTGAATGATTAGGTTGCAAGCCAAGTGGCAGAGGGTTTAGAAGTAAGTGAGAAAAAGGGACATCAGATTAAATTTTTAATCAATTTTGTCCAAAAGGGGAGAAAAGATATAGTATAATAGTTAGTGAGAATGGTAGGATCAAGGAATGGATTTTAAGAAAGGAAGAGAAAGAATCTAGTCATAGGAAGCAAAGGAGAAATTGCCTATAGATAGGGAAAGACTGAAGATAAGAGAGAAAGTGAGGGTGATAGGTAGCAACAGTTTGCTGGAGAAGATACCATGTGATGGGTTCAAAGATGTCTCTAAATGACAGATCATGTTGAAAGAAGTAACATGTAAGAATTGGTAGGAATAAATGAATGAATCAATGAATCACTGAAAATAAAAAATGTTATTAAATACTTATTTATTGTATTTGGGGGCTTATTAGATAGAATGCTGGTCCTAGAGTCAGAAAAACCTGATTTCAAATTCAGACTCAGATATTTGTTCTGTGTAGTTCTGGGAAAGTCACTTAACCAGTCTGCTTCAGCTTCTTCAACTGTCAAATTAAGATAATAATAGCATCTGCCTCTCTGAGTTGTTGGGAGGATAAATTTATATATTTATAAAGTCCTTTGCAAATCTTAAATTACAATATTAAAAAAAACTATCATTATCATCATTAGTGCTATTATTATCATATGCCAAGCACTATGCTAAGTATGGAGTTAAAAAACATAAAATCAAAGTAGGCAGAGAACTAGATTGCACTTTAATGATGAAAAAAGACATAAAAATAGTAATAAAGGTCATGGAAGGAACATTTTAATTCAAAATTTATTTAAAAATTGTGATTGTGGCTATTGGGAAAAGATAGGAATATCCATTTCTAGGAAATTGATTTGATCATGGATCATGGTTCTAGCACTGAAAGATGGAAATGGGGGAAAGAAAAGAGGAGAAAGGGAAGAGGAAAAGGTACACAAGGTGATAGGGTGGTAATAAAAAATGTCAAAGGAGCCACCAGTATATAAAGATTTCTATATGACAAATGAGGGAGTCTATATTTGGTCTAACTCTTTATGAGTATAGGTACTGCTTTCTCCAGTGCAAATTATAATCTATGTGTTCTTATCTTGACCAACTCTTGCCTATCATTTTACATAAATTCCCTGTGAAGGCATCCATTTGTTATTTATCTCTCTTGCTTTTTTTTCTAACAAAATCTTTCTGAACCTACATGTCCCATTGATAATTTTTAATACCATTTCTCAAACAAATCATCAATGGAATTATGACTCAGTAATTTTACACACCTTTTCAAAGAGTATAGGAAAATATATATAACTTGTATAGAAAACTAGCCTCAAAGTTGAATTCCTGAGTTCAAATCTTGACTATGACACATATTGACTATGGTTAGTTAAGCAATTCACTTGAGAAAACTCTCTAAATTTTCTCTCTTCTAGATCTATTTTCTAGGTTATTTGATTTTTCAATGAGATATTTCATCTTTTCAAATATATCTATATCTATATATTCTTTCTGAACTTACTTAAAATGATCGAACAACTTCACTAAGATAATATCATTTGATCCTCACAAAAATATTATGAAGTCTGTGATGACTTATCAGTTATAACTTGTTTATATGGGCATATAATTTGGGTTTTTTGCTTTAAAACAGTGCTCTATTGAAAAAAATGAATACTATAGAAATAGGTATCAAGTGATAACATTTGTACAACTCAATGGAATTGCTTGTCAGCTCTGGGAGGGGGGAGGAGGAGAGGAGGAAAATAAAATGAATCGTGCAAACATGGACAAATATTTTGAAAAATTAAAAAAAATTACAAAATATAATAAATTTATTTTGTGTTTTGCTCTGTTTTTTTTTCATTCCTTTAATCCTGCTTTAATATTTTGTGATTTCTCATTAAGTCATTCATTTCTAGTTGCTCAATTCTAACTTTCAAGGCCTGATTTTCCTCTGTCAGCTTTCAGTTCTCCTTTTTCTTTTCTTTATTCTATCTCTCTGTTTGTTCTTTCATTTCTTTATTCATTCTGTGGGTATATTTTAATATTGATTGGAGCAGATTCCCATGGTGGCTCAGAGTTTCTCTGTTCTATTCTTGGCTCCAAACCTAGAAGTCTTAGATTTATAAATTTTGGAACAATGGTTTCTCATTTCATAGACAGGTATGTGGCACAGTAGATAGAGAATTGGGCTGAAGTAAGTAGACTTAAGTTTTAATTGGTTTCAGATACTTGCTATCTGTTTGAAACTGAGAAAGTCACTTAACTGTTCTGTCTCAGTTTACTCAACTGTAAAATGAGGCTCATTTAAGGCACATGTCTCCCACAGTTGTTCCGAGGATCAACTGAGATAAAAGCTCAGTACCTGGAAAATAGTATATTCTTTAAAAAATGATTTCAATTTTCTTCCATCCTTCCTCTGATTTAGTAGAGGAAATACCCTCATTGGGATTTCCCTATATAAATGAAATCACAGGTTCACCATGTTTTCTTTTCTCCTTCAATGACCTCTCTTTTTTTTAGCTCCTCTCCCTGCCCCAAATCTCTGCAGATATCCTCAGGGTCATCTGAAATTTCGATTTCTTGAATATCATGGTATTACATTATGTATATAATATTCATCAACAATCAATTAATCAATAAGCATTTATCAAGTACCTACTGTATAGCAGGCACTGTGTGTGGTAAGTGCTGGGAAGCAAGTACAAAGAATAAAACAATCCCTATTTTAATGAGGTTATAGTCTATTGAGATAGAAAATAAGTACATACAAAAATACACAAAACATAAACATGAAGTTAATTAAATGTAGACAAAATTGTTCAATCAAAGTAATTGGGAAAGGAGGTCTGTAGTTGTCAGTAGAATTAAAAAAGGCTTCATGTATAAGATGGTATTTGAATTTCATCCTAAAGAGATACCCTCACTGAAGAAGAGATAAACAGGGAATGTATTCTAGGAATAGTGGCTGGACAGTGGAAAGACAGAATTGTTAAATGGAGGGTTATATGTAAGGAAAATAGAGAAAGCCAGTTTGTCTGGATCATAGAAGACAGGTATTGAAAAGAGGCGGTGGAGTGGCTGTCGATGGTAGAGAGCAATTTGAATAATTCAAAGCAGTGCAAAATTTCCCAGAAGTGATCTAGTCTGTTCTATTCTCTTAATAAATTCTAGAGCTGTCTATAAAAAGAACCTGACCCAAATTCATGTATGTATGCATTAACTCAATGGACCATGTGCCCAAATTAATATCACAGTGTGAACAAAATTCATAGTTCTTCTACTTGGCTTTTCTTCTGAGGATTACTAAGCCGATAAAGCCAATAGATCTGCCTTTTTCCATTTAGTTGCTATTTCTTTACATCTTCTGACTTAATGAATAACAATATTGTCAATAAAGATTCGGCTTGGTTCCTTTAGAAGTATATTAACTTGTTGATCACTAGACAAAGATTTTTAGATTTAAGATACCAATAGTTAAATTAATTACCTAAATCTATGCATCTTAACATTCTTTTTTCAGCTTTTCTACTACCTCACTGCAATATTTACAGAAACAGAACGGAACTTCACAACACTGAGGGTCATTTTGTATTTTTTTCTATTTCAAAATGGCCAAAAATATACATCAGTCTATCTTCTTGTGATTGATTCATCATTCATCAGACCAAAGTTTTTTTTTAAAATAATGTAAATGAAATATTAGATAAGTTTTGCTCTGAATCTTTCTTGAGTAAAACATTCTCCATTTACTTTTTAAAATGTAGAATGGGATGAAAACAGAAAATAGGGTTAGAAATTACAAGGCACAATACAATAGTTCTTCACCTTTTTTGTGTCAAAGACCCAGCAGCCTGATGGGTATCTTCTCGAGATGACACATACTCACACACACAATATGCATATACACATACATATATAAATACACAAATGCACATGAAAAAATACATAAAGGAGACCAGTTGACTTGTAGATATCCAGTAAAAAAAAGTTCACAGATTCCAGGTTAAAAATTCTGGCTTAACAGGATTTATTTATTGTCTAATATGTGACTTGTACTTTCTAAAGATATCACAGAAAATAAACAACTTTAAAAGGTTTTATAATACTTTTTATCTGTAAAATGAGGAAGTTGATCTTGAAAATCTCAGATGTCCTTTCTAGTTCTAACATTCTATGATTCCACAAAGTATTCAAATGAGCTCTTAGTAGCCCACAATAAAGCTATTATAGAAACACAGTCAATTCTAGTATGCATTTTATTGTTACTGTCCTTATTAAGCACATTTATTCCCTTCCCACTCTAGTTTATTTGGAATATTTGGATTCTGTTGAATTTTTAATCACCTTCTGGTATTGAACTAAAAAGGAAATGTCCTCATTCTCCCAAGAGGTCTCTCTGCTTGTTAATAGGATAATGCTGCTATTCCAGCAATACAATGTGCTTTGATTTTTTTCCTCCTCTCCAGAATTGGGATGAGGTCTTAATCATGAAGCATTAGCTTCATGTTGGACTGTGATAACTTGCTCTACTTTTGATTTTTTTTTTGCCCACTGGTTCAATATTTTAGAATCATGATACCTGGAAAACTGGCATGCCTCGCTGCCTCAGCAAACTTGATGTGCCATCTCCTATCAAATTTAAATGAACCTCAATCCATAAAGATATATTTATAAAATCGGTATACTGCATTTTTAAAGGCTACAGGCACTCCAGAGATGGAACCTTTGCTTCATCTATAAAGTCATAAACATCTAAGTATTGATACATTAAATTAAAAACAAAGTGAATATAGGTTTCTCTCTCTTAAAATGTTAAAAAAAAATTAATAAACAATCAAAGCAACCCCAGAAGATTTGTAATTAAGTGTGAGCAAGGAAAATTCAAATAGAAACTAATCTGCTGCTTCTTCTGGAATTCAAATTTTACTGTTTAGAGATAATATTTATCAAAGATTTGACAAAAGTTCAGTGTCTTGCTTTTAACATTATTCATTTCCTTGTGCATATTTGACATTTGATACTTCAATAAATTTTAACCCAGAAAAGGAAAGATAGTAAGGTTGTATTATCCCTTTGCAGTTCCCTGGGTTGAAGATGCCATGCTGCCATACAGACTTCTCTTCCACATTTAGTTATCGAGATACTGTGTTCCTATCTACTCTCATTACAATCAGCTACTTTGCATTCATAAAACCTTACATATCCAGTATCTCATTTGATCCCAACAATAATTCTGTGAGATAAATATTAAAAATGCTATCAGCTACTGTTTATTCTAAGAGAAGTTTCTTTTCTTGTTCAGTTGTTTTAAGTTCTGTGTTATCCCATTTGGTGGTGTTTCTTGACAAAGACATCATTTCCTTTTTCAGCTCATGTTATTGATGAGGAAACTGAGGCAAACAAGGTTAAATGACTAGCCTAGGGTCACACAACTAGTAAGTGTTTGAGGCCAGGTTTGAAAAACTCTAACTGCTTCCCATCTTTTTTTTTTCTTTTTTCCAAGAGATCCAATTTATGCTCTAATTTATTTCTAAGTTACAGTTATATACCCGATACTATACTCAAGAAAGACTGACAATCCACTAATAGAAAAATTATAGAGTATAAATATTTTGGTAATCTCATTTAAAAATAAAATGGAACTAAAAAACAAACAAAAAAAACATCCCTTTTTAGAGGACAGATAGTACAGAGAAATCATATATGACTATGACATGATGGAATGAAAGCTGGTTTTGTTACTTAGCTTCTGTGACCTTGGACAATTCACTTTAACTTTTCTAATATCAGTTCCACATTTTGGAAGTAGGGGACGAAAATATTTTTGGTATTTATCTCTAGTTAATTGTCAGGATCAAATGAGGTGGTAGATAGGAAAGGTTTTGTAACTGCAAATTGCCAAATGAAAGTTATTACAGTATGAGATTTAAAAAAAAATTTAAATGTTGGTCTGGTTTTCATGATGTCCTATGACTTGTGTTCTGGACTTGCTTTTCCATATATAAACTAGTTCCATAACTATAGGAAAAATCATATAATGTCCTAGTGCACTCAGGGAAGCTTTTTTCCAACACCAAAGCTGCCCATCAACTAACTCACTCATTGTACATTCATATAGTTTAACATCGTATAGTTCAACTAATGTGATGGTGATGATGTATCTGATGGTACCAAACATTAATGGTTTCAGGAAATATGATCAATGTCAGTATTGAGTTTTTTGCAATGTTTTTTGCAAAGCATGATCAAAGTAGAGAAGATTTACTGAGATATCCTGTGTTTTATCAGATGGCATATTAAATTTTAGATCTAGTTCCTTTTTTCCTGTTAAGCTCT
Source organism: Monodelphis domestica (assembly GCF_027887165.1). Lineage (NCBI taxonomy): Eukaryota > Metazoa > Chordata > Mammalia > Didelphimorphia > Didelphidae > Monodelphis > Monodelphis domestica. The sequence continues at coordinate 241,130,799 of NC_077233.1, read as the reverse complement.
AAATTTGCTTATAATTAGCTATAGACTTGATCATCTAAGGAAAATTCCATTTTAAGAAATATTTTTATCCTGGTTTTCTTGCTACAATGGGAACTAATCTAATTATTTAAAAGAATGCTTTTTTTAATACTCAATTTGATAGATTTTTCTGGGGTATTAAGTCTCTGTAAATAAAATCCATTTAACAATAATCCATTGTGGTATTGTGCAAATTTAATTTGCTTTTTAATTTGAACATTTGGAAACAAGTTTTATCATTTACTAGCCATGGACCTTCATGGAGTCACTAAATTTGTCTGATAATCAGTTTCTCTCTACACAAAATGAGCATTAGGATAACTAAAGCATGTGCCTCACATGGTTATTGTGAAAAACATGTTATAAAATATGAGATATTATCATGCATAATTATTATATAAATATCGATATTATTAATTTTATATCTGATTTTTTCATTAGGGAAAATATTTAATAGAAGCCCATCTAGCCCATAAAACCTTCTATATTATTGAGAAGAAAACATGGATGTATAATATATAATACATTATATGTAATATCTATATTACATGCAATTAGTATATGTATGTGATGTATACATATGTATAACGTACAAAAATTACATGCAACATCTATAATCTATAGCATAGGTGGTTTTATATATTTCTATTATATTCTAAAGGTAATGTCTATAACTTATAGTATGTAATACATTTTAAACTATATATAATATAAAGTATATATAATATGTAGTCACAGTTGCATATATATGTACATAAAGACTATTATATAATCAATATAATAAACATGTCATATATAATAAACACAACTATATAAAATATATAACATCATAATATCTGTAATATATACAAATATAATATATATAATACTTTCTATAATATGGAGTATAACTTACATAGAGATAGGTAATATAAATTAGAAATACATATAATACATACATATACTATACTCTGGATTATAGATATTTTACATATTATATCCATATTTTTTTCCCTCAGTAATATGGATGGCTTTGGTGCTAGACAGTTTTTAAACAATATTTCTGAAGGAATATCATATAGTAAATAATGAACATTATTCCTATTTATATAATAATTATTTTATTATCTGAGCCATAATCTACATTTGTTGTACTTCTCCATATCTATTTGGGATGTTTTGACAGTTTCTCTTTACATATGTGAATAATAAAAGGTATACAACAGTATATGTCAGGTTTTCATTGATATAAGAAAGTCATTACCTTTTTTCCCTTTTGTATTAGGTTTATATAAAAACAACTATACTAACTAGAATTTATATAATGTCAGCTATAGTTCTATGTGTCAGATACCATGCTTAGCCTGCACAAAATTATCACATTTGGTTCTCATAACAATTCTGGGAAGTAAATGCTATTATTATCCTCATTTTACAGTTGAAGAAACTGAGGCAAACAGAACTTATGTGATTTGCATAACTTCCCACATTTGGTTGCTGAGGGCAGATTTGAACTCTGGTCTTCCTGACTCCAGGCCCAGCTCTTTATCTACTCTACCACCTAGTTAGGGAAGCATGAAGCAGAGAGCAGGAAGGCATTTTAATCATAATACAATTTTATCTTTCTAAACTCCTTCAACATTTACAAAGTATTTCCCTTATAATAATCCAACAAATATTGGTATAATTATTACTGTATTTTGTAGAGGGAAATACTAAGATTCACTGATAGGAAATTACTTGTTCTGGATCAGATATTTAATAAATAATAGAGCCAGAATTCAAACTCATGTCTTTTGATTCCAAACACATTTTCCCAACTTTTTGACTTTGGAGCTTATTTAGTTCAATTGCTTTCCCAAGTAAAAGATAAAAAAGGGGGGGGGGGGGGAAGGATGAATTTCAGAGAAGTGAAATGATTCCCCAAGTGTTTCCTAGAAGAGTTGGAATGAGACTCCTGATTTCCTGACTCCCAGTATATGTTCTTTGTTGCCTCTCACCTACAAGAGTGAAAAATAAAGCATTATTAACATGTGTTTAAGGAATCCACACTGAAGTGAGAAACAAAAAGAGTTAGTCATGCATGCTCACATAATTCACTTTCCCTACCCTTGAACATTTCATATTCTGCCAACACATTGCTTGCACTGGCATTGAAGACTTTGGATGTCAGAATGTGTGTATTCATCATTTCAGCATGTTGATTACAGGCTTTCACATTTCTTGTGCAAGCTATTGTCCAAGAAACACTTAACCAGGACTTTGGATAACCTTTGAAATGTAGCTTTGCCTCTAAATTAAGACAATGAAAAGTATCTCAAGGACCAATTTCATAGAGTTCTCATGAAAGAAACCTTAGTGGCTGATAAAAGGGCAATTTATGAAATAAGCTACTACCTAAAGCCAAAACAATACTCCTTGAAAGTTTGCTTTCATTCTCCTGGACTCAATTTTGAAAAGCTTTGTGCCAACACATTTCTCTACACAAACTAAAAACATTTTGCTATTGGCCAAGTTGAACACAATTGTGCCTTCTTTAGAATGGAGGAGAAAATTAGATTTGTGCCTGAATTCTTATAAGCCTGTGAAGGATTTTTTTCTCCTTTGTAAGAAGCAGAAAAGAAAGAAGGTATCATAACCTATTCAGACAGGCTGCTTATGTACTCAGTTAATCACTTTATCTAATTGTTCTCTAGACCAGTGACCTACAAAACAAGGGCTATGACTTCTTGGGGAATCATGAAATATATCTAAGTGGGCTGACTACTCTCATTTTAATAACCCCAACTTGCAACCTTGGTGTTTTCCTTGACTTCTGAGAGATTTCCTGTTCTCACATAAAAGATCAGTTGTCAAATCTTATTGTTTCTACATCCACAACATCTCTCACACATTTCTCCTATTCTCTAATCCACATTCCCACAATTCAGGTTCTAATTACCTCTTCTCTACAACATCATATTTTTTCTTAATTTATCCCCCTCATCTCATCTCTCTCCATTCCAGTCTATTATAAATATGACTAATGAAATGATTTTATTTTATTCTCCATATTTTAAAAGAAAGCTGTTTATCTATTACATTTAAATGCCCAGCTAAATCTCTCCCTCTTCCCATTCTTCTATTTGAGAAGGCATCATTTGACAAAAAGGTACGTGTATATATAAAACTATGTCTTATTTCTACTTATCAATTCTTTCTCTGAAGACAGAGGTGACAAATGTTGAAGAGATGTGAGGAAATGGGGACACTAACACACTATTGGTGGAACTATTCATTAATCCAGCCATTTTGAAGAGCAATGACAAATTTTGCACAGTCATAAAAAACTATGTATACCTTTTAACCAGTCAATACCACTAATAGATTTATTTTCTAAGGTGTTCAAGGAAATGGAAAATAAACCATATGTTTTAAAATATTTAAAGCAGCTCTCTTTGTGGTGGCAAAGAATTGGAAATTGAAGGGATGCCCATCAATTGGGATATGACTAAATAAGTTATGGCTAAATAAACTAACCTTCTTAAAGTGGATCTTTAACAATAATATTCCCCTACTCAGCAAACCCAAGTGAATGAATAGATTAATTCCAGGATTAAATATTAGTAAGCTTTATTTTTTGGTAATATATATTTTTGTAAAAGTTTTGCATAATTATATTTATTACATTTTTTTCAACACTTTAAAGTACATTAAATACTCATAAGTACAAAAGAACATGTTTAGGAATAGGGATTAGGATAAAGATAGAGATAGAAACAGAAATTACAGAGATAAAATTAGGGATAGAAATAGGGACTAGACCTGTGATTTCATAGAGAACTCCCTATGAAATTGTTAACTATGCCATGCAGGGTTACAATTTCTCTATGATGTTATAGTTTAGGAGATTTTCCCTGAGTACCAAGAGCTTAAATGAATTGCCTATGTAGTCTTTCTCAGAAATGAGAGTTAAACTCAGGTTTTCTTCTGAGACCAGTTCTTTATATACTAGACCACACTTCCTGCTACAAATACATCTATAATTTTAAAATAAGAAAATATACTTATCTTGAAAGGTGATCACTCAATTTTTACAAATTGCAGAGATTCAGGATAAAAAAGTGTGTCTACCACTCCCTGACATCAATGGCCTCTAAAACGAAAGTAAGGTATCCTGAGGAGGTATAGTGTTGCCCCAAGAATAAGTGATCAATCAACTATAGGGTAGTATGATGGGTCACAATTCACCCTCTGGATTACAGTCAGCTGTGGGGCTTGTCTACATCATAATCACCCCAACCTATTCTCCAAGGACCCCACCCCATTCTGCCTCTTCCCTCAGCTTCCCTTAGCTATTGGTTTTCCTATTGGAAAAATTCTTCCCCCTTCTCACAACATATCCAGTCCCTTAATTATTATCAATTTATGATACGTCAAGCATAATTTGGAGGGGAGACTTATTTTTACAGAGCATTTTCACATGAGAACATCACTCTCTTTTGGTTTTGGTTGAGAAGCATTGTTTCACAGAATGTTCAGTGTAGATGAGTTGTGACATCAAATTTTGTTGGCAATAATATCACTATTTTTCTATTATCCTGCAAGATCATTTCATCCCTGGAATTTATACTTCATCTCTTTGCCCTAGAGTTTCCCTGTTCCTCTGATTGGAGAATAGAAAATGGAAAGCTCTCCAGAACCTCCATTTAAGGAGGGTCCCCAAGAGAGTCAACTTTGCATTTCCCACCAATTGATCTCTGTCCTTCTCAAGAGTACCATTGGCTTTTTAGTATCCTTTTCTGTGCTGCATTTCCTAATCAAATTTTAAATTTGGTCAGAAGTTAAATAGGATAATGAGGGATTATCATAAGGTCACCTTGACTTGTATTGGATCTGCTCCATTTGTGCTCCATCTTTTATAACCAACTCACTGCATAGACTAAAATTTCATTACTTATGCTAGACCAGAGCCTCAGGCACATACTACTGTAACTACTTACTCAATAAAGTTCAAGGTAGAGATGAAAAAAAATGTCTTCAAGAGCAGAAATTGTCTTTTGCCTTCCATTGTATCCTCCACACTTAGCACAATGCCTAGCATGGGTGTTTAATTAATAATTATTGACTAACTAGTCACTTGAATTTGAAATGTTAGTGTCTTCTTCAATTGCTTACTCTCTTTCATCCCTAATACACAATCTGTTGTCAAACTCTGTCATTTCTACATTCACAAAATCTCGTTTCTGAATGCAGCTGCCAAATTATTTCAGGCTTGAACTATTACAACTGTCAGATTCCATACTGAAAAGTGAATAGAATACTAGTCTCAGGAAGGCTTGAGTTTGAAATCTGTCTCAGACACTTATTCGCTGTGGGACATTGAGCAAATCACTTTAGCCATTTATTAAGCAAGATGAGGATAATAATAAACCCTACCCCATACACTTTTGGTGAAGAATAAATAAGAAAATGTAAAATGCTTTACAATCCTTAAAGTATTATATAAATGTTAACCACCATCAGTAGCCTCCTAAATGATCTCCTTCCCTCAGCTATGCCTCTCTATCCATCTTCCCACACAAGCTGCCAAAGAGATTTCTCTATACTTCAGACCTGATTGTGTCACTTCATCACTTCATTCCTCAATAAACATATTTGTCTCGATTACCTATAGAATCTAAGTTTTCTTCAATCTTACTCTTTCCCTAATTTTTTTTATTTTTTTGTTTCTGTTATAATGTACAAAAAGATTGGAGACTACCTCTTTAGACCTTCCTGGAATTGTTCTAGAATTAAGGAATAGACAGGCAGAGTTGAAGGTTAGGCAAGCATACTAGAGTTATTTATCCTTGTGCTTCCTGACTCTCAGGACATACCTTGGGATGAAATTGTCCCACAATATGATTGTGAACTTTTTAAAAAACCTTAAATGGAGGAAATGATGACCACCCAAGATACTCAGAAGAATTTAGGCACTGGATGTGGATTGACAAGTGTGGCTATCTGCATGTTCATAAATTGGAACAAAGAATTGTCTGATACTGCACAATAGAGGAGAAAGCTCAAGAAATATTACCATCTGTTAGTGCAATGTAACAGATTTTTTTTTGTAATTCTTAAAGGGTTTGTAATGCCTTTTTGTTGCTGTTGTTTCTCCTTTGTTTTTGTAGAGGACCAGTGACATCATTGGGTGACTTGTGCAAATTGAATTTACATAAAGCAGTTAAACATTTCTCAGTCTTACTCTCTCTTCTAGACTTGTTAAAGTCAAATGGCAAGACAAAAGTCAAGATGAGGCCCATATTCAATGGATGACTTTGGCTTATTTGGTGTCTGACTAAGCTTTAAGCATTTCAGAACTTCTGTTTCAACTGCCTTTAAGGCTGTTGGAACAAATCATTCTCATCTGCCCATGCGGCAAGGGGAAGTCTTCACATGCTTGGAGCAGAAATCCACCTAACTCATCTGCTTTTACCAGGCACAGCCATCATACATGCTACAGCACAGTGATGCAATACAATGAGCTTATCCTTTGTATATCAAAAAAAGTTGTTTTGTTGCATATATGAAGTAATCCTAGAAACAACATTAATTTTTGGAGTTTTGGGAAAACATCTAATAAGATATTTTGATTATGTCACAAGATTCTGGATGGAAAATTCCTTAGGTAATAGCTTTTTCTATGACTGCCACTCTCTGCTTCCTAATACCTAATCCTATGACAGCCCGTCCTTATGGTTTCCCTAAGCCATTCTTTCCCAGAACCCTTTGTTCTTTCATTCCCCCTTCTATTAAACTTGTATCCTCTACTGTAAATTTTTTGGTATGCACTTTGCATAATGAGTACATTTTATTTTCCCCAAGTATATCGTAAATTCCTTGAAGGAAGAGACTTCTTTTTTCTTCCCAGTAACTAATCTAGTGCCTAGAATATAGTAGATGCTTACAAAATGCTTAAGGACTTCAACCAAATACAATTAAGACATGGAAAACAAAGTAACAGAATCTCTGAGTTTGAAGAGCTCAATATGTCCTTTCAGTTTTTGCATTCTAGTTTGATTGTTTGTGCATGTGTGTGTGTGTGTGTGTGTGTGTGTGTATTTCTGACTCTCCTTACTTAACTAGATGTTTCATGCATAGGCGGTTCCTTTCATCATTAATAAAAATTACCAACTCAAAACCAAAGATTTTTAGTAAAGTACAAACCACTGCCCATCAGCAAAGAATAGGACGTTTCATTTTTGAATAGTTTTTATTAGAAAGTTTTAATTTAAGCTGGATTAAATTTACACCTCTGTGAATTATACTCACTGATTATGGAGTTTGCTTTGGCTGAAACAGAAAAAAAAATCAACTTCTTATTTCACATGGCAATCCTCCAAATACTTGAAGAGAGTTGTTATGGACTTCCTGGCTCTTTGCTGCATGTCCAGATTGCCTGAGATGGTGGCATCCAAATGGGAGGTGCTAGATAACTGTTTCTAAGAGAAGACCTTCTGTGTTCATGTGTCATACAGTTGAAAGCAGCCTTTTTCTTGAACTTGTTATATCCTTAAACCTTTCTGATAGATATAATACCTCACTTTCAGCAATATCCAGGAGTGGACAACATGGCAGTCATTGAGTGGCATCATAGAATAATTGGGAAAGGGTTTGAGGGCACCCTCCCCTCCCCTTAGGCCTATGACACTAAGAAATAGACATGTTTCCCTAGAACTCTAGGTTCATGATCCTACAGGGAATCCAGGATTCTAGAATGTATATTCTTGAGAGGCTAGCAGGGAAGTCATGGAAAACCAAGGGTCCCAGAAGGCAAGAAGCTTTGTTCTTAGAATTTATTGGAGACTGATGACATTTATTTGTTTGTTTAATTATTTATTTATTCATTTATTTAAATATTAAATTTTTTAAAGTATTTTTCCATGGTTACATGATTCATGTTCTTTCCCTCCCCTTTTCCCTCCTCATTCCCGGCATTAACAGGCAATGACACTGGGTTATATATGTATATTATTGTTATAGGGGTGAAGAGTTGCACCCCTGGGGTTCAGGAAGGATACCCTTCTGCAAGAATGCAAGACTCAGAAACAGCTTAAAAATAAAAAGAGAAATTTATTAATTTAGGAAGTAATGTTGAGAATGGCCAGGATGATAGGACAGGTGGAACAGCAATATGGAAGGCTGCTCCCAGAACCTATCAATTATGGGGATTTTATACTCTTACAATAGATGCTATGTCATGGTGTGGGCTTGACTCTAGAGTGGTAGCCACTCAAGCATTTGGTGGGGGAGGGGGTGTTGGCTATCTGACTGGGGTCTGCCTGGAGACATAGGGAATGACCCTCATAAAAGATTCCTTAGTTTTAGGGAACAGATAGATGGCTGAGATGTAGCCTGATGGTATTGAGGTGTAACCTGGAGGTGCATCTCTCTGTCCATCTTAAATCTAAAGGAGGATCAAAGGAGGACAATCATCTCAGGGTCCTATAGGGGTCATTGGATGTTTTAGGCTAGGAGTCAAGAGGACGAAAGGGAGCAAAGGAGTTTCCCTGATAATAGTTTGCCTGAGTTTCTGGGGGTGCAATGCCCATGTTATTATCACTCAATATCTACTTCAATGTTATTCATTTTTATAATCTTTTAAAAACCCAAATCCCACATCCTATACCTATATAAACAAGTGATAAATCAAATGTTTTCCTTCTGCGTTTCTACTCCCACAGTTCTTTTTCTTGATGTGGATAGCATTCTATCTCATAAATCCCTCTGGATTATCCTGATAGTAAAAAAGTTGATTATATATGATTTCCCCCCAATATTTCAGTTTCTGCATACAATGTTCTCCTGGTTCTGCTCATTTCACTCCACATCAGTTTATGGAGGTCTTTCCAGCTCATATGGAAATGAAGCAATTTATTGTTCCTTATTGCACAACAGTATTCCATCACCATCATATACCACAATTTGTTCAGTCATTCCCCAATCAAGGGATACCCCTCATTTTCTAATTTTTTGCCAGCACAAAGAACATGGCTATGAATATTTTTGTACAAACCTTTGTAAGAATTATCTCTTTGGGGTACTAGTAGTGGCACTGCCGGATCAAAGGGCCTGCATTCTTATTTGCCTTCCAAAAATGGTTGGATCAATTCACAAGTCCACCAGTAGTGCATTAGTGTCCCAATTTTGCCACATCCCCTAAAACAGGAACTCATGATATTTAGACAATGATTTAAATTGTGATTCTCATCGTTCTCTGTTCGTCTGAGACTCAGGTAGTATTTAATGAATTATGTACTACAAATCTTGGGGGAAATGTATGTTTGTTCTTGCTGTACCTTAGAAGGAAATATTCCTCTGTAAAAAGTTAAACTGATGAAAAATAACTGAATAAGCAGTGAGGTGGCAAAAAAAGATAGAACATTAATCCAGACCTGATTTCAAATCCATTCCCAAACACTTATTAGCTGTGCGACCATGGGAAAGTCACTTAACTGCTATTTGTTTCAGTTTCCTCATTTGTAAAATGGAGATAATAATAGCACCTACCACACAGGATTATTGTAAGGATCAAATAAGATAATAATTGTTATATTGTTAATTGTTAATAACACAAATGGTACTTGGCACTTAGTAAGTATATATACATACATATATATATATATGTATGTATATATACTTTAATTATTGGGGTGTATGGAGTGCTCAGGGAGGGGTAGCATCTCTGGTACGGAGGGCTTGTCATGCCCTTCTAGGGCAGCTCTCCAGCCACTGACCCTCACCTGACCCCCAGCTCTCACTTGTGGCTCCCAGTAGCTGCTAGCATGCGGCAGCGGCCACACCCCGGGCAAAGGCTTCGACAGGCCGGCTAAACCTTGTGAGGGTAGCCATCAGGTCAACGTCAACCCCTGGTGAACTAGGGCTTTGCTCACCCAGCATGTGAAGACTGCTTCGGCGGAACAGGCAGAAGAAACCAACAAGAAGGTTCAACGGCTGAGAGGGCGACGCAGCAAAGCACTGTGGAGTGTTTAGGGCGTGTTGGAGCACAAAAGACAACATGGCCACCCAATGCAGCTGAGGAAGCCTCCAGGTGTAACGACTTTTCGTGCCACTGGACCCAGGCTTCCAAAGCCGAGAGAGTGGGACTGTCTCTGTGCATCGACTTTTCCACTTAAGTCTTCATGCACAAGTGTCTTTGTGCACAAAAACGCACAAAGACAATCATCATCCTCGGTTTGAGAGACAACCAACAACTTTAATTATTATTACTATTGTTTTGCCCACTACACCTATGTTTATGTAACCTAAAGATGTTTTAATTTTTATGATAATCAGATGACATTAAATTTTAAGGATGAATATTTTAACAAATAAAACCTCATCTTATTATACTTTTTCTCTACTCTACTTGTGACTTTTTGAACCTAAGTACAGGATTTTATTCAGCATCCCTAAAGTACTCATATCACAAACTTATATTCACTTTACAAATTAGTACCATAGAGAGGTGGCTACAGCCACAGACTTCTTGCCCTGTAGTTTCACTTAGCTTCATTCATTTAGCTCTTAGAAAAGGCATAGATTAAAGCAATATTTGCAAAACATTTCACCCCAAAATTTAGGACATGATATCCCAAGAATACATAACAGAGTCTAGAGGGCAGCAAGAGAGAGAGTATGCACACAGATTTTCAGCATAATAGTAATGCAGGACATGTATAGAGAATACTTGTAGCCAAAGAAACTCAGAACTCCAGAATTGCTACACACTTGCTCTTTCTCCAGAGAAGTCTTAGAAAGTTCACTATGGGATCTGAGATTGCTGGAAAGTTCATTTCAGAACATGTAAAAATCAATGAGTGTTGCTCCACTACTCAGTGGGATGGGTGGTTCAGCTAGGTTTGTTCCTCACAGGGCACAGTGTGTTTGCTGGATGGCCCAGTTCCCTATTAAGGTAGTCCAATCAAATCATTTGAGATGATAGCCTGGCTCTTCATCTGCTATGGTTGCTGCCAGGCCAATCTAAGCAGATGATTCTTCAACTGGCTGTCATTGACCACTGTGATAACTTTCCACAGGGCACATAGTTCTGCTGGATGGATCTATCTTCTGTAATCCCTAGGTTCACATATTAAGTGGCTGATATGTTCTCCACCATTTGCAATATCCAACTTGGCTTCTAATTATTATATTCTTTTTACTAAGATATTATAGTTCTCTTTTCAGCAGGAATGCTGTTGGGCTCTTTTAGAAAAACAGACAGCATTAGTTTGAGACCGACACAATCCTCTGCTCTTTGACTCCCTCAAAGCTATAGTTTTAGAGTCTATCTCCTTCAGAATAGGAAGCATAGCCTCTATTGTTTGACAATTCTCCCTGGGTTTCAGAATTGGATTCCCTCAGGGAGAAACTTCATGTGCAGTAATGATATTTGCATTTCCAAAATTTCTGTTTTGATGTCATATAAATATGTGGCTAGAAGCAGTTTTTGAGTCTGTTTGTGCTCTGGTATGAGTTCATTGTCTTTTATGGCCTTTTCATTCAAAGACTCAGACCCCTCTGATGCCATAGAATATTACATCTACATCTTAAAGAGACTCTACTTTCTAAGTCATTGTTCCTATATTTTCCCCTTATAATTATTTACTTTGCTAAAGCGAAAGACTGAATATTCTCTTACATTTTCTTATGTCTGTTAAAATTTATAAATTGTGGTCCATTGTTCTCTGCTGATAAAATGGTTTTGTACTGTGACTATTATCTAAAATGTTAGCTATCCCTTCTATCCTGTTATCTGCAAGACTGATAAGTATGCTACATTTACTTTCATTCAAGCCATATAATACAGAGTTAAAGAAAAATCTCTAAGAAAATTCATTTAACAATCCTCTTTCAGGATGATATAAACCCCAAATCACCAATTTTTGGTTCTTTGTCCTTTTCCGAATCTAGTGAACTGTACTCTCATATATTCCACCTCTTGCCATATTGTTTGTAAATAACTTAACATACTTCATAAAATCTTTTGTTGAAATGTAGAAATAAAGTCTGGAGTTAAGAAAGTGGACTAGATGAACCACTCATCTGAGTTTTTTCCAATATTTACCTCTGAACAACTTTAAAATAAAACTTCAAATTGAATTCTGGATCAGTTTGTACCCCAGGCCTAAAGAATAGAAATTCCAAATAATGTTCAAATGATCAAGCAATTGTATTCATTTCACATGCTAACAAGGTTATGCTCAAGATTTTGCAAACCAGGCGTCAGCAATATTTGAAACAAGAATTATCAGAAACATAGACTGATTTTCAAAGAGTCAGAGGAACTAGAGACCAAATTGCCAATATTCTCTTGGTTGTGGAGAAAAAGACGTTCCATAAAAATCTCTACTTCTGCTTTATTATAAAAATAAAGTCTTTGACTGTGTGGATTACAATAAGATGTAAGAAATATATATTTATAAATATAGGCATATTACATATATACAGGAATAAATATATAGGAATACCAGGTCATTTTATTTGCCTCCTGAGGAACCTGTTCATGAGTCAAGAAACAATAGTTAGAATCAAATATGGAAGAACTAATTGTTTCAAGATAGGGAAAGGCAGTAATATATTTTCACCTTATTTTTTTAAACTATATGCAGAGTAAAATCATATAAAAATGTCTCTGGTTGGAAGACACAAAAGCTGAAATTAATGTTATTTGAGGAAATATCAACAATCTCAGATTTGCAGACAATCTCACTTTGATCATAGAAGGAGAAGAATTAAGAAGCCTCTCTTGATGTGGGTGACAGAGGAGAATTTACATAAAAGCAGACCTGAAGCTTAACATTAAAAAAAAAAAATCTCAGATCATGGCAATTGATCTGATCACTTCCTGTAAAGAGAAAGAGAAAACAAGGTAAGCAGTGTCAGATTTTATTTTCCTGAGTTCAAAGATCACTGGAGATGTTGATAGAATCATAAATTTAAAAGACGCATGATCCTTGGAAGGAAAGTTATAGCAAAACTGAACAGCATACTAAAAAGCAAAGATATCACCAAGCTGAGAAAGTCCTTATAATCAAAGCTATTTCTTTCCCAGTGATAATGTCTGCCTGTGAAAGCTGGTCTATAAAGAAAGCTGGGGATTTCAGAGTCAACACTTTTTAATTATAGTGCGGGAGAAGACTTTTGAGAGTCCCTTGGACAATAAGGAGAGTAAACCAATATTTAAAGAAATTAATTCAGACCTACTTATGGAAGGACAAATATTAATGCTAAAGTTTAAATACATTGGCCACATATTGATAATACATGCCTCACTGGGGAAAAAAACCCTTAATGGGAAAGATTGAAACAAAAAAGAAGGGGATGGCAAAGGAGATGAATATATAGTGATATAGAAGCAATGGACATGAGCATGAATAGACTGAGAGATAGTAGAGGATAGAAAGATCTGATGTGGCATGGTCTATGGGGTCATAAAGAGTCAGAAATGACTGAACAAATTAATAATAAGAGCCAACAAGAGATCATAGTGAGAGATTCTTCTGGTCTAAAACTACTTAGGAGGTTAAGAAAGAAAGCCAAGACACAGTGGTGAAGGTTAGTGTGGAGTCCATGTAATTAAACATCAGTGGTGATAATAGGTGGTAGTGACCAAAGCAATAATAGCTTTGAGTGTTCTCAAGCCAGAGATAGTAAGGGGATCTGGGAACTCATTAAAAAGAGATTATAGAGCACCCCTGGATTAACACTGAGTACAGGACAAGATGCTATTTGGCAAACCCTTGGCCGTACCTAATTCCAGGCCATTGTTCAAGGACACAGAGGAACATTTGGGCCAAGAGAGGGAACCCTTAGGAACAGTATTTCTTTTTGGTCTCAAGAGTTCAGAACTATGGGTAACAAAATTACTTACAACCATAAGGTAAAAGGGACACAGCAAAACAGGATCTATCCTAATTCTATAGAATCAAGGATTTTGAGGAACAGTGTCATTTCTGGTCCCAAGGGTGCATTGGACCTGAAAAGCAGTATGAATTAAAAAACCAGACATCAGGGGTCCTTACTGGAGTTCTCCTGAACCAAAGTGTAGACAAAGAGAGCAGTGACTAGACCTCTCCCCATATGCTACCATCTTGTAAGCACTTAAAACTTCTAACCCCTAAGAAATGGCTTTGGAAACATCAGTGCAAAAAAAAGCTTGAAGCTTAAGACACTGTCACTCCCCACTCCCAATACTGGGAACAGAACCCAAATCTAAAATAAAGTCCCAAATCAAGAAATAGCATGGGAAAATGGGCAAACAACAAATCACTTAATGTCAATAAAAAGGTACTATGGTAACAGGAAAGAGGAAGATACAAATTCAGAAGAAGACAATCATTTGCTAAACCAAAATTTCAAAGAAAAAATGTGAATTGGACACAAGCCAAACAAGAATTCCTGCAATAACTAAAGATTATTATAAAAATCAAAGAAGAATGGTTGAGAAAAAATGGCAAAGGAAAACATTATGAAAAGACAATTAACAGATTGGCAAAAGAGACACAAAAATTACTGAATAAGACACCACTTTTAAAAACAGAATTGACCAAATAGGAAAAGAGGTACAAAAGATCATTGAAGAAAGTAATTTCCAAAAACTAGAATTGGGCAAGTGGACTAATGACTCCATGAGACATAAGGAAACACTATGTCAAAAGAATGGAAAAAATATGAAATCTTATTGAAAAAATGACTTCCCTGAAAAACAGATCAAGGAGACATAATTTAAGATCATTGGACTACCTGTAATTCATGATAAAAAAAAAAAGCGGAAGAGGATATAGATACATGAAAGGATAGCTTGCAGGTAGACTGTAAGCTCATGAATGGCAAGAACTAATTTTTCTTTTCTTTTTATCCTTGGTGCTTAAAAATAGTACCTAGAACATAATAAGCACTTAATGAATATTTCTTTACTGTACTGGTAATCTTCAGATAAAAAAAAGAGCTAATGGAGTAGATTTCACCATGTTCCCCAAATATACAAGAATTTTATTTAACAGGTCATTTTATTTTCACAAAAAAGATGAACATTATTGCAAATTATTCACTAACATACTGAGGAAGAAATGGTAGAAAAATTCTATTAAGAACGTGATACTCATCCCATAATAATCAATCCATAGTCTCACATTTGATGACTTCCATGCAAAGGTGGAAAATGGTGATGAGGAAGTGAGCAAAAGTAGATAGTTTCAGAGAAAGAAATGATTGAAGCCAAAGAATTTTAGAATATCTTTTAATCATAGCCCTCTAATGTTAACATATACATACATAGATATAGATAGATTTTGTTACGTAGCCACAAACAAATAGATTTCTATTTTAATATATAGGAAAGACTTCTTAAAGAAATGATCATAAACTCAGTCATTTACATATCCTCCAATCATTAATTTTCCAGAGGAAAGATCACAATTTATTTTTTTTAATTAAAAAAAGAATATATAGTTCAAACAAATGACTGAACACTAAATGATTTCAACTGAAAGTTAGTAATAAGAGATAGAAAATATGTCTGACATCAACATTAACTATAAAAATTTCATTCAGAAATGTGGAAAATATAAATTATTTGTCAAAACAAAGCAAAGAGAGGAACCTAAAAAATTTAAAAATATCTGGTTTATTTGTCAAATTGAATGGGATATCAGTCAAAGGTAATATGAGTTTAGGATATAGCCTTTTTAAAAAGGCTATAATCTAGACTATAAGACCTTGTGAAGATGGATGATGTATGGTTATGAGTGATATAATCTTTCAAAGCAGAGAAAAGAAACATTGTTGGTTTTTTTGTTTTTGTTTTTGTTTTTTGCCCTTCTTTGTAATCCTAGTCCCTTAGCCCAGAACCTGGTAAATTGCAGGTACCTAATAAATTTTTGTTAACTCACTAAAATATAAAACCAGTTTAAAGAAAATATGGCAAGAAATCCAACTAAACAAATTCCTATGTCAGTTCAAGGATGAGAACTAAAGAATGAATACAAAAAGATGATAAATGAAAAATATTTGCAAAATTAATTTTTCAAATTGTTTTCCCTATAGGAGAAAATGGGACTATACCACCTGGACCCTAAAATGACAGAAGCCAAAGTACTATAAAGGATATAGAAGTAGCACCACAGGGAACAAACATGGAAAAAGGAAGCAGACTGGACTGTGTGCATAGATAGAGAAGAACTGTGCTGGAGGTGATACAATTTTGACGGAAAGGGTAATAGAGGTGGTAAATTTTCACACTTCCATTTCCATTTTTATCTACTAATTTCCACTCCAATAATGTTCTTTTTTTTTCATGCCAGATCCTATTGAATCAAATAAACAATTACCTGAAAAGCACAGTTACATACAAAGAGAAATATATATGAGACAGCTCCTCATTTTGTTTCTTTATGCCTGAGGCCTTGCTGTTCTTCCCTCTACCCTTATGATACCTCTAAATAAAATAAATAATATAATTCACTACATAAATAAATTCAACCAATTTTTGTAGAAAGAAAGAACAGTCATTCTAAGTCAGGAAATGACAACAAAGTAATCATTGTTATAGGTTAAATTGCTTTAAAAAAAAATGCATGCTCTGAAGATACCCTGCAGATTTAAATGAGGAATTAAGCTAATTAAAGTTATGTTTCAATTTAAAGAACTCCAATAGATTCCAAGTTAAAACCCAGTGGCATATATTTTTCCTCAATCAATTCCCCTTATTTACCTAATCTTCAACACTTTTTAAAATTTTATTTTTTCACAGCACACCTTCATTTATTGTTACTAGCAGAGACATCTGGGAGACTGGAAAGGGAAAAACCCAAGTCCAAGAGGGGTAAAACAACTGAGCAAAATGAAGCCCTTCTCCCTACCCTCTATCCACACTTGCTCACTCCCGAGGGGAACCAGCAAAATAATCAGCAACTATAGTAAAAGAAAAAAAAAATGAAGGAATCCTAATTAAAACTGGGAAGGTTAGGAGAAGGGATGTTGTGATTTTTAGATTTTCTCCATCTTGCTTAGTCTTGCACCCAGGAATGTACACACCCACACTACACTGGCATGTGCTAGCAAATGACAAATCAGAAACAACTGACTGTCCCTTGGGCTGTCCTAAGCCAAGCTTGAGCCACCATTGGAACATGTGAGACACAGGAAGTGATGTAGAGAACTGCCTTTGGAGTTCTCATCACTTCCTGTGGAGAGAACTGGGCGCCAGTTCGATCCTGGAACTTGAGCCGTGCAGTTTCCTTGAATCAGTCATGTGGTGAGTGATAATACTGACTCCC
The DNA here is from genome assembly GCF_027887165.1 of Monodelphis domestica. NCBI lineage: Eukaryota > Metazoa > Chordata > Mammalia > Didelphimorphia > Didelphidae > Monodelphis > Monodelphis domestica. Next base: position 241,113,502 of record NC_077233.1, on the reverse strand, counting down.
CTTTTCCTTGGCTCTCAGGGGAAGGCCTCCCTTGGCCAAGGCCTTGAATTCCTGCCTGACTCTTCTCCTCTTCTCTCTCTCTCTCTCTCTCTCTCTCTCTCTCTCTCTCTCTCTCTCTCTCTCTCTCTCTCTCTCTGCCTCTGTCTCTGTCTCTGTCTCTCTCTCTTTCTCTCTCTCTCTCTCCCCCCTTAATTTCTTCCTCCTATTGTAATTAAATCACCATAAAATTCCATTCTGACTTGAGTGTTTCATTTAGGATTTAAGAAAATAAATCCTTGGCGACCAATAATTATTATATTCAGTCTCAACCTTTAATTTACCCCTTACAATGTTAAATAAAAGACATGGGATAAGGAGCACTCACAAATCCTTGGGAGTGGAATGGAGTGTTCTAATGGACAACATGCATGTTGTCTTGCTGGAATTTCTTAGACTTCCTACTTTACCAAATCAGAGCACTGATTTCAAATGAAATATTAGGGCCATAGAAGATGATGGCACAATACTACTTGTTATAAAGTTGTCATTCCTTTTGAAGAGAATCAGTGACATCACTGGTGATATCTTGACTTCTATTTGAATTAGATTTAAGTGAGTTAGGGTAACACAAAGTCATTAATCTCTCTTTCCCAGATTCACTAATGTCCAGTGGCAAGACAACGTCAAGGTGATTAATGATGGCCCAAGATGCATGGATGACCTTGGCATCTTCAATGTCTGACCACATTGCCTGCTTTAGCCAGGAGAAGTTTTCATGTTCCTGGAATAGAAATCTTCTTAAGTCACTGACAGGTTAAAAACTACTTGTCAGTTGTCCTCAAGCTGTCTTAGATGGGCTACATCTGAGGAGATGGTTATATGGGAATGTGACCACTGTGCATTCTATAGCTTCTTTAAGCCACAGCTGAAAGTACTGCAAGAAATAGACATTAAATATGGATGAGCAGCCCTTACAAAGGCTTAGTATTGTGAAAAAGATAAGTACTTTTGTCAAGAGTATCTCTCTGGTATCTTATCTTGGTTATGTTACTTAAAATCAATCAAACAAAATGTCTCACCTAAACAACTGGTTAATGAAAAGAATTATCTGAGCAATGGTTGTTCCACAGTACTTGTGGAATAAGACAGTATTTAGTGAAAAGAAAATTCTGAGCTCGAGAAGCAATAGTCTTTTTTAAACCCCCTCTTGAGTATTCTGTTTACATATGACTTATTTGATAGATACTTAGTCATCTCATAAATCATGGACTCAACAGGTCATTCTCCTTGTTGAAGGTCAAAAAGTATTATAGTTAATTTAAAATTACTCTTTAAGGGACACCAAATGAAACTACTTTTAAGTGTCTGTTTTTCATGACATATGTTTTAGTAATAATCCTTCGGATTCTATTACTCTGATTAGTTCCAAGAAGCTCAAAGAGTTTGGTAATTGTAACCTAAAATAAGAGAATCTTAGAGTTGGAAAGGACTTTCAAGGTTATCTAGTTCAACTCTATTTCCTCCCCCAACCCCAAATTAAAAAAAAAAAATACTTGATAGAACAAATCTCATAGTGGCTACCTTGTCTTTCCTAGTTTTTCACTGAAAAAGAACTTACTAATTTTTTAGGACTGTCTTTTTTTTTCTTTTATTCACTAGTATACAGTACAGTGGATAGTATTTCTTTCAATGGAATCAACATCTTTCCTCCTATAATCTCATAATTAAAGCTCTGCTTAATGTCTAGAGCAAGTTTCCCAAGCCTCTGGTGTTGGGTGTACTTAATTTCTTATCCTACAAAGATTTCCTCTGCATTTGGAATTGTTTTTAAAAAATCAATTCATTTTGAGGAGGTTGTTTCATATTGACCTATGAATACTTTGTACTTCCTCTCTCTCTCCCCCCTCTCCCCCCCCAGTCCCCCTCAATCTAATTCTGCCCTTGGGCAAAAATGGAGAACAATTACTAATAATTCTATCTTTAAAAGATGGGCTGAACATAAAGGACTATTTAGTAATTGATCTGGGATATAAAAATAAGCAAACAGGAAAATGAATAAGTAATTCAGGACTCATGGCTCAGGGCTAGAGACACCAAATCAGACTGCTTTATGAATGTCTACAAGACCTGAAGATTATTATCTTAAACTTTGGGGTTTATGGACTGAAATTACATGCCTGCCACTATTCCTTTAGAGGATGAGAAAGGGTCCTTTAAGGAGCAACATGACTTTCTGGTGTCTGGAGAAAATGAATAAGATTTTCATCTTGTACACCAGACCATAGAAAACAATTTGGAATGAATGGTGTGGGTCAGAACAAGTCAGTTGTTAAAACAGTCAGTCATACTGGATCCCCAGGGGCAGCAAAGCATATTAGCACCCTACAAACTATACCTATATAAATCTTATTGTGGCAGAAATACTATGATGGATCCATCTCACTGAACTGGCTCACCAGTTTCTACCTTTGGCTGATACAGTCAGTGGACACTGAAAGTTTTCAGATTAGTTTGTGAATATATAAAAAGTCATCCAATTATAATTATTAGTCTTGGAAAAAAGAACATTGGAATTAGAATTCAGATACTCAAGTTGTTTCCAAACACACAAATATAATTGTAAATGTAGGATTGTGCTTATTTTAACAATTCTTTTTGCCAATGATTTGACAAATTAATAGAAATGAGATGCATAATCAACATTTATAATTCATTAAGTACCACAGTGAATAAATAACTAAACAAACAAATAAACTAAACAAAGATTTTCTTTTGGGGAACAATTCTATCCATAGCTTTTTCTGTTAATTTGAAAGTTTGTGACAGTGATCCCTTAAATAAAAGCAAAATAAATGTGATTTGAACACATTCAGATATTGTGGAAGTAGAGGAATATAGGTAGCTTGTAGGTGTAGTAGATAGAGGGTTAGACTTAAAGTCATTAAAATCTGAGTTTGAATCCTTTCTCAGACATCCCAATATCTGTATACCTTAGAGCAAGTCATTAACTTCTCTCTCTCTTCATTTATAAAATGGGAAGATCAGTTTCAACTTCAGTTAACCTCACCTGTAAAATATGGAAAATATCTTCAATCTCAATTTATTTATATGCAAAATGATGATAATAATCATGTTTATCTCATAGGATTGTTGGGAAGATAGAATGATATAGCCTATGTTAAATGTTTTACAATCCTTGAAGTACTCAATAAATACTCTATTATTATGAATAAAAAGAATAAGTGAATGAATAAAAAGAGCTTATTCTACTCTTATGTCAAGTACTATGCTTAGTGATGGTAATGCAAATAGAAAATTGTGATAATTATTTCACCCTAAAGAGTTTATATAGTGATTAGGAGAGATAACACATGTAGGACCGTTCAGTTCTAAGATTTTGGGGAAGTCCATTGGTCATATGGGGATGCCCTGGAGTCTAGAGAAGGTAATGGCAGAAAGTTATATAGGCTAGAGTAGTCTGGCCAATTATCACTTGGAAATGGAAGCTTCACATGGGTGAAGACCATGTTGGACAGTGGTATTTGGGTGGGAGTGAACTTTTCATGGTTCCTGTTTCTGGTTGACCTTCACACTGGGGTTCTTTAGTGTTCTCTTACAACTAACATAACAACTTGGCCTTAGGGATAAGCTTAGTAAGTATATGACCTAGGACAGTGATGGTGAACCTATGGCATGGATGCCAAAAATGGCATGCAGAGCACTCTCTGTGGGTACTCCCTGATCAAGTTAATTACTAGAAATGCAGAGGGTCTTGGGTAGAACTGCTCCTTTCCCCATCTCCACTTAGCCTGAAGATATTTTTTCATATCATTGGCCCCTCTGTTCAGCAACGCAATGGGGGTGCTTTCTCCCTCCACATGTGCGGTAAGTGGGTAGGCAGATGCTCCCAGAACTTGGTGAGGGGGGGCAGGGTATTCAGTCTCTGGGTGAGGTGGGCATGGCACTTGGTCTAGGAGGGTGTGGGGCCCAGCCTTTCATCTCTAAAAGGTTTTCCATCACTGACCCAGGATTTAGAAAATATTTTGAGGAAGAAACACCATGTTACTAGATTGAGAGGAAGCCAAGTTCCCTTCCTTTCACATCCTTTCACCCAGAAAGAATCAGTGGTTGGCATCCCTATTTAAACAATCTACCCTCCCCTATTCAGGGAGAATGTCTTTCAACTCTAACAAAGCCCCTAATCCTGGTAGAAAAGATTATTCATGCTGCCCAGACCATCCCTAGTTTGAGAATTGACTAGGGCTAGGGGAACAATATAAAAGGAATTGTTTTTTATGAAATATAAATTATCTTTCCTAGGGAAAATTATTTATTGCCATATAAATATATGCATATATTGTTAAATATCTATGCCAACTATCAATATGCTAAATATCAAAAAACAGTTCTGACTATGTGCCTTTGTGTCAAACTGTGGGAAGCCTTTGAACTTAAAAAGGTGGCAGGAGTAGGAAACAAGTATTTATTAAGTTACTACTATTTGCTAGACACTCTCCTAGGTATTTTACACATATTCCTTCATTTGATACAAAATACCATGTTTATTTAAAGTCTATTTTAACTCAGTTAAACTCTAGGTGCTGTAAGCAATTCTGTAAAATTTAAAATTGCAAGGAAGGTACCAGAACCTAGTTGCAGTAGAAAGCTTCTTCACCTGGGAATTTCATATAACAATAAGGTTATAGGCACAGTAAATGTCCTATAGTTTAAAGTCTGTTTTAAAAGGAACATAAATTCATCAATGATAATAAATTTCATTAAGATTAATAAAAATACCAGAAGTCAGCATAACAAATTACTTGGATTTCCTTTGAATTATGCCTTTGGGCTATCAATTTTCTTGAAAAAAACTGTTCTTGAGATATAATGATATTATAATTTTGAAATCTGGTGGTTGGATAAGTTATTCTTTTCACTAAAAAAATAAAATTATTTCATTATGCATTTGAGACTTTAAAAAATGTCAAGGTATCATATGATCTAGCCCCCTACTTTAGAACAGGAAAGGTAACACTTTCCCCATTATACAGATGGGGCAACCAAAGCCCAGGGAAGTAATAACCAACAACAGAAATAATTGATTGGTCTTCTAGTACCACACAACTATACATAACTTGCATGAAGGGTAGTATGTATTTCATAAGACAGTAAAATTATAAAAATAATAATAATATCTGATATTTATATCATGCTTTCAAATTTTCAAAATATTTTATATTCAATTATTTCAAATGAGCCTTATGACAACCATGACATGTGAAAAAACCTGTAATACATCTCAGACATATATATGTATGTATATATATATATATATATGTCAGTATAAATATATATGTATTAATGTAGAATTGCAATATTTATTAATAATATTTTGATGCAAAACCATTCATTTTCTCAAACCTGGTCCTCTGAAGGTCAGGCAATCCAGTTCTCAAATTTCGTAACTACTCCTAAGCCCCAAGGCATCTAACTGTGCTGGGACATCTGTCTTTTCTTTAAGACATGATGAATACCTCTGCTCTGTCTTTATCTATAAGCAAGAACATTTTCCAAAAGGCATTTGACAGCATGTGTTCCTTTTGCGTTACTAAACATGTTATCTGGATTTTAGGAGACCAAGTCTACAATTGGGGAAAGAGTGCAGGAAAAGCACTGAAAACACGGTTGAGACAATTTCTAGCCAAAAATTGCTATAGGAAGCTGAATTTCATGAACTTGTTGATATTCTATTTGTTAAAATTTCAGAAAAGGTCAGGTTGATCACCTTTCCCTAGCTTGGCAAAGGATTCATCCATCTGAACAGTAATTCTTCTAAGACGAAGTAATGAGGGAGGAGTTGAATTCTCTAACTCAACCTCCTCTTTTTAAAATATCTACCAGCTGGGGATGTCAGGGGAAGGCTAAATGCTATAATGTCAGGCAAATCAGAAAAAAGACATGTCCCATGAAAAGAGATTTTTAGGCCTCACAGAGAGTCTTTTCATACAGAGGCATGCATGATAGACCGATTCTTTGTTAATGGATTACATGACCTTATTAAAAGATGTTTTACTCAGAGAAATGGTCTCATTTATTTATTGGTTAAAATTCCAGGAACTAATAAACACATACAAACACACATGCCCACACACTAACATGAGAACTAGGGCTAAAATTAATTAATAATTTAATGAAAAAGCACTTATTAAATACTAACTAATACATAGACATTGTAGTTAAAAAAATGAGTTAAGAAAATCATTCCCTTTTCTCGTAGTCCATCAAGGTTGACAACATAGCCATAGACAAGTAAAGCCCATTATTGGCAAAAACGCTGATGGTATGGATAGTTTTTCAAAACTGGAAGAAAAGCCTGAAAAAGTATGGGAAGTAGAAAGGAGTCTCTTCAGGACAAAGATAACCCAAGAACTTTTATCTTTTTTTTTTTAAAAGGAGAGAAGGTAAAGGCAGACACAAACCAACAGTAAGTCAACAGCAAAGAACTAAATATAATTATGTGGTTGTAGCCTCATCTGAATCACCAACTGACAAAAAAGCAATCTACTTGCAAAGAATTCACTGTTTCCCCTAAATTATATATTTGCTGTGTTGTGGGATATGGTGAAATTATCCCTACATTATCTCCTTTCTTCCACAATTCACATGGCCAATTGGCACTACTATAGTTAAGAGTTTCCCATTTTATTCATCTTATTTATTTGTTGTCTGCATTCCCAATATAGATAAGCTGATTTTGGCTTTTATAAAGGAGAGAAGATCAAAAGAAAATCAGAGATCTGAACCCAGATGAGAGCCTATGGTTTAATGATAAGTCAGAATTATGCTTTATCACTTGCTGTACAAAGAGAGGTTTTGCAAGCACATATAAAATATTTAAGAGGTAGTTTTTAGAGGGAAGAGCACTAGCAACTGGGAACACCATGAAAGACTTCATGTAGAATATGGCACTAAATTGAACTAAATTTTGAAGAAACCAAGGAATTCTAAGAGGTGGAAGAGAGAGAGTGCATTCCAGGCATATTATAAAATCAATGGAAAGGTAGAGAGACAGAAGATTAAGTGGCATATGAAACAGAAGAAAGGCCAATGTTACTGTATTATAGAACAAGAAAAGAGAATAATATATCATAAGACTGCAGAGATTGGTTAGAATAAGGTGGAGCAGAGGTGGAATGAAGGAATGTATTTGCCTCTGATTGATAGCTATTGAGTGGTAAAGGCAGGACTTAATGAAGGTCTTCTGGACTCTGTGTCTAGTACTCCATTCTACTATATCTCCTTAATTCACTATGTCTCCTTCAATTAACATTATAAATTTCATTTTGTATTTATAATCAAAAATTTGAAAGAATTTTGTGAAAACTGTAGTCCAATGATCAAAGAAATAATGTTTATAAAGCACTTAGTGCTTCCCTTTCCTTCTTTCCCCTTCCTTCCCTTCCAACTTTCTCACTCTTCAAACATCTCTCTATATATTTATTTCATGGAGTAAGAGGAAAAAAAAGAATTTCACATATCCTGGCATGGTTAAATCTTTCTATAAGGGTGCATATCTTTAAATAGTAAATTTGTGGATAACAATATCAACAAAATGATATCATAGTTTCCAGAAATATACCCAATGATTATGGTTGCATTAGGCAAGTCACTATAACATCTCAGAGATCTCAGCAACTCTCTAAGATTCCAAGTTACAGAGAAGTTGGAAATCAGCATGGATAGGCAGATTTTTCTTATCCAGAAATTTCCTATATTGAAAAAATCACACATCTAGTCCCTAGGTCTATTTTTCTCTTTTTTTAATTCAGAATATTTTTTCCATGGTTACATGATTTATGATTCCCTCCCCTCTTTCCTCCCACCTCCCAAAGCTGACCAGCAGTTTCACTGGGTTATACATGTATCTTTCTTCAAAACCTATTTCCATGTTATTCATATTTGCAGTAATCTTTTAACATCAAAACCTCAACACATCCCTATTGAACCAAATGATCAATCATATATTTTTCTTCTGCATTTCTGTTTTCGCAATTCTTTCTCTGGATGTGGATAGCCTTTCTCATAAGTTCCTCTGGATTGTCCTGGGTTATTGCATTGCTGCTAGTAGAAAAATCAGTTACATTCAGTTTTGCCATAAATTGTTGTACAGTGTTCTTCTGGTTCTGTTGCTTTCACTCTGCATCAATTCCTGGAGGATGTTCCAGTTCACATGGATTTCCTCCAGTTCATTAATGTAGGTCTATTTTAATGATAACTGACATTTGTATTGTAATAGTAACAATTAATATCTTCATAGTGCTTTAAGATTCCCAAAGCACTTTACAAATATTAATTAATTTGGTTCTCACTAGCTTGGGAGGCAGATATTATTATTATCACCATTTCACATATGAGGAAACAGAGAGAGATAGGTCACAAGGGTAGTAAGTGACTGAGATTGAATTTGAACTCAGGTCTTCTTGACTCCAGGGCCAGTGCTCAATCTACAATACTACCATTCAATTAATAATACTTTCTAAAAAACATAGTATGATGGTCGGATTGTTAACAAACCTGGAATCAAGAAGATATAGGTTCAAATGCTGCCAATGGCATTTACTAGCTATATGATAATGGGAAAGTCTCTGGAACTTTTTTAAATACTTCTTATAATACACATTATTACATTTGAGCCTCTGACTATTTCTATAAAGTATGTACTGAAGGCACATTTCCCATTTTTCAATTGAGGAAACAGGCTCAGAGATGTGCACTGAGAAAGGCATTCTGATAGTAAGAATGGATTATCAAAATATGCACCAATGTAGTGGAAAGAATACTATAGTTTTCTATATCCAGGAAAGGATATCAAATGGGAACAATTTTATTCCTGACTGTCATTTACTCTGAAACACTTGAAAAGTCATGTACAGGTCTATAGTTTCCACATCTTCAAAATGAGGTTGAATCAGGAGATATCTAAGACCTCTTCCAGCTTTGGTATTAATTCTCTTGACAATCAAATAACCAAACAATCTAAATTATGTTATTATATTATGTAACTCTTCAATAAAGGATTAATGGGAAACATGGATAAAATTCCAAGAAATGAGAGATTTTGAAGAATTTTGCAGTTCACATTAGTGAAGGGAATATCCTCACACCAATGAAATCATGAATCGAATGCATGTTAAAAATGAATTGAAAAATTAAACAATATTTTTGCAATAAATCATATATTTGCCATTATTTCTTGAGGAAGACTGTTCAGCTGAAAAGAAGGGAGGATTTATAGAATTGACACTTGTTTATTTATCCTCTGCTTAAACAATGGTTTAGTTTCTATGCTCAGTTGTCCCCCTCTCTATGTCCTATTCCCAATTTATTGACTATTTATCTTACCAGGAACTGAGAACTTCTATTCTCTGAGCACTGAGAAGTAGGTTATTGTCAGTTCCACTAACCTATTGCTACCACTATTCACTTCATAGTGTCTATTTTGTGGTTTCTACGACCATTCTTACTATGTGGATAGGGATATATTGACTTAGAATTTTGTAGATGCATAAACGTTGTCTGGCAGATATAAAGGAATTAATATTGCTCATGATAAAATAGTTAAATGCATGAACATATTTATATACAGTTACATTAACAACTGAGAACTCTTATACCTTGTTTCAATATTTGTGTACATTGGAAGTTTAACACTATTCTTTCAATCCCTCAAAAATCCAAGTTTGCATTCATATAATTTCAAGGGAAAGAGTTATAAGCATCTTCATGAGAACTTTGGTTTTTATTATGAAAAAAAAACTATCCAAAGCCAACTCTTGACACTAGCCAGGCACTTCAGAAACAGAATTCCCTTCAAAGACTCACTCTTATGCAATTTTAATGATTTCCTCTTCATTTTGCTTTAACCCTTAAAAGCAAGGAAGGGGTTTCCCTAATTTTAACATTATAATTATGTCCACCTGGGCCCAATGAATTCCTAGAACCTGAGAATACACATTATAACTTCTATATCTTCCTTGTTAGCCAAGCTTAAGTAAATTGGAAAGTCTTCCAATTCAGTACTGTTTCATTACCCAATCGGTTACTGAGTTCAAGGGTCTAAAAGTAGAGTTTTGGAAGTGGAGATAATAGATAGTACCTTGTCCTTTATCAATAATTTTCCTGGAACCCTTGAAAAGAAAGGAGAATTTCTAACACATATGAAAGATAGATTTTTTCCTTTACAAAACGGTAACCTCAGAAGTCATCTTGAAGGAGCTGTCACCCCAATCTGCTCAAAGATTTGGAGAGCCATGGCATCCCTTCTTGTCTCCAACCAGCTATAACGAACATGCTCTAATACATTTCTTTGGATGAATAGGTCTTGTGCATGGTTTTCCTCCTTTTCCCCTCCTTAGTGCAGACACTGAGTTCTAACATAATCACTCATTTGGAGAGGTCTTTGCCGCCAAATGTAGGAACTCACACAGAGAGCCCTCAGCTGCAGTGAGTGGCCCTAATTTAGTAGCTAGTTCTGAAAAATTGAGAACTAATGGCTTATTGAACATGAGGTGTGCTGAATGTTTCCCCAAAGATGAAGGAAGCAGGCTAGGCTTCAGTGCATCTCTGATACATTTTGCTGGCACATGATACAAAGGTCTCTACAATTTTGATACTTCACTAATAAAGGCTGTGTTTCAATTAATGCTTTAGGGTGATCTGAGTTGTCAGGAGTATAGCACTTCATCAAATGATGGCTGATAAGTCTAATTAAAAATGGCACTTCTACAAGATCCGAGGCTTTTTCTCAAAGACAAGCTCCCCAGGGTTATATTTGCATTTTTCTTCAATATTCTGCATTATTTCATTTCATGAAAAGCTGTATATCATAAATCTACATAAATACTGCTGAATTCTTGTTGGTTCATTGAAAATAAGAAAATTTAAAACACAAGGTGGATAAATACTTGTTAGATGACAGACAATTCCTTCAGTTTTTATTAATTTTTAGGGGCAAATAAGTATTTTGTAATGAATTGCCTCTTACTGCCACTAATGATTTTTAAACAGAATTTCATTGATATATTTTGTTTTTACAAGTCTTAGAGTTCCTCTTTGTCTCCCTTCCTCTCTTTCTTCCTCCCAGAGACACATATAACAAAGAATTTTTAAAAAGAGAAAAAAAATTAGCAAAACCAACAGGTGCATTTTGAAAATCTAATATTATTATTATTATATGCAATATTTCATACATGTGGGTATATGACCTTTCCCAAGGATTAGTGGATATATTGCTTCATATTTGCTTCACATTTCTGCTTTGGAGCCAAATTTGTTCTTTATAATTTAGTAACAATAATTTTCCATTATTATGTGTTGGTTATTCTTTCCATTTATGTTGCTATAAACATTGGGTATATTGCTATCCTTGTTCCATTTGTTTTATTTTGCATCATTTCAGGAAACCTTCCATGCTTCTTTGGATTCATCACATGCATAACCAAAATAATGGGATTTCTTATCTAATTCTTACTTCTCAATCTAATTTCTTGGATCTCTAGCCCCAAAGGTTATCATTCTATAAGGAACTAAAAATGAGAACAAAGTTTTTAAAAAGTCAGTGGTGTCCAACTCAGATAGAAACAGAGACCACTAAACTATATATAATGATCCCTGAGGGCTAGATATTGACTGAGAAAGCTACATATTAACATTACCTCTGTTTTGTTGCATTTTATTTGTTTTGTCGAATATTTCCAAATTATATAATATATTCATACTCACACATATGTAAATTATATATGTAGATAGATAGATAGATCGATAGATAGACAGACTGACAGAATGACAGATGGATTCATATGTTCAGCTGTACCCAGGAGTGCTATGGGCTATATTTTTGGCACTTCTGGTTCAGATGGCCAGTAATTGCTGTCAAAATAATAACTGGAAGCAATAGCACCTGAGAAATATTCAGTGGAGAAATCTGGGAAGACAAGTGATGATGTATAGAAAAACACAATGTTGGGGGGACAATCTATTCCCTGGAATAGAGCCTATGGCCCTATAGTGTTAGGAAAGAAGGTAAGTCTAGCAGAAGTATCCTACAGGTTAATGACTCTAGGGTGGCATGCCAGGGGTGTTTCCCACTAAAAAGAAGCAGAGGCCAATGGAAAAAAATGAGATCAAATATTTGGATGATGACTCTTAAATGCTGGTGCATTGAAGTAAAGTCCCATGAACTCATGATACTTTGTTTTCTATGCATCTTACTTTAGAATTCTACCAATAATTAGGTAACAAAGGATAGCCATCCATTAATCTCAATTGCTTCCTGACAAAATGGGAAGTAAATAATTCTTCAATCTGCCTAGAAAGATTGATCTCAATATAAAATAATATACTTAAGGAAATATATAAATTTAAACTATGATTTTTAACATTCTAATCCAAGAATAAAGATTGAGAAAAAGCTATTAGATTTGACAACTAAGAAATCATTAAGTTTGAGTGAAATGATAAAGTCAGAATCCAGATAGTAAGGAATGAAGAAAAGAATGAGAGGAGAGAAAGTGGGGGCACCTCTTGTATACAGCCTTATTTCATGTTCTTCCTCATAACATGCTTTACATTCCACTCACATTCTAATACTGGCTGTCCCTTGCAAACTCAACATCCCATTTCTTGCTTTCATGGGTATGCTCAAGTTATACATCATGCCTAAAATGTATTACTTCCTCATCTCATTTCAGAACTCTTAATTTCCTTCAAAGCTTAGTTCAGTTGTCAACTCTTAATCAAACCTTCCTTGGTTCCTGGAGTTTTTAATGTTTTTTTATCTCCTCTGATTAGCTTGCATAAGTTAACCTGAGCTATATGTTGTAATTTCCTAGTAAAAGAGAAGTTATATTTCATTTCAATTATGTCTAAGCCCTTGACATAAAGCTTATTTTTATGGAATTGAATAGAAAAGAATACATAAGTTTTGTGGGGAATGGAGATTCAGGATGAGTTAAATATTACTCTGAGATTTGAAACGTGGGTAACTGGGGTTACCCACTAAAGGAAAGTTTGGAGATACCTATCTACAGGGTATGAAAATCAGTACAAATTTGGAGAGGTTGTGTTGGAGGTCTTAATGGAATAACAAAGTATATATAGTAGGAAGTTGAAAACGCTAACCTAGAACTCAAGAATGGAGATAAATATTTGGAACTGATGAACAAAATGTGAACGATTAAAGCCATGGAACTGGAAGAGATTGACAGAAGATACAGAGTATAAAGATAAGAAGACTCATTTAGGGGACTGGGAAAGAACAGGAAATCACAAAAGAGACCTAGAAGAACACTGAAGGAAGAATAAAAATGAAGAGGATGATGAAAAGAGGATGATGACCAAGTATCAAGTAGAAAAGTTATCAACTGTAGTAAGAATGAGTATAATTAAGAAGTTACCTTTGAATTTGCCTGTTGGAAGACCACTCATAATTATGGAGATAACAATTTAAGGGAATAAATGGCAATTTCAAAAGTGAATTCAAAGAATGATTCTAAAAGTTTCTTAGGGAAGAGAATAGAGGATGATAGCTAAGGCATTCAAGCCATTGAAGGGTTTTTGAGCAAAGTAGAATGAGCAGTTTTGTAAAAGGAATACCAATTACATAAGCTACAAATATAATCATCCAGTTACGAGTTCAATATTTCTCTTTTTAAATAAACACTTAATAGAAAAAATTAAAAAACCTTTCATAGAATTGCTAAGTTAACAATCATACCTTTAGATTTTTCAGTCATCTTTCCTAGCTTCTTCCACCAAATTTTAACAGAAAAATAAAACTGTCTCACTAGTGACACTCAGTGGCCTGATGGGTTTTAGATTCTGTGATACTGTTAATCCCTGTTTGTAAGCAAAAGGGATAGCTCAGAGGCTGATCTCCTAACAATGGAAGTTTTGAGCTTTGGAGATTTATCAAGAAGGGCTAGCCTGTACAGTATAAATATCAATGTATGTGAAAGTGGTTTGTAAAAGGCCAGGCCTTCTTAAGCAATATGATGGAAGGGAGAAAAAGAAACTCATTTTGTCATGTTGTCATCTTTCTTGAACTATGTGGATTTTAAGTCTGAAGTCAAATTTTACCCTGCTTAGAGCTGAGCTTTGTTCAAGACTAAAAAAAGAAAAAAATATCATCAAAGAGAACTTTCTAGAGCAGAGAAAATGAAGATTAAATAGGCTTATAAATCCCCCATAACTCCTCTTGGAAATCAAACAGCACTTGTAAAAGAAAATTTTGATGAAAATTTATAGCTTAAAAAAAACTTATGAGAAATCTTACTCCGTTCTTTGAATCTTACACAGACCTTGCCAAATAATATTTTGACAGATGCGTAGATTAATTGTTGCCCAAAACTCCAGGAAAGTATGTCCAGAAAAATAAAATAGAGAGTTTTTAAGACATTCTTTAAAAATTAGATGTTTCATTTATCACCATTATAAGAGAATATTTCTACTGTAATGAGAACACATAGGGTCTCAATTAAAAATAGAAAAAAATCTTTGTAGAAATTCAGCCTCCTTTATTTACATTACAGTCTTGTGACTGAACAATTCACTTAACCTTCCTGGACCTCAGTTTCCTCAACTGTAAAATGAGAGGTTTGAAATAGTTGATGTCTACTATAACATTTGACTCTAAATCTATGACTCCATGATGGTAATAACTGTATAAACCAAATTCTACATCCATTTCTGATGACTCACTTTAAATTGTATGTCACAAAAATAATATAGAGAGCATAAATATAAAGACTTACACAAAGACTATCTCCAAGTTCTACCATCCCCAGGATAGTCTTCTTACTCTCTCTCCCTAGAAAATGAAATAGGTTGCCATTCTCTGAAGCTAAGTGGGACACTCCCACCCCTCTTTAGCCAGACTCCTAGTGACCCAGGTGGTGCTTTCTCCATTCTCAATCACAAGTGCCTCAGCCATCATCAACACAGCATTTAGGAAAGGAAACAACTCCCAAGACCAAACTGTGTTGGTGTTTAATAAAGGTTTCATTGATTCCTTCTTACATCATAGTTACCTCCAGATACTAAAATCTTCATCTAATTTGCTTTGAAAACCCTTTACAACCTGCCTCCATCCTACCTTTAGAGTATTCTTAGACTCTCTTTTCCTCCACTTATCCACCAATTCAGTGACACCAGCCTTCTTTACCATTCCTGGCAAAGGGTAATTCATTTCCCTACTCTTTGTCTTTTCACCAGCTATCCTGCTTGCCTGGAATATTCTACCTCTTGATTCTTGACAAGTTTCATCTAAAGTTCCAATATCTGCAAGGGCACTTTTCCTGGTTTCCTTATTGTTAGGGGCTTCCCTCTAAAACTATTTCCTATTTGCCTTGTAGAAATATTTGCTTGCTCTCTCCCTTATTTGGCTACGAAGTTATCAGATATCAGTCCCTATAAGAAGGGACTATTTTATTTTCCCTCTCTTTTTATCCCCACCACTTAGCACTGTGTCTGACAAATGATAAGACATTAATAACAAATGCTGTTGTCTTACTGCCTTGATCCCTTCCAAACTGAACACTTATTTGTTGCAGAGGAAAATAATCAAATAAAAACATTTGCCCTACAATTCTGCCCTACCACAATCAGATGGTGAGTACATTTCACAATATTTGTTAAAGGTTACATTTGCAAAGATTTATTAATCAAGCTTTCCCTTTATTCAAAGTTTCCATTTTATTTTATTGGTAGAAAGCAAACAATCATGGCCAGGATACTGTGTCTAAGAGATTTTTATTACATGATGTTTGTAAAATATTTTAAGTGGAAATTCTATTTGTGAAAATTCTATTTCTACTATACCTGAATTAAAATTGCTACTTTTTCCCTTTAGCCATATTTTTTAAAAAGCCAAAGTTTATATAGGAATTCTGAATCTTTCTCCTGGTGGCTCCTGGATCTTTGGAAGATCTGTGGAGAAATTGCTTAGTAATAGTTAAAACTATTATTTAAAAGTACCCTTTCCCCCTGAAAATTAAAACTGTCTTCACATCTTCACATTTCCCTTATTCTTTCCCCCCTAGCATATTCCTTTGAGATGAGGAGTACTACCTGACAGCACAGTTTTATAAAACAGATCCTTCAAAACTGATAGAGGGTCTTAAGACTGCAATTATAAATGGCTACATGGTTGTAAAATCCCTTTTTTTCTTTTATAACAACAATAATATTAATTTATATTTATTAAGTTCTATATACCATCAAGGCCCTTTCATGTATGCTACCTCTATTGATCAGTCCTCTGAAATAGATAATGAAAATGTCTTGTCTTCATTTTAGAGATTCAGAAATTGAGAGTTCATAGAGATAGAAGCAATATGCTGAATGTGGCTACTATACTGGTGAAGTTAGTGTTCTTTGTAAGAGGAAATGACCACTATTAGAAGTATCCCTACTTAGTTGTTTTTGATATAATAATTTTCAGTTGACATCTCTTTACTTTGTGGTTCACTTCTAATGGAGAATAATAATTTGATTCTTCCCCACACAGCACCAACCTAAGGAATGAATCTTCAAGAAGGGTGCAGCTAGGGGCAGCTGGGCAGCTGAGTAGCTCAGTGGGTTGAGAGCCAGCCCTAAAGAAGGGGGGTCCTAGGTTCAAATCTGGCCTCAGACACTTCCCAGCTGTGTGGCCCTGGGTAAGTCACAACCCCCATTGCCTAACTCTTACCCCTCTTATGTCTTGGAACCAATACACAGTATTTATTCCAAGAGAGAAGGTAAGGGTTTAAAAAAAAGAAGGGTACAGCTTCTGGACATGTGACCAAGAGAAGGTGGCTTTCTATTGTCACTAGCAATCTCACTTATCTCTTATAAAGGGACAGTGTCCCCAAAATGACTCTCAGACACAGCATAGCACTCAGTGAAGAAGTTGTGCATTTGCCTTCAACATTTTCAGGGTATCACAAAGAAAAGGCTAAAGATTTTTATAAGCTGGAAATTAATTAAACATGGCTTGATTAGACCAGAATTAACTGGCAAGATTTAAGAATACAGAGGTTTTAAGTTCCTTTACTTTAGATTTTCCCTTATCCTGGTGAAGAGAGTCTAAATCTCTAGAAAACTACAAATCAAAAACCCTTTCAATATTTGTAATAGTAATGATAATGTCCAAGTTTGTACATGTAGAAGAGATAGAAAAGATGCCCCTCTCCCTTGTAAAGCTGAGAGACTGAGTGAAAAACATCGAATACACCATTAAAATTTTTTTGATGTTTTGGTTGACTTTTAACTAAACTGCTTTTTTTCCCCTTCTTTTAAAAATGCTTTATTATATGGGATGCCTTTCTCAGTAGGAAAACAAGAAGGAATATATTTATAGATGAAGGTAATATAAAAACAAATTGTATCAATAAAAATGTAAAAAGTAAAATTGCACCAAAATTTATGTATATATTCCTTAATGACTTTAGTGGATGGTAAAATACAATAAAAGAGAAGTGAAATATTGCAATAACTTTATCAGATTTATTTATATACATATATATATATACATAAATATTAAAAAACCCTTACCTTCCATCTTGGAATCAATTGGTTCCAAGGCAGAAGAGTGGTAAGGGCTAGACAATGGGGGTTGAGTGACTTGCCCAGTGTTACACAGCTGGGAAGTGTCTGAGGCCAGATTTGAACCCAGGACCTCCCATCTCTGGGCCTGGTTCTCAATCTAGCTGGCCCTTATTAGTTATATGTTTATAACTGATAAGGGATACATATATATTAAAGAATTATAACCTCAAATTATGGAAGTTGTTTTGAATGGATTTCATGTTTCTAATGAGCCAGAAAGTCTTTCTGTTCCTCTTCTGAGAAAAATTATCTCTGTTCATTGGAGTTTAATAAGCCCTATTTAATTTATTTTGGGGGGGCAAGTTGGACTCATGATCTTTTTGGTTTGAGGAACTCCTGGTGAAGCAATTGTCTATGCAAATAAAATTTGGTATTCTTTTGCAACTTAATAGTCTTAGAGAGTAGATGTGAACATTGATAGGTTATCTAATTTTCAAGAGTCATACAGTCAGAATGTATTTAGACATGGAGTTTGAACCTATATTTTCTAGCTCCAAACCCACCTTTTTCTTCAACCTTGGATCTCTAATGAAATAATATGAAGGTAATTATTTTGTAATATTTGAAATATACACAAAAACATAAATGTATATTGCATGAAAGATCAACTTCTCATGTGAAAGTCTTACTAAAATTCAAAAATGAAGTAAATCAAATGTGTCAGCATTCTTCTGCCAGAGCCTGAAAAATTAAACAGATTGATAAACAGGAAGGAAATAATAGATGTTGTGAGATTTAAAATGGTTGAGGTCTTAAACTGTAGTGATTAAAATAGTGGAAGATATAAATTGTGATAGATATAAGAGAGGGTGAGTAAATTTGACCTCAGAAATATGTTTCACTACAGTGTCTTGGGTTTTAAAATCAAATATAAGGTGGTCGCCAGGGAAATATTCCCAATTATTCAAATACCCAAGTCAATTGGGTTTATAGAGATTTTTAATTAACAATACAATGAGTAATCAAAGAAAGAGAGAGAGAGTAAGAAAGGAATAAATATGAAGGGCCTCAAGCCAATATGGCCTAGACCTGAGTCTTAAAAGAGAAATCAGTCAGTTTTTTAACACTCACCACAAGGTCTGACTAAACAAGGATACTAGTGACACCAGGCCAGCATCCTTCCTCAAAGAGTCTTCTAGCCAGAGATTGTTTCAAAGGGCCTCTCTCTCAAGAGCCTCCAGAGCTCCTACCCCAGAGGGACAGAGCCCCTCAGAGGAGCTCCTCAAGGAGCTCTCCTCCAGAATGAGAATCAGAAATCGAGATCTCTGAATGAGATCCAAGCTCTTATTTTTAAGGGCAAAATCTCCTCTGTCACCTCCCCTAAGTCCTTACATCTACCAATCACTGTAGATGTTTCTAAAGGACCTCCCATTTTGAATTCACAGCTGAGTAGTTTTAATCTCTTTAGTAAGTCAGGAAAAAATGCTGCTGTGTCGACAAATTTCATTAAGAAAAAAGCTTTGAATAAGTTATCACCCTTTTAGGTTTAAGTAGTTTACAAGTTGCTCCACCTTTATAGGTACTTAGTATCCTATTGTATCAATTCTAAAACAGTCATGACTCAAAGAACTTCCTGTCCCTTCCATAAGCATGGATCAAAGTACTTTCATTGTTTAGCAAGCAGTTTTCTGTCCTAAAGCAGTCTTAAGTAGGGTGGAGCAGGGACACTCCCATGGCTAGGAGCCCCCACACTCAAGTAGAGTTCTCACCATCTGCTAGGGAATTTTTTTAAGTAGAAGATTCCCCAAGGGGGGAAACCCCTAACATTCATAAATCTGAGAAATTTTGAGGTTTACAACGTGGACAGACTTTTGGGACAGAATTTGATAGGTGGATAGATCTAACTAAATGAAAATTTTTGAGAATATATACATATTTTTAAAACATTCTCAAACCAGTCACCTGCTAGGGTACAAAAAAGTAAAAGAAAAAAAATTGAAAAATTTCAAACATACCCTTTAATGATTATAGCACAATAAAAAATTGTGAGCCATGAGAAATAAAAATTAAAATTGGAAGCCTAGATGGTACTTTTAAAATGCTAAATTTTTATCTATATGCTGTATACAGAGAAAGCTTCTGTGGAAAATTTCATTAATTTATTTTAAAAATAAAACATAAAAACCATAGGCATAAATTCCCTCTTCATATTTTCATATGTTTATATCATACATACAGTTTGTTCAGTTGTCTTCAGTCTTATCTGACTCTTTATGACAGTGTTTGGGATTTTCTTGGCAAAGATACTGGAGTGGTTTGCCAGTTTGCCTTTTCCAATTCCTTTTAAAGATGGAGAAACTGAAAAAAAAATTAAGTTAAGTGACTACCCAAGGTCACACAGCTAGTAAGTGTCTGAGGTCAGATTTGAACTCACAAAGATGTCTTTCTCAATCCAGAGCTGATCTCTATCCATTGTGTCTGTTAGTTTATATGAATGTGTGTATGTGTAAATATGTGTAGCCATACATAAATATATATGTATTTATACACATATATAGCTAGTTCTTAATTACATTTTTATGTGTTAATGTTTTCCCTTTACATATGTCAAAATAAATAATCATTGTATTTATACTCAATGATAATTACTTGCTAGAGGAAAACACTAACATTTTCCAGTAAATACTCTTAAATAAAACTAGAATACTCTACTTTCCCTGATTGTTATTTAATATTTCTCTATAAATGCTAGCAATAGCACTGACTAGAGGAAGAAATTAAAGGCATATAGTAATACAAACAAGAGATAAAACTACCTAGATTTCATTATGACAGAATGTTTCTACATAGAAAATCCTTGGAAATCAACGAAGGAATTAGTTAAGAAAAAGAATACACAGAGTAGCAGAATACAAAATAAACCTTTCAAAATCAACAATTATATATATAGTAATAGTAAAATCCAAGAGAGAATAGGAGAAAGATGATTCACAATCAAGAGAATGAGAATATGCAAAGTATCTGGCACACTCAATACCTATGTAGATAACAATTACAAAAAGTTCCTTAGTAAAATAACAAACAAAATAACTGGAGGAATGTTAAATGATCTTGGCTGAACTATGACAATATAACAAACAGGACAATCCTACCTAAATTGATTTACAGACTTAATGATATACTATCCAAGTTGCCCAAGGGCTACTTAAAAAAACTTGGACAAAATAACAATCAATTTCCCTTAGAGCAGCAAAAGATCAAAAATATAAGGAGAAACAGGATGGGTGGTAGATGGTAGTGGTGGTAGTAATAGGAATATAAACAAAAAAGGGAGTCACAGCACTTTCAGACTTCAAAACATATTATAAAGTAGTGTTCTTCAAAACTATATGGTACTGGTATTTTTTAAAAAGTCATTTATTTGAGCAGACTAATCAAGAATGAATCAGAAATAATTGAACTTAATAACCTGGTATATTATATATTTTAAAATATGTTACCTTGGAAAGAATTTCTTATTTGAAAAGAATTTCTGGGAAACCTGGAAAGAATTCAGACAGAAAGAAGGATAGATGGTGCAGTGGATAATGTTGGACCTAGTGTCAGAAAGACTTGGGTTTAAATCTTGCCTCAGATACCTAATAGTTGTATGCACCTGGGCAACTCAACCCTGTGACAATTTACCCATTTATAAAATGGAAATAATAATAGCTCCTACCTAGTAGGATTTCTGTGAAGATGAAATGAGATAGTAATTATGTAATGCATAATTTAGTGCCAGACACATAGTATGGGTTATATGAATGTTCATTATTATTATGTTACCAAAAGAATACTTTATAGTGCCTGAAAAAATATCAACAAAATTCCTTTGGAGTAGCAAAAGATGTAGAATGTAAAAGGAAATAAAGTTAGCAAGGATGAAGGGAGATAAAAAGAAAGGAATAGAGAGTTCAGACTTTGAAATATATTATAAACTCGTATTTATCAAAACTATGTGTAACTTAGTAAAGTAATGGAATGGAACAAATTAGGTAAGGAAGAACCAGAAATAATTAAACTCAATAACTTGCTATATAACATGCTTCAAAATATAATATCTTGTAAAGAATTCCTTTTTAGAAAATAATTTCCAGAAAGTGTGGAAAGCATTCTAACAGAAATTACACAGGTGAGTGGCACAATGGATTGAGCTCTCAGTCTGAAGTCAGTAATACCTTAGTTCAACTGTAGATTCAACTATACAATGAGAATATCATCTAATTCCAAGAGTTGTTGTGAGGATCAACTGAGATAACATTTGTAAAATGCTTAGGCACAGAGCCGATGCTATATTAATGCTAGTTTTTATTATTACCATCATCTTAATCCATGTGTCATAATAAATTCAAAAAGGATTTGTACCCTGAGTGTCGTATCACTAAAAATTAGCTAGGAAACTACATCAGATGTGATTAATAACTTCAAATATTAAACTTTTTCCAATTACATGTAAAAGTGTTCAGTTCATTAAAAACATTTAGTCCTAAATTCTTTTTCCCTCCCTCCTCCTCTCTCATCTCATTAAAAGGGCAACAATTTGATATAGGTTATACATGTGTAGTCATGCAAAACATTTCCATATTAGTAATATTATAAATGAAAACATGTCCCCCATAAAAAAGAAAAATTAAGTTTTATTTCTTAAAATGTATTTATTCAGAATATTTTTTACATGGTTACATGATTCATGATTCTTCCTCTCTTCCCTCCCCCCTCCTCGAATTGACAAGCAATTCCACTGGGTTATACATGTGTCATTGTTCAAAACCTTTTTCTATATTATTCATATTTGCAATAGAGTGATCATTTAACATGCAAAACCCCAATCATGTCCTCACTGAACGATGTGATCGATCATATGTTTTTCTTCTGCATTTCTGCTCCCACAGTTTTTTCTCTGGATGTAAATAAGGCTCTTTCTCATAAGTCCCTCAGAATTGTCCTGGTTAATTGTATT
Source organism: Monodelphis domestica (assembly GCF_027887165.1). Taxonomy (NCBI): domain Eukaryota; kingdom Metazoa; phylum Chordata; class Mammalia; order Didelphimorphia; family Didelphidae; genus Monodelphis; species Monodelphis domestica. Next base: position 241,090,941 of record NC_077233.1, on the reverse strand, counting down.
ACTGTTAATAGAAAAGTCTAATACATTTGATTGTGCCATAATGTATCAGTTTCTGTGTACAATGTTCTCCTGGTTCTGCTCTTTTTACTCTGCACCAATTCCCAGAGTTTTCCAGTTCACAAAGAAATTCTCCAGTGCATTATTCCCTTCAGCACAATAGTAGTCCATCACCATCAGATACCACCATTTGTTCAGTAATTTCCAATTGATGGACACCCCCTCATTTTTCAATTTTTGGCCACCACAAAGAGTGAGGCTATAAATATTTTTGTACAGGTCTTTTTCCTTATTATCTCTTTGGGGTACAAACTCAGAAGTGGTATGGCTGGATCAAAGGTCAGGCAGTCTTTTAATAGAATGGTTGGTTTAATTCAGAACTCTACCAGGAGCGTATTAGTGTCCCAATTTTGCTACAACCCCTCTAACATTTATCACTTTTCTTTGCTGCCATATTGGTCAATCTGCTAGGTGTATGGTGGTTCCTCAGAGTTGTTTTTATTTGCATTTCTCTAATCAGAGGGGATTTAGAACACTTTTTCATGTGATTATTGATAGTTTTGATTTCTTCATCTGAAAACTACCTTTTCATATCCCTTGACCATTTGTTTATTCAGGTGAAAATAAAGTTAGGATATTTTGATCTACATTCAGACTCCATTAATTCTTTTGCTGGTATAAGGTAGCATTTTTCATTTTATGAGGCCTTTGGAATTGTCTTCCATCATAGTATCTCTGAGAATAACTAATTCATTCACTTTTGCTTATCATAAAATATTGTTATTGTGCAAAATGTTCTCCTGGTTCTGCTTACCTATTTTGCATCAGTTCATGTAAATCAATCCAGGGTATTTTTTTAAATTCTTCTCATCATTTCTTATAAAACAGTAGTATTTCATCATATTCATGTACTATCATTTCTTCAGTTATTCCTTAATTGATCAACATCAGATCAATTCCCGATTCTTTACCGCTACAAAAACAAATTTTAAAAATATTTTTAACACATAGGTCCTTTTCCTTCATTTTTAACATCTTTGGTATGCAGACCTAAAGGGGGGGGTCAAGGGGTATGCATAGTTTTAAAAACTTTTAGGCATAGTTCTAAATTTCTCTCCAGAATGTCTGGAAAAGTTCACATCAAGCAACAGTGCATTAGTATCCCAATTTTTCCACATCCCCTTCAAAATTTGTTTTCATTTTCTGTCACATAAGTCAACATATAAACCATATAAAGTATGAGATAGTACTATAGAGTTGTTTTAATTTCCATTTCTCTAATCAATAGTTATTTAGAGCATTTTTCATGTGACTGAAGATAGCTTTGCTTTCTGTCTAAAAACTGTTCATATTGCTTGACCATTTATCCATTGGGACTCATTATTATAAATTTGGCTTAGTTCTCTGTATAGTTGAGAAATGAGACTTTTATCACAGAATCAAATGTGTTTACCAACTTTACTTTGGGAGTAAAATCCTTACCTAAAAGAGATTTCAAAAGATAAAATAATTTCAATTACATGAAATTGAAAATCTATCGTATGCAAGAATTCATGTGACTAGAACAAGAAGGAAAGCAATATACTGGGGAAATCTTTGGACCCAGTATTACTGATAGATATGACATTAAAGATAAATAGAATATCAAAAGTAATAAAAGAGTAAAAGCCATTCTTTAATTGATGCCATCTGAAGTTTTTTCTTAATTCTTAAAATATCATAAAACTTTTAACTATTATCTGAAGGAATCATGCTCCAAAACAGCGGTTCTCAACCTCTCAATTTGTAGCAATGAGAATACATAATGCATATCAGGTATTTACATTCCAAATCATAACTGTAGCAAAATTACAGTTTTGAAGTAGCCACCAAAATAATTTTTTGGGGGTCACTGCAACATTAGGAACTGTATTGCGGGGTCATGGCATTAGAAAGGTTGAGAACCACTGCTCTAAATGGTTAAAAAATAAGAGAAATGAATATTAAGAGAAACTTGACATTCAAAACAACTCCCTCAGAATTAGAAAAGATGAAGAAATATTGGAATGGTAAATTGTAGGCAGAGAGGAATAGAGAAAGAGAGGCACATTAATGCATTATTGGCGGAATTATGAATTGGTCCAACCACTCTGCAAAGCAATTTGGACTTGTTTCTCTATTTGATGAGATAAAGTATTTTCTGGCTGGGATAGTTTCCTGATCTTTTAGTATATTTGTTACAATAATATATTTAAACTATTTAGACATTTCTAGGAAATAATGAAATTCAATATCTGTTCATCTATTTCTCATTTTTAGTGGCTATCTCTCTTCTAAAAGAAGTTTCTTTGGCAGAGGATAAAGTGAAATGTTGTTTTTCACTTGTAATCAACATAGAAATTCATTGACATCCTCATGGGTTTTCACACCTCAACCAAAATGAATTTATGTTTACCATGTACTGGACTTTACCAGTGCTTAGGCCAGTTGGCTATTCCTTAAATAAATTCTAAGAATTCACTGAATTTCAAAGATTCAAAGAATCAAAGCACTATAAGAGACCTCAAAAGCTATCTAGTTCAATTCTTTCCCAAGGTGGAATCTCATTTCCAATAGCTCTGTTTGGATAGACACCTCTTGAAGACCGTTTGTGCAAGGAAACATGTTTTCCATTGAGGGAACCCATTCCCCTTAGTAAGAAATTTAATTATAGTTTTTCTTTTCATCAAACTGGAATCAATTTTTCTGTAATTTTCACTTGCATATTCTCTAGGTCATATTCACAATATTAGTTTTCCTTCCTTTGGATAATCTCCATTTATTGAAATCCCTTCTAGAATATGACAACCAGGAACAATCATAGTATTACAGATAATAGAGCAAGAAAGCATATGGTGGTACCTATTAAATTTCTTATTTGAGATGCTGTGCCTTTATTAATGTAGCCTAAAATTGTATTATATATTTTTCTATCTCACTGATTTTATTGATAATCTTTGGATACAGAACTAAGTAATCACATTTAGTAGAATTAGATATAAACTAACAATAGCAATTAATATTTATCACTTTAAAGTTTGCAAATCCTTTCCTTTTAACAGTTTGTTGAGAGAATACCAATATTAATGCCCATATTTTAGAGGGAGAAAAACTGAAGTTCATAGGTTAGGAAATTTGCCAAAAGTCAGTAATAAGGTCAGGATTCAAATCATAATATTCTTAATATGAATTATCCTTTCCATGACATCAGCATCTCTTTTATAAGCATTGGTACATAGCTTCTTGTCAAATTCTTCTATTTAGGGATAACTTTCTGTTGTTGTTCTTTGTACATTTTAGCAGCATTTAAGCAGGCAAAATTCCCAAGTAAATTAATTCAGTATAGGTTGAGGTTTTGCTGTATGTTTGTTGTTCTTTAGGATGTTGAACCAACTTAAAAGGCTGTTCATCTATGTGTAAGTCATAGTATAAGAAATAGGTGTTTTTCATCCACTTTGTATTCCCACTGTGAATCTTTTGCACATTAGTTAAGATTTCCTTAAAAAGGCATTCTAGTATTCTGGGAGCAGATGGAATTAGTAAAATGTCATCTATAAATAATTGTTAGTATTTGAATTTTTAAAAATTATTCATCTCTGCAAGATGCCTTTCTTTAAACCTCACATGTCCCTCATAATTGTCTGCAATTTGCTTAGCTATAGATATTTCAAACTTTCTCAAATAAATGAAAGGAACACTAAGATAAATGTATTTCTCAACTTCATAAAAGTGATAACATTCTAGAATAAAAGAATGAATAGCCATCATTATATCAATTTGCTCCACTGTCATTCCGTCCTTTAATAAGCCTATTAACATGCAATTGATATGAATAGGAAACAGACAGATCTTTAAATTGAATGACTCTATAATCTGTTTATAATCCTCTGAGTCTTATTATTTCAAAGTCTGCTGTTGAAAATCATCCATTTTTTCATAAGCACAAAATTCTCATTTCAGGGAAAAAATCAGTTATGTTTGCTTGATTAGAGATAGGTTGTCTTCTGATATACATATGTATATGCATACTTAATAAAATGCATCACTACATATATAACCGCTGAATTAATTTTTCTTTTAATTCAACATAAAAGGTTTTTGAAAAATTTTCAGGAAAATAAGTATTATCTTATATTATATCTACATTAGCAATAAACTATGGAAAGCATTCTTTTCTCACCCTTAATTAGTCCTCTGAACTGAAGACAATCAGACAGATGGGACATAATTCGAATATGGAAAAATTGCCACCATCCCCCTTTAATTAGTGTTATAGGATGGCTCTCTCTTCAGATATAAGTAGATATGACAAAGATGTGCCTCACATATTCAAGAGGATAATTAAAGTGCCACATGCTCAGACCGATGTGTGTATAGAACTGATTAAAACTAAATCTCCAGAAACAATGATGGATGAGTTTTTAATACACAAGCGTGTACCTATAGGCAGAATATGTAAAAAGAAAAAGGAAGCAAAAACAGAACGCTGTGTTGACAGAGTTAGGCTTTGGAGAAAAACAAAAAGAAAGAAATATACTTCCTATCTTGGCAGCTGTGAGGGGTGGCTGAGGTTGTGGGATTGTGAGACAGCATATACTGCCAGATTTGGGTAATGTGTTGGTTAGTTTTTCTAAGCTGCTTTAAAAAAAACTCCTTTATTACAAAGCTCACTGGTAGGTTGAGAGGTCACAAAGGGTTTTAGAAATAAAGAAGATGTGAAAACAAAAGTTATTTTTTTTTCCCTAGAAGAATGGAAGCCAACATAAGCATGGCTCTGATAGAATATTGTTTCTACAAAGGTTTCCTATGTAACAAGAGTAGACCTGCCCTCCACTTAACTAATGAAAAGACATAGGCAAGAATCACACAGGATGTGAAGCACTTTAAAGTTTGCAAAATACTTTGTATCATTTTATCTTCACAAGAGGTAGGTGTTAGTCCTGCCCCCATTTTACAGATGAGGAAGCCGAGATTGAGAAAATTACTTGCCCAAGCTTAGATAGCTAGTAGGTATCTGAAGTGCTATTTGAACTCATGTCTTCCTAACTCCAAAGTAGCTGGGTGGTGCAGTGGTTAGCAAGCCAGTCCTAGAGTCAGGAAGACTTTTTCCTGAGTTTTAACCTGGCCTAGACATTTAATAACTATGTGACCCTAGGCAAGTCACCTAATACTGTTTCCCTCAGTTGTCTCTTCTACAAAATGAGCTGGAAAAGGAAATGGTAAACCACTCTCGTGTCTTTGCCATGAAAACCCAAATGGGAACACAAAGAGCCAGACATGACAGAAATGAGTGAACAATAGCAATTTCATAAATGCAGGTATGTCACACTATCTATTATTCCATCTGTCCATATCTATAGTTCAGCTACACAACATTTCTTATGGAATCAATTTCCTTACTTTATAATTACATATTTAATTTTGCCATGTGGTATAATTTGGATAACAGCAGTTGTGTAGACAAGGAAAGGTTCTAATCATCTTTGATGAGCAGGGAATAACAGACAACGTTGGCATTTAATCTCTAGAATTTTTCCACAGTTGCAAAATGAACAGAATAGATCATGAAAGCAAAAGATAAAAGATTTTAGGAATCTGTTAGCACAATGGGCTGGAAGAAATCCAGTTATTCCTTTCTCTGGTATAACTTGGTTATGTACTGTTGGGAATTTCCTTCACCCCCACAGGATTTCCAATCATGTAACTCTTATCTGCCCATGTTCTGTCAGATAAACAACAGGAAATTCAAGAAAAAAGAATCAACAAGGAGGAATTGAATATGATGAATCTATATTTTGAGATGATGAAAAGCTATATTCTTAAGAGCTCTTTCTTTCTTAAGCAGTCCTCCATAAGAAGTTGGGAAACATTAATATAGAACAAAAACATTGAACACAGAATATCGATGGTGCATATGAAATTTTGCTATATCTTATTTTTTTTCAAAAACATAATTACACTAAGTTTAATATTAGCTGTTTTTGTCTGATTTGTTGTTGAATTGTTTTCAGTCATGACCAATTCTTCATGACCACATTTGGGGTTTTCTTGGCAAAATACTGACATTGTTTGCCATTGCTTGCTCCAGATCATTTTACAAAAGAACTGAGGCAATAGAGTTAAATGATTTGCCCAGGGTCACACAGTTAGTAAGTGGATGAAGTCATATTTTAACCCCCAAAGATGAAACATCCTGACTTCAGATATGGTACCACTTTACCATCTTACTACCCCAACATTAGCTTTATGTGTTGTCAGACCTTATATACATATATTTTTTATCTTTGTAATGTTGGTAAAGTCATTTTCCTTTCTGAAATTAGAACCAGATCATCTTAATTTGGGTGCCTTATAATCTCTCTCCTCCTGCTACAATCTTTCTAATCCTTTCCTAACCATGCAGATCTTTCTGTTCTTCTTCAAGCTCTATCTATTTAGAAATATATACATCTCAGTGCTACTCAGGAATCTACATTTTAATGCATCGTTCTAGGCATGGTTCTACATCTACTCATGAGCCAAGAAATACTGCTGTCTTTCTATAGATTCAGTATGCCTTCATAAATAGTCCAAAACAGGATTGATCCTTTCCATATAATCTCTGCATTTGTTCAGCACTTTGGCAAGTATCCATAGCAACAGGTGATGTGCAAATGAAATTCAGACAGCAGGCTCAAAGTCAATTATTGGCGTGAAAGGAAAGTTAGTATAAAATAAAGCCACATTTTTTTCTCATTTTATGGAAAATACTTCCTTCATTTCTACTTACAAGATAGTTGGGGTGAAGTTTCTAATGATAAGCAAAAAAATGGGTTATATTAAGAAAAAACAGTAATCATATTTAAGGCTAGTATTTTTAGTTATGTGGATTCGACATGACAGTAAATATGTAATTCTAAATGAATTAATGTTAATGATCTATAATGTTAATGAAGATCATCTTTTAACATGAACATAATCTTATGCTGTGATTGGGTATGAGATTTGCTAATGAGTGTATATTTGCATAAAAGAAGTGACTAGCCTCTTAAACTTGTAAATTATATTTCTCCAATTGCATGAGAGCAGGCTTTCTCTCTCACTAAGCCAAATGGTTTATATTTTGATGTTTTTCCCAGTCCTTTATGAACAAAAGCATTTTTTTCTTGGAAGTCCCTGACAATCAATGTTGACTGCACTATTATAAATGACTGATAATTTGGTTTTAATTTTCTTTTTCTGTTGACTCTCCTGCTAACAACCAGGCTTCTGGGGGAGGGTGGGGGGTGGAGAGAGATTCCCTTCTGTCTGAAAAATAATTATACTGATTAGTTTTTCCTTTAAATGTTCCAAAACTTTTAGTGAAACATAAAATCATAAGGACCTCAATGGTTAAATTTAATTTATTATAGCTTTTTGTGTTTTTTTTAATTTTCTAAACATCCAATTATTACCTGTTATTTTCTATCAAATATATTGGTGATATTCTCCTTGCTTCTGTCAGAGAATTTTCTGTGCCTGTACTTACCTAACTCAAAAGGTTGTTGTGAGGAAATAGTTTTTTTAAAACCATATTAACATAAATTAATGGTAATAATATTCATGTTACTAATGATGTATGATATTGTATGGCTATACTACAGTACCCTTCAAATGGTTTGTAATGTGGGGTAAAATTATAAATTGGGTGATTTTATAGTCATTTATATGTGCAGGCAACTCTTTAAGACCTTAAATTTCATGTAGTTGAAAATCTGCTGAACTCTTGGGAGTTTTCTCACCAAAGAACTTAACTACAACCATGATTGACCCATCTGGAGTACTAAGAATTCTGAGATGCACAAATGAAGTGGCATTGTATGACAAACAAAAGGGAGATGCTGCTTATGCATGGACACAAAAGATGAAGATAGAATGTCAAGTTTAGCGTACAGCTAGTAGTTCCATTTGTCTGGAAAATAATGTACATGAAGAGTGAAATAAATTATCTGGGAAAGGAGGTGGGTTCAAATTGAGAAAGCATTACATGCCAAACAGAGGTATATGAGTTTTATCCTAGAATCACTACATCTCACAATGGATTACTGAACAAGTGGAAGATGTGTACTACTCTGTTTTAGCAAAATTATGTTGGCAGTTGTATGTACCACAGATTGGAGAGGAGAGGGTCTAGTATCAGGAAAACTATTAGAAGGTTATGCTAATAATCTAGGTGAGAGGTGATAGGAGAATGAACTAGGATAATGGCCATGTCAATTATATGGCCATTACAATAATAAGATGGCATAGATAAAGAGACATAGAGGTGGAAGAATCTGTGAGAATTTACAAACTGGCCATCTACATATGGTAAAGAAGAAAGAGACAAGAATGACTTAAAGAATTTCCTCCAATGAACGTTTTACCCAGAAACTGAAACATTGTGGAACAATTGAAAGTAATGGACTCCCCGACTAATAGCAATGCAATGATACAGGACTATCCCAAAGGACTTAATGAGAAAGAACTCATTCCTTACACATAGCACTCCATTTCTAATTCAGAGTATTTATTGTGGTTATCCTCTATTCTTGTAATGCCTCCCCCATACCCCTCCACAGACACATACCTCCTACTTCCCTTCAGGTCAAATACCATCTTTTGAAGGCAAGGTATTTGCTGGTCCTCCCTCCAGATAGTTCTTTCCCTCTAAGACTCTCTTCCAGTTACATTGAATATATCACATCATGCCATCAAAGACACCAAGGTTATCCATTGTATCCATTTCGCTATCGATATCAAGAGAAAGAACTGTGGGAATGGAAATGCAGAACTAAAACATACTATTTATCACTTGTTTATATGGGTATAGGATTTGGGGTTTTGGTTTTTAAAAGATTATTATGAATAATATTGAAATAGGTATTGAATGATAATACATGTATAACCCAGTGGAATTGCTTATCATTTCCAGAATGGGGGAGAGAAAAGGAGAGGAAAAGAACATGAATCATGTAACCATGGAAAAATACTTAAATAAACAAAAATAATCTCTATTAATTTTTCTGTAGTGTAAACAATATGAGTTCTATTTCATAATACAATGAACATATAAATATATATTGTATGATAACATATGAACAACCTATATATAACACATTACTAGTCTTCTTGGAGATGGGAGAGACATGAAAAGGATGGAGAGAATGATGTATTGTAAAATATCAGAAAATGATTGCTAAAAATTATATCAATGTAAAATGTGGAAAAAATAAAAATAATATTTTTAAAAGAATTACTCCAAGAAACTGAATAACTATGAAATTGTGAGACTAAAAATTTAGGGATGTTGTCAGTAGAAATAGGGAAATTTGGAGGAAGTATGGGCTTTGGTAAAAGTAAGTAATAAATAGATGGATACATAATATACATATATCCATATGCATATATAAGAATTTTATTTTTATAACATATATGTGAAGGCATAAACCCAGAGAAAATACATACAGATAAGTCTATAAAAAGACAAGAAGAGATTGGTAAAGAAAAATAAAGAAAGCAATATGAGATATTTCTTTGTTAAACATATTGAAGAAAATAATAATTGCTTAAAACTGGAGAGCTTTACTTGAGATAATTCAACTCTATATTTGCCATTGATGGATGCAGTCATTGATTCCTGTGTCATCCTTCATGCAACACTAAACAGAACAAAACTGTAAGAGAGAAACATCATTTCAATTACACTGTCATCTTAATGATGATATCTATGAATATGTTATGTGGGGAAATCAGGGCTTACCCATGTTATTATGCTAAGTCTGTTTGAAATAGTTGCAAAACTTCCCTGATAAAAAATAATCAGTGATAGGCCAGTTTTATTTAAGGAAACCAACTAATTAAAGATATTTTAGTGAAATTTAGTTTTGTTTTATTTTATTGCATCATGGAAGGTAGGATATATATTTCCTAGGGCTTGTACTGAAGGTGCCAACATGAAAGATCAAGGAGGTACAACAGAAGGCAAAGATCTATTAAAAGTATCATATTAAATCATGGTCAAGACACATGTAAAACCCAATAGAATTGAGCATCAGCTATGGGAGGGGAGGGAAAGACATGAATCTCGTAACCATGGAAAAGTATTCTAAATTAACTAATTAAATAAAATTCAAAAAAAGAAGTGTTTTAAAATAAATATAATGATATAGTAATAGCAAAAAAAATTCATGGTAAAGAAAACTAAAGATAAATAAGAATAAACATCTTTATCCCCAAATGATAGTGATTGGGGAAAGGAGATCTCACCAAAGAAACCAGTTCAATACCAAATAATAGGATAGAAACTTCTGTTTGCAATAACCAAAGATGCAGAGATACTAACAGGGAAGTTCCAGGAGATTTGGGGAAACCATAGCACTCTGACCAAGGATGTATTGCTAGGATCCAGGAATACTATTACTGGTATGACCTAGAAGAAATGAAAGAGCCTGCAGTGTATGACTCAAGAGTCTGGATCAGTCTGAATACTTCAACTCTTTAATCTAAGATGCTCCACAGAGGCCTGAAACCTTCTAGCACTTTGAGCAACCAAGGGAGGAGGAAACTGGCAGTAGTCAGGAGTCAATCAGTCAAAACACACTAAAATGCTTAGTGTGTGCCTCCAACTACTGTGCTAAGCTCTGAGGATAGCTGTAGCTCACATTCTAATGAAATAAATCACATAAAAAAGTATGTACATGACATATTTGTCATTTGTTTTCAGAGAGGATCAATGACATCAGAAGGTTTTGTCTTACTGATGCACGAATTGAATTTAAGTTTGGCAGTGTTGCATAAAGTCATCAGTGTCACATTCTCTTCTAGTCATAAAAATTCAGTGGCAAGACAAAAGTTAAGATGACTGACAATGACTCAAGATACAATGGATAACCTTGATGTCTTTGATGGCATGATGTGATATATTCAATGTAACTGGAAGAGAGTCTTAGAGGGAAAGAACTATCTGGAGGGAGGACCAGCAAATACCTTGCCTTCAAAAGATGGTATTTGACCTGAAGGGAAGTAGGAGGTATGTGTCTGTGGAGGGGTATGGGGGAGGCATTACAAGAATAGAGGATAACCACAATAAATACTCTGAATTAGAAATGGAGTGCTATGTGTAAGGAAGAACTAAACCAGATCAACTGGATCTTAGGGGGTGACAAATGGAGAAAAAATATAAGAAAAATGAAAAAAGTAGGAAAAGGGGCAATGTTATGGAGGATTTTAAATATTAAACAGAAGATTTCATAGTCTGTCTTGGAGGTAATAGGGAGCTACTGAGGTTAATTTAGAAGAAGGGTAATATGATCAGAGCTATGCAAAAACATCTTAACATGTGACATTTATCAACAAGGAACTGCAAATTGGCAGCAATAAGAGCAACAGCACTCCTAAACACGGGCAATTAAATAACAATGTTCACTTTGGCACCATCAAATAACAGGTGTAGGTTAAATGTACAGTAGATCACACACAATGGTGGCAGGTATTAGAAATAAGGAAAGAAAAAACAGACTGACTCAAATAAAGAAAGAACAAAAATAGAAACAGTAGTCAAATTTTGAATCTAACTGATATCTTCAGTGGTAGTCAAAGAAATAGTTGAATATGACAGAAAATTCAAGTATATTTAAAAAGTAATAAAATCATTATCAAATTTACAAAATTTTCATTAATTCAAATATAAATTAAATTTGACAAGAAATGAATCTCCTTCAAAAGTAGTCAATTATTGAATTAAAATTCACTTTCAAACTCAAATTATAAAGAGGAAGATGAAACAACAGAAAAATGCAAAAATGAACATTCAGAAAACTTTCTTTAATAAATATTAATAAATCCATTAGCATATCAATTAACCACCAGAAGATTGTCCTAAGTAAGAGTCCATCTAGCCCTCAGCACTAAGAACCTCAGGCATTGCCAGCCTCATGAGACAAAAGGCAGGTTACAAACATAAATGATTCTTTTAAATTGCTCAAAAAGAGTTTTCTTATAAGTACCAACTGTTGTATCAGTAATGTGTAGTCTTGGCCAGAAAACTAGTGGATTGGAGAGAACTGTACCATGGATAAAGTAAACTATATTCTTTGAGCAAGCTTCTCCAAAAAAGAGAGTTATTAAAAAATGCCAAAGAGTAGCCAGTGCTATAACTCTAAGACAAACAAAGACCTAGAGAGTTGTCATTGTTCTCTCATTACAGTAATTTCCAACTCTGTGTGACTCCATTTGGCATTTTCTTGGCAAAGATGTTGGTGTACTTTTCCATTTCCTTCTCCAGCTCATCATACAGATGGGGAAACTGAGGAAAACAGGGTTAAATTACTTCCCCAGGCTCATACAGCTAATAAGTGTCTGAGGACCAATTTGATTTTAGGAAAAGGATCCCTCTTGACTCCAAGCCCTGCATGCTATACACCACAGCACTTAGCTGTCCAGAGAGTTAATCAAATGAGAACTATTTCATGGGACCCCCAGCCATAGACATCATGCCTTGGATGGGATGTTAGATTTGGATTCAGGAAGATCTGGGTTTAAATCCCACTTTAGATTTGATCTCAAATATTGTGAATGATATGAATCTACAAACACCTGATTGATTTGCACAGCTCTTCTGAGATAATTAAATAAATCCCTTCTATTAGCATTGAACCAGGCATAGAAGTTGAAGTCACCATTGCAGATATTGTGTTATCTCTTTAAATAAATTGGCTACAATCAAATACTGTGAACAAAGATGCCCTGTCTATACAGTTTTGCTCTGTCATGAAATATTTATTAACAGCTCCCCCCACCCCAGATCTAACAAGCATTAATGAATTTAAATCCAATATTAAAATTGGCCTCTTCTTGAGAAACCTGATCCTTCATTCAAGGTCTTCTCTGATGCTTCATTGTAGCACAGAAGTCAATATGGATTCTAAAAGGTTATAAAAGATGAACATTCAGGAGGCAGCTGGGTTGCTCAGTGGTTTGAGAACCAGACCTAGAGACCGGAGGTCCTAGGTTCAAATCTGGCCTCAGACACTTCCCAGCTGTGTGACCTTGGGCAAGTCACTTAACCCTCATTGTCTAGCCCTTACCACTCTTCTGCCTTGGAGCCAAGTATTGGTTCCATGACAGGAGGTAAGAGTTAAAAAAAAAAAGAGAGAAATGTTCAATACCTACTGAGTTCCACTAAAATGAGAGTTTTGGGGTATGGTTTCAGGGACAGTCTTTATGTAGGTTATTCAAAGGAACAATCCGACTAAATCTGGAAAAACCTCACACCTATGTTGATGAACTCTTCACTACTGTGGCTCTTTGTGATAACATATTAAGTTGCAGAGTGGTCACAATTGGCATCAGTGGAGAGAAAACCCACATGATGATGAAATAGTGAGGAAAATCCTGGCACAATTGGACTGTATTGTGTATCTGTATTTTATTTGAGGCTACAAATTCATTGGATTTAAACTTAAGACTCTAACTTTGAATAACAACCTTTAAATTAAGAACTTGATATGAAAATGGATGGTGTCATTTAAATGAAACATCACTTTCAACTAACACAATACTTAGTTTGCTTTTCTTCATCTCAGTTATCTTGTCTCATCTATAAATGTCAATTATGTCTCCCAAATTAAGTTATACTGACAGCTGATCTGCCTTTAATGACTTTTTTTTTCACTTGGAGTAGGGCCACCAGGAGGAAGTTGCAGGCCATCTGGGAGCTCCCTATTTTAACTCATTATTCTTGCTAATAAGGTGCTAAACTTGGTGGTTCTTATTTTCTGATAGAAGACAAATACTTTCAGAATCATTTTAATTTCAGGATCCTGGGGCAAAGTCCATTTTGACCCAAACTAGTTACAATTCTGAGCAGAGGTTATAGAGGCAGTGAGAATTAGCATACCGGTGGCCCATTACCATTTATTTTGCAGTGTAAACATTTATCCCCTTAAAATAAAACAAATCACTACAAATTTAGTTAATTGTCTAGACTTGGGAAATGCTTAGTAATATAGATTAAATTTAAAAGTGGGTGTACGTATGTATAATGTGTGTATTATTTATATTTCTCCCCAGAAAGTCAAGGTTGTTAATTTACTAATATCTCTCAGTATTGCCCTATAAACATTGTTTGAACTCAGCAGGAGTCCATGAGAAGACTGAGGGAATGAAGTCATCACATGGAGGCTTTGACTGTAGGCTAATCATAATAATAATTACTAACAACCACAACAACACAATAATATAACTAGAATTTATGTAATACTTTAAGTTTTACAAAATGCATTATATTCATCATTTTGTATAAGCTTCACAACACCCCTATTTAGAATTCTCTCAGTTTCAATATCCTTGAAAAACTTTTGATTTTCTTTATGGGATAGTGGTGAGGAAATAGTTACTTGTTCAAAGTATCATAGGATCATAGATATAGAACTAAAAGGTGCCAAAGACTCCATCCAGCTCTGTTCCCTTCATTTTGCTGATATAAAATATTATCAACTTAATTCAGTTATTTTTCACTCCTGTCTGACGCTTTGTGACCCCTTTTGGGATTTTCCTGGCAGAGATTCTGGAGTGCTTTGCAATTTCCCTCTCCATTGCATTTTAGAAAAGAGGAATCAGAGGTAAATAGAGTGAAGCAACTTGCTCAGGGTTATGCAGCTAGCAAATATCTGAGGCCAAATTTCAACTAAGGAAGATGAGTCTTTATGACTTCAGACCCAGTATTCTATGTGCAACACCTAGCTGTCCCCTGTTTTTATCAGTCTTCACCTGTTCTCTGAGGTTTAGACTTACATTTCCAATTGCCTATGAGATATCTTCACCTAAAGTTTTCACTAATACCTCAAACTCAGCACTACCCAGCTTAAGCTCATAATCTTTCCCTTCAAATTCCTATTCCTGGATTCATTAGAATATTATTTAGGATATCACTCCTCAATAGAGAATAATAGTCAATAACCATTTATTAAGTACATATTACATGCCAGGGATTGTGCAAAGTACTGGGGACACAAAGGCAAAAGACAGTCCCGCTCTTCAAGGAGGTCACAATCTAACAGGAAAGAGAACATATAAAGAGAAGCTAAGAAAGAAAAGAGGGGAATACTCAATGTTGGGAGTAGAGGTGGGCAAATATCATTGTATGAAGTTGAGAGAATCAAACTGGGTGGGAAATGAAGAGATAATTGCCCTGAATAACCAAATTAAATGGAAGAACTGGGAGGACCTCTATGCTTTCCACTCTTCATCTTCTCCAAGCACAGGGAAGGAAGAGCTATTGATAAAGTGTGTGCTCTAGAACTGATGTGATCTTGCAGGAAAGGCAAGGTTCCTAAGGGACATGATTAAGTCTGGTAGAATGCATGTGGTCTCTTGTATCTATAACAATGCACTTAATTTTTCTTTTCCCTCACTGGCCAAAGGTCTCATGGAACCAGTTTGGCAAAATGAATTTTTAAAATTTCAATGTATTTGCACCTTGAAAATAAGCAAATACCTGTTTGCTACTGGTTCATTCTATTATTTTGTTTATTGTATAGACTTGAGAAAGTGATGGAAAAGATGTTAACTACTTAGATATAATTGAAAACTGTGCCATTTGCAAAAATTTTCTGTTCAGAAAGTTGGTTATTGAAGATATCCCAGCACATCGTTTCCTTATGCCTACTTCTTACTTTCAATGAGTTATCAGGTTCTACTGATTTCTTCTCTAAAATATCACCAAAATTTGCCTATTGCTTCCTATTCCCAAGACTAAACTTCCCAGTTCCTTCAACCCATCCTCATATGCCATGTTTTCCTGTTATCTTGCTATTAGGGTTCCCCTCTTCTCAACATATAAATATAGTTAGTTCATCTATATTGTTCCAAAAATGTGGTGTCTCAGATGGAACACAATGGAGCAGACCTGACCAGGTCATAGTGTACTAGAAATATTGCCTCCTAGGGTCCCTGCCTTACTCTGGACATTATGACTGTTTTAATGCATCCTAGTATAGAATATGTTTTGATTGTCTCATTATACCAATTTATATTGAGTTTCCAAACTATTCATGCTTCTCCAAGTACTACTATAGTATAATAAGTAGAGTGCTGAACCTAAAATCAGTAAAACCTGAGTTTGAATCCTGGCACAAAATTTCCTAGCTTCTGATACAGGGCACATCACATTTACTGCTATTTACCTCTCCTCCTCTGTAAAATAAGAATAATAATAGCATTTACCTGTTAAGATTGTCATGAGAATAAAATGGGATACTATAGGGAAAAAGCTTTTTAAACCTTAAAATAATATGAATCTTATCTAGTATTATCTTTGTTACATATTCACCATTCTGTCTTTTGAGGTTGATTTTTTAAAGCATGAGTGTATAATTTTACATTTGCCCCATATTAAATGTTCTCACATTCAATTCAGTCCATAAAGTATCTGTGATAAGGGATTTTGGATTTTGGAATTACCAATTACCCTTACAAGATTTTGTTGTTGGTTTTGTTTTTGTTTTTTAACCAAGAATTTGAGAAACATAGCATCTATACCTTTGCCTAAATTGTATCTGCTTCTATCAACTGTGAAATAAATATCTTTTAAAAATCTTAGTCATAAACCTTCCTATGTAACTATCTCTATTTCTTTAAAAAGTTTCTTCAGTTCCTAGTTATTGAATTAATTTCTGCTTGTGTTCTCAGAATTACATTGTAAGAGGTTCTACCTACTTTATATCATGTCATAGAAGTCTTCTCATAATTTTCAAAATTCTTCATATTCCTCATTTTTATATCATATCAATATTCAATTACATTCATCTACCATTTTAGTCATTCTTCAATCAATGTGTACCCACTTTGTTTCTAGTTTTTCACTATCACACAAAGTAAAAGTGCTGCTATAAATATTTTGTGATATATAAAATCTTTCTTTGGGTGCTTTGGCAGGCTTGGAGTAGATACCAGCAGTGGGAACTCTGAAAGGGTATGAACATTTTGTTCTATTTTTTAAACATAAATAGTAATCGTGTTCCAGAGGTTTGGACCAATTCACAGTTCCCCCAGATGCTTTTTTAACAAGTCATTCTTCTATAGTTTTTCCAGGTTTGAATATATCTGACATTTATTATCTTTGCAAAATTTTCTAAGAGTCAGGTGAAAATTTAGCACTGCCTGGATTTGTATATGTATATATAACAATCTTTCATATGATTATTAATCATTTACAAATTTTCTTTTGAGATACATATTTGAATATATATGTGCACATTAATTGTTTATATATATTTATACATAAAACATGAATATGTATACAATATATACTTTGACCATCTCCTCTTAGAGAATTACTCTTCATCATGCATATTTACATTAATTTGATATCTTAGATATCTATCCTTTATTAGAGACATGCAATGCAAAGATATATTTCCCCTAAAGAAGTTTTTCTTTCTACCTTCATTATAATGATTTTGTTACCTTAAGAGCTATCCAGTGTCCTGTAAATGAAATTATCTGTTTTGTCTCCTGAGATCTCTATTCCTTTTTTGACTGAGAATTCTCCTCCTAGCAATAGTGAAATTGCCAGTTGTGAAATTCAAATAGAATCCTTGCAGAAGTAGGTTATGTTCTTGTATTTAAAAACATTTTGTCCTAATGACTTAGTATGGAGGAAAATAAATAGGGACAAAAAGGAATACACCTTCTCAACAGCACATGGCACATTCATAAAGATTGACCATATAATAGGTCATAAAGACATGGCATATAACTGCAGAAAATCAAAAATAATAAATGCAACCTTTTCAGATCATAAGGCAACAAAAATAATGATCATTAAGGGTACAAGGAGAGCTAAATCCAAAACTAATTGGAAATTAAATAATATGATACTCCAAAATAGACTGGTCAGAGAACAAATCACAGAAACAATTAATAATTTCATTGATGAAAATGACAATGATTAGATATCCTTTCAAACTCTGAGATGCAACCAAAGCAGTACTCAGGGGAAAATTTATATCCTTGAGTTCATATATTAACAAATTAGGGAGGGCAGAGATAAATGAATTGGACATGCAAATCAAAAAAAAAATTGAAAGTGTACAAATTAAAAATACCCAGAAGAAAACTAAATTAGAGATCCTAAAAATCAAGGGAGAAATTAATAAAATAGAAAGTGACAGAATTATTGAACTAATAGATAAGACTAGAAGCTGATATTTTGGAAAAAACAAACAAAATAGACAAAATACTGGTCAATCTAATAAAAAAGAGGAAAATAGAAAATCAAATTAACAGTATTAGGGATGGAAAGGGAGAACTCACCTCCAATGAATAGGAAATTAAGGAAATCATTAAAAACTATTTTGCCCAATTATATGGCAATAAATATGCCAATCTAGGTGATATGGATGAATATTTACAAAAATATAAACTGCATAGATTAACAGAAGAAGAAATGGAAGTCTTAAACAATCCCATATCAGAAAAAGAAATTGAACAGGCCATTAGAGAACTCCCAAAGAAAAAATACCCAGGGCCTGATTGATTCACAAGTGAATTCTATCAAATATTCAAAGAACAGCTAATCCCAAAACTATACAAACTATTTGACATAATAAGCAAAGTGGGAGTTCTACCAAATTCATTCTATGACACAAATATGGTCCTGATCCCAAAGCCAGGCAGGCCAAAAACAGATAAAGAAAACTATAGACCAATCTCCTTAATGAACATAGATGCAAGAATCTAACACAGGATACTAGCAAAAAGCCTTCAGCAAGTGATTAGGAGGGTCATTCACAATGATCAAGTAGGATTAATAACAGGAATACAAGGATCGTTCAATATTAGGAAAACCATCCACATAATGGACCATATCAAAAAGCAAACCAACAGAAATGACATGATTATCTCAAAAGACACAGAAAAAGCCTTTGACAAAATAAAACACCCATTCCTATTGAAAACACTAGAAAAATATAGGAAAGAAGGATCATTCCTAAAAATAATAAAAAGCATCTATCTAAAACCATCAGCCAACATCATCTGCAATGTGGATAAACTAGATGCATTCCCAATAAAATCAGGAGTGAAACAAGGATGCCAGTTATCACCTTTATTATTCAACATTGTACTAGAAACACTAGCAGTAGCAATTAGAGAAGAAAAGGTAATTGAGGTTATTAAAATTGGCAATGAGGAGACTAAGCTATCACTCTTTGCAGATGACATGATGGTTTACTTAACAAACCCTAGAGAATCAACCAAAAAGCTAGTGGAAAAATCAACAATTTTAGAAAAGTTGAAGAATAAAAATAAACCCACACAAGTAATCAGCATTTCTATATAACTCTAACACATCTCAGCAGCAAGAATTAGAAAAAGAAATTTCATTCAAAATCACCTTAGACAGTATAAAATCCTTAGGAATCTATTTGCCGAGACAAACACAGGAACTATATGAACACAACTACAAAACACTTTCCACACAACTAAAATAAGATTTGAGTTATTGAAAAAACATTAACTGCTCATGGGTAGGATGAGCCAATATAATAAAAATGACCATCCTACCCAAACTTATCTACCTATTAAGTGCCATACCCATTGAACTTCCAAAAAACTTTTTTTTTTTTACTGAACTAGAAAAAACCATTACAAAGTTCATTTGGAAGAACAAAAGATCAAGGATATCCAGGGAAATAATAAAAAAATGCAAAGAAAGGTGATCTTCCAGTACCAGATCTCAAAATATATTATAACGCAGTGGTCATCAAAACAATTTGTTACTGGCTAAGAGACAGAAAGAAGGATCAGTGGAATAGACTTGGGGTAAGTGACCTCACCAAGACAGTCTATGACAATCCCAAAGACCCTAGTTTTTTGAGACAAAAATACACTATTTTATAAAAACTGCTGGGAAAACTGGAAGACAGTGTGGGAGAGATTAGGTTTGGATCAACACCTCACACCCTACACCAAGATAAACTCAGAATGGGTGAATGACTTGAACATAAGGAAGGAAACTATAAGTAAATTAGGCAAACACAGAATAGTATACATGTCAGACCTTTGGTAAGGGAAAGACTTCAAAACCAAGAAAGACTTAGAAAGAGTCACATAATGTAAAATAAATAATTTTGACTACATCAAATTAAAAACTTTTTGTACAAACAAAACCAATGTAACTAAAATCAGAAGGGAATCAACAAATTGGGAAACAATCTTCATTCTAAAAACCTCTGACAAAGGTGTAATTACTCAAATTTATAAAGAGCTAAAGCAATGGTACAAAAAATCAAGCCATTCTCCAATTGATAAATGGGCAAGGGACATGAATAGGCAGTTTTCAGCCAAAGAAATCAAAACTATTAATAAGCACATGAAAAAGTGCTCTACATCTCTTATAATCAGAGAGATGCAAATCAGAACAACTCTGAGGTATCACTTCACACCTAGCAGATTGGCTAACATGACAGCAAAAGAAAGTAATGAATGCTGGAGGGGATGTGGCAAAGTTGGGACATTAATTCATTGCTGGTGGAGTTGTGAATTGATCCAACCATTCTGGAGGGCAATTTGGAACTATGCCCAAAGAGTGATAAAAGACTGTCTGCCCTTTGATCCAGCCATAGCACTGCTGGGTTTGTACTCCAAAGAGATAATAAGGAAAAAGACATGTACAAGAATATTTATAGCTGCTCTCTTTGTGGTGGTAAAAAACTAGAAAATGAGGGGATGCCCTTCAATTGGGAAATGACTGAACAAACTGTGGTATATGTTGGTGATGGAATACTATTGTGCTAAAAGGAATAATAAAGTGGAGGAATTCCATGGAGACTGGAACAACCTCCAAGAAGTGATGCAGAGTGAACCAGGAGAACATTGTCCACAGAGACTGATACAACTGTGGTTCAGTTGAACGTAATGCACTTCTCCACTAGTGTCAATGCAATGTCTCTGAACAATATGCATGGATCTGCAAGAAAAAAACACTATCCACAAACAGAGGACAAACTGTGGGAGTAAAAACACCGAGGAAAAGCAACTGCTTCACTACAGGGGTTGAGAGAATAAGATTGAAGAGAGACTCTAAATGAACATCTTAATGCAGATACCAACAACATGGAAATGGGTTTGGATCAAGGACACATGTGACACCAAGTGCAATTGTGCATCCACTATGGGGGGTGGGGGGAAGGAAAAATGATCTTTGTTTCCAATGAATAATGTTTGAAAATGACCAAATAAAATAATGTTTAAATTTTTAAAAAGTTTTTAAAAAGTAAAAAAAAAGAATGTTCTTAATTATTGCTTCTTAGTAGAGCAATTTCAAGATCATTTATGCATTTGAAAGTTATTTTGAATTTAGTTTGTTCTCTGCTATTTTACTGACTTTGTTGATTTTTCAATTTTTTGAAGGATTGTTTCTATATATTGTTATGATATCTGAAAATAGGAATAAGCTAATTTCTGACTTTCATAGACCATTAATTATATTGGCATGCCTCATTACTGTCATTAATTTATAAAATTATGTCATGTTATAATGGAAAAAAGAAGGCATTCTTGCCTTTTTTTTTACTCTTGTATTTGTTGGTAAATTTTGATTATTTGTTCATTGCAAATCGTAAGGATTTTTGTTGTTATTGTTTTCTAACAAAAAAAATAAAAAATAGGAACTTGATAAATATTAATAAAATGAATATTTCAACACATGAAACATTGGAAAAGTAGATAAGTTAATAAACATTTATTAAGTGCCTACTTCGTGCCATGCATGGTGCTAACTAATGGGTATATAAATATGAAAAAGAATCTTACGTTCTAATGACAAGAAAGAGCATAAAAAAGGGAACTGAAGAAGTACAAGATAAGGGGGAAAGATACATGGTATGGAAAATGAAGGTATAGCCCAAAGGAATAAAATGAAAAAAAAATGCCCTGCCTTGGAGCTCTACTTAAATGGAGATTTAGGGAAAATGAGGTCATTATTCCATTTACCCATCAAAAGAACAGAGAATAGTGATGAGTTATGAATGCCAAAGCTGATTTTCTCTTACACAATGTGAGATAGATAGACAAACAGACAAACAGATAGATATAGATACAGATAGATAAAGATATATACATATATATATATATATATATATAATGCATGTGGACCTCTTTTATATATGGTATTTTAAAGGCTAATTTTAACATGACTATACCAATACTGCCCTTCTCCCTGATGCCCTTTATGAAATTCATATCTCTTTTGAGTACTTTTTAAAGTGTAACTGAAATGTCTTTCTTTGAATTTTGCAGCATTGTTACTATTTCTTTCTTCTCTAGAACAAGCTCTCACTGTGCCAAAAAAAATGATGAGGAAAAGAAAAGTAATATCCTATAGGGAACTAGATGGTACAGTAAATAGAGTACCAGGACTAGAGTTAAGAAGACCAGAATTAAATCTGTTCTCAGACACTTTCTAGCTGTGTGACTTTGGACAAGTCACCTAACCCTCTTTGCCTCAGTTTCCACACCTATAAAGGCAAATTGTTCTATAACTTTGCAATGAAAACCCCAAATAGGATACAAAGAGTTGAACATGATTGAAACAACTGAACAGCAATAACTATCCTCAAACAAAATAATTTCATGCATTGGATATATCTGAAAAAGTCATATCTCATTATATCACTTTCTTTCCAGAGGTGAGTAGCATAAGTCTTCTGAAGTCATGTATTGATCAGAGTTCTTTCAAAGTTATTTTATTTTACATTGTTGTAGTCATTCTAGAAATTTTTTCTTCTGATTCTGTTCATTAAACTTTATATATATATATATATATTTATATATGTGTGTGTGAATATATATATATATATATATATATAAGCCTTCCCATTTCCCTCCCTGAATCCATCATTCCTTTTGTCATTTTTTATTGTACAATGATATTTCATTGTATTCACTTGTCATACACTGTTCAGCCTTTCCCCACCTAATAAGTATATACATGCTATTTCCAGTTCTTTGATATAAAAATTAAAGTCATGCACAAAATTGTTCACATGCTTTCCCTCTGTCTTTGTTTTCTTTTGGGTACATGCACAGTAATAATATCACTGGGTTAAAGATTATAAACTAATTAGTGACTTTTTATTCTAGAATGATTCTTAGAATGGTTGGTTATACCAATTCACAGCTCCTCTTGGAAATCAGACATCTATCATTTATTAAAATCCCACTGTGTGCAAAAGGGGAGGGGAGGAGTAGTCTGCACTAAATTATCAAGATTACATTAATGTCCATGTATTTCCACTGTCCTACCAATATCCATCAAATTTCTCTGTTTTTATCATCTTTGCCAATATGTTATAAATAGATGAAAATTTAAGTTATTTTAATTTGTAAATCTCATATTAATGATTTTGACCATTTTATATAATTTTAATAGCTGACATTTCTTCTTTTTGAGAACTACCAATTCACCTCCTTTGGTCACTTATCTAGTAAGTAATGGCTCCCATACCCATTTATTTGAAAGACTTCTCCTTATATCTTACATATCATGCTCTTATTATAGAAATCTGATACAAATATTTATTCCTAGTTGACTGTTTTCCTTGTACTCTGTATTGATTTTTAATGCAAAACCTTTTTAATTTCAAGTACTTGAAATTCATTTTATATTATATGATCATATCTAATCCTTGGTCAAGATCTCTCCCACTATCCATAATAATTAAATTATAATAAATAAATAATCCATTTTTTAAATGATATAAGCCTTTATGTCTAGTAAATATATTCATTTGCAGCTTATTTTAGCATAAAGTATGAGATATTGGTCTAAACCAGAGGTTCTTAACATGAAATTAATAAATTTGTATTTTTAGAATTATATTTATATTTCAATACATTTGGCCTCCGTTGTTATCTTCTGAGTTTTATTTTATTTTATTTTTTTAAATGCTATTCTGAAAAGTCATGTATAGGTTTCACTGGATTATAACAATGGTCAACAACAAATGAAGTCTTGAAAATCCCTGGTCTAAACCCAGTTCTTTCCAGAATAATTTTCATCCTCCCTACATGCACTTTTTGTTGAATACTGAGTAGTGGGAATCTTTGTTTTATTCAACACTCTGCTACTGTTTGATTGCTTCTATGTCTTAGGTTTTTTCATAGTGAATATATTCTATTTTGTTTATAGTTTTCCTACTATTGAGCCAATGCTGTATGCATGATACAAATAAAACCCATGAATAATCTATTAAATGTGTTGTAGTTGTCGCTTTCCTGATATTTTATTTAATATTTTACATCAACATGAAATAGATATAGTGTTGTGTAGTTGAGCTTTTTAAAAAAAGTTTATTCTATCCCTGTTTGGGATAACTGGACAATATTTGAATCCTAGAAGGAGTTTGACAAAATGTTTTTCTTCTTGTTTTTGAAAAATCCATTTAATAGTTAAAGTTATTCTTTAAATATTTGGTAGCATTTGCCTATTAATGTCTCTGCTCCTGGTTTTCTTTTGAATTTTTTTTCTACAAGAGCAAGTTGTTGAAATTATTTATTTCTTGTTTGCCCAGTCTAGGTAGGTTATATTTTCATCCAAATTATCTAATTTGTTGGTATAATTGGATACACTAGTTAATAATGTGTTTTCCTTTTCATCCTTTGTGAATTTTCCTTTTCCATTTTTTTTTCATTTTGATAATTTGGTATTCCTCTCCCTTTTTATTTTATCAAATGGTTTGTCTATATTTTATTTTATAAAACTAATTTTATTAATTGGCTTATTTAATGCCTTCACTTTTGTTATTCTTCCATGAATTTTTGAGTCTCTATTTTAGGTATATTTGTTTTTTTTTTAATATTTTTTTCTTTTCTAGGTTGTTGGTAATGCTTAATTTTAGTTTCATGCTCCATCCAGCAATTTTTTTGGTGATTAAAATTTTAGATATATAAATGTCCTCTGAGGATTGCTATGCCTACATTCCAAAAGGTTTGGTATCTCATTTTGTAATTTTATTAATATTATTCAGTTTTCATGGAGTTTGTTCCTTGAACTATTCATTTATTAGGAACATATATTTAGTCTACAGTTGTCTTAATCATTTTTTCAAATCCCTCACCTTATGGATAATTTTTATTTTATTAAAGTCAGAAGTTATTATTATAGTCAGAAGTTTTATGTTAAATATTTCTTCCTTTCTAGATTTCTCTGTGAATTGTTTATGACTTAATACATGGTCAATTTTTAGGAAAGTGTTATGCGTAACTGAGGAACCTACAGACTATACCAAAATTCTTAGAGTGCTTTTATGCTTTTGGTAACTTTTTAAGCTTATATACCTCACAATTTCTACCCCCAAATCACTAGAGGTTTATTAAAACTACTATCAAAAAATCTATTTAAATCTTTAAATTCTTTCCTACTTTTTAAAAATTAGAATTGTTTACCTCAAGGAGGCAATAGGGTCCCCACAAATGATTACTTTTCCAAGCTTTCTCCCTATAGTTGACTGATTTTCTTTTGTGTGTGTATATACACTTATACCTATAAGCATATCTGTAAATACATATAAATAAAATGCATTTGGCATGTGTATTATTGATATTTCATTCAAAGAGGTAATATCACCCAGCACCCAGAGAACTGACCTCAAAGCTAGGGAAATTTGGGTTCAAGTCCTCCCTCAGACATACACTACCTCTTTGATGCTGGGAAGTTTGCTTAACTCTTTGTGCTCTACTCTTTCTTAGTTGCAGAGTAGGTGCTAATTTATATTACTAACATTTGCTTCCTCATCTAGAAATTCCCTATGCATTGAAATCAGCTGTGCTTCATTATTGATGGGATTTTATGACACAAGGTAGTGAGTGTCCTTGTTTATCTTTTTTAACCATGTTCACTTTTTTACTGTTGTCCGGGATCATGATTAGTCTTTAAAAAAAATCTCCCTGAGATATAATAGATTCTACTCTAGCTCTTCATTTAACTTGGCAAGATGTATCTTTCTTCTAAACACATGAGATTCTGTTTTCCTATCTCTCTTCCAAATACACTCTGTTCACCTGCTCTTTATCATAGCACACAGCTTTTCTTCTTTCTACTCTTTTCTCCCCAGTTTATATCCACCTGTCTTCTTTATCTTTTGCATTGCAATTGTTATTATCTTTCTTATTTGTGCCTTCCGGCTATGATTCTCTGTCCAGATTCAAGGCACTTCTGCATTCTTCTGTCTAAGGGTTTTCTCCAATGAGCCACAGCTCCATCTGTCTTTGATCTCTAGGCACACAAAATTGTACTGGAAGAGTTGAAATAAAGGTAAGCAATTTCTTTCTATATTGCATAACTTTTTTTTAGTCCAACTGTTGGACAATCTGTCTAAAAAGAGCAGTAAACCTTACCAGTTCTGATAAATGCAAACAAAGGAGAGACGATTTAGTCGACTTCAAATTCAAAAGAAAATGTGATAGTTACTATGATATAGAATAAATTTTATATAAATGTTTAACAAGTACAGAGTATTTTTAAAGTTTAAAGAGCAATTTATTTATAGTTACCCAATAAAGTAGCTAGTATTATTATTCCAATCTTGCAGATGAGGAAACAGAGGCATGGTGAGGTTAACTGACATCTAAGGTCACAGAGCCTAGTAAATATCAGAGCTGGGATGCAAGTCCAGGTCTTCTAACTTCTGGTCCAGTGATCTTAAGGGCAGCTGAAGTAAAGGGGAGAGTTATCTTTATTAGTAAAGTCTTTTGACAAATACGGTTCCTTGGTACTTGTAGGTAAATATTTTATGAGACCATTCTGTCATGTTTCCAATGTGTTTAAAGTTACATTTTAATTAGAGAACTCCCTAAGTCTCCAAGTGGAAATGATTTTCATATTCCTGGAATTGAACAGGCTTATTCGTAACTCTGTGTGTTTTTAAACCCATAGAAGAATATTTCTCCTCATTATGCACAGAAAGTGATTTTCTGTGGCATGATTTTTGAGAGCATAAAAAATTCAAACCATAATATGTAAACATCTAACTTACTAAAACTGTGACAGCATAGCAACACTATAAAACAGTTATCCTCAAGTGCTTTGGAGGATCTACAGGAAGTCAAAACTCTTTGATCTATATAAAGAGATGTGGTGCGCAAGATATGATTTGAGAATTCAAAACCTGCTGAGAAAAGAATGATTTGAAGAATCTGACACATATTGATTTAGAATATTAATTTTGTTTTCTTCTCACATCTTTATTTTTATCAGATTAACTCATGGTTTATCTATTTTATCAATCTTGTAAAAAATACCAGCTCCTAGTATTATCAATTTAGTTATTTTTTCCCTTTCAATTTTTTTTTTGTTTTAGAATTTCTTTTTTTTTCTATTTGTATTTTTTTATTTTTGTCATTACTTTTTGTGACATGCTCAATTCCTTTGGGAATCTCATTTCTCAAAAATCGTAGCTGCCAATTCTAGAAGAAATTACAGATTTTATTAAACTTGTCATTCCACGAAGATTTCTAATACACTCAAATTAAGTAATATTTTACCAAATTGATCAGTCAAAACTGATAGTTGTTCCACTTATGTCTCTACAGAACTCTTATTCCAATGTCTTATTATGGCATGGAGGATACCTGACATTCTTGAAAACTATACTACTGAAACACAGAGTGGGTAGATTTCTTTTATAGTCACAGTATACCCTCTGTCATCTGAAGAGCCTAAGTAGAAAGAGACTCATCACCTAAAAGCTGCCATTAGATGATTAATTCTTTTATAAGGGTAACCCATGAGGAAGAGGCTGTAATTACAACAAATCCAATTGGTTCCAGCAAACTACAGACACCAAAAAATGAGGAATATTTTTTTAAAAAGACAATTATTGATTATCATCATTTTCATTGTTCAATGGAAGGCAATTGCCAAAGCATGAAGCCTTTAGAACCTGCTTGAGACTACAAATTTGATCTCTTTTGCCAAACAAAGAAGCATGGAAATTAAAAGGGACATCAATATCAAAAACAATCAAAAAATTTGTAAAACATTACAAATAAAAATGACAGAAGATAATAAACAGGATTACTTCAACATTACTCCAGAGTAGTGAAGGAAAAAAAAAGTTTGTTGAAAGCCTGATATGAAACTAAACTAACCAGAACATTCAAAGGACACGAATGCATGAGGCTAAAAGGAAAATAATGAACATCTGAAAATATATCATTACTTTTAGGATTTCTATAATCATCAGGATGTATCATCAATGATAACACAGCTACCACATTTGCAGTTTAACTTCTCAATCCCTTATATGATATATGAAGAAGTAAACACACGCACACTAAACACAACAATAACAACAACATTCATTAAATGAATGCCAAAAAGTCAGATTTTTATCTAGGAGGTGAAATAATTTTGAAAATGTTGAGAGATATGTCTTTTAGTGATCTAAAAGAAGGAATAATACCAAATAAATTGAGAAATAAAAATCAGTTATAGTATTATTTCTGATTTTTTAATGACAGAAAATAACTGATCCATTTGCTTATTCTCTTACTGCTATAAAAATCTTTATGTGAATTATCTTCTTGGGTTTTCAAGGGTTCCCTTAATTAAAATATAAGAAAGCAATAATGTCACTTTTAGATGTTTTATTATATTTTACAAATTGCATGAGTATTTTTAAATATAGCTCCCACTCTCACCTTTTCCCTTGTAATTTGAATATGAAAATGGTTTGACTACTTGATTGGTCAACCAATTCAGTAAAATGATCAAAAATATATGTGTGCAATTACATCAGCCTGGTTTAAGCCAAATAAGCATCTTGTGAGAAACCCCTCCACATTTTCAGGGTAGCTCAATCGATCTGACCCTTTTCTCCTACCCACTTCAGAAGATAACCAATGACTCGATTATTATCATCCTTTGACTATAACACTGTCTCCTTATTTACAGCTTCTCAGGAAATGTTCACTTGCTCCAAACATCCCTTTTACTCATGGGATAATCAGACAAAATGGTGTTCCTTTCTGGTGTTTAAAGTGGCAGCTGCCAAACGCTGGCAAAGAATCTCCCAGATGGTCTCGCTCTGCAGGCAACATTAAAATTACCCACTGAAGCCTGTAGCTGCAGTGCAGAAACCTTTTTGGCCAGAACAGCTTACCCTGGGTAAGTTCTGAGAGCTCTCTACTTATTTATTTTTATTGCTGCAGACTTCTATTCCATTCCCAGAAAGTTGAGGGCAGTTATTATATTAAAAATTGCTTTCTTTCTTCAATGCTGCCTAAGCCATGAATAAAACAAAACAGCTCCAAGCAGCAAACACCAAATGCCATTCATAACAAATAGGAAGGCTCTCTTGTCAGCTGATTAAAGCTAAGCTTCCCAGCTTTGAGCCTGTCCCTACTGTGATTAAGGCCCCAGAACACTGTGATGTTTGCCATGTGATGCCGTGCAATCTTGGGACACAGAAGTCTATGAGGCAGTCTTTCACTCAGAATGCAGTATTTGGTCAGTTCATTAGATCTGGGGGGAAAAAAGAATATAGTAGAACCCAAACCTCTCACTAACTGCATTTGATCAGGGCTCTTCATGCGCAAGCTACAAGGAGGAAATAACAGAGCAACATACCTAACACATAAAAGAAACTGTAAATTAGGGATTTCTAATTTACCAGCCAGGTCCCTGCTAACCTCTAGGGGCTGTGTTGGCTATCCAACTGACTTGGACCTAATAGCCATAGTACATTTTCTGGAGTCCTAATAACCTCCTATATTCCCAACTTGTTTTGTTAAGATCCAAGGAGGAAAAAGGGAAATTTGCACATGGGAAAAAGAGGGAGGATGGATGGCATTATGGGATGGCAGGAAGTGAACCAAGAGTGCTAGAAATCATGGGAATGATAACAACAAAAGCTATCAACGAGGAGGGGTTAATAACAGTCAGACTAATGTATAAAGTTGTCTCATTTAGAGATTTGGTGAAAGACAGTAAAAGTGGTAGTCACACTGGTCCTAAACGGTAGCACTTTTGGAAATCTGGACAACTGAAAAACTTCTTTTTAGTTCTATTCTACTACAAGCCATCATGACAATTTCCTGGATAGTTCCAAACCACGTCAGCTGTATTCTGATTTTCCTGATGATTCCTTCACCTGAACTCAGCTGCTGTTCCTGTGAATATTGTTTCTATACCCTCTAGGACAAAATGCTGCTTCCTGGTCATTTCTTAGTCAAGACACTTATGTTCTAACCTTTCTCCTCCTCCCATCAATAATTGAACTCTGTGCCTAATACATAGTAAGTTCTGATAACTGACTTTTCATTCATGTATTTATTTTTAGGGGAAAATATCATTTGGAAATTAAATATATATGAATAGGTAACCCTGATATTGTTTTGTGAAGGAATGTAAGATCATGTTCATTTGGTCTGTGGACATATGATATCAATTTGACTATGCTTACTAGGAGGGTCCATGCCCAGGGAGTCCTTTAATCCTCTTTCCTTTGGATCTCCCACTCTAGGTTCTGAATTTGTTCCTATGACCCCCTATAGCTCGCTGACTCCCCCCTGTTCAGAATTTCCACTAGACATCTACTTGCCAGATGTCCAGTCACCTCTTCATTCTCCTTCTTACCCACTCCCTACTAATTCCTAGCTCTGGAACTAAAATCGAAACTGTATTGCCAATGCTACTGGAAAGGATATGCCAGAGGTACTGATATGGCTAGAGCTCTCCTCTGTTCTCCCCTACTCTGATTATACAAACTCTTGAGAAAAGGTCAATGGCTAAAACTCAATGAATTTTCTGTTAATTGTCATTTCTTGAGAGAAGCAAAAGGACAATGAAGATCTAACTTTCCTTCCATTTTCCCTAAGCTTGAACTTAATTGGCAGTAATTGTCAATGTTTCCTTTCAAAACTATGATATTGTTTTATGTCTGTTGTGTTCAGGGGGTATTGAAACGGAGAAGCCAGTGAATGACTTATAGAGCACAGAACTAAATAGAAACGAGATTTTAACATCAGTTCAAAACACTAGGATGTTTGTTGTTGCTTTTTTCTCTAGCTAGAGACTGAACCAAATGAGAAATAATCTTATGTCTTTGATATATTAATTATATGGTGTCATAGGTCCTTCACTTGTTTTACATATATTCTTACATCAATATACCATCTTATTAACTGAGTAATTCTGGAATTCAAACTTATTCTCTATCAATACTTTATATTCTTTTGACAGAAGCACTATTAATAGTATGATTGCTACAATAGAATCTTCATCCTCTAAGAACATTTTTTCCACTTTTCCTTTTCCTTTATTCTAAAAAAAAAGACTCATAAACTCTTTCCCCCCTTGACACTATAGCTTATTCCCTGCCATGCCCCCACACACATTCCATGCTAATAATGGACAACTGAGAGAAAAAGCATTTCTCTGAGGTAAATTCATAACTGAATCATTCATCTTCACATTTTTCCTTAATGCTTGAAAATATTCAGGTTTTCATTGGCACGAGAAATCTTTTTACTGACATGAAACTTAACCACTCCATGATTTAAAAGATAGTTTTCATAGGTTGCAGATGAAAAAAAAAAGGTCAATCTCCTAGTTATAAACCTCTTATAGAGCAATTCTTGAACCTCATGCAACATACTTCACATAAGAAGTAACTACTCTGGACAGAGAACTGTCTCTATGTGCCAGAAGAACTATAGTTTGGCTATGACATGAGATTTCTGTCCTTTAGATGGTTATTAGTTGGCAGGGAAGGAGAAGAGGAATATAAGAAAACAATGTTAAGTATTATACAAAATATTACAATAAATAGCATTGTAATATTACTAAACAAAAGAAATGAAGTCTTGGAGGAAGGGCACAACAAGGAAAACTTCCTGAAGAAAATAATATTTAAATTGCACTTTAATGGACAAGCAAGAACTTAACAAATGGAGATAACTCAGACACAGGGAACAATTTAAGCAAGTCCTTTTACTGGATCTGTGTTCAAATCCTTTCCATTGTGATGGGAATCACCAGCTTGTGTCCTTTGCTAACAGAATCAAGGATCCATTGTTATTTATATACCAAAATTAGATACCTGATTAATATTTTAACTTGATTATTACTTAGATGTTAAAGAGAAGTCTTTTTTTTTTCCCTAGTAGAGGGAAGAATTAAAGGAAAGTGGAAGTTAGTGGGAGTGCTACTTTTAAAAATGAAAGAATGTCAATAAATCATTTAAAAATACTGAGAGGAGAACAGAAGCAAGTTCAAAGGGGAACACAGACAAGTAGGGCTTTGTTGGAATTACTATATTAAAAATGAAATGTATTTTTCAATATCTAAGCTGAGTGTCATTGAGATTTATAGTTTCATATATGATCCTTTTAGAATTGTCTTTGTATGTAGTAGTGTTATTGATTGTTAATGTTTTCCAAATTTGTAGGAATTCAAAGGAAAATATTTTAGTAGATGCTTAGTAATCTACCTTTTATATATTTAAAATTTTATAACTCTTTGCATCACAGGAATATTACATTATATTTACATATCACAAAAATGTTTAGCTAGTCCCCATGTAGAAAGACATCTGCTTTGTTTCCAGTACTTTGCTACTAGAGAAGTACTGCTATAAATGAATTGTATGGGACTTTTCATTTTATTCTTGAATTTCTTTAGGTATAAGCCTAGCAGTGGAATCTGAGGCAAAGAGAATGAATGTTTTACTAATTTCATTAATATAATTTCAAATTGCTTTTCAAAAGAGTGGAATCAATTCACAGTTCCACTAAAGGTGCATTAATATGCCCATCTTTCCACAACCTCCCCCATATTGATTATTTCTGTCTTTTGTCAGCTTTGCAACTTTGATAGGTGTGAGTTGAAAGCTCGACATTTATTTGATTTGCATTTCTCTTGTTATTAGGAGTCTGGAGGAATTTTTGTAGATGTTAATGGATTTCAAGTGTTGTTTGGAGGATTTTTTGGAAATCTTTGACTGGATCTATTGGTTGCTTTTGGTCTTATATATGTATATTAGTTTCTATATATCTGCATAGAGATGTTTATAAAAGATATTTGATGCAAATTGTTTTTTACCCAATTGGTTATTTCCTTTTCTATTTTTATTCAATTTGTTTATGCAAAAGCTTTTCAGTTTCTATTTTCTTCTCTACAATACTCCAGAATGACCATTAACTTTACTTAGTTTGTAGTCAGCAAGGAATACTACATGGTCAGTAATTTGCTTTAAAACTGTGTAATTCTCCTGTGGCTTCAGTATTAGTGCATAGTATTTTTTTATAGTTTTAGCCAACTTAGCAAAAGCTGGGCTGCTACTGTTAAAAAGAAATCTCTCTGATGCCACTATGGTCTACAATCACCCCCAGGATAAAAATGAGAATGATTTTTTTTAAAATTCCCCATCTTCCTCTACACTTTCAGTGCGTGCGCGTGCACACACACACATACATCAATTTGTAAATATTTTTTCATTAAAGAAATTAAGAAGTGTTGTTTATAGAATGAGACTCTCAACAGGGAATCCTCCCTATCAGGTATGAAAAATAAAAGTTAACTAAGTGCTAAGAAAACATACTTGCCTACCAAATTCCATATGTAGCAAAATATTGATTTTATCTTCCCAATGGTCATGCTAGTGACTTCAAATGACTTCATATCAGAAAAAAAATAGATGAATGCTTTATAAAGCTACCATAAAATTTCCTTTCTTTCCGCTTTCTGTTCATTAAACTATAAATAAATGTCTGGCATCTTTTACAATTAATATTACCTTAGGAAAATGTGTATATCCCATTTTAATGCAGTTCACATAAATCTCTGAGACAGACATGCCAAATATAATGAAAGTCCATTTATTTTTCTGTCTGTGAAGAAAGTTTCATTTGAAGATGTGATGGTATAATGTCAAAAGGGCATTAACATCCATAAATTGGGGACTATTGAAATGATAAAACCTTCCTTCTCTCCTTCCCAGCTCCCTTACAACATACTGTAATCCTAAATTTGCTAAAAAGTCATTCTTCACTCTTTTGTCTCTTCCCAATACCAATACCATTACTTTTAGAAAAAATATTACTTCCTTTTCTTAAAGATAAGTAATACTCTGATTTCTTTCCTAAAAACAGTCAGCAGTGTACTAGAATTCTATCACACTATGTATATCTAAATTATAGCAAATGAAAAAATTGTGGTACATGAATGTAATCAGAATATTATTCTGCCATATGAGATGATGAAATGGACATTTCAAAAGAAACTGAAACCATTATGAAGTGAGACAGAGGAAAATAATGAAATTATAGGAAAAAAAACAACTTTGAAAAAACTTTAGAATGCTTATCAACACAGTGTTAAACCATGAATCCAAAATAATGAAAATGAAACATACCTGACAAAAATGTGATTTACTGAAAAATGTAGAAAGGACCATAAATTTTTGATGTGACCTTTGTGGGAATTTCCTTTTGTACCATATAGATAAGTGTCAATGGATTGGGAGTACACAGATTCAGATCAAAGTGAGGTTTACATGTTCCTCTTCCACCTTCTCATAACCCCTCTACTTCTATTTCAATTAAGAGTAGATACTCCAATTATGGAGATAATAAAAAAAAAAAAACATCCTTCTTCCCACTTCTTTCTCTATGAAAAATTCCATGTCAAATGGGACAGAAGGACTGGAAGTAGACTTGTTATGTTTTGATTATTTTCAAAGAAGAAAGTAAAGGAAGGAATAAAGTTATATTTACAAGGTCCCAGTTTTTCACCCTTGTACACCCCATTTAGAGCCACACTGCTACCCTGTCCTTTACCTGGGAGATGAGTCTAGGATTTCTCTAATGGTTTATAGGAGCCTGTGTATTTGTACAGGAGGTTTAGGAGGGAAACTATGTCTAAGATTCCAAGCCACTCTCTAGGGTCAGAGTGACAGTATCATAGCCCTTTCCTGCTCCCAGGGTCTGACTCTGTGATCCTCAACCATCTCCATTCCAAAATTCACTTTTCATCTGCTTGTGAGTCAAATTTTGGTCCATTGTGGTTTTTTCTTTTTATTTCTATTCATTACTTAATCTGAAAATCTGAGTAGTAGTTCCTTGGAAAAATCTATGAAAATATTTTCATATTTTTTCATATCTTTTTTTCATACCTGGGTCTCCTAAGTTAATGGTGACAGTACCCCCAGAGCCTATAAAATAATTGAATTGAATTGAAAAATAAAATAATTGAAAGTAACTGAATTTTACATGTATAGGACAAACTTTATTCCACTATGTGGAAAATATAAAAAATAAGAACTCATAAGTTCCCCCAAAATGCAGAAAATATATGAGCTAATAGTAGCCTCTAAGTAACCAACATGATTTTCTTTCCTCTCCAATGAGTTCAACTTTCCACAAGGACACATTATAATATTCTAGACTTACACTGCTACCTTTTATTTTGGACTTGTCTTAGAAAGGAAGCAAAATTGAGGAATCTAAATAAGTGACACCTTGACATTATCATGACCCCTACTTACCCTACCCAAAGACATTCTCACAAATGTGATTCCCTTGGAAAATAAACATTTGGTGTTTCTAGACAGGAAAAATGTAGGCAGAGAAATTTTAACTGTTGTTTGTTAGGGTTATAAGCCTCCCCTCTGTGGTCAGGCTTCATCAAGTCTCCTCTGTGTGGAGACAATTTGGTATTGCTGAAATGATGATGATAAAGGAAAATGATATTTTGGATGAAATATGGTATTCTCTATTTGGACATATTGAATTGGAGATAATGGCAAGATATTTTAGTGGAAATATTCAGTAAAAAGAAAGACAATGGAACTTAGGTGAGCGTTTTGAGGATACTGCAGATGTTAGTGTAATAAGTAATCAGACAAATGGGCTTGTGAGTTTCTTGGGCATTTTATAAATTTAAGATAAATGTGAAATATCTATTTTTTCATCAATCCCATGAAATGTTTAATGTTTAAAATTTATTAATGCATGCTTATGAGTCTTCTGTTTTTTTTTAATATTCCTTTTGTAGTGGAGGGAATAAATATCTGTACCATGTGTGCTCAAATAAAAAAACTCAGCACTGAAAAGCATTCCAAGAACTTAAGGTCTGGGCTTAGGCTCATCCAGGCAAGCATAGATGTTCAGGTTGCTATGTGAAGCTGAAGCTTCCATAGCTTCCAGGAGTTGGGAGAAGATAGAGAAATCCCCTTCTCCCTTTTCCAGAAGTCCTAGGGACAGTTAGCATTTGCTGTGTCCCAACAGTTTGCTTTTTAAAGATTCCAGAAGCAATTCCTCTTTTTCCTTAAAGCCCACAGAATGGGTGACTCTTCATGGCTTAGCCACCAGTCCTCTTTGACAAAGTGACCCATTCTCTCCATTTAAAGGAGGAGAGGGGCTCTGTTGCACATCTTTAAAAAGAATCAGAGCATATATGGCTTCTCAGAAAGGACTAAGTCCATCTCAAGAATATTCTATGGCATCAGCTCCAGTCCACTGATTGTGGAATTCGCAGAAGCTATATAGAAGGAAGATCCCAGGAATGGTAGCTAAGATGCTAGATTTTAATTCCAACTCTTCAACTAACTAGTAGTGTGATTTGAACAGTTCACCTCAGCTCTGAAGATCATTTGGTTATACTAAATGATATGTAGAATCTAAAACAATGTGTGTGAATCTATGAACCTATACCACAGATAAAGCTAGGAAAGAGAATACATTTACAGAGGGAAAGACTTTTAAGGAAAAAGGAGAAAGGAGCAAAGGAACAAATCTTGAAGAATGTGGTGAACAGCATCGAACTTACTTTTTCCCTATATGTAGGACCTATTAGAAATATTTATGTCACCTGCTATTTTAGCACAATTCTCTAATATTCATCAAAATATTAGCAATAAGTCAGAATAGCTACTGACTCCAGGATTCATGCAGAATCAGGAAGGAGAAAATATGGTGGGAAGGGATTCCTCAGACATAATGGAGTGAGATCAAAGATATATAAGTGCAAAAATGAGAAGGATAATGAATGACCAATCAAGTGACCTTGTGCTTCCATTCATAGGTTCATGGTTTTTACTAGGGGATTACCCATGTACATTAAAGTCCTTTGTATGCTAGCAGCAATATTTGAGGTAAAAGATCATACAGTGAATACCATTTTTACTTAGTTTTCTTTCTCAATGGCTAGAAAAAAGGGTGGACTGTATCATGAAAATTCCCCCACAATAGGTAATCTCTTTTTTCAAGGCCCCCTTCCTATTCTTTTCCTTCCTATACATGAATGTTGGGTTCAAGCATTTCCTTTTAGAAGAGTTCCAAGTGACCTTATATATCAGCAGGAACCAAGCTGAAGTGGAATATGAATAATTTACTCTATCTTTTGAATGTGTTTATAAATCCATTATGGAGGGAACAGTAAATCATGTAGTTTTCAGAAAACAATGTTAATGTCAGGTAAAGTGAGAACCATCTATTAGCTTGGAATTATATCTTTGTGTACAGGGAAATAATTTTTCATATTATTTCTGACAGGTCAATCACTTATCCAAGCCCAGTCATTCAGTCGTTACTACTGTTATGACATTATTACTGTATTCTACTATTGTTCCTATACAACTTCAAGAATATGGTATTTTTGCCTGGCTTTATAGTTGTGCCAATAATGACCAACCCCACTTATTCATGTATAATCCATGTCTCAAATAGCTCAAGTTCTTTCCTCTGCTGTTTCTTGGATCCTTAAAGTGCCAGAAAGAAGCAATGACTGGGATAGAAATGGATAATTAATGTAAACAAAGTGTCTGATTCTACCATCACGTGGTTCAGGAATACTTACAAGATAGATATTGTACCTTATAAGAAAGCCCACCAATTAGTTTATAACCAATTATTAGCAACAATGGAAAGCTAATGGGACCACAAAGGCATAAGCTCAGAGAGGAGTTACCCCCTCTCTGTCACTTTCTTAGAACCCTACTCATGGCATTACTATAAACAACTAAGTTTGTTCAAGCCTTTGGGGAGAAGATTGTTCATTTATACATATTATTGTTTTCTATGAGCAGATCACAGTCCTACTGTTTCCATTAACTTTTAAATAAATCAATTCATGTTTGGGGGGGAGTGGGGAAGCAATTATTAAACACTCACTATCTATTGTTAGAAAAATACTGGATGCAAGAGCAGGAATTCAGAAATGGATGCTTTTTGATTTGAATGGAGACCTCCCCCATCCCCACTGGGTGAAAAGACTCTAGGGACAATGAAAGTTAATGAGAGAAAAATGAAGAGATCCATATTCACTTGTTCTAAGGTTGAGCTAAGGGCTAATAGTGAGCTACTTGGTGGGGAGAAATGGGAGACATCATGAAGAAAACAACTGACCTCAAAACTTGAAGTTCTTAGGTTACTTGTGAAGTAGACCATGGATTTTTCCCGATGAGGAGCCAAGACGTGAATGCTGATCCTATAGGGGTTGACAGGGTGGATGATTGCCACCAGCCATAGAGTGAAATGGGGTAAAAGAGAAATAGATTATTGGTTAGACAGAAGCCTCATCCTTCCTTATTGTGAATATGGGAAATCAGGCATTTTTTATCATAAAAGTTTTCCCTCTCTGTCTCTCTCTGTGTCTCTGTCTTTGTCTGTCTGTCTCTCACTCTCTCTGTTTCTCTCTTCCTTCCCCCTTAACCTCCCTTCCTCCACAACTCTTTCCGTCCCTTTACCCCCTCTCTCACTCCCCTTCCTTCTTGCATCCTCTTTTTCTCCTTTCCTCTCTCTATTTCCCCCCTCTTTCCCTCCCTTCTTTCTTTCCTCCCTCATTCTCTCTGTCTATCTCTCACTTCTTTCAGTCCCCCTTCTCTCTCTGTTCTCTTTCCTCTCTCTTGTCTCTCTATCTTCCTTCTTCATTTTCTCTCCTTCTCTCTCTTCCTCTCTTTCTCTGCTTCCCATGCAGATGGTGGAGGTGTTTCTATTTCAGACATCACTAGCTAGAAGATTCAAACTTGATATGATTATTTTCATTTCTGAAACAAAAAGTCCATTTCATCTGTAAATGTATAATTTTTAATATCATAAAAAATTGAAGAAGTTATTTGTCTAGAGCTGGAAGGGGTTTTAGAGATCATCTAGTCCAAACTTTCTGTTATATGGTTTTCATGGCTTACCCTAGGACGTGGATTGTTCCAAGGGATAATCATCAGAAAGAGTATTTGAACCCAGGCCAGTCCTCTGACTCTAGAGCCAGTACTCTTTCCAATGTATAAAGTGGCTTCAATAATAAAATTATATGAGAATGAAGATTAGAGTCATTTTGTAAGTTATGAATTACTATCAGATATATAAATACTCCATACATAAATGTAAATGGGGGAAGCAACTAAGATAGAAGAAATAGGCTGAGCATGAAAAATTGGACATGAGTCAATTACTCAAGACTATAATCTAAGGTCTTTGCCTGGAAGAGTAATGGAAGCAAACCAATACAACTCAATCTAGAATGCCACATGCTGGTTTATGCAGATACTGCTTCCTAAATACCTTATTGGGCCAGAATAAGACACATGAAATACTGATTTTTCTGGGAATGGGATAATGGGCTTTACATGCCCTTTAAACACATAATATTCTCCCCTTTTTGTCTTTATCAAAGAGTGTGAAATGTTTCTTTAAAAAACTAAACTTCCCCCTTGATATAAATATTTAAGGTCTTGATCAAGTGACCCCTAATAAAATAAGTTCTCTACATTACATTATATAAAATTATAGTATATAGGGGCAAATAACAGAATTAACAGAAAATTAAGGTCTAATAAAATATTTTTCCTTTAAGAAGTGTTAAATTCTTCCATCAACTTAGATAAGGATCATAAGGCAACTAGCCATTTGTTGGCTAGAACATCCACCTGGTGATTTTTACAAATCAAGACACTCCCTGAGGAGGCAGTTAAGCAAGGAACAGCTTTGTTAATAGGATTTGTCCCTGTAAATTGGAAAAAAAAAGCTATAGAAGAAGAACCCAGTTTCTGAGAGGGAATCGCTTCTTGTTTTTCTCTTGTTTCTTTGGCAAAGGCATCAAGGGTAAAAGCATGAATGAAGCAGAACAGGAGGTTTATATCCCTTTGTTGTATATGAGAAACAGTTTGGCTATATAACAGAAGTGCTAAGGAGAATATTGTCTGGTGAGACTGGATAGCCAGGTTATTGGAGGCTTTAAAAGCTAAATAGA
The DNA here is from genome assembly GCF_027887165.1 of Monodelphis domestica. Lineage (NCBI taxonomy): Eukaryota > Metazoa > Chordata > Mammalia > Didelphimorphia > Didelphidae > Monodelphis > Monodelphis domestica. The sequence continues at coordinate 241,050,674 of NC_077233.1, read as the reverse complement.
GGTGATTATATTTTTATCCTAAAGACAATAGGGAGCCACTAGAATTAATTGAGTAGAGGATGAATATGGTTAGAAGTGTACTTTAGGAAAATCATTTTAGCTGTATTGTGTACAGTGGATTTGGGTAGAAAGAGCTAAGATAAGGAAGCTGATTAGGAGACATTGACCTTAATTATGTAAGAAGTGATAAATGTCTGAATTTAAGTGATGGGTTGAATAAGTAGGGAAAGGAGGTCAAATTTAAGATATTGTGGACATAGAAATGTCAAGATTTGGCAACTGATTGTATATGTGGGTTTAGGGAGAGTGAGGAGTTGAAAATAATGCCAAGATTATGAACCAAATGACTGAAAGAATAGTGTTACCTTTGGGAGAAATAGAAAAGTTTAGAACAGTTAGGGTGAAAGATAATAAGTTCAGCATTTGAGAAGTTGTTTGAGTTGTCTCTGGGGTATCTGGGTTGAAATGTCCAGAAAGCAATTAGTGATGTAGGACTGAAATTCTCCTGAGAAATCAGAGGGACATATATATATACATATATATATATTTAGAGAAAGAGAGAGAGAGAGAGGGAGAGAGAGAGAAAGAGAGAGAGAAAGAGAGAGAGAGAGAGAGAGAGAGAGAGAGAGAGAGAGAGAGAGAGAGAGAGAGAGAGAGAGAGAGAGAGAGAGAGAGAGAGAGAGAGAGAGAGAGAGAGAGAGAGAGAGAGAGAGAGAGAGAGATCTCAGAGTCATCTGAATGGGAGATGATGAGGTTTCCTAGAGAAAGAGTACAAAGGAGAAAAAGGACATAGGGCCAAACCTAAGGGAATATTCACAGTTAGGTAGTATGATATAGATGATGAATTGGAGAAGGAATAGTCAGACAAGTAGGAAGAAAACTAAGATAAAGTAGGGTTACAAAATGCCATACAGTATCCAGGAGGTTATTAGTGTTAAATGCAGTAGATAGGTTGAGATGCTCCAGTAGTGAGAAAATACCAATTCTTATGAAATGGAAATTATAAGATCAATGTTACTTTGGAGAGAGCAGTGGCAGTGGTGTGATGAGGTTGGAGGTCAAAAGGCAAAGAGTAAATTTGGGCTAGAAAGTAGAAGCAATATATGACCATGACCACCATTCAACTGAGTGACACTTTAGATTCTAGATGGCCTCTATTAAAATTCAAATATTGTACCACACAATGATGATGAAGAGGAATAATAGTTCAACAAATTAACATAAATCAATGCTAATTATAAATAGAAAGTCTAGGGAATAATGAGATAGAGGAAAAGTCAGTACTAGAATTGCTGATAATAATAATACTTATACAGCACATTAAGGTTTAAAATACTTTACATATATCTCATTTTTATCATCACAATAACTCTGAGAAGTAGGTTCTATTATTATCCCTCTTTTATAGATGAAGAAACTGAAGCAAATACATATGAGGTGACTGGCCCAGGGTCACAATAACTAAGTGGCTGAGACTAGATTTTAACCAAGGTGGTCATAGCACCAGATCTAACTATCTGTCTATTGTACTACCTAGGTGTCTCAATGGAGATAGAGTACCAAGAATGTTCTGGAACACTGGCCACTGATGATAGACATGTTTTAATATTGGTCACTGAATTACCAGAGGCAAAATAAGAGGATCATGGGACAGGGAAATCCCAAAGATGAACTATTTCTCCTGTAGCATTGTTCCTAATCCCAACCTTTGCAAGATAATTCCCAATGACTAAAAAGTATGATGGATATGGCATCATCTTTATTATCTCAAATGTCTTAAATTCGATAGGAAATGAGACAGGATAGGGAAAAGGGTTCAGGAGAGGCATCCTACGACTCTCCCTTTTGCGAAGTTCAGCTAGTTTTATTGAAGCACCTTGTTCCCTAGGAATTGTCCATGAGATTTTATTTTTAATAGACCAACATTCTCCCACCATCCAGTTGCCAGTTAATAAAGATGCCAGTATACAAAGTGATAGTTTTCTATATATATAATGTGTATATTTTATATATATAATAAATATATTAAATAATTGTATAGTAAATTACTGTAACATAAATATGGTTATGTAATATCTTTTATCATATGTGAAATGTTTTTATATAATATATTTTATAACATAATGTGTATAATAGGCAAATGAGATTGTAATCCTTAGGAGTACCGACAGCATCTAATTGATTTTCAGAAGGCATGTTTTGAGGCATGCATTCTCTTCTTCTTCACAGTATATGGAGGTATTTTCTAATCTGTTTCTGGCATGGTTACTGCTTAAGTATGTATAATTTGATTGGCTGCTAAGCTAGAACTGACTGTGCATTCATATAGAAAGATAGTTCCAGTCAAAGTAAAACTTTATTCTTTTCCTAGTAACAAGCAAGGAAAACAAGCTACTCCTGGGCCACCATAAAACAGTCAGTGCATGATCCTGGAATTGCTTAGAGAAGTGGCATGCGTCTGCATCAGTGACCCACTGCCCCCATCCTCCCTGATAGAAAGACTCGTGTATGTGGCCTTGCTATTGTTTCAATCCCTGTTTCTTGATATAGATAAATGAGTATTGGAGATAGAGTAGACCACACTAAAGCTTTTGAAACTGCAAAAAGTTGGGAGAGCCTCCAGAGGTCTAGGAATTCAAGTCCATGCCACAGTTAGTCAGCAGCTGAGCTTCCTTTCTCAGCACATCTCCAAGGAATGGCTTCCAACCCAATCCAGCCCTGCCTAGCGGTGACGCAACAGGCAAAATACTAGGTCTTATAAGCAAAGGATACACCACATCCATTGGCTAAGGTACATTTCAAAGTCAATTGACTGGGGTGACTGCTTTGCAACAACTGTTTTACTTTTGAACCACTGTTCCTGGGGGAAATAAGTGTTATGATGTTATGAGAGTGTTTCTTCAGTTTTAGGGAATATGCTTTGCACTTAATTGGTTAAATGATAAAGGGTCCTGAACCATGATATTAAGATACTATTAATTGGCACTTTTTAGATGATATTGAAAATAAGATATTACAGAGAATATACTCTAATGGAGGTTTGAGCCAATAGCATTAGTAAAACACTTTATAGCCCTTCAGAGGTATCCCTAGTAAAATGAAAAGGAGATGATGTAATTTTGCTCTCATTTGGCAGTGTGTGAGAGAGAGACACAGGCATAGACACAAACACAGATACAGACACAGACACAGAGAGAGACAGAGAGACTGGAAACTCAGAGATAGAAAATTGGGATAAGGACACCCAGAGTTCCTATAAAGGTTACATAGGTAATAGACATAATAAGACAAAGCATTCAAACCATTCCACTTTAAATTATATCTACAAGCCTTTGTTTAACTTCATAATCATGAAACTTCTAAAGAAAAAGGTTTTACAGACTGCAAGTACTTTCTTTTTAGAGAACTTGTAAGAGAGAAAGTGTGGAATAGTGAGGGAAAACCCTAGCTTTGAGACTAGTAACATTCCATGTTAATCCTGCCCTTTTCCATTATCTCTGTTACCTTTTTCAACTCATTTAAATTTCCTGGGACTCAGTTTCTTCATCCCTCAAATTAAGATGTTAAACTAGATGATTTCTAAGGTCCTTTCCAGCTCTAAATCTATAATTCCATTATCTCAAATGGTTTAATCTAAGAAGCAACTTGTTAAAATAGAGAGGGCATTATACTCTGAATGAGGAAAGAGTTGGGTTCAAATCCAATTTATAACCCTTATTAGCTACATAACCACAGACTATTTCTTTAACTTCCCTAAGCCTGATTCCTTATCTATAATATGGAAATAGTAATAAACTGTATGATTTACTTCAAAGGGTCGTATTGAAGACCAAATAAGATGATTGACCTAAAGTGTTTTTTCAACCTTAAAACTCTGTACAAATGTCAATAATTACTCACTTATTACTATCATCATTCTAACCATTGCCCACTTGTATAGCATTTTTCACCAAAAAATTCTAAATTCTCCTAGCCAAGAGATTGTCTCTTGACTTGCCTTGATTACCTACCAATGTTATAGTATAATTGCACAGAAATTATATTATTATTATTAATTGTGATAATATAACCTAAAGTGGCTTAAACTTATACACTTAATTTCTAAAGCAAATTTGCAGAATCTTATTTACTCTTCAGAAAAAACATCCCTAGAGTTAGGTAGTAGGAATATTATTATCTCCATTTTACAAAGGAGGAACCTGAGACAAAACGATATGAGTTACTCAAAATGGTTACACTAATAGATGAAAAATATCTGAAACAAAACTCTGGTCTTCTGACTCTAAATCCAGGGCTCCTTACATTATAGCTATCTAAAATTAATAATGAAGAATGAAATAATGATAATAATCATAGGATAGACATAAAACTTGTGATTCCACTGATACAGGATGACAGCTAGATTATGTGGTTGAGAGAGTACTAGATTTGGATTCAGAAAGACCAAAATTTAAATCCAATATTAGACACAGTCTAGTTGAGAAAGCCTGTGCAAATCATTTTAAGGTTTTGAAAACATTAAAGCACTATATAAATCCTGCTGTCATGGTAGTTGTCAATATCATCATCTTCTTTATTATTATTACTAAATAAGAACCTCATAGTCAAGAAAACATCTTCTAATAATGCAGGTCAATACACTGTAACTTATAGTATTAGAGAGTTACCTAGGGCAAACAGAAAGGTTCATTGATTTATCTAAGGTCACACAGCAAGGACATATCAGACCAAGACAAATTTACATCTTCCTGTCTAACAGGCCAGGTCTCTGTTCACTTATTATTATTAATAATAATAATGACTGTGATGTAATTATTGATATAGTTTTAAAAGTACTTTATCTTATCTAGTAGAAAAAAGCCTTTTTCATAACCTAACCTATCATGGGAAAAATAATATCTTTTCCTTCAATTTCTTATTATTGTAGTCTGCCGAGTTCTGATATAATTCCTTCTCTAACTGTCCACTCCCCGAAAGAAATATTAAATATTATTTTAGAGATATAATCATCATATTTTTTACAGAAAGAAGAGGAAGAAGTAGACAGCTTGAAGTGGGATTTGTTTCCCTAAAGCACAGGAGATGATGAGACATTGCGGGCATGAATTTGGAATTGGCTTTACCTGACTTTTCAAGTTGGTGATACATTCAGAATATGGCCAGGGATTTATATAGCTTTTCCCTTACATAATATCACTGTTCTTTCATTGTATATACTTCAGGAATAGAGACTGTCTCATATTGATCTGTATCCCTGATGCCTAGCATTTCATTATAGACATTTATATAGTGTCTACTCTGTGATAGACACTATGCTAAATACTTTACAAATATTTCATATTATCCTCAAAAATCTTTGTGCCATAAGTGCCACCATTATTTACATCTTGCAGTTGAGTAAGTTGAGATATAGTGACTTGCCAAGTTCACATAACTAGTAAATGCCTGAGGCTGGCTGGATTTGAACTCAGTTATTTTTTATTATAGCCTCAGTGATCCATCCAATCTTCACCAGCTTTCTCTAACTGTAATTGGCAAAAAGAGACTGAAGCTAACGAGTACTCAATAGGATGCTTTCAGATGATGAATTTGAATATTTGCAGGAAATGTACCGAGCTCTATTTAAAGTCCAAATAGCAATACTAAATGGCTTAGTAGATGTTCGATGTCATTGTCACAGCCACAGTTCATATCATCTGCCTCATTATCTACTCTGTCATATCAATATTTCAACTAAACAAAACAAATTAACATTTTCTATAGTTCAGTAGAGAGGCATTGTCATTACACATGTGAAATATGCAAACTTAAGGGGAGCAACTAGATTTGCAGCTCATGGCTAAAAGATACAACTTAAATTTCAGTCACATTTGGCCATAAGAATGACAGTTTCTGGAAATGAAATCAATTGTTTTCCAAGGCTAAACTTCACTGATTGAGAAACAGAGTCATTAGGGTAAATGCTTGAGCAGAATATCTGGAAAAATCAAAAAGGAAACACATTAATTTTGATACACAAAATGTTCCAGTAAACCCTTTATTAGTCAATTAATGATCATTTATTAGATGCTTCCTATTTGCAAGGGATGTATGTGTTTTCAAAGAAGACAAGCACATACACAAGTATGAGGGCTTGTCAACCCCTTTTCATGGCTGCTCATCCACTTTTGATGTTCACCTGGCACTTGACTCTCACCTGTGGCTCTAAGAAGTTGAAGCCCCTGCAGTGGGCACACTCAATCACACTCCATTAAACCTTCTTGATAGATGGACTAAACCAGGGTGAAGGTAACCAATGGGTCACAAACATGCTCATGAGTTGAAAGGTGGAGTGTCTACTCCAAGCATGTGAAGACTTCCCTCAGTGAAATGAGCAGATGAAAATAATCTGTTCCAACGATCATGAAGGTGGCTGAAGCGAGCACTATGGAGTGCTTAGAACTTGGTTAAACTTTGAAGATGCCAAGGTCATTCCACTCTATCCCAGGGCATCCTCACTTTGGTCTTGTCACTTGACGTCAGTGACTGTCGGAGAGAGAGAATGAAGCTATCATCTTTGTGCCATTGTACCTCACTTAATTCCATTTTATGCACAAATCTAGACATGACCAGGTGATGTCATTGGTACTTTATAAAAACGAAGGACAAATAGCAACAACAGCTATATACAGATAGAATGTCTACAAAGAAAGGCAAAACATGATCCCTGCCCACAAGAGGCTCACATACAAATAATACATACAAACAAGTAAGTACAATCAGTTCCAATAAAACTTTTGTTCTGAAAGCACTAATTTGATCCAACAATTGATATATTAAGGAACAATGTGAACATAAGGAGAATTTCATGTATGACTATAAGAAACAGCAAGAATGAAGAAAATTACATCATTCACAATAACTCCCAAGCTTTCATCCTTCTGAAGCCTATTTCCACAAAGCAAACTTCAGGTCTTTTTCTGGTGCAATAGGAGTGCTGGATAGAGAAGGATTGATCTATACCTTGGAATCCCAGAGTTGCTGCCTGCTGAGGTTGCTCTCTCTTTGCACTTGACTTCGCTAGTCTGCCAGACATGCAAGCGTAAGCTAGCTCTCACCATTTACTGAAGTTTGGAGTGGTATCTCTCATTGTCATCTCATGGATAGACTGACAGTTGTGTGAAGTCTTGTAAATCTCAGTTTCATGTCATTTTCAAAGTTGATGAAAATGCCTCCTACAACTTCATTGGAGACATTGATAAAAATGGGAAATTGGACAAGGACAAGGATGGGACTGATTGTCCAATATTGACTTTCCTCCTACATAATAGCAACACATTAATGACTACTCTTTGGAAGTGCTTAGTCTATGAATTCCCAAATGCATCGAGCTTACTACTTGTCATTTTGTCTATTAAGGAAGTAAAAGGGACTTTTCAATTTCTTTGCATAAAGCAAAGACATGAAGCAGTAGTGGGATCAGAAATGGATTATAAGGAATAGAAAGCCATTTTATGGGTTTTTTTCTATATTTCAAGGTGCACCATAGTGAAAGATATAACTATAAAGATATTCAAACAAGAAAATGAAATAACTTTGTTTAACAACCTCACTCAGTGTTAACATTAGTCAACAATGAAATGATGGAATATTTTGTTACTAAGTTATTTGCAAACTTCATGAAAGATAATCTTACAAAGATTCCCTTTCAGGATGAATGCTCCTAATTTCAGAAGACATTATACAAAAATAAAGGAATAATACATTTAGCATTTGAAGGGACCATAGAGATAATTGGGTCCAGCTCCTTCATTTTATAGATGAAGAAATTGAGGTTGGAAAAAGGTTAAGGGGCCTTCTAAGGCTCCTACAGCTAGTAAGTTTGGAGTGTTTGTACGATTTGGACTCAGGTCTTTTTGACTCCAAAGTCCAATAATCTCTTCATGATACCACCTCATTCAAGGGCATGACAAAATCTCTGCAGAACAAAGAAAAAGGGGTCAAGAATATAACAGAATCACAGTCACACAGTTTGGTTCACACATATATTAAAATCACTTAATATTGTGAACAAGGTAAAATAGGGCCAGGTCTTTTATAAAGTTGAATGACATCTTCCTGAGGGACAATTGATTGGTGCTGGAATCTGAAATTTTCCAGCAATAAAGATTCCAAATATAAGCATTTTATGAGTAGAAGCAGAATAAGAATATTTCAGGGAGTTGGGGACAGGGACTGGTGTTTAGAGCAGAGATATCGTGTCACAAGAATACTCTCTCTCCCAAAACAGATTCTTTCGACCATCTCAAAATAATTCACTATATCAATGAAGAGAATAGGCCTTCTTCAATGTCTATGGTTCTGTTTGGGCTTTCTAGCAATCAGTAAAAAGGATTTATTAAAAGTCTTCTTAATAAGTATCATGGCGGTATTCAAAACCAGATCTCCCTGAGTTTTTTACTACATATTGCTGCCTCTCTAACCCTGGGACATTCCATACATATTGGGATTATCTCCACAAATCCAAGGTCTTTTGTCTTTTCTTATTCAGCTTCCAAATCTATTCCTTTCTTCCCCACCTTCAATGTATCTCTCTCTTTTTGGAATATCTGTGGTTGTACTGGGTATCCCCAGAGAAGGTATGACAAGAAGAGCAAAAAAACTCCCATCCCCCAAAGGCAAAGCCCTTTTCTTTTTGTCCTAATTGCAATCTAAGCTGGATCATATTTCTGATGATTCTTTGCAGTTTGCAAGTGGTCAGTTCATTTGTGTCCAGAAAAAATGTGCCCCCTCTCATGCAGTTAGGCTGAGAGAGAAGAGTTTGGTGCCCCGAGTTATATATAGTATTCTCAAGATCTCCAAAGAATGATAGGAAAAGCTGCAGTGCTTTGGAGAGATTCTCTCTGGATGACTTACAGGAAGGCAAAGACAAGAATTGTACTGAATAAGAAGGTAAAGAGACACTGCAATCTCCCCTGGGGAAGGAATACTGCCTGCAATAGATACTAACTCCATCAAAATTCCTTAGATGGAATTTGAATTAAACTTTGACTGTAATTATGGAAATGTCAGAAGTATCATTTCCTTTTCCTTCTCCTCCCCTCTTTTGAACTATCACATTTATTTCTAAATATATCTCTTCTCTCTCCACCTAATAAGCCTTCCCTTAAAACCAAGATTCTAAACAAAGAGCTCAGCAAAATCACCTCAAACGTGAACCATGTCTCCTATCTAATACTATATACCCCTCAAGGAAACAACACTGTGTGCCTCCCTCTACTCTCTCCCCCCACCTCACCCCCCCAAGCTAGATTAATTTCATTGAAACCATCCTTGAGATTTGGTTGCTACAGGGGCTCTATGGCTCTAACCTTTGACAAGATTTCTCTTAACCCAAGAACAAAAACCAGCATAGAAGGCATCAGGGGCTCTTCCCTCAGGCTTGACACTGGAGCACCACCATGTGTCCAGTTGAATAAATGCTGTATCTTTGTTAAGTAGCCAACAACAGCGACAACTAATATTTTTACTGTGCTTACTATGTGCCAGGTACCATGCTAGGCACTTTGCAAGTAATATCTCATTTGATCCTCACAACAACATTGAGAGGTAGGTACCATTAACCTCATTTTGCAAATAAAAAACCTGAAGCAAAAAGAGGTTAAGTGACTAGCCCAGGATGACACAACTTGTAAGCGCCTGAGGCGGCATTTGAACTTCAGTACTGGCAATCTATCCCCTTTGATTTAAATGATTTTTTATTTACTGAATGCCTCATTTCATTCCAGTCCTAAATCTGAATGCCATATACCATATATATGCCATATATAAACCATACCTGGCCTAAGACAACACCCATGATTGCTTACCTATGGGTTCTTCTGATCTCTTCTCTGGAAATAGGTTTGTTTATTTGAATACTTGCAACATTCAATTTCATCTTATTATTTTCAAGTATAGTTTTGTAGTCATCACATATATATATATATATATATATATATATACATATATATATATATATATATAGTTTTTAGGATTCATTTTTACTTCATTCTTTCTCTAATTTCTAAAAATCTCTTATTGTTCTGAATTTTTTCATTCATTTCTTAAGTTGCCATGCATTCCATAACATCTATGCAGTATATTTTGTTTTTGTTTTTTGTTTTTGTTCAGTTGTTTCAGTTGTGAACCATGGGTTTCCTTGGCAGAGATACTGGAATAGTTTTCCATTTCCTTCTCCAGATCATTTTACAGCTGAGGAAACTGAGACAAATGTGGTTACACGACTTTCCCAGAGTCACATAGCTAGCAAGTTTCTGAGGCCAGATTTGAACTCAGAAAGATGAGACCTCCTGACTCAAGGGCCAGCACTCTATCCACTGTGCCACCTAGCTGCTCAACCCTTTGTTTACCACTCCCAATAGCTGAATAGCCACTGTGATTCCAGTTCCTAGCTAACACACACCAAAAAGGGTAGCTCTGAAGATTTGGCCATAAATGGGAACTTTATTTATGCAATTGACTTCTTTGAATCCAGCTCTTCCTATAAGCCTTTGGCTTTGCCGCAACTCAATTTGTGCCACCCTCAGACAGAGCAATGCCACAGAATCAAGTCCTAATATTACCATGTCCACCTAGGCTGTAGCTGTGAGTCTTGCCATTCCATATTCTAGATAGCATTATTGAGAGGTTGATTTGCATGAACATACTGCCTGAAGAACTTGGCAACATGTCCCTAGAGCACATTCATTTGGCATCAGTTTTCTCATAAAATGTCAAATCCACAATGTTTAATTAACACACATTGATTGACTTGTTCAATCTCGAGCCACGGCTTCATTAGTTTCCATTGCCCGTACAAGCTAATGCTTCTTCAAGCCTGCACTGTGAGTTTGCTCATTTTATGGAATGATGTTTCTCTGCATACCATCGTCATGCCTCAGGAAAAAGACCACCAACCCAGGTCTCTTCTGATTCAGTGTTTCCATGAGGCAGGAAAGATGAATCATAAAACTCGTAGAAAATGTGTGAGTCTGAGGGTGTCAGCTGTTTATTGCTAAATTATAGGTTTCCTCTAAAGAAGCCACAGTACTATTTCAACCACTCCCCCGCCCCCTGCCATAAAATTTAATGAGATATTAATGCTTGAATTGCAGCAGTTTTAATTTCTCTCCTATTTCGGAAGTTCAGAAGTGCATTGTTTGACTCAAGTTGCCTTCCAGAGAACTTTATATCACCTCTAGGAATTTTGAACCTGGGGTAACTTCTATTGCTTCTCCAAGTCTAATGAAAGGAATTTCAATAACTCGCTGAATGCTTCTGGGCTCTTGTTTGTCTAAATATCCCCAAATGTCTAATCTTCCAGTCACTTCAAATAATGAGCTGGACCTAATAAAGGGAAAATATATTGCCTTTCTTATTCTGATGAGGTCCTTGTATATTATACATTCAGAACGTATTCTACAAATAGTGAATGCTCAACAGATAATTTTAGTGATGCCATGTTAACTCCCATCTACCCCATTTCATTTCTCTGCCCCCAAAATGGGTTCCTGAAACAATTCTGGCCTTCTGAGTCAGCCCTTCATCCTTTGGAAAATATGAACTCATAAATGCTTCTCAATATAAAGGATTTGAAAGTAATTAATGTAAGAATCCTCAAAAAATAGTGAGAAGATTTGATTAAGAAAATATGGATTAAAGTCAGCAGCACTGATATCATCCTTTCTTTCCAAGTGACAAAGAAGTGCAACTTGATAAATGTTAGCTTCCTATTCTCTGGGGTTGTTTCTGCATCCAACATGATGGATATTGAAATTCAAATGCAAATTTAACAGCTAATGCAGCTTAGATAAAATACTTTTTGATACATTGCTGAAGGCATAATCCTTCAAGTTAATAAAATGGAAAGCACAAGGCTTTTGTATATTTTTTAACCCAAGTTTAGACGACTATTGAATTGCTTTTATAAAGGGGTGTGACTTCTAGGGCTCGATGCTCTACGAAAAGGTCAGGATGGAGATGACTATGAGGTGTTTTATGTCAATATCCATGTAACTACCTAGTACTTAGAAAAGATCGATTGTAAAGTTATATTTCTTAGACTAGGTGTTCGCCATGTTGCAAATTCACCTAGCTGCTAAAAGGATCCAAAAAAGTTTTCGGGTGATTAATCTGGCTTACAATAATGATAAAATTAACATTTTTATAGCACTTTACAAAATATTATCTCATTTTATTCTCATAACTCTGGGAGTAAGGTACTATTATTATCCCCATCATATATATATATACACACACACACACACACACACATATGCCTATATATATATATATATATATATATATATATCCACTGTAATAGTATACATACAATATGTATATCTATCCATTGTACTACACACACATACACACACACATATATATAAGTCTTTCAAAGGATGAGTCATATGGCCAATTATCAAGGCAAAATAACTGACCTGTGAAGCAAAAAAGGCAATAGCTACTACAAATAACTCTAGTCCCTCTTCCTCTAAGGATAGCTGTAACTAACTTATAAAAGCTAAGTTAGCTCAGAAATCTAGAACTGTTACTACTATTTTGGGCCTTATATTATTTTGCAACCTATGGCAGAGGGTTGGGGAAAGGGGAGGAAAAGAATGTGATTTTTGTAGTTCTGGAAAAATGCTTTAAATTAATCAATAAAATAAAATTTAAAAAATTAATTAATTAATTGAGAAAATAAATTAAATAAAATAATGGCTACTAAAAAGAGGACCAAAATAAAAAGAAAGAAAGGAACAGAACAATTAGGTGAGACTTCTTTGTGGACAGCAGAGCCATTCTGGAGTATCAGATTTATCCTGGGTGACTTTCCTTGTTATTTATTTTTGTGTTCTCCTATGTTATAAATGTCTGTGGGGAGAGACATACAAGTGAGTACTTGGTAAGATGACAAAGTACAAAAGGGTAGACAGTAAGGATATCTGTCACCAGATAAGAAATAGCTATGTCCCTTTCAATACCTTTTTAGCCCTTCCCTTTTCTGTTGGCTATATCTCTGAATGATTTTGAAGGATCCTTGAAGTCAGATTGTGTGGGACTCTGACAGGAACACTGGCATATAGTGGGAATTACCCTTTTCTTCCTCTTTCACTCTGAAATGCAGAATTCTTTGTTGTGTGTAGGTTGGACTAGATTAGGATTGAGATCCTTTTTATCATTGAAAATCTGATTTTTTAAAAAATCTAGCTAAAATAAAAGAATGAGTATACTAGATAAAGATATATAAAGCAGTTCATTAAAAAAAACATTTATTTTCAAAGCCAGGAAAGGGCAACAGACCATACATAGCAGTATCAGTCAGTATGAGAGACCTTTACAAATTCTGGCTGATTACCCCATCCCCCATGATGAATCATGGTCATTCCCCCCTAGCAAAAAGAAGCAAAAGATGGACTTTCTAGAAGGAATGAAGTTATTACAGTCTACAATCATTAAGTCAGGACTGCAGGGGAGGAAAGTAGTCAACTATAGTCAATAACCTTGATGATGGCAGAAACCTCTTTTTCTCACACTGACTCTTTTATTGCATTACTGACTGTTGAAAGAGAACTGGTAGGAGAGTAAGAGCATCTAATGAGATCTCTGTGTGGCAGAGCAATGCCTCTTTTGGGAGTCTGATTATCTGGGTGGCTTTCATTGCATATCTGTTTTTGGTTTCTTGTGTGGATTACTGGGGAGCAATTTAGTTTACTCAAAGTTTCTGGATGTCTAAAAGCAAAACATATAACAAAATTTTGAGCAGCAGTAATACTGTGTCATAGGTTAGGAGTAGCTGTAACCTAGACAACATTGTGTTCTTAGCAGAGGTAGACAGAATCCTAGACATCAGAAATGAAGACCCCTCCTTTTAAGTGTTCCATCTAAAAGTACAAATGAGTTGTGTCATTTTGACTGAATTGACCATTCTTTATTCATTAGTTGTTTGTTGATTGAGTCAAGATTTTAATCAGAATGAATTATTATATTATTGTATGCATGGACAAAGACCAAAATGAATGAGTATGTTGGGAGATTTTTTTTCAGACTTTCATGGGGAAGGGAGGGAAGTCTGAATAAGTTGTGACACATGAGTGTGATGGAATATTTACTGTGCTATAAGAAATGATGAGTAGGGTGATTTTAGAACAATATGGAAAGACTTGCATGAAATAATGAAGTGAAATGAGCAGAACCAAAAGAACATTGTTACCAATAACAGCAATATTCTTTGAAGAGTAATTGTAAATTATTAAATTATTTTGAGTTATATAAATATTCAAACCAACTATAAAGGACATAAAAAGGAAGATGTTATTTTCCTTCAGAGAAAAATATTATGGATGCATGAATGGTATATATCTATATCTGTATCTATATCTTTGTCAAATGTTGACCTCTAGTGTGAAGTTGGGAGGGAGGGAGGAAAATAGCTTGAACTCAAAATGTAACAAGAACAGAATAAAATATAGGTCCCCCCACCAAGAATAAGAAAATGAGCATGACAAATCTGATGGACCCAAATCAGATAGGCTCGTTCATTCATTCAGTTAGTAAACAAACATTTATTAATTGTCTTCTATTAGTTAGGAACCATACTAAGTGCTACCCTCAAAGAGTTCACCCTCTATTTGATGTGTGTGTGTGTGTGTGTGTGTGTGTGTGTGTGTGTGTGTGTACAGGATATATACAGGATAAAAAGATACTAGCATTAATGGAAATCTAGGAAAGTATTCTTGCAGAAAGTAAGATTTTTAAATGGTACCTAAACAAAGCCAGAGAAACTAGTTGCAGCAGCAAGAAGGGGAAACATTTCAGTTATAGGGGAAGCCAATGAAAAATGACCAAATCATTAAGTGGAGTATCTTGGATGGGAAAAAAAAACAAGAAGGCATGTGTCCCTAGATCATTAATCATAAGGATAAGAGTGAAGTTTAATAAGGCTGGAAATGTAGGAAAGGGCCATTTAAAGAAGGATTTTAAAAGCAAAACGAATAATTTTATATTTTACTCTGAAAGTGAAAGGAAGATTAAACTGGAATTTATTGAATAGGGTTATGGGGAGGGGAAAGGGTAGTAGTCAAACATATATGTTATTTAATCACTTGGATAGCTGAATGAAGAATGGACTGGAGTGAGAAGGGACTTCATACAGGGAAACAAAAGATCAAGCTATTGTAACAACATGGGCATGAGGTGATGAGAGCTTGTAACATGGAGGTGGCAGTGCTAGAGAAGAGAACAATGCCTCTATGAGAGATGTTGCAAAGGTACAATCAAAAAGATTTGACATGGAAGTGATGGTGAAGACACTGAAAATTCAAGGATGACACCTAAATCCTGAGCCTGAGGAACTGGGATTATGGTGGTACTCTCAACAATAATAGAGACATTAGGAAGAAAAAAAGACTTAAGGGAAAAGATAATGAGTTCAGTTTTTGACATGTTCAGTTTAATAACAAAAGAAAGGGGAAAAAAGAAAGAAAGAAAGAAAGAAAGAAAGAAAGAAAGAAAGAAAGAAAGAAAGAAAGAAAGAAAGAAAGAAAGAAAGAAAGAAAGAAAGAAAGAAAGAAAGAAAGAAAGAAAGAAAGAAAGAAAGAAAGAAAGAAAGAGAGAAAGAGAGAAAGAGAGAAAGAGAGAAAGAGAGAGAGAGAGAAAGAGAGAGAGAGAGAGAGAAAGAGAGAAAGAGAGAAAGAGAGAAAGAAAGAAAGACTAAGAGGGTGGTCAATAGTGTCAAAGGCACTGGGTCTAGAAAGATGAGTATTGAAAAAAAAAGGACATTGTCAATCAAGAGAATATTGATTAACTTTGTAAAGAGAGGTTTCCATTGAATGATATGACAGGAAGCCAGACTCTAAAGAGTTAAAAAGAAAGTGAGAAACTTTTTCAAGGGTTTAACCATAAAAGGGAAGAGAGATATAGGAGGATAGCTACAGAGATGAATAGAACAATGAAACCATTTTTTTTTAAGAATGGTGGAGACATGGATGCCTTTGTAGGCATCAGGGAAGCAACCAATAGATATGTGACTGAAGATTAGTGAGAGAGTGTGGATGATAAAAGGGGGAGGTAGAGGCAATCTCCCAGAGAAGATGGGATGGAGTGAGAACAGGCCCACTCAGACACATATAAATAGCAAGTTGCACAAAAATGCATCATCCCCCTCATCTTTTTAAATACAAATTTATTTCTGATGCGGAGAAATAAAGGTGGGGAGAGAGAGTGGGAAGAGAGAGAGTAACAAAGAAACAGAAATAGGGAGGGCTGGGAAGAGAGGAAGAGGGAGAGGCATTTTAATTGCTGACCTGTGAAAATGATTTACAGCTTTGCCAGTGGGGAGATAGATAGTAATGTCTGAATATTTGAGAGGAGAATTTTAATAGTAGCCAGGACAATGTTACTGCAAAAGGAAGAGAGAGCCAATTTTACTTTCTGACAGTTTGTTTGAAATTCATCCTCTGGCAGAAGAGTTTCCAGGAGGAGAGTTTGCTTCTACTAGAGCAGGTGAGAGCAAGGAGGAGGCAACTAAGTTTCTTAGAGATTATAGAGGAATCTATTTAACAATACTCTTTATGTTTGACATACCAGCATGGGTGTTGGCTCAAACACTTGTGCACTATTCATGCTATGGCTCTATTTATGTAGTCATAGGGATCAACCTGAGAAGACACAGGCAAAGGTTAATTTGTAACCAATAGCACAATTTGTCTGCTGGCTGTAAAACTGGTGTAGCACTGAATATTTCATCAGCTCCTTTCATTTGCATGGTCTTTGGGGTGCCTTTCCCACTAAATACCTACAGGAAAGGAACTGCAGAAACAATAGAGTGTTTCTGAGAGGGCAGACAGCTCATGTTGAGGGAGAAGCTTCTGGTTTTTGTGAAGGAAGCAGGGGTGTGCTAGCCAATTACTGGATATTGAGATTGAAGTTCCCATTCACAGAGGGAAGCAGCAATATAACATTACTATGTGTATGTGTGTCTGTGAGTGTGTGTTTTTCTTCACTTTGCTAGCTCAGCGCCTGCAGAGAGAGCACAAATTAATTAGCCAAGCTGGGTTGGGATCACTGATGATGGTTGGACATAAACAAGTGAGAAAATAAAAGGAAACAGGCTGGAACAGGAGCCCAGGGTGGAGTGAAGAGAGTCTCTTCTTGCCAAATAGAGAAGGAAAAGAAAATAGGAATAAAACATTCTATTTTCAGGTTCCTCCAGCTTAGGTTCTCATTCCATATGGACAATGGCTCCATTGCTTTCACCAAAGCCATTGTCTCTAAAGGCACATATCAAGAGATCAAGCATTAAAAAGGATAAATGAAGCATTATCAAATATTCTCAATGGGCTCTGTGTGTGTGTGTTTTCATTTGTATGTTTCTTCAGTTCCCATATTGAAGTTTGTTTCAAATTTTGGAGCATTCTCAAGTCTTTCAGAGTATGGAACTCATAGTTTTGTTCTTGGAAGAGACTTGTAGCTGCAAAGACAAGATCAAGACTGAAACAATAATAACTTCACCTTCCGGTTATAATTATAAATTTAATTATTCTAAATGTATTGATTATAGATTTAGTTACTTATAGATTACATATTTAAACCTACTAAGGATAAAAGAAGTTAACCCACTCATTTAAAAAATGAGAAAATTGATACCCACAGAAGTTCACTAACTTGCCAAAGGTTACATGGGTACTTAGATGGTAAAGTCAAAGTTCCTATCTAGGGCTTCCAATTCCAAAACCACTGCTCTTCCTACAGTCACATTGCCACTTTAATCAAAGAAGCCATTATCATCCATGGATCCTAATGCCATTACAGGTAAGTGATGTTGTATTTGTGCTCTTTACTATGCTGATTTATCTTCTAAATGGAATTAGTTGGGATAATACTCCCCCACAAAAGACACATCAAGCCCCGTGTTCATCTTGGAAATCATGCTTTTCATACCCCTGAAGAAGAATGCTAGAAAAGAGCCAAGCTCACAATGCTCCTTAGAGAATGGGCAAAGTTCTTCCCCCACCACCATCTTTTCTGAGTCAATATGTTCATCTCATTATTTTAAGAGGTGCGGTCATCAGGAATTTACCCACACTAACTCTGATTAAAATAAGTTCTGACCTCCAACACTTACCAGAAGCCCAGTCTTTTCTCTATATTTCACTGAATCCTAGTCATAGGTCTTGGCATATTGGAGTTAGTCCTGCCTTCTCTCACCCATCTCCTTGCAAACATAAAGACATGTTTAGCTAATGAATATAATCTTTTTGGAATCAATAAGGAAATAAACAACACAGAATAGAATGCCTATTATAAGGCTGTAAATCCATAAACTTTCTGTTATAAGGAAATGCAAAGGCAGAAGCAGGAGATTCTGCAAGGCAAGAAGCAGGAAGGTTCCAGAATTCTGGAGAAGTGGCAGGGCTGTTGCTTCTTCTAACAGACAATTAAACAGGCAGGAGGTTTAGTTTCTGTCTAGTCTTCTGGGGTGCAACTGCCTTTGCATTTCCTTATAACTATTCTTGGACCTAGGCCATTGCCCCAACTAAACAAAATACAGATACTCTGAACTCAGGAGTTCCAGAAGAGACTTTATTAAGTATTCACTTTATTTAGTTCTGTTCTCCCCTACCCCTACCCAAAGGTTGGTCCTCCAAAGAGTAGATGAAATTCTTTTAGGAAATATAGTACAGTTCTCAAATGGGGTTATATTCCTGTTTTTCAGGTGGGATGGTCATTAAATGAAGGAAACTCCAGATGGATTTTGTCTGCTCCTCATAGCAAGAATTTTTATCTCAGAATATGAAGTACAAAAACTTTCTCACAGCCAATACTTCTCTTTTATTTTTTTTACTGCCTTGTTACTGACAACTAGCTCCATCTTGTCTTACCTGTAGCTACTTTATCACTTGTGGAATGTGAAGTAGAAGAGCACTAAAAGGCAAACCCAGTGGGGAAAAAATAACCTACTCTTTTCTACCTTGGGATCTTTGTTATCCTATCTGGTGTCTGAATAGCACTTCATACCTTCTCTGCTTATTCTACTGTTCTTGATTTTTATTTTTATAGGTCATTTTAGACCCAAGTCTTTGTAGCACTGGGTAGTGTGCTTATTAGCAATCATGGGTACTGTTTCTTCACTGTGAAAACCTCAGTCTTCCTGGTTCCATTGTCATTCTCAAAGTCAGTTTTTCTATTACAAAGCCTTCATTAGGTCTCTTTCTAGAGATTTTGATACTCATCAATATAAAGAAAATACTACACTTACACATTATAATAATATGAATTCCCATTTGCAAAACAATTTAAGGTTTACAAAGTACTTTTCCCACCATAATCTCATGAGGTAGATAATGAAATTATCATCATAACCCTCTTCCCATTTTACATATAAAAAAACTGAGCCTCAGGGAGGTAAAGTGACTATCAAATTTCGTTGGTACTTAGATCTATGTTTCCAATCATGGTCCTCTGACTTTAAGGATCCTCTGACACTTTCTATTCCCCAAGTTATCCCCAGCAACTCACAAACCATATCATCAGTGATACATATATAATAGAAGAAATTTGTATATGGAATAAATATCGTATAAGGAGAGGCCCAAAGTAGAAACAATTTGACAGTAGAACCAGGATACATTCATTACTTGACATTTATAGAGAGAAAATTTCATGGAGAAAGTAGATGGTTATGAGCACCTTGAAGAAAAAAAGTTATGAGAAGCAGGAAAACATCTGTCTTTGGGCTGGTAAAATAAAGAGGAAAATTTTATAGTTTGAAAAAGACAGAGGTAGGAAGAAGAGGATTGCATAAAAATATTATAGAATTTCTTGTTTTTCCTCTTTTGGCACTACCTTATGGGAAGGGGTAACTTTTAAAACTGATTTTCTAGTGGTGGAGTGGAAAAATCCCAGTTTGGGATTGAGGAGACCAGAATGTTAGGTCTAGTGGTATGAATTTGAGCAAGTACAGCTTAAGAATTAAAAAGAACCTTGGAAGTCACTGATTTTATAGATGAGGAAGTGGGATTCTTGAGTTTCCTTGTTTTGAGCCTCACTTTCTTCATAGGTAGAATGAGAGGTTTGGACTGAAAGCTTGCTAAGATTTCTTCTAGTTCTAGAAATATAAGAGTCTTTTATGGGCCATAAGCCTATTTTTCAGTGGTGCTAAGGTCAGATTAGAGTTGGTTAATTTTATAGATCTTAATTATTTTGAGGTGGGGCTTTTGCTTTTTTGAACCAAGATGATCTTCACAAATAAGGACAGATTTGTTTAAATAGAAGAAGTAATAACCTACCAATTCAGTTTTTAAAAGAATAGGCTTATTATCATCAGAGAGTCTTAACTTGGAAAGTTGAGGGAAAAAGGTTTTATTCCACGATATAATTTTCTTCATCTTCATTGTCACTGCCATTTATTATGTTAGTAAAATGGGGGCAATAATAGCAGTTACCTAATAGGATTATCATGAGGATCAAATGAGATAGTATATGTAACTGTTTTATAAAACTTAAAAGTCCCATATAAATGTTCTCATTATTTTTACAACTTTGTAACCCAACTTTTATAATACTTTCCAAATAATATGTGATTCTTATCTGAATTTTGCTACTGGATAAATACTTGATCATAAGCAAATTGCTAATCTAGGTCTTAGTTAAAAGTGAGATTAGTCCAAATCTCTAATAATTAGAGAAATGCAAATTAAAACAACTCTGAGGTACTCTCTCACTTCTGTCAGCCTAAATAGCACAAAAAAAAGGAAAATGATAAATGTTGGAGGGGATGTGGAAAAATTGGGACATTAATACATGTTGGTGGATTTGTGAGCTGATAGAACCATTTTGGAAAGTAATCTGGAGCCATACCTAAAGGACCATAAAACTATGCCACTACTTCAATGCCACTACTAAGTCTGTATCCCAAAAAGATTGAAAATGGGGGGAAAGGGTCTACTTGTCCCAAAATATTTATATTAGTTCTTCATGTAGTAGAAAAGAACTAGAAATTGAAGGTTTGACTATTAATTGGGTAATGTCTGAATAAATTGTGATTCATGATTATAATGTATATGAATGTCATAAGAAATTATATATATACACATATGCATATATAGTACCATAAGAAATGACAAACAAGATGATCATAAAAAACTGAAAAGACTTACATGAAATGATGCAAAGTGAAGTGAGCAGAACCAGTGGAACATTGTACATAATAATAACAACAATGTATGATTTCCAACTGTTAATTATTATTTACAAATCAAGGATGCAGGACAACTGCAAGGAATTTATTACAAATCACAACATAAGGAACTGATGGAGATTGAATGTATATTGAAGCATACTATTCTTCACTTTATTTCCTCCATGACTTTTTTTCTGGTGTAATCAATGCATGTCTTGTTTCACAAGATGTTGAACATAGATGATAATATATGTACAACCTATATCATAACACCTGCCATCTTGTGGAGAGTGGAAGGATGGGAGAAAACATGGATTGCAAAATGTCAGAAAACAATTTTTTTTAATTGCTTTGACATGTAATCTGGAATAGTAATAAAATTAAAGATATATCAAAAATTTTAGTTAGGCTCAGTGATGTCTCTGGTACTATCCTATGGGCTTAGCAGCTTATGAGATAAACAGAGCATGAACTAAAATGATGACTTCAAGGGAATGAAGGAGGAAAAGGATTGAACAAAAAAAAGTCCCTAGGTGGTAGTGTCTGCATCTAATTAAACTTGTGTAGCTCCATTAGTGCCTGGGTCCATAATGATTATCTGATGGCATTTGGTCTTTGGCTACCAGTGTATCTGAATGATCCTGAATGAAGCTTCATTGCTGTCACACTGAATCAATAAATATCAAGTGCAATGATCCACTCACTTCCATGTAATGAAAAAGAGTTAGAGTGCTGTAACTATATTATTATAGCTTGTTTATAATTGTTTTTAATGCCCTTTTCCTGCTTTATTTTAACAATAGTGAGCATGAATCATTTCCTTTTAGCTAGTAAGGAAAAACAGGTACTTAAAAATCATTTTAAGCTATGAAGTCATTTTAAAAGGGAAGAAAAAACAAAAAGACAAGGTTGTGAAAACTGCTATGAAAGTTTTAAAGCAGAAAAATCTTCATATTTGTCCATCTGTTTAGAGTTATTGCTAATTGGGTGGGAGAGTAAACATGAAAAACTGAAAAGTCAGTAAGATGTAAATCTCCCGCATAGAATGCCCAAGCTAAAATCAAACTGAGATATCATTTGGCCTCAAATTCTTATTTTGCCATTAGAAAGATGGAGGCCTGTGAGAGGAAATGCCTTGATTAATTGATGGTGATACTAAGGTCAAATGAGAATCTGGATAACCTCATTCTCACAACACTGCTTTTTCCCCATACACCACTCTCTTTCCATTAAGGAAGTTTGTATGTTTTACACACACACACACACACACACACACACACACACACACACACACACACACACACATATTGGTATATTATGGGTATATACCTATATTATGAATGTATATATCTAAGAGGGCAGACCAAGAAGCCTAGCCTTCCTGAAAATACATAACATGCAGAGTTGATTCAATTCCCACATAGGCTTTGGAAAACTGGCTCTAAGCCACTAACTTTTTTGGTAAAAAGACGGGCTTTAGATTGGGTGCTGAACCAGAACTAGTTGTCCATTCAAAAGCTACTAACTGGACAAAATGAGCCTTTTCGTATTTACTGCCTGATTGCATTAGAGAGAAAGAAGGATCTTTTAAACTCTCACTGAAGCAGAAAACTCCACTCCATGGTTATCATCTTGTATTAGTTTCTTTGTATTCTGGAACAGGAAAGAAATACAGCTCCAAGCATTTTTAGTGACTTGGGTTCTCTTCAAAGGCAAGCAGTAGAAGAAGCCTTGCCAGAAAGACTATAAGACTATTTGTGTGTATACCTATGTATCTACACACATATGTACATATACTCAAAACATACATGATATATGAAAATAAATTATATGTGTGTATATGCATAACAGTGCTAGGAACTGAAAAAAAACTGGGGAACAGCTGAGTGGCTCAGTGGATTGAGAGCCAGGCCTAGAGATGGGAGGTCCTAGGTTCAAATCTGGTCTCAGACATTTTCCAGCTATGTGACCCTGGGCAAGTCACTTGACCCCTCTCTGCCTAGCCCTTACTACTCTTCTGCCTTAGAGCCAATAAACAGTATTGATTCCAAGAGAGAAGGTAAGGGTTTAAAAACAAACAAACAAAAAACCTAGTCCTTTCTAGATAAGATGGCAACATGAAAATGTGTAACTCATATAAATGCTAAGAAAATATATTTTTAAAATGCCCCAAAACACCAATGTGGAAGAAAATTGAAAACCCAAAGTAAATTCATCTATGCAATCCAGAGCTGCACAAAAAAGATAACCACAAGCAGATGGAGTTAGAGAGAGGAATCTTACCAGAAAAGCTAGCTTCACTACAGATAAAGGAGGCAATTAGCAGAAGTAGAGAGTGTACTTGTGGCAGAAAAGCTAATATGAATCCTTACAAATCAGCCTGGAATCAGCCTGCAGGGCAGTCAGTCAGAACTCTGACTTTGGGAGCCATAATCTATCCTAAATTCCAGTAGTCTAGAAGCTGAAGCCAAATCCCAATCATACACTGTCAGATCAGAAATATAGATAGACCCTGCTCCCATGATCACTGCATAGTGTGACAGGACCCAGATAATCATTTTTTAGAGAAACAGAAAATAACAGGAGACAAAGCTAATTCAGGGTCTAAACACCAAAGCTGTATTAAGTGTTGGGAAAGGTGTGGTGTAGGATTCCTAAAACCAGCATGATTCCCACCATCTCACTGTAGCCTGCCAGGACCACTACAAAGTAAGTGTGATATATAGACTTTAGGTTTTAGTAGTAGTAGTAGTTTTTAGAACTTGAAAAATAAGTTCACGTGGAAGAACAAAAAAAATACCCTAAAATCTCAAGGCAAATAATTAAAAGATGTGACAAGGAAGGGGATTTAATAGCACTAGAAGTAAAACTATTTTACAATATAATAATTATTAAAACTATTGTGTACTAGTTATAGAACAGGAAAGTTGATCAGTAGAATAGATTATGTTAAAAGACTCAAAAGTTATCAAACATAGTAGCAATAAACTCAAAGATTATAACTACTGGAGTAAGGACTCACTATTTGACAAAAACTGCTGGGAAAGCTGGAAAGCCTTCTGGAAGAAATTAAGTTTAATTGAACATCTAACACAAAATACATAATAAGTTCCAAATGGATAAAAGATCTAGCTGTAAATGATTACATCATAAACAAATTATAGAAATTGAGAAGATGGTTTTTAGAGCTTTGTAGAAGTATTCTTAATGAAAAAATGGATAGAGAAAATTATAGGCAAGAAAATGAACAATTTCAATTAAATAAAATTTAATTGCAGAAGCAAAATTACAATTAAAGGGAAAGGAGAGAAAAAAATTAAGTGGGAAAAATATTTGTAGCAAATTTCTCTGCTAAGATCAGATATCTAACATAGCTAGGTTGTATTAGCTTTCTCTCTTCTGAAACAGGAAAGGGAACAGGGAGATTATTTTTCTTAAGTAGCTATATTTTCTTGCTAACCAAAAGGAACAAATATATAAGAAAAAAAACTATTGTCCCAGGAAATAAATACTTAAAGAATGTGAATAAGCAGTTCTCAAGGGGAAAAAAGGCAAGCAATTAAACAAATAGCAATGCTCTGAGTTAAAAATAATGAAAGAAATGCTCACTAAAACAACATTGAGAATCTACTTCACACTTGTCAGATTAGCAAAATTGACAAAAAAGAAAAATAATTATTAGAGGGGTTGTGAAAAATAGGCACACTAACATGCTGTGAGGAAAGCTATGAGATGGTTCAACCATTCGAGAAAGGAATTTGAGACTATCACCTAAAAGTCCTTAAACTATGATATCAGTTCTGGGTTCATACCCCAAAAAGACCAAAGAAGAGGAAAAGGAATCATATGCAAAAAAACAAAAACAAAAAAAAACACACAAAACATTTGTAGCAGCACTTTTTGTTGTAGAAAATAATTGTAAACAAAACAGGTACTTAAAAATTGGAAAATAGCCAAATGAAATATGGCATGTGAATGTGATGATATATCTGTGCAAAATGACATGAAGTAGATTCAGAGAAAACTAGAAACACATACATGAATTGATGCACAACAAACAGTACAAAAAACCCAGAAGAACATTTGATACAATAACTATAATATTACAAAGAAGAAAACAGCTTTGAAAAATTTAAGAATTGTGGTCAATTCAGTAACTTCAGAAATTGATGATGTACTTCTTACCTCAAATTACCTCATGAAATTGGTGACAAATTCAGGATATATACATTTTCATCCACAGTCAATATGTGAATCCCTTGCTATAACCTATTTCTTATGAAGGAGTGGCTTTTATTCCTGTTTTTACTAAGAAGAGGAGTTAGGAGAATAGTAAATTGGAGTTATAATTATCCTAAGAAATAGAAGAAAAAATTAAGGATTAATGGATCATTAAAAATAATAATTATTAAATAAGAGAGATAAAAAGAAAATTATAAATAGGACAATAGAATAATTTGTTATAAAGGTAATTTTAAGGTAAAAAATCTAAAAGCTTTCCTAATGAGGGAAAAATGAATTTCATATAATAGTTATAGAAAGTTATGTTTGATTCCTGTGTACAATGCTCTGGTTCTGCTAATCATGTATAGTATTTTCTTTGAACATTGTATTCTGTTAATTATATGAATTTCCAGAATACTAAAGAGTCTCCTATTTAATCTACTGCAATGTGAAAAAGATTTGTCTTAACTGTTCAAAAATATTTAGATCAACACCTTTTGTGGTGTCAAAGAAATAGAAATTAAGGAGATGTTCATCAATAGACAAGTTGTGGTATATGATTGTAATGGAATACCATTATGCTATAAGAAATAAAGAGCAGGTCACTTGGGAAAGGAAAAAATGGAAAGATTTATATGAACAGAAACAAAGTGAAGTTAGCAGAACCAAAGCATTGTACACATTAAGAGCAATGTTGAAATGATGATCAACTGTAAAAGACTTAATCACTCGGATTAATAAAATAATACAAGACAATTCCAAAGGACTGAGGATAAAAAGACAATGTTATCTACTTCCAGAGAGAGAAAAACAATAGACTCAAAGTACAGATTGGAGCATATTATTTTGACATTTATTTATCTTGCCTTTTTTGCAACATACGTAATATAGAAATATGTTTTGCACAGCTTCACATGTTAAAAATAATGAAAGAGATTAGTCCAATCATCCATGCTAAAAAAGTAAAGTAAATGAAAAGAGAATTTCTTAGATGGTAGCATAACACTAAACAAAAAACTATTGATGAGCATGGACTAAAATTTAGGCTAGCAAGCCAAACAGTAAGCTGGCAAAGAATGAAAAAAATCCACAGAGGCTCTTAACTTGGCTTAGGAACTCACAAAAAAAAAAAAAAACTTTAAAAAACTGTAATTCAATATAATTTCATTCTCTCATAAATGTTTTATGCCTTAAAAGCAAGGACTGAACTAGGAGAAGATATCAAAATGCTAGGGAATTCACAAGTGACAATCATAACTTTGAACATGAATGGGATGAGCTCACCCATAAAATGTAAACAAATAGGAGAGTGGATTAGAATCCAAAATCCTACCATATGTTGTCTACAAGAAACACACCTGAGGTGGGTAGATACTCACAAGGTTGGAATTAAAGGTTGGAGTAAGACTTTTTGGGCCTCAACTGATAGAAAGAAGGCAGGAGTTGCAATCATGATATCTGACAAAGACAAAGCAAAAATACACCTGATCAAAAGGGATAGGGAAGGTAAATATATTCTGTTAAAAGGGAGTATAGACAATGAGGAAATATCACTAATCAACACGTATGCACCAAATGAAACAGCATCCAAATTTCAAAGGACAAAATAGTGGAATTGAAAAAGGAAATATATAGTAAAACTATACTAATGGGAGATGTGAAGCTACCACTATCAAATTTAGATGAATCAAATAAAAATATTAATAAGAAAGAGGTAAAGGATGTGAATGAAATCTTAGAAAAATTAGAGTTAATAGATATATGGAGAAAAATAAATAGGGACAAAAATGAATAAACCTTCTTTTCAGCAGCACATGGTACATTCATAAAGATTAACCACATACTAGTTCATAAAAACATGGCAAACAAATGTAGAAAAGCAGAAATAATAAATTCAACCTTTTCAGATCATAACACAATAAAAATAATGATCAGTAAGGATAAAAGGAGAGCCAAATCAAAAATTAATTGGAAATTAAATAATATGATTCTCCAAAATCAATTAGTTAGAGAACAAATCATAGAAACAATTAATAGTTTCATTGAAGAAATTGAAAATGATGAGACATCCTTTCAAAATCTATGGGATGCAGCCAAAGCAGTACTCAGGGGAATATTTATATCCTTGAGTTCATATGTTAACAAATTGGGAGGGCATAGGTCAATGAATTGGACATGCACATCAAAAAACTTGATAGCGAACAAATTAAAAAGCCCCAGAAGAAAACTAAATTAGAGATCCAAAAAATTAAGGGAGAAATTTTGTAAAATAGAAAGTGAAAGAACTATTGAACTAATCAATGAAACTAGAAGCTGGTATTTTGAAAAAACAAACAAAATAGGCAATGTACTGGTCAAGCTAATAAAAAAAAAGAAAGAATAAAACCAAATTAACAGTATCATAGATAAAAAGGGAGAGTTCTATTTGGTCGAATTATATGGCAATGAATATGCCAATCTAGGTGATATGGATGAATATTTATAAAAATATAAATTGCCTAGATTAACAGAAGAAGAAAAAGAATTCTTAAGTAATCTGATATCAGAAAAAGAAATTGAACAGGCCAACAAAGAACTCCCTAAGAAAAATTCCCAGGACCTAATGGATTCAAAAGTGAATTCTTTCAAACATTCAAAGAAGAGCTAATCCCAATACTATGCAAACTATTTTACATAATAATCCAAGAGGGAGTTCTACCAAATTCCTTTTATGACCCAAATATGGCACTGATTCCAAAGCCAGGCAGGTTAAAAATGGAGAAAGAAAACTACAGACCAATCTTCTTAATGAAACTAGGCGCAAAAATCTTAAATAGGATACTAGCAAAAAAACTTCAGCAAGTCATCATGAGAGTTATTCACTATGATCAGGTGGGATTTATACCAGGAATGCAAGGATGGTTCAATATTAAGGAAACCATCCACATAATTGACCATAATAACAAGCAAACCAAGAAAAATCACATGATTATCTCAATTGATTCAGAAAAAGCCTTTGACAAAATACAATACTAACTCCTATTAAAAACACTAGAAAATATAGAATAGAAGTGTTTTCCCTAAAATTAATAAACAGTATATCTAAATCCATCAGCCAACATCATCTGCAATGTGTATAAACTAGATGCATTCCTAATAATATCAGGAGTGAAACAATGATGCCCATTATCACTGCTATTATTTAACATTGTACAAGAACACTAGCATTAGCAAATAAAGAAGAAAAATAAATTGAAGGTATTAAAATAGGCAATGAGGAGACCAAGCTATCACTCTTTGTGGATATGATGGTCTACTTATAGAATCAGAGAGAATTAACTAAAAAAAAATAGTGGAAATAATCAAAATCTTTAGCAAAGTTGCAGGATACAAAGTAAACCCACATAAGTCATCAACATTTCTATATATCTCCAACACATCTCATCAGCAAGAATTAGAAAGAAAAGTCCATTCAAAATCACACTAGACAATATAAAACACAGGAACTATATGAACACAACTACAAAACAGTTTCCACACAACTAAAACTAGATCTTAGCAATTGGAAAAACATTAACTGCTCATGGGTAGGATGAACTAACATAATAAAAAAATGACCACCCTGCCCAAACTTATTTATTTCTTTAGTGTCATACCCATTGAACTACCAAAAAACTTTTTTACTAAATTAGAAAAAAGCATAACAAAGATTTGACTTCTGGGTAAACATGGCTGCAATCTAGACACGACTCACTTCCCCACCCCGGCACCGAACAAAATAGACTACCTCAAAAGAGCATAAAAATCACCTTTGGAAGAACAAAGGGACTCTCCAGAATCCCACAGAAATGAAGGTACTTGGGGTTTGAACATTTCCACACTATAAGGAGGAGGAAAAGATTGCACAAAAACTTGAACTGAGCCACCCCTCCCCCCCCAACCCCCACCAAAACAGAGTAAGCTATCAGAGCTCTTACTGGGACAGTGAGTACATGAGGAGCGTCTCTGTCTGGGAGGGGGGCACACCAGGGTCCTTGGGATCTAAAGACTGCAAGGAAATGACCTCTCAGGGTGGTTTCACTGGAGAATCCTGCGCTGAGCACAGGGGGCTGCGGAGCTGAACTCCAGGGCAGTTTCACAGAGCACCTTCTCAGTGAAATCAAATCTGAGAGAGAAGAACATCTAGATCCAGTGGGATCCTGAATTCTATCTTTTCCAACAGGGTAAGAAAGAAAGGAAAATCAAGGTGGGGGAGGGGGAAGGGAGTATAAAAAGGGAGGGAAGGAGAGGGGGAGGGGAAGGGAGCATAAAAAGGGAGGGGCTAGAAAGGGAAGCATATCAAGGGGAGAGACTAGGGGGACTGACCTAAAGTAAATCACTGGTTCAAAAGGAGATAGCTAAAGAAGAAAGGTAAGAACTAGGGGAAGATATCACAATGCCAGGGAATCCCCAAGTGACAATCATAACTTTGAACATGAATGGGATGAACTCACACTTAAAAAGTAGACAAATAGCAGATTGGATTAGAACCCAAAACCCTACCATTTTTTGTCTTCAAGAAACACATATGAGGCGGGTTGATACTCACAAGGTTATAATTAAAGGATGGAGTAAGACCTTTTGGGCCTCAACTGACAGAAAGAAGGCAGGAGTGGCAATCATAATATCTGACAAAGCCAAAGCAAAAATAGGGATCAAAAGGGATAGGGAAGGTAAATATATTCTGTTAAAAGGGCGTATAGACAATGAGGAAATATCACTAATCAACATATATTCATCAAATGGTATAGCATCCAAATTTTTAATGGAGAAACTAGGAGAATTGAAGGAGGAAATAGACAGTAAAACCATATTAGTGGGAGACTTGAACCAACCACTATCAAATTTAGATAAATCAAACCAAAAAATAAATAAGAAAGAGGTAAAAGAGGTGAATGAAATCTTAGAAAAATTAGAGTTAATAGACAGATGGAGAAAAATAAATAGGGACAAAAATGAATATACTTTCTTCTCAGCACCACATGGCACATTCACAAAAATAGATCATACACTAGGTCACAGAAACATGGCACTCAAATGCAGAAAAGCAGAAATAATAAATGCAAACTTTTCAGATCATAAAGCAATAAAAATATTGATCAGAAGGGGTACATGGAGAGCCAAATCAAACATTAATTGGAAATTAAATAATATGATACTCCACAATTGGTTAGTTAGAGAAAAAATCATAGAAACAATTAATAATTTCATTGAGGAAAATGACAATGGTGAGATATCCTTTCAAACCTTATGGGATGAAGCCAAAGCAGTACTTAGAGGAAAATTCATATTCATGAGTGCATATATTAACAAATTAGGGAGGGCAGAGATCAATGAATTGGAAATGCAAATCAAAAAACTTGAGAATGAACAAATTAAAAACCTCCAGAAGAAAACCAAACTAGTGATCCTAAAAATTAAGGGAGAAATTAGTAAAATTGAAAGTGATAGAACTATTGATTTAATAAATAAGACCAGAAGCTGGTACTTTGAAAAAATAGACAAAATAGACAAAGTACTGGTCAATCTAAAAAAAAAAGGAAAGAAGAAAGGCAAATTAACAGCATCAAGGATGAAAAGGGGGACCTCACCTCCAATGAAGAGGAAATTAAGGCAATCATTAAAAACTACTTTGCCCAACTATATGGCAATAAATATACCAACCTAGGTCATATAGATGAATATTTACAAAAAATATAAATTGCCTAGACTAACAGAAGAAGAAATAGATTTCTTAAATAAGCCCATATCAGAAACAGAAATCCAACAGGCCATCAAAGAACTTCCTAAGAAAAAATCCCCAGGGCCTGATGGATTCACCAGTGAATTCTATAAAACATTCAAAGAACAACTAACCCCAATACTATACAAACTATTTGACATAATAAGCCAAGAGGGAGTTCTACCAAATTCATTTAATGACATAAATGGTACCAATTCAAAAGCAAGGTAGGCCAAAAACAGAGAAAGAAAATTATAGAACAATCTCCCTAATGAATATAGATGCAAAAATCTTAAATAGGATACTAGAAAAGACTCCAGCACGTGATCAGAAGAGTCATTCACCATGATCAAGTAGGATTTATACCAGGGATGCAGGGTGGGTTCAATATTAGGAAAACCATCCACATAATTGACTACATCAACAAGCAAACCAACAAAAATCACATGATTATTTCAATAGATGCAGAAAAAGCCTTTGATTAAATACAACACCCATTCCTATTAAAAACAATAGAAAGCATAGGAAAAGAAGGGTCATTCCTAAAAATAATAAACAGTATATATCTAAAACCATCAACTAATATCATCTGCAATGGGGATAAACTAGATGCATTCCCAATAAGATCAGGAGTGAAACAAGGATGCCCATTATCACCTCTATTATTTGACATTGTACTAGAAACACTATCAGTAGCAATTAGAGAAGAAAAAGAAATTGAAGGCATCAAAATTGGCAAAGAGGAGACCAAGTTGTCGCTCTTTGCAGATGACATGATGGTCTACTTAAAGAATCCTAGAGATTCAAGCAAAAAGCTAATCGAAACAGTCAACAACTTTAGCAAAGTTGCAGGATACAAAATAAACCCACATAAGTCATCAGCATTTCTATATAATTCCAACACAGCTCAGCAGCAAGAACTAGAAAGAGAAATCCCATTCAAAATTACCTTAGACAAAATAAAATACGTAGGAATCTATCTCCCGAGACAAGCACAGGAACTTTATGAACACAACTACAAAACACTCTCTACAAAACTAAAACTAGACTTGAACAATTGGAAAAACATTAACTGCTCATGGGTAGAATGAGCCAATATAATAAAAATGACCATCTTACCCAAACTCATCTATCTACTTAGTGCAATATCCATGGAACTCCCAAAAATTTTTTTTACTGATCTAGAAAAAAAAAAACATAACAAAATTCATTTGGAATAACAAAGGATCAAGGATATCCAGGGAAATAATGAAAAAAAATACAAAGGAAGGGGGTCTTGCAGTCCCAGATCTCAGACTATATTATAAAGCAGCGGTCATCAAAACAATTTGGTACTGGCTAAGAGACAGAAAGGAGGATCAGTGGAATAGACTTGGGGTAAGTGACCTCAGCAAGATAGTAAATGACAAACCCAAAGATCCCAGCTTTGGGGACAAAAATCCACTATTTCATAAAAACTGCTGGGAAAATTGGAGGACAGTGTGGGAAAGATTAGGTTTAGATCAACACCTCACACTCTACACCAAGATAAATTCAAAATTGGTGAATGACTTGAACATAAAGAAGGAAACTATAAGAAAATTAGGCGAACACAGACTAGTATACATGTCAAACCTTTGGGAAGGGAAAGGTTTTAAAACCGAGCAAGACTTAGAAGAATCACAAAATGTAAAATAAATAATCTGGAATACATCAAATTAAAAAGGTTTTGTACAAACAAACCAATGTAACTAAAATCAGAAGGGAAGCAACAACTTGGGAAACAATCTTTATAAAAATCTCTGACAAAGGTTTAATTACTCAAATTTTCAAAGAGCTACATCAATTGTACAAAACTCAAGCCATTCTCCAATTGATAAATGGGCAAGGGACATGAACAGGCAGTTCTCAGCCAAAGAAATCAAAACTATTAATAAGCACATGAAAAAGTGTTCTAAATTTCTGATAATCAGAGAGATGCAAATCAAAACAACCCTGAGGTATCACCTCATACCTAGCAGATTGGCTAACATGACAGCAAAGGAAAGTAATGAATGCTGGAGGGGATGGGGCAAAGTAGGGACATTAATTCATTGGAGTGGTGAATTGATCCAACCATTCTGGAGGGCAATTTGGAACTATGCCCAAAGGGTGATAAAAGACTGTCTGCCCTTTGATCCAGCTATAGCACTGCTGGGTTTATACCCCAAAGAGACAATAAGTAAAAAAGACTTGTACAATAATATTCATAGCTGCACTCTTTGTGGTGGCCAAAAATTGGAAAATGAGGGGATTCCCTTCAATTGGGAAATAACTGAACAAATTGTGGTACATGTTGGTGATGGAATACTACTGTGCTAAAAGGAATAATAAAGTAGAGGAGTTCCATGGAGACTGGAACATCCTCCAAGAATTGATACAGAGCAAAAGGAGCAGAACCAGAAAAACATTATACACAGAGACTGATACACTGTGGTACAATTGAAGGTAATGGACTTCTCCATTAGTGTCAATGCAATGTCCCTGAACAATCTGCAGGCATCTAAAAAACACTATCCACAAGCAGAGGACAAACTATGGGAGTAAAAACATAGAGGAAAAGCAACTGCTTGACTACATGGGGGGAAGGGAATACGACTGAGGAGAGACTCTAAATGAACACTCTAATGCAAATACCAACAACATGGAAATGTGTTCCAACCAAGAACACATGTGATACCCAGAGGAATCGTGCGTCGGCTATGGGAGAGGTGGTGGGAAGGGGTGGGGGGGAAGAAAATAATCTTTGTTTCCAATGAATAATGTTTGGAAATGACCAAATAAAATAATGTTTAAAGTGAAAAAAAAATTTAAAAAAGCATAAGAAAGTTCATTTGGAAGGATAAAAGATCAAGGATATCCTGGGGAATAATTTTTAAAAATGCAAAGGAAGGTGGTCTTTCAGTACCAGATCTCAAACTATACTATAAAGCAGTGGTCATCAAATAATATGGTACTGGCTTCAAGACAGAAAGGAGGATCAGTGGAATAGACTTGGGGTAAGTAAGACTGTCAGGAAGGCAGTCTATGACAAGCCCAAAGATCTCAACTTTGGGGATAAAAATCCACTATTTGATAAAAAACTACTGGGAAAATTGGAAGACACTATGGGAGAGATTAGGCTTGGATCAACACCTCACACCCAACACCAAGATAAACTCAGAATGGGTTAATGACTTGAACATTAAGAAGGTAACTATAAGTAAATTATGTGAACACAGAAGAGTATACATGTCAGACCTTTGGAAAGAGAAAGATTTTAAAACCAAGCAAGATTTAAATTTATTTATTTTACTTTTTGTGACTCTGATTCCATCAAATTAAAAAGGTTTTACACAAACAAAACCAATGTAACCAAAATTAGAAGGAAAGCAACAAATTGGGAAACAATCTTCATCACAAAAACTTCTGACAAAGGTCCAATTACTCACATTTACAGAGAGCTACATCAATTGTACAAAAAATCAAGCCATTGTCCAATTGATAAATGGGCAAGGGACATGAATAGGCAATTTTAAGTCAAAGAAATCAAAACCATTAATAAGCACATGAAAAAGTGTTCTCAATCTCTTATAATCAGAGAGATGCAAATCAAAACATCTCTGAGATACCACCTCACACCTAGCAGATTGTCTAACATGACAGCATTGGAAAGTAATGAATGTTGGAGGGGATGTGGCAAAGTAGGGACATTAATTCATTGCTGGTGGAGTTGTGAACTGATCCAATCATTATGGAGGGCAGTTTGAAACCATGTCCAAAGGGTGCTAAGACTGTCTGCCCTTTGACCCAGCAATAGCACTGCTGGGTTTGTACCCCAAAGAGATAATAAGAAAAAAGACTTGTACAAGTATATTCATAGCTGCGCTCTTTGTACTGGCAAAAATTTTGAAAATGAAGGAATGCACTTCAATTGGGGAATGGCTGAACAAATTGTGGTATATGTTGGTGATAGAATACTATTGTGCTCAAAGAAATAATAAAGTGGAGGAATTCCATGGAGACTGGAACAAACTCCAGGAATTGATGCAGAGTGAGAGGAGCAGAACCAGGAGAACACTGTTCACAGAGACTGATATACTGTGGTACAATCACATGTAATGGACTTCTCCATTAGTGGCAATGCAGTGTTCCTGAACAATCCGGAGGGATCTATGAGAAATAACACTATCCACATTTAGAGAAAAAACAATGGAAGCAGAAACACAGAAGAAAAACAACTGCTTGAATACATGGGTTGAGGGGATATAATTGGGGATGTAGGCTCTAAATGAATATCCTAATGCAAACACCAACAACATGGAAATGGGTTATGATCAAAGACACATGTAATACCCAGTGGAATTGCATGTGTGCTATGGGATGGGTGGGGAGAATGGAGGGAGGAATAGGATATGATATTTGCAACCAAGAAATAATGTTTGAAATTGACCAAATAAAAATTTTAAAATATTCTTGTCAAAAGAGGAGTTTGACATTCATTACATTTTAAATAATTGTACAGTTCTTTCCTTGCATTTCTTATTCCTACAAAAGCCCATCTATAACCCAGTTTTTCTGCTCATGGTATCATAAGACTATTAATTGTGGAAGCCCATGTTCAGGAAAACCAAAGTGATAAATAACTCAAAGGGCAATTAAAAGGCATCAGATATAACAACAATATTTTGTACATGAAAATTGGCAAAAAAAGACCTTTTTGAAAGTATATTGACCAGAAGAAAAGAAGTAGGTCAGTCATATTTTGAGAATAATAGACAGTGTCAGGAAAACTGAGTTGTATATTTTGGTCTCTCTCTTATAGTAATAAATGAGTTAAGTGAAGAATGAAGAAAAAGGAATAGTATCTCTTAAATAGACATGTGAATCACCTATCTTCCATTAAGAGGTCATTTTGCAGTGAAAAGAACATAGAACTGCAATTTAGGAGACTTATATTTGAATCCTGGCCATGCCACTGAGTACATATTTTAAAAGTTACTTCTCCCCTATTGGATCCAGTTTCCTCATTTTTAAAATAAGGAAGGTTGACCTTAATGATTTCTACATACCTTTTTAAGATCTAAATCTTTGTGCGTATATCCAGGTGTGAATGAAACAGAAAAAAATAGGATGAAACAATTACATAGATAATATTTGGGGAACTAAAAAGAAAGTGACTGTGAGAAAATATTTACTTCTCTGAGTTTGCCCTGAAACTAAGACTGTAGTCTGAGTTAACTAAAATGTGATTAAATAAATGATGAACTTTCACAAGCCTGTAATATTCACTAAAGGGACTTAGTAGGCCATAATTGTATGGGTCCTTCACACTACATTAATTGGTCATTAAATGCCTTCAAGAGGATATTTGAACATCTGTAACACTAATCCATGAAATGTTACCCTAGTGGCCAATCATCTCTCTATTTTTTGAGGGGAGGGAGAAAAACTATAAGGGAAAAGGGAATAGAATGGATTTCAGGTCAAAAGTAGGAGGCAGGGTAGGGGTCATTTCTAGGTATTCTTCCTATGAAATGACCCATTTCTAGGTATTCTTCCTATTTATCTCTTTCTCGCTGTGTGACCCTCATAGATTCACTGAATCTCAAAGATTATCTCTTCTCCACCCTATAACTGAACAAAAATCTCTTCTATAATATTTTGAACAAGTGGCTTCTACTTGAAAACATAAGTTAAAGTGATAAATGATGGATAAATAGATAGATAAATAGTTAGAAGAATATATAGATGGATGGATAGATGGATGATAGACAGATGGATAGATTTTTTATATTCATTTTTATTTTTATTCTCCCAATATATTTAAAAATTGGCAGATGTCCTCCAGTTACAATTAGCCAGATGATATTTCTTTAAGACACAGATCTCATATTGAGTGGAATTGAACATTTTTGAATGGAATAATACACTGGAATAATGGAAAATTGGGAGAGTAAATGTAGGTATTTAAAGGTCAATAGAAGTTAAACTGATATAAATATCTGTTTCCATTACAAACATTAATTTCCATTCTATTTGATTGGAAGGGATCAAAGGATGAAAGACTAGAACAAGCTTGGTAACTCCAGCCCCTTGAATGAGGATGGATTATTTCTAGGACACAGTCTACTTGAACATTTCTTCTTCTTATGATCAATTCCTCAATTTTTTTCTTTCTTGCTCTTTGGTTACCAAACCAGTACCTAATCCGACTAGAAGTCAAGCCTATTTCAGTAGACAAGACCTTGGCTTGGTCTCAGTTAATATGATGATTTCTATCAAAATGCGCTTTAAGCGTCCAATTGGTATATAATACTTTTTTCTTCTTTTTTAATAACTAAATGTCATGATGTTGTCTCAATTACTCTTCACTTTCACATAAGGTAATTACTCCAAAGTAGTAGATTGGAAAGGGGGATCTTTTTTTATTCAGCTCAGATTATATAGTGCTCCTCGCTGACTGAGCTACACTCCTCTCAGGTAGATTAAGTAAATCAATATATACATACGCATAACGAATATTTGTTAAGCACTTCTCATGTGCCAGACATTGTGCTAATACAGGAGACACAAATGCAAGCAAGCAGGATAATCTCTGCCTTTAAGGAGCTTATATTTTAATGGTGGAAGACAAATGGAGCTGGAAGCAAGAGGGCAGCAGGAGAATGACACATGCAGTAGCAATGAATGGAGCGAGAGCAGTCCAGTTTTAAAGGCGAAAGCCATAACAAGATAAGACAATACTTCACCTAGGAGTACTAGACGACCCGGGGACAGGGTTCAAGTTTATAGCAGGGAAAAGGTGGAGAAGAGGCTGTATAGTGTGAACCAGGAGTAGACTTTAAAGCAGTCCAGCCCATCTCTAAAATATTTCAGTTCTAAAGAAGGTTTTTTGTTTTTTGTTTTGCACATCAAGTTTACATCTCTTTAGCTTCCACCTATTAAACAAATTCTGTCTTCTGTGCCCAAGTAGAATAAGTTCAATATTTCTTGTTTGGGACAGCTTTTCAATAATGTGAAGATGTGTATAATACCTCTCTAAGATTTCTTTTCACCAGATTAAACATTTCTAATTTCTTCAGACCTCCAGTGGCATGATCTTGAGTCCCTTCACCCTTCTACTCATTCTTTTCCATATGTTTTTGGACTTATAAATGTCTTTCCTAAAATTTAGCACCTTGAACTGAATTCCATAATCTGGAGTACAGGAAGATTATCACTGTCCCTATTCTAGACCCCAATTCAATTAGTACAGATTAATGTGACATGAGCATTGGAGGCTAACATATTGTTCAAAACACTTGTATTGAGTCTATTAAAACTCCCAGACCTTTTTCACATAACCATCCCTCACCCATCTTATTTCTGAGAAGTTGAATTTTTGTTTAAGTTTAGAACTGTATGCTTATCACTTAAGAATTTAATCATCTTATATTTGATTCATAATTCTAAGCTGGTGATATTTTTAGATCCTTTTGTATCCCTTCTACCTTCCTCTAAATTTGATTTAAAAAATCTAAATCTTCATCATAGACATTATTATTAATAAAATTGCTAGCACCTATAGAGTACTTTAACATTTGCAAGTTGTTTTATGTATATTATATCATTTGATCTTCACAATGACCCTATTAATTTAATGTTATTATTATGTTCATTTAACACATAAGAAAACCGAGGTAAAGAGAAGTTAAAGGATAGGTAATAAGGATTTAAGGGAGGATTTGAATACAGGTCTTCCTGACTCCAAGTCTAGTACTGTATTGACACCACAAAGCTGCCTTTGACAAAAAAAAAAAATTAAAAAGCACAAAGCCAAAGCCAAAAACTAGGGGGATTCCACTGGAGATTCTCCTTGTAGTTGATATCAATCTATGAATGATTACTCTGGAAAAGGATTGTACCAGTTCTAAATCCATCTAATAATAATTGATTCTACATCTTATCATCTTATCTAAATGGAAACCATGAGAGAATTCGCCAAAGATTTTGCTGACATATCAATAAACTATACATATTTTTTAAAAAGGAAATGAATTTACACCATCATGAATTATTTTTGGTGATGCTTTCTTATTTTTTAGTAATCACCACTTCTCTTTCTAAATCTACACAAATCATTTCTTTAACGATGTCTTAGTGTCCCTAGGACTTATAAAAAAGATGAATAAATATATGTTGAATTTAATTGAACATGAGAGTACTGATGAATATAACCTTTAGAACTCATGCTTTCTGGAACAAGAATTAAAATTAAAAATTGGCAATGTGCTAAACTCAAAATTAAACAAAAAAAGAGACCTAGTTCCTTTAGTCATCCCCAGGTTTCTGCTTAAAACAAATGCCAATCTTTTAAACACCAATATTTTCCCATGATGTTATATGGCTGCATATCATGGACAGTACAGTCTTCAAAGAATTGAAGTTGAGAATCAATCAAAAGATAACAAGAAGGCTTTGGCAGTATAAGCAGACTATAATAATTTGTAAATGATGCAGTAAGAGGGAGAAGTGGCATAAATGATGTTATCAGAGAAATGTATGGAAAAAGAAAAAAAGAGTCAGGCTACTTTTTCAATGAAATCAACATACTGTTGATCAACAGCCTGTTTGCTTCAATGATAATAATACATATTAAGAAAATTCAAGGAAAGCCTCTAACACTTTGGATGACTTCATTATGACTAATATAAGCAGATATAGATGAGAGTCATTAAAAATAGGTAGGCATGGATGAATTGTGATCTGCATTGGAAGGGAAAATTACATTTTTGAGGAAGGGAAGAGGAGAGAAGAAAATCAACATTTGTTGAGTGCTTACTATGTGCCAGGCCCTGTGCCAACTGCAATTTAAAGTACTATATCAATTGATATTCATAACAACCCTGTAATGTGGGTGCTATCATTATCCCCATTTCAAAGTTGAGGAAAGTGAGGAAGACAGGTTAATGACTCATCCAGAGTCACATACCTAGAAAGTATCTGAGATCATATATATAATATATATATATATATCTATATCTATATCTATATATATCACTTAATAAGAACTTTTGGACTAACACAATACTAATAAAATAGTATTTACATAATGCTTTCAAGGTTTGCATATTGCCTCATAATTACTATTTCCTTTTATTCTCACAACAACCTTGGGAGATAAGGGCTATTATTATTCTCATTTCAAAGATATGGAAACTGAGGCAGACAGACATAAAGTTACTTGCTCAGGGCACAGCTAATAAGTGTCTGGGGCAGGATGCACACTAATGTCATCCTGATTCCAAGTCTTGTGCTCTTTGCACTGTGGAACCTATATTCTTTCCATGAATATATTTTTTTCCAAAGTTTCAAGTTTTAATTTTTTCTTAATCCACAAGATATCTAGGTAATAGAAGATGAATATCTATACAAACTACAGTGCTAGGACTACATGGTACTTGGTATTTGCCACATGTTCTCGAGACCATTTTGTTTCATCAGCAAATCCACATTCACTGTTCTTCACATAGCTTCTTGTCACATTTTCCTCATCTAAAGAAATAGCAGCTTCACTGCAGCTATCTGTTACAGACATCATTTCTCAAAATTAAATTGGAGACAAAGGATCAACACCCAAGGGTCTCTGGGAAAGAAGCCATAAAATTTCAGAAAGATATAAATGTAGGTCACTTTAGTAACAAAAGTCTCTTAAGCTCAATTACTTATAAATCAGATAGAATGTTTTACCTTGCATATCTACACCCCTAATAAGGCTTGAATTGAGAGGACAATGAAAGTGCTGAATGAAAAATTTGGATTGTCAGTGAGCAAGATAGGGAATGTGTAAAAATATTAATATAACTATCATTATTAATGTATGACATTTAACTCTTCGTGTGCCTTTCTTCTTTTCTTTGAAAGATCTTTTTAAAATATTTCCTGAATAAATCTTTTACATGGACTTAAAAAAAAAAACACCTACCAAATGTGATGAATTGATCCGAGGATATTGTGGAATTTTGACTGCTTTTCTCATTTAAATCCAAATACAGGACTTCTGGGTAAGAATGGCAGGGGTCTAGATACTGGACTCTTTCTCTTTTCAGCATCCACCAATATAGACTACCTCAAAAGACCAAAAGAAACCAAATTCATAAGAATTAAGGGACTCTACAGTAGGGTGCATCATTGAAGGTACATGGGATTTGGGCATTTCCATACTATAAGGGGGTGAAAAAGTTCCCACCCAAATGTGAGCTGATCTACCCTCCCCCACCCCACCTACAGAACCAGAGTCAGAGCCAGCATGAGCCAGAATCAGCGAGTAAACAAGGGGCACCTTTAGATTGGGCAAGGGGCACCTCTAGGTCCTTGGGAGCTGACTAAGACAAACCAAAGACCTACACCTGAGAGTAACTACACCTGAAACCCCAGCGGGCTGGAGAGCACAGACCACAAGAGCTCTCAGGAAGGTGGCACAGAGAAGGGCAGTGAATACTGGGAGCTGCAGAGATTTGAGAGGTTGCCTCAGGTAAAATCCTTGCTCCTTAACTCCATACACAGACAGCCTGCCCATCTCACTCAGATTTCTGACTAAAAAGGAAAGGAAAAACCTCCACAGTGATGGCAAATTGTGCCCAGGAGATACAAATGCCCTCCAAGAAAAGCAAAAAGAAAGCATTGGCCCTCAAAAAAATTTTATAGAGGAAAAACCCAGGCTAGAGAGGAAATAGAGGAGGCAATTCAAAGTGAAAACCTTCCAAAAAATGGAAATTGTCCACAAGTTCTTGAAGAATTTAAATTGGAGCTTATAAAAAAGATGGAAGCCTTCTGGCAAGTGTAAAATGGAGATTTGGACCCTGGACTTCAATCCCCAGAAGCCCTTGGCACTTCCCAGAATTCCCTATAATTTCACCTGGACGAGATCACAATTTAGTATTTAACGTGCTCTCTGCCTCCCAAGAGCCTCTTCTTCCTCTTCTATGTTCACATGTAGCTTTTCCTTGCTCTACTCAGATTTTGTAAAGATGTAGTAAGTAAGCTAAGCCTGGGGGATCTGAATTGGCTAATCAGCCATGAGCACAAACATGGTTTATTATTTTGTATCCTTGATTTCTAATAACATAATAAACCTCATAAAATATAATAGTTTTATTAGTAGAGACTAATTTAATTTTTACAGTTTGGCTGACCACATCGGTTGTGATGAAATGCCCTCAATCTTCTTAACTTTCTAAATCTTTTCTCTACTGTAACTAAGTTCAGCTTTTAATAGCTACTGCCTAGATTTTTTTAAGCCATGTTTCTCCAAGGCCTTTTAGAAAAGCCTCTTGATCAGCTTGCTCCTACTGACTGCTCTTGCTCCCTGCTATCCCTGATTGCCTCTCTGGACCTGCTTGACCCAGTTCACTCTCCTGCCCCAACCTCTGGCCCCAGCCCCAGCTGATCTCCAGCACCAGATGATCACAAACCAACTGGTAAAAATGGGAATGATTCTTCCTTAGGCTACAATTAGCCTCCACGTGGCAAAGGACCACAAGGGGGGGAGGGGGCAACGAGGAGAAGAAAGAGACTTTTCCAAAAAGAAATTATAAGCATGACTTATTTAAAAGGGTATATTCTGAGTGCAGTGGTCCTTCTATTTATCTCACCTGAGAGTCAGGGGAAAAATTCAGCTGCCTCCAACTCTTTGGCCCATTTTGAGATTCCAAAAACCCACCCTCATTATGGGGGAGCAGCTCAGTGGCTCAGTGGATTGAGAGCCAGGCCTAGAGATGGGAAGTCCTGGGTTAAAATCTGGCCTCAGACAATCCCTAGCTGTGTGGCCCTGGGCAAATCATTTGAACCCCATTGCCTACCCATTACCAGTCTTCAGCCTTCTGACAATAGGCATCTAAATGGATAAAAACCAAGGAACTTTAAAGAGACTGGAGGGGGCAGCTGGGTAGCTTAGTGGATTGAGAGACAGGCCTAGAGATGGGAGGTCCTAGGTTCAAATCTGGCCTCAGATACTTCCCAGCTGTGTGACCCTGGGAAAGTCACTTGACCCCCATTGCCTAGCCCTTACTACTCATCTGCCTTGGAGCCAATACGCAGTATTAACTCCAAGTTAGAAGGTAAGGGTTTAAAAATTTTTTTTTAAATAAAGAGACTGGAGGTTATATTTTTAAGGCTTTTTGGACACCAATGTTTTATAAAAATC
Organism: Monodelphis domestica; assembly: GCF_027887165.1. Classification (NCBI taxonomy): domain Eukaryota; kingdom Metazoa; phylum Chordata; class Mammalia; order Didelphimorphia; family Didelphidae; genus Monodelphis; species Monodelphis domestica. The sequence goes on along the minus strand of NC_077233.1, from coordinate 241,007,324 downwards.
TGTATTTTATTTCATTTTGCTGACTGTTTTGTTTGAGATTTAATTTTGTTGGTTTTACATTCATATATTAATGCATTAAATACTATTCTGTTACACTGAATCATTTTAATGTACTGGGTTTTAACTATTGTTATATTCTGTCGCTTTTCCCCTATAATTATACTGAACAAATATTACTGAATAAGACCATATATAAAAACAGCCTTTTCTATTTTGACTTTTTAAATTGTCACCTAAAGGATGTATAGACTTCAGAAAAACTGGTTATAATTGTATAACAACCTTTGGAAAATTTAATAAGTTTTAGCTAAATATCTCAAATTGATTTTAAGGGGTCTTTTAGACATGATTTTTATATTTTTTCCCAACAACTCTGATCATTTTGCCTGCCCCTAAGAGGAGGTAAAGTACAATTTAGTAGCTGAAGTGAAACAAAATTATAATCCCCACCTCTCACATTTATAAAAATGTGAACGGATGGGACATCACAGTCTCATACCAAAGGAGCAGGGAAGTTAATCCCAGGGCATTGTACCCCTCTGGATGACTCTCAAAAGAAGAGCATCTCTCATTTATAACTCTTCAGCTCACTTTACTTCCACCAGAATGATATCTGAATGATACCTAGATTTCATGATGATGTTCTAGACCCAAATAAGTTTTACTTTGTTTAAAAATATGTTTACCAAGGTTGAAAGATTTGCTACTTTTGTAAAAATTGTGACAAATATCCATCAGTTCATAGGCTTTTAAAAATGCCATACAGAAACTTATGTGAAATATGATAGTGGGTTTGTTAGCTATTGTAATTAATTGGGCTATTGAAAAAATTGGGGATTTTGAACTACTGTTCTTTATAAATTAAAAAAAAACTATTACCTTGTGAAATTAATTTCACTCACAGTGGATCATGGCCAGATATGAAGAGGAAATGGATCTCATTTTTGATGAGAAACCCTTGTATTCTATATTTCCTTAGCTGACACAGTGTGTCAATGATTGTAAGCTATATTTTTGAATTTAAAAACTCTTTTATTATTATATTGTTCTTGCATGTGAAATATACTATTTCCGTTACTTTTCTCTCCTTTTTTTATATTTGAAGCACATCACAAGTATTAAGATTTTCTTTAACTTTTTTGATTTGCAGTAATATAAGTTTAAAATACATTTGCTATAATGTTAATGCAGGCCCCCCTGCAAAAGACTGTAAAAATAATGCCATTGATTGTTTTGAAAAATTATGGGACATTGCTTAATGATTCTGTCTGATTCCAGGAGAAGTTATACAAAAAAGGCATTGCACAAGGCCAAAGAAGCACAAAGCTAAATCTTAATTGTGCCAAAAGAGCACACACAAGTCAAAAAAAAAAAAATCCAATAAAGATTAATGCACTTCTAAGCCAATACAAAGAACTTGAACCTAGTGTAAAGATTTGAGGTTGTGATGCTTAACATACGTTAAGACATAGGCTATCTTTGTATCCACACTCTTTGTGAAAATACTTACAGATGAGTATCTCAAATTTGACTCCTACCTGGCTCCTATCATCTAGTCCCTTTTCTGTCTTTCATAGTGTGGCAACTTTCTGTAGTCCTGGCTACTGACTGGATAAAAGCTTACTTGCTTATATAATATTAATTGGGCCCTGATTCAAAGACCTGATATAGATTTATTTTTCCTTTACTTGGAATTTTTTATACATAAGAGATTGATCTTCTATATTTCATCCAGAAATTATCTTTTTATTTGGATTTTTTTATGTTTTGATTTCTCTTACTATTTGATTCATATACCTCATAACACAGAAATGCATCCCTAAGTGATCCCTGTGTTTTTCAATAACCCTCTTCAGGGGGGAAATGTATAATTATTATTATTTTAAATTGCAAAGTTTAAATACCTTGAGAGAGAAATTTTAGGTTAAGAAACATGCTACCTCTCCAAATCCAGAAACTGAACTTTTTGGAGAAGACACCATGAAGATGCCTCCACAGACCACAAGCTGTGCAGGAGAAGATCAAGAATGAACTTTGGGTGTGGTTGATTGAACATTTATTTGTATGTATACTTTCATGCCAAAGGGGACTGCCCCCTAACTGACTTTTTGTCAATGTGTCTAGCAATCATTGGTTTTATTCTCTTTTCCTCTTATTCTCAAATTATTGTAATTTCAAAGTTGGTATGTTTACAAGACCCAGAAGAGAGACTAGACTTCCTTGGCCTCAGAGGAGTATGTAAAATAGAGATTTGAACCCTGGACTTCAATCCCCAGAAGTCCTTGGCGCTTCCCAGAATTCCCTATAATCTCACCTGGGTGAGATCTTCACCTGAGCGGGAACACAATTTAGTATTTAACGGGCTCTCTTCCTCCCAAGAACATCTTCAGCATTTCTATATATCTCCAACACATTACAGCAGCAAGAATTAGAAAAATTCCATTCAAAATCATCCTAGACAATATAAAATACTTAGGAATCTACCTGCTGAGTCAAAAACAGGAACTATATGAACACAATTATGAAACAATTATGAAACACTTTCCACATAATTAAAACCAGATCTAAACAATTGGAAAAACATTAATTGTTCATAGGTAGGATGAGTTAACATAATAAAATAATAAAAATGACCATCATACCCAAACTTATTTACTTTTTTAGTGCCATACCCATCGAACTCCAAAAAAACTTTTTTTTTACTGAATTAGAAAAAAGAAACATAAAAAAGTTCATTTGGAAGAACAAAAGATCAAGGATATCCAGGGAAATAATGAAAAAAATGCAAAGGCAGGTGGCCTTGCAGTACCAGATCTCAAACTATACTATAAAGCAGTGGTCATCAAAGCAATATGGTACTGACTAAGAGACAGAAAGGAGAATCAGTGGAATAGACTTGGGGTAAGTGACCTCAGCAAGAAAGTCTATGACAAGCCCAAAGATCCCAGCTTTGGGGACAAAAATCCACTATTTGCTAAAAACTGCTGGGAAAATTGGAAGGTAGTGTGGGAGAGATTAGGTTTGGATCAACACCTTACCCTCTACACAAAGATAAACTCAGAATGGGTGAATGACTTGAACATAAAGAAGGAAACTATAAGTAAAATATGTGAACACAGAATATTATACATGTCAGACTTTTGGGAAAAGAAAGATTTTTAAACCAAGCAAGACTTAGAAAGAGTCACAAAATGTAAAGTAAATAATTTTGATTCCATCAAATTAAAAAGGTTTTACACAAACAAAACCAATGTAACCAAAATTAGAAGGAAAGCAACAAATTGGGAAACAATCTTCATCACAAAAACTTCTGACAAAGGTCCAATTACTCACATTTACAGAGAGCTACATCAATTGTACAAAAAATCAAGCCATTGTCCAATTGATAAATGGGCAAGGGACATGAATAGGCAATTTTCAGTCAAAGAAATCAAAACCATTAATAAGCACATGAAAAAGTGTTCTCAATATCTTATAATCAGAGAGATGCAAATCAAAGCATCTCTGAGATACCACCTCACACCTAGCAGATTGTCTAACATGACAGCATCGGAAAGTAATGAATGCTGGAGGGGATGTGGCAAAGTCCGGTCATTAATACATTGCTGGTGGAGTTGTGAATTGATCCAACCATTCTGGAGGGTAATCTGGAACTATGCCCAAAGGGCACTAAAAGACTCTCTGCCTTTTGATTCAGCCATAGCACTGCTGGCTTTGTAATCCAAAGAGACAATAAGGAAAAATACATGTACAAAAGTATTCATAACCGTGCTCTTTGTGGTGGCAAAAAAAAAATGGAAATAAGGAGATGCCCTTCATTTGGGGAATTGCTGAACAAATTGTGGTATATGTTGGTAATGGAATTCTACTGTGCTCAAAGGAACAATAAAGTGGGGGAATTCCATGGGAACTGGAACTACCTCCACGAAGTGATGCAGAGAGAAAGGAGCAGAACCAGGAAAACATTGTACACAGAGACTGATACACTGTGGGACAATCGAATGTAATGGACTTCTCCATTAGTGGCAATGCAGTGATCCAGAACAATTCAGAGGGATTTATGAGAAAGAACACTATCCACATTCAAAGGAAAAACTTTGGGAGTAAAAACACAGAAGAAAAACTACTGCTTGATTACATGGGTTGAGGGGATATGGTTGGGGATATAGACCCTAAATGAACATCCTAATGCAAACACCAACAATATGGAAATAGGTTCTTATCAAAGACACATGTAATACCCAGTGGAATTGCGGGTGTGCTACGGGAAGGGTTGGGGTAGGGAAGGGAGTGATATAATAGGATTCTTGTAACCCAGGAATAATGTTCTAAATTTACTTAATAAAATTTAAAAAATAAAAAAGAATAAATCATTATAGTAGCCCTAAAGCATTATCATGAAAAAAATCCAAATACATTTTCTCTTCAATTTTTCATCAGCAATTAAATTTGCATCAGCTCTTCAACATTTCATCAATATTTATTTAACTAACAATTATATGCAATTAAAAAAAAAGACCTCCTCCCCCCCTAGGAACTTACATTCTACTACCAGCACATGACATATAAACATCATGATCATGATAATGATAATCACTAGTTTTTATATAGTGCCTACTATGTGTTAGAATTATGGTACAGGACAGAGTCTTATGGGGAAAAATGCAAGAAATATGAAGATATTTTAAAAATAGGAAAAATTCTACAAATTGTGATGTATAAAACATTATTTTTATTCTAATCTAAGGCCACAGTGATAGTGGCCGCTGAATTACTAACATTACATCCAGTTCAACAAATATTTAGATAGGACTTAGCATATGCGTGTATGGAGTTGTACTAGATATTGGAGTCATAGCTCAGTCTTTAACTTCAAAGGGATAATAATAATGATAACTAGCATTTATAGAGTGTTTTAAAGCTTGTAAGGTATTTTTATATATGTTATTTAATTGTCATAACAATCTGCGAGGTAGGTGCTATTATCCTTATTTTATAGATGAGGAAATTGAGTCAAACAGAGGTTAAGTGATTTGCCCAGGGTCATACAACTAATAAGTATCTGAGACAGAATGGAGTTCCTGAATTCAAGTCTCCTACTCTATCCACTGAACCACCAACTGCTAATTACCATCAAATAACATTGTAGTCTACTTTTCTGAATTAAATTCTACACTTGGAAACTTCAATTAAAACTACAACTTAAAAAAAAATTCCTGCAGGATTTTAGGGCACTTTCATTTCTCCAGTGGACAGAATTTCTCTTTTAGGCAAAAGTGAGTAACTGTACCTGATGAATAAGTTATTCACAACCTTAGTAAAATTTTGGTTGTAAATGTTACGTACTAGAATCATAACTTTTACAGTTCACACTTTATTTTGCACTGCATGAATCTCTGAAATATGAGTAATGCTGTTGTAAACCCATAGAGGATAGCCCTAAAAACTTCCAGCAGGACCTTTGGGAGGCAAATAATCTGGTACCACTGTAGCATCAAGTGCTAGACCAAAGTTCTTATCTAAAAAAATATTATTGCTTTCTAACCTCCTTAATGGCTGAGAGACCTAGTTTTACCAGGAATAATATATTTCACTTCTTGGGAAGTTTCATGGGCAACCAATGAAACCTGCTGAATGCTAAGTAGTGGGACAATATCCCCATGGACGAACTCTTAAAACCTAGTCTGTTAGCATTGAAGTGATGTTTATCCCTATAGTTTGGGCTGAAGATTCAGTAAGAATACGTAACAATAAGCTACCTAAGTATAGGGGGCAGAAATGGAATAACCACAAGCAAAGCAGTAAAGAAGAGAAAAAAATTTAGTTTCATTTAACATGGCATAATTATGGATGACTACAAACCAGTAACAGTTTACAATTCAGACCCACATGCAGCAATAGGGAAAGAGGTTGTTCTTAAAAGGAAGTCTTTGGATTGATTCTAACAAGTAGAGTAGTCAAAGTCCATGGAAAACTGCTATAGATTATAATTATGGTCAAGCCAGGTGCATATGATGTAAAATTTGTTTATTTATCTCTTAATAAAGTAGAATATGATTTTTAAAAGCACCTGGTATAAAAACTGAATTGTAACTATTATATGTGTTAGATAGTAATTTCTCTTCAGTTCTCTAGACCTCAGTTTCCCCATCTATAAAGTGAAGGACTTGAGGTAAGAATTCAAAATGCAGACTATGCATCTTTGTAGTAAGGATTTTAGGTTTTTTGGTCCAGGTTGTGGGATGTGAATAAAGACTGTAGTGGCAAGGCCTAATTAAAGAAAAAAAATGTAAGTGTAGAAATAAATGATTTCCAAGCTCCCTTCTAATTCTAGATTCTCTAATTCTGTTTATTTAGCATCTATATAATATTGTACTGATATTTTCAACCACATACATACATAAATACATATATGCTTATGAATAATAAATAGTTGTAACATCAGCTTAGAAAAGGCAAAAAATACACATACAATAAGTAATTCATAGTAACACTAGATATTTGAGAAAGACAGTCAAGAAGATCAATAGAATTTAGAATCAGGCTAGTAGAGTTTGAGGGCAGTTACATGGTATATACTAGAATGCCAGGCGTGGAATTGGAAAGACATCTTCCAGAGTTCATATCTGACCATAACCATTTATGTGACTCTAGGCAAGTTACTTACCATGCTTTGCCTCACTTTCCTCATCTGTAATACAAGCTAGAAAAGGAAATGACAAACTTCTTTGCCAAGAAAACCCCAAATAGGGTTATAAAGAATAGTATGAACAACAACTTTTAAATCCCTTTTATATACTCATCTTACCTTTGCTTAACCCTTTTTCCATTCAGGTCAATCCAGTTTAATTCAACTCAAAAATTATCTGCTATTCTCAGGACATAAAGACAGAAACAAAACAATCCAACCCTACAAAGAATTTCATTCTGAGGGGAAGAGACATGTACACAGATCACATAGATAAATATGAAATATATTTGGTACCTCTGCCCAAAAGATCTCCCTTCCAGGACTAGAAAGACAGAGTACGTAGTAATATTCTTCCCCAACTGTGGGGAACCATCATACCCCCTCTGTTTGACAGAGTCACAATCTGGGTAAATGGAGACTGCAAAGCAGCCCCCAGAAAGTAAGGCACCCAAAGAACCCCCTTTATATGACTTCTCTCTCTAACTTCCCTTACTAATGGAATTGTTATGATTATTTTTCTCTCCCCAATACAGGAGAAATATTCTAAGAGCAAATACTTATAGGGTTAACACATATATGTCCCATTTTAACTCCCTTAGATTAGTGCCCCCAAAAGATTACATTCACAGAAATAAAACCCAAAGATTAAAACCCATTATTGCTCCTTTCTCTCTTTGTGCAGAAGTATCTTCAGAGACCCTACACCCATTGCAGGCCAAGCATGACAGATACATCAATTATTACTCTGAAACACAAGTTACAGACACACTTCTCTGGTTTGTTATGTTTCCCATAACCAGGCAACTTTGCCAGGTGCTTGAATCAAATTCAAGAAAAATGTAACTTGGAAATTGAGGAAAATTCCAATTTTGGTCTGCTTTAAGTTACCCTCTAACCCCTTACCTAGCTACGAAATGTTTTGTTACCCATCTCCTAAGTAATTGTGATTGATTGTAAAAGCTGATCAAAAGCAACAATGATTTTCCTAGCTGGTCATTCCATAGGTCAGGGGGAACAAATCACCAGATCACCCTATTTATGTCATTCATCTATTTCTGTTATAGCAACAATGCTTTATTGACTATCTCCTTAGGCTTCATATCTGTTATTAGGTTCTATGGAAACATGCATTTTGAGAAATGATAGTGTGTCAGAAAAGAATGTATTCACTGAACCTATAAAATAAACACAAACCCTGTGCATGGCAGAACACTTTGTGATGCCCAAATACAGGATTGAGTATATAGTGTCTCTCACCACTTATTTGACTAACCACCATACCTAGAGAGAGGACCCTGAACCTTGAGAGACCACAGGCTTGGCTCTCTAAGCCCAACCCCAATCATGGTATGGGGATAAGGTGGACCCAATGGGTGCCTACATCTCCCTAATTATAGCACCAATAAGAGGAACTCACAATTTACTTTAGAGTAGCAAGTACCCACAAATAAGATGAAGCATTAAATTACTAATTACTGTATGACTTTTACAATGGATCACTGCTAGCTGTTTAGGCTTCTGAATAGCATTCAACAATTCAGTTATTATTTCTGCATAAACAACTGGTTTTACCAATGCAGTAATAAAAGCTTGTTGTTTCCAGATCTGTCCTGTAACATAACAAACTGAAAAAGCATATTGAGAGTCCATATAAATATTTGCACTTTGACCAGCTGCCAGAAGACATGCTTGCTTCAATGAGACTAACTGCACCTTGAGCACTAAGGTTACTAGGTAATTATTCATACCACAGTGTCTCAAATTCTGTGACAACTGTACCTCCTGTACATTGAATTCCATTACACAAATATGAGGAACCATCAGTGAATAAAACCAAGTCTGGATTTTTATTGGAGTATCTTTTAAATCCATCCTAGGCATATCCACTAGATCTACAACCTCTACACATGCATGTGATGGTTCACCATTCTTTGGCAAATTAGGAAGAAGTGTAGCTGGATTTAATACACTACACCTCGTAGGTAGTTTTCACTACCTAGTTGGAATATGCTTGAGTATGAAATTTCCTCATTAGTGCTTCTATTTGATGTGAACAATATACAGTCAATGGATATCAGAAACCTAAATCTGATGACTTCTGGACTAACACAGCTGCAGCTGCTATACCCCTTAGACAAGGAACCATACCAGTGTAATTGGATCTAGCTAACAACTATAATATCCAATTGGATGATAACTTTGTCCTAAAGTCTGTGTCAGTACATCAGAAGCAATATCTTTTGTCTCATTTACAACAGTTGAAAAGATTTTTGTATAGTCTGGATTACCCAGAGCTAGTGCAGATAAAATTGCTTCCTTAAGCTTCCTTAAGGCTTGCAGATGTTCAGGTTTTAGTTTCAGAGGTTCTGGTTCTGTATTCCTAATTAGATCTGTTAAACATTTAGTTATGTCACTATATACAGGTATCCATTGCCTACAGAAAACAGTTGTTTCAAGAACAGCTCTGAGTTGCTTCTTGGTCTTAGGCTCACTCAGTTTCTGGATGTCAGCTATTCTTTTTTGTGTGATACTTCCAGAATCCTCTAACAACACAAATCCAAGATATTCAATGTGAGGCAATACCCATTGTAATTGTACATTGGAGGTTTTATACCCACAATTATATAATTCAATCAAAAGAATCTTGCTATCTCTTGGACATTCTTTAGCAGATGGTGATGCTAGGAGGATATAATAAACAAATGTATTATTTTATTCTCCTTGAATATTATTTTTTTAAGGTCTCTATTCAAAATTTGTGAGAACTGACTTGGGGAATTGGTGAATCTCTGTGGGAAAAAGTCCACGTAAACAGACTTCTCCTAGATAAAAGCAAAGATTTTTTGAGAATTCTAGTGAATAGGTATTGAAAAAAACACAGAGCATAAATCTACCACAGTGAAATATCTTGCTTGGTTTGGAATGGAAGAGATTATAGCAGCTGGACTTGGTGCTATAGGATGTGTTTTTATTACATGATCATTTAAAGCTCTCAGATCTTGAATGAATCTGTAATTGATTTTGCCATTATGATAGAGTATTGACTTTTTTATTGAAAGAATAGGTGTACCGTATTCTGAGAAGCACAGTACTTTTATCCCTTGTTGGATTAGGGACTCAATGATTGGCCTGATACCTTCTACTGCTTCTTTACTTAAGGGACATTGAGGTATACAAGGAAATAAATGGTCCTTCCTTAGTTCTCCCCCTTACTGAAGTAGCTGATTTCAGTAGACCTACATCTGTGGAAGACTTTGACCATAAATCTTCAGGGATATAGGATAGATGGAATCCAACTCATCTTCTATACTGACTAAATCTAAGAACTGTAGTGGAAAAGCTTTCAAAGATTCCTCTGGTAGATATAGTGATATATCCCCAGAATCAGTACATGGGATAGTTGCTTGTAATTTACACAATAAATCAAAAGATTCATGGAGCAGTCCGGCATACACAGAAATGCATGCTCCACAGATAAAGGACCTAAAGTAATCATTTTAGGTTGTAATTTTGCTACTCTTTCTGGTTTTCCAGTAACTCCTATTACTTCCATAGTACCCACAGCTCTATAATCTTTAGGGAAACTTTGCAAAACTGATTTACTGGCTCCAGTGTCAACCAAAAGATCATATATCTGATCCCCTATAGTAACAGAAACATAGGGTTCAGTACTGTTAGGACGCTGGAAAGTTTCTATAACTGGTGCAAGTACAGTAACATCAGTAGAAAGCTCAATTATTTCCTGACCATTCAAGTTTACATCCGCTTGAATTACATGATTTTCCATCATCAGCTTTTACACTACTCTCATTGGTCTTAACAATCTCCATCTTGGTATCATTGTTCTCATTTACAATTCCATTATTATGATTCAGTTTATATTCTTCAGTACTTTCCATTACTTTACATTTAATAGAATTTCTTACTAAGTTTATATTACGATTTTCTTTTTCCCTACAATTATTTACACCAAAAATAATTATCCTTTGATTCAATTAATTCATTTAAATCTTCATGAATCCCATTATCATTATACTTATTTCCATTTATACACAACTCATTAATTATTGATTCGATTGCACATGGACACTGGGTAAACCTTCATAAGCTATAAATTCCCTTGTTCTGGTCACCTTTTACCACCTGGTTTCATTTCAGTCTAGATCCAGATTTCACCCAATATTGTTAAGATCAGGCTCTTGTTGTCCCTGACAACAGGCATTTTGGCACTGATTTACATTTCTTTTTTGATAATAATAATAATTATTATTATTCCACCTATTATTATTCCATTTATTACTCCAGTTAATATTGTTATTATATTGCCTATTGTATCCACCATTTCTATTAATTTATCTCCTAAATTGATTCCTAAATCTGCAGTCTCTATAAAAATGCCCAATCCTGTCACTTAAGAAACATCTTCTGGGACCTGATCTTCTCTCATTAGACCCATAGGTGTTATTCCTTGGCTGCATAGATTTTAAAGCAGCTACTGCTTTCACCTGCTTTATTTCACTTTCCTTAGCCCTATTCTCTGCTTCCCTAAGTTTCCTTTTTAAATCCTCCATTACAGAATATGTCTCCTCATTCTTTTCTTCCATGTCATCTGTTAAATATGTAGCCTTGTGATTATTAAGGTCATCCAGATCTAGCTCTTCCCAGGCTGGGTAATTGCTCTTAAAAAATTGTCTAATTTTGGGAAACGCAATTTTTCCAAAAATTTGTTTGGTATGAGTAATGGTCTCTTCCTCCAGAGCATCCATACCAAGAAGTGTTTTTGTAGCTTCAGTTATGCTCTCAAGGAATGCTGCAGGTGCTTCTGTGACATTTTGTAATATTGCCACAAATTTGAACCAGGCATCAGGTCTTTTGGTGTACCTGCTCATAACTTCAAGAATTGCCTTCCTTGGTTCTATTAATTCCATATAAACTTGATTATCACTCATAATCACATTACAATTCTCTGTCCATGATACTAACAGAGGATATGATCTTGTTTACTCAATACATTTGTTACATTCCCTTTTTGTTAGGACCTCTTTCATCAAAAGAGTGAAATCATTGTAGTCCGGGTTAAAAAGGTCAATTGCCCATCTCATTTCTTTTATGACTTGATTTGCTTTGTCGGTGAAATCTGGGGTTCATTTTTTAATAGATTCAAGGTCTTCAAGGGAAAATCTTTTATGGGTCTTTACCTTATATATCTCATCTTTGAAAACCACAGGTAGATCCCTAAGTAAACAGAGGTAGCCTTCCCTGTAGCTTCTTCTTGTTGTAACCTACTTAATTGTTTCATATTCTCAGTGTTTGTATTATCCTCACAACCATGTTCCATATTTATGATGTTATTATATCTTATATATTGCTCCATCTGGTTCAGTTGGTATTTCATATGCACCACCTTCAATTTTAATTCAGAATCCCTTGTAAACCAGGTAACCATAACCTTAATCCATTTGCCCGCAATAAAGAATGGCACACGAGACTTATACTGGACATAACAACATGCAAGACATAGGGGTAAATGAGCAGAAATATTCTTAATCTTAACATCCATGACTAGCTTCATCCAGTCTTACTCCACTAACATTAGACATACATTTGGAAACATAACAAAAATAATATAGGGAATGTACAGAAGGTACTCCCATAACATCTGCAAAACTGTACTTAACATGTCTCCTATCATGTTTACAGTCAACAATAATAAAGGTTTTACAACAGTATTTGTGCTATTAAAATCATCTTTGAACAAGATATTAACAAACAATCACAAAAGGTTTAAAATTGAGACAAATAAAAATTCAAAATGTCTGCCCAATGTGGCCACAAAGAAAGAGCATGTGGTAATGGCCCTTTAATGTTTTTAAATGTCTCACAACTTTCCCAGAGTCTTAGAATTCTGCTATCCTACTCCCCTCTGTACTGTACCACCCTCAGAGATCTTTAGAATGTTCCACTCTAACTGCCTTATCTCTAATGAAACCTTATCTAAATAAATTAAAATACATAAAAATTAAGTTATATAGCCTACCTGGATCAGCCAACTGAAACATTACAATAGGTTTGAAGGGGTTTTAGGGAAGAAACATAGAAGGTACATGTAAATTTTTTATTTTATTTAAACAAAGAAGGGGAAAGTAAAAAGGGAAAGAAAGGAAAGGGAGAGATCTTAATTATTTTACCCTCTAAATTATAAGCTATCTGACTACAAACTATCTTATTTCTAAATACATTAAAGGCAAAGTCTTTAGGGATTAGAAATCTTACAACAGAGTCTTTTGGTGGGAAAATTTCAAAAATCCCAAGAGAAATACCCAAAGGTGGTCTGTTCTATCTATCCTGCAGAAGAATGAAGACTGCCTTCTTCTCCACAGTGAACTATACTACCAGGCTTGTAATTTAAATGATGGTTTCTCAAGCTGCTCCAGGAAAATACTCCTCCTCATTTATCCAGGTCCAAAGAGATTGTCAGTTTCTTAACTGTTTCTTTGAGATTCTATTCCAACAGCTCCAGGGAAGATTCTAATCCCATGCCCTGTCAATCACTCATGTCCTAAGTCTTATTTCCTATTTTAACATAATATAGATTGCTTTCCAGAACTTCTGAACCATATATGAGAATGTAACTATATTCCAGGCCAGTGGTGATATGGAGAGAAGGAAAAAGATGTGATTGATATCCTCAAAGATATTGCAGTTTTATGAAAGTATTTTTTATTTGAGGATTAGCCTAGCTGTGGACAAGAGGTCCTTTTGACCTAATGCAACTTCAAAGATGGAACTATAGCCACACCAATGAAGTGATAGATCCTTAAAAATTTTGGAATAAGTATTCTTAATTACTGACTTTGTTGACATTATTTTTCTGTGAAAACAGAAATAATAATAGCTAGAATATATAGTTCCTACTATATCAATAGCAGCACTGTGGATAAAGTGCCAGGCCTGAAGTCAGGGAGACTCATCTTTTTAAGTTCAAATCTGGCCAAAGGCACTTATTAGTTCTCCGATCATAGGCAAGTCACTTAACTTGGTTTGCCTCTGTTTCCTATTCTATAAAAATGAGAGGGATTTATGTAAAAGAATGTTCTTCACCTCCAGAGAAAGAACTACTAGAGTGGGAATGCAGATCAAATCATATCACTTGTTTTATTTATCATTTTTTTATTTGGGTATGTGTTTTAATGTTTTGGTTTTATAAGATTATTCCCGTACACAGGTGAATAATATGGAAATATATTTTGCATCATAATACACTGTATAACCCAGATTGAATTGCTTGTCAGGTTTGAGAGGGGGAAGGGAAGAAAGGAGACACAATTTGGATCAGATAGCTTCAGAAAACATATGTGGAAATTTGTTATTAATCTGTAAAAATGAGTTGGAGAAGAAAATGGAAAACTGTTCTAGTGTCTTTGCTAAGAAAATTTCAATGGGCCTGCACAGCATCAGACATTGAAAAAATTCAATAACAACACTAAATGCTTCACAAATAGCTCATTTGATTCTCATAACAATACTCTGAGGTAAGTATTGTTATTATTCCTATTTTACATCTGAGAAATATGAGGCAAACAGCAATTGTTACTTGCCCAAGATCAGTTAATAAGTGTCTGAGGTCAAATTTGAACTCAGGTCTTCCTCACTCCAAATTCATCACTCTCTTCTCTGTATCATCTAGTTATCTCTTAGTAAACTGTTGCCAGGATCTTGAAACACCAACAACTATTTTACTCTCCCCTGTTTTGTCCTTTCACTGAAACTTAATGCTGCCAGAAATACCAACACCCCTTGAACTGTCTGCCATACATGGGTTATAAGTGATATTCCTATATGAAATGACAAGTGGCACCATTAACTCTTGTCAGACTTCAATGCATAAAACTGAGAAAAGAAACAAAAACTATAGCATTTTTATAAATTTATTATCTAAGCAGCAAAAACAACAGTCCCCTGAACTGTCTGCCATATGTGGATTATCAGTGGTATTCCTTTGTGAAACTACAAGAAGCACCATTAACTCTTGTCAGAATTCAATGCATAAAGTTTGAAAAGAAAGAAATAAGATTACACCAATTTTAAAAATATAATTTCCGTGTGTGTGTGTGGGGAACCTCCAAGCATTTCTGTTTTCTAAGAGAAACATCTTTACCTTAAAGGCTTCAAGTAATCCAAATAGCATAGACTAATCTTTTCAAGTATGGGGTGGGGTGGTTGATTTGATACCAGGAGAAGGTTTTGCAGGAAGGGGATCACTTGGATTAAGTATTAAAAAAAGGAAAATTTAGAAGTAACTAAGGACTTCTCTGAGGACTGAAAAAGGGAATCATTTGGATAATTTTATATACACAGTAATATATCCTCCTCTGATCTTGAAAGAGGATTATAAATAGAGTACAAGTGCAAAGACAGGCTGAGAGATGATGAGCAGGTAAAATTAATAATAGTAATTATGATACATGTAATGATAATCAAATAAAAACTCTTTCCTAGCTTACTCTGGAATATTTCTAAAGTCCATTTCTTTGGTTGGTCAGGTCTACCTAGAATATCCATTTTAAAGAAGAGACCAAGCCAGCTATGTGCACTCAATCATTCCTCTCTAGGTTCTGCACTGGGTTCTCTGAACTTCTGTCTTCACCATGCACCAGCAATTTTCTTACCTCAGAAGATGCTCTTCACTTTGTGATACCTTCTCTTCTTTGCCATGTTCTGTTTTTCACTTTCCTTCTTTTTATGGTCTTCTCCCCTTTAGAATGTGAATTCCTTAAAAGCAAGTACTCTTTCTTTTTTGCTTCAATTTGTATTCGCAGAACTTAGCACAGTGCCAGGCACAGAGTAAGCAGCTAATAAATACTTGTTCAACTAATCTTCTTTCTTTCTTTTTTCTTTTTTTTGCATAGGATACAGTGTGAATAATGAGCAAATCTAGCTTCACTTAGCACTTCAGTTTGATTCTACACACTAGTTAAGATATAGACATCTGGTCTAGTGGAAAGACTACTGGAGATCTAGTTAGAGGAAATAGGTTCAATTCCCCACTCTGCACTAACTACATGGTTGACCTTCAGGAAGTCACTTAACCTCTGGATCCTCAGTTTCTTTGGAAAATGAGGAAGTTGAATTGGATAGCCTTTAAGTTCCCATTAAGTTCTAAATCTAAATCTAAATCTATTATCCTGTGATCCTGTATGAAGTTGCAAGTGCCCTTGGCTGAGAGGTAATGATCAGAAAAATTGGAGATGAGTGGTGATGGTTGCTTATTCCCTGCTGAGGGGCATTGAGGTGGCAATTTGTCGACCTGATATCAACATTATAGATATCTGCTACCTTTCCTTTGCTCCAATCCAGGATGTGAAAGGGAGAGATCAAAGTTGACAACCAAACCCCACTTCAAGAGAATAAATGGTATCATTAAAAGGAATAACAACAACAACAAAATTGCTAAAGATTATGAAGACCTGGGCAAAAAGTTGAGTAATTTTGAGGTATGGGGATGTTTTCATCACAACATGAAAGTAGGGACTTCTGAGGGGAAAAACTGGCTTAAAAGGATTTGAACTTTTTTAACACAAAAGAAAATGTTAGAATGATAAGCTTTTGGTTGTGGACAAACTATAGAAATGAGAGCTATTGCAAGTTATCATTATGAACCAGCAAAAAACCCTTGTGAATATAATTAATTTAAAACCAAAAAGTGAGGCTGAGAGAGAAAACTAGCAAAACATCAAGCTTAAACTATATAAAGTAACAGATATAGCACAGGGGGAAGAAAAAGAAAGGACTATGTGATAGAGGCTGGCACTAGAGAAAAAGTGCTAGACTGAAGAGTTTATGAAATTGATTACCTCGATGGGGGAGGGGCCCCAGGAGTGAATTTCCTGAGGAGAGTAGACTCTGGCTGGAGGGCAGTGAGATCTCTGTCTAGAGATGTGAAGAGAGAAGGTGGATTAAGACTTTCTTCTGTGGGTTACTCACTTTTCCTGCTGGTGGCTGGAAATCTTTCCCCCCAGCACTTCCCAATTGAAGGGACTTTCTGAAGAGAAACCTGAGCAGACTTTACCTCAGCTCCTGTGGCCCAGGGATGAGTCAACCTGACTTTATCTCAGGGGTACTCAGGCTGCCAAGACCTGAGTTCCCCCCAAACTTGAGGAGGGAAGGAAAAGGATTTAGATAGAGACAGGAACCCCCTTTTCCCACTTTCCTTTTCCCATTCTTCCCTGCCCATTATTCCATTTGTATTACCTGATTGAGTTAACATTAAAGGTATCTGTTCCCCAAGCTGAGTGTGAGCAAACAGATCAAGGGGAGACCTTTTTGGGGGGAACAAGAGCGAATTGGGGAGAGCAGCTTTAGCTAAGGAGGGAAGACAGAAAGGGGAAAATCTTCAAATCCCCTCTCCTCTCTGAGCCAACCTGTTACATCTACTGTCTCCCCCTGAACCCCACTTTGAGAAGGGGGTTCTCCTCTCTTTCTCTCTCTCTATACCTCAGGGTACAAGCCTCCTCCCTTGGGGGTACATTCCCTTCCCTTTTCTTTTATTTAAAACAGTTCTCTTCAGAAAGTCCCTTCAATTGGGAAGTGTTGGGGGGAAAGATTTCCAGGCACCAGCAGGAAAAGTGGGTAACCCTCAGGAGAAAATCTTAATCCACCTTCTCTCTTTGACATCTCTAGACGGAGAGACCCTTACTGTTTTCCAGCCAGAGTCTTCTCTCCTCAGGAAATTCACTCCTGGGGCCCCTCCCCCGTCGAGGTGATCAATTTCATATATTCTTCAGTCTAGCACTTTTTCTCTAGTGCTAGGCTCTATCACAACTGGTAATTAATGGGAGATAATATTCAACAAAAGAGTAATCTAAATAGAACCTGTGGTTGCAGAAGCACAAACTATAAGTAATAAAAAGGGGAACTGGAGATCCTATTGATGACCAGTTTTAAATTTGAGAGTCTTTAATTCCACAAAACATCAGGAGCTTTGACCAGATATCCCAAAGCTATGGCTATTATTGTCCATTTAAGAGTAAACATTATAAAATCTTAAATTGGCATCTCCACATATAACTCAGGTGAGGTGATCACCCCTCTCTCTATCTGTATGGATCAGAAGTCACATTTTGATTCTCATCTTATATTCTAAGTAAATCTAATAATATATTATGATATTTCAACATTAATTACTAAAATTGCAACTTTTTTCATCAGTTAAACAATTAATTGTGAGGTTTCACTCCTATATATTATTACATTTCCCATAAAGTTTTTGCTCAGCTTTTAAAAAAAGGAAATTGGTTAAAGGCATTAATAGCAGCTTAAACAAAGAGGATCTCTTTTCTTGTTTTGATTATTTCCTCTCCTGTCCAAAAGTAATTGACTGAATCTAGGGAAATGTCTTCTTTTCCAATCAAATGGAGGCATCCTCTTCTATTTTAAAGAAGAAATTTTTTCCATTGGAACACCAGAAAATAGTCCCTTTTCAGTCATTTAGGGGAGTGGTGCCAGGGGGAATGCAAAATTGTTAAATGATTACTCTGAAATATCAACTCAAAATTTCATTTTAATAAGTTGGGAATTTTCTTCTGCAGGGTTATTATACAAGTTACCTCAAATGCTTTTTGGGTGGAGAATTGTCCTAGGATATCAGAAACCATATTAGTTTGGACATTTCTCTTCTCATGCTAGGAATACGTTGATATAGAATAATGTTAAATTTAATAAAAATTTTTCTAGCAGACCATTTCTAAAATACAAAGTACAGTATTAATATTATTCTTTGATGGATTGGTTTTATGTTTTGTTTCATGATTATTATAAATGTGAGTTGGAAATTTCTTTAGGAAAAGAGTTCATTGAATATCAGTGGAAACTATTGCTCAAAATCTCCAAGAAAATTTATCATAATACAATAAAAGTGTCTCTGAAAGAGTTTAGCTAAATTCAGAATAAAGATTGTTTTTAGTTAAATGCCAAGTGAAAAATTGTTTTCCTCCAGAGAGACAAATTTGGTCTAGAAGGATAAAAACTTGGGGGGTATGGGACTCATGACTAGAATGTGCTCATGTTAATAGACCCACAGAAAGCTTATTTTATCTGGGCTAGACTATCCATAGTGTTGTATTCAATTATGGTTAGAAAATCTCAAGGTCATCTCTTTGGATGATGAGGGGTTAAGTACCTCAGGTGAGGTCAAAGTTGGATTGGGCTAGATCAAATATAAGAAAGAGAAGCAAAAATACATGGCTTCCAGCCTCATATTGTAAGCTGTTTTCCAGAAAGACTATAGGACAGTGTCTGGAAACAGAAGTGGTAGTTGCCAGGAGAAACTCCAAGCAATATCTCTAGCAGTTTAGACAGGGCTTCTACTGCCATCTAGATGGAGCAATGGAAGGCTATTTTACTTGAACTTGACCTGATTTATCAACCTCTCTACTTTTAAATAAGGGAAAAAAAACTGCCTTGAGCAAACAACCTCCCAGTCAGTATATTTTGACAAGGACATTTTCTCTAGATAATTGTGGGTAGAGAGACATATCACCTCAGAAATAAACACAGTAATTTAATCATAAAGTGTTATCTTTTACTTAGGTTTGGTCATTTACAGCTCATTTATTTCAAATAATATAAAATGTAGCTGTATACTTCTGAGGTGATACTCAAAAGATAGTCTCCTGATATCATCTTGTAAATTCACCAAGGAAAGTATGAAGGGAATTCATATGCATACAACCCCAAAAGAAGTGCAGACCAATTTATTCATTCCTCTGATTGAAAAGTATTTATCTCTCTGCCCCCAGGAGACAATACAAGATGATGACTACTGCCTACATAATAAGAATCTTTCATTCATTCAGTGAGAGTATCATTTAAAGCTTTGGGAGCATTCACTTTCAAATGACATCATTACCTTTAGCAAATCACTTGTTATTGATGTCACCTTAAACAGCTGAAGAGGGAGGAAAGCGGAATTTTAAACAGAAATGATGAAAAATAGTGCATTTTCTACTGACTGTGTAATATAAATGCATGTGGAAGCCTTTTCAGGGCTTCTTCTTAGCATTTTTCAAATTTCTTATATAAGGAGATAACTGGTTTTTTGGGGTTTTTTTTTTATATAACAGAATGAGAATGCCTTTTAAATTTATTCTCTATTTCCCCTCCCTAGAGACATCCTGGAGCCGATCTGGTATATAACCTTGTACTAAAGTGATTTGCCACAAAACAAACTATATTTTCTCAAGTGTCCAGGTAAAGAACAATAGAGGAGCTGAACACTACAAATCAAATGTAAGGTCACATTTAGAGTATAGCAGGAAATCTGAAAAACACTCAACCATCATTCAGGTTAGAGTCGGTTACTTTTCACATGTGTACTCCTGGAATTTTCTTGACAAATTGATTCCCCACTGCTTTTGCCATTCATCAAAGCCTTAAAACAAATAGAGAAGACTGAATCAGGAACTAGATTTTCAGTCAGTCAGAAACAATTTGATATAATTTCTCTGCTCAGATGCCTAATGTAAACAATTAGCACTTAATGTGGCTGTTGATTTAGCTGCTGGGGAGTCCAGGTCCTGGCGTCTGATACCAGGATGCTGAGGCAGAGTCTGTAGCTGGGCCAAGGTAATTCTCCATCGGAGGAGGTACAAAGTGAGTTCTCCCTTCCAAGGTTCAAGAGGACACATTATTGTAGGCCCTCCCAAACTGGAAGAGGAGATTTTGGCTAATTGGCAATGTGTCCTCAGCCTAGCACATCATTTAGATACTTGAAAAGCAGTTAACATGTTTCAGCCACCAGGGTACTATTCCACGCAGTGTTGCGGGAAGGCACTACATGGTACCCTTAATTTGTTGATTTTGTATGCAGAAACAGAAAATGCCAGTCTCCATGGGAGCCTATAATATTGCTGCTCTGGGTCAGGTATTCACAACAGAACAGAAGTTGCATATTCTGGAAATTATTTCACATGGGGCCTCAGCGCAGCTTTAAAACAGCCAAAACAGAAACATATGTGACTAAAAATTTGCCTTCATCTATATGCAGTCAGCTCCAGGTGCCCCATCTGTGTATGTTCTACAAAAAGCACTTCACCTTTCATCCCCATCAACACAATCAATTAATAACCTTTCCTAAGTGCCTATGCCACTGCCATATAGTGGGAGTGCAAAAGAAAAAAAAAAAGAAGTAGCTTCTGTGCTCAAGATATTTAGATCAAGAAGAACTGGATTCAAATTTTTCCTCAGATACTCATTAGCTATATGACCTTAGATAAATTATTTAACCTTGTAGCATTTGGATTTTAACCAATAAAGAAAAAAGGTCATTTCTCTAAGAATAACATTGTTTAATAACGGGAGTATGCAATTCTCATTAACAAAGAATAGATTCTTTTAACTAGCCTCCTTCCTTGAAAAGGAGGTTAGGTGGGTCCTGCCTATTGTTTATAAAGGTAATTTTTTTTTCTGATTAGCCTGACAGTTCTATTTTTGGACCTTCCCCAAGAGTCTCAATTGGTGGATATTTTAAAAGAGGAGCTGGACTTAGAGATCTTAACTTCTCCCTCATTACTTCATCACTTCATCACAGAGGAAGCAGGTCTTTGTTCATACAATGAAGATGACAGCACATTCTCCCTCCCTGCTAAACATGGCTGGGCCAACTTACTTTCCAAAATGGGTCAATGTTTACCATGGGTTTAATTCTTTAAAGATCTTAACAAAAGAAGGAAAATCATCCTAACCCAGTCTGATAGCCTGGGAGTGAAACTTGAGAGTAACCTAACCATAGGAAAG
The DNA here is from genome assembly GCF_027887165.1 of Monodelphis domestica. NCBI lineage: Eukaryota > Metazoa > Chordata > Mammalia > Didelphimorphia > Didelphidae > Monodelphis > Monodelphis domestica. The sequence goes on along the minus strand of NC_077233.1, from coordinate 240,985,840 downwards.
TGGTTTCATATATAACAATTAAATATTAATCTTAATTAATTAACATTTAATTAATGCAATTTAAATAATCAAATTAATTAATTAACAACCTCTCTCAGCCTCAGGTTCCTCATCAGTAAAATGTGGATAATAGCCCGTTGTTCATCAAGGTTTTAAGAGGGTCAAATGAAATAATACATGGAAGGTACTTGGCAAAAACTGAAAAAATATAAATATATGTGTGTGTGTTATCTATTATTATTGTTATATGTTTAATATCATAATTCTATGAGGGAAGACAACACATGTAGATATAAGTATATGAAATATATTTATAATAAATACTATAAGATGTCTTTCGGGAAGGAGGAAAAACCTAACAGCTGGTAGAGGAGAATCAGGAAAGACTTCAGATAACTGACCATATTTGAGCTGAACTCTGAAGAAATTGAAGTTTTGTCAAAGGTGAGGAGAAAGTATATTTAAGGCACAGAGGATAATCTGTAAAAAGGAGGCATAGAAATATAAGAATAGGAGATGCCATATATGAAGAGGAATAAGAAAAAGTTCAATTGGAGCACATATATACATATATATATATATATACATATACACATATATGATATTTTGGGGGGAGAGAGACAGAGACAGAGAGGCAGAGAGAGACAGAGAGAGATCCTAAGAAAGCTAGTTTGCAACTGGGTTGTGAAGGACGTTAAATATCAAACAGAGAATTTTGTACTTGGTCCTAATGAGAAAAGACAAGAAATTTATTTATTTGTGTACCAAGAGTCTCCATTTTGAAACCATAAGTATTAGGAAAGCAAAGAGTTAATATTTATAAAATTATGTATGAAGTCCTACAAAGTGAGACAAATTTGACCACATAAGTATCACTGAGACTTGATAGAATGATGACTATATTATGGGCATTGAGTTGGAGGTGAACGATTCAGATCAAGAGTAAAAAGGAAGGATTTGGGCCATGGTAGTATTGGATATATATTCAAATGGAATATTCATATAAAGCAACCCCAAGAATCAGGTCAAGGAAGCATACTAATCAACAAGGAGAGAAACACTGCAATTTTGTTTATAGGAACATATATCAGGTCACCTAGGCAGAAAGGAAATGGATGAGGCAGGCAAAATTCAGAAATTCAGTCAGGTAAAGACACATGATATATTAATGATCCTAGACTTCAAATTTCAAACGTCTGCTAGACAATTCTCTCCCCTCATTCCCTCTCCTCTCTCTATCCTCCTCCTATTCCTCCTCCTCTCTGACTTTGTCTCTCTCTGAAGTAAATAACTTGTAATTTGTTGAACTATCCTAATTGGCATTACTTTCTAGTAGGGAAGTGATAGTCTAATTGCATTCTGTCCCATCAGGCCACATATGGAACATTGTTGTCTCTATACTATAATTTGAGGAGGACATTGATAAACGGGAAGGTATCTAGAAGCAGTACATGAGAAAAGTAGAATAATGAAGATCTTTGAGTATTTACAATATGAAGACCAATTGCCAATATTTATTTAGGAGAAGAGTTGGAGTTGATGTGACATGACATGTCATTTTCATTTTTTAAACTTTTAAGTTTATTTATTTAATTAATTAATTTTGAAATTTTTCCATGGTTACATGAATCATATTTTTCCCTCCCCTCCTCTGACCTCCCTCCCATAGCCAATGAGCAAATTCACTGGTTTTTACATGTGCCATTGATCAAGACCTATTTCCATGTTATTAAAAGTTGCACTAGGGTGATCATTGAGAGTCTACATTCCAATAATATCCCCATCAAACCATGACATGTCATTTTCAAACATCTAAAGGATTGTCACTTGAAGGGAGGCTTAAGTTTATTCTATTTGACCCCAGAGGGAAGAACTAGGAGTAATTTATGAAAATTAAAAACCAGAAATTTAGGCTTAAAGTCAGGGAAAACTTTCTTACAATTAGAGCTGTCCAAAAGTGGAGTGTGCTACCTCAGCATTTGTGATTAGTTCTCTTATTGAGATCTTTAGTACAGTTAGATGATTCATCAGGAATATATGTTATATGTTAGTTATGCAAATTATACAAGATAGTCACCAACTCTGAAATTCTGGCATTTATAACACTTTAATTTTTAAAAAACACATACAGAAAATGGAAATAATATCAAGTAACAGAGGATGAAGACAACAGAGCAAAATGATACTTTAAGAATAGAGTCAGCAATTCTAAATCTCTGAGTTGAAAGATGCTGGTAAAGAAAATTAAAGAAAAAAGACCATATTGGAGGGAGAATAATAAATAATAATAAAATAATTGGAGAGAATGAATAGTACTTATTCTTGAGGTAGATAGGATGAGAATAACTGACCATAAAGAGAAAAGAGTTGCTCAATTCTTGTTTGCTAGGATTTTTCCTTTGCTAGCTAGGATAGCATAGAATGGTTAATAAACAGATGGCATGTAAGATAAGCATAGTGACAGAGAATACTGAAGTTCAAATGAAATATCCTGTTCAAAATTAGTCTTTTTACTGAAAAAAACCTGGAAGATATGAGTGGGAAAATATGAAAGAGGTAGAAATGGAAGAGGTGCTACAAGATTAGAGCAAGGCAAGCATCTCAATTTTCCAGGAAGGCAAGAGAAGAGAAACTACAAACTTTTGGTAAGTGAGCTACGCTGAAAAAATTTTAATATGGCTATTGAACATCTAGGAAAAAAAGCATATATCATCTCACATTTGTCAGATTGGCTAAAATGATAAAAGAGCAAAAGGATAAAAGTCAGAGGTGATGTGGAAAAATAGAAATATTAATATGTTGCTGGTGGAACTGTGAACTTATCCAACTATTTTTGAGACCAATATGGAATTATACCAAAAGAGTTCTAAAACCATGAATATTTATTGACTCAAAAATACCTCTATTAGGTTTGTTTCCTAGAGTGATCAGGAAAAAGAGAAAAAAAAAACTACAGGTTCTAAAATATTTGTGGTAGCTTTCTTTGTGGTGACAAAGAACTGGAGACATAGGGAATACTCATCAATTGGGGAATGGCTGAACAAGTTGTAGCATTTGATTGTGATGGAATACCACTGTGTGGTAAGAAACAACTATCAGGTTAATTAAAAAAAAAGAAAAACATACATGAAATTATGAAGAAAAAAATGAGCAGAACCAAAAGTACATTATATATAACCACAAAAATATTGTTTGGAGAATAACTTGTATACATCCACCTCCAGAGAAAGAACTGATAAATAGAAGCAAGTAAAACATAGTTTTATATGTACTTTTTTTTGTCAAATTATGCCTTCTTTAGTGAAGGAAGGGGAGGAAGGGAAGGAAATAGAGGAAAGAAACAAAGGAAACAAACAAAGAAAGAAAGAAAACACAAAAGGAAAGAAAGAAAGAAAGAAAGAAAGAAAGAAAGAAAGAAAGAAAGAAAGAAAGAAAGAAAGAAAGAAAGAAAGAAAGAAAGAAAGAAAGAAAGAAAGAAAGAAAGAAAGAAAGAAAGAAAGAAAGAAAGAAAGAAAGAAAGAAAGAAAGAAAGAAAGAAAGGAAGGAAGGAAGGAAGGAAGGAAGGAAGGAAGGAAGGAAGGAAGGAAGGAAGGAAGGAAGGAAGGAAGGAAGGAAGGGAGAGTGGGGAGGGAGTGAGGGAGGAAGAAAGAAAGAATACAATGACCTCTGCCACAAAACCAGTATCACTTCACCAAGAGCTGATCATGCTAAATCTACCATATTTCCTTTTCTGACAGGAGTACTAAATTGGTATATCAAAGGGGAATGTTGTAGACATAAATTTACTTAGATGTTAGTAAGTCATTTGATAAAATATTACACTATTCTTATGGGAGAAAATTGAAACAGTTAGAATGGAAAACATTAATAATAGATTTGGATCTGATTGAATGGCTAAACCTAAAGAGTTTGATATCACCTTAGAAGGACCTCTCTTTTGTAGTGCTCTGCTTACCACATGATAGATAACATCTTAATAAACTCCGTGGATAAAGGTATAGATTCTACCTTATGAAATATACAGATGAATGATGTGAGCATTGTTATATTAGATATATTATATATGTATATATATAATATATAATATATTATATTAGATTAGATTAGATGACAGCTAGGCTCCTAGGCTAGAATATTGGATTGAATCAAGAAAGGTCAAATCAATTAGGAATATATGTAAAGGTTTATATTTTTGTTCAAAAAAACCAACTTCATCAATGTATGGTAGAGAAGTATATTAGATAACAGCTTATCTGAAAAAAAACAAGTAGGCATTTTGATGACTTGGAACAACATGAGCCAACAAGCAACCAAATGGCAGCCAAAAATGCTAAAAGAAAATCTTGAGCTGCTTTATAACTTACAAAAGGAAGGTCATAGCTGTGCTAATACTCCACTTAGGCAGACTATATCTAGTATGTTGTGGTTGGTTCAGTTTAGGACCAAAGTTTAGGAATGACATGGATAATTTGTAAATATCCAAAAGAGGGCAACAAGAATGGTTGAATTTCAAGCCCATGCTTGTTGAGAATCGGTTGAAGAAATTTAGAATAGTTAGCCTAGAGAAGACTTTGAGAAAACATGATAGTTGTTTTCAAGTACATAAAAAGATATCAGATGGAAAATGAGTTAAATTTGTTTTTAATTGTTCCCCGAGTGAAAAACCAGGAGCAATAGGTAGAAGCTAAAAAGAGGAGAATTTTTTAGCTTGAGATCAGGAAAATAATTCTAGCAATTAGGGTTATTCAGTAGTGGAATGAGCTGGTAACAGAGAGGGGGATAAGAAGTGAGCTGGTAACAGAGAGGGGGATAAGAAGATACCAATGGAATGGTAGTGCGTTTTAGTCAGAAAAATATTTTTAAAGCAACTAACATGTTCTGGGTACTATGCTAAATGCTAGGATACAAAAAAAGAGGCAAAAGACAATCCATGCCCTCCAGGAGCTCACAGTCAACTGAGTGAAACACAAACAAACAATTCTTAACATGCTATGTTCAGAATAAATAGTGAACAAGTAAGAGAGAGTAAACACCAGGATGAAGAAAGGTAGAGAGGAGGCAGCTAGGTAGCTCAGTGGATTGAGAGCCAGGACTAAAGATGGGAGGTCCTAGATTTAAATCTGGCCTCAGACACTTCCCAGTTGTGTGACCCTGGGCAAGTCACTTAACCCCCATTGCCTAGCCCTTACCACTCTTCTGCCTTAGAACCAATACACAATATTGACTACAAGACAGAAGGTAAGGATTTAAAAAAGAAGAAGGGTAGAGAAAAGTTTCCTAAAGAAGAGAGAATCTCATATGAGATTTAATGGAAGCCGAAGAAGCTAATAAGCAGAGATAAGGAGGGAAAGAATTCCTGGCATGGTGGACAGCCAGAGAAAATGTCTGGAGCTGAGAGAAATGTCTTTTTTCATGTAAAAGCAAAGAATCTACTGTCACTGGATAGACAAGTACATGGCAAGGAGTATGATGTAGGAAGACTGATTGGAAGTCTGAGAGCAAAAGCTAGATGATTATTTTCTTTGTTGTCTTGGCAGCTACGTTGAGGTAGTTGAATGAACACTGGATTTGGAAATCAGGATGACCTGTGTTTAATTGTCACCTAGACAATCATTAAGAGCTACCATCTGCCAAGCACTATGCTTAGCACTGGTGGTACAAAAAGAGGCAAAAAATGGTCCCTGTCTGGGGGAGACAACAGACAAAGAAATATGTACAAACACACACACACACACACACACACACACACACACACACACACATATATAATCAAGTGGGAATCATTAAAAGAAGAGAGGAGCTTGAATTCAGAGGAGATGGGAAAGGCTCCATGGAGAAGACAGGATTTTAGTTGGGATTTAATGAGAGCCAAAAAATCCAGGAGACAAAGATGAGACGGGGGAGCATTCCAGGAATGGAAGACAACAAGAGAAAATGCCTGGAGCTCAAAGATGGAGTGTCTTATTCCTGGAACAGCAAAGTGGCCAATGTCAATAAACTAGGGAATATGTAGTGGGGAATGAAGTATAAGAATGAAAAGACTGTAGGGAGTTATATTATGAAGGTCTTTAAGTGCTAAGCAGAACCTTTTGCATTTGATCATTTAGGCAATAGAGAACTCCTGAAGTTTCTTGAGGAGGGAGGTGACATGATCAGATCTGTGCTTTAGGAAAATAACTTTGGCAGCCATTATTGGAATGAGGAAAGAGTGAAGGCAGGGCAGACCCATTGGCAGGCTATTGAAATACTCCTGGCATGAGGTGATGAGAATCTCTATGGTGTCAGAGAAGAGAAGGGATGTGAATGTATGGGGACATAATAATAATTCACAAAGTTCTTTCTTCATAACCCTATAAGGTAGTAGGTTACATGTTACCTTTTAATAATAAATATTAACAAATAAATTAAATCAATAAATTAAAATTTATAAATTATTTAAATATGAGGAAACTGAGACTCAGAAGGATAATTGGCCATCCTATTTTAACTTCAGTGTTCTAATTCCAAGTTTAATACCTTTCCATTAAACTATGTTACCTCTAATTCAAATAAAAATAACTATTGCCTTTAGTATAGATAGGAATGTTTGTGTTTAATTCAATTCAATCAGCATTTATTCTATGCCCATTTTGTGCATTTAGAGAAGACTAGTACCTATAGTTTGTGGATTTGTGGAGCCCTTTTCAGGTTTCTTTTCCTCCTTTGGTGCCCAACTGCCAGCCAACTCTCACCCGCAGCTCCAAGAAACTGAAGCATGTGCAGTAGCCACATCCTGGTAAAATGTCTCAGCAAGCAGGAAAAACCAAGTTGATGGTAACTGAGAGGTCTCAGACTCATTGGTGAGTCAGGGAGTATCTACCCCAAGCTTGTGAAGACAGACTTCCCCTGACAGAAAAGGTAGATGGGAACAATTTGTACCCATGTAGCCATGTAGGCAGCGCAAGTTGGCACTGTGGAGTGCTTAGTGCTTGGTTAGATGTTGAAGAAGCCAAGGCAATATGATGTATCTTAAATTTTGTCTTGCCACTAAACTTGGATAATTGAGACTGACAATTTTGTGAGATTCTGCCTCTCAAATCCAGTGTATGCATGAGCCAAAAGACATTCCTAGTGATTTCATTTTGGTTCATTTCCAGTATAAAGAACAATAACCAACCAGTCAATTGTGTGCCAAGAACTGAGGGTTACACAGTTTTAATAGTTGATAGCACCTGCCCCCATGAAACTTAAATTTATCAAGTGTTAACTACATGGCAGGCAGTAGATTAGGTGTGAGAGAGAGAAATAAAGCCAACAATACAGTCCCCATGCTTAAGAAACTTACATTCTAATGAAGACACACTTAAAGGGGATGGGGAAAGGAGAGCAAGGTAAAGAAACAATGGTGTGGCTAAAGATATACTGTATAGAAAAGGATTTTAGAGACCTTATTCTAACTTTTTAACTTTTTATTTACCTGACATAAAATGCCAATGATTCTGTGCCTTTTGACATTATATGTAAGTCATAGTGGATGGAGATTTAAATTATGGAAGTTTTATAAACTCAATTTGGAGTTAGGCAGTGCACATTGGCTGGAGATTTAGAGCTACATACGTATTAGAGATGAAAGCTTAATAGTTCATTTTAATAAGTGACCCTCCCAAAACAGCAGAAGATATTCCTGAGAAATTTGAACCAATAGATCTTGGACGGGCAGGGAGAGTGAGCAAGGTAGGGAGCCATTATTGTTTCCCTAGAAAAAAGCACAAATTGGGTTGAAGGGAAGCCTTACTCCAGAGCTCCACTTTTGGTGATGTAGCATTAGCACTATTAGCATTTTTTTAGTTTAACTTGATATTGAGACAAAATGAAGCGCTAGAAAGGTATTGAACAATTAACATAAGAAATTTTACTTCATGTGCATATATATACTCACTGACTTCAACTAATTTTTCTAGGGGAGGAGGTGAATAGGACAATGATGACTTCTCCACTGTCCCTTTCCCTGAGTAGTTCCTTGGCTCCACAACAGACCAGGAAGTTGGGGGTGGGATGGAGATGGAGAAGGATTCTATTCTGATAAATAAGGTACCACAGGGGAGAAGAGTCTTGGCCAAGAGAATCTAGGGTGGAATGAATGGCAAACCTAAGGAAGACTGAATAGGGAACAATTAAATGCTTCGGACATTCCAGGATGTGGAGGTGGGAAGAGGAAGAAGCACCTCAACCTTCTCCAGTCTAGGTCTTGAGCTAAGATAGAAAATCTGGTCTTTTGACTTCATACTAAGTTCTAATTCCACTGCACTAAGATTAAGTATAACCACAAATGTAAATTGTGAAATGTGAAAGAAGAAACTCATTTATATAATTTCAAAAGGGACAGGAACAGCTAGGTAGCTCAGTGGATAGAGAACTGGAAGTCCTGGGTTCAAATTTGGCCTCAGACACTTCCTAGCTATGTGACCCTGGGCAAGTCACTTTACTTCATTGCCTAGACCTTACCACTCTTCTACCTTAGAGTCAATACATAGTATTAATTCTAAGATGGAAGGTAAAAGGTTGTTGTTGTTGTTTTTTAAGAGACAACTGTGCCACAGTATGGTAGTGTTTGGTCATTTTAACAGGAACACTTCTCAATGTAATTACAGAAGTCTATGCAGAAAATAGCATATTTGATTTATAAAGGATTTTAATTCATACTTTAAAATTTTTATTTGTTGATGCAGTCAATTTTATTAAATAATAATTTATTTGTTCTCTCTTTTCCCCTTTAATATTTGTACTGCTAAGTAGAAATGAAACCCTGTCATTATGAAGCTAACTGAATTTTTACCAAGAAAATTTGCATAGTTTCATATTTAGATTAATTTTAAAAGGACTTGAATCTGATTGGGCTCCAGGTATTCTCTAGTGCTAAAACAGTTATCATATCCATTTAATTATGTTTTGAATGATTAAAACAAAGCCTTATCTATTATGAGGAGGGCAATAACAGAATGAAAGTTCTCTGCATAACTTTTGATTATTTTTCAGAAGGCAGAATGGAAGACTGGTTTCTCCTTTCTTTTTCTTTCTGCCTTTTCTTCCTTGCTTGCTTCTTTCTGTTCTTCCCTATATTCACATATTCAGTCCTTCACAAATGTTTATTGAATTGAACTGTCAAAAATGTCTTGAACCCTCCTGAAGGTTCATAGTTGAATCACCTTTTAAATTGATAGAAGTGGCATTTAGGGGTAATTTATATAAACTTTCCAACATCAGTAGTAGACTTTACATTGACTTTAAGCACTGTTATAAGTGTAGAATCACTGGAATGACATTTGTCTTGGAATCTAATTTGCTGCTTTTCTTTTAGGGCAAAGGACCCCTCCCACACTCCTAAAGTTCTATTAGAGCAACTGAAGACCTTTGGGGCTATACTTTGACAGGTACTTATTACTCTTTCTCTTCTACCAATGATTTTTTTCCTATTCTTTTTGAAATATTGTTTTGAAACATCTAATACTGTTTGAGAGCTAAATGGATCCAGAACATAAAAATAATACTATATGCTTCTGGGTATCATTCCCCACTGTTGGGATCAGGTATGAGATTATTTTTTTCCCGATATATCATGTTATGTTGATCTTTTTAAAAATATACTAATTAGCAAGGCAACAACTCCCAAATTTCAAAGATAGTGACTTTCATTAAAAAGAACATTTCTAAATAGCTTTCCTAGATTCAGTCATTTGGGGGCCAGACTTTTTTTGTGCCTTGCTGGAAGTCAGCTGAGGAAAAATACTTTGAAGGGGAAATGTGTTTTTATGTATAGATCTATCTACACACTGAAAATATTGAAATCAGTAATATCAGGTCCTTGGTCTCTGATTAAGTCATGGACCATGAAAGCACAGACTAGGATACTAAAGCTAATTGCTTTATGTACATAGCCATCAATTCTCTGATGGGATTATCATCCTTGTCAATCTGGTTTTTACATCTGGTGTTGAAGTCTCCATTGCAGAAAGGGGCAAAATCTCATTGTTTTGCCTGGTGTTCAGTTAAATTATATCTGAACTGATAGGCAGGCTGGCTCATTCAATAATCAAGTCTCAGAGCCAAGAAGCCCTGGATTCAAATCTCAATTCTAATATATCATCTGTATGAATCTGGGCAAGTCACTGTACTTCTGAGAACTTTTTATAATTCTCTAAAGTTATAAATTACAAGAGAGGCCCCAAACTGAAGTGGTAAAGGGATTTTCTTCACATGGGAGTTCCCCATATCAAGAAAAATCACAGGTCCATCTCCAGCTTCTCATCACATCACTTAGATATCTTTCCCCTCTATTCCTTCTTTCATCCCTTTCTCACATAAATAATTAGCCCTTTTCCTTGGCAAGGCAAACTCTTACATGTGGAACCTTAATTCTCTTCCATCATATCCTCTCCAGCAGAAGGTACCTTCTATCATCTCTCCCCTCTCACCCGTTTTCTCTCCCTATCTACTACTGTTTCCCTGATATCTGAAACCTCTCCATGTTTTCTTCACCCTTAAAAAATAACCCCCATGGCGTGACCATCCCCGCCATCATCACATATGTCCTGAACCTTCCTGAAGGTTGAAAATTGAATCACCCTTTAAATTGATCAGAAAGGCATTTAAGAGTAATTTGTATTAACTTTTCAACATTGCTGATAGACTTTAAGTTGACTTTCAACACTATTGTAAGTGTAGAATCACTGGAAAGACATTTATCATGCACACTAATCTCCCCCCCCCATAACTTTGTCCTGGACCCTCCTCTCTCTATATTAACCCATTTCATAATCTCAATCCAATCTTAATTTCTTCCTGAGTTCTAATATGGCATCACTAGCTGCCTCTTGGATATCTGGATGTTCCTTAGACATATTAAACTATTTGAATTATTGCTTTTTTGTATGTTCAACCTCTGGGTAAATTGGCCTCCAATCCTGAGACAAATACTAAGCATAGTTATAATACACAAGACACTTTTGAAATAGTGAAAACTCAGACAAAGAAATTGCCTCTGTGACTGCCTTCCCAGTGGACTAGAGAGCTGGCAGAGAACACAATATACCCACCAAAGGCAAAGCTCCAGATTGCCCACTGGATGAATTAGTATCTTTTCTTACATACCAAAGGATTACTTACCGTATTCACATCCCTTCCCACTGCTAACATAATTTTACATAAAGGCAACATAGTTTCAGACAAAGTTATTAAATTCCTCAGAAATCACCTTTCCTTCTCCTTCAATATGCCAACTAAAAGCTGACTTTCTACTTTGCAATAATGCTTGGGCTAGAGTAAAAGCCTAATAAATGTTTAGTGAATTGAATTAAATGGTACAAATGTCATGAAATAACTTTAGCTGCTCCTTTCCATTTAATACCTCTGCAATTACCATGATAACAGTTTCCTTCCTCCTAAAATTCTCCACATGACCTTCATTTTATGGAATATGGTTTAGCATTTCGGGGCATATGAATCAATCAATAAACACTTATTAAATATCTATTATGTGCCAGGCATTGTCCTAAGCACTGGGTCTTCTGAGAACTCTTAATCCTCACATACCTTCCTCTCTCCACTGAAGAGGTAAGCAATATGATAAGCAATATGATATGATACAGGTGATCATGCAAAACATTTCTATACTAGTCATATTACAGAAAAATAAAGTGATAAAATTATACTTTAATTTGATATATATATATATATATTATATAATACAGTAGAATTGCTTATCAGCTCCAAGAGAGGGAGAGGGAAGAGGGGAGGGAGACAACATATATCATATATCCTAGGAAAACTTATGTGGAAATTTGTTACTGGAATAAAATAAAGAAAAAATATTTTTAAAAATAAAAATAAGACTCCAAAAAGTTTTACACTCAGAGTTCATAAGTTCTCTATAAAGAGGAATAGCATTTTTTCATCATGAGTTTTTAAAATTTTTTCTTGGATCATTGTATTCATCAGAGAAGCCACATTTTCCACAGATGATCATTATTACAACATTACTGTAACTGTGCACAATGATATGGTTCTTCTCACTGTGCTTTACATCAGCTTATATACCATTTCCCATGCATTTTGTAAAACAATTCCCCCCATCATTTCTTATACAATAGTATTCCATCACAACCATATGTCATGATATATTTAGCCATTTGCCAAATGATGAGTCTCCCTTCAAATTCCAATTCTCTGCTACCATAATAAGAGCTGATATTAATATTTTTGTACACATGGGTCCTTTTCCTTGGGATATATACTTAATAGTGGTATTTCTGAGTCAAATAGTATGCATAGTTTTCTAGTCCTTTGGGTACCATTGCAAAATGTTCTCCAGGAGCCAGTCAAGATGGTGGCTTAGACACAGCAAAAGTCCAGACCTCTGCAAAACCCTTCCTCACAAAACAAGAACACAATGCTTCAAGGAGACTGAAAACCAGATCTAACAACAGAACAGAGCTCAGGGTGTTGAACACAGGTGGTGGGGAACCAGCTGGAAGAGAAGGACAGAGAAGGCAGCCTAGTTGCAGCCAAGACACTCCATCTCCATCTCGCCACCCCCCCACCCCTTCAAGGTTTTGGCCTCAAGGCATATTCAGCTCTGCATATCAACTCTGCCATGGCCTAATCTTATCAATAGAACAGCTAAGAATCCTTCAGAGGACAGGGAAGCTCAAGTTCCAACACCCCTCTTCCACACACTGATCAGAGAGCCTTGCTGAACACTACAAGCTACAACCTTGATAACAGAGTGGGAAGCCCAGCTCCTTTTCAGCTTCTACTGCCAGCTGGGGAAGATCTGACTTCAGGGCTCATCAATACCATCAGTCTAACCTAGTCAATCAGCAGAGCAAAGAAGAAGCCCCTTCAGAACAGAATAGTCCAAACCCACAGATCCAGCAAAAAATGAGAGGAGCAAGACTACTGGCAATTACAGGGGGAAAAGAAGGGGGGGGGGGGAATATTAGTAAACAACAGAAAAAGAAAAAAAATTACAATTGATAGCTTCTATCCAGGTAATGAACAAAGAGCAGATGAAACAGAGGAGGACCAAAGAACACCAAGCAAAAACACAAAATCTCCAGCAAAGTGGACACAGGCTTTGGAAGAACTCAAAATACAATTCGAAAAACAAATAAGAGAGGCTGAAGACAACTGGGAAAAGAACATGAAAAGCAAGATAAGTCATCTGGAAGCAAAATGTTCTCCAGAAAGTTTGGCCCAGGTCACAACTCTATCAACCAACTTGTTGGTGAACTTATTTTCCCAATTCCCTCCAGCATTTATCAATTATGATAGGGATGAAGTGGTACCTCAGAGTTATTTTAATTTGCATACCTAATCAATAGTGAATTAAAGTATTTTTATATGGCCATTGGTAGTCTTGATTTCTTTTTCTGAAACTTCTCTATTCATATTATTTTGCCATACATCAATTGGGGAAAGACCCTTACTATTTATAAATTTGTCTCATTTCTCTATATATTTGAGAACTGAGGCCTTATATTAGAGAAACTTGCTGAAAATGTTTGATATTTCTTCAATGTATATGATATCATTTAGGAAAATGTAGTTTCCCTGATTACCTCTTTTAATTTGGTCTATTTTTTGCTTTTGCTTTGTCTGATTGCTACCCCTGTATGTTTTACTTTGGCTGAAGTATAACAGATTCTACTACAACTCGTTATTTTAACTTTATATCTTTCTATTTCAAATATGTCTGTTATAAAAAATGTATTGTTGGATTTTTATTTCTTATCCATTGTACTTTCTGATTATTTTATGGGTAAATCTATACCATTCATATTCACAATTTTGATTACTAACTGGTATTTACCTCCATCCTATTTTCCCCTTTCTTTATCCTTCTCTCTTTTTATTCTGTTGTTCAACAAAAGTCTATTTTGATTCTAACTACCGACTTCCATAATCTGTCCGACTTTTTATCAGACTCCCTCCCAACCTTTCTCTTATGTCATTCCCCTCCTATATCTCGGTTTGATAATTTACATTTTTATGTAATATGTGAATGTGTAATATTCTTCCCTCTTTGAACAAATTCTAATGGGAGTGATGTTCAAGCATCAGCCATCCGTTCCATTTCCCCATCCACTATAAAATATCTTCTTCATACATCTAAGTGAGAAAAATTTTCTATTCTACCATTATTTCCTCCTCCCAATATATCCCTCCTTCTTCTCTTTTTTTCTTGGAAATCATTCCATTATAATTTACTCACACACATGTCCTCTATTTAAACTTCTAATTGCCAAAATAATTATAAATTTCTTAGGAATTTTAGGAATCATATTTCTGTATAGAGATGTAGTTAGTTTAATACTATTTAGTCCATTATGATTTCGCTTTAATATTTATTGCTTTATGCTTCTCTTGAGTCTCATGTTGGAAGACAAATTTTTCTATTCAGTTCTGGTCTTTTCATCAGGAATTCTTGAAAGTCTTCTATTTCATTAAATATCCACCTTTTCCCTGAAGAATTAGATTTGGTTTTGCTAGGTAGATTATTCTTTGTTGTAATTATAGTTCATTTGCTTTCCGAAATGTCATCTTCCAACCTATGTACTTCTTTAACAAAGAAGTCACTAAATCTTGTGCGATCCTGCCTTGGCTCCATGATATTTAAAATGTTTTTTTTTCTTACTACTTATAACATTTTCTCATTGACCTAATAGCTCTGGAATTTGGAATTCTTTTAATTTATATTTTACCCTTTATGTTTAGTACATTGGGACAGTTTTCCTTTATAATGTTTTGAAATATAATATCTAAGCTTCTTTTGATCATGGCTTTCTGGTAGTCCAATACTTCTTAAATCATCTTTCCTCAATCTATTCCAGATCAGTCATTTTTCTGAGATATTTAACATTTGTTTCATTTTTTTATTATTTTGATTTTGATTGTTTCTTGATGTCTTGTGGAATCATTAGCTTCTACTTGCTCAATTCTAAATTTTAAGATATTTTCTTTAGTGTCCTATTGTGCCTCTTTTTCAATTTGGCTAATTCCACTTTTTAACGACTCCTCTTCAGTTAACTTTTGTGCCTTCTCATTTGCATTAGGCCAATCCTGGTTTTTAAGGTGTTATTTTCTTCACTATCTTTTGTGTTTCTTTTACTAAACTATAAATTCTCTTTTCATAATTTCCTTACAATACTCTCATTTCTTTTCCCAATTTTTTCTTTACCACTATTATGTCTTTCTTTAACTCATTTAGGAATTGTTGTTGAGCTTGCTTCCAATCAGCATTTTTAACTTAAGGCTTTCTTTGTTGCTTTCACATTGTCTTCTTCCAAATTTGTCTTAGTCTTCTCTGTCACTATAGTAAACCTTTATGGTTTAATTCTTTTTTTTTTCTTTTTTCCCATTTTCTAACCTATTTCTTCACATTGAATTTAATGATAAAGTTGAACTCTGATTACCTGAGGAAAGGGATGGAGGAGTCACTGACTAAAGCTTCTGACTCTTTTATGCTATTGTTTTTAGAGCTAGAAGGCTTTGTTTGTGATGCTTCCAAAATGGTGTAATCTTGGGAGAGATATAATCACTGTTCTACTGGTTTATGCTCTGGTCTTTACCCAAAAGGAGCCCCTGCTCCCCTGCAGGCATAAGAACTAGCTAGAACTCCTCCTGGACCTGGAACTATGATAGGTCTCTATTAACTTACCAATGCAAGCACTAGCACTCCTCTCTATTTTGTAACAAAAGAATTGTGTATAGGCATTAGACTTGTCAATAAACACCAGCTATACACAGTTCCAGAAATGTGTTCACTGTATTCTCTTTCAGACCAGTTGTCTGACTCCCTTACCATCTCTAGGCAGAGAGCATCTGAAATTGCTACTACTGCTATGAGTTATTTTTGCCATTGCATGTATCTGTTCTGGACATGACTATACCTTGTTGTCAAAGACCTCTACCACAAGCTTTCTAAATTTTATTAGGTTGGAGAAATGTCTCACCCTGACATTTTGTTGCCTCTGGCATTCCAAAATTTAACTTGAGACCTTATTTTAAAGTTGTTTGGAGAGAAGTACCTCTTCTGAGGTGGAGTCAAGATGGCAGCATAGAGGCAGTGAAAGTTCAGATCTCTGAAAAACCTTCCTTATCAATTACAAATTTAATACTCCTACGGGACTGAAAATCAAACTTAACAACAGGACAGAGCCAAGGAACCCCGTGCTGAGCTCAACTTAAAAGGTAGGCTCCCCAAATGTCTGAATTCGAGAACACTGGGGTTTAAGGGGAAGGAAGAAGGAAGGTCCCAGGAACCCTCCCTCACCTAGAGAGCTGAGCCTACAGTGGTAGCAGGAAACTCTGGGTGCTGGTCTGGAGGGAGTACCTTGCAGGCAAAGCTGTGCCAGGCTCAAAGCATCGAACACTGGTGGTGGGGAAGCAGTTGGAGAAGAATCTCAGAGTGGGCAGCCTAGTTGCAGCAGTGGAGACACTCCATATTGCATCCCCCCCTTCCCGAGGTTTTGGCTTCAGAGTACATCCAGCTCTGCAACTCAGCTGGGCTTAATCTCATCAAAGCATTCAGAGTGCCAGGAAGCTCAAGCTCCAACACCTCTGCCCCACAGACTGCACTGAGAGATTTACTGACAAAATTTGCACTGAGATTTTGTTCCAAGGGGGAAGGCTGACAGAAAAGTCCAAAAACACAGATCCAACACAATATGATAGGAGCAAAAGTACAGGTAACTACAGAAAGTAAAGAAGGGGTAAATATGAACAAACAACAGAAAAAGAAAAAAAGAAATTACAATCAACAGCTTTTATTCAGGCAATGAACAAAGAGCAAATGGAAAAGAGAAGGATAAAGGAACAGCAAGCAAAAAAAACAGAAACTTCAGCAAATTGGATACAGGCATTGGAAGAACTCAAAATACAATTCAAAATACAATTAAGAGAGGCTGAAGACAACTGGGAAAAGAACATGAAAAGCAAGATAAGTCATCTGGAAACAGAAAACAGTGTCCTGAAAGCCAAAATTAACCAGTTTGAAAATGAGGCAAAAGAGATGAAAGATCAGAAGGAGAAGGATGACCAAAAAGTCAGGGATGAAATCCAGTCTTTAAAAACCAGAATAAAAACAATTAGAAGCAAATGACTTCACAAGGCAGCAGGAAAATATAAAACAAAACCAAAAGAATGAAAAAATTGAGGAAAATATGAAACACCTCATTCACAAAACAGAAGATTTAGAAAATTGTTCCAGGGGACAAAACTTAAGAATCATTGGTCTGTAAGAAAACCATGACAAAGGAAAAACCCTGGACAGCATCCTACAGGAAATTATCCAAGAAAACTGCCCCAATGTTCTAGAACAACAGGGAAAAGTGGAGATTGAAAGAATCCACACATCACTTCCTGTATTTAATCCCCAACTGACAATACAAATTTAAGTACTATCAGACCAAGGAAAAAATATTACAAGCTGCTAAGAAGTCATTCAGATACCATGGAACTACAGTGTGGATAAACACAAGATGTGGATGCATCTATACTGAGGGACTGAAAGGCATGAATTATGATATTCTGGAAAGCAAGGGAACTAGTTCTACAACCAAGAATTAACTACCCAGCAAAACTGACTATATTCTTACAGTGGAAAGTATGGTCATTTAACAAAATAGAAGAATTCCAAGCATTTGTAAAGAAAAGACCACACCTGAACAGAAAATGTGATGCCCAAACACAGAACTCAAGAAAATTATCAAAAGATAATGAAGAAAGAGGGAAAAAAGGGAAAAAAACCTTTTTTAAGGGACCCAATAAGTTAAAATGATACGTATCCCTATTGGAAAAGAGATCATTGGTAACTTAAAAATTGTTATTATCACCTGGGTAACTAGAAGAATTATTAGAGGGAACAGTGACAAAATGTATAGGATGAAATGCCAAGACATAAATATGTATATAGATATATCTATACATAAATACATATATATGTGTGTGTGTGTGCATACTTTTGTACAACTAGAACTAAAAAGAGGTTAATATTAAAGAAATGGGTAAAGAAAAAAAATGGGGTAAATTTGTGTTACAAAGAAGCACATGGTGGGAGTGGGGGAGAACATCAGTTCACTGGCTGTGTAGAGGTTGGAGGTAGGAAATACTCAATTCTTATATGAATTGAAATAGACTCAAAGAGGGAAGAACAACCAAATACATTGGGGTAGAGAATTTATTTGTGCCCTATAGGGAAGTAGAAGGGTAAAAAATGAACTGATGGGGAGGGAAGCAGTAAAAGGGAGGGAAAGGGTAGGGGATAGTTTAAAAAGACTATAAAGAAAATAAAAGGGTGATAAGAATGGGTGGTACAAAAGGGAAGTAAAATTAGGATGGGAATTAGGGAGATTGATTGAAGACAAAACATTGGTGAAAGAAGAAAAGACAGGATTAGTTGTGGAAATTAAAATGCTAGGAAATACACAGTTAGTAATCATAACTCTGAATGTGAATGGAATAAACTCACCCAAGAAACACAAATGAATAGCAGAGTGGATTAGAAAGCAAAACCCTACCATATGCTGTCTACAAGAAAAACACATTAGGAAGGTAGATACACATAGGGTAAAAGTAAGAGGATGGAGCTAAATATATTTGGCATCAACTTATAAAAAGAAGGCAGGAATTACAATCATAATATCCGAAAAAGCCAAAGTAAAAATATATCTGATTAAAATAGATAGGAAAGGTAATTACATCCTGATAAAAGGCAGCATAGACAATGAGGAAATAGTACTTAACATGTATGCATCAAATGGCATAGCATCCAAATTTCTAAAGGAGAAACTAGTGGAGCTCAAGGATGAAATAGACAGAAAAACTATACTAGTGGGAGACCAAAACTTTCCTTGATCTGAACTAGATAAATCAAACCAAAAAATAAATAACAAAGAGGTAAGAGAAGTGAATGAAATCTTAGAAAAACTCGAGTTAGTAGATATGTGGAGAAAAATAAATAGGGACAAAAAGGAATACACCTTCTTTTCAGCAGCACATGGTACATTCACAAAGAATGACCATGTACAAGGGCATAAAAACATTGCAAACAAGTGCAAAAGAGCAGAAATAATAAATACAACCTTCTCAGACCACAATGCAATGAAAATAATAATTAGAAAGGGTACATAGAGAGGCAAATAAAAAATTAATTGGAAATTAAACAATATGATTCTCCAAAATTGGTTAAAGAACAAATCATAGAAACAATTAATAATTTCATTGAAGAAAATGACAATGATGAGACATTCTTTCAAAATCTATGGGATGCAGCCAAAGGAAACTCAGCAGGAAATGTTTGTAGCCAGCAGGAACTAGTAAGCAGGGAATGATTGAAGATGAGTAAGGATGGGAATCATTGAAGGGTCAATTTTTAAGGGGAAATGCGATGATAAAGGATGCATGTGAGCCTTGGCTAAGAAGAAAAATCCATTTCATTTGAGATAAGGGTGAATAAAGGAGATAGTATAAGGACTTCGCTTAAAAGTATGGATGAAGGAAATAGCATGAGATTTCCTTCAACTTTTAAAAAGTGAAATACAAGGCAAGTTTCTCATTTGTGGGTTGTGAAAGATAAGAGGTTTGATAAAAGATGAAAAGGTATGGTTAAGATGGAATTGATTAGAAAGGTATATTGTCTTGTCACATTGAGGACACAATTGAGATTACCCAGCATAAATTTGTGTTGAACTTTGTCAGTAAAGGTTTATACTTTTCTACAGGTTTCATCAGCAATATATTAGTAGAGTAAAGGTGGGAGACAGTGAGATTAATACAAGACTGAGGCTCCTTAGGACAAGTTTTTTGATAGAATAAGAGGGCAAGGGTTAGGTTTAGGGTTAGGGCAAGAGATTCTAGATAGACAGGTTAGAGTTAGTGTATGAACAGTGTATCTGCTTTGCCAAAGAGTCAAGATGGGGAAAATAATAGAGTAATAATTTCAGGGGAGATGGTCCATGAAAGATCTAAAGCATAGAGATTGAAGGTAAAAGTGAGGAGGAATAGGGTTAAAGGTTGCAAGGCAGATGGAGAGATAGAATGAAATATAATATGAGCATATAAAAGAATTTTATAGTTCATAAACATGAAAGTAGAACAAATTGTGGTAAATCACAAAACAAAGGACATGATGATCTCCATGTATAGCATCAGAGAGGGTTAGGCTATGAGAAAGTAGATGGAGAATTGAGTGGGTAAAGTGTTTGAGGGAGTACTCATGTATATATAGAAGTCTTCTATTATGAAGATGGAAGTTGGGGAGGAAAGAATGTGAGTCAGATTGTTGAGAAATAGATGTCTTGTACATTAGCCATCAAAATATTGATTGGATGATAAATATGGATTGAATGAACCTTAAAAGGGGAAAACTTACTGAGTGATAGTGGTAAAGTGAAAGATAAAGGCAGCTAGGGAACTACTGTAACTATTGAAGCAAAGAGCATGAGCAAATGCAAAACCAAATTTAGAGAGAGCTGCCAGAGAATCTATTTGAGGGAGCCAGGGTTTAGGGAACATGACAAAATGACTGAATGGGGAGGCTAGGAAGCTCCCCTCATTCAAGAACAGTGTAGTAAAGAGAGAGTTCACAAATTACAAAAACATCTATATGATCCAAACAAGAGAGGAATTTTACCCCAGAATTGCAGAACCTCAGAATTAGATGATATCTCAAAGGCCATCTAGTTTAACCCACAAAAGGATAGAAATTCACTCTAAAACAAGTTATTTTATTCATTCTGCACCTGAATGGCTGACATATTCCAAGGCATACTGGTCCACACTTGGATAACTTTAATTGTTAATCAGTTCTTTCATGATTTAAACTGAAATCCACTTTTCTACATCTTTTATTGGTGCCTACTTTTACCCTTTAAGGTAACAGGTATCATTGCTCTTCTACAAGATGATCCTTTGGATTGCTAGATACAGCTAAGCTGCCCCATTATGCTTTTCACTGTTCTAGTATCAATATCCCCATGATGATCTTATGATTTTTAAAATATTCTTATATTTTAACCTTACAGCATAAGTACCTACCTAACAAAGTTTGTTGTATCAAATAGATGATGTTTGAAAAATTCTTATCACAGTGTCTGATACATGACAGATGCTTAATATTTATTCCTTCTATCCATCCACCCTGGCCATCCTCCTTTGAATGCTCTCTAGTTTTTCAATATCCTTCCTAATTTAACATCCAGAACAGAACATGTACTTCAGAGGTTGAATGCAACTAGGGTTGAATGCAGTGAGATTGTTACCTCCTTGTTCTCAACATGGTATGTCTATTAAAGAAGTCTCATTTTATATTAAGCTTTCTTTGTTTACATTCACACTCTTGAAATTTTGCTGCCCACTACAGCAAGACAGAGAAAGGTTAGGTCCTCCAGGAGAGGATATAGTGGTCAGATAGAGGAATTTCATAGCTACTATTTGAATTTTGAAGGTGGAAAACTTGGATAATGATGAAATTAAGGACATAATCGTTCCTGAATGTTGCTTGAAAATAGGAAATAACTTTAGGAAGAGAATATAATAATTATCTGGAGTTTAAAGGTAATTCCTCAGCTCCCTTGAGAGTTACAAGCAACATCAAACCTTCAGCATTATAAGCTCCCTGCAGATATGAGGCCCAGTGAAGGTGTTTGTTTTTTTGTTTGTTTGTTTGTTTTTTTGCTTCTCCATTTTTGGACATGTAAGTTGTAAACATAATGTTTTGAATGATGGTTATCAGTACTGAATTCCACGAGACCTATCCTGTTTATAGCATAAATCTACTATTTCAAACCATTCACAGGACTAGAGGCCAAAGCCACAGAGAGGAAGGGATGGGGGCAGTTTCATGGTACCAAAAGAATTATTATGTCTGGGCCTCTTAAGCTTATCTGAAGAGATAATACGATGAATGAGCTCAAATTCAGTCTGGCTGATATGCAATCTAGGCTGTATCTAAACTGTCATCCTACCACCAGAGACAAATCATCAGGAGTCATTTGAATTTGTAGGTATTGTAAGCCGAGGGAAGAATGAAAGTGATTCTCTCCCTTCCTACCTCTTTTCCCTCCCTCCATCTTAAAAGCAAATTAGCTTGCCCTATTTCTCTAGTATGAATTAGGAGAAAGGACACTGTTTCTCTTTTTCTATATTTGTCTGTTGCTGACGCTCTCCTCTCCGTTTTTTTTTATTTCTCCATCTCTCTACAATTCTTTCTGTCTATCTCTCTGCCCATGTCTCTATCTGTCTCTCTGTCTCTGTATTTCTATCTTTATTTCTGTTTGTCTCTTCTTCTTCTTCTTCTTCTTCTTCTTCTTCTTCTTCTTCTTCTTCTTCTTCTTCTTCTTCTTCTTCTTCTTCTTCTTCTTCTCTCTCTCCCTCCATCTCTCCCTCCCTCTCTCCATCCCTTGCCCCCTTTGTCTCTCCCTTCCCTTTTTTGTTTCCTGTCTCTATGGCTCTCTGTTTCTATATTTCTATCCCTGTCTCTGTCTATCCTCTTTGCCTCTCTCTATCTTTTTAACTTTCTCCTTCCTCATTTGTTTTTTTTTTCTTGTTTATCTTTCTATGGCTCTCTGTTTGTCTCCATCTCTCTGTCCCCATTTTTGTCTCTTTATCTTTGTCTATTTCTATCTTTATCTCTCTGCCTCTGAGTCTGTCTGCATTTTTCTGTCTCTATCTCTCACAATTTCTCACTTGGAAGAGTCAAAGAGACTGATCAGTGAAAGCCATTAGGAACTTTTCCCACCTCATGTTACAAAGGGATTTGAGTTCCTTCTTTTGTGTTTGTTTCCACATTAATTACTTATCAAGTATGGCTCTGTATTGCTAAAGTACATGAATTCTAAAAAGAAAATTGATCTTGAAAGTTTCATTGAATTTTTTTATATCAGGACAAAACTGAAATAGTAAATAAAATATGATAACAAGGTATCATCTATCATAGCCAGAGGTATATCCATCATCTCTGAAATGCATGTAGAGCATAAAAAGGAATCATAGTCATCTATCTTAGACCCCCTATACAACCTATTATTAAAGTGCTGAGGCAAGACCTTTAGAATTAGATGATTTTTATTCTATTTCTTATGTAATGCTCACTTACACATTTAATATTTCAAAGTCTGTCCCCATTTCCTAAAGGTAACATTTCTATTTCTAAGTTCAAATCAACCTAGTAGATAATTTTGTAATTCATCAAATAAGCATTGCTTCATTTTAAGACAGCAAACAATAAAAAGGCTGAACTTACAATTATTAGGAAGCAGTTTTTCATATTCCTACAATAAAGGAATTTACTTCAAGGAATTTTAAAGCCTCAGCCTGCCTGTGCTATTACTCTTAAGCCATAAAAGGAATTTTTAAAACTACGTACTTCATACATGCAAGAAAAAATGTGATATAGTAAAAAGAGGGATGATTCTAGAGTCAGGGGGGTTCAAATCCTTCTTCCGATATTTTTATGGGACTTTAGTCAACTATTTCATCCTTCCACATCTCACTTTCTTCATCTATAAAATGAGGAAGTAGGGCTAAATGACAAATTCTACTTTTAGAACCCTGATACTATGATCTGTGGATATGTTGAAAGGCAGTAGTATGCCCATCATTTGGAGCTCTGCTATCTTGAAGTTTGAAATTTCCCTCTATGACTAGAACCTTTTATCCTTCTCATTTTTGCTGAAATTATCCTTTGTATTCAGCTGTCCTTTGTTTCCCTAATGACTCAGTAACTGACAAGCCTCAAACATCCTGTTGAATTAGGGTGTTATCTATCCCAGGCATATAAAGATTTCCCTGGGAAGAATGGGCAAATGAAAATAATTTTTGGACTTCAGTGACTCTGGAAGAGATCGTGAAGCTGACAAGTTTGTGCCACTCTACCTCACTTAAATCCAATTCAAATGCAAGTGGTGTTTCTGGTCCTCTGAAACAAAGAATGAACTACAATGTCTCAGTGCATCAGTTCCCTTCTGGCTTTAATTCCCTGTCCACCTAGCTAAACCCTCTGGGCTGCTATTTGAATAATATTTGCCACTAAAATCCTGCTTCCCTCATCCTCTTTACTAGCTCCTATGTCTAACTCTTTACTCCCCAACCCAGGGGGATCATTATCACCTGCTAATCCTCTCCCCAGACTGCTGAAAATTACTGGAGGGTCTTATAAATTTACAATAAGATCCAGTAAAAATGTGTGTTATCTAGCATCAGAGAGACCTGCCCTACTACTCAATAAGTCATTGTTTATCTCTTATACCTTTCTATTCCAGTCCCCTCAGTGACTATTCTAAAGCTTTTAAATTCTTCATAAGCTTCCCAGATAGATGTCCTTTTATTGAGAAGATTCAGGTCATCATACAAATTCTCTCAAACTCCCTTTCTCAGATCTTCCCTAGACCTTTATCCATTGCTTTCTCTTTCTCACCTGTCTCAGAAGAAGTGAGCCTCTTCCTTTCAAAGACATATACATATAGATATATATTCCTGATCCTATTCCTCATATTCCAGTTTCTTGAATCACGCGTCTCACATGCATCTTTAACTGTACCATCAGCCTTCACTCCTTTCCTGCCAAAATTGTAGAAAGTGTGGTCTACCTTCAGTGCCTTTCCTTTCTACAAAAGGGTCACTGCAAAGAAAGTTCCAATTTGGGTATACTGTGACGAAAAGGGACAGGCCATTTCCCCTTACTCATACCTGAAGAAAAATAAGCCAACCAAATTACACAAGAAGCCCTTTCACATATATACAGATTCCCTTCTGAAAAATGAATTCTTTGTCCACCAACTTTGCTCTCATAACCCATCAATCCCATTCATGTAGCCTACAGAGTCAAAAGAAGAGAATTCCTTTATCTATCTGCCTCACTGTGTCACATTGTCTCTAACTACCAACTCCTTATGTGTTCCCACTTTCCCACTCGTCTTTTTGCCCCCTTTCACCCTTCTTTGGAAAGAGAAAAGACCCTCTTAGGTTTTATCTTATTATCCTCCTACTGGAAATAAAAGCTTTAATCTTGCTCTTCATCTTAATTTTGACTTTCATTTTGAATTACCTATCCTCCTGTGCCCTTTCAAATTGATTTGCTATGCTAAATTTGTGCCAAATAAATAATGAGCTTCCACATTAGCTGATGCCATAATAAGGCTAGGATTGAATTATTACAGTATCAAGGGCCTTCTACCGACATTTGAAAATGGGTAGCCCTGAACATATTTAGTTAAAATGTCAGCTAATTCCCCAATTTAACATGTTGTTAGGATTCTTAGCCTATATACAATTTAGGAAGAGAAAGTCTTTATTTTTAAAGTTGTAAACTCCTCAGGACAAATGAAGATACCTTGAGGAGTTTACTGTAAGTAGATTCCCCTTTCTTATTAAAACTCCATGATTTGATTCAACATAGTAGGATAAAGTGGAACAAGAAACATTATTCATCTATTTTTTTAATTGTGGGGAATAATTATGGTAGTGCTTTGCTTACAATTCCCTTACTCTTGCATTGGGAACCTATTTGGGTGACTCACAATTATAAAAAATTTTCCAGGTGGAATAATTTACTCTGTCCTCTACTGGAGGGTCAGATGGAGAACTTAGTTCTCTAAGTGGGTTCAGATTGGGGATTTTAGGTTTTGTGAGAAGTCTGAGTAGGAGAAACCCTTTGAGGAAGGTACATTAGTACCTTAAAGGGATATATTTCTCTAGATGGCTACAGACCACCTTCCAAAAGTCTACCCATCTTTCAAATAGCAGTTCAAATGCTCCATCTATGAAATATTCCCTAATGCCCCCAAAGATCAAGTCATATTAAATATATGAAGCAGTTTGCCAACTTTAAGGTATGTTATAAATGTGATGCAGTGAATAAAGCACTAGAATTAGGAACACTTGAATTTAAAAATCCAACCTTAGACATTTCTTAGGTATGTAACCCTAGACAAGTCACTTATCCTCTGTCTGCCTTTGTTTCTTCAACTGAAATATGGTCATGATAATATCGCCTATCTCCAAGGAATGTTATTATAAATGCTTGCTAGTAGTAGTAAGAGGAGGAATTGAATTTTTAAAAAACCATCAGGCTGCTACTATATGCTTAGTCCTGCAGTAGGCTTTGAGACAGATACAAATATTAAATAAAGCACAATTTGCACTCTTATAGATCTCACAATTTTGTACTGATATAGGATTGCATGAAAATAACAGAGAAGAATTAGAGTGTGCTTCCAGGTATAGTGATCTACATCTGAAATCTTTTCCCCTACAAGACACTAAGGTTGGGGATTTTATATTGAATCTGGGAATTCTGAATTATGTAAAAGCTGAAGTGGGTTGGAGTTGGATGACCAGCTAAGGTCTGGGATTAAGATTTAGGTTCACATGGCTTTGTGGTACATAAATATCTCATCCCTGATGTGTCAGGAAAGCTTCTGTATCTATCCGCATTTGGACTGCCCCATCACTTCCAGACTGGGTAAGATAAGAAGATTCAGTCTCAAAAGGCAAAAAACAAGAATATAACAACCATGAAAGAACCCAAATGTCTTTTCTTGAGGGGATACAGAGTAGACTCTAAATAAAGTGTCACTTAGACCAAAAGAGGCAAGTAAGATTGAGGCAAAGAAGAACAAAGCAGGATTACCGGTCTCTCACGTCTGATTAGCCATGAAAAGGAGAAAAGAGGAACAAAGGGGTGAGAGGTGATTAGAAGTGGAATTGACATGTGAGACTTCACAGACAAAAATTGAGGATGGTTGCTTGCCAAAACAGTGGGGATGTACTCAATATGGGTCAATATCAGCTGGGCAAGCTAATGTCATATTGGAGAAAATGTGAGGAAGGGAAATGGGTTGAGAACAGTTGTGGAGGAAGAGCTTGGACTTCATTCAAGAGTCAGTGGGCAGCCACTTAAGGTTTGTGGGGGATAGAGATGTGATCAGACATTTATAAATTTTGGCAGCCATACAAATGATGGATTGAAGGTCAGAGAGACAGGAAGTAGAGGGAGGTAGAAGAAAAGGCTACTGCAGTAGTCCAAGCATATGATAATGATGACCTGAAGTATGATGGGAGCAGTGGAGATAGAGAGAAGGATTTGGATGCTGGTTAGGGATCAATAGCATAGAAACTGTAAACACCCTGAAGGCAAAGGCCCATGGCTTTTATATATATGAACATTTTATTTTTAATTCATTACATGAAAAAAACATTTTAACCTTCATTTTCTTTCAGTTTAAGTCAAATTCTACCTACCCCTCTTTCCCTTGCCTCCCCGCTCTCCAAAACAGCCATCTAATATAGATTTTACATGTGTAATAGTATAAAAATATCTTTCCATATTAATCCTTTTGTGAAAAAGAACTCAAACAAAGGAAAGAAAAGTGAGGAAATATAAGAAAATATAGTATGTCTTGATCTGCATTTAGACTCCATCACTTCCTTCTCTGAAGATGGAAGGCATATTTCATTGTTGAGTCCTTGAGGATTTTCTTGGATCACTCTATTGCTAGGGATAGCTAAATCATTCATGAATGTTCATCACATAGTATTATTGCTACTGTGTACAGATCTTCTATTTCTTCTCATTTTACTTTGCGTCAATTCATAAAGGTCTTTCCAGTCTTTCTTAAACCAGCCAAATAATTTCCTATAGCAGAGTAATATTCCACTACAATCATTTTTTTCTGCCATTCCCCAATTGATGGGCATCCCTTTTCCCAAATCTTTGCCACCACAAAAAAGAGCTGCTATAAATATTTTTGTACAAACAGGACCTATCCTCCTTTTTTGTTAAACATTATTTTATTTGGTCATTTTAAAACAAAGATCATTTTCTCCCCCCCCCCCCCTTACCACTACCCCTCCCATTGGCGATGCGTGATTCCTCTGGGTATCACATGAGTCCTCAATCCGAACTTGTTTCCGTGTTATTGGTTTTTGCATTAGAATGTTCATTCAGAGTCTTTCCTCAATCCCTCCATCCCTGTAGTCAAGCTGTTGCCTTTCCACGGTACTTTTACTCCCCCTGTTTGTCCTCTGCTTAAAGGTAGTGTTTTTTTCTCCTTGGTCCCTGCAGGTTGTTCAGGATCACTGCATTGACACTAATGGAGAAGTCCATTACATTCGATTGTACCACAGTGTATCAGTCTCTGTGTACAATGTTCTCCTGGTTCTGCTCCTCTCACTCTGCATCAATTCCTGGAGGTTGTTCCAGTCTCCATGGAATTCCTCCACTTTATTATTCCTTTGTGTACAATAGTATTCCATCATCAACATATACCACAATTTGTTCAGCCATTCCCCAATTGAAGGGCATCCCCTCATTTTCCAATTTTTGGCCACCACAAAGAGCGCAGCTATGAATATTCTTGTACAAGTCTTTTTCCTTATTATCTCTTTGGGGTACAAATCCAGCAGTGCTATGGCTGGATCAAAGGGCAGAGAGTCTTTTAGTGCCCTTTAGGCAATACTTCCAAATTGCCCTCCAGAATGGTTGGATCAATTCACAACTTCACCAGCAAGGCATTAATGTCCTGACTTTGCCACATCCCCTCCAGCATTCATTACTTTCCATTGCTGTCATGTTAGCCAATCTGCTAGGTGTGAGCTATCCTCCTTTTTTAATATCTTTGAGATACAGACCCAGTAGAGGTATTGCTGGGTCAAGGAGCAGGCAGTTTTAAAGCTCTTTGGAAATAGTTCCAAATCGCTATAGAATGGTTAGATCAGTTCACAAGTCCACTAGCAGTGCATTAGTGTTTTGACTTTGTTATAATCCCTCTAGAATTTATTTTTTTTCTGTCATATTAGTCAATCTGATAGTTGTGAGGTGGTACATCATATGACTCTTTATAGATTTGTATTATTTAAAATCTCTCACATATCAAATTAGAGACATAATTAAGTAGTGGAGGGGAGGAGAATTTACACATCAAATATTAGTGTCACAATAAAGAATTTTTAAAGCATAATATTAAAATTTCTAGCCAATAAGATATAGATATCTTGGATAAGATGTAAAGACCTACCAGCAGTGTCTTCCCTCAAATGAATTTGTCCTAGAATGGCACGACAGTGGAGGAAGATAGGCTTTGAAAGAGGGAAGTCACAATAATGGGATCCTGAAAGTTGTGTCTAAAGTTGGGACCAGTCATTTAGTTAACAAACAAGGGAAGGATAATAAAATTTTATTTAAATGTCTATTATGTGCCAGGCACTGTGCTAAAGTGTTGGGAGTATGGATAAACACAAAGTGAAAGATGGCCTCTGCCCTCAAGGAACTCATATTCTAATGAGGGATGCTGGCAGAGATAATACACAAAAAGGAGCAAAAAATGCCTGGAATGGAGAGAAGATAGCCTTCAGGAGGGTATAATGGAGAATTTCAGAGCATAGTAGATTCTGGTGAGAAATTAAGAGACTACATTAGGGAGGAAGGATACAACCCTTCAATATTAGCAGGAGCTCTGAACATCATAATTACTTATGATGACATGGGCTAATTTGATTGCCCATAATTGCCCTGGACCAAATTGGGCAAGCAAAAAATGATGATTGATTTCATGAGTGTGCCAACAGATGCTACTTGTTTAATTTTAAACCAGTAAAAGGTCTTCTGCCTCTTGAAGAAAATACCCATCAAGTTCTTTAACTGATTCTGTGTGATACGGGTCCAAATCCTTTAGCTGGTGCTTGGGTTTTAGCCTCCATCCTATCGAAATTGACAATAGCTTTACTAAGTAGATGTCAAGGAATATGATTGGCAGATGGCATCTCAGGAGAACCTATTCCATCATTCCCAGTCTAGGATGGGTGTTAGTGTTGTTTCAATCATTCTGATATCATCGTACATTATTATGAAGTCTGCTGACCATACATTCTCCAAAATGCAGTTGTTACAAATACAGAAGTTGCTTAGTGAAGGGGCTAAATATTATGGACAGACTCTAGATCTCAATTCAATTAAAACTTATCTCTTGCTCTGACAGATGTGACTTAGAGAAAGGTTTTGATTTTTAAATCTATATATATTTGATGAGGTTCAAATATTTAAATTGCTTTCTGCTGACATTTTCAGTTTGGGAAGTATGCATAATGTAGGCTCTGCCAGGAAAAATATTATAGAGCCCTGAATAGCCCATCTTTTGTGCTTTGTGTGGCTTTGAATAGACTCTGAGTATACAATGAATAATATAGAAAGGCAGCCTGAGCCTTATCTCAAGTCTCAGCAGGAATTAGCATAGAACATATATACTTGGAGACTGATTCAGGCTAAGAATCCCAAGTGTGGTCCTGTTAATTTCCTTCTAATAAATAATATAGATATTCAAAGACTGAAGAGGAAGTTTAGAGTTGACAATAAAAATGTAAGTAAGATTTTAATGAATGAATCTGATCACTAGATCCTGTACGGCAGACATTAGGTCATTTCAGTGTCTAGCCAAAGCACAAATCTGTAGATCTTGAGAGATTAAAGGAAACTTTGGGATGACATAGTCCTCTCCTCATTTTATAGATGAGAAAGCAGGTGCTGAGAGATGGGAATTGATTTACTGAAGGTCAAATAGATCAATAGAATCCAAACTAGTGTAGGTTTTTTGACTTCCATTCCACAAACAATTCTACTTGGCAATTTCTCTCATAATATATTTGGTTGTATAATTCCTTATATTGATGAAATCTTAACAATAATAATTTACATTCTGATAATATTTAAGGCTTAGGAAATATTTTCTTCAAAATAACTCTTTAGGGTAGTTACATCAAATGTTATTATTCTGATTTTCACAAATGAAGAAAAAAAAAGAAATCAGAGAGATTGACTTACCTAGAGTAATACAACAGCTAATTAAATAAAGAGGTCATAATTTTTAACCCAGTTCCTTTTAAGTCCAAGGCCCACACTCTTTCTAATATGCAAT
This sequence comes from Monodelphis domestica, assembly GCF_027887165.1. Taxonomy (NCBI): domain Eukaryota; kingdom Metazoa; phylum Chordata; class Mammalia; order Didelphimorphia; family Didelphidae; genus Monodelphis; species Monodelphis domestica. The sequence goes on along the minus strand of NC_077233.1, from coordinate 240,954,896 downwards.
GCTGCTTATCATTTAGTTAGTTGGATATCACGAAAATTTGTCACTGGTTATCTCATAGGCTGCTGAATTCTAGCAGATCTTTTTGTCGAATATTTTTTTTTAAAAAAGGAAGCTATTATTGTTCCTTTTCTGTCTTTCAGAAGATAAATTTCCTTCCTCATGTATACTCTTTGAGTTAGTATGGACCTGCAGGAGATGAATTAGGATTATGAAATCTATACAATTTATTTCACTGAAGTTTGACCCCAGACAAGATCAAGATGACCACATTGTGGGGGCAGCTGGGTGGCTCAGTGGATTGAGAGCCAGGCCCAGAGTCGGGAGGTGTTGGGTTCAAATCTGGCCTCAGACACTTCCTAGCTGTGTGACCCTGGGCAAGTCACTTAACCTCCATTGCCTAGCCCTTACCACTCTTCTACCTTAGAAGCAATACTCAGTATTAATTCTAAGACAGAAGGTAAGGGTTATTAAAAAAAAAAATGACCAAATTGTACCATATCACATTCACTATAGTCTGCACATTTCTATCTTTACTCTATATCATGGGTTCTTTAAGTTTTTTTCTGAGTCACAAACTCCCTTTGGAAGTTCATGCATACTATATGGATTCCTCAGTTGAAAGAAATGCTAAATTTTATGTAGAGGTTAGGGAATGTAAAGATGTAGCTTTTTCCCCATCCAAGTTCATGGTTCCTCAGAAATCTATCCACAGACCTCTTTTGTATGAACCCCAAGTTAATAATCCCTAGTCTTTATTTTTCTTTGGAATTAAACTCTCCTTAAATGGTAACCCTTTGCTGAAATAGACCTTGGATGAGAACTGGAAACAAGAAAAAGAATTCTAAGGTAGCCTTGGACTTGCTCTCCTCAAGAGGCTTAGCTGGTATCATTGCAAAGTTGGTATCAATGTAGTACTGATTGCCAAGATACTAGATCACATGTAAGTTTTTTTCTTCCCTTCTTTTTTTACTCCTCTATTTTAGGTTGGTTTGGGAGTCTGAGGGTGGATCAGTTTTTTGTTGCTGTTGTTGTTCATCCTTTGTTTCTGAAGATGACCAATGACAACATGGGGTGATGTCTTTGACTTGTGCTTGAATTAGAATTAAGTGAGGCAGAGTTGTATGAAGTCATTAGCCTCACTTTTTTCTTCTGGAGTCATCAAAATCCAGTGGCAAGACAAAAGTCAAGGCAGATGATGGCTTGGCATGCAGTAGGTGACTTCATCTTCTTCTATGTCTAACAGAGCTCTAAGCATCAAGAACGCCTGGTTCAGCTGCCTCCATGGTCATTGGAATAAATTGCTTTTATCTGCTGAAATGTTAGATCTATGATATTATCTGTGCGGGTAAATCCTAGCATAGAAATTTCTTACATCAAAGCAGATCACCAACTTGTCCGAGACTTAAAGTCTTAATCGTCTGGGAGCACTGAAAACTTATATCATTTGTCCATGATTAACACAGCTTGTGTGTATCAGAGACAAGAATTGAAATTATGGCTACCTGACTCCAAGGCAGATAGATCCTTTATCTGCTATGCCATGTTATCTCTTCCCAGAATCCTTAAAACAAACAAACAAAAAAAAAAATCCTGGCTCTTCCCTCCTCCATTCTCCCAAAAGGACCAAGTCTAGTTCTAGGAGTTATTTTTTAGTAGAAAATCAATTAAGTACTTATTGAGCAGTTATTAAAAGAGCTTAGTGTTATGTTAGGCAGTATAAGAGATACACCTAAAATGTAAAGCATCATCCCTTCTAGGAGACTGCAATCTGGTAGGTAAGTTTGCTGAAAAACATTAATTTTACTATCCATATCAGGTTGTTGACAGCCTGGGCAACTTGCCTGTATCCAAACAAGCCACAGAAAATTATTGAGAATCTATAAATACAAATTCATAAAAACCACCTATTGTATGCATTAAAGAATTGGCAAGACACCTAAAAAAGGAGGAAAGAAGTGATGGATAATTAGGTTCAGTAGTCTCTGAGACTCAAGGGCCTTGGAGATGAGACTACCTGAAAGTTGTGCAAAAGTTTTCTAAGTCAAAATATGTCTTGGACTGTGATGTTTTCAGTGAAAGTACTGTGCTATAGCCTAATGTGCTTGCCTTCGAATAAGGATATCTCTAGTTCATGTAGGAAGGGAGACCTGTCCCTATAGACAGCAACTTTGCCTGTAATTTCAGCTATGAGATCCCTAGACACAGTCAGTCAACAAACATTTATGAAGTGTTTACTATGTGCCAAACACTATTGACAATGAGAGACTGATAAAGCAAATAAAGAGAAAATTTAAGTCATCATTAATAAATATGTATTTAAAAAAGATTGCAAACTCCTTGGAAGGAAAGCTATGGCAAATCTAGACACTATATTAAAAAATAAAGATATCATCTTGCTTCCAAAGGTCTGTGTTAGTCAAAGCTATGGTTTTTCCAGTAGGAATGCATTGTTGTAAAAGTTGGAAAGCCGAGTGCTACAGAATCAATGCTTTTGAATTGCAATGTTGAAGGAGACTTTCAAAACTCCTTTGGATGGAGAGGAAATCAAATGAGTCAATACTTAAAGAAATTAATTCAGACTATCCACTGGAAGATCCAATACTGAAGCTGAAACTTAAATACTTTGGCCATATAATGAGAAGACAGGACTCATTGGAAAAGACCCTAATGTCAGGGAAATATTAAAGACGAAAGGAAAAGGGGAGAGTGGAGGGTAGGATAAATAAAGTATCATGGAAACAAGAAACATGAATTTAGACAAACTTCCAGAGATAGTAGAGGATAGAAGGTCTGTAGGATCACAGAGTCAGACATGACTGAAGACTTGACCAACAAAAACTCTTTTGAGGGCAGGAACCATTTTTTACCTCTTTTTTGTATGCCTATCTCTTGGAACAATGCCTGCCACACTGTAGATGCTTAATAAATGTAGATTGATTGATTTGATTGAAAATCCTGGTCAAAAAAATAAAAATATTACAGAAATACTACAGAAAAAAAAAAAACCAACACTCACTATTGCCAAGTTGGGTTTATGTCAAGGATGATTCAACATCAGAAAAATAATAACCTGGACTAAGAAAGATCCTTGAGAAATTATCCCCTTTGGATTCTCCCCTAAATTTTGATATGGACACAGAGATACACCTCCAGGCTATGCTTTGATGCCATTGGGTTGTATCTAAGATCTATTTGTCCCCTAAACTATAAGAGTCACCTCTTATGTTTTCAGGCTGACCCCATCAGATGACCAACCCCCCCACCCCCTGTGCCTGAGTGCAAACCCTCCTTAAGTCACCTACCACCTGTTGTATGTAGAGTATAAAGGCCCCAGAATTGATGTCCTTGAGGAGGCACCTTTCCATCTGTGCTGTCCTCCTGCCCAAATTCAACATGAATTCTAAATCAATAAATTTCTATTTTTATTTCTAACCTAAGTTATGGAGTCTTGCATTCTTGCAAAAGGTACCCATCTGAACCCAGGGGGTTCATCTCAAGCCCCCCACAAGAGTACAAATTGTACAAAAATTCCAACCCATTTCAGGGTTTGGGCCATCATAAGCCCAGAAAAAGTCCTCAAATTTACCAACCCACCCAAAGACTCAAGCAATGAATCAACTTGCCTTTGAAGTCCCTGGAAATTTCCAGGGGCCCTCTGAGTGCACAGTCCCTGGGATGACCTCTATAGCTCAACTCAGTTTTGCTACACATAAAATGATTTTTTACATGATAAAAAAAGAGTATAAATAAAAACATTTTACAGATTCTTTAACCCCTTAAGAGTTCTGATAGCTTCCCTTTATTATATCTATTGCATGCCCTCTTCACTTTCATCGTTTTTTAAGAATGAGGAAAAAAAATTGCTTGCACATCTCAAAAGGGTTCTATAAGACTACTGTAAAGCCAAATGTTTCTACTTCATCAATGTTCATATTCAACAAAATTTCCTGAATTTGAACACTAGCCATGGGCTTAATTTGCATGAGGGATAAGCCCTGTAACAGATCTGCTGAATTAAGGACACAAAGGGATTTTTTCCCCCAGGGAACAGAGCAAAGGATATGCTCTGTCCCTCTGGGAGTTAAATTCTGCCAGCCTATATTAGGAAGGTGGTATTGTGGTGCTAGAGAATAACTCATGCAGGCACAGAGACCTATCTTAAACTCTTCACTCATCAATGCTTTCAGAATCAATGCATCAGAAGAGGCTATATTACCTTGAGAACAAATCTGCACACCAACTTTTATGACTTTAAAAAGAGAACACTGTTCAATCTCTGCCTGGAAACATTCTTTAAAATAATTCTCTCCCTCCACCATTAATTATATGAACTACTACCTTCCCTCCTCTCTCCACCCCCCATCAGTAATTCACTTTCAGGAACCTTGAATCCCTAAGCTCTTAAAGGTGACATCAAGGTGACAGAAAAGCCAGAATCCTTTCCAGCCTACATTCTGTTGATAAAAATGGGTAAGGAAATATTAAAGAGGGTTCCTTTGTTCTACCTCTGTATACTTCCTCTGAGAATAATTGTCTTATAGTTTTCTTCAGCAGGATATTCTTGCAAATAGAAGCTATTCCTTCAAGGTGTTATCCTGGAGGAAAAGGCTAAATAGAATCTTAGCATTTTCAAGCTAGAAGGAACCATATGAGTAATCTAATATAACCCTCTCACTCTAAGATATGGAAACTCAGACCCAGAGAAGTTAGATATTTTGCATCTAACATCTTTGATCAACTGTTTCTTTATCTTAGTTTAGCATAGCAGCTGCTTAATGGCAGAGTTGAGACCTGAACGCAAGCATCCTGTTTCTCAGACCACAATACTCTCCACTACATTAAAGTGCTCAGCTTATCTGCCACCTTCAGATAGTGGCAGATTTTAAGAAATGTGAAGGAAAAGACCTGGGCTGTGTCTTGGGATGAAGTAAAACTCACGAATATTAAATGAATGGAAGGAGATAATTTTTTTATGAAATGCACCTTCTCACCTATTTCTTCCCCCTCATTCCCATCAGACCTGTGATTTCACCTGTATAGAGAATACTAGGTAAAGAATCTACTTCTACCAAAGTAATCATCCCTGTTTTTCAACTTTGAATCAGAATGTTGCTTGAAGCACTGAGAGATTAATTGACTTGCCCAGGGTCATCCCTCTACTCTGTATCAGAGGAAGGACTTAAAAGCCAGGAGGAAAGTTCACTATCCTCCCCACCACTGTAGCCTCTCAATCATTCCAGCAGATCAGAGGTTTTTCACCTTTTTTATGTTGTGAACCCCTCTGGCAATCTGGTAAAGTCTACAGAACATTTTGCAGGGCACTGTTTTTAAATGCTCAAATGCTGAGATGACAAAGGAAACCAATTATATTGAAATACAGTAATCACAAACTTTGTTTTTGAAGTTTACTGACCCCAGGTTAAAAACTGCTACTTTTAATAACTATGTCAGTAGAACTAGTGGGATTTGAATGTAATAGATGTTCCCAAAGACTTCTAGGATTTAAATAATAATAATTTCCTTAATTTGACAACATCCTAATATATTAACAAGAAATTGAAATTTAAAAATGGATAGAGCTGGAAAAGCAAAGAAAATATTGCATTTAGAAAACAGATCTCTTTGATAGAATTATGAATCAATAGTGATTTCTCCATTTAGAATTAGACCTTGTCATCTTAGTCATTTGAAATTTCAGCAGCTTGAGCAGCATAGTTTGGAAGTGTTTTATTTCATTTATTTTTGGAAGTCTTTTATCCTCAGTGAAAGAGAACATCTATTCATATTATTCCTGATGGCAGAACAATATCAGGATCATTTGATCAAAATGTATATTGCAGTTAGTTGGCATGATAAACAGAGCTCAGGATCCAGAGTCAAGAGACCTGAATTCGAATCTAGCTTCATATACTTGGTAGTTGGACAAATCACTTAACCTCCATCTGTTTAAGTTTCCTCATATGTGAAATGGGGGGGGGGGGTTGGAGCTTGGGTGGGAAAAAATAGCACCTACTTCCCAAGGATAATATGAGAAAATAATTACAAAACATTTTGTAAACCTTGGTTCTATCCACTGCACCACCTAGTTGCCCACAAAATCCTAGCTATTAGTACTATTAGTTATTATTATTGCATAATAATTTTTCTTGATCTTCACTATTTATTGCCTAGGTGACTAGGAAAAAAGATAACCCTGCCCCCTTCCCAGGCTTCTTTTCTATCATCTATAAAATGGAAGAAGGTAGCTATTTGTGGCAGTCATGTCCTGGTTTGTAGTCTGGAGGTTTTTCTTTGCAAAACTCCTCATTGTTTAGTCTAACCTTAAAACCAGCACTTAAAACCAGAACAGCGAAAATAGATCCTTTTGAATATTACTGGTTTAGACAGACCAAAAATAATCAGTTTAACCAAGTTACAATCAGGATGGTTCATGTGTATTAATCACTCTTTCCCAACCACTGGTCACTGACACATTTTGTGTAGTCCACAAAACTGTATGCTATCCAAAATCCAAGCTTCTTAAAACCTATACAATTTTTAAAAACCTGACTTCTCCTACCATCCCCACTTCCTTCCTCCCTATATCTTGTCCCACTTGTCTCTGGCTCCTTTCTGCAAATCCAAGAGACTCATCCATGACTTTCTGAAGACTATAGAGGACACAGCCACCCGGATCCATGGTATAGTATGGGTCAGAAAAATAAAATCCCATCTATTGAAAACAGCCTTTCCTGATATTTTTAGTGATAATGCCTTCCCTTTGTTTATTATCTCCCATTTATCTTGCATATATCTTATTTTTATATAATTGTTTTCATGTTATCACCCCCATTAAAATGAGCACAATGAAAGCTGGGACTGTCCTTTGCCTATCTTCTTATCTGCTGGACTTAGCACAGTGTCTAGCACATAGTTAACGACCAGCCCTGGCACCTATTTTCTCCCTGACCCCCTTGCCCCTAGAGCCCCTGCAGTCAAGTTAATGAAGAAACAGTTACCTGGAATATGCTAGGGACTGATAAGGACCCCAGCCCAGGAATACCTGTCACATCCCCCCTTCAGGAACTGATAATGACCCTAACTGATAAGGGCCCCAGCCCCAGGAGTTCCTGTGCACTCCCTCTACCACAAAAGTGTATAAAAAGCCTGCAAGCCCCAGACTCATGGCCAGTCATTTTTAGAGTGCTGAGCCCAAGCTGCAGTTTGTTTAATAAACTCCCTCCTGTGTGTTACATTGTTGGTCTGTTTCATGTTTGGGATTGATAACCGGGCACTTCAATAGTAGATGGTTAATAAGCGCCTGCTTATTTAACTTGACAATTAAAGGGTCACTTTCATACTACTAGATACCACTAAGAAACTAAAATCAACTAGAATGAAAAGTCACCCAAGTATCACCTTAGACTTATTGCCTTGCCCCCACCACGAAGGATTTGGATAACTTCAAGGGTGAGTGGGTCACTGCAATGTTATAGAAGTAGCAGAAAATCCTTTGCTCATTTTAAAATTCCTGAAAGCCAGTTCTGTTCTGTCAGACTAAGCTTGTGAACTCATTGACAACATTTCAGTGCAGGGCTGCTCTGAGAGTTAATATACAAGCAATTATAAATTCTACTTCTTGCTTTGAAATGATATCACCTTAAATCAGTCGATGAACCTAACTTACCTCCTAGGAATGCTAATGTGGAGTTGGCTGATAAATGATAATTTATGATGTCTTCAGCATAAGTAATGGTAGACTTTGCTAATAGTTTACTTATTGTTTTGCTCTATAAACCTTATTGGGCCTTTGGGACCTTCCTCCTTCATAAAAAAGGACCATATTCCTAGAAATAAATTATTCTCTCTTCCCCAGAGCATTAACAAGAATTCTTGGATTTAGAGCAAATTCTGTTTATGGGCACAGCTCTGCCAAAATGAAGGGTGGAGAATAGCATATCTGGGAAATCCCCCCTCAAGAAATTAAGAAGAAAGTGTGACTTAGGAGAGGAGAATCAGTGTCAGGACTCTGTCAGGAGAGGGAAGAGTACCCAGGATGTGGCTGTACAATTAGTAGTATGGGTTAGCAAAGGACCATGAGACAAGATGCAGCGATGACAGACAATGTTTGGAGGAAGCCTATCCCTAGGAAAGAAAAAGATTTTTCTTTGTTGTTAGTTCTCTCCTACAAATAATTTTCCTTAACGTTTGAGTTAGAATAGAATATAGAAAAAAGTAAACAAGGAGTTCAAAGAATGGAGATATATTTCTGCATCTGCATCTTTTGTATTTGTGATCTTTGGAAAGTCACTTAAAATCTCTGAATTTACATTCTTCCTTTTTTAAAAAACCCTTACCTTCCATCTTGGAATTAATACTGTGTATTGGCTGCAAGGCAGAAGAGTGGTAAGGGCTAGGCAATGGAAGTGAAGTGACTTGCCCAGGGTCACACAGCTGGGAAGGGTCTGAGGTCAGATTTGAACCCAGGACCTCTCTTCTCTAGGCCTGGCTCTCAATCCACTGATTCACCCAGCTGCCCCATGTGTCTTCTTTTACAACACAACAAACATAGAAATATTTATTATAGATAATATATATTCAGTCTATATCATATTACCTGAATTGTTGGGGCTAGGAGATGGGTGGGAAGATGAAAGAGAACATGGATTGTAAAATATCTGAAAATGAGTATTGAGAATTTATATTGTTGTATAATCTGGAAAAAAAACTAAAAAAAATTATAATAAAAAAATAAAATCTCTGAACTTCAGTTTTCACTTTATAAAAACAGAAGTTTGACCTTCTTGATCTCTAAGATCTACAGTTTTAATTTCTCATTCAGTTCATAAATTTTTGAATAAAAATAAATTTTATTTTTTATAAAAAATTATAAAAAACCAAAAGAAACAAATAAAAATTGATTCAGAATCATAAGTCAGTTATGATTCCAGTCATAGGCAAACAAATTTGAAACTAGATCTAACAAGAAAATAAAAATCATAATCAATGCTCAAAATTGTTTATTAGTATAATATTATTCACAGAACATTGTGGAAGAGGAGAATCACTGAATGGACTTCTTTAAAAGTGATTCTGTCAAAAAAAAAAGAAAGCCTTGCTAATCTTTACTAAAGTGGTAAAGCTTGCATAAATGCAACAGGGTTTGGCCACAGATGCCAATATCCTGGTAACATGATTCCTTCCCATGAGCATACCTCTGCCTAATAGACTATGGAAACAGGTTCTCTTCCCTGCTTCCTTTCTGGAAAGCCATCTGCTGAGTCCTACTATTGTAAGCCATTTCTCCCTGTAGGACCTTCCTCTGGACTTCGAGAATATCTGCATATTCTAGATGCTTTTTAAGCAAGTCTAGATCCATTGCAAAAGACTGAGCACCAGCTCTGTCTGTCCCTCTCTCTGTTGCCTTCCATAATAAATTCATTGATAGCCATTCCCTGGGCCCTATGCTTTTCTGCTTCCTCTTAGATTCAGCTTCCTCATCTGTAAAACACACAGATTAGATCAGATGACCTCTGAGGTTTCTTCCAGCTTCAAAGCTATGTTTCCTATGATTCTGCATCTTGCCTTTTCATATTCTTTCATTCTTTTAGTATTCATTTCACCCTAGCTTTTCCCTGAAGATACCACATATCTTAACTACCCTCTTCAAACCCTTTCAATACACAAAAGGCAAGGAGAAGGCTTTAGCGTGTTTTTTACTTTCCGTGTACTGTTTTCAGAACTGTGCAGTCTGAAACCATTTTTTCTTCTTGAAAATTCACTTCATCCTATCATCTGTGAACCTCTGGGTTATACTTATTCCTCCCCTATAATTTCAATGTCTGGCTCACAATCTTTTCCACTCTATCCTCTGTCCCTTTAAAGACCCTACCTTCCTAGTGACTCAGTCTCCTGAACTCTCCTGATCTCTCTCTCCAGTCCACCATGTACAAGAGCAATATAAATAGCATCTTCCCAGTGCACCCAATTGATTGAATTTGCTCTAAGCCCTAGAACTGCTAGTTATAGCTCTGATGGAAAGAAATGCCCTTCCATGAAAATTCTAATAGTTCTCCATTGATGTTCTTCCAGAATCTTCTTTTTCTTTTTATATTTTCTTACTTGGGGACCTCGATGTCTACTATGGGTTTAATGATCATCTCTGTTATAACTTCCAGAGTTGTAGGTCTAGCTCTAGTTTTTCTGCTGAGCTCCAGTCACACAGATATCTCAATCAGGGTATCCCTTAGTTGTCTTGAACTCAACACATCCAAATCTGAATTCTAACCTTCTTTATTTATGTAAAAAAATGCCACCATTTATTCAGTCATAGATGTTTATGACTTTGTTGATATTCTTGATTCTTCACTCTCATTCATCCAATCCATTGCCAAATCTTGCTATTTCTAACTACAGTATCTTGCCCATATATCTCCTTCTCTTTGTTCACATGGACACTACCTTACTTTAGTCTTTTATCACTTTTCATGCATACTATTTCATTAGTCTCATTCTTGGTCTCTTTACCTTAGTTCTCTCCCATCTCCAGTTTGTCTCCCAAATAACTTCCAAAATGATTTTCCTAAACTACAAGCCTGACCACATTTCTCTCCTACTCAGTAAACTCTAATAGCTCCATTTCCTCAAGGTTTCCAATATAAATTCCTCCATTTAGCCCTTCACAACCTATCCCCAAAGATGCTTTAGTTTTTTTGATAGATGACCCATCTCCTTGCCTTCTATGGTCCATATGAATGGGTCTTCTTGATGTCTCATTATATGTATGTATATATATATATATATATATATATATATATTTGTCTCTTATATACAGTTTCCTCTCTCCCATCTCCACCTTTGTAATAATGTTTTCTGATGTCTGGAATTCAGTCACACCTCACCTCCACCTCTTTGAATCCTTTGTTTAAATTCAAAACTCTGCTTGAATGGTACCTTCTACCTTAAATCTTTCCTGAATCCTTTAGGTGCATCCAAAATGTTATCTGGTACTTGCTGTATTTATAGTTGTCTAGCCATTTATACATTGTCTCCCTTAATAGTATGTAAGTTCCTTCAAAGCAGGTACTTAAGTCATTTTTGTCTTTCTTACCACCTAGCACAGTCCCTGGCACAGGGAAAGTTCTTAATAAAAAGTTTTGTTGATTAAGATTCATTGCCCTCTCAAGTCAAATACCATCACTCAAGTCATTTTATTACCTGGTCCCTTTGGTTCAATGGTATCAACTACTGATGGCATGACACATATTTACAACTATTATTCAGGTTATTCACAGTCCTTAGGATGATAAGCAAAAGGTGAGCACTGAGCAGATTTGGAGTGCCATTGGAAGAATAGCAATGCGGTCTCAAGTCAGGAGCTAGAAATATAAGCAATAATGTTGAGTTAAGATTGATTAAGTTTCCTGACAATCATGTCATAATTCTAGTTTTGCTAATGTGATTTCAGGCACAAAATAAATTGACTTGTCTGTTTAAGTCTTCCTCAATCCAGTAAACTTCTGAAGGGCTTATCCTTATTGCTTAGTACATGTGTGACCTCAACAGAATAACTACACAGGAGAGGGCACCTTTTATACCAAGGGAGGAGTTCAGAATAATTTGGAGGCTTTAGCAGTAAGTAATTGTCTCTTCCCTTGGTCCCTTCAGCCCCATTCACACTTCTGCCACCATCACCCCAGTTCAGGACCTCATTTCTTCTTGCCTAAGCTACTTTATTTCCCTCACTGGTCTTTTTGTCCTCAATTGTGCTCCTCTCCAATCCATTCTTCATCCAGCTGTCAAAATAATCTCATATATATACACATATGTATACATATATAATGTATACATACATTTGTATGCTTGTGAAGCTCTCCTTTTCAAAAACCTTCAGTTGATTTCCTGTCTGCCAATTTCAATGAATCTGTAAACTTATTAATATAGGTATTTCCACCAATGAGACAAATGTTATGCATTTCTTTTCCATTTTCTCTCATATATCCTTCATTGGAGATTCCCCCACTGTATTTGGGAACTTCTTTTCAATCTCTTAATATCATACAGTTGTCAGTATATCCTATAGGTCATCATGCTTCATCATAACTATATAACAAGACCACCTCTTTTTCTATTTGCACATCTCTTCCACATCAGTTTATATGCTCAGCACTATACCTGTGATTAGTGCCTTTAATAGTGCTCAAAAATAATGTAGAGCAATCTGTTTCAAAGCACCATTGTTTTTTGGCAGCCTAGAATTTGGTTTCTTAGAGATGGGCATGGTATTAGTTGTAGTCATAAAATGTTGCCAAAAGAATATTGATGGGTATTGTTTCAGGAAGAAGCTTAGAATAAGTGAAAGTGCTATATAATTTCTGGAAACAATTCAATTCACTCTCTTTTGATGCATCATGGAATGATGGGGTGTTGAATTTGTTTGTCAATCAAACCAAGTTAGAATCTTGTTAACTGTGTCATCTTGGGCAAACCCCTTAGTATGGATACTCTTCAGTTCTATAAAATAAAGAGTTTGAGATAGGTGACCTCTAAATTCTTTTACAGCTCTAAAATGATGGTTCTTTTATTTTCCTCCTCCTAATTCTGGATATGGTTCCTTTTCCATCTTCTCTATCTTCCCAAAGTATTTATACTGATGGCAGCTATTTAACCAACTGCATATAATAGTCTAGACAATGAGCATTCTACAACCATCATTTTTTTCTGTGTGGATAATAAGACCAAATTCTTTGGAGGTGATTATGGATTTCATTTAGTAGACGTCAGTATAATAACAAGTGTACTACCATCAACATATTAAGGATCTCATAATCTTTAGGGAACCTCACTTATATTTGGATTTTCCATTGTACATCATTCATGATATACACTTTTGGTCAGTAGATATCACAACAATTAAGTCTTTCTTGACATTAATAATCTTTGAACAAAGTAATCTCTCTTTTTCTTCTATCAAAAATCCTTTTATAATCTTAAGATTTCATGGTAGAAACAAAATAATTGTGGAAGATTTTTACTAATCTCTTAAATTCAGAAAAATAGAATAGAAAGGGAAATTGATAAACATTTTTGGAGAATATAAAGTTGAAAAGTTTATAGTATCATAATGGAAGCATAAAGGATGAATTTTTTTTTTAGCATTTCATGATATGTACAAAATAGACTTGGGTTAGGTGCAGAGAAATTAAAATAAGGAGAAAGGCAGAAATAATAAGGATCTTTTACACAACATAAAGCAATAAAAAGAAGCAAGGAATATGAGCAAAACATACTGACCTAAATGGAGACTTATGAATGACATCTAAAAGTCAGTGGACCAAAGAATAAATTATAGGAACATTTGAGAAATGTAATGGTCAAATTCTAGGATGTCAGCATTAAGCAGTAGACAATAAACAACCAATTACTAGGTTAAAAAATTAGTTCAACATCAGAAATAAGTTTTGAATAACTTAAATTATGATTTATCTAATTTTCATGGTATTATTTAATACTTACTATGTCTAGTGTTTCTAAAGTGTTTCTTTTTTGAAGAAATTATATGTGATTTTAAGGGTAAATTTGCATATGGGTTCTATAAGTGAATAAATATATGACTTCTTTTGTTTCTTTGTCTATAGCTATGTTTCCCAAAATGTTTTGTTCACATTATCTCATACTCATTGATGTTTTGAGGCATTAAAATTTGTGCTAATTTAATTTGGAGAATTATGTCAAGTTCTTAACAGAGTCTTTTTGCCTCCATATTCTGTGCAACAGATGTTGATTCCTAACCTACAATTATTTTCATCATGGTGTTCTTTGCTTATGTTCATCATGATATCTACAATATAACATGACAAAATGCCTCATCAAATGATGATTGCCTAAGTAAGGGTGATAAAATACAATATCCTTTTCCAAGCATTTGCATCTGTAATTTGACTCCAACCAGTCTCTCCAAATTTATTTCATTGTATTCCATCTGATGCATTAGATTTCCCAATACAAAGTTTGATTGATAGTTGTTCCCTAACCTTATCTTACCCTCTCCTGCCTCTATTAATTTATGTAATCTATTCTTGACTGCTATCCCTGCCCCAGGTAAGATTCCTTACTCAACAAGCATAATGCATATTGAAATTCTTCTATTTCCACACATATGTTATCTGACACTCAGACTGCAGTCTCTGATTTCAGAGCATTTTATTATTTCTGTATCTCTAAAACCAATAATTCATTTCATGTAATGCATACTTAATACATGTCTTGATTTGATTTTAATTAATCAAGGTAACTACTGATGAAGCTACCCTTCTTCAGAATGCCAGTGGCCAGTTAGTTGTTCACACTGGCCAAATAATTGGGTAGAAGTTGGAGATGGAAAAAAAGGAGGTGATATGGACAATGGGAGCAAGGTCAGGTGACAAGAATTTAAATCACATATCAGCAAGAACTGTACCAAAAAGATTGGCTCAATTGATAATTTTTATATTATTTTTGAAAATTATTGGGAAGTAGATTGGAGTAATCACGTTACATAAGAAGTTTGTATTAGGAACAAGTGATGGAAAGGTAAAAAATTGGAGGAACATGATTAAGCTTATTTGCTTAATTAGTTTGTCTTTAGTTATGGTGAAATCATTATTATGAATTTGCATAGATGATAGAGATTAATAAATTATAGAGTGCTAAATTATGTTGAAGGTTGCCAGTGAAAAATAACAGTCGCATGTGTCTACAAGTGCAGAGGAAAAAAAACATATAATAATACTTTAACACACAATCCAACTCCCCAAACATCAATTTTGGCCTGCCACATTCAATGCACAAATGTAGGAATAGGCGATTCAAATACAAAAAAGAAAATAATTCCTACCCTCAAGAAACTTACATTCTACCAGAAGGTTATAGATAGATTTAAGCTAACAATGAAAAATAGTTGTTGAAAAAATGGGAAATCTGAAGCAATAGCTTCCATTTAATTATTATCAGGTAATAGAGAATACAGGCACTGTAATTATAATGTGCTAGTTATAAACAAATATAATTAGATTCTCAGTTTCTAGTAGGAAAGGCTGAGTGATTATAATTGTCCTGTGTAATCTTTGGAAAATTGAGTCAATTTGATTACAGTCCTTTATAACTAATTCTATTGGAAGTTAGTTGGGGCAGCAAGGCAGTAAGAAAGTGAGAAAGGCCTGCATCAAAGTCATGCCTCCCATATTTACTATCTTCATGATCCTTAGTAAGTTATTGAACTTGTTTGCCTCAGTTTCCTAATTGGTTTAATAATACCACTTTCCAAGATTGTTTGTGAAGATCACATGAAATAATATTTGTAAAGTGTTTAGCTCAGTACCTGGCACATAGTAGATGCTTAATAAATGCTTATTCTATTCTCTCCTTCCCCACTTCCCCTTTGAAATTTGAACCCTTGAGATAATGAATCTTATGATGCCTGATCCAAAACTTCATTTCTTTGTGGCACTGCTAAATCATGGACAAGATGATCAGATTAAGGCATATCAGAGTTAACAATTTGGTATGAAACAGATGAACACAAAAAATATTGTAGGAAGATATTGACAATCATTTAATAATAATATACTGACAGTGACTAAACTCTTCCCAGTTTATAACTCTTCAACCAAATTTTTTCTTGGTTTGACAATCTTGTTAAACATACTCTATTTAAGGGAAATGATAACATATGAGAGCTAACAAGAATTTTAGATATTATCTAGTCCAAACTTCTCATTTTATAGATGAGGAACCTTAAGGAGAAAGAGAGACAGGCAGACACAGACAGAGAAAGAGACAGAGAAAGACAAATACAACAGAGAAAGACAAAGAGAAATAGTAACTTGTTCCAGTTCCCTCAACTAGCTAGTGGCAAACAAGGAGTAGAACTCAGGTCTCCTAACTTTCTATTTGGTTATCTTTTTACTATCTAAATCTTTCTAGTTTCCTTAGGCTCTATTTCCCAAAAGTTCAGCCTTTGATCATATTGCCCCATTTTATAGGTCCTTTAATTTAGAAATAGATGTGTGCAAGACCCTAAGAAGGAATCTCCAGAAAAGCAGATGTTTGTTTTCACTTTCTAGTGTATTGTGTTACTTTAGTTTGCTCTATCTTGTGACTATTCTGAAAAAGTCCAAATTAACAAATATGGAAACATCCCCTTGAGAGGTGTCAGAGATCTGCTCCACGTGGGTGATAATAGCCTCTTTCCATTGGCTCCATTGCCAGAACAGACTGTCTTTAGAACTGCAAGACAGAAAGTATCTCTCTTTCTGACTGTGTCCAAGGAGTAAAGGTCCTATAAATCCAATTGCAGAAGCACAATGAATTAAAATGGATAAACAAAAGGGCTTCTTTCTTCCCACTTGATCCATTCAGTCCCCAAAATTGAATTTGGTGCTTCAGTTTGTTTCGTTTGTCCTTTCCAATCTAAGCAGAAATGCTACTCTCCCTAGATCTGGGGGCTTGAGTCTTAGCAACCTTGCAGGTAGGATTCAAGGACAGATGTGGCTGAGTGTCCATTAGGGATGTTCAGGGATGTTACTGACTCAAGAAGCTAGTGTGCTGAAATGCATACCCAAGAGGATTTTGGACTTGGAACTTGATGGGACTATGCCATAGAGAAAATGAGTTAAACTATGAACCTAATTCCCCTCAATAAAGCCTGAAGTGGTATAATGGAGATTATGTCC
Source organism: Monodelphis domestica (assembly GCF_027887165.1). Classification (NCBI taxonomy): domain Eukaryota; kingdom Metazoa; phylum Chordata; class Mammalia; order Didelphimorphia; family Didelphidae; genus Monodelphis; species Monodelphis domestica. Next base: position 240,938,205 of record NC_077233.1, on the reverse strand, counting down.
CTATCAAACATTTGAAAAGTGTTTGTATGTTTGTTCTTGCTATAACTTGAAAGTACACATTCTTTTGTAAAAGTTAATTTGAGTGTTAAGTGGTTCAATAGAACTTGGGCACAGGAGACACCTACATTGGGTAGGGGACCCAATCAGTGGGAGTTAGAATCAATGGAACAAAGTGGACACCTTTAAAACCCCTTAAGAATACCAGAAGTGCTTGAGGAAGAGGTGAATTAAATGTAGCATATCTGATATTCAGACACTGGTAGTCAAGGTAGACACTGTTACATTGGTTAAACAGGATAGTGCTGCAAAGTACCAAACACTCCTCAAGGCTGTTCATTGCTTTGATCAAAATTGGTTTAGCTAAGAGATTTCATGTATCAGATTTGTCTCTTCCAACAAATCTATAAAACTCTATGTATGATGGGAAAGCTCAAAAGTTGGTCTACTCCATTCATGGTGCCATCTTCATGTATCACAGGAATGAAACCCACTTGTTCTTTAGATCAGACTTATTTAGTCCTCTATAAATGCCACTGTAACTGAACTTGGCTGATTAATCTTATAAAAGTTTTAACTTGTATAGGCATGGCAAATGAGTGATATGTTCTGTTGAATACAAAATAACCTTGGGGAATTCTTGCTCATCATTATAATTAATTGTATTAGTAATATTATGTTTCCCTCCTACTTCACCTGTAGACTCAGGGCAGAGGTATCATAAATTTTCCACACTGTAACATAATATTACTAAAAAGAAAACATAATGAATGCATTTGAATTCTATATATAATAGTATATAAATTGATTAGATGAAGCCTGATCCACCTGACAGATATTATGAAACAATATTTATGATTTTCACTTTGACCTCTGCTATAAGGCAGCTTGGATTATAATTAAAGTTTATCATCAACTATATTGCCAAACATGAAATATTATGATGAAGAGAGATTAAGAAAGGTATGGCAAAGACTTAATTACTGGATGTTGACATAAGTCATGGGAAGCTATGTGAGAATTTTATTAAGATACAATTAAAATTAAGAGATCACATGGGCTGAGTTATTTAGGGACTGGGGTGGGAGAGTAGATAAATATGAAAAGTTCCTAGCTTTTGTTAAAGAAAATTTCATTTAGAGTTAGAAAGAACAATGTCACCAAAAGGATATTGACCTTGAAAGCTACCAACCTGATCACTTCAGTATATTAATCCACAAGAGGAATATAGAGGTCTGAGGATCTGTGTTGACTGTTTCATTGTTGCTTTGTTGTTAAGTCATTTTTTTCAGCCATATAAGACTCTTTGTGACCCCTTTTGGGGTTTCTTGGCAAAGATATTGTAATGGATTACCAATTCCTTCTCCTTTCTCCATTTCCTTCCATCATTTTACAGATGAGGAAACTGAAGCAAATAGGGTCACTTGCCTTGCCCAGGGTCACACAGCTAGTAAGTGTCTGAGGCCAAATTTGAACCCAAGTCTTCCCTATTCCAGGCCAACATTCTATCCACTACACCACCTAGCTTCTCCTAGGTGCTTTATTACTCTTGTGTATGAGCTTGCTTTCATGGGGGTGAGAAAGTTGATACACCTCCTAAAGATCAGTCAGGCAACAAACATTTAAGAAGTATTTATGTGCCAAACACTGTGCCAGCACTAAGAATACAAGCAAAAAGAGAAAAGTCCCTGCCCTCAAAGAGCTCACATTCCACTAGGAGAAGAAATACCCAAAAAGAAGACAAATGGGTTGAGAAAAAAGTTACTTGTTGCAGAGGGGATGATGGAGCAGTCTAGGATGCAGGTTTGTTAGAAATGAAGAGATGATTGGCCTGGGAGTGCTCCTTAAATGGAAATTCCAGGGTTGTCATTCATTCAGAGAGAAGAGTCTCAGGAATGGAGGGTGAAGGTGTGAATTTCAGGTCTGAATTGAAGATCCCTATTTCTGTACCGATAGCAAATAAAAGCATTTATCTATTAGCATTTTATGATTAGTAAAACACTTTACACACATTACTTCATTTTATCCTCACAGAAATCCTGTGACATAAGTACTTTTATTACCACATTTTACAGATGAGGAAACTGAGGTAAGTGATCTGTCCAGGGCAACACAGCTAGATATCTAGAGCAGGAGTAAAATTCAAAGTCTTTGTGACTGAAGAGCAGGATTCTTTCAACTGGATTGCTCAACCCCTGTACAGAGTATGACCCAAGCTATCAGAAAGAGACTAATGAGTCTGAGAGCCAAGATAGCAATGAAAATGATCTATAATTTTCAATATTCTCATTTTCAAGAAAATATCTAAGCCTTCCACCACAGAGCTCCTGAGGATAGAAATCTGACTTAGAGGTTAAATAAGTATTTTTAGGCTATTTTAGTGGAAATCAAACACTTGGAAAAATGATTAAGATATCCTAATCCCAACCTCCAAGGTCTTCCATAATCTAACTCCAACTTAACTTTGCCAAGCTCTCATATCACTCATCTTAAAAGACTCTCTGAAATAGACAAACTGAATTGTCTAGTCTCATCTTGTCCTCTTTTACCTTGGTGCCTTTGCTCAAATTCTTTCTCACCCACGAACAGAATCATTTCCCAACTCCATCTATTGAATGCCTTCCATTACTCTTCTGAAAAACCTTTCATTGTCTCTACATCCAGTGGAAAATGAACTCTGTTTCCTCAACTTTGTCAAATAATTGGTCTGAGTCTTCTCTTTTTACATATGTCTCTCTCCACTGAATCACAGTAATTTATGTAAATATGTTCCCTTCCCTTTCTAATCCTAAAACTCAATTTAGAAGCATTTTTCTCTGGTGTAAACAATATGTATTATTTCACAAAACGGTGAATGGGAAATGTGTATTATATAATAACATGTAAAGCTTATATCATATTACTTGCCTTCTTGGGAGAGGAAAGGGGTGAAATGGATGAGAAATTAAGAATGAGACTTAGATTTTTGAACATAGTTAATGTGAGAATTTATTTCTCTTGGATAACAATATTATGATTTATTACCTATTTGAAAAAGCATATATTATATTACATAATATATGATATATATATATACATTAAACATATGTGTATATACTAATGGTAACTAAAAAAAAAGCATTTATAAAGTTTCCAGGAGAGGCACTATTATTGACAATAAAGAAAATGGAGTCAAAGAATCAAATTCAAATCCTTCTTCTACTCTTCTACTAACTCACTGTATAACCTGGAACAATTCACCTAACCTATTTGAACTGTAGTTTCTTTAACTACAAAATGTGAGCATTGGACTAAATGATCTCTAAGATACCTGCCAACTCTAAATCTATGATTTCTTATGTAAGTTACTGTGTGTCAGCGAGGATACACAGAGGAAAACTGCAATGCTTGTTCTTCTTCAAGTCTTTCCCCTCTTTAAGACAAAGTACACTTGGCTATGAAAATGACCTTCCTAAATTGCCCATCTCACTACCTTCCTCCTGCCCCATTCCATTCACTGAACTGCTATGCCTGTCCTTTACTTTCAAGATCAAATATTAAGCTATCAGTTTGGTTCTTAAAGCCCTCCATCACTTGGCCCTTTTCTATGTTTCCAAGTTCCTTTAACATTATTTTCCATCTGAGTACTCCATGATCCAGTAACACTGGCCCTCTTGCTTTTCCTCATGTATTAATGATACTCCAGCTCCCAAATCCATATATTTATACTGGCTTTTCCCCATGCCTGGAATTCTCTTCTTCACCTCCATTCTTTCTTCCCTGGCTTCAAGTATCAGTTAAAACTCCAACTTCTAGTCAGAGAAAGAGAGACAGAGACAGAGATAGATAGAGAGACAGAGACACAGACAGAGAGATAGAAAGACAGAGAGACAGAGATAGACACAGAAAGACAGACAGAGAAAGCTTGTTTGTAAGTTGTCATTTGCATATTCTCTCACATATTAGATTGTGAACTCCTTGAAGGAGGGACTGTCCTTTATTTTTGTCTCATCATCACTTATCACAGTGCCTGGCACTTAAAAAATGCTTGTTGCTGACTTGAAGGCTCGACAAACAATTCTTGACCTCAAGGAACTTACTTTCTATCTTGTATAGTCTTTCAGAATAGAACAAAAGTCCTATTTTCTTTTTATTCCTTGTACCTTGCACATATAAGGCAGTTAATAAATGCATGTGGAGTTGAATTGACATAAGAAAAGACCATGGGAATAACCATTGGCGATAAATTGGACTTGGTTATACAATAATGGTATCCAGTATGTTGAACAATCTTTTCAGATTGTGAGCATTTTTACACATTTGCAAATTAATAATGCATCGGGTCCAGGTGGTCAGACGAAAACCTCAGCAAATCAAAGTGATTACCCTCCTGTGTATCATGCAAAGCTAAGTATAAATCTGACCCAATATAACTAATATCACAAATCATACAGATTTCATTGAGCAGTGAAGATTTTCCTTAATTGGTAATAAAAACTGACAAGTACATCTGTCTACAAATAGTGAAATTGCCAGCTAGGATTAGTGTTTCAGCTCTATAGTGAGAAAATGTGGCAGTTAAGAGCAGACCCTACCCCAAAACAGCAACTAATCCACATATAAAGAAGTCATTGCCTTTTATTAATGGACTGTAACGTGAAATAATGATTAGGGGATGTTGAGTTAAAGGAGACAGAGAACGGTGACAGGAAAACTAATGGAATTTTTGGTCTTTTTTTGCTGATCTCTCTCAGCCAGCTATTTTTATTGTGTGGCACCTAAATGATATCTCCTCTTTTGGAATGGATACACTTTGGAACAGATATCCTTAGACGGCCAGTGCCCTGAAATCTCTGCCAGCATCACCACAGCTGCAGAGATGTGACCTGGCTTTTGATTCCCTTAATTTCCCTTAACCTTAACATTCATAATAGACACATCTATTACCTAAACAACTTCTATAAATTATGAGTCTGACAGAGCCCCCAGAAACTAACTTAGAAGTCGGGTAACTAGACTGCAGGGGAGAAATAGCCACTACCTATTAATAAAGCAAAGACATGTTTACAGACTACCATCAGAAATAAGTAAATGTTAGCATAAAACTGAAGGCAATGTTAATGGTAAAAGCAGAAGAGGAGTCCTTTTGAGGTAAATTCCTCCAGATATATGCATATATTCATAATGCATGATATTAATACATAATACATAATCTGGGCTGTAGTTAGTCAAAAAGTTTATGGAGAGAAAGTTGTGTGGCCATTTCTGGTCTATAAACAACATCAATTTGTTGTTTTCATCTGGTTCATTAAAGAAAGATGAATTTTGAAAGGGAAGTTAGGCTAGTTGAATTCTAGCCTCTAAGCTATGGTGGGTTCAAGTCCCTCCTTCTCTCTATGTGTCAGTGTTCTCCAATGTTGGGTTTACCCTAATTGGAAAACATTTAGAGGAATTGAAAATGATCATTATTTGTATGTTTCCCCTTGAATGGAGATATATCAGAGGGTTCAGTGGAAGAGGCAGGCAGATCTGTAGTGGAGAAGGAGGAGGGTAGAATTGATTTGATTAAGGCATATATGAATAGAAAATTGGGAATAGAGAAAGGGATTTGGATATTGGCAGCTGGAGGGACAAAATCCTATGCATAGGTCAGCACCGTACTAGAGATGGTCCTGGGGCAGGGTGCCAAGAACAATGGCTCCATGTACAATACAAAAGAAAAGTCAGAAAGGCCAGGGGTGCCAGGATCTTCCCCTGCTTCATGTCTATGATCTGATGTTGAACTGTTTCTCTCTTCTGATCCCAAATCCTATACAATCAAGACACCCTTCCCCTGACTTGGCTCCCATAACTATAACTTCTCTTGCTGGTTGTGAGGCAGGACTCCTTGGGTCTCACAGGAGACAACATCTCCCTCTTCCAAGAGTACAAACCTTAGTGGAGGATCTTGAGTAATCTAATATTTTGTTTATTTCACTGGACTTCTCTCCAACCACTGATAATCTGCATGGATTCAATGTTTAATTGTAACTTTACTTCCATACTAATATACCTATTTGCATGGTTCCAGTGATGTTGTCACCCCAGCTGCCAATATACAAATCTCTTTCCTGTTCTCTGAACTCTTCTTCCATAGGCCTCTCCATTTCAATTTTATCCTGCTAATGTTCCTTTACAGATGTGCCTGCTTAATCCATAGTACTCTCTGCAACATCAACTTTATAATTATAAATTTATTTTCATCTTTTTGTAATTAATTTATTTTTTGTCAATTTAGAACATTATTAATGGTTACAAGAATCATATTTTTCTCTCCCACCCTTCCCCACTCTTCCCATAACCTACACGCAATTCCAATGGGTATAACATGCATACTTGATCCAAACCTATTTCCATGTTGTTGATGTTTGCATTAAGATGTTCACCCAGAGTCTACATCCCCAGCCATATCCCTCTTGACTCATGTAATCAAGCAGCTGTTTTTCTTCAGTGTTTCTACTCCCACAGTTTTTCCTCTGAATAGCATTCTTTCTCCTAGATCCCTCCGAGTTGTTCAGGATCACTGCATTGCCACTAATGGAGAAGTTCATTACATTCAATTGTCCCACAGTGTATCAGTCTCTGTGTACAAAGTTCTCCTGTTTCTGCTCCTTTCTCTCTGCATCAGTTCCTGGAGGTTGTTCCAGTTCCCATGGGATTCCTCCACTTTATTATTCCTATGAGCACAATAGTATTCCATCACCAACATATACCACAATTTGTTCAGCCATTCCCCAATTGAAGGGCATCCCCTCATTTTCCAATTTTTTTTTTTGCCACTAAAAAGAGTGCAGCTATGAATATTCTTGTTCAAGTCTTTTTCCTTATTATCTCTTTCAGATACAAACACAGCAGTGCTATGGCTGGATCAAAGGGTAGACAATCTTTTATCGCCCTTTGGGCATAGTTCCAAATTGCCTTCCAGAATGGGTGGATCAATTCAAAACTCCACCAGCAGTGCATTAATGTCCAGACTATGCTACATTCTCTCCATCACTCATTACTTTCTACTGCTGTCATGTGAGCCAATCTGCTAGGTGTGAGGTGATAGCTCAGAGTTGTTCTGATTTGCATCTCTCTGATTAGAAGAGATTTAGAACACTTTTTCATGTGCTTATTAATAGTTTTGATTTCTTTAACTGAAAACTGCCTATTCATATCCCTAGACCATTTATCAATTGGAGAATGGCTTGATTTCTTGTACAGTTGATTTAGCTCTTTGTCAATTTGAGTAATTAGACCTTTGTCAGATGTTTTTGTTATGAAAATTGTTTCCCAATTTGTTGCTTCCCTTCTGATTCCAGTTACATTGTTTTTGTTTGTACAGAAACTTTTTAATTTGATGTAGTTGAAATTATTTATTTTACATTTTGTGACTCTAAGTCTTGCTTGGTTTTAAAATCTTTCCCTTCCCAAAGGTCTGACATGTATACTATTCGGTGTTCACCTAATTTACTTATAATTACCTTCTTTATGTTCAAGTCATTCACCCATTCTGAATTTATCTTGGTGTAGGGTGTGAAATGTTGATCCAAACTTAAACTCCCCCATACTGTCTTCCAATTTTCCCAGCAGTTTTTATCAAATAGTGGATTTTGGTACCAAAAGCTGGGATCTTTGGATTTATCATAGATTGTCTTGCTGAGGTCATTTCCCCCAAGTCTATTCCACTGATTCTCCTTTCTGTCTCTCTTAGCCAGTACTATATTGTTTTGATTAACATTGCTTTGTAGTACAGTTTGAGATCTGGATCAGCAAGTCCTCCTTCCTTCCCATTTTTTTTTCATGATTTCCCTGGACATCCTTGATCTTTTGTTCTTCCAAATGAACTTTGTTATTTTTTTTCTAATTCAGTTAAAAGGTTTTTGGAAGTTCAATGGGTATGGTACTAAATAAGTAAATTAATTTGGGCAGGATTGTCATTTTATTATGTTAACTCATCCTACCCATGAGCAGTTGATTATTTCCAATTTAGATCTAGTTTTAATTGTGTGGAGAATGTTTTGTGGTTGTGTTCATATAGTTCCCTTGTTAGTCTTGGCACATAGATTCCTAAGTATTTATATTGTCTAGGGTGATTTTAAATGGGATTTCACTTTCTAATTCTTGCTGCTGAGATAGGTTGGAAATATATAGAAATGCTGATGACATACGTGGGTTCATTTTGTATCCTGTAACATAGCTAAAGTTGTTGATTATTTTGACTAGTTTTTTAGTGATTTTCTAGCATTCTTTAGGTAGACCATCATATCATCTGCAAAGAGTGATAGCTTTGTCTCCTCATTGCCTATTTTGATACCTTCTATTTCTTTTTCTTCTCTTATTGCTACAGCTAGTGTTTCTAGTACAATGTTAAATAATAGAGGTGATAATGGGCATCCTTGTTTCACTCCTGATATTATTGGGAATGCATCTAGTTTATCCCTATTGCAGATGATGTTTGCTGATAGTTTTAGATATATACCATTTATTATTGTTAGGAAAGGCCCTTCTTCTCCTATGCTTTCTAGTGTTTTCAATAGGCATGAGTGTTGTATTTGTCAAAGGCTTTTTCTGCATCTATTGAGATAATCATGTGATTTTTGTCAGTTTGTTTGTTAATAAGGTCAGTTATGTGGATGAACCATCCTTGCATTCCTGGTATAAATCCTACCTTGTCATAATGAATAACCATCATGTTCACTTCCTGGAGTCTTTTTACTAGTATCCTATTTAAGATTTTTGCATCTATGTTCATTAAGGAGATTGGTGTGTAGTTTTCTTTCTGTTTTTGACCTCCCTGGCTTTGAAATGAGTACCATATTTGTTTTATGAAAGGAATTTGGTAGAACTCCTTTGCTCATTCTGTCAAATGCTTTGTATAGAATGGGTAGTTGTTCTTTGAATGTTTCATAGAATTCATTGGTGAATCCATGTGGTCCTGTGGATTTTTTCTTAGGCAGTTCTTTGATGGCTTTCTCAATTCTTTTTCTGATATGGAGTTGTTTAGGCAGTCTATTTCTTCCCCTGTTAGTCTAGGCAATGTATAATTTTTGTAAATATTCATCCATGTCACCTAGATTGCCATATTTACTGCCATATAATTGGGCATAATAATTTTTAATGATTGCCTTAATTTCCTCTTCTGTAGAGGTGATTCTCTCTTTCAATCTTGGATATTGCCATTTGGTTTTCTTCTTTCCTTTTTTTAATTAGATTGACCAATAATTTGTCTATTTATTTTTCAAAGTATAAGCTTCTAGCCTTGTTTATTAAACCAATAGTTCTTTAACTTTCAATTTTATTAATTTCTCCTTTGATTTTTAGGATCTCTAATTTAGTCTTCATTTGAGGATTTTTAATTTGTTCATTTTCTAGTTTTTTTAATTTGCATTCCCATTTCATTGACCTCTGCCCTTCCAAATTTGTTAATATATGAACTCGAGGATATAAATTTCACCCTGAGTACTGCTTTGGCTGCATCCCATAGATTTTGAAAGGATGTCTCATCATTGTCATTTTCTTCAATGAAATTATTAATTGTTTCTATGATTTGGTCTTTAACTAACTTATTTTGGAGAATCATATGGTTTAATTTCAAATTAATTGTTGATGTGCCTCTCCATGTACACTACTAATTATTATTTTCTTTGCACTTTGGTCTGAGAAGGTTGCATTTATTATTTCTGCTCTTTTGCACTTGTTTGCAATACTTTTATGCCCTTGTACATGGTCATTTTTTGTGAATGTACCATGTAGTCCTGAAGATAAGGTGTTTTCCTTTTTGTCCCTATTTATTTTTCTCCACATATCTACTAACTCTAATTTTTATAAAATTTCATTCAATTCTCTTACCTCTTTCTTATTTATTTTTTGTATTTATCTATTTTGGATAGATAAAGGTTCAAGTCTTCCACTAGTATAGTTTTTCTATCTATTTCATCCTTGAGCTCCATTATCTACTCCTTCCTTTAGAAATGTGGGTGCTATGCCATTTGGTGCGTACATGTTGAGTACTGATATTTCCTCTTTGTCCATACTGCCTTTTATCAGGATGTAATTACCTTCCCTTTTGACTAGATCTATTTTTACTTTGGCTTTGTCAGATATCATGATTGTGAGTCCTGTCTACTTTTTATCAGTTGACATCCAATAGATTTGGCTCCATCCTCTTACTTTTACCCTATTTGTGTCCACCTTCTTCATGTGTTTCTTGTTGACAGCATATGGTAACATTTGTTTTTAACCACTCTGCTATTTGCTTGCTTTTATGGGTGAATTCATTCCATTCTCATTCAAAGTAATGATTGCAACTTGTGTATTCCCCAGCATTTTGATTTCCATTCCTAGTCCTGCCCTTTCTTCTTTCACTATTTTCTTCTACATCAGTATTTTGTTTTTAATTGGTCCCCCTAATTTCCACCCTTATTTTATTTCCCTTTCTACCCCCCTCCCTTCTAATTCCCATCTTATTTTCTTTACAGTCTTTTTAATCTACTACCCCACCCTCTCCCTCCCTTGTATCTCTTCCCTCCCCACCAGTCCATTTGTTACCCTTCTACTTCCCTATAGGGAGCAAATAAATTATCTGCCCCAATGTATTTGATTATTCTTCCTTCTTTGAGTCAATTTCAATGAACATATGGATTGAATATTTCCTACCTCCAACCTCTTTATCCTTCCAGTGTATTGATATTCTCTCCCCCTCCCATCATTCGCTTCTTTGTGAAATATAAACTTACCCCATTTTGTTTCTTTTCCAATGTCCCTTGGTATTAACCTTTTTTTTAAACTCTTGTTGTATACTTACACACACAAACACACACATACACACACACATATAACACATATATCTCTCTATATATATATATTTATGTTTTGGCAGTTCATCCTATACATTTTATCACTTTTCCCTCTAAGTATAATTCTTCTAGCTACTCAGGTGATAATGCCAATTTTTAAGAGTTATCAATATTTTCTTTTCTTGTAGGGATACATATCATTTTAACTTATTGGGTCTCTTTAGAAAAGTTTATTTGTTTATTATTTTTTTGTTTTTGTTTTTTTCCCCCTTAATTACCTTTTGATGATTCTCTTGATTTCTGTGTTTGGGAATTAAATTTTTTATTCAGGTCTGATCTTTTCTTTACAAATGTTTGGAATTCTTCTTTTTTGTTAAATGACCATACTTTCCCCTGTAAGAATATACTCAGTTTGGCTGGATAGTTGATTCTTGGTTGTAGACATAGTTCCCTTGATTTCCAGAATATCATATTCCATGCCTTTCAGTCCTTCAGTTTAGATGCAGCCAGATCTTGTGTTATCCTCACTGTAGTTAACTGAATGGCTTCTTCTTAGCAGTTTGTAATATTTTTTTCCTTGGTGTGATAGTTCTTGAATTTGGCTATAACATTCCTGGGTGTTGTCAGTTGGGGATTAAGTACAGTAGGTGATCTATGGATCCTTTCAATCTCCACTTTTCCCTCTTGTTCTAGAATATCAGAGCAGTTTTATTGGATAATTTCCTGTAGGATGATGTCCAGGATTTTTCTTTTGTCATGGTCTTCTGGTAGACCAGTGATTCTTAAGTTGTCTCTCCTGGAACTATTTTTTCGATATTCTGTTTGGTGAATGAGATGTTTGATAATTTCAATAATTTTTTCATTCTTTTGGTTTTGTATTAGAGTTCCCTGCTGCCTTGTAAAGTCACTTGCTTCTAATTGTTGTATTCTGGTTTTTAAATCCTGAATTTCATTCCTTGCTTTTTGGTCATTCTTCTGATCTTTCATCTACTTTGTCTAATTTTAAAGCTGATTAATTTTGGCTTTCAAGACACTATTTTCTCATTTAAGTTCAAGTGCCTTTGTTTCCAGATGACTTATCTTGCTTTTTACATTCTTTTCCCAGTTGTCTTCAGCCTCTCTTAATTGTGTTTTGAATTGTATTTTGAGTTCTTATAAAGCCTGTGTCCAATTTGCTGGAGTTTCTATGGTTTTGCTTGATGTTCCATGATCCTCCTCTGTTACATTTGTTCTTTGTTCATAGCCTAGGTGCAAGCTGTAGATAGTAATTTCTTTTTTTCTTTTTCTGTTGTTTGCTCATATTTGCCCCTTATTTTCACCCTGTAGTTGTCTGCATTCTTGCTCCTCTCATTGTTTGCTGAATCTATGGATTTGGGCTTTTCTGTCAACCTTCACCCTTGGAGCTTAGCAAGGTACTCAGAGCAGTCTGTGGGGGAGGGGTGTTGGAGCTTGAGCTTCCCAGCCCTCAGAAAGCTTGATGAGATTAAGGCCAGATAAATTGAATTTGCAGAGCTGGATGTTCTATAAGGCCAAATCCTAGGGAAGGGGGAGGGGGGGCAATTTGGAATGGCTCCACTGAAGCAAGTAGGCTGCATCTTCCGTGCTTCTCCTGGAGCTGCCTCCCAGCCACCCATATTCGAATTCCTGAGCCTGGAACAGCTTTTCCCACTAGGTACTCCCTCCAGATTAGTACCCTTACCTGCCCAGAGATTCCAGCCACTGCTGGAGGCTCAGTACTGTGGGTGGGGGAGGATTCCTGGGACCTTCCTTTTTCCTTCCCTTTAAACTTGAGTGTTCTTGAATTCAGGCTTTTCGGGGGGTGTACCTTTTAAGTTGAGTCCAGCAGGAGGGCTCCTTAGCTCTGTCCTGTTGTTAGATTTGTTTTTCAGTCCCCTAGGAACATTTGATTTTTAATTGGTGAGGAAGGGTTTTCAGAGGTCTTAACTTTCAGCATCTTTACTATGCCCACCCCGAGAGAAACATCTATTTTCATCTTAAACCTCTTTCTTTTTCACCCCTTCCACCTTCTGATTTTGAGACATGACTTTCTCCTGATGACACTGCATTTGCTCTCATGACTCTTCCATTAGATTACTCTAACATTCCTATTATCTCTAATATTCAATCTGTCCCTCTCTACTGGTTCATTTCCTGCTGTCTACAAACACACTCACATCTCATACATGCTCAAAAAACTCAAATTTCATCTGATTATCCCTTATAAATATCATCTTATATATATATCCCCTCCCCATCTCAAACTTATTGAAAATGTAGACTACAAAAAATAACTCTACTACTTGGCTTTTCACTGTCTTCCAAATCTTCTGCAACTAACTAACCATGCATATCACTCTTTATCCCTTCTCTCTTTTAGTGTTATACTGATAGAGGATAAATTCATTACTTCCTAAAAGCTCATTATCTCCATATAAAAATTTTGCTAAATATCTATATATCTAGTCCAAATCTAATTGCTGAAATATTTATATATCTATAATTGCCTCTAAAAATATTAAACTGGATGTCCCATATGTATCTCAAATTCAACATGTCAAGAAAGCACTTATAATCTTTCCTTGCAAACTGTTTTCCACTCCCAACTTCCCTATTACTGCTCAGGGCAACACCATCATATTCCCTTTTGGCCTAGTCTTAAAACCTTTGTTTCCTCCTCAATTTCTCATTCTCATTCACCTATATTTTTACCTTTCACATGAACTACTGTAATAGCTCTCTAACTTGTCTCCTTGACTCAAATGTCCTCTCAGTCTTATTCATTCTCCACTTGACTAAAACATTTTAAAATCATAATTCTGAACTTGTTGCCCCTTGTCCTGTTTAATTTGCTCTAGTAGTACCTACAGGATCACAGGTAAACTCTTCTGATTGGTATTTAAAGCTTTTCATAAACTGGTCCCTTGCTACCTTTATAGTTTTTGTACATCATCTACTTACCATAATTCAAACATGACATTCCATATTCCATCTCCTTATCTTGTGCTAGATGTTACCCATGGCTGGAATTACCTTTCCCTCTCACCTCTGTCTCCCAGTTTCCTTGGTTTACCTCAAGATTCATCTCAAATACTTCCTTCTTCAAGATGCTTTTATCCTTAGGTGTCACTGTATTTCCATTCTTTTGCTTCTTCAAATTTTAAAGTTTATAAGAAACCTTTCTCTGTCCCTCTTAATGTCAATCTCTTCCCTCTGAGATTATCTACAATTGTCTTCTACATATCTTGTTTGTACATAGTTATTAGCATATTGTCTCATCCATTATACTTTTAGTTCCATGAGAGTTGAGAGTTTTTGTTGTTGTTGTTTTTTAAAACTCCATTACTTGGAACAGTACTTGGCGCATAGATTTGGTTTTCCCTATGTATATTTCTTGTACAGACCTCACTATATGCATGTTATTTCTTCCGTTAAAATGTAAGTTCTTTGCAAATAGCAACTTTTTTACATTTGTTTTTGTATTGTTTTTTTATTTATTTACTCCAATAGTACTACATATAGTGCTTTGCACACAGTAGGGACTTGAAAAATGCTTACTGATTGAGACATCCCTAAGACTCCACAGTAGATGAATTCATGAATGGGGTGGGAGATAGGAATCAAACAAATTAAGGTATTGTGCCACTTTATTTGGAATCAAACATATGGAACTGAGGGCAAAAGGTCAAGATAAATGTTGAGTTTAAATATAACACTACAAAGATAAAAAAGCAGTGAACTTGATTACAATTTTTTAATAAGCAAACAATCTAAAAAAGAACACAGTACAGTAAGTAAGTATTATATAGTTAAAAATAGAAAGGTAAAAATCTTTGAGGAAAAGGACAACCTAAAATGACAATGATCACATATAAAAATGTCTAGTTTGGCATACAGAAGATATTCTGAAAAACTTTTTAATCAAAAGAAGAAATAGAATAGGGAAAAATGACAAAAGAAAATAGTCTATTTGGGATTTTAAAGAGATAATCCAAAAGAGTAAATGCTCAAAAAAAAAAAAAAGAATTGTACTGTTGCAACACAAATATACAGAGCTGGAAAAAAATTTAAATGACTCAAAACTCAAGAGTTGAATATAAGAATTTTATATAATTCAAGGTGACTGGCATTAAAATTGAATCTAAAGAAATAATCTAAAAATCATAGTTATCTCAGGAAAAAAATATAACTAAATAAAACAGTCAAAGCAGCACAATTCAGAAAATACTACAAGAAAATTGTCCATATTTATTGGAAGGAAATCACAGGGTATAGGGCAGCATAATTCACAGTTGATTGACAGGAAGAAATCATAACTTTATCTTTCTAAGAAATGCAGTAATCAAATTGCACAACTTTAGCACTGAAGAACATATATTCTAAATGACTTTCAAAAAAAATAACTAGAATTTCCAGGTTAAACGTGGTGGCAATCTAGTTGCAGGACTCTTCCTCTTCTCACCACCTACCTCAAAAAAAAAAAGAAAAAGAAAAACCCAAATTCATATGATTGAAGGGACTCTACAGTAAGGTGAAGAATTGAAAGTATATGGTATTTGGGCATTTCCACACCATAAGGGGGTGAAAAAACTTCCACCAAAATGCAAGCTGCTCCACCCTCCCCCACCCCACCTACCAAGCTAGATTCAGAGCCAGAGCTCACAAAAATCAGTGAGTTAGTTAAGGGCACCTCTGGGTCCTTGGAAGCTGACTGATACCATCAAGGACCTACCCCTGAGTGCAGCTAGATCTGTGGCCCCAGCTGGCTGAGGAGAGTAGACCACAGGTACCTGCGTGGGGAGATAGCACAGAGCGGGGAAGCAAACAGAGGAAGCTGCCAACTCGAGAGCTGGCCTCAGACAAAATCCTTGGCTCCTTAACTCCATACACAGAGAGCCTGCCTATCTCACTCAGATTTCTAAATGTAAAGGGAAGGAAAAACCACCACAGTAATGGCAAACAGTGCCCAGGAACAACAACTTCCCAACACCAAGAAAAACAAGAAGAAAGGGTTAAATCTGGATAACTTTTAGGAAGGAAAAATCCAGGCTACAGATGCTCATAGGGTAAAAGTGAAAGAGGATGGAGCAATATCTATTGGGAATCAACTGATAAAAAGAAGGCAGGAGTCGCAATCATGATATCTGACAAAGCCAAAGTAAAACTAGATCTGAGTAAAAGGGATAGGGAAGGTACATACTGATAATACATACTCATAAAAGGCAATATAGACAAAGAGGAAATATCAGTACTCATCATGTATGCACCAAATGACATAGCATCCAAATTATTAAAGGAGAAACTAGTGGAACTCAAGGATGAAATAGATAGAAAAACTATACTAGTGGGACGCCTAAAACTTCCTTTATCAGAACTAGATAAATCATATGAAAAGTAAAGAGAAGTGAATGAAATCTTGGAAAAATTAGAGTTAGTAGACATGTGGAGAAAAGTAAATAGGGACAAAAAGGAATATACCTTCTTTTCAGCAGCACATTGTACATTCACAAAAACTGACCATGTATTAGGGCATAAAAACATTGCAAACAAGTGAAAACGAGCAGAAATAATCAATGCAACCTTCTCAGATCACAATGAAATTAAAATAATAATTAGTAAGAGTACATGGAGAGGTAAATCAAAATTTAATTGGAAATTAAACAAATCATAGAAATAATTAATAATTTCCTTGAAGAAAATGGCAATGATGAGACATCCTTTCAAAACCTATGGGAGGCAGCAAAAGCAGTACTCAGGGGGAAATTTATATCCATGAGTTCATATATTAACAAACTAGAAAGGGCAGAGGTAATGAATTGGGCATGCAAAATAAAAAACTAGAAAGGGAACAAATTAAAAATCCTCAGATGAAAACTAAATTAGAGATTCTAAAAATCAAAGTAGAAATTAATAAAACTGAAAGTCAAAGAACTATTGATTTAATAAATAAGACTGAAAGCTGATAATTTGAAGAAAAAAACAAATAAAATAGACAAAGTATTGGACAATATAATATAAAAAAGGAAAGAAGAAAACCAAATTGACAATATCCAAGATGAAGAGGAAATTAAGGCAAGCATTAAAAACTATTATGCCCAATTATATGGCAACAAATATGGCAATCTGGGTGATATGGATGTATATTTACAAAAAATAATTGCTTAGACTAACAGAGGAACAAATAGACAACCTAAAAAACCCCATATCAGATAAAGAAATTGAATAAGTCATTAAAGAACTCCCTAAGAAAAAATCCCCAGGTCCAGATGGACTCACAAATGAATTGTATCTAACATTCAAAGAACAACTAATCCTAATATTATACAAACTATTTGACAGAATAAGCAAAGAAGGAGATCTAACAAATTCATCTTACAATACAAATATGGTACTGATTCCAAAGCCAAGCACGTCAAAAACAGAGAAACAAAACTACAGACCAATCTTCTAAATGAATTTAGATGCAAAAATCTTAAATAGGATACCAGTAAAAAGACTCCATGAAGTGATCATGTTGGTTATTCATTATGACAAGGTAGGATTTATACCAAGAATGCAAGGATGGTTCAATATTAGGAAAACCATCTACATAATTGACCATATTAATAAGCAAACCAACAAAAATCACATGATTATCTCAATATATGCAGAAAAAACCTTTCACAAAATACAACACCCATTCCTTTTGAAAACACTAGAAAGCATAGGAGAAGAAAGGCGTTTCCTAAAAATAATGAACAGTATATATCTAACAGTATATATCCAACAGATATATATATATATATAATCATCAGCACATATCATCTGCATTGGGGATAAACTAGAAGCCTTCCCAATAAGATCAGGAGTGAAACAAAGAACCCCATTATCATCTCTATTATTTAACATTGCACTAGAAACACTAGCAGTAGCAATTAGAGAAGAAAAAGAAATTGGAGGTATTAAAATAGGCAATGAGTAGACCAAGCTATCACTCTTTGAAGATGATATGATGGTCTACTTAAAGAATCCTAGGGAATCAACTAAAAAGCTAGTCGAAATAATGGACAACTTTAGCAATGTTGCAGGATACAAAATAAACCCACATAAGTCATCAGTATTTCTATATATTTCCAACTCATTTCAGCAGCAAGAATTAGAAAGAGAAATTTCATTGAAAATCACCCTAGACAATATAAAATACTTAGGAATTAATCTGCTGAGACAAACACAGGAATTATATGAACACAACTACCAAACACTCTACACACAATTAAAACTAGATCTAAACAATTGAAGAAACATTGATTACTAATGGATAGGATGAGTTAACATAATAAAATGACAATCTAACCCAAATTAATTTACTTATTCAGTGCCATATGCATTGAACTACCAAAAAGCTTTTTTAATGAATTAGAAAAAAGTATAACAAAGTTCATTTGGAAGAACAAAAGATCAAGGATATGCCCAAAGGGCACTAAAAGACTGTCTACCCTTTTACCCATCCATAGCACTGTTGGGTTTGTACCCCAAAGAGATAATAAGGAAAAATAAATGTACAAGAATATTCATAGCTGCTGTCTTTGTAGTGGCAAAAAAAAATGGAAAATGAGGGGATGCCCTTCAATTGGTGAATGGCTGAACAAATTGTGGCATATGTTGGTGATAGAATACCATTGTGCTCAAAGAAATAATAACCTGGAATAATTCCATGTGAACTGGAATGACCTCCCATAATTGATACAAAGTGAAAGGAGCAGAACCAGGAGAACATTGTACTCAGTGCCTGACACACTGTGGTACAATCAAATGTAATGGACTTCTCCATTAGTTGCAATGTAGTGATCCTGAACAACCCGGGGGGATTTATGAGAAAGAACACTCTCCACATTCAGAGGAAAAACTGTGGGAGTAGAGACACGGAAGAAATACACCTGCTTTACTACATTGGTTTAGGGGGATATGACTGGGGATATAGACTCTATATGAACATCCTAGTGCAAACATCAACCACATGGAAATAGGTTCTGATCAAGGACACATGTAACACCCAGTGGAATTGTATGTGGGTTACAGGAAGGGTGGAGAGAGGGGAGGGAGGGATAGAATACGATTCTTGTAACCAAGGCATAATCTTCTAAATTGAGTAAATAAAATTTAAAAAAATAATAATAAAATTAAAAAAAACCCACTAGCTAAAAGCTAATCATTCATACTATTGGTTATTTCTACAATTGAAAGGAAGGAATTTCAATATATTATTTTGCAAAGCAAAGAATAATAGGAAACTTGTGAAGGATTAGTGAGTAGTTAATAAGTAAAGACTAAGGAATTAAAACAATTGTTTATATTTGAAGGAATAAACAAAACTGTTTTTGTAAATTTTTCACTGATGTATTTTGTTTTTATTTTATATTCATTTCTAAATTTATCAATCCTTTATATACCTATCAAGTTAACATTTTCTCATAACAACAATGTCTTTTAAAATTTCAACCAAATAAACTGCATTAAATACAATATGGTGCAATCATAACTTTCCAACTTTGGAATAGAGGAAGGAATATATATTAACTTTTCTCAGGCTATTTTCTCATTATCATTATAATTTTCCCTTTTTTCATCATTTATTTTGGAAATTTTATTTTCCTGCCCCTTCTTTTTGAGCAGATAAGTCAAATGTTTCTTGAATTTATTTTTTTTCAAAGAAAAAGATTTTACTTTTGATTTTTAATCTTTTTTCCTTTTAATCTTTTAATCTAGACTTTAAAGTTTTCATTTTATTTTTTAAATAGTTCTGTTTTTGTGTTCATTTTGAATGTGTGAAAATTTTGAAGACAGGCCACACACACATACATACATAGGAATGACAAATAGAGGCACAAAATGCTCCACTATTACCCTCCTGACACCAGGCCCCTATCCATTGTGTAGAACTTTTGTGGTGGATTTATGTAACAACATGGACAAAAATCAAATTAGATGTGATCATTTGGATAGAGTATGATCTGAATTTTGAGGGAGAACTCCCAAATCAACAATATTTTAAATCTTTTTTGAATATAGTATAATTTTTCAAGTTTTTTATTGCAGTCAGTTTATTAATCCCCTCTTCATTTTATTTATATTTGTTTTCAGGTATATGAGGTTCCTTCTTAGGATGGTTTTAGCTATGTTCCAGAAATATTAAATTATTATTTCATTAATAATGTTTTCCTTTGCATGGTTATTCATTTTGTATTTGATCTTTTATATTATGTTTCATGTGATTTCTCAAAATTGTTTATAATTAAGATAATTGATTTCAACAGGCTTTTATTGAGAACTAGACTTATTTACCTTTATTATTTTTCCATCCTTTGTGGTATTCAGAAATCCAGTGTTCTATGTGGCCTTTTCCCATGAATAGGTAATTCTGCAAGATGTATTATTTTGAGTTTAAGTGAGCTCCTTTGATTTTTGGAACATATCTTCAAGTTTTCATCACTACAGAGTAACACTAGGCTACTTGAATTGGTTTTATTAAAGATTTTGAGAATTCTTCTGGTTTCTAAAATTTTTGCTGTTTGTTACTGAAAATTTGAAATATAGTCACTCTATGTCTTAGAGTAGTGATGACAAACCTATGGCACGGGTGCCAAAGACGGCAGGCAGAGCTCTCTCTGTGGGTGATTAGCCATCCTCCCTCTGCCCCCCATTCCCAGAGTTCATTACTAGAAAAGCAGAGGAATTCAGGCAAATCTGTTCTCCTCCTATTCTCCTCTATGCCTGATGACATTTTTTTCAAATTTTTTTCATATGGTGGTTAGCTCACAGGAGGCAGAACTGGAAGAGAGCAAAGTGCTGAAGCCACTCCCCTCCCCCTCTCCATATTGGCTGAGGACATTCCTCACTTCACCCACCCCTCCACCCAGTAGCCCAATTGGACATCTTCCTCCCTTCCCTGTGTGATGTAAGGGGGGGCACAGGCATGCTCAAAATGTGGTGGTGGGGAGGGGAGTGGAATACTGTATCTGAGGGATAGCAGGCACAGCACTCAGTCTTGTGGGTTGGTGGGGGAAGGGCCCGGCACTCTGTCTCTAAAAGGTTCACCATCACTGTCTTGGAGATTCAAGTTTTTTTTTTTTCTGATTACAAAGTATAAGAGATGGCAAAAGGATTTTACAAAAGTAAGGATACAGTTTATTAGTGCTTTGATCCCTATATTTCAAAATTAATTAGGCAGTATTCTCACAATATTTTGCTTAAATTGCCATATTCTTCTGGGACAGCTAAAATCCTTATATTATCTCAAAGTACCTTGCATCAATTATTTTATCTTATATAGAACTTAAGTGCTTACTAAATGACATCACCTTTTGCTTCTCTTTTGCCAAATTACTTTTCTATTTATATTTAACTACTCTCATTTCTCTCAGTCTTATTTCTTTAGAGAAAGTTTCTCCATCATGTCTTCTAAGTTCTTTATATCATTGTTTGTTCATTGTTTTTAATTCTGCATTTATCTATTTTTGGTTTATCTAACTTCTTTTATAATATTTTTTAAAAAGGAATTCTTTTGATATTTGAAATATTATGGAGTTCCTTGGTTATCATTTAATAATCTCTGGGAAATACATTGTATTCTCTTTTTTCTGATTGGGGAATTTTGGTTCATTTTTTCTTTTTAATATTTGATCATTAAATTATAACATCTCTAATTGTTCTCATTGTTTTCCTGGCCTTTTATGTTTTTTTGATTGTGATCTAGAGTTATATTCAGGCTTTTTCTCTTGGCAGGTTGATGAGGACACATAATTCTGAAAGGACTTGAGATTCATAGTTTTGGGAGGACTGGACTTAAAGTAGCCTCTCTGAAGTAAAATTATCTACAGTGCTCTGTTTTCCATAAGCTAATGTTTATGTTGCTATTTTTTAGAACTCTTAACTTTATTTCCAATAAACTCTGACTCAAAAATATTTGAGGACTATGTGATAATTTTATATTATCTAATTCAGACACATCTGACTAAAATCTGGATTTTATATTTCTTAATCTAACAAGTGGATTTCTTAATCTTATCACACATGGCAGTGCCATGATTTGAGGAAAGAGAATAAAAAAAAGTCAGGGGATTTGAAGGTAAAAATTGATTAGAGAAATGGTTTATAGAAGTTGAGATGTGAGAAAAACAGAACACAGAAGCAGACTGAGTTCATTTACTGGAATAGCCCAGATAAGAACAACTCTCCATATGTAGACATGCTCTGAAGTTGATGTTGGGAGATGATCTGACTGGAGCAAAGCTTTGATGCTGAGAGCTGATTAAAGAAAGCATTGTCCTCTATTTTTTGAAAAACTAGTTGGGAAAAGCTGCTTTGATTTTTAACCTCATCAACAGATAGCTTAAGAGAGGCCCTTAACTGACCTTTATGTCTCAAGCCAGGAAACCACTCAAAACCCAAAGAGCAGATATTTGCATATCCCAGGCTTAAGGTAACTATTTAATACTAAAAATGTATAACATTATCTGAGCACCTAGCTAATGGAACAGACCTAAAAAGCTCGAAGATCCAAGTCTTAAGGCTTCTGATAGCAAAAAGAGATTATCACTGCTTTACTACCTCATGAATTGGTAAAGAAATAGCTTTCCCTCTTAGGAGTGGAAACATCCAGATGAGGAAGAGTCTTGTCTATCAAGTCTTGTCTAAAGAATTCTATACCCTAAATAAATGAAAGGCATTGAAGCTTATAGTCCAGAATTCTGAGTTTTCCTAAACACAGAAACTCCCCCAATCAAGTACTACTCTGCTAAGTTTCTGTAAGCTTATGCCAATTGTTCTCACTCTGTATTGATGGGACAATGTCACTCAAGTTTATGAGTAAAGGGTAATGTTATAGTCATGATTGTTTTACTTTCTTTTAGCAAATGTTTCAAGATCAAGAGTTAATGGTACTATCTTGAATGATTGTTTTTATTTCCTAGCTCCTGAGCTAGTTGTGAGTAGGAGCTATATGTTTCCCCCCAATAACAAGATCACTCATAGAACCTAAGTGGTAGTAGCATGGTCACCCCTTTGAGTCACAACTCTGACTTTCCAAAATAGGAGCAATTGAACTGTGTGAGAAATCTCCAGCCTAAAAGAAAAGAGAGTCTGGAATAAGTTGGGGGTAAGTGTCATACCCTACATTATACTTGTTTAATCTACAGTAGCTAATACAGAGCTGACCACAAGAATGTTGATTAAATATATATATATAATATATATACATATATATATGGATGTGAACACCTTTTAGAGATATTCTTGCAAGTATATAAAAAGTAAAGGTGAAGGAGGCAAATGTTCTATTTGGTTTATTTTTATTCTCATTCTTTCTGACTTCGTATTGTGAATTGCATTTATAAAACATGAATAGGCTTACACCACAGTGACCCCACCAAAGTGCAGATGCACTTTAAGAGGCTTTGGATGGTTAGGCAAATGGCTTTATATACTTAATTCCAATAGTATCTAAAGTATAAGCAGGAAAAACTATTGCAAAGTTGCTAAGCAACCAGGTCATTTTTTGCCACTAGTTTCTATAAGCAAGCTAAGCAAATAAAGACATGCAAAAAAAATTTTATACAACAATTAATTGGATAGTTTTCATCCATTTACGTGTTCTATCTGCATAGCTTGCACATATGGTCCTATTAATAATAAATAACATATTGGATTAATACTGTATTCATTTTTTAAATAGTTTTATATTTTATTTTTAATATATAGAAAGCTGAACACACACACATACACACATATCTATATATAATGTTGTTAAATTGAGGGACAGGAAGGAAGTGCTCCCTAAAAAATTCCACTTCCTCCTAATTAAAACCTTTTCCAAAGTAGAATACCCTAAAACATGATTTACATTCAAGAATTTAATTTAGAAAACAAGTCAAAATAAAAAAAGCAAAGACCAAAGTAAAAATTAATACAATAAATTTCTAATCAGGCTAGAAGATCTCCTAGCTTTCTCTCCTAGCTTTCATTTGAGAAACAGTAACATGAATGTAACTAATGTAAGACAAAGTATAATTTGGGAAATTTTAATAAGCTAAGCAAAAAACAAGGAAGCAGGATGAAATTTATGGACTGTAGAAAAATAGATCAAAGAGTAATAATTTAGGATTATTCCAAGTGAATATGAATAATTCATCAGGCTGCCACAACTGATAGAAATGCCCAGTTCCTTTTGTTTAATTAGAAGTTCACCAAATAACTATCTGAGATATGCTCTCCAAATAACTCTTTGATCAACCTAAATTGGTCTGTTGCTGATCCTGAGTCTCATTCAGAGCATATCTGCAATTGTAAATGAAAAGAAAATGACATTCAGATTTATCAGTTAAGCTTTCCTGAGTTTTAGTATGAATCAAAATGATAGCTCCTTGGTGAACTGATAAGATTGAGTTCCTGAACCTGCAAAGCTCAGGCCAATTCAAAACTGATAGTAACCACACTAAGAAGGAGACACTCTTTCAGCCCAGCCTGAAGCAGTCAGATACTTGCCCTTGAACAATTACAGTAGTTTCTGAAATAGAAGAAGATTATAGGAAAATATAGAATTACATTTTTAAAACTCTCTCACTTTTAAAAACTATTAGCTTTCAGAGCCTCAAGAAAATTGGTTGCTGACTATGATATTTCTCTCCCATCTGATCTATAATGTCCTTTTCAGCCTTCCTAGAGGAACTATTGTTTCTTTGCTTAAAGCTCTGGAACTTTGTGATTCCTAGCTGAATTCAGGAGAAAAATATTCCTTGCTTTGCAGATAATTTTTCATCTGAGCTTATCTTCCATTATTGTAAAGTTCTATTTTGCATTGAAGAATAATAATTCAACTCTGATCAATGAAATAAAATGATTCGGGTAATGTTTTGTTTTTTTATTTTTCCTTCTTTCCCTTTTTATATGATTGGGGCATTGGCTTATATTCTAATTTCTACAAGTGATCTCATGCTTTATTGTTATACAGATTTAGTTCTTTTGTAGAACAGAATTGAATCTTAAAATGGAAAGTAAGCATTTGTTTCATCAGTTAAAAATGCCTCAGCAACTTCCATTTTTAAAGTATTCTTATTAAAACTTTTAAGAAGAAGCAACATGCCATAGTAGATATGCTGAGATATGCTCCCCAAATAGAATTCTGGTCTTAGAGTTGGGAGGATGCAGGTTCAATTATTGCTCCTAATATCCACTGGGTATTTGGCCATTGGTCAGTTCCAGGTAACCCTCTAAGACCATAATTTACAGGTAATTTGCTGATCTAGATTGAGGTAAGGACTATCTACACTGGAAATTCCTCTCACTAATGAATTCCCAGATCTAGTTTTCATTAAAAATTAAACTTAAAATTGATACAATTCATAAAGCATGTTCCTTTATGACTACTATTAATAGTCATTAATATGATTTTGTTTCCCTGTAACTATTTTTACCAGAATTGTCCAGTTAGTACATACAAATGACTCATCATTTTGATCAAACATACTTGACTGATTCTTTTTCTTAGTAGTTTGATGGCTTGCTTGAATGAGCTATTGGTGTTCAGTTCAGTCTGACTCTTTGTGACCCATGTGATCCATCTGGGGCAAGGATGCTGGAGTGGTTTACTATTTCCTCCTCCAAATCATTTTACAGATGAGGAAACTAAGGCAAAGAAATTTACATGACTCATCCAGGGTCACAGAGTTAGAGTCTCTGGTCAGATTTGAATTCAGGTCTTCCTGATTCCAAGCCCAGGGCTGTATCCACTGAATCACTTAGCTTTCTTGTAAATGAATCAACTCATGGACAATTCTGCCAGACTACTTGTGGATAGTTATAATTATAATCATACTCTTATTATTTGAGCTATTATTACTGTGGCTTGACTAGGATTTTACCCAAGAAGTGTGAATGTAGAGAGCAGTATATTTAAAGGATGCTAACAGTATTTGCAATCCTTCAGCAATGTGGTCACACAGAAATTAGTATCTAGTTAGGAGAATAATTAATTAAAATAGGAAGCTGCCATATGGCAGAGTGGAATAAGCTGCAGCCTACTCCTACTACCCACTTAGCTCTGCTTTTCTACCTCTCATCTACTGTCTTACTTGATATCCCCCCTAAAATACCATAGGCACAAAAATTCAATATTAGTGGTCTGATCACTATAAATCAGCGATGCTAAACTTGCAGTCTGGACACCACATTTCTCCTTCCCTTCACACACATGCATATATATATATATATATATATATATGTATATATATATATATATATATATATATATATATATACATACACTTTTAAGAGAACACAAGTCTTATAAGCCCTTAAACAAAGGGGGAAAGTGTGAAGTCCAATTGTTATTTGAACAAGTATCTTTAATCATTATCTAAATCATAATCTAAAATCATTAGTGAATATGTAACTTTATGATGAACCAAAATGCTACTCATGTTCCCAGTTGTGTCTACACAATTGCAAGAGAATTGGATTTGATTGAAAGATCATATTAGTAGATAGACCAAGTTCAATCTATATGAATTCATAAAATATCCATCCTGTTCCCCAAAGGGTTGTGGAACCATGTGGATGGATGATGAATAGAATCCAGTGAAATCCTCAATTGCATCATATTTAATACAATGTAGAGATGTATTTTTTGCCTTCTATAACACAGAATAAAATACCAAGTCATTATAATATCCTACAAGTTAATTCTCTTAAGCAATATTTGTAATTGCCTTTCCCCAGTATAACCTACATAGAGGACTCATGTGCAACTTATATGAATATAGGGCTTTTGGATTAATAAAGTTTAACTGACTTAATGTTCATAGCAATACTGTAAAATATTACAATATAATATTATCCCCAACAGAATTGTCTATGGTCACATAGCTTGTAAGTGGAAAAGCTATAATATAAATCCAGTTTCTTATTTCAAATACAAAACTCTTTCTATGATACCACCCTGCAGAATTCTTTTTGAAAGTAATTGTTTGGAGGCATTTCAGAGTCATGAGTCTTTTACATTAAAAAAATAATGACTTGACTTTGCTACTTGGAAGTTACTTTTTTTAGTTTCTGGGTACCCTTGAATCCTTGCCATTAAGGCATAAGCATCCAGAGCATACTCAGCCTCACTGTTAGGGGAGAGTCCGATGTCAGCACCTTGTTGATATTTAACGAAGTCCTCCTAAGTCATTGAAAAATTATCTAGCCCAAATATAGCAAGTATATGCAGAAAAAGGATCCAGTGCCATTTAGCTTCTCTACGTTGGGTCTCCCTTGTCTCCATACGGAGATGTTGAGGGCAGGATTTGTTCTTCAGGCATCTACCATGTCAAAAGGACTCTGACTCCATTTTTGTGGAAACTTTCCTACTCCTGGTTGACCAAGAGACCACATCAATACGTCCAGAGGTCAATAGAAAGTTCTGTCAAGGAAAGCATAACATAATTCTTGCTTCTGTTACTATTACAAGTCTTGTCTTTGTCATCTTTTTCCTAAAACAAGGTGTAGGCAGAACCCTAGTATATACTGGTCCTATCATTTCCACTGAGTTCACAGTACAAGCATTCTATACCTGAGTGCCATACTTCATTCTGTTGAAAAGAAGCAAGATTTTAACACAAAATTTTAATCCAAGATTCTCCAGGAAGGAGACAAGGATGCCTTCCTCTTCAGCTTCTTAGATCCAAGGGCTGTCTGAGCATAGCTCAGAGTTTCAAACATTACTTTCTGGAGCCAAAGAACATATTTCTAGTGTATTGTTGGAAATTCTTGAACCCCTAAAAACTACATTACCCAAAATTCCTTTGTTTTACCTAGAATCCTTTTCCCTTTTCCTGCAGCCACCCATTTATGTAATTGTATTTAAGTTTGCTGTAACTCCTCCTACTCTCTCTTCTTCCCAGAAGTCAGGCTGAATTGAGGTAGTTCTTTTACTTTAATTATTATTAATAAAATCATATAAAATATAATACTTAACTATTGAATATTAATTTTAAAATTCACACTTGCAGCATTGCCCTATTTGCCATTTATAGAACGAGTTCTTCAGTCTTTAGCCTCCATACATTGACTTTTCTCCCTTCTCTTCTTTCCCCTCCCCTAACCTGCTTCATTTTGAAAGCCCTACTGAAAGCTCGCTTCAAATCCCAACTTCTGCAAGAAGCCTTTCCTGGTGGCCCCAGCTTCTAGCTCCTGAACCTTTCATATTGCTTAACTTCACGTTTCAGCAAGAGGTCCGTCTTCTGCAAGGTTTTTTCAGTCGCCCTTAATCTCAGTGCTTTCCCTCTGACGCTATCCTCAATTTATCCTGTACATATCTTGTATGTATAAAATTCTGTGTATGCTTATTGCGCCATTGTCTTCCCCATCAGACTGCGAACTTCTTTAGAGAAAAGTGTTTTGTTTTGTTTTTATTTGGCTTTTATTTGTATGCCCAGTGCTAGGCACATGATGGGAACTTAATAAATGCGCTTTGGCAGACTTATCTTGTACTCTTGATATAGCTTTGTTTAGCTGGTTCTTTACGTGCTATTCGCTCTATTAGGATGTGAGCTCCTTTGGGACATACACTGTTCTTGCCTTTATGTTCCCAGTGCTTAATAAGCACTTGATAAATGCCTTTTCAATGACTAATTGATCCAAACTTTCTTAATGAATGGTTCTGTTCATTCCAGAGTATTTATCATAGAAAAAGCAGTTGCCTCGCCTGACAGCATGATCTGCTTATAATTACTGTCCACCTTTAGATGGTTCCATATCTTCAAAGAAGAGAGCCAAGGGCTCATATCATTTTATTCATACATTTCTCTGATTGACCTCAATAGACCTGACTTGGATCAGTGTCCTGGTAGTTTCTGTTCACTCCTGGAACAAAAATGGGATATTTTCAAGTCATCAAAAAGCTTTTTTGAAAAAAGAACTATTGTAGTAGCTGGGTGGCTCATTAGATAGAGAGCCAGGTCTGGAGACAGGATGTCCTGGGTTCAAATTTGGCCTCAGTTACTTCCTACTTTTATGACCCTAGACAAGTCACTTAACTCCAATTTTGCCTAGTTCTTTTTCTTCTGCCTTGGAATTGACACTAAGTTTTTATTCTAAGACACAAGGTAAAGGTTTAAAATAAAATAAAATAAAAGTTATTTTCTTATACAAATCAGGTAAAAGATATTCAACAAAAGTAGGCAAGGAAGAGAAAGGTCTGAATTGTGTGTTATGATCCATAAGCCAATTCTCAGAACTCCTTGGTGCTTTGTACTGAAGCAATGGATAAGTTACTTCAACATTCTGATTCTTTGGTCCTCTTAGCCAACTAATTCATGAGAAATGTCTCAATATAGTTGATTTTAAGGAAAAACAAGCCAAACTTGCATGAGGTAGGGGATGAGAATATTTCTCCTACTGTCAGTCTATTCAGAATGTATAGAAGAATAACAAGACACAAAAGCATCATCATCTTAACCACACCTGTGTGTCAATATGGTTTGGTGAATAGAGGACTGGAATCAGAAAGACTTGAGTCAAGGCTCCATTATTTATTGGTGATGTGATCATGGACAACTAGCTCCCTTGTCTTTTCTAAATTTCAGTGTTCCCATCTGTAAAACAGGGATAATATAATTTACTCCATTTGCATCACAAAATAGTTATGAATTTTAAACTCAGACCTTCCCCCCAGGCAACTCTCTTAGATTCTAAATCATAGCTAACTTGTTGATAATAAACTGATATGAGTTTCCACATTAAGAGACCCTCACACTGATTCATTTATACCTGTCGATCACAATTCCCAAACTTTGCTGTTTTTGTTTAGTCATTTCAGTCATGTACAACTCTTTGCGACCTTATTTTGTGTTTTCTTGGCAAAGATACTGGAGTGGTTCACCGTTTCCTTCTCCAGCTCATTTTACAGAAAAGGAAACTGAGGCAAATAGTGTTAAGTGACTTGCCCTGGGTCACACAACTAGTAAGAGTCTGATGCCAGATCTGAACTCAGAAAGATGAGTCTTCCTGACTCTAGACCTGGCACTTTATCAGTTGCACCACCTAACTCCCCCTTTACCCCTCTTTTAACAAATAAATTCCCACCATGAAGGGTGGCTTAACCCCATTTGCCTCAGTTTCCCTTTCTATGAAATGTTATGTAGCTGAGACCATGCATGGAACCTAGCCATACTATCTAGTGGTTATGTATCTGAAATTCTTTTGGTTCTTTGAGTAGTAAATAAAACTATTGAGT
Source organism: Monodelphis domestica (assembly GCF_027887165.1). Lineage (NCBI taxonomy): Eukaryota > Metazoa > Chordata > Mammalia > Didelphimorphia > Didelphidae > Monodelphis > Monodelphis domestica. The sequence goes on along the minus strand of NC_077233.1, from coordinate 240,908,163 downwards.
TGGATCTATAACTTTCAACTTGTAAAGTAGCAGAAAACCTTACAAGTATTAATTGAAATCTATTCTCTCAGTCTATAGTTAGCTGGTGGAGAAAATGAAAAAAAATATTCATGATAGGTTTCCCATTTAAGAAGAAAAAGCTGCATCAACTCTCTAGAAGTATTTCATTGAGGTAGAGAGATAGCATGTTATGATGGAAAAATGTGAATCTGGAGTCCCAAGACTAGGCTTCTGACCTAAAGTCTGCATTTTACATCTATGAGCATGGACAAGTCACTGGAACTTTGGCTCTCAGTTTCCTTCTCTATAGCATGATAGTGTTGAATGAGATCGCCATTGAGATCGCCAATGAGATCGCCTCTGAGTTCACCAGAGCCAAATCAACATCACTAACTGGTCATCAAAGAAAAAAGTATAGCGCAATATGTAAGTTAAACCTCTCATGTTAAAATGTCAATAGAGCAATAAATGATCTGCACAAGGTTAGTGGTCCTTCCCTATACTTATCAGGTCTTAGAAGGTAAATAAATGGCCCATCTCAAAGGGAAAAAGACTGCAACAAAATTTTAACCTTACTGGGGTTTGAACAGAGGTAAAAAAAAAAAAGATATTTCAATTTTAATTGAAACAGTGATCTATTTTTCAAGTTTTCAATGCAAAAAAACCAGATTTATACTTCAAGTTCTCTTCATATGCTAATCTGCTCCATTGCTACCTGTGTGACCCTGGGCAACTCATTTTTACTTTGGGGGGAGGGTGTCAATTTCATCATTTATGTAATGAGAGGGTTAGATTAGATACCTTTAATATCCCTTCTAAGTCTAAATGTATCATACTCTGGCTTTAAAAATCTAACATTAGAGAATTCCAAAAAAAGAAAATATGAATGTATTCTGAGTAGAAATTATTGTTTTTCAACCCTTACCTTCCATCTTGGAATCAATACTCTGTATTGGCTCCAAGGCAGAAGAATAGTAAGGGCTAGGCAATGGGGGTCAAGTGAATTGCCCAGGGTCACACAGCTGGGAAGTGTCTGAGGCCAGATATGAGCCTAGGACCTCCTGTCTCTGGGCCTGACTCTCAATCCACTGAGCTACACAGCTGCTCATAGAACTTCATTTTTAAGGGACTCAGTTTCTCATAAACATTATACAATAACAAATGCCATTATCTTTGGTGACTAGCTTTAATTAAATCATTTCCCCATCCCAATATAAAAATACCTTGACTTATATTCCAATAAAACATGAATATTCTAATCCCAGAAACTAACAGACTGTGACTTTTTCATAATTTTTTTTACTCTATTGTTCTATTCACCAAACCTCTCACATTTTTTGCTTCCTCTCTACCAATCTAAACCTCTTTTTGGTGTTTTGCCAAGAAGGTTGAAATGGATGAAGGTAGCATTTCTGTCCATCACAGCATCTGCTTCCTAGAGTCCTCTAAGTTCCAAAGGGGCTTTCCACCTGAACTTAGGGCAAACTTCCCAAAATGCCTTTGGCCCTGATCTGGGGAGGAAAAATGTGGGTGAGGAAGGCATAAGCCAAGCAGAGCCAAGCAAGGAATTCCAAAAAAGAATGAGAAATTTTGACAATGACTAGCATTCAGAGAATAAGGAAGAGCAAAACCAGAAGAGCTTACCTGATAGAGCCTTTAATCTGAACTCTTGCCTTTGAGTTGAGCTATTTAATACCATCATGACTCCCTAATGACCAGCACAAGTTTCAGGGAGCCTTGGACAGATAGTTCCAGTGATTTTCAGCAACCATCTGAGTTACCAGAATGTGGTTGCTCCTAAGACTTGCCTTGGGGAACCTCCCTTTATGATTCTGAAATCTTTCTCCCAGTTATCCTTTCCATTTGTTTATTTATTTATTTATTTGTTTGTTTGTTTGTTTATTTATTTATTTGTTTGTTTATTCATTCATTCATTCATTCATTTATTTGTTTCTTTGTTTATTCATTCATTTATTCTTTTGTTTGTTTGTTTATTCATTTATTTATTTGATTGTCCATTTATTTATCTATTTATTTGTTTATTCATGTGTTTGTTTATTCATTCATGTATTAATTTACTAATATTAATTAATTAATTAACTTTTTTCCTTTCCCTCTTCCTTCACAGAGAGCTGAATGGAAGGAAAACGGGGCGGATGAAAATGTGAGACCTGATGCTCCTTTCTTCTCCCCCTACTCTTGCTAAAACTAGTAATGACCACTTTTAAAACTGTTATCTTTATACGTGGCATTATTTTTAAAACCTTACTTCTCTCTCAGAATTACTACTGTGTATTAAGTCCAAGGCAGAAGAGCACTAAAGGCTAGGCAATGGGTAGTTAAGTGACTTGCCCAGGGTCACACACCTATGAAGTATCTGAGGCCAGATTTGAACCCAATAACTCCATCTCTAGGCCTCCCTGGCTAAATAGTATTATTTTAAATGCTTATTCAATATGAATGTGACAATGTATTAAAATCTGGGTGACCTTCCCCAATTGATTGTCAAAGGCAGGAGCAGCCAGTATTCAGAAGGAGAAATTCAATCAATATCCATATGAAAGAATTAAATCACTGATAATTAGAGAAATCCAAAATAAAATAAGTCTGAAAATCTACCTCAAATACACATAAATGGTTTGCATAAATGGAAGAGGCGGAGGGGCCCTGAGAAAAAAGATATACTAATGCACTGCTGGTGAAACTGTGAACTAGTCCAGCTTTTCTGGAAAGTAATTTAGAACTATGCCCCAAAAGCTATTTAATTGTACATACCTTACTAGTTCTATAGCCTGAAAAGATCAAAGTAAAGGAAAAGAATCCATATTGGAAAAATACTTATAAAAGTTCTTTTTTGTGGGATCAAAGAATTGGAAACTAGGGGGATGTCCATTAATTGGGAATAACTGAACAAGATAAAGTGAACATTATGGAACGCTATTTTGTTATGAGACCTGATGAAGGGGATTATTTCATAGAAACCTGGGAAGATTTGTATATACTAATTCAAAATGAAGTGAGCAGAACCAGTAGAACAATTATGCGGTAGTGATAATACTATAAAGATAACTCGAAAAGTCATAGGAACTCTGATAAATAAAATGATCAATTACAGTTCCAGAAGACTCGTGTTGAAACATGCTACCATCTTACTGATAGAGAGGTAATAGAATCAAAATGCAGACTAAGACATTTATTTTGGACATGGCCAATGGGAAACTTTTTTTTTCCTGACTGTACATGTTTGTCACAAGAGTATTGTTTTTCTTGATTTCTCAGAGAAAAGGGGAAAAGAAGGAGAGGAGAAGGAAAGAAAGCTGTGAAAACAAAATATAATGTAATATTAAAATATGATATAATCTAGTTGACTATTCAAATCTGCCAATTCTGCATGCTTTTCTGCTAACTGTGTGATTGGAAATGAAAGAAGATAACCAGAAGGGAAACAGATGTAAAGTATTGAGGCTTTATACACCAAGTTTGAATTTTATTAGTATGAAAAAACTAGAGGTTTTAGCTGCATATTTAATTGAAACGACTGTCTATCAGATGATGAAAGAAAATAATTTTCTGGGCCAAATTCTTCCTGAGACATGAGTTGGTAAGCAAATAACCCAGGTTACAAAGGGATCAGACCATGGGCAGATATCTGCTTTACCTTTCCTTTCCACTGAATGCAGTTGATTTTTCTCTGCCAGATTAAAAAGAAAATAAGCCCTGCTCCAAAGCAAAAAGGCAAAGTAGTGAATTATTTGGAAAAAGAAAGCTATGTCCACAAGCAAAGAAGAGGGACTTAATTTTAAAGGCATGCTCAGAAGCAACTGTTTCTGTGGATGACTAACGAATCAGTCCAGTGACCCAGCATCACCTGCTACTTTTTATTTCTTCATTATCATTTTGGTTTTCAAAGGATCTACCTTGTGTTACGGTAGCTAGGTGATACAATAGGGTAAAGCTGTAGTCATACTCATTTTCCTGAGATTAAATCTGGCCTCAGAAATTTACTGGTTGTGTAAATCTGGACAAAGTACTTACCCTCTGTTTGCCTCTATTTCCTTATCTGTAAAAAGAGATGGAGAAGGAAATGTCAAACTAATATCTTTGCCAAGAAAAACTCAAATGGGGTGTCAAAGAGTTGGACATGACTAAACTGACTGAACAATACCTTGTTTTACTCTGATTCTCCTAGGTGCTAAATCCTGTGACTCTCCAGTGAAATTAAACCTATACCTAATCTAAAAAGATATCATCCCCGAATAAAATAATGCCAGCAAATTTGATGGTCCTTAAAATCAGGAGTTATTTCATTTTCTTTCTTTGTATCCTGAGCACCCATCCCATTGCTTGGCACATAGTAGGTATTAAATGGCTGATTGATGCACAGATTGATCCTCCTACAGACACCAGAGAAGGAAACTAATAGGTTTATTAGCATCATAGTCTAAATCATCATGGAATCACGAAACTGCCTGCATTTTTTCAATCAGCATCAGGCATTTCTAGCCTGAATGCAAAGTTAACTAGCATGGAAGCAGATGGCAGAGAATGATATCAATTCTGTTCATTATCACTTCTTATTCTCTATGTTTGCTGGAGCATATCTCAAGTAATGGAGGCATCATATTACTCATTCTAGGGCTTCCTAAACACCAAAGGTCTCCCATTTCAACATTTGCAAAATTTCCTGACATTTTTAACTAAGGAATTCAATGCCTCTCTCCCTCTAGGGATTTAAATAAAGTTCAAATAAAGCAAAATTACCAGAGCAATGGTTAAAAGAAAATCAAGTTTCTACTATCTTTCTTTGGCAGCATAGCCCTGAGAGACCTCAGCCAGCAACACATTCCTACATCTGATGTTGCATAGCTCTTGCTTGCTAATAATGAAGTGGCCCCCAGCTACTGCCTACAAAATTGCAGAAAGCTCTTCTGTGCTTAGCCTTTACAGCTGCAGAAAAGAGAAGGCTGGATTTGGGAGGGCCAGGGGTTAAATCAAGCTGAACCAAAGGAAGTCACAAACCTCATCACTTTTCCCCATTACCATAAGGGAAGAAAGTCAGAAATAGTTCCTTTACTGCTCACTGGGCACTTCGGCAATAGTATACTTCCTAATTAATTGTGCTTGCTGAGCAATATTCTTGTTACCCTAGGAGGTTTTGGATATGGTTTTGCAAATTTGGAAGGCTAGGATAGTTCTGAGCAGCCTCTGAACATAACAGTGTTTATCTAAAAGCAAACCTTTAGGGCTTTGCCCATCATTTGCAAGCAAAAATATATATTTTTTTCATTTGCAAAGTTTCCTGGGTGTGCTGCTCTGGAGATATTTGAGCTGCGTGATTGCAATTGAAAACTTGTTAAGTGATAATGTTCACAGAACTTAACATTTTCTATCCCAAATACAGCTGGGAGTAGAAGACTAGACTAGTTCGGAATCTAATCAGACCCTGAGAAATTTTGAATATGCAACCAAACTTAAGCCTCAAGGGATGTGAATTCTTTTTTATGAATAGTTAAATTAAAAAAAATCTCTTATAGAATAACAACATTCTGATGGCAGGACTGTCCTTCTCAAGGAGCAAGAATTATTCTTGAAGTCTAGCCAATAATAGTGATAGATAGCTGGAAAAGTATGATATAAAAACAATACGAAGAGTTGGGAAGGAAAGAGAAAAAGAAAGGGGAGAAGTAAAAGTGATAAATGTCATAGCTACTAATCTTGGAAATGGTAGGTCAGTACTCAAGAGATTCTCTATTTAATCCCAGATACTTTCTTTACAATAAGAGGTGCATCAGACTGCATTTCGTCTCTGATCACATCTGTTATAGTGCTTGAATCCCTAAAAGTGTGGTTTATTGGGAGAAATATCCAGGACACCATCTTGTAGGAGATTGTAAGTATCAAGTCATACAGTAACTACATCACAAGACAAGGTCTCCAATTGGACCTGTTCAGTGGCATATTGGGGATTGTCAATGGAAGCATAAAGATAAATCAGGGGCTATAGTGAAAGTAAGAATTAAAATTAAAGAAGACTGAGAAAGGCTTCTTGTAGCTGAGATTTGAAGAAAGCCAGGGAATCTCTGAGGCAGAGAGGAGAAAGGAGAGAATTTCAGGCATGGCAGACAGCCAGTGAAAATGTCTGCAGTGGGAATATGTAGTGTCTTGTTTGGGGAACTACAAGTAGGACAGGGTCACTGGATCACAGAATATGCAGAGTGAAATAAAAAGAATAGAAAAGTAGGAAGAATTTAGGGTTTTAAGAGATTTTTTTAAGATGATTTTATATCTGTTCCTGGTGGCAATATAAAGCCAATAGAGTTGATTGAATAAAGTGATAACATAGACTTCTACTTTAGGAATATCAATTTGACAGCTGAATGGAGAGTGATTTGCGAATTTGGAACAAGGAGAGACTTGAGGCAGGTAGAAGAACCAACAGGTTATTTTATAATAGTCTAGGAATATGAGGATGACAGTCTACCTCCAGGATGGTGACAGAGTCAGAAAAGAGAAAGGGACATGTATGATGGTATATATGACATGTGAGAAATGTTATAAAGGTACAAATGATAGAACTTGCCAAATCATTGAATGTGGAAGAGGTGAGAAAGTGAGTAAAAGATGACACTATGTTGTGAGCCTGGGTGATGGGGAGGATGGTGGTGGTATCCCCAGTAGTGAACGGGAATTTAGGAAGAAGGGGAAACTTAGAAGGAGAGGGGAATAGTGAATTCAATTTTGGATATATTGAGTTTAATTTGTCTTTGGGGCATCCAGTTTCAAACATCCAACAGAGTTGAAAATGTGAGACAGGAGGTCTGGAAAGACTTGAAAGATATACAACAGATCCAAAATTCATTTTCATAGAGATGATCATTGAAACTATGTTTGCTAATGAGATCAACAAGTGAAATAATATAGATAGAGCAGAGAAAAGAGTACAGGACAAAGCCTCCAGGAACCCCCCACTGTTAGTGAGTAGCAGTCAGAAAGATAGAAAGAGAACCAGGGAAGAGTAGTGTCATGAAATAAAAGGGTGCTTAATAGGCTTGGATATATATGAGGCAAAAGTTCAAGACTGACCAGTTGATGTGAATCAGCCTACTAAGGAAACCTAATTTAGATAATAGATAAATGATATCCTTATTAAATTTGTATTCATACCTACATAAAGCATGGTGACTAGTGCCCTTAAAACTAATATCATCAACTTTTTTTTCAATTATTTTGCTTACTATGGCCAACTATAAGCCTAGGATCAGAAGAGAAAAGTTGTACAAATCTACGACAAGGTGAATTAGCTTCCAATACTTCCCAATAATTAAATATAAGAAGTCTTCGTCCATTTCTGCTCATCTAAACAAATGTGATTATTCTATTTAAAATAATGCCTCTAGCACTACCTTAAGCCATCCTATTGATGACATATCATAAAATTCTATTTGGAAATTTATCATTCTAAAAGTTTTATGAATAACTAATTTCACCAGAACTATTAAACAGATTTAGAATAATATAATTTTATATCTAAAAGAAATTTGAGAGAGCAAGAAATGTAGTTTAATTTGATTGTATTTTAGTATTTAGTTACCCTAGTGTATCTCAGATAATTAGTCAATATTAATTAATTCTGTTTCTCCCTAAAACAAAAGTCTATCTTTTTAATAGCAATATTCTTTTATTGATACCATATTACTGCAAATCATGGGATACTATAGGCCAGTGATGGTGAAACTTTTAGAGATGGAGTGCCAGACCCTGCCATCACCCCCTTACTGCACACAGCTGAGGGAGAAAGCAGTCCCATTGGGCTGCTGGGCAGAGGGGCGGGTGAAGTGAGGATTGCCTTCAGTGAGTGTAGAGAGGGAGAAGGGAGTGACATGAGCATGCTGCTCCCCTCCAGCTCTGCCACCTGTGACCTGCCCACCTTATCTCTCTGCAGTCCCATTGGGCTGCTGGGCAGAGGGGCAGAGGATTTGAAAAAATGTCATCAGTCACAGTGAAGAGGGGGAGCAGAGAAGTCCCACCTGAGGCCTCTGCCTTTCTAGCAACAAACTCTGGAGAGGGAGGGTAGTTGTGTGCCCACAGAGAGTGCTCTGCATGCCATCTTTGGCACTCATACCTTAGGCTCACTATCACTGCTATCAGCTCTGAAGAATTAATCCTAGGGATCATCAAAAGAGCAATATGAAAGCATATAGTGGGCATGAGTGTTGCAACACATTACAAACAAAAAATTAAATAAGAGGAGCTATTTGAAGTATATCATCAAGGAAATGAATAAGCAAAAAAGATTGATCGATCACATGACAAGATGGAGAAGTAATAGCTAGACAGTCCCTGAACTTTATTGGTATCTTTTATATCAGAAGAGGGGAGGAAAACTCCACATACACGGTACATCTCAAATGATGAACTACTACAAGTAATGAATGAGAGTCACACAAGATGAGTTATCTTGAATGAAATGTGATCTCCATCTTTGGAATGAATACACACTAGTAAGATCATAGATTTATTGGAATCTTAACAAAATGGAATACTTAATTGTTCACCTTACATTAGAACATACAGAGAAGAGGTGGCATCTATTTTTCACTGAAATATTTACAAAGAAGATAAAGAATCCAAAAATTTCTTTAATTGCATGGAGAATGTATTTATTGAAAAGAATCCCAGGTCAAACTGAATTGTCCTTGTCTGTATATGAATAAAGAGTCATTTGACTACATTTAAAATGTAAAGTAGTGATATTTTTATATCAGATCAGAATTTTAATTAAGAGTAAAGTTTCAATGTGGTATCCCTGCTGTTAATGCCAAATTGAGTTTTTAATGTATTCCCAGTTTGATGGTGTACTCAGCTAAATGGCTATTATGTTTGTCTTGATTTTGTTTATCATTATGGTCATCTAGTTTATGAATAATACATGGGCAGAGCTACCTGAATCAATATATCTACAACATGGCACAGAGAGACAATATTAATTCAATATCTTTTCCCCTTCTATGAGAATCATGCTTGCATTGTTTGATAAAAGGTACACATTCACTTCAATAGAGTTTAGATTTTGGTGAATTTTCATTATGCATGAAACTTCATGGCCTCAAAGAATCACAGTGCTTTGGAAAGATCACCGACTGTTTCCTGGATTGGAATACAATCTCAGTTGCTTAACTACATCTACAACCATGCACAAGTCATTTAATTTCCCTGGGTTTTGATTTCTTACTCTATTAAACAAACAGGTTGAAATAAGTTACTAACTTCATCTGCACCTTGAACTGGACAAACACAAAGCAAAACTCATCTTTTTCTCCAAATCCATTCTTCTTTTTATTATTCTAATTTTTCCATCTTTTTATTTTCTTTAATATTTCTTATTGTCTCCTGGAATCATTGATTTCCATTTCAGGCTTGCTATTTATTTCTCCTTACAATTTTTTCTCAGATCTTAATTACTAATAATTTCATTTTTATGCACTTGCTTCATTTATTCCAGCTGCTCTTCTTGTCCATGTGACCAACAATTTATTTTTACTTAAGCTTTTTTTTTACTTAGTTACCTTGAGGTTCTCTTAATTCATAGTATTTCTCAGTTGTGTTTGTTGTTATCTTCCATTTGTACATATACACATCCTCCATTCATGTTTTGGAATTTTTTGTGAAGCCCAGTTTCCATCCCTTTTTGTACTCTAAGATGGAGTGGTCAGGCCCTTTTTGGACCTAATATTTTTTTTCCTTTATTCTTCCTACTTCCTCTGATTCATTAGTGTTTAGAGCACTGAAACGTTTTAAGACTCACTGAATTGTTCCAAGTCAAAGATTAATAGTATTAAAGTCTCCAGTCAGAATGCTGATGGTGGTAGTTAAGAGTCACAATGGAGAGAGCATTGGATCTGGGCTCAGAAAAACCTGGTTTCAAATATAACCTGAGACACTCTCTAGATTTGTGACTTGGTCAAGTCACTTAACCTGTTTGCCTCAATTTTCTCAACTATAAAATTGAAATAATAACAGTACCTACCTTGCAAGGTTATTGTGAAGATCAAATATAATATCTGCAAAGTGCTTGACATAATGCCTGGCCCAACGTAGGCATTTTTGGATAGATGCTCATCCCTTTCTTCCCCTTATCCCTATCACCCTCTTGACATCTCAAGTCAGAGGACTGAGTTTCCAGTACATCTAGACAGTTCTCATCAGAATGCTGCACGTTTCAAGTGCCCTTGGATCATTCCATGGTCAGAGTTCTGAGACACTTACGAAATATCTTCTTGTGCTTATGCTGGTTGACATGATAAAGTCCCTAGTTTCCCTGATCTTATATAGTCCAAGTCCTTTGATTTTATATATTATGTTGCTAATTTCCCCATGGTCCCACCACAAGGTAGTGAGTGGCAGAAAAAGAACTTGATATTAAGTCTTAGAACTTTCAATTTTGTAATCTTTCCATAATATTATACTTTCATTTTGAAAGTTCTGTTCAGTGCAAAGCACAATGTAGAGTAATAAAATGATAAAACATTTACATGACACTTTAAGGCTGGCAAAGAGCCCTACAAATATTATCTCATTTTATCCTCCCAACAGACTTGGATGTAAATATTGTCCTTATTTTGAAAATAAGGAAACTGAGTCTGAGGAGGTTGAGTGACTTGCATAGAGTCACATAGAAGTATAAGAGACTGAATATGAATCCAGGAATAAATAAGATACTTATTTAAAGTATACCAGCAGATGACTACAATGCCATTAAAGAGGAACACATTTTCAATAAGTGAAAGTTTAGTGCTTAGCAACTTCTGCAGCTGTTCAAACTTTGAACTCTAGAAAATAAAGTAAATACTTCTGGTTAATTCAGCAGTGGGAAGTATCTTAGAGTGATCCAGATCCACCAACAACAATCTGTGAAAAGATCTGCAGAGAAACCAAATGAAACCAACACAAATGTTTATTGATTGATGCATCATGGTTTCCAGCAAGCAACCAAACAATAAGATGGCCTAGAATTCTTTAAGTGCTTTTCAGACAAAAAGTTATTTCTTTCATTTGAAAAGGACTTGAGGGATTGAGGTAGTCTAAACCCTTCATTTATATCCAAAGAAACCAAAATCTAGGCTAATGCATTGAGATTGTTAGGCAGAGTGGGGACTCGAACCCCAAATAATGGCATCTAGACTTTTGTTCTTTCCATTATATGTTAATGCTTTCATTAGCAACAAATAAAATATTATTTTGGAACAAAGAGATAACCTCTTTTGTCTGTCTCATTACCAATAACTGATAGGCACATGTGTTAGAATCCATAAATATGTGTTGGCTTGGTGTAACTGGGAGAAGGAAAGTAATAATATTGAATGATATTATTATATTATGATGCAATAACATATGATAAATAATGAATTTTAAAATACTTCATTGGAAAAACAAATAATGAAGCTGAAGCCTAAATACTTTGGCCACATAATGAGAAGAAGGCTTATTGGAAAAGACCCTGATGCTATGAAAGACTGAAGGCAAAAGGAGAAGGGCTGGGCAGAGAATGAGATGGATAAAGCCAGAGAAGCAATGAATGAGCTTGAATAAGGACAGAAGGGCCTGGAATGGGATGGTCGATGGGGTCACAAAGGGTCAAACACAACTGAACAACTGAGCAACAACAACAACAACAAAGAAATTAGACTTTAAGGAAGATCTATGTGAATATTTTAGTGTTTGGCAGATGAGCCAATAGCTTTTCAACAGAGGAGAAACATGTTATAATGTTGGTGTTGAGGAATAAAGATAACATTGCATTACAGGCTTCGCGTGTTATGGGGAGAAGGATTCGCCATTCATCACTTAGAGGAAAAGAATTTGACCCTCAGTATAATTGAATCCATGGGATAGTGAGGCCCTTTCTAATGAAATGTTTATTATAGTTTAGAGAGGAATAAACTAAAAGTGATTTATGTTTAATCTTCAGTTCGTGACCTTGAGGAAACAAGAATCCTCTTGTATTTCTAATTCATTTCCATATCATTGTTTTAGACTTGCCAGTTGGTATGAAGATGTTTTCAGATTTTTATTTGTCTCTGTAGCAATTAGTATGCATGACTCCTACAGAATTAATCTCATATTTTTATGAGTCTTATCTCCTAAACCATACATTCTTAAGGACAGAGAGATCACCTCTTTTATCTTTGTATTTTCCTCAACATGGAACACAGTGTTTTGGTATGAAGAAAGCACACAATAATTTCTTTTTGTTGTTTCAGTTAAAAAGATTGAAAAAAATCTGTGTTTGGACAACTGTGGTCATGTCTAAAGGCCTATTGCCCAGAGATTTGTGGTTTCATCAATGTAGGCACTCACTCTACTGCCACACAACTCAATCCAGCAATACTATATTGTATGAACAGAAATAAAAGGACAAAAACTAACACTTGGTGAACAGTCCTTTGGTTAATCCATTTCCACAATACCAAACATTGTGATGAAACCAATATATTCAATTTTCTATTTATTTTGAAATAATACTTTTCTTTAGCATTACATAAAATAGGTTACAGTATATTTATTCAAGCAGCAGATTATATTTCTCATTAAATACTGTATTGGTGAATTATTTATTTTTCCTAGATATGTTCTGAAATTGCTTTCTTGGGGATACAGAAATGATTTATGATATACCAATGTACAAGATATCCAGATTACACATGTTCTTAGAATTAAGGTTGAGATGCATCACCTCATGTCTGGATAAAAACATAAACACAAATACATATGTCCCATATGTCATTTATTAAGCCCTTATTAGGTGTCAGGAACTGTGCTATGCTCTGGGAATACACAAAAAGAAAAAAATTCATGCTTTTTGCTCTCAAAAATATTGCATTCTAATAGGAAAGGCAATATGTAAACAAGTATGTAGAAACACAAAATGTACCCAGTAGATGGAAGGCAATCTCAGGGGGAAGGCAATTGGAGGAAGAAGAGGTGAAACTGGGAAAAAGCTTCCTGCAGAAGTTGGGAATTGAGCAGTCTTGAAGGAAGTCAGAGAATTTAGAAGAGGAAGTCAAGAGGGATACATCCCAGATATGCAAAGGCAGAGATGGGAAATAAGAGACTAGAATGGGAAATGTGTGTATAACAAGTCAATGTTGTTGTATCACTGAGTTGCTGGAGAGGATCAACATGTAAAAAAGCTAGAAAACTAAAAATGATCCCAGATGTAGAGAACTTTCAATGCGAAACAGTTTTATATTTGATCCAGAAAAAAAAATAAAGATGATGACTATGATTATGTGACATATTTCAAATAACATAGTCATTATTATTAGGAATTTTATATGATTATTTCTATTTAGATCAAAATCTTCCTCCTTTAGCTGCTGAAAACCATTATGCATCAATAACACATTTACTAAACACCTACAATGTACCTGGCAAAAAATGAAATATATCATCTCTCAGTGAACTTACACATTCCACTGGGAGATAACATACACAAATAGAAGTACATACAAATTATACATAAAATGTCCTTTTTAAAATAAAGTACATTAAGTACTTTAAACATATCTGAGTACTTCCTGGTAATGTGATCAGTAATTAGATTGGATTAGTGATTTTCTCCAGACCTCTTAACTATGTGCAAACTGTAGAGTAAATAGAGTTATACCCACAGGAAAGAAGAAGAAGAAAAAAAGACAGAACACCACCAAAATGAAAATCCTTTTAAATTAATACCAGAGAAATCGTATTCTTTAAGTGCTTACTTAGCATGCCTCCCTCTACCCATCCTATAAATTTCCATGCACCCAGGACAGGACCATAAGATTTCTAGAAAGTTTATGCATAGGCTTATGTTTGGTTCTATTGCCAGAGTACCTTTTCCTTCCATAAGAAGTGTCTACCCAAATACTTCTCAGTTAGGTGAAATTAAAAGGAGAAAATGGACTGAAATAAAACCACTGGAACTTTACTAGTAGTGTAGACACTGACTCTACCCAGGATGAAAAGGGAAAGAGAAGAGAAGAACAAACTGGATGGAATTCCAGGACAGTTACTTTGAAATGGAAGCTACTAGAACTCTAGGAAACTGCATCCAGGGGAAAGCATAGACAGATATTTAGAGAAATGGTCATTCAAGCTTCTAGGAACTATGTCTCCCAGGTGAGAGTCATGTCGCCAAAGTGAGCTATATCAGGATTGTACAGAAAGAGGATTTTCCTACAATATCAAAAGTTGTGAGTTGCTTTTTCCTCATTCATACATCTGTGTGTATGCATCATCACTATTATACTCAGTTAAAGAGTTCACTCTTTCTGTGAACACTGTATATATTTCTGGGAGAGTGAACCTCAGATTAGTTGGGGGAATGTATCTTGTAATTACTACTCTTATCTGTGTGAAGGTCTTTGCTAAGATGTAGTTAAGTACATTAGCTGATCATTTTGGGGAAGTACACCAATGGAGGTTCTCGAATTGTGTTAGAAAAGCAAACTCACAGGTTTGCACCTAGAACCCAAGGTAGCAGCTATCCTCTATAGCAGCCGTTCTCAACCTCTCAATTTGTAGCAATGAGAATACATAATGCATATCAGGTATTTACATTCCGAATCATAACTGTAAGCAAAATTACAGTTTTGAAGTAGCCACCAAAATAGTTTTTTGGTTTGGGTCACTGCAACATGAGGAACTGTATTGCGGGGTCACGGCTTTAGAAAGGTTGAGAACCACTGCTCTATAGATTCAATCCATAAGTATAAATGTGGGAAGTATTCTGGAATGGGTGTTATACATTTCTGGAATTCTGAATTCATTAGAAAAATATTATACTTTCTTCTATTTTTCAGGGTTTTTAATATTTTTATTTTCTCTTGAAGTCATGGAATTTATTTGCTCTGTTCTATATTTTTACATTTACAACTATTTGCCATCTCTGGTTATTCAACTTTGATTCCCCCCTTCCCCAAACTCTAATTTTATTTCTTTTTTTTATTTTATTTTATTTTATTTTATTTTTTTAATATATTTTATTTGATCATTTCCAAGCATTATTCGTTAAAGACATAGATCATTTTCTTTTCCTCCCCCCCACCCCCCATAGCCGACGCGTGAATCCACTGGGCATTAGATGTTTTCTTGATTTGAACCCATTGCTTTGTTGATAGTATTTGCATTAGAGTGTTCATTTAGAGTCTATCCTCTGTCATGTCCCCTCAACCTCTGTATTCAGGCAGTTGCTTTTTCTCGGTGTTTCCACTCCCATAGTTTATCCTTTGCTTATGAATGGTGTTTTTTTCTCCTGGATCCCTGCAAGTTGTTCAGGGACATTACACCGCCACTAATGGAGAAGTCCATTACGTTCGATTATACCACAGTGTATTAGTCTCTGTGTACAATGTTCTCCTGGTTCTGCTCCTCTCCCTCTGCATCACTTCCTGGAGGATGTTCCAGTCTCCATGGAATTCCTCCACTTTATTATTCCTTTTAGCACAATAGTATTCCATCACCAACATATACCACAGTTTGTTCAGCCATTCCCCAATTGATGGGCATCCCCTCGTTTTCCAGTTTTGGGCCACCACAAAGAGCGCAGCTATGAATATTTTTGTACAAGTCTTTGTGTCCATTATCTCTTTGGGGTACAAACCCAGCAGTTCAATGGCTGGATCAAAGGGCAGACAGTCTTTTATCACTCTTTCGGCAAAGTTCCAAATTGCCCTCCAGAATGATCAATTCACAACTCCAGAATCCGATCAATTCACAACTCCACCAGCAATGAATTAATGTCCCTACTTTGCCACATCCCCTCCAGCATTCATTACTTCCCTTTGCTGTTATGTTAGCCAATCTGCTAGGTGTGAGGTGATACCTCAGAGTTGTTTTGATTTGCATCTCTCTGATTATAAGAGATGTAGAGCACTTCTTCATGTGCTTGTTAATAGTTTTGATTTCTTTATCTGAGAACTGCCTATCCATTTCCCTTGCCCATTTATCAATTGGAGAATGGCTTGATTTTTTGTACAATTGATTTAGCTCATTATAAATATGAGTAATTAAACCTTTGTCAGAGGTTTCTATGAAGATTTTTTCCCAATTTGTTGTTTCCCTTCTGATTTTAGTTATATTGGTTTTGTTTGTACAAAAGCTTTTTAGTTTGATGTAGTCAAAATTATTTATTTTACATTTTGTGATTCTTTCTATATCTTGCTTGGTTTTAAAGCCTTTCCCCTCCCAAAGGTCTGACATGTATACTATTCTGTGTTTACCCAATTTACTTATGGTTTCCTTCTTTATGTTTAAGTCACTCACCCATTTTGAATTTATCTTGGTGTAGGGTGTGAGGTGTTGATCTATTCCTAGTCTCTCCCACACTGTCTTCCAATTTTCCCAGCAGTTTTTATCGAATAGTGGATTTTTGTCCCAAAAGCTGGGATCTTTGGATTTATCGTATACTGTCTTGCTGAGGTCGCATTCCCCCAGTCTATTCCACTGATCTTCCTTTCTGTTTCTTAGCCAGTACCAAATTGTTTTGATGACTGCTGCTTTGTAATATAGTTTTAGGTCAGGGACTGCAAGGCCCCCATCATGTGTTTTTTTTCATTATTTCCCTGGATATCCTTGATCTTTTGTTCTTCCAAATGAACTTTGTTATGTTTTTTTTCTAAATCAGTGAAGAAGTATTTTGGTAGTTCAATGGGTATGGCACTAAATAGATAAATAAGTTTGGGTAGGATGGTCATTTTTATTATATTGGCTCATCCTATCCATGAGCAGTTAATGTTTTTCCATTTGTTCAAGTCTAGTTTTAGTTGTGTGGCGAGTGTTTTGTAGTTGTGTTCATATAGTTCCTGTGTTTGTCTTGGGAGATAGATTCCTAGGTATTTTATTTTGTCTAAGGTGATTTTGAATGGGATTTCTCTTTCTAGTTCTTGCTGCTGAGCTGTGTTGGAGTCTAATTTTATTTCTATTTCTATTTTTCCTTTACTTTATTTCTTTCACTTGTAATAATTCTTATGGCTAAGCCCTTGTTTTCTCTTAGTCTTTCATAGTTTTACAGTTTATATAAGTGGAAATTTTGTATTCTTTGGACGTCATCTCCCAGAATTCTTCCCTCATCCCAAGAATCCATTTCCCTTTCTGTTTACATGAGTCCTTTACATTATGGTTTTTTAGCTGTGCATAACTCCTCCCTCCTCTTTTTCACATGTGAAGCTGGTGAGCTCTCTCTGTTTCTCTAGCCTTTTATTTTCCTTTACTTCAAGTTTTATTATTAATAAATCTTATAAATATAATACTTGGAGTCCTGGATATTAATTTTTTAAATTTACATTTCATAATGACTTGACTAGAGTGCTTGCTGGCTTCAAATTCACTTGAAGGAATACCCACTGGCTTCCCTAGAGCAGCACCTTTTCTGACTCTAAGATGCTGAATGGCTTACTAAAGTTAACACTGGCTTCCCTGGCAATCTCATACTTCTTTCTCTCCTCTTTCTCCTCCTCCTATCTATGCTCAGGCTGGCTACCACAATACCCCTCTATTTATCAATGATGGTTTTCTGCCCATAACTTCATGAAGTTTGGGGGAAAAGTCAATTTCTGTTTCTTTTCACTATTCTTTATTATCGGTCTTTCTGATGTTTTAAGAAATTTTCTTGGCTTTGTGTGAGAGAGCTGGGCTTTTCTATAACCTTTCATAACACCATCTTACCTGAAAGAGAATTAATTTCATTTCAATTTAATTTGCTTCATTAGACAGCCTCTTGAGGCTGGAAGTTCCTAATCACTGGAAGTTTTCAAGGAGATTTATGACCATCTGTCAGGGATCAAATAGTCATAGAATCAGAGATCTAGGTTTAGACTTTAGAGGTCATCTGGTTCAAATTCCCCACCACCAATCTTACAGATAAAACAGCTGATACTCAGAGAAGCTGGTCCTGGCCTTAGGTCACACAAATAACATAGATAATCAGCAATCAAGGGCAGAATGTCATATAGAGAATGACTGCATTAAGTGAAATAGTAGAAGAGATCATTTCTCAGGTCCTTTGCAATTCTAAGACTCCATAATTTTTAAAATTTCAGATGGAGAGTTCCGCATAGACTTTCCCCCCTTGAATATATTCCAGTGGAAAGACTTGAAAATACTCTCCACAGGTGACTTTGAACTTGAAGAGAGTACAAATGGTATTCCAAATTTGGCCATTCTGATAGTAAGGAACTCTCCCTCTTTAAAAATATGAAATCTTGAATTGCTATCATTCTATCATAAATCTGACTTAGAAGTCATTGTATTATTTAATTCCATTGAAATCAATATTTTTTAAGTCCTACTATAGGCCAGGCACCATGCTTTGTGCTGGAGACAGAGACAATCCCTGTTGTCAAGAAACTTACTCACATTGAGTATGAGAATTTGTAATATATAGAGCAGATGTCAAACTGATTTACCATTACATACACTGACTACTGTGACTTAACCACTAAATGAGACTTATACTCATCAGTGTAGCCAATCATTCTTTATTAATTGGCAATATATAGTTATCTATCAACCATACAGGGTGGTACATATCCTGTATGACAAACCAAAAATGAATGATTGAAACAAACATTTATTAAGTACCTACTATAGGTCAGACACTGTGCTGAATACATTGCAAAAACTATCTCATTTTATCTTCATACCAATACTGGGACATAAGTACTATTATTATCCCTGTTTTCTATTTGAAAAAACTGAGACAGAGGTTAAGTGACTTGCCTAGGATCATATAATTACTAAGTTTCTGAGGCAAGATTCAAACTGTAAAAATAGACTCGAACTCTGGACTTTAATCCCCACAAGCCCTTGTTCCACTTCCCCAAAATGCTTTGTAATCTCACGGAATTCTGAGGTGGGTGAGATCGAGAAGGGATTTAAGCTGATTGCAAAGGCTTTTGTGGTCTCTTTTGGACTTCCATTTTGGGACAGACATGGCTCTTTCCATAATGTAGGTGAGGTCTTGTCTAGGCCTCTCTGGCCTAGGCACGTTTTCCTTATCCTGTATTTTCAATAAACCTCTAAAAATATAATACTCCTTGCAGAAAGAAACTAATTTCTACCTGCCTCAGTCTCCCCTAAATTTTAACTGTTACAGTTTTTGGCGACCACGAAGGGATTGAAATTTTTTAGCCTAGATAATTTTTTTTTTAAGCCACGTTTCTCCATGATGCTTTTTAGAAAACCATCTTGATCAGCTCCTGCCTGCGGCCCTCTCCAGCTCCTGCTTCTGCTCCTGGCCTCTCATCTGGTCCCATAGCTCCCGGCCCTGCTTGTCTGTATTTCAGCTCCAGGCCCTGCCCACCCCAGTGGTCTGTCTCTCACCCATCTGGCCTCCGACCCAGAAGGCTCATCACCCGAGCCCCAGACCCACAAGCTTGACCCCAGCCGGCTCATCACCCAGATCCTTGGAGCAGATCGCTCAGGACTCATTGCGACCAACTGGTAACAGTATTGGCCATGTTGGCGGAGGGGAGAGATGAGAGGGAAAGGAGAACTGGTAATTTTCCCTTAGGCTAATCCTCCACGTGGATGGGGGTATTGACCACAGGGAGTTCATAGCAGGGGAGAGAGAAGAAACAGACTTTTCAAACAGAAACTTAAAAAGCAATGGGCTGTTTAAAAGGATACCTTTTGGCTGTTCTGGTAATTTCACTGATTTCACCTGTGTGCCAGAAGAAAGATTCAGCCCAAAGATTCAACTTTGAAAAGGCAAATGGGTGGCTCAGCGAACCAAGAGCCAGGCCTACAGACATATGGTCCTGGGTTAAAATCTGGCCTCAGATACTCCCCAGCTGTGGGGCCCTGAGCAAATCCCTTAAACCCCATTGCCTAGCCCTTACTACTCTGCCTTCTGATAATAGACATTTAAATGGATAATTAAAAACAAACAAACAAACAAAAAAACCCCAAGGAACTTTGAAGAGACTAAAGGCTATATTCTAAGGCATTTCAGACTCCAATGGTTTATACAAATCTCTGTATTCTATTGCATTTTTTGCTTAAGGTTTAACTTTGTGATTTTAAGTTCATATGTTACTAGATTTAATATTCTGTTACACTGAAGGTTGATTGAATTTATTTTGAATGTACTGAGTTTTGAAATTCTGTTGTTTTTCCCCTATAACTGTGCTGAACAAATATTATTGTAATTAAGCCCATATATGAAAAAACAGCTTTTTTCTATTTTGCCGAGGATAGATGAACTTCAGAACTGGTTACAATTGCTATAACAACCTTGGAAAATTTAATATGCTAAATATCTCAATGATTTTAAGGATTTTTTAAATATGATTTTTGTAATTTTTTTAACAATCTCTGGTCATTTTTGCCTGCCCCTACCACGAGGTAAGGCCCAGTAGTTGAAGTGAAATACATTTTATAACCCCCAACCTTCCTGCATTTCTAAATATGTGAATGGAAGTTGGACAGTTAATCTCAGGGCATTTGTATCCCTAAAAAGCCTCCAAAAAAAAAAGGGAGCACCCCTTTATTTATACTCTTCAGCTCATTACTTTACTTGCACCAAAATGATATATAGATTTCTTGATTATGTTCTTAACCCAAGATGAGTTTTACTTTGTTTAAAAATATGTTTAAATACCAAGGTTGAAAGATTGCTACGTTTGTAAAAATTGTGAAAAATATCCATCAATTCATAGGTTTTTTAAAATGCCATACAGCAACTTATGTGAAATATGATAGTGTGATTGTTTGCTATTGTAATTAATTGGGCTATTGAGAATTTTGGGGATATTGATATCTACATATTTATACTACTATTCTTTATTTTACAAATGAAAAATTGTTACCTTGTTCAATTCATTTGCCTTCTACTCACAGTGATAATGGGCAGATAAAAAGAGGAAATGGATCTCATTTTTGGTGAGAAAGCCTTGTATTCTATATTTTCTTAGCTGACACAGAATGTCAATGATTATAAGCTATATTTTTGAATTTTAAAGCTCTTTTATTATTATATTTTTCTTGCATGTGCAATATACTATTTGTTTTTTTCTCTCCTTTTTATATTTAAAGCACATGTCACCAGCATTAAGGTTTTGATTTTTTAGTACTACAAGTTTAAGATACATTTGCTAATGCATGCCCTAAAAAGCTTGTGATTATAAAAATGATGCCACTAATTATTTAAATAAATTATGGGACTTTGCTTAATGATTCTGTCTGATTCCAGGACAAGATATACACAACAGAGCCATTGCACAGAGCCAAAGAAAAGCCAATCCAGGATGTATTGATGCACTTCTAGGCCAATACAAAGGTCTTGAACCTAGTGTGAAGACTCGAGGTTACTGTGTTTAACATTGTTAGACATAGGCTTTCCTTGTGTCCACACTCACTCTGAAAATACTCACAGACGAGTATCCTGGAAACCTTGGTTCATAATCTGGTCCCCTTTTATGCCTTTCATAGTGTGGTAACTTTCTGTAGTCCTGGCTACTGACTGGGTAAATGCATCATTGCTTAGATCATTTTGATTGGGCTCTGATTCAAGGACCTGTTATAGATTTATTTTTCTTTTACTTGGAATTTTTACACATAAGACTTTGATAGTCTATATTTTCATCCAGAAATTTTTCTTTTCTTTTGGATTTTTCTTCTATCTTTTTAATATCTCTTGCCAATTGATTCATATACCTCATACCTCAGCCATGCATCCCTAACTGATCCTTTTTTTTAATCACCCTCTTAATGGGGGAATGTAAAAAATATCATTATTTAAATTGCAAAGTTTAAATTCCTTTTGAAAAGAATTTTAGGTAAAGAAGATGCTACTTCCCTGAATCCAGGGAAGATACCATGAAGAAGCCTCCAGACCACAAGCTGCACAAAAATTGAACTTTGGGTGTGGTTGATTGAATATTTATTTTTATGTATACTTTCATGCCAAAGGGGACTGCCCCCTAACTGGCTTTTTGTCAATGCGTTCAGCAATTATTGGCTTTATTCTTTTTTTACTCTTATCCTCAAATTACTGAAATCTTTAAATTGATTATGTTTTCATGATCCTTTGGAAAAAAATTATTTTTTTTCAAATGATCAAATGGGGGTATGTAAAAATAGACTCGAACTCTGGACTTCAATCCCCACAAGCCTTTGTTCCACTTCCCCAAAATGCTTTGTAATCTCATGGAATTCTGAGGTGGGTGAGATGGAGAAGGGATTTAAGCTGATTGCAAAGGCTTTTGTGGTGTCTTTTGGACTTCCATTTTGGGGCAAACGTGGCTCTTTCCATAATATAGGTGAGGTCTTTTCTAGGCCTCTCTGGCCTAAGCACGTTTTCCTTATCCTGTATTTTTTTAATCCTTAATCTTCAATAAACCTCTAAAAATATAATACTCCTTGCAGAGAGAAACTAATTTCTACCTGCCTCAGTCTCCCCTAAATTTTAACTGTTACAGAACTCAAATCATTCTGATTCAAAACACAACATGCAGTATTCACTGTATCACCTAGGTGTTAATGGAATTGAGGAAACAAAGCCCCCAAACATGGAGAAACTCTTTGTGTACACAAATAGTCAACTTGTCACCAAATGTTTTAATGACTGTATTAAAAACTAGAAGAAAAATGACTGGAAAACAAATTAAAATAAGCATGTTGTCCACAGTGAATATTTCATTGAAAGCTAGACAATATGATTCAGAATTGGGCATTGAGTAGAAATATGTTGGGGGTTTTTTCTCATTCAGAGATTAATGGAAGAACAGAAACTCAAGGAACTAATAGGTGAAAAGATCCAATCAATATTTGCTAATGTTGAATTTAATCATAAGGCCGTGCCCTGTTTAAATTTTCAAAATAATCTTTTTTTTTTTTTTTAAATATCCTATCTTCTGTCTTAGAATGGATACAAAGTATTAGTTCAAAGGCAGACGACAGGTAAAGGCTAGACAATGGGGGTTAAGTGACTTGCCCAGGCTCACACAGCTACGAAGTGTCTGAGGCCAGATTTTAATCTATGACCTCTGGTCTCCAGACCTGGCACTCTATCCACTAACCCTAGCTGCCTCCACCTTTATTTTCATTTTCTTTTTTTTTTTTAACCCTTTCCTTCTGTCTTAGAATCAATACTGATTGGTTCCAAGGCAGAAGAGCTGGGTAAGGCAATATAATCTCTAAACCATTTTCTCTTTCCCTTATTTCTCTTGACTTGAACTAAAACTCGTGGTTGCCTTTGGACATTTTTCTCTCTCATTTTCTTCATGGACTTTTCTATATTTTAATGTTTTGGATTCCTTTTGAAATGACTACAAACAAAAGAGAAAATCAGACTATCAATAACAATAAGAAATGTTCATATTCACTAATTTAACAAATTAGTTAATTAACAAATTAGTTAATTTAACAAATTAGTTAAAACTAAACTCTGAATTGCATGATTCTTGCCCTCAGCCACCTAGAAGCCCACACAGATTGCTTGATGCTTCACTTGGCCCCTATTAATGTGAGCTGTCAGCATTTCCTTCAGGTAAGACAGAGAATCAGACAGGTCTTACCATTAACCCTGCTACTGATTTCTAGAGACTTGTTGGCCCTACTATTTGCCTTCCTCTCTGCCCTACAGTTCCCCAACACTCTCATGGGACCTACTGACTTAACCTAAAGATGTTTGAACCTTATCATCTTTCCCTTTGATGTACTCTTAGGACTTTTGATCATACTTTCCCTTTGCCCTGCAATTCCACTTTCTTCTATATATTTCCTCCCACCTCTCCAAAAAAGAAAAAGAACTAGCTTTTCTTGTTGGTACCTCCAATGCTTAGCATAGTGCTTGGTACCTAGTGGGTGTTTAATAAATACTACTTAATTGAAAAAAGAAAATAAGGAGTAAACATAAAAAAATCTGGTGGTATTTCCTCTAGCCATATAGATTCCACTCCATTATTATGCTGATTTATTGAAGTACTACCAAGATTCTATGCTTCCTTCCTTTTTATTTCTTTTTCTCTTCCAGAATATCAGAGAGAAAGAAAAATAGAATAAATAGTTGTCTCAATTGTAGGAAGAGAATCCAAGAAATGTGAGTTATACTGTTGAGCTCTACCACTCACTAACCCTTCTTTTGGTAGCCTGAAGTCACTTCACACTGGTATCTGACTCTCTCTATTTTAAATTGGGATTATGCAGCCTGCAAAGAGAAAAGCAAATCTTATCAGTATTCCTTTTTAATAAATTCATCCAGCATTCATCAATATGGCCTGAGGCCATGTGGCTACTGATCCTCTGTGGCCTGCCACCTTCCTCATGGGCTAAGATTGATGAGGTTACATTTTAAGGTATTTTCCAAGGCTGCTATGGAAAGCCTTATTCCCACATGCCTGAGGAACACATTCAAGGATTCATCCTCTTTAGAATCATTATAGTGTTGGTGCCTATTTGGAAAAGAAGGAAGAAATTTCCCTACATCTTGCCAATGAGACCCTCAGAACTCAGAGACTAGATTTTAAATGAAATGATAAACATTCGCAGAATTAGAAATAATTAATAATAACTTTGTCTAGTTCTTCCTTCAGTTTCTTTCATTTGGGTGTTAATTTCTATTTCTCGGATGTGGATTTTTAGAGTAATGAGGTGCTTTGGCCACTGTTTCAGCATGCCCAGGGAAAACAGACAGAAAAACGGTTTTGGAATTCTGCGCTTCACTGAGAATAATCCAAACTGACATGGCAACCCACAGTCAAGTTGACAGGGACTTTGTTGGTGAGATTCTGATGCCAATTTGCTCAGAGAATTCACATCTGAGAAGGTATCCAACGGATGCCATTTTCAGAAACCCCAGGTCTGCTAGCAGCCCAGCCTTAAGACCACCCACCAGAACAGTCAGGCAATCAGACATGGCCACAAAAGTATGGGGAAAGACAGTTTATCTAGAGTTTTGCTAATTATTTCCTTTTTCATTTTAACCATCTTAAGCATAGTTACTAATTTTTGGTTTTCTTGCTAAAAAAATACATGGAAAAAACATCTTAAAATAAAGATGAGAGAGTCCTAGACTTTGAAGCTGGAAATCTGAGTTCTAGTACCAGTTATGTCATTAACTAGTTACAGTATCTTGGTCAAGTTGGATTCAATTTAACAATAATTTAATGAAAACCTAAAGCACGTTGAAAATATGAATTAAAAAATTACTTCATATCTTTAAACTTCTTAATGTGCAGGAAGGGGTTAATTAGTGCCTACTCTTGTGCCAGACACTGTGCTAAGTGCTTTGCAAATATTATCTCATTTGACTCTCAAAACTACTATTTTCCCCATTTTGCAATTGAAGAAATGGAGGCAAACTGAGATTCAAATGACTTGCCCAGGGTCACCTAACTAAGGAGTGTCTGAGGTCACCAGACCTAGCACTCTACATATCTGGCCACCTGAACTGCCTCGGACCTCAACAGATGATAGGTTATTAATAAATTAGTTAGGAAAAAAGAAAAGAAAAGTGGTGAGGCGCACATATGGAAGTAAGTGAGCTATAAAAAAGCATGGCCTTGTCTTCTACTGGGAAATGAAAATAAAATCCTTTAAGTGCTCTGATGGAGATCTTAAGGAACCTCTGATTTAGTAAATAACTTCAAGGGGAGGTTGTCGAGACACTGACAGACTAAGCAATTTGTCCAGTCACACATCTAGTAAATTTATGAAGAGCAAATTCTCAGTCCTGAGAGCATTGTTCAATCTAGAAGGGATCTTGGAAGCTAGCCAGTTTAACGCAATCACTTTACAGAGAAGTAAACTGAGGCCCAAAGAGAGCTCAAATGAATTGTCCTTTTAGTAAGGGTCAGAAGACTTTGAGCCAATTGCTCCTGATTCCGGTCCAGAACTCTGTGCACTAGGCAGAGACATCGGAATAAAAGACAAATGTGAACTAGCATCATATATCTAGAGCTGGAGGGAGCCCCAGAGTCCATCTATTCTGATCTCCCCATTTTTCAGATGAGGAAACAGAGGCCTGGAGATGGCAAGTGACTATGTCAAAGACATGGTAAAGGATTTTACCGGACTCCAAAATTTGCACATTTTCTACCATATTTTGTTGCTTCCATGTCTACAAAGCCCCCAGAAACAGGCACAGGGAAGAGTGAAGGAATTCTGTAATATTTTGTGCCTATATTGATGGCATCCTTCATTCAGTGGGACTTGAAGAATCTGATACTAAAGATAAGGAATAAAAATGTCACTGACAACACATTAGACTCAATTTGGCATTTTTAATAAACCCTCAACATGAAGAAGAATGAGAGCCGTTCCTGCCGAGGAGCAACAGCCATGTGGGTCTCTGTCAGTCAGGCTGCCTGCACTGAATGAATGGGGAGCAGAAGCCATGAAGCCATAGACTCCACTTGTACCGAGTCATTGAAATAATAGCTTCAGCTTCTGGGGAGAATGAGCCATAGAGGAGCAGTGTTGCTTGTCTGTCTCATCCCCATCATGCTGGCTTTTAGAGAGATATAATTATTCTTCCTCTGCAGAGCTGCTGTTTCATTCCTTATAGCAGAATGTGATGTGAGTGACTGTCTCGAAAATAAGAATGGAAAGGCTAAAAGAAAGGGGACAGAGAAATGCCATTAAAGGAAAAGTAAATATAGGCTCTCTCTTCCCTAGTCCCTACTGGCAGCTCAACAGTAATACCAGCGTGGCATGTGGTCATTCTTTGCCTTGGAAATTAGCATAAAAAATGCAGGCATTTCCTAACAGAAGAGCTTTACCATGTCCAATTTCTGTAAACACAAGTATATTCCCTGCTGTTTTCTGCTTTAAGTTTTTCCACTTTGATTTTTGGCTTTTTTTATTTTTTCAGATAAACTTTTCTCTGTGTGTGGATCAGTCTAGAGCATCATTACTCTGTTAGTCTGATGACAGAAATGGCCAATGAAAGGTTTGATTTTTATTTCTCTAAACTTAAATTGAAATTTGACCTTAAGCAAAGGCATTCTAGGCAGAAACCTGTGTCTTGAGATTCAGGGGTCATCAAACACTGTAGTGTGAGTCAGAAGTTCCACCCCTGGGGGAAAATGGGATGCACAGAAGCTAGGAATTCACCATGCTACTGACAAATACCAGGTGGTCCAGATGGTAACCCAACTCAAAATAAGATAGGATGTTGAAGAAATTGCCTAATTTCTAAAGAACAGTTGTCAAAGGAATGTGTACGTGAGAGCCTTCACTCTTCCCTGCAGAAGTTCACAAAAAGTTTCTCTCCTTAATCAGAGAAGTTAAAAAAATAAATGAAAAGGACAATATCCAGAGATGTTAGTCAAGGTAAGTTGAGAGAGGTTATGAAACCATGGTTGTTGTTAATAAGTCATTTTTCAGTCATGATTGACTCTCCATGGCCTGGAACAGAGAGACCAAATGGGAAAGGTTCTCAACATTAGAGACACGGAAAAGACGAGGCACAGTATTAAGAAGAGCACAAGGTCCACAAATCTGAAGTAAGATTTGCTAGAGTTTTAATAGTTTTCTGTCTCTCCTGTACCTACTCTTATCCTATGAACAGGACTGACAAAAATTGTAAATAGTTCTTTAGAATTACCCACTCAAGCATCATCAGTTCAGCATAGACCACTTTAAGACTTGTCTAAATGTAGTAAGAGATAAATTAGGTAAAAATGTCCAGACTTTGCAGTCCATGCTATTACTCATGGATTCTTTGTGGGAGTGAGAAGGAACCTTGGAGATCATCCAGGCCACCATCCTAATTATATAACCATTCCTCATTATATAACTATGTTTTTCACATTTATTAGGATTTAGGCCAAGGATGTGCTGGAGCCAGCTGTCCTGGTTCTCTATAGCTGATTGTTAAATTTTTAGTTTGAGCATTTACACCTCAGAAATCAGTAAATGCTACAAATAAAAGCTTAGTTTATTGTTGATTTCTAGGCTTTAGAAAGTGATGGACAAAGTGTAAATGAAACCAGTTGACCAAGGAAATAGAGAAGAAAAAAACAAAAGACTATAAAATGCTCTGAAAGCTATGACAAAACAAATGACCCAACCACCATATTTTACAAAATCACAAACAAAAATTGCCCAGATTTACTGGAACTAGAGGGTAAAGTAAAACAAGAAAGAATCCATAGTTCACCATAATAGAAATCACAAAAGGAATGTCACAATCAAAATTCAAAGTTTCCAAGTCAGATAAAAAAAATGCTCTAAGTTGCTAGTGAGTTTGGGTTTTGAGGTATTATAATCAAAATCATAAAAGCCTTAACAGCATGATTTTACAAAAAAAGAAAATCCTAAAATATTATCATATAAAAGATAAAAGATAAAAAGATACAAGCAAAAATAACTTATACTGCAAAACAGTAAATGAAGTACTGAGTGCTAAGGAGGGGGAGAATGGTTCCATAGGAAAATAATGCATATGAAAGGAATAAATCAGAATGTAAAATGATGAAGAAGTAGAGAATGAAATGGTAATTAATATTTAGAGATATATGGTATGATATGACATGAAAGAGATTCATGAGGACACCTGGCAAAGGAAGAGAATAGAAACAATAAAAATATTGGAAAACAGAAGGGACACATATAGAAAGCCATAATTTTAGAATTTCAGAACAGAAAAGGAATGTTAGAAGAAGCTATCAACTCTCTCATATTACAAATAGGAAACTGAATCAAAGCTAAAGTAATTTGCCTAAGACTACTTAGCTAATTAATAGGAGTAATGTGACAAATTCAGATTGCCTGACTCTATTCCAGTGGTTTGTTTTTTTTTCATCATCATCTCCTTCTTTACAATCTGTTACACCAGGTATCTGTAGTAAGTTGAAGTTTTTTGGTTTGTTTTTGTTTGTTTTGTTTTTTTTATAAACCCTTTCCTTCTGTCTTGGAGCCAATACTTTGTATTGGCTCCAAGGAAGAAGAGTGGTAAGGGCTAGGCAATGGGGGTCAAGTGACTTGCTCAGGGTCACACAGCTGGGTAGTGTCTGAGGCCAAATTTGAACCTAGGACCTCCCGTCTCTAGGACTGGCTCTCAATCCACTGAGCTACCCAGCTGCCCCCATAAGTTGAAGTTTTTAAGTAATGTTTTGGAATACATATTTAGGTAGGATAGTGAACAGCATGTCGGACCAGGAGTAAGAAAGTAATAATTTGAAATTTTGTAGTAAGAAATGTAAAATCTACAGAGGTCTACTGTTGAGTTACAAAAGTAATTGTGGAAGTATGAGATAGTAGTGTGGAAAAAATACTGGATTTCATATCAGAGGACCTGCACTCAAACACAGGCTCTGCCTCTTATTATCTAGGTAAGCATAGGCAAGTCACTTAATCTTTCTATGGTTCATTTAATGAGGATAATAGTAGATCTAGTATCCAATGTTAAAACAGCAACACATGTCAAAAAGTATCAGAAGCCTTAGAGGACTGCTGTAAAGTAAACAATGCAAAATAGTGCCCCCTCCCCAAAAAATCCAATGTCATCTTAAGCTGCATTATAAATACTTAGAGTGCAAGATGAGGATGGTGATAGTTCCACCATATTCTTGTCATGGCCAAAGCACAATAGAGCATATCATGTTGAATTCTATGTACCAAAAGGTGAATCCTTTTGAGAAAGATGTTGGTAAGCTAGAATACAAAGAGAGGATAATGAGGACTGTGAAAGGACTAGAGATTATGCCATATAATGAAGTTCATGGATGATAATCAGTCAAAATAGTTGAGATGCTTAGCCCCAATAAGAGAAGACCTAAAGTTAAATTCAAGTATTTAAAAAACTTCCATATGAAAAGAGAAATCTTACTTGTTCGGCTTGACCTAGAGGACAAAATAAGAAGTGTCAAAACTTATATAAAGCACGTTTAGTCTTAATATAAGGGGAAGGAATCCCCCAAAATTGGAGCTGTCCAAAAATGGAATGAGCTATTTCAGTAGCCAGAAAATTTACCACGGATTTTGTGGAGCAGACTTCTATTCAAGCATGATTAGGGCTAGATAGTATGTAATATACTTCTCAACTCTAACATTATATGATTTTTAAAAAAAATTATTGGAGTGCTTTAAAAATTAATTTCATTATTTAATTAGAATAATATAAATAAAAATACAAGAATAAATTACAAGCATTTTCAGTTTACCCTTTATTTTGGATAAATCTGCCTCATTTAAATTCAATTCAGGGGGCAGCTAGGTGGCTCAGTGGATGGAGAGTCAGGCCTAGAGACAGGAGGTCAAATCTGGCCTCAGACACTGGGCAAGTCACTTTGCCTAGCCCTTACTGCTCTTCTGGCTTAAAACCAATACACAGTGTTAATTCCAAGACAGAAGGTAACAGTTTAAAGAAATAAAAAATTAATTCAATTCAGATGCAAGTCAAGACATCGTCCTATAATGTCATTGATCCACTTAGAAAAGATGAGAGACAATTAGGTAGCACAGTAGATAGAATGCCAGGTCTGGAGTTGGGAGGACTTGAGTTCAAATATGAATCCAGAGATTTACTAGCTTTATGACCCTGAATCAGTCAATTAACTACAACTGCCTAAGCTCTTAGTGCTCTACTGTCTTAGAATCAATACTTAGTATCAATTCTAAGGCAGAAGGAAAGGTCTATTTTTTTGATGAAGGATGAACAACAACCCTCAGTCTGTAACAAAACTAAATCAATTAGGCAAAAGTAACAATCTAGTGATATAAAACATTTTAGATCTATACACATCCCTCTTAGTCTGGGGAAGTGTTTATTAATAAACATCTATTTTTCCCTCCTTCCTATTGTTTCCATTCCACTGAAAAAAAGAGATATTTTTTAATCCTCATAACAAATATGGAGAGGTATGTGGAACAATATTTATTTCTCTAAATCTTCAATATGCTTTCTTTTTTAAAATATATTGGGAAGTGCAGCTAGAGCACACAGCCTGGGACATGGCCACAAGATGCTTAAGAGGACCCACATAGGGTCAGCCCTTCTTTCTCTCACTATGTCCGTACTTCGGCAAAGCAGCCCCTGGAAAAGGGACACTACCTCATTTCTACTGATTGCAATCCATTTCTAAGCCAAGGCAGGGAATGAATTCCATCAAGCTACAATCAAATTTTACTTTTATATGGGTTTCTCCTTTCTTTCTTTAACGTTCACACAGGCTTTTAAAATTAAAAGTCCCTTATAATATTGACTTTTACATAAGATAAAAATGTCTATATTAAGAGTTACAATCAATTAACAAGCATTTATTAAAGGCTTTCAATGTGCCAAGCAGTAGGTACAAAGGGCTTAGGGGGGATTAGATTGATTTTTCTTTTGGTAATGCAGAAGACCAAAATAAAATAAAATCAGAAAAGGGGAATTTGCTCCATGGAGGTTTGCTTTTTTAAAGATGGAAAACACAAGAAAACATTTATAAATCCAGCTCTTCCTTAAATTGAGTTAAATATCCATGCACTACAGTAACCTCTTTCCCAGACTATGAAATGTTTCAGCAAAGAGAAATTTTTGCTACTCTTTAAGCTCATCATTGGCCCTTCACATTCATTTTTTTCACCCAACCATCTATTCATCCATTTAGAAAACATTTTTAAGTCCTTACAGTCTTCTAGGGGCCTATGCCAAAAACATAAGTAACTAATAAAATGGAGCATGAGAAATCCTTGAGAGAGGCAGCGACTAAATACTGGGAAAGACCCATTTCCAAATTCTATCTGGCATCATAGACACTTCTAGTTCAAAAACTGGCCAGGAAATGGTCATTGATAGTTTACATGGTGGGAAAAGAAAGTCATCATAAGGGGGAAATGTTGAAGCTTGTACCCTGGTGTCAAACTTATCTTGTCAAAGGAGAAAGCTTTAAATTTTGAGCCAGGAGCAGAAGCATACCACAGAAGGGAAAGCAAACATATTTTCCATGTCCCAAAAAACTCATAAAGGTCCAGCATGGAGTATAACCCTCCTAAGAAAAAGGGAGAAATAATAAGCTCTAGACCATTCTAATGGTATTAATATAGAGTTTTAGTTTGACCCAGCTATAGGGAGGGGGAGTCTTCATGGGGATAAAAGTCCCTTATAATAGTGGCTTTTACATAAGATAAAAATGTCTATCGAGGCAAGTTTACTTTATCTTCTCTTGCTTTCTCACAGTGAGTTCCAGGTGCCCTGTGACTACAAACAAGTAGTCCCCATCCAG
This sequence comes from Monodelphis domestica, assembly GCF_027887165.1. Taxonomy (NCBI): domain Eukaryota; kingdom Metazoa; phylum Chordata; class Mammalia; order Didelphimorphia; family Didelphidae; genus Monodelphis; species Monodelphis domestica. The sequence goes on along the minus strand of NC_077233.1, from coordinate 240,875,968 downwards.
ATGCTCCAGTTTCTGCCTATGGAAGAGGAACACAAAGGGGTTTCCAACTGGGTCAGGGTAAGCTTTGGATACTCATTTGGATAATACAAGGTAGCAAGGGGTGGCAGCAAGCGGTCTATCACACTTTAAGAAGGAAGAGAAAATATGACGCAGACTGCCAGGGAAAGGATGTGAGAGAGGGAAGTAGAGAATATAGGGAAGAAATGAGGGAGTAAAAGAGCACCAAGAATTATGTTACTGCATGTCTCAGGAAATATTCCTATTTCCTATATATTTTTACCTTAAATTAGCAACTTATATACTTACCTAACTATACTAACCAGTGGAGTGGCCAAGGGACCAGAACAAGAGACAATTTCAGCACATATATGGAACCATCTAGAAAGGAACAATCAGAGTAGGAAATATTTGAAACAATGAATTGTGCTTTCTGTAGAAGAAAGTATGCCCCTTAATGGAAGGAAGCATATATCCACACATTAGTGCCTGTAGAAACAAAAAGACATCTTTTCACACAATTATGCCACTCATGATGTCTGATTCTTTAGAGGCAAGAATTATATATTATTCAAAATTTTACTTTCCACAAAATAGTCATTTTTTAAAATTTTTCAATATTTCTATCATTAAAAAATGTTGAGCACATACACATATACACATACATACATATGCATATATAGGTCTATGCTCAAAATGATATATGCATGTATTTGGTATAAATGTTATAATATATGTTATTATGTAAATTAGTTCTTATAAACAATATTTCTCACATAAGTAAATATCAATATGCCCATGTCAATCAGTACATATATGTTCATGTGATGAATACACATATGTATGAATTGCATGTTTATTGCACACATATTGACACATCATTCATTACTACTCTATTACACTCTGACTGGAAATATGAGTCTTACTAATCACTGCCTCTGTAAGGCAATGCCACAAAGCGATTCAGAGAGTAGACCACGGATTTTCCACGAGTTAGGTAGGGTGGTATTTTCCAGTGGAACCTGTAGAGCTATGACTATGGTGCCCAGAGAGTAACAAGACTAACTGTGTTGAAAGACCAAAAGCTGGGACAGAAACAGGGGGAAAGCCTGGAAGTTGGAAGGTGAAGGTAAGGAGATAATGGGTAAAAGACAGGTGAGGCTATATCAGAGACAAACCCCAAACTTGACTCTTCCCTTCCCCCTCAAAACATGTGATTCAGTCCATATTCTTATCTTCAAGTTTGTGTTTAAACAAACCTCAGTCATACCACAACACCCCTGGATAGTGCTGATTTCCCAAGAGGCACTTGTCCCTCTTTGGAAATCAGTGCTCGAAAGTATACCAAGCAGTGCCTTGTACAGAGAAGACATGAAATAAGTACAAAGTAGATACTTAGTATAAGCTTCTTGAAGGTAGAAACTGTATTTTAAACTGCACTTTATATCTACTCTAGCACATAGGATGGTGTTTGGCACTAAGTAGAACTTACAAACTTTTTAGTTTATTTACTGGTATACATATATACAATTCCATTGCACAATTTGTGATTGTGCCTGGCAGCCAGAATCAAGTATGTAGAGGGATGCCTTCTCTGGTCTGAACTGTGGCCAGCATGTATTTCATCAAAGTCAACTCAGTTATGCCTGCCTCCCTGAATATCCTCAGCTATATTCAATCTAAAGTTTCCCAACAAATTAATTTCATTATATCAATTGAAATATCTATTACATAAAACCAGGAAGAAAAAATATTATGAGCAACTTGGTAAAATTCTAGGTTCTGGGTTGACACATACTGGAAGCTTCAGTTTCAACTTGAAGGTAGATATAGGAAAGGAAAAAGAAAATAAGTTAAAAAAATTTAAATAGCAGTATTGCCTGCTAATTTACATATTTAGTGTCAGGCCAGTAAAATTACCAGGAAATAACAAAGTTCATTTGAAAGACCAAATGATCAAGAATCTTACGGGAAATAGTAATAATAATTGCAGCAGAAGTTTCCATTATATGTGTATACAGGATCTCCTCTAGGTTCCTCTCCCAGTTTGCCCTTTAACTCCTGGGTTATGTCACCAGAGTGCACCTGCTGCTCTCAGATGTTAGGTTTTAGTCTGAGTCCTCATTCCTAAAACTATAGCTCACAAGCCCTATTACTGTTCTTAACTAATCAGCCAATACATATACTTAACTCACACAATTTAATTTACAGAGATGACAAAATAAGAACAGTAAAGCACAAAACGTTCCTTCTCATAAGTCAGGGCACAATTTCCCACAAATAGGCACATCAGGGACAGCTAAATTGCTCAGTGGATAGAAAGCCTGGCCTGGAGATGGGAGGTCCTGGGTTCAAATCTGCCCTCGAACACTTCCCACTTGTATAACCCTGAGTCACTTAAGCCCAACTGCCTAGACCTTACTACTCTTCTCCCTTGGAAGCAATACTTAGTATTGCTTCTAAGAGAGAAAGGTAAGATTGTTGTTTTTTAATATGAACATCAATGGGAAAAGTGAGCCCTTATATAGAATATCCTGTTATAGCCATTAGGAATAAACATTCTATACACATTAGGAATAATGTGAAGGGTGAGGCAATTAACATCTCCAATGGCAGGGCCACCAGATTCTTTCTCTTCTCATGGATTCTTCCCCATAGCTCAGACCCTATTGCCAGGGTCAGTTCTCCCCTGAATGTGGGGTCAGATTTCTTCTCTATTACCAGGATAGTGCTTCTTGATACTGCATCTAACTTCGAATGACTGACTGTCTTACTCAGTGGTGACTCTCTAGAGAATGCATGTTCCTGTATGATTCAGCTGAGCCCTGAGCTCATTCTGTTGTACAACGTGTCTATTAATGTTCAAGCAATTCTATTGCTAGATGCTATGATCAGAGGGGAGGCAGCTAGAAAAAAGAAAATGCCTTCCTTTCCCACTACATGTTGGTTCAGTGGCAAGCCATAGAGAAGAAGAAGGAGATTAGAGATAAGATTACAAAAATAAAAAGAAAGAAAAAGATCAATGAAACATCTGTTTAAAAATTCACAGGGGGGGCAACTGGGTGGTTCAGAGGATGGAGAACAAGGCCTAGAGATGGGAGGCCCTAGGTTCAAATATGGCCTCAGACATTTCCAATTATGTCACCTTGGGCAAGTCATCTAACCCCTATTGCCTAACCCTCACCCCTCTTCTGCCTTGGAACTAATACACAATAAGGGTTTTTTTTTTAATGCACAGAAGAGAAGAGGGGAAAGACAAAAAGAACTACAATAAAGTAGAACTACATTGAAAGTCACCTATTAGGTTTATTATAGGGTTTTTTAATTTTTTAAATAACTTTTCCGGACTGCATATCAATAGTTTTTAATATTCATTTTCTGATATTTTGCAATCCATGTTCTCTCACTCCCTGCCACCCCTGCCCCACCCCAAAGAGGCAGGTAATATGATATAGACGATACACACATGATATAGTTATACATGTATATTTCCATTTTTGTCATGTGGTGAAACAAGATACATATTGCTTACACTAATGGAGGAAATAAAGTGAAGAATGGTATGTTTCAATATATATTCAAACTCTCTTCCTTTCCATCATGAGTCCCTTAGAGTTATCCAGGATCCATGACTTCTTCATAATAGTTGTTATTTACAGTTGATCATCATTCATTATTATTCTTACCGTGTACAACGATCTCCTATTTCTTCTCACTTCATTTTCCATTACTTCATGTCTTTCCAGTTTTCTTGTGATTACTTTGTTTGTCATTTCTTATGGTTAAATTGTATTCTATTACAAGCATATACTACAACTAATTCAGCCATTCTGCAACTGATGGACATCCCTTCAGTTTCCAGTTCTTCGTTACCACAAAAAGAGCTGCTATAAATATTTTTGTGCAGGTGGGTTCTTTTCCCCTCTCTTTAATCTTTTTGGGATACAGAACTAGTAGTGGTATTGCTGGGTTAAAGAGTATACACAGTTTTATGACCCTTTATACATGGTTCCAATTGTTCTCCAAGTTGGTTGTATCAGTTCACAGCTTCAGTATTGGTGCCCCAATTTTTCCATATCCCCTCCAACATTTACCATTTTCCTTTTTTGTCAGGTTATCCACTCTGGTGGATATGAGGTGATAGCTCAGAGTTGTTTTGATTTGCATTTTTCTAATTAATAGTGATTTGGAGCATTTTTTCATGAGTAAAGAGGGTTTTAACTCCTTCATCTGAAAATTACCTGTTCACATCCTTTGATCTATTATATTTGACCTTTTTTTAAAAAATCAAGGTATAATATACATATATTAAGGATCTTCAGCTTCATGTAGAATACTCTTCTGTTAAAATTCATGAAAATGCTCATTTTATTTCATGTTCAGAATCAAAATATATTTTAATGTGCTGAGTTTTATGCCTGTTTGCATTTATTTTGTGTGTAGGAAGTAAATATGTGTCCCATATGTGATACATATTACAATTTATTTTTTACCTTCCCTGGTTAAGGAGGCCTAGATTTGAACCAAAAATTAAATTATAAGTAAATCCTCCCCATAGCACTGGAATTGGGGGATGAATGAGTGAAAGAATGTAGGGAAAGAGGGTCTAGCCTCTGCTCATAAAAATATTGAGAGTCTGTAGGGTTCCAGAACTGAACCTGTGCAGATCCAGAACCATAGGACCCAGAAAGGAAAGGGATTAGGTTTAGAACCTCAGTCCCATGAACCTATCAGTGGTTCTTTGATGTTAGACCATAGAAATTCTATAGCTACAGGCAGCATTTTCCTGAAACATTACCCAGCTGTCTTTTTATTTTTACATCAGGATTTAATCCTTCTGAAACAGAATTAAGTACAGCAGCAACCTCCTCCAGGAGATAAAATTGTAAATATGGCTCACTGTTCTATCTATTCTTTGTAAAATAGAAGGAGCATATAGACTGACTTTGTACCCATGGAACAATATAAAAAGGAAATGAACCAATGTCTGGGAATGCTTGTGACTTTCTTTCCTCTCAGTACCTATGTAACTTTTGCCTCAAAAGGGGATAACTGACTCATTGACATTAGCTATTTAATCTTGACTTTAACAGAAACAGCATCTTATAAGAGAAAGAAAGCTAGATTACAAGTCAAGAGACCTGAGTTCAAGTCTCAGCTTTGACATTAACAGGTTTTGTGATATGGAATAAATCAATTAACCTTTAAGGGTCTCAGTTTTCTCATTTTTAAATTGAAACTTGATTTGAAAGGTTTGTTTGTTCAGCTTTAAAATGCTATAGTCCTTCCTAGAAGCAAGTACTTCAGAGTCAAAATGAAATGAAGATAAATTTAGTAATAAATCTGATTATTACCTAGGCAATGTAACACTAGTCAAAGTCCTTAAAGAACTTGTATTCTTTATGTTGTTACTTATAGCCTGTCATTAATGGAAAAGCAACATGGCACAGAGGGGAAAATGTGGCAACTGGTCTCAGAGGACTTTGCTTTAAATTGTATTTCTGCCACCTATTACCTGTGTCACCTTGAACAAATTATTTAACTATCCTGGACTTAGGTTTCCTTCTCTATAAAATGGTGGAAGTTGGAATAATGACTATTAAGGGTCTCCTCCAAACTTAAATCTATGTTTCTAATGATTTGTTCACTTTTTAATGACAACATGCAAATGGTCTTTTCCAGATAAAACTCTATCAGTTTGAGTATGAAATATGTTGATTACGGAACAGAATGTAAATGCAAGCCATAGATTGTTTCTTTGTCTATGCTGTACCATTAGCACTGAGAGTAATCAATAATCCACAATAACCCAGCTGTATGCTGTTCAAGGAAATGAATTTTCTATTGTTTTCTCAGGAATTTATAGCGCTATTGATTGATTTATGGTCTACTGTATACGTTACCCCACAATATTTATAAATATTCTGAGTCTAGAAAACTTGAAATAAATTATTGATCCTGTGACGGAATTAGTCACAAATTATCAGAAAATATTCACTCCCTGTCCTTCCTCCAAGACAAACCAGCTGCAGCCACATTGCATAAGATAAGACAGAGGGGGAAAGGGAAGGAATAAGGAATTATATAATGCCTACCATGTTCCAGGCACTCTATTAAGCACTTTATAACTATTATTCCACTTGAAGCTCACAACCATCCTATGAAGTTGGAGCTGTTATTTGCCCCATTTTACAGTTAAGGAAACCAAGGCAAACTAAGTATAACTGAGGCAATTAGAGTTTAAGTGACTCACCTAGGGTCTCTTAGTAAATATCAGAACACAGATTTGAACTCAGGTCTTCCTGATTCCAGGCTCACTATTCTATTCACTCACCACTAGCTGCCTTTAAGATAAGAAGGCAACATAGCAGATGCCAAATTAAATAAAAAGAGATTTTCTATCACAGTGCTTCCGCCCTAGCTAAGCACAATGCTTGGCACATAATAAGCACTTAACACATGGTTATAGATTTTTGAGTGACTGACTGATTCCTTAAGGTTTCAAATGTTTTTCATTTATTTCTTTGGTTTGGTTGGCTGGGAATCAAAAAATGAATGAAAAAATAAATATTAGTTAAGGACTTACTATATGTCTGACATTGTGCTAAAGTACTGAAGATATAAATACAAAAACACTACAGCCCTTACTTTCTAATAGGAAGATGATATATAGAGAGGAATGAAGAACAAAGGATTGGGAGGGGAATTTTGAACCTGGAAATTACCCAGATGATAAGAGGAGTCATCAGAGAAATGGAGCAGCTAGGTGACCCAGTAGAGCAAGAACCAGACCTGGAGTCTGGAAGAATCCTCTTTCTGAGTTCAAATCTAGCCTTAGACACTTGTTGTATGACCCTGGGCAAGTCACTTAACTTTATTTGCCTCAATTTCCCCATCTGTAAAATGTGGAAATCACTCCAAATCTTTGTCAAGAAAACACCCAAAGGAGCCATAAATAATCAAACATGACTGAAATCTGTCTAAACAACAATTAGAGAAATGGTCAATTTGTCCTTTTCACGAAGATTTAGTTACTATTCTCAATATACCTTGGGGTAAGGGAGGGTAAGAGGGGAAGATATGAAAACTGGAGCATGAAATTGAAGATAACTGCAGAATAATGTGCCACATTCAGAATAGATAAGGAGAATTTTCACCAATCACAAGCCCAGAAAAAATGTTTCCATCACCAATTTTTTGAAAGTTAGATAGATCATTTACATGAATCACAGTTAGGCTTTTTTATGTGTTGTCATAATTTATATGGTTATGATCTGCTAATTTGGTGTTCTTTGTTTTTCTTCCATGGAGATCAATTTCTGTTTTCTTAACAATTAGGTTGCTATTATTAACCTATGGCAGATAAGTTTTGCTTTCCTCTTTTTCTAGATTCTGGATCCATCTTTTCGTTTCTTCTTCTCTTCTCTTCTCTTCTCTTCTCTTCTCTTCTCTTCTCTTCTCTTCTCTTCTCTTCTCTTCTCTTCTCTTCTCTTTTCTTTTCTTTTCTTCTTTTTTTGGCAAGGAGGGGTGAAGAGGCAGCATGCAGACCTATGTACCATACTTGTTATTCTATTGGGTATATTGCCTTTAAAGCACCCCGCTGTTTATACTCTAGCTATTTGACTTTGTAGAATCACAATCAGTTGTATAAATCAAGAAAACAAGATTGTTCATTTTCTACTTGAACTTTTTTTTGAGGTTACAACAGAGACAACTCTCTGGTTTTGCCCAGCAGAGAACCTAATGCATACAGTGAGATGCTTTCTTCCTGGGCAATTCCTTTCTGTCTGAAGTCAGAAAATTTTTAAATGATGTGGATTCATCAATATTCTTGGGCAAAGAGATTAAAATATGTTTAAGGAAATTTCAAACAGGTACCTGGATTTCTGTGGAGTAACCCCTCAGATTTATAATAAATAATAAATAAGAGCTGCAGGGAGGGGAATGGAGAGAGTGGCTCATAAAAGCCAGATCTTAAGGAAAAAGTCAATATACCACATGCTTGACTGACTGGGTACAGTAGATCTTAAAAAAGAAATTATAAATAGGAAACCTTATCCTTGGCCTCAAAGAGGTTAATAAAAAAATGAAAAGGCAATGTCAAGACTAGCATACACATTTTCATCCTATTATTTATTCAATCTACCTTAAAAGAAAAGGAATATTTTAATACTAGTGATGGAAAGGTGGAAAAGGAGAAAAAAATTGAAAGAACCACATATAAATAACTTTAAAATGCAGTGCTTTTGAAGAGTTTGCAGCTAGAATAGGAATAATGGGTTATTTTGGAGAAGGAAAAGTGGCATCAACTTGTTCTGGAAAAAGAATTAAATCCTATTTAAATCTTTGACTAGATCCTATGAAATTTTTGTAATTCCCTGTTGCCTCTAGTATAAGATACCATCTCCTCTATTTGACATGTGAAGCCCTTTGCAAGTTGGCACTGGTTCCTCCTTCTAGGCTAGTTTCATGGTTGGATTCTTCATATACTTCACATTCTGCTAAGATGGATCTTTTCAGATGCTGCTCCCTATATATAACACTCCATCTCCCACCTCTATCTCCCACTTCTATTACTTTGCTCAGACTATACACTGTGCATAAAATATTCTACCTCAACACCTCCTGAAATCTCTTATTCCTCTGAAGGCCTGGCTCAAGTATCATCTCTTATAAAAGGTCTTTTTCTTATCCCTCAGTTGTTAGTGTCCCCCCCAAAAAAAAAACCTTTGTACTTAATCAGTTTTTACTTTTCTATATTTATTGTTTTCCTCTAGTAGAATAGTTCTTTAATGTGAGGAGATTGGGGAGGGGGAGTGTCTATGTGTCAAAATCACATGTAAGCTCTGATTTAAAGGATGATTAAGATTCTAAGAAGGGTCTATTTTTTATGTTTGTACTGTAGCACTCAACACAGTTCCTGATAAAGAAGTAGGAGTTTAATAAATGATTGTTGAATTGAATTAAATTGTATTGCAATTTATTACAGTGTAGCATCTTGGATTGGATTGGACTGAATTGATTAGATAAATTACTTAGGAAATCCTTGGTGGGTAGAAGGAAGGAGGGGAAGATTGAATGGCATAGTGGAAAAACCCTGAACTGGTGATCAATAGTACTTCTCTATTAGCTGTGTGACCTTGGTCAAGTCTATGATTCTAAGATGGATTTCTCACTGTCACCAGAAAAGGTAGACTCATATAGGACTTGAATGAACTCAGAGAAATAATGTCAACAAAAGGCATTCCTTTTCCAACTCTGCTTCTTAGAATCTCAATCATACTTTAAATCAGAGTTGAAATGTGACTGTCAATACAAGGACTATCTTGACACATAAACCCCCATTTCCAATCTCCATACATATATCTCTTAAATTAGTTCTGTGACATAGCTTACTCTAGCCCCACCCTTAATCCCTCAGGGTCAGGTTTATGGGCTTTTTTCTTTCTACTATTATCTAGAACCCCCACAAATTGTTTCCCCTAATTTTAAGGATCCAAGAACTCCAGATTCATTTAACCACTTAACAATGTGATCAGTTGTTGTTGTTGTTTTTACAAAGAAATATTTGGTTCAAAAGTAATAACAAGATAAAACATATAGACATTCCCTCCCCCTCACCACAAAATTTCAAGGTCTTAATCCTCACCACCACCAACTCATACTATCTACTCTTTAGGAAAGAGAAGGGGGTTCATTTCATAGTGTATCTCAGTTCCTACTCAGCATTAGTCCCATTAGCATGTGTTCAAGTCAAAGTACTCTTTAGGCTAATATACCAGAACTCTGGATTTTCTGAGCTTCCTAGCTGGGCTACGTACGATATCTCTTTTGGAATCCTGGCAGCCAAGATCACCATGATTCAAGCTCCTGGAAATGGGGGTTCTACTTCCTGCAGTTGGAACTAAAAAGGACAAATGAAACAAATCAAAATACCCAAACCTCAAGCTTGTTTCTTGGGGACACACATCCTGAGGGCTGAAGGAAAGCAGAAGTGACCCTAAGCCCAGTTCTACCTTAAAGCATAATGCCAATGTTTTAAATGATTGTCTTTAACCCTGGATATGCCAGAAAGAGATCCTAATAATACCTCAATCAGGCATATTTAAAGATAGAAACAGTTCTAGTTATGCAGTAAATGGAAAAAGACTGCCCACGACCAAATGATATATCAATGCAGAATTGATGGCACATGCTCCAGTCCTGGTGGGTGCCTCTATCTAAAGTGATCTGGGAATGCCCCAAGCCATTCATTTCACTTTGTATCCTCTTAATTTTATTTTATGTTTACTCATCTGGACACAAGGCGTAGAGTCATACTAGCATATAAACTCCATGAAGGCAGAGATTATTCTGTGTCTTTATAATCCTATCATCTGTTCTTTACATAAATGTCAGTTAAATTAAATCATATATATACATACACACACACACACACACACACACACACACACACATATATATATATATATATATATATATATAGTAGATGTTATAGAGGCAGTTAGGTGACACAGTAAACTAAGACTGAGAGTGGAAGGGGAATATCTGATTCAAAACTACCCTCAGACAATTATTAGCTACATTACGGCTCTGGCCAAACCACTTAACTATTCTCTGTCTGGGTTTCCTTATCTATAAAATGAGAATGATAAAAAGATCTCCCTCATATAATTATTATGATGACAAAGTGAACTAAAGTTTCAATATTTTATTTTTCCTGATTATGTGGAAAAACAATTTTATATTTTTAAAATTTGGAAATCTAATTTCTCTCTCTGTCCTTCACTCCCTCATTCATAAGTAAGCATTTTGATATAGATGATGTAATGCAAAGAAATTCGAAACATATTACCATAGTAATCATTTTATAAAAGAAAGCAGAGACCATGAAAAGGAGAAAAATAAAGAAAATTTTAAGAAAATATGCTTTGGTTTGTATTCAGACTCGATGGTTGGTTGGTTGGTTGTTTTTTTCTGGAGGTGGATGACATTTTTCATCATTAATCCTTCAGGAATGTCTCAGATAATTGTATTGCTGAGAATAGCTGTCATTCACAGTTGATCATCCTACAATATTTCTGCCCACTTCACTCAGTTCATATAAGTCTTTCCAAGTTTTTTTAAAGTATTCTACTTATCATTTCTTATAGCACAATATTATTCCATCACAATTATATGGGATGAGTTGTTTATCCATTTCTTAACTGATGGGTATCAATTTCCAAGCTTTTTCTACACAAAAAGAACTGCTACAAATATTTTTGTGCATATAAGTCTTTTTCCTTTTTAATAAAATCTCTTTGGGATACAGACCTAGTGGTGATATTGCTAGATCAAAGTGTATACACAGTTTTATAGCCCTTAGGGTATAGTTCCAAATTGCTCTACAGAATAGTTGGATCAGTTCACAACTCCATCAACAATGCATTAGTGTCCCAAGACTCACACATCATCTCCAACATTTGTCATTTTCCTTTTCTGTCATATTAGCTAATCTGATAGCTAGGAAGTGCTACCTCAAAATTATTTTAATTTGCATTTTTCTAATTAATAGTAATTTAGAGATTTTTTCCAAAGTACTACAGGTAGTTCTGGTTTGTTTTTTTTTTTTGTCTAAAAAATGCCTGTTCATATCCTCTGACCATTGTCATTTGGGAGATGACTTGTATTCTTAAGTTTAACTCATTTACAATACATTTGAGAAATGAAGTCTTTATCAGAAAAACTCCCTTAAATTGTTTCCCCAGTTTTCTCTTTTCCTTCTAATCTTGCCTGCTTTGATTGTGTTTATACAAAAACTTTTATTTTAATTCAGTATGATTGTAATCCATTTTATATCCTATAATGCTCTCTTTCTGTCTTTCTCTCTGCCTCTGGTTCTCTTGTTTGGTTACAAATTTTTCCATTATCCACAAATTGAACAGGTAAACAATTAATTCCATGATATCCTAATTTGCATGTGGCATAACCCTTTATGCATAAATTATGTAATCCTCATAGTTATCCACTTGCATTTTAAAGGTGAGTTCATCCTACCCACATTCATAATTATTAGTAACTATGAATTTCTCTCCATCTTACTTTTCCCCCCAATTTATCTTTCTCTCTTTCCTTTCACCTTGTCTCTCCCCAAACACTGATCACTGCCTTCCCCAATTTACCCTCCCTTTTATCAGTCCTCCCCTTCTATTCTCATCCTTCCCTCCTATTTCCCTCTAGGGTAAAATATATTTATATACCCTACGGAGTGTGCATGTTATTCCTCTTATATTCAATTACAAAGAGAGTAAGGCTCAAGAGTTGCTCACAACTCCCCCATCTGTAAAAGCTCTTTTGTACCTCTTTTATATGAGATAATTTACCCCATTTTGCCTCTCCTTCCTGATTTTTCCTAATACATCCCTCTTTCTCATCCCTTAATCGAATTTTTTAATATCATTTCATCATAGTCCAACCACATTCATACTCTTTGTCCATGTACACTCCTTCTAATTGACCTAACAATAAAGTTCTTGGGAGTTACAAGTACTTCTCATGTAGGAATGTAATCAATTTAATTGAATGTATTTTAGTTTCTCTTTTCTGTTTACCTTTTATGAATCTCTTTAGTCTTGCATTGAAAGCCGGATTTCCTATTAAATTATGGTCTTTTTAAAAAATCAGGAATGAGGCTTGAAAATCATCTATTGCTTTCTATGCCCATTTCCCCTGAAGAATTATACTTAGTTTTGCTGAGTAGGTGCTTCTTGGTTGTAATCTTAGCTTCTTTGCCTTCTGTATATTTTATTTCTAGTCCAGTAATCCCTTAATGTAGAAACTGCTAAATCTCCTTGACCTGGACATTTTGACTATAATATTCCTTGAAGTTTGCCTTCTGGTTCTAAAATGTTAGCACTGTATTTCTTCAAAATTATTTTAAAATGACTTTTGTCTCAAACCCAGTAGAACAGCCTTTAAGGCTTAAAGGAATGACTAATAATCTAAGTATGGCATAGGGAGCTTGTCTCCTAATTGTTATCACTTCTTTTTTTAAATTCTGTCCATGCCCTAGATTCTCTGATCTTGAGCTAGAGGAGAATTAAACAAACAGAATCTCATGTTTTGCCCCATGGGATCACAGAGCTTATGCAAAACTTGAATGAAGAAAAAGATGTTTGAAGGGAAATAAGAAAAGCTTTGATACCTCCTCATAGTCCTTGCTTATTAGTTCCTCCCTTAGAAGCTCTTCACAGGCTTAAGAGTAAGAAGCTCACAGAATTCACTGTGAAAATCTATTCTTGAGCTCTTAACTTGGTAATGAATTTCATGAGACATCCAATAAAAAAATCTATTTATATAAAATATTCAGTCTTACTTTTTTTAAGAAAAACTGAGAAGTTCCAAAGAATGGCTGATTAATCTAATTCTGAAACAAGGAATTTAGATTTACCTCATCATTTTGTTCTCTATCTGAACTGCATGATTTGGCACCCTAATATGTAGTAAAATATTTCTCATTGTTTCATTTCTGTGCTTAGCATACATATATGACTTTCCTTTGCTCCAACTCACTCACTATTCTATGCTCCAGCCAAACTCAGTTACTACTCTTTCTTGCTTCTCTTCCTTTTAACATTGTAACAAGAAAAAATATCCTAACTTCTTCCCCACCCAAGTAAGCTATTTTTTTCTGTAAGAGATATTGATGCCATCTGTGAGACTTGTTAGACTCTAGGAACTAAAGGTGTAGACTGTTAACATCATTCCTTCATCATCCAAATCCAAAATAGCCACTGGGAGCCCTGGGCTGACACTGTGATATTTGACTGGTGGAACACAATGAACAAAAAAGAAAAGGGAGCTTTACTCAGCCAAATCAACTTGAGATGTCCTCAGTGCCTATTTTTGCTGAATATCCTTCTGCTATGGCTAAGTAAATCTCCTTTCAATAATATTGACCTCTTGTATAAGCTTATGAGTGTCTAATCTTTTTTCAATACCCAACCTGCTCCACTGGGAACTGACCTTAGTCAGGACCAGCCCAGAGCAATCATAGTACTCTATCCTCCTAATGCCCCCCTTTCCCCCACAATATGTGCCTGTTGAAATTCACTTGGATAAATGCATAGAAGTTGAGTTTTGTCATAATTTCAGATCACATAAATCTGGAAAGATAGCTAAAACAATGTATTGCAGTGTCAGGATCCAAAAACATCTTGACAGAATACAACGTCTGACAAAATGCAATAGAGTGAAATTTAATAGAGACAAATAGGAAGTTCTATACTTAGATTTAAAAACCCAGCTTCCATACAGGAAAGGCATGACTGGACAACAGTATATGTGGGGGCAAACAAAAAAAATTAAAGTTTAAGTACATGACAAGTAGTATGTATGCAAAGAGTCTTTAAAATAAAAGCAAAAAACTAACGTGATCTTGGTATGTATAAGGGAGTATATTATTCAGAGCAAGGGAGATTAGAGTTTTGCAATGTTCTGCCCTTTTTCATTTAAAGTATTCTGGTTGTTTCTAGGTGTCCTATATAAGGAGGAAAATTGACACAGGAAGTTCGAATATGAAGGCAAATAATTAAAAAAGTTGATATGAAGGGGGAATCACAGTTCCAGTCATGCTATTATATTATAAAGCAAAAATCATAAGTACTAAATTAGATAGTGACATAGGTAGTGCTGGATTTGGAGTCAGAATTCCTTGGTTTCAATCTGTCCTCATATAGTTGTGACCCTGGAAAAGCCACTTAATTTCTCTATGTATCAGTTTCTTCATCAGTAAAATGGACATAATAAGAACACCTACTTCCTAGGATTGCAATGAGGGTAAAATGAAATATTTATAAAGCTCTTTGCAAATATTAAAGTGTTTGCAAAAAAATCAAGTTTTTATTAGTATTATCAAAACTATTTGGTTCTGGTTTTAAAATAGAAATGCATATCAACTGGACAAACTAGATGAGAAACAATCAGACATAATTGAACTCAATTCAATCAGAAATGATTAAACACATTGTATGACAAATCCAAAAACACAAATTACCTAGGGAAGAATTCAATTTTTAGCACTAGGAAAACTGGAAAGTAATCTGACAGAAATTAGGTTTAGAGCATGGCATACCACATACCACAATAAACTTAAAATTGGTATGTGATCTGACAATTAAAGTTCATGCCATTAAATTATATATGTATATATGTATATATATATATATAGACATATACTTTTTATAGCTAAATCCAATAAGAAAAATCTTAGCCAAACAAGGGATAGAAATAATCACAAAAACTAGAACAACCTCCAGGAATTGATACAAAGTGAAATAAGCCAAACAAGGAGACTGATACACTGTGGTACAATTGAATGTAATGGACTTCTCTACTAGAAGCAATGCAGTGATCCAGGACAATTCTGAGGGACTTATGAGAAAGAACTGTGGGAGTAGAAACACAGAAGAAAAACATTTGCTTGATTACATAATTTGATGGGGATATGATTGGGGATGTAGACACTAAATGGCCACTCTATGGCAAATATTAATAATATAGAAATAGGTTTTGAACAATAATACATGTAAAACTCAGTGGGGTTGCTCATTGGCTATGGGGAGTATCATAAGGAACAGATAAGTTTAGTAGGAAAATGAAGGTTTGCAAAGGACAGAGGCATGGGACCAGCAGGGAAAGATTCTGGAATGCTGCAGAGAGGGGTTAAGCTGAAAAACTCAGAGATTGTTGTGTCTGTCTGTCTCCTTCTGGATTTGAATCTGGAGGGAGTGGATGACAGGTACTGAGGGTTTGACTCTATCCTTATTGCTGCCTATATTGCTATCCTTGTGCTGTGTGTCCTGGAAGAAGATCTTAAGAAACGGTCACTGTCCTGTATCAAGCTGTCAGTAAGCAGAGGTCTGAGTCCATCTGGACTTGGGACCTTTCCCCTGGATTCCTGCCTGATCTGTTATAGTATCTCTAACAACAACTAAGAGAGGATTTTAGTGCAGGATCTATAGAACAGGGACTGGGGTTTCACAGCTTAGCTAGGACAGGGAGATGAGAATAGAAAATCAACTCTGAAGATCCTTCATGAGAAGGCTTTAAATTTGGGGGTACTTAACTAGTAAAATTAGTGTCAGGGATTTTCCCTTTCCCTCTTAATCTCTCCCTTTGGAAATAAAATACACGTCTCAGACCAGGTTCAGCCAGGTCCAGGATGTCTGTTAAGCTCTTTCACCCACAGTATAGAAACCTTGATACTGGCCCAAAGTAATTCAGTTAATACCATATAATCCCATCTCCAAATTCCCCAAATAACAAGAGGGAGAGAGGAGGGGAGGAAAGAACATGAATCATGTAACCATGGGAATATTTCTACATTAATTAATTACATAAATATTTTAAAAAGAAATAATCACAAAATAATAGATCATTTTTAATAGATGAAATTTAAACATTTTGCGCAAACAAAATTAATGCAACTAGAAAAAGAAGAAAGGGACTTCTGGGTAAACAAGGCGGAAGTCTAGATGCAAGACTCTTACTCCCAGGGAAATCAGTTCTGAGAGGGAAGAGCATCTAGATCCATTGGGGTCTGAAGTTCTATCTTACCCTAGAGGGAAAGGGAGAAGGGAAAACTAAGGGAAGTAGGGGGAGGGTGTACAAAAAGGGAGGGAAAGAGAGGAAGGAGAGAACTTAACAGACCCTAAAAAATAAGAAGGGAACAAAATGGGAGGGGCCAGAAAGGGAAGCATATTAAGGGAGGGGATTAGGGGGATTTATTAAAAGTAAACCACTTCTTTAAAAGGATATAGCAAAAGAAGAAAGAACAGAACCAAGAGAGGATATCAAAATGCTAGGGAATACACAAGTGACAATCATAACTTTGAACATGAAAGGGATGAACTCACCCATAAAATGAAAACAAATAGAAAAGTGGAATAGAATCCAAAATCCTGCAATGTGTTGTCTACAAGAAACACACCTGAGGCGGGTAGATACTCAAAAGGTTAGAATTAAAGGTTGGAGCAAGAACTATTGGGCCTCAATTGATAGAAAGAAGGCAGGAGTCGCAAACATGATATCTGACAAAGCCAAGGTAAAAATTGATCAGATCAAAAGGGATCCTGATGAAAGGGAGTATAGACAATGGGGAAATATCAGTAATCAACATGTATGCACCAAATGGTATAGCATCCAAATTTCTAAAGGAGAAACTAGTGGAATTTAAGGAGAAAAAAGAGAGTAAAACCATACTAGTGGGAGGCCTGAAGAAGGCCTACCACTATCAAATTTAGATAAATCAATCAAACTATAAATAAGAAAGAGGTAAAAAATGTGAATGAAATCTTAGAAAATAAGTTAATATATATATATATATGAAGAAAATAAATAGGAACAAAAAGGAATAAACCTTTTTTTCAGCAGCACATGGTACATTCACAAAAATTGACCACGTACTAGGTCATAAAAACTTGGCAACCAAATGTAGAAAAGCAGAAAAATTAAATGCAACCTTTTTAGATCATAATGCAATAAAAATAATGATCAGTAAGGGTACGTGGAAAGCCAAATCAAAAATTAAATGGAAATTAAATTGGTTAGAGAACAAATCATAGAAACAATAATTTCATTGAAGAAAATGACAAGGATGAGACCTCCTTTCAAACTCTAATGGATACAGCCAAAGCAGTACTCAGGGGAAAATTTCTATCTTTGAGTTCATATATTAACAAATTAGAGAGGGCACTGTTCAATGAATTGGACATGCAAATAAAAAACCTTGAAAGTGAACAAATTAAAAAACCCCAGAAGAAAATTAAATTAGAGATCCTAAAAATTAAGGGAGAAATTAATAAAATCAAAAGTGAAAGGACTATTGAACTAATCAATAATAGTAGAAGCTGGTATTTTGATAAAACAAAAAAAATGGACAAAGTACTGGTTAATTTAATTTAAAAAAGGAAAGAATAAAACCAAATTAACAGTATCATAGATAAAAACTGAGAGCTCACCACCAACAAAGAGGAAATTAAGTCAAGCATTAAAAACTATTTTGCCCAATTATATGGCAATAAATATGCCAATATAGGTGATATGGATGAATATCTGCAAAAATATAAATTGCCTAGATTAGCAGAAGAAGAAATGGAATTCTTAAATAATTCCATATCAGAAAAAGAAATTGAATGGACCATCAAAGAACTCCCTAAGAAAAAATCCCCAGGACCTGATGGATTCACAAGTGAATTCTATCAAACATTCAAAGAACAGCTAATCCCAATACTATACAAACTATTTGACATAATAAGCAAAGAGGGAGTTCTACCAAATTCACTTTATGAAACAATATGGTACTGATTCCAAAGTCAGGCAGGTCAAAAACAGAGAAAGAAAACTTCAGACCAATCTCCTTAATGAACATAGATGCAAAAGTCTTAAATAGGCTACTAGCAAAAAGACTCCAGCAAGTGATCAGGAGGGTTATTCGCTATAATCATATAAAATTTATATCACGAATGCGAGGATGGTTCTATATTAGGAAAACCATCCACATAATTGATCATATCAATAAGCAAAACAACAAAAATCACATGATGATCTCAATAGATGCAGAAAAAGCCTTTGACAAAATACAACACTCATTCCTGTTGAAAACACTAGAAAGTATAGATAATAGAAGGATCTTTCCTAAAAATAATAAACAGTATTTATCTAAACCCATCAGCCAACATCATCTGTAATAGGGATAAACTTGGTGCATTTCCAATAAGATCAGGAGTGAAACAAAGATGCCCATTATCACCTTTATTGTTTAACATTGTACTAGAAACACTAGCAGTAGCAATTAGAGAAGAAAAAGAAATTGAAGGCATCAAAATAGGCAAGGAGGAGACCAAGTTATCGCTCTTTGCAGATGATATGATGGTCTACTTAAAGAATCCTAGAGAATCATCTAAAAGCTAGTGGAAATAATCAACAACTTTAGCAAAGTTGCAGGATAAAAAATAAACCCACATAAGTCATCAGCATTTCTATATATTTCCAACACAACTCAGCAGCAAGAACTAGAAAGAGAAATCCCATTCAAAATCACCTTAGACAAAATAAAATACCTAGGAATCTACCTCCCAAGACAAACACAGGAACTATATGAACACAACTACAAAGCACTCTCCATGCAATAAAAAGTAGATCTAAACAATTGGAAAAACATTAATTGCTCATGAGTAGGACAAGCTAACATAATAAAAATGACCACCCTACCCAAACTTATTTATTTATTTAGTGACATACCCATCGAACTACCAAAAAACTTTTTTTACTGAATTAGAAAAATCCATAACAAAGTTCATTTGGAAGATCAAAAGATCAAGAATATCCAGGGAAATAATGAAAAAAAATGCAAAGCAAGGTGGCCTTGCACTACCAGATCTCAAACTATACTATAAAGCAGTGGTCATCAAAGCAATATGGTACTGGCTAAGAGACAGAAAGGAGGATCAGTGGAATAGATTTGGGGTAAGTGACCTCAGCAAGACAGTCTATGACAAGCCCAAAGATCCCAGCTTTGAGGACAAAAATCCACTATTTGATAAAAACCGCTGGGAAAATTGGAAGACAGTGTGGGAGAGATTAGGCTTGAATCAACACCTCACACTCTACACCAAGATAAACTCAGAGAGGATGAATGACTTGAACATAAAGAAGGAAACTATAAGTAAATTATGTAAACACAGAATAGTATACATGTTAGACCTTTGGGGAGGGAAAAAATTTTAAAACCAAGCAAGACTTATAAAAAGTCAAAAATGTAAAATAAATAACTTTGATTACATCAAATTAAAAAGATTTTGTATAATCAAAACCAATGTAACCAAAATTAGAAGGGAAGTAACAAATTGGGAAACAATTTTCATAATAAAACCCTCTGACAAAGGTCTAATTACTCAAATTTACAAAGAGCTAAACCAATTGTACAAAGAAATGAAGTCATTCTCTAATTCATAAATGGGCAAGGGACATGAATAGGCAATTTTCAATCAAAGAAATTAAAAACTATTAATAAGCACCTGAAAAAGTGTTCTAAATCTCTTATAATCAGTGATGCAAATCAAAACAACTTTGAGGTATCACCTCACACCTAGCAGATTGGCTAATATGACAGCAAAGGAAAGTAATGAATGCTGGAGGGGATGTAACAAAGTCGGGACATTAATTCATTGCTGGTGGAGTTGTGAATTGATCCACCATTCTGGAGGGCAATTTGGAACTATGCCCAAAGGTGCTGAAAGACTGTCTGCCTTTTGACCCTGCCATAGCACTGCTGGGTTTGTACCCCAAAAGATATAAATAAGTAAAAATACATGTACAAGAATATCCATAGCTGCGCTCTTTGTGGTGGCAAAAAAAATTGGAAAATGAGGGGATGCTCTTCAATTGAGGAATGGCTGAACAAATTGTGGTACATGTTGGTGATGGAATACTATTGTGCTCAAAGGAATAATAAAGTGGAGGAATTCCATGGAGACTGGAATGACATCCAGGAAGTGATTCAGAGCGAGAGGAGCAGAACCAGGAGAACATTGTACACAGAGACTGATACACTGTTGGTACAATTGAATTTAATGGACTTCTCCATTAGTGGCAATGCAGTGATCCTGAACAACCGAAGGTATCTATAAGAAAGAACACTGTCCACATTCAGAGGAAAAACGGTTGGAGTAAAAATACCAAAGAAAAACAACTGCTTGATTACATGGGTCCAGGGGGATATGATTGGGGATATAGACCCTAAATGAACATCCCAATGCAAACATTAACAGCATGGAAAATGGCTCTGATCAAGGAGACATGTAATACCCACTGGAATTGTGTGTTGGCTACGGGAAGGGTGGGGTGAGGAGAAGAAGGAATAGAAAATGATTTTTGTCACCAAGGAATAATGTTTGAAATTGACCATATTAGCAAAAAAGTAAAAGACAGTTGAGGGAAAATATTCATCATTAGACCATTATCTAACAGATCTCGCCTAATATTCATGCCCTCCCCCCCCTTCCTGGACTGTGTCCTAAGGAAGGAAAAAAGAAAAACAGGTTGTCTTCTCTACTTACTCATCCATCCAACTGATCCAGTCCACTTTGTTCACTAGGAGCAGGAACATATTTTTTGGTGCTTATATTTTTATATGTACTTGTTTCCTCAATTAAAATAAATGTCTGTTGAAAATAGAAATTGTTTATTCTTCACACTCATATTGGGTCACCATAAATAATCATTAATGAAGTTTCTTTGTTGGCCGATTATTAATCTGCTATAGGTTGGACAAGATGACCTCTGTGGTCTTCTCTAAGGAAGAGATCGTAGTGGTCATCAGTTCAAAATAATATTAAAATCCATTTTACCAATACATTTTTGTCTTTACTTCTCAGTCCTGTATTTGAGGGGTAGTTTATTTGTATTTGAGAGGTTAAGAATTTTAGTATATATATAGAGGAAAAGAGTGGAGACCTCCCTTTTCAAAGTGGGTTCAGGGAAGACAGCTGATGTTTAAAGTTGGCTCAGAGAGAGGAGAAGGGGTTTCAAGATTTTCCACCTTCTGCCTTCTCTCCTTAGCTAAGGCTGTTCTCCCAGATTCTTCTGTCCCTCTTGTCCCCCCTCCAGTACTCGAGACCAAAAGGGTCTCTGCTTTATCTGTTCATTCACACTTGATTCACAGGAAAAGATAACTATTTTAATGTCAAGTCAATCAGGATAATACAAAGGAATAACTAGCATGGAAAGAATGGTTAAGGAAGGTGGGAAAAGGGGGTCCCTGTCTCTATCTAAAACCCTTTCCCTCCCTCCTCAAGTTTGGGGGAAACTCAAGCCTTGGCAGCCTGAGCCCCCTAAGAGAAATTCAAGTTGACTCCCCTAGGTTTGGCCTCTTAGCCACAGTTCAGACTCAGGGCAACAGGAGTTGAGGTAAAGTTGAGGTAATTTGGACAGAGATTTAAAATGTCTTTCTCAGGTTTCCTCTTCAATAGTCTTTTAAATTGTGAAATGTTGGGAGGAAAAGATTTCCAGTCATCAGCAGGAAAGGTGGGCAACTCTCAGGAGAAAGTCTTTTTCCACCTTCTCTCATTAGCTTCTCTTGATTGAGAGACCAACTCTTCTACTAACCAGAGTCTTTCCCTCCTCAAGATTCCCATCCCTTGGGGCCCCTCCCCCATTGAGGAGATCAGTTTCACACACTCTTCAGCCTGGCACTTTTTCTTTAGTGCCAGCCTCCATTACAGCCCCTATAATCTCATTTTACCAAATACATACAAACAAGTAAACTGAGGTCCACTGTCTTTCCCACTATGCCATATTCATTGTCTCTTCCTTTTTCCCAATGAAGGCACAGGCAGTCACTCTTGCATCATTACCTTCACACTTTACAGACTGTCCCACAATCCTTGCACTTTCTATAGTAGATCTTTGCCTCTGTTGATTCTCAGAATTCAATTAGTCACGTACTCAGCAGACACTGAAAGCACTTCTGCTTACTCTGCCTGCAGCATCCCACCACTCAGTGGGCAACAGTGGCCTAGATATTCTGCTATCTTCTAGACTCTAAATATGCTGAACTCAATGGAATTACCAGGAAAGAGAGGGAGGATAGAGGAAGCAGATAGCAAATAAAGGACTTGGAATTGGAAAGTCCTAGACCCTGACCTATACTAGCTGAGGGCCCACACATATCAGAATCTATCAGGACTCTGGATATTTTCTAATGCTATACACTTAAAACTCATTAGCTTATATTAGTAGAAATAATTTCTGCCCAGTGATCTTCTCATATTGATAATCTTGCAACTCTACCCACCTTTTAAAATATAGTCATATATCTATGTAAGTCAAGATTTAATAAATTCTTAAATTGGAAGTGTGGTTTTTAGGTTTAGATAAAGTATGCTGCTATATAATCATAGATGTACAAAGGGATTTTTAGATGTCCTCAAACCTAATCATTTTATTTTACAGATGAGGATATGAAGGTGTTGAAGTAATTTGCCTTAGAGATAAATATAGCTAACATTTTTATAACACTTGCCAGGCACTGTGTCAATTGCTTTACAATTATTATTAATTGTAACCCTGGAAGGTCAGTGTTGCTATTGTCCCCATTTTACAAATGAGGGAACTGAGGCAAAAGGGTTAATTTATTTGCTCATGTCACACGGCTAATAAATATCTGAGACAGGATTTGAACTCGTCTTCTCATTTCTAGGCTGGGTACTCGATCCACCACATTATCTGCATGCCCCAGCAAAAGAGATCAATGTGTTTCATGATTCAAATCCATTAAGCATCACCAGGGCAATAAAATTGTAGGATCAAAGACTTGGAGCTAAAAGTGACCTTAGAAGCCATTGAATTGAACTCTATCATTTTATAAATGAGGAATCTGAGGCCCAGAGGAGATTAATGATTTACCTAAAGTTAGTGTTTAAAATATAAGATGTTGTATCAGGGATCAACTTGGGAATCTGTGGCTTACCCAAAATAATATCCCTAAAAGCAATAGAAGTAGGCACTGGACTATGGTTTTATTGATCCAGGAACCTTTCAAAAAATGGAAATTCCCACTACTAATGCAGGTGAGCACCTTTTCTGCAATTTATAATATTAGAGAGTTGCCTAATACTTTTAGAGGTTAAAGTAGTATCTGTGGCAGAAGTATTTGAACCTATGTCTTCCAAGCTCTGAAGCCACCTGATTACCAACCATGCCAACTACCCCTTACCCCTAAGAAATTCCAAGAAACTAAATAAAATGCAAAATGGCAATAAAGAAAATACAAAGATTAAATGAAGCAAAGTTCCTACCAGTGAGATGGAGCGGGAAAAATGGAATTTATGCATAGAAATGATTATAAATATAAACTAATTTTTCATTAACATATAAAAGAAGCAAATCAAGTATTATTTAAGGTAAAGAAAAGGAATAGATCATTCCTGATTTAGAGGAGTCATGGTCCTGTGAAGCTC
Organism: Monodelphis domestica; assembly: GCF_027887165.1. Taxonomy (NCBI): domain Eukaryota; kingdom Metazoa; phylum Chordata; class Mammalia; order Didelphimorphia; family Didelphidae; genus Monodelphis; species Monodelphis domestica. The sequence continues at coordinate 240,851,969 of NC_077233.1, read as the reverse complement.
TGTTTCAAGGGGTGATATTTGAGCTGGGCAGTGAATTTAAAAAATGAAGGTTATATCTCTGGGGTTTAGTACACAGAACATTATTTAACAATTTAGCCTGTTCATAGTAAGCATGTAATGCTTGTTAATTGATTGATTGACAAATACTGAGGCTATTCCAGGAATAGGGAACAACATGAGCAAAGATATGCAGACAAAAAAAGTATAGGGCAAGTTTAAAAGGACAATGAGCATCCCAAGGGCAGTGTACTGTGAGGGTAGCTGTGGGACACAATGAATAGAATATCAGGACTGAAGATAGGAAGATCTTGGACACTTACTAGCTATATGACTTTGGGAAAGTCACTTAACCCTGTTTGTCTGAGTTTCCTCAACTGTAAAATGTGCTAGAAAAGTAAATGGCAAACCACTCCAGTATCTTTGCCAAGAAAACCCCAAATGGGGTCATGAAAAGTCAGATACAACTGAAACTACTAAACAACAGCGTACAGGGAGAAGAGTAGTGTAAAATAAAATTTAAAAGTTATGAGTGATGCCAGGTCGTAGAAGATTTGAATGCTTGGATAAGGACCTTGGGCTTCATTCATTTTGAGGGTAATAGAAAGTTCAAGATGTTCAGGTACATGATGTCACAAAAAAGTTTCAAATTAGAGCCTCTTTGACTCAAATTCCCTTTAGTGAAATGTATAATTTAAAAGATTTTCACCAAAAAAATAATGCATTTGCTCCTGATGTCTGAGTGCTAAACACATATCCAGCTATCCTTATGTTTCTCTTAGTTTGGGGAAGAAAGAAAAATATCGGTATATTCGGTCATCATAGAAGCTTAGTTGTGGACTTTAAGCTAGTCTGTTGAATGCAAGAGATGGTCTTCCTTTTAAAGAATGTACAATTATTTCTTCAATTAATATCTGTCAGTATTAGACAGAGCACTTTCTAAATGCATACTTTAATTTCATGGACTGATAATTTTCCCTGCTGTTCAATCTTGTGTCGTTCTGTATTGTTAATGGTCAACGTTTTCTTCAGGGTAGAACATTCTTATGCTTTAATTCTTTTATGTTGTGTAATGGAAAAGTCCATCCCTTTTTTTCTTACTTGGGTTTCTTTAGGGGGACTATAAAATCTCTAATTCAGCTCCCCATTGTTATTTTCCAAACCTGCTCTGATATATGTAGACTATAACAATAAGAAGCAACAGTGCAGTTAATAAAGGGAAGGAGAAATCAATTGCCAAGAACAGACAGTCTGAGGAAATTACTGATGAGGGGACATGGCAAGGTAATGCTTCAAAAGAATAAAAGATCTCATTAGAATGGGCACTGCCTCCATGAAGTCAGATCACAACCTGTCTATGCCCTTGCTCCTTATATGAATCTTTTCCATATTTTTTCCCAGAAATCTTCCATAGTAGATCCAGCCACTCTCCTAGATACCTATCTCTGGTTCTTCCAATATTTTGGTAATGTCAGTGAAATAATGTTGCTCTTGCTCTATTGATGCACATTTTTTGCTACTTAGACAGTGTAGCTAGCTGGAAGAGCACTGAAGAACTCAGAGTCACAAGTTGAAGTTTGAGTCCCAGCTCAATCGCTTACCAGATGTGATACCTTGAGGAAGACATTTAACCTCTCTAGGTCTCATTTTCCCCATCTCCAAGATGAGTTCAAATATGTTGCTTAATATGCTTTCAATTTAATCATCTCTGATTCTTTCTCCTGTTTCAGTGCCCTGGGTAAAAAAAAAATACTGCATTTCTCACAATGCTTTGAGATAAAGCATATGAGAGAAAGCACTAGGTGGTAGAAAGAAGAAACATAAAGTGAGACTGACAGATGGTGAACCAGAACTATACTTGTCATGGGAGCAGGAATCCCAGTGCATTCAGGCTGTGAATCTTCTTTACTGATGTAAATGAGAGCTGAAGATGTTTCTTCACTTCATGGCTGATTCTGGCCATTTGTGAAGAACTCTATGCTTATGTCCAAGTCTCTCAATTATCTCATAGCTAGAGTTTGTGTTTCTCCTTATACTTATACCCATGTTGCCTGGCACATAATAACCATTTAACAAATGTGTGGAGGATTGAAAAACACTATGACAAAGTGGCATAATTAGGTCCTTATATCTCTCCATGGCAGCTCTATTCCTTCCAGGCTTCTATTCTACTTTACCTTCCTTTCCACTAGGCCCTGAAGAACACTTGTTCTATTTATAACAAGCTATTTTTCATATTAGATCTCTTTCACTCACTCTCCTTCCATAATTCAATCACAGAAATTTGGTAATCCCTTAAAGATAGCACATCCATAGATGTTCCCTCCTAGTACTTTCCTCACATTTCTCTATATCCATAGGAAGAAAAGTCACTGCACCTCAGTCATAATTTAGAGACTTTAGAGGTCACGTAGTCCCATCTCTTCATTTTACAGATGAGAAAACTGATTCACATAGAGTTCAAATAATTTGCCCAGATAATGAGAATCAAAGACAAGTTTTGAACCCAGGTCTTCCTGACTCAAAATCAAGCATTTAACCTAAAATACCATTCTTTTCCTCAGGGTCTTGGTTTTTTTCATTTCTAAAATTAAGGGGTTAAATAATGAAAAATTTTAGAATTGGAAGGATTTCAATATCTATCTAATCAATATCTATTGAAACTGTACATAAAAGAAATTCTTCCTATGATATATCAACAATAGTCATTTAACCTCCACTTGAAGACCTTTAATGAACCCATGTCATCCATTATCTCCTGAAGTAATTCATTCAATTTTTGAATACTTCTAATTGTTAAAACATTTCCCCCTGCGATCAAGCCTAAAGTTTCCTCTTTGCAAATTCTATCTTTTCCTCCTGGTTATTTATACTGTCTGAAGTCTTTTTGAGGGCTTTAGAACAAATTAAATCTCTGCCGCATTATAGCCCTTCATATACTTGAAGAAAGTTGTCTTGTCCATACGAGTCTTCTCTTCTCCAGACTTAGCATCCCCAGTTATTTCAAGTGATCTAGATGACCTTTAAGGTGTGTCCCAGCTATAAATCCTGTGATCACTAGAAGGGAACCAATTTATAGTGAGACTCATTATCCCATTCACAGATTGGAATTCTTGACCTTAAAGTGAGCAATTAAAAATTTATGAGTCTGTGTCTGAAGCTCAATTCCAAGTTTGGATGAACATCTTTCCACTTACAATACTAACCTAGAAATCATTTTGGTAGATTCTGGAAGCTGGAACTAATTAGTGGTTTTGTCCCTAATATGTTTCATGTCTGTTACTGGCCAGGTCAAACAAGTATGGATGTAGCTGCTCTATCTTGTAGACACCAAGCATCTGAAATCAGAATGATCTTCCTAGTGGAAGGGAAGTGATACTCAAGGGGTAGCAGCATATCCTAAGAAAGCATAGATGAGAAATTGAGATTTCCTTTAAAGAATATATCATTCATGTAAATTAATGTAATCACTTTGAACCAATCCCTGCCAACTAGAATTATCAGGAACAATAGACAACAAGTGATGAATGGAATCCTTGAGCACAGTGATATTAGCCAGGAAAAAAGGGTCTGACCTTTGAAAACTCAAGTTTACCCCCCCCCTCAAAATGCATTCCAGTATTAAGGGAGGGCAGGGTTAGAACTCTACTGTGGAACACTGTCTCTGACTACATGAGATATGGGACAGAAATTACACTTGAGCTGGTTAAGACCTAGGTATACATGGTCATGAGACTTTAGACATGTCTTCTAGGCAAAATTTCTGGATCTTATTCAGAACAGATTCTATTGGGCTATAATAGTCATGGATATTTCAAAGAAGTATCATACCTCTGGTAAGTTGGTTCAATAGAAATCGTTCAACTAATGACTCAAATTGTTCACTTGAAGATCATAAGCCACAGCAAATGTTTTGAGTTAATGTGTAAAGGCTAGAAGGAATGGTAGAAGGAATCCAAGTAATAGCCTAATGATGAGCCATTTCACTATATTTACATAAATATTTCCAAATGATAACTACAAGCCTTTCAGAATAGCCAAGATAATAATAGAAAGCTAGAATTTATTTTTAAGGTTTTCAAAGTGCTTTACACATGCCTTACATTTATTGTCTCATTTGCTCCTCATAGCAGCCCTATATGGGAGGTAGTACTATAATCTTCTGAGGCTTAGAAAGGTAAAGTATCTATCCCAGAATCACATAGTTAGTATGTGTCTAAGAATACTTATCTAACTCCGGACATTATGAGAGAAGCATGATTTCCCTGCCTGTATCGATTCTGATTAAGGTATGAATCTTAGGAACAAACTATTCAATGATATGCTTGACAAAGAAATCATTAAAGTCCAGAAACACACTATTCTCAAGGAATCTCTCAACCAGAGCATTTTAATTGGACTATACTGAATACCTTGGGATCCTGAAGATTAAGGAGAAATTTTGATAGAATTAGCACATATTATTTTTAGAGTACCTATAATATCACTTAGAGTGATACCATAGACTTAATTTCATATATAGTAATAATCAGTTTGAGAAAGAACTATACCAGTCTATTGACTTGTACTTGGGAATCCCAGATGGTGGCTAAGATGCAGAATCTCAGCACCAGCATTTAATTCTATTGAGATTTCAATTGAGAGAGGCCAACCAACTAGTAGGTTCACTACTTCATCTCAGAAGAAAAGAAAGAAGGAAGGCAGAAAGGAAGGAATAAATCTATTATGTGCCTGGCATTGTGTTAAATCCTGATAGATAGATAGATAGATAGATAGATAGATAGATAGATAGATAGATAGATAGATGCATATATATGTAGGGAACATGGAGAGAGAGAGAGAGAGAGAGAGAGAGAGAGAGAGAGAGAGATTTTTAAGCCAAACAACTTGGAAGTACTTAAGAACACTGATCAACACAATAACCAATCACCCTTCAAGGAAATTAGTGATGTTACATGTATTATTCACCTCCTGAAAAAGAAATGAAATTATTACAACAATTTTGGATATGGCCAGTGTGGGAAATTGTTTAGCTTTACTGTGTATATTTGTTCAAAGGGTTATTTTTCCTTTTTTCCCCAGGGGTGGAGGAGAAAGAAAGGAGGAAAAATAAATGTAGTTGTCCCTATCTCATGAATTTGATTCAGACTCTTTGAGCTTCTTATCTCATGGCTCTAAAGATCTAGCACTGACCTTCATTAGTCATTTATATCATATTGCCATGTAAACTTTCATACTACTTTAAATATATAAACCTTCATTATAATGAGGTAAAGCCCTAATCTATTTATTTGTAAGAATTTTCTAAGTTCTTATATAACCATTAAAGATAGCTTTTCAAATTTCTGTTTACCCAGAAAGCATTCCTCCTCTATGATTTGAACTTGATCTCAGATTGTTAATGAATTAAACTAAATCCTCTATTTCTTTTCCCTATTTAGGAAGTTACTGAGATGGGGTGGAGGTAGGTGCCATCAACTCCAGATACTTGCTTAATCTGTTAGCTAAATCAACACAATAGTAATTCTGAAGCTGCCAGGTATGATATTCCAAGGGTATCATGTCACTCTGGTTGGTTGATAAATGATGCATTCAGTCATAGATTCAGAGATTATTTAAAGAAAAAAAAATCTACCAACAAGAAATATAGAACATTTATACAAGAATATGTTAATAGTCCCCAATAGAAACCAATATTTGATAAGTACAAAAGGGGCACAATATCCTTCTTTTCTATGCATATATTTTCCCTCAGCATGGGCTGGAAGGGGGAGGAAGTCTTCCTAACAATTCCCAATCAGTGAGAAGCAAGACCATACCTTAAAATACAAGGATTGATGGCTCTCATTATTTTTATCTTCAAGCGGATAGTGTGATCCCACCTGCTGCTCACTGAAACATGCATGCCCTTTATAGATCTTAACTTGAGTTACATGGATTAATTCCACATTTCCAAAAGAAGAAAAATGCTCCTAAAACCATCTCAACTATGCTGTTGTTCCTTGCACTGTAGAGGATAATTAGACACAGCCGACTAACTTTCTGTTCATTATTTTATGCACATCTATTTCCTCTTCGATTTCTTAACTCCTATCAAAATAAAAGTGTTGTTGTTTCATATACATTTTTCTCACAGATAAGAAGACATACATCTTTGCCCTTTCCTATTTTAATCAGATGCCTTTCTAACACACAATTGTCTGATAATGTTTTTCAACTAGATTCCTTTTCTGCTTCTTCCCCTATTTTCAAATGTCATTTTTAGCATTTAAGTTTTAAATGACTAGTCCACATAAAACTATAGGTTGAATCTTGGACTTCGTTCTATTCTTTAGAAACTTTACACTTTTTTGAATTTGAATATACCAATTATAGATGCATTTCAGAACCCTCCTGCATTTTGATGGACATTCTTCATGGGTGTCAATTCATTCATGGCCAAATCCCTTGGGATGAGCTTTTCTCAGTTTAGTCTGGCTATTCAATTATGGAAACGGTCTCTTGTCGATTCTATTTTGGAAGCCTTTTACATCTTTGTAGAGTCCACCTGAGCTTGAACTCTCCCAGGAATATATCTTCAGCAAACTCAGGGTTGTGGATTTACACATGGAGGTTGGTGAAATACTGAGACTCATGGTTTGAAATGGAGTAAAAGATGTTACCAAACAGAGTCAAATCTAGGAAAGTATGACAAGATTCAGAAGTTGAAATATAAGTAATGCTAAATATTTGATCATTTATATAATTCAATCTGATTCTTCATCTATTATTATTTGGGATAAGTATCTAGGTGGTACTATGGATAGAAAGCATTGGACCTGAAGTCAAGAAGATTTGAGTTCAAATACTGGTCAGTTATTTAGATACTTTCTGACCTTAGATAAGTTGCTTAACTTCTGCCCGACTCAGTTTTCCTATATGCAAAATGTGGCCAATAATAGCATTCATTTCCCAGGACAAAATTAGATAAAATATAAAAACTATGCAAATCTTAAAGCACTATTGAAAAGCTGATTATTTCTTATTAGTGATATTATATTTGTGGTAGTACTGGTGGTGGTTTGACTCCCTTAATTAGCACAGATATGCTGACATGATTATAGAAAAGGGTAATGAACTTTAGTTTTGATATAGTCATACCTGTAAGGTCAAAGGCTTCTACACCAATCTTTTAGTCTAGAATGTCTCCATAGATCCTCAGCCTGTGGCTTGGAAGGTGCAGTACTAATGTAGAGTCTCCATCAATCCTGGACTGTCACATTATGGTTTCTATTCTTTTTCATTGAATATCTCACTTGGGGAATCTACAAGATACTAGAGAAGACCTTAAAGTCCCCAAATATTATCTTGTCCTATGCATATCTCTTTTCCATCCACAATTAGCAGTGATTTGAACCTGAGTTTAAATCCTTCCTTGATAGTAATAATCACTAGCATTTACATAGCACTTACTAGGTGCCAGGCACTGTGTTAAGTGCTTTACAATTATCATCTTATTTTATTCCCACAATAATCCTGAGATATAGGTGCTATCATTATTCCTATTTTACTTTTGAGGAAACTGAGGCAAACTCAACAAACTAAAAAAGAGGGTCACTTGCCCAGGATTACAGAGATAGCAAGAATGTGAAGTTGAAATTGAACTCAGGTCTTCCTGACTCTAAGTCCAGCCCTTTATCTTTTTTTTTTTTCTCGTAGATCGCTGCAGGTTGTTCAGGGACATTGTAAAGCCATTACTGGAAAAGTCTCTTGTACCACAATGTGTCAGTCTCTGTGTACAATGTTTTCCTGGTTCTGCTCCTCTCACTCTGCATCAATTCCTGGAGGTTGTTCCAGTCTCTGTGGAATTCCTCCACTTTATTATTCCTTTGAGCACAATAGTATTCCATCACCAACATATACCACAATTTGTTCAGCCATTCCCCAATTGAAGGGCATCCCCTCTTTTTCCAATTTTTGGCCACCAACCAGTCCTTTATCTCAATGCATCACCCAGCTGCCTTAGACATTACCCTAGCTCTATGAATCTGAGCAAGTCACTTAACTTCTTTCTAGTCTCGGTTTTTTCATCAATAAGTAAAAACAATTGGACAAACTGTGGGAGTAAAAACATCAAGGAAAAGCAACTGCTTGACTATAGGAGTTGAGGGGACATTATTGAGGAAAGACTCTAAATGAACACCCTAATGAATATATCAACAACATGGAAATGGGTTCAAATCAAGGACACATGTGATACCCAGTGGAATCACGCGTCGGCTATGGGAGGGGTGGGAGGAAAAGAAAATGATCATTGTTTCCAATGAATAATGTTTGAAAATGACCAAATAAAATAATGTTTTTGAAAAAATGAGTAAAAACAATTTTAGCATCTTTCTCATAGAGGTGTTGTAAAGATCAAAATGGATAATACTTGGAAAGGCACTTTGTAAACATTAAAGTGCTATATATAAAAGCTAGTTATTATTGTCATTGTCATTTTTAATTATTGGGAGGGGGAAGACCCAGAAGGCTAAAAAGGGCAACATGAGCCTTTCTTTGCAAAGACCTGTATAATATAGGATGGATTTAGGAGGAAGGTAGTATTATTCAGTAGGGCATGAGATTGATTACCAGATTAGAAAATGGCCAAACACTTTTTTTTTCTTGCCAGTTTTCAGGCAAATCTGCCATATAGGTCCAAAATTGCTGCCTTCAGGCACTATTGGGAGTTTGTGGTCTTCAGAGTCACTACAGCAACTCGTAACTTAGCTAATATGTCTCAATAGTCTAACATAATTGCTGTGTGAGAGCTCCAGAGTCTCTGGAGGTCACCAGGATCTTCTGTACAATGCCAAGTACTTTAGCCAGTGAAATAGCAAACTGATATTGGAGTCATATCCTGCTCTGAGCCAAGTTAATTTGCCAGTGAATAGACAGTCCTGGGATAGGGATCAGGTAGAGTAAGCCAAATGAGAATTTCACAGTGGGCAGCTAAGAGGTAGGGTTCAAAGTTAGAAAAAGAATGGACAAAAACTGAAAAATTATTCCACATTGTTTATGAAGTCCCTGGGCTAAGACAAATGAGAATGATGAATTTTGGGCAGAGCTTCTGAGCTCAAGGAGTCTGTTTAAGATTAGGTAACTGAAATTCAGAACATGGCTGGAGTTGACTATTTTTTTTATTCAATATGATTCCTTGAAGCTTTATTATGTTCTTATATAAATGTATGGTCCACAGCAAAAGAACTGAAGAAGTATGGCTATGGGTGGGGTCTGCAAAGTGTTCTGATTCATTTGACCCAATTAGGCTCTGGAAATTTACAAACTTTACTAGAAAATTCCAGTCTCATTGACTCATTCAAAGACACAGTTTGTATGTAGATCACCACCTTGATCTCCAACAAAGTCCTTAACCTGAATGTATGGTTTCTCTCTACAGAAGCTATAGGAAATCATGCTGATGATTGACAGAAGAGATCACTGACTTTCTAGGGTAGAAAATAAATTCCTTAATACTAGTCTTTTAATGATTATAACCCTCAGAAAGATTCCTAAGTTCAAATCTGGCCTTAGATACTAACTGTATACTCGTAACCAAGTCCTTTTATTTCCATCTGCCTCAGTTTTTTTATCTGTAAAATAAGATAATAATAGCAAATAGGTCTCAGAGTTAACATGAGATTAAGTAGGACTAATATTTGTAAAGTTCCTTGCAAATCAAATAAGGACTATCTATCTATCTATCTGTCTGTCTGTCTGTCTGTCTGTCTGTCATCTTTCTTTATGTTGCCCTTCCAGACTGTGTTCTAAATAGAAAAGGATAAAATCATATAGCGATTACATGGAGTTAAAAAACATAGAATTCAAAAGTAAAGACTATGTGATATAGCAAAACTAAGCTAGATTAGTAAATTGACCATTACCTAGAGCCATAACTTTGTGTTTGCAAAAGTCAGATTCAATCTCAAAGAATCCTCAGAAAGAAAGGAAGAAATAATTTAATGGCTTATAACGCCACTTGGGGAAAATCAAAATCTAGCTGGTGTCTGTCACCAAAAAACATCACAATTTGATTACTGTCTAGATCTTCTTCCCAAAGGAAAAAGCCATCAGCTCTAATGCAAGTACTAAGGCTAACAAAATATTGAATATAGAACAGATTTTTATCAAATCTGGCAGCAAATTCTAAGCACTCATACCCAAACTCATAAACTGTCAAGGAATGAATCAATAAATGAAAATGAGTGATAGATTATTTAGTAAGGACCTATGACAAGTATTATACTAAGTGCTAGGGAAACACCAAAGAAAGAAAGACAGTCTCAGAAATCAGAATGAGGAAGTGGTGGCCAGAAAAAGGCAGTTACAGAAATCATGAGAGAAACCATAAGGTAATAGAATGATGCGCACTCTCCAGAAACAAGGATAATATTAATTTGATATCTCAGATCAAGAGATGAAAAGTGAGGATGAAGATGAGGCAGGAAAGTGTGGGTTGGTAATATGTGATGAGATGGCTGGGGATGTCTAAGTAGTGAGCTCTGGCCAATTAGTGCAACCCCAAAATAAGAACTGGAGCTCTTGTTGGAAGGGTAAATGCTTTCTATAAGCAGAAAACATGAGCAGGCTACTAGGAAGGCAGTGGGGTAGGTGCTTGGGAATAGCTATACAGAGTGAGGATTCATCAATCAGATGGTCCCAAGGCAGCAGCTGAAGACTTCATTAGGTGGAGGATACATGGCAGGAAGAAATATCAGCTTGGCAGGAAGATGGTGTAGTGGGATGTCTGGGGCTAATTAGATGTAGTGAATTCTCACCACAGGAGACAATATTTGTCCTCCAAGAATTCTACCTTGTCCAGAGACCTATATATTCCATATTACTTGAAGTGCAAGTGAAGGGATAGAGTTACAACTTCTTTACTCCTGGGGGAGGAGGGGAGGAACAAGTGAATGTATTGGCCTTTTTTAAGGAACTCGGTGCATATAGGCACTTGATGCTCATCTGCATAGGTCTGTGTCAGAAATTCTCTAACTTTCAATTCTTCCTTTTGAACCTTAGCTCCTTGTCCCTTTTTAAAGACATCTTATGTGATTGATTATTTTATCCAGAAGATATTATTAACTCTTTGATCTTCATTTGCTGCTATTATTTCTCAGCATATGTAGAGCTGGCTTGAGGTTATATGGGATAAAGCATTGAACCAAAAGTCTGGGAAGCTAAAATTCATCTTCCACTTCAGAAAGTAATGTTGAGTGGGCAGCTAGGTGGCTCAGTAGATAGAGAGTCAAGCCCAGAAGTGGGAAGTCTTGGATTCAAATTTGACCTCAGATACATTCTGGCTGTGTGACCCTGGGCAAGTCACTTAAGCACCATTGCCTAGTCCTTACCACTCTTCTGCCTTGGAGTAAATTCTTAGTACAGATACAAAGATGGAAGGAAAGAGAAAGAAAGAAAGAAAGAAAGAAAGAAAGAAAGAAAGAAAGAAAGAAAGAAAGAAAGAAAGAAAGAAAGAAGAAAGAAAGAAAGAAAGAAAGAAAGGAAAGAAAGAAAGAAAGAAAGAAAGAAAGAAAGAAAGAAAGAAAGAAAGAAAGAAAGAAAAGAAAGAAAGAAAGGAAGGAAGGAAGGAAGGAAGGAAGGAAGGAAGGAAGGAAGGAAGGAAGGAAGGAAGGAAGGAAGGAAGGAAGAAAGAAAGAAGGAAAGAAAGAAAGAAAGAAAGAAAGAAAGAAAGAAAGAAAGAAAGAAAGAAAAGAAAGAAAGAAAGAAAGAAAGAAAGAAAGAAAGAAAAGAAAGAAAGAAAGAAAGAAAGAAAGAAAGAAAGAAAGAAAGAAAGAAAGAAAGAAAGAAAGAAAGAAAGAAAGGAAGGAAGGAAGGAAGGAAGGAAGGAAGGAAGGAAGGAAGGAAGGAAGGAAAAAAAAGAGAGAAGGAAAGAAAGAGAGAAAGAAGGAAAAAAAGAAAAGTAACTTTGAAACTATGAGCAAGTTATTTAATTTTTCTGAGTTTTACTTTCCTTACCTGTAAGATGGGGATGATAGTACATCACAAGTTTGTTGCTAGGTTCAAATGAATAAAGAACTTTGCAAACCTTAAAGTATTTTTTAAAACCAACTTTCATAATGCAAACCCATTTACAAAACCTAACAAAGAAAAATGGAATGAATGAATTAATGAATGAAATAGCATTTAGCTGTGGTGCTTAATACTGGAGTTGCCCATTAAAAAGCAATATAGTACCAATTTTTAAGTAGTTCCCATATAATTAGGGAAAAGAACAGCTATAGAAAAGTTCAGCTGCAAAGAAAATGGATGATTGTAAGAAAGTTTTGTTGTTCATTCATTTCAGTCATGTTTGACTCACCATGACCTCATCTGGGGTATAGCTGGCAAAGATATTGCAGTGGTTTGTCATTTTCTTCCCTTGCCAATCTTGCAGATGAGGAAATTGAGGCAAATGGGATTAAGTGACTTGCCCAGGTTCACAGATAGTAAGACAGATTTGAGCTCAGGAAGAAGAATCTTCCTGACTCCAGGTCCAACACTAGCTGCCCTTCTGAGAATGCTTCATAAAACTGGGAAGCACAGAATAAAATCATTTTTTTTAAAAAAGCTTGACAAAAGAGTCAACCTAAGGGCATTTAAGAATGTAAATATATAACAAACAGAAAACGATGGAGAAGGTAAGCAAAGACCATGCTGACAAACAATTTATGCTGTTTTTTTTTATTTATACTATTTATAACAAGGCAGCTGGTTAGTGAGTAGAGTACTGGGACTGGAGTTGGAAAAACATGAATTCAAATTTGGCCTCATATGGCAAATCACTTAAACTTGGTTCCCCTCAGTTTTTTTCAACTGTAAAAAGGTGATAACCATAGCACTCATCACAAGGTGATTGTGAGGATTGGATGAGATAATAATTGTAAGGCATTTAACAAAATGGCAGGCACATGGTAGGCACTATATTAAATTTACATTCCCATCACTCCCCCCAAATGAGAACAGTAGAACCCTGACAGTTAGGCATTAGCATCACAGCCCCAGGTATGTCTATAGGTAACTAAGAATGTCACTAGTAAGAAAACTGATAAAAGGCACCGAGACCATGTGAGATGGAAGAACATTCTGGAAGGTCAGGAGAGACATGGTTAGATAAGATAGCAAGCCAGGTTTAGTGAGTCTACCAGAGTACAACTCATAGAATCTGCCTAACCTCTGTTTCTCTGAAACACTGCCCAGGAATAACACTGCCCTTGTATCCAATCCCTTAATTTCCTATTTCCCTCTAATCAGTAGGAATGAAGGTGAAAGGTAGAAAAGGTTCAACGAACCCAACTATATCTGCAATAGCCTACAAGAAAAAATATATCATAACTTTAAAAATATATTCATGTTCCCATGCTATTATGAAATTGCTATCAAAGTATATTAATCATTTACCTACAAGTGTACAACTGGCAATCAAAAGATGGAAAGCTACCCCCAAACAGAGAGATTATCCTCCCCTTAGACTGAAGGAGCAGTAGAGAGATGAAAAAGTAAGAAAGAATTTTTACCTGTTTAATAATTTCTGAATTAGCTCTCCTCAAACTTTCAACCTGGGGAAAGATTTAAGAAGAAAATGAGACAGTAGCAATGAGAAGGAGGTTTGGTTTGTTCAGGAAACCAGCCTGCACACAGTACACAACCAATTCCCCACTTTGCTACACTATCTTTTCATGTACCATTGATCCTGATCCGGAATTATGCATTCTTGGTTTTTCTGCTTCAGTCATTACAAATTATTCAGGCTAAAAAAGAAGTGGGTTATCAGGATATATTGCTTGCTTAAAGACAGAGATTATCTCTCCTAATGTGAGCACTCTTCCAGCACAAGAGCATGACAAAAGGAGTGATTTGTTGGTGGATTAATGAAAATAAGGAGAACTTCCCCAGTCAAAAATGCTGCCTTTCAGCCCCCAAAATAGGAGCCACCAGATGCAATTCAGGCAGTCCTGGTAGCTTCTCAATTAGCAAAAACATATACTAAACCTTTTTAGAATCTTTGTGGATTCTAAATCATTTTCATAATTATGCCAAAGAGCCTTGTATTCTAGCCAGAAGCATTTTAAAGAAACTTGCCTGGAAAAAATTGATTTCCATAATTGGTCATTACATTTCTTAATTATTTGGCAAGTGTAAATAAGGGATCATTTGGTATGACCCCAGAAATATCCTTTAGTCCCCCATGTTGAGTCAATTTTCCTTCATGGCATTCACATTTTTAATCTGTGCTTATTTACTCATGCATTATGAACAAGGATAATGCATAAAGACTTGTTTTCATGTAAAAGATTAGGATGCCTTTGGACTAGATTGTGAGCAATTCAACGTGCAATACCATGACAAGAAATAAATAGAAAATAAGCATAGAAAGTATGATTTCATAAAGGGAGCTATGATTTTACTTCAGATGTTGTTCTCTTAATTCATTCTTTCCCACAGACTTTGAAACTGAAAACTTCTTTGAATATTGTCCATGCCTGTATTCAAAGTTTCTTATTCAACATCATAAAATTATACCCTGTATATGCTGCAAATGAAAAATCGTATCATAGAACTGAAGAGGCAGTATGTCACTCCTCCATTTAATAATGGGTAAGAAAGGGAAAGCTAGCCAATCCAGGAGATAGAGAGCAATGTCCAAAGATGGAAGGTCCTGAGTTCAAATGTGACCTCAGATACTTCCTAGCTGTGTGACCCTGTGCAAGTCATTTAACCCTCATTGCCTACCCCTTCTTCTCTTCTGTTTTATAACCAAAAATATATAGTATTGATTCTAAGACATAAGATAAGATTTTTAAAAAATAACAATAATAATTGAGCACTTTGGTCCCCAAAGAGATGAAATTGTTTGCCCAAGATCACACAACTAACTAATGACAGATAGTGCAATACACAGCTTTAAACTTGGACTAGATAAATATCACTTAGGATAATCTCATAAAAATTGTCATATACTTCCACTGAAGACACTGTGTGAATCAGTCAGAATAGGCCTCAAACTTTCTAAGGACCCTTTTTTTCCAAGATGGTTCTGTGAATAAATCTTCTTATATATTGAAGACTAACTATGAAATGAAACAAAATTTAATTTTTTAAAATTTTTTTGTCGTTTGCTTACATTAAAATTCCCAGGTATCTCACCCCCTCCGTCTTCTTTTCACACTATAGAAGGCATTATTTGATATAAAAAAACATGTGTATATAAATTTTGTCTTTTTGTGTTTCTATTTATTAATTCTTTCTCTGTAGTTGGACATTCACAAGTTTTTCTTCAAATATCAATTCTGTAGCTGTGTATAATGTTATTTTAGCCATATTTGTTTTGTTCTTCATAATTTATGGAGGACTCTCCAAAATTTTTTACATTAACCTGCTTATCCATTCTTATGGCAAAGTAGTATTCCATCACAATCATATATCACTGCTTCTTCAGCTATTCTCCAATTGCTGGACATTTCCTCGATTGCTAGTTCTTGCCACCACAAAAAGAACTGCTATAAAAATTTAAGAACATATAGGTTCATTTCCTTTCTCCTTATCTCTACTATTGCTGGGTCTAAAGGTATATATAGTTTTAAAATTCTGGGCATAATTCCAAATTGCCCTCAAAAATGCTTGAATCAGTTCATAGTTCCATCAACAGTGTATTGGGGTCTCCATTTTTCCAAATCCAGAATTTTAGAATAAGATTTTAGAGCTAGCAAATAGAACATTAGACTACCCAAAGTCTTTTTAGGTTCAGTGCACTCTCTATTTTGGAGATGGTTTTGGCAATAGACAATAGTATGTTAGCAATAGGCATAGGGATATAGGTGGTGAAAATCAAACTCTACTGAATAAAGAGGAAGTATTTTAAAAAGAGATACTTAGAAGAAAAATTCCCAACTTAATTTTTTCAAATTGTGCAAATCTATCAATCTTAAAATGTAACACATATAAACATTCCTGAAAGAAGGTTAGGGGTATATTACTCCCCTAGGACTAGTGGAACAGGGAACAGAGAAAAGAAAACGTGTATTCATTTGTCCATGAGAAAGTGGAAGAAAGAAAAACTAAAAACCAACAGTTCCCTTGAATAGACCATCTTCAAACTCTGCCTCCACTACTTCCATTGCCTTCTCCTCACTTTCTTCTCTGAGGATGATAGGCCACAAGGTCAGTTATAGGACAGTATTGTTCCCACTCCTAACCATTCTCAATAGAATTGTCCATTTGACCCTGTGGATGGATCAGTAGGGTGAAATGAAATCTGATAGAAAAGGCTTTTCTTTATATCCAGAACAATAAAACCAGTTGAAGAAACAGATTTTGGATATTAATGATATAGTAAGAAAAGCATAAAGTTGAAGTCAAGAGAAACCTATACTATTTAGTTGTTTTAATCAATCTTTTTAGATTTTCTTTTGTTTTCTAAATTGGTTTCCAAGACTTTGTATATTTAATATATAAAATAATTTGCAAGTTAAATTCTTTTTTTAAAATATGTTCATTAAATGTGTATTCTGAGTGAAATTAATTGCCAATGCTTTACTAAGGACTGGAAATTGAAGAGATGCCCATCAAATGTAGAATGCTTAAGCAAACTGCAGCTTGTGATTGTGTTGTAATATTGCTGCACCAGAAGAAATCATGAACAGGCTAATTTTGGAAAAATATAGAAAATCCTAAATGAAATTATGAAGAGTGAAATGAACATAACCAAGAGAATATTATATACAATAGAAATATTGCTTGAAGAATGACTTGTGTATGACCCTCTTCAGAGAAAGAACTGAAATAGAAATAAGTAAGATAATTTTATATATACACATCCACTGTTTTGTTGAATTATGCTTCCTCTTAAGGGAGAAGGGGAGAAAGTTAAATGAGTATTTTAATGTAACAAAAAATAAGTAATTTTTTAACAAAAAGAATGCTTTGCATCTAATGTAGAATAAAATCAAGTAATAAAAGAAATATTAAATAATTAAATAATATTAAATATTAAAGAGTATTAGTACTAGAGTCAAGATTTGAGTTCAAGTACAGCCTCAAACATTTACTAGCTGTGTGACCCTAGGCAATCACTTAATGTCTGTCTGCCTCAGTTTCTTCAATAGCACCTACCTCTCAGGGTTGTAGTGAGGATCAAATGAGATAATATTTGCAAAGCACTTAGTAAATTACCTAACACATAACAGGTGCTTAATAAATGCTTGTTTCCTTCCTTCCTTCAACCAGTGGGATATATCATCACATCTCAAGATAATGCATTGCACTTTTGGGGAGCTCTAATTATTAAGAAGTTTTTCCTGACATCAATAATCTTGACTTGCTTCCATAATTTCCTCCCACAACTCATAGTTCTGCTCTCTGTGGACAAGAAAACAAACCCGGACCATCTTCTACAGGGCAGTCCTTCAAATACTTAAACATAGTTACCATCCTCATCCCCCTAAATTATCTCTTTGGGCTAAACATGCCCTATGCCTTCACTCAATCCTCATGTAATATGGACTCAAAGCCATTCATCATCCTTATGGCCCTCCTTGGTACAGATGTTTTGATAAGAGAGATCACTGAAAGAACGGTATCTCTGTTGCTACATATTCCAAGGCAACTTGAAGTTCGATGAATGGATAAAAGATATCTTGTTGGGAGAGACTTTATAATTGAAATTTTCTATAACATCAAATATGTCCAACTTAATTTTTAAGAATCTGAAAATATACCAAAAAAAAAGATTAATAATCACTGGTATGAGTCTTGAGTAGCTATGTAAACTGATAATAACAATAATAACAATGATGCCATTTATAGAATACTTTAAGGTTTACAAAGTATTTTAGAAATATTAGTTCATTTATCTTTCATATATTTATCTTCCAATAACATACAAGGAAACTGAGGCATACAGAATAAAAATAACTTGATCAGTATATCACACAGCTATTAAATGTCTGAAGTTATATTTTAATTTTTGCTTTGTTTATTTTTAAACATTTTTCCATATTTATATGATTCATTTTCTTTCCCTCTCCTCTTCCCTTCCCCCTCCTAGAGCCAACAAGCAATTCCCCTGGGTTCTACAAATGTTATAACTCGATACCTATCTTCTATATTATTCATTTTTGCAATAGAGCAATTTTTAAAACTAAAACCCCAAATCATATGCACATATTAAACAAGTGATAAGTCATTTGTTTTTCTTCTGGTTTTCTACTACCACAGTTCTTTCTCTCAATAAGGATAGCATTTTATAAGTCCCTTGGAATTTTCCTGTATCACTGTATTGCTAAAAGTATTAAAGTCCATTACTTTGGATAGTTCCACAATATTTCACTTTCTGTGTACAATGTTCTCCTGGTTCTGCTCCTTTCACTTTGCGTCAGTTCTTGGAGGTCTTTCAAGTTCACATGGAAATCTTCCAGTTCATCATTCCTTACAGCACAAGCGTATTCCATCACCACCATACACCACAATTTGTTCATACATTCACCAATCAAGAGATATTATCTCATTTTCCAATTTTTTTTTTTGCCACCACAAAGTACACAGCTATGAATGTTTTGTACTCACATTTTTCATTATTATCTTTTTGAGGTAAAAACCCAGTAGTGGTATTGCTGGATCAAAGGGTATGCATTCTTTTAAAGACCTTTGGGCATAATTCCAAATTGCCTTCTGGAATGGTTGGATCAGTTCACAACTCGACCAGCAATGCATCAGTGTTCCAATTTTACCACATCCCCTCCAACATTTATTATCTTCCTTTACTGTCATATTAGTCAATTGAATTCAGAGCTTCTTCATTCTTCTGATCTTTCTAGATCTTTATTCATTTTAAGTAACTCACTGAATCGATCTGTCAGATTCTATATTCAAAAAATACCCATTAATCAACTCTACTGTACATCTGAGAATTACTGAAATAGTGCTTCTTAGGGGAGAGATATTAGGCAGTTACATGGTACAGTAAATAAAATGGTGGTCTTAAAGACTGGAAGATCTAAGTTCAAATCTGACCTCAGACACCTACTGAATTTGTGACTTTGAAAAATTCACTTAACCTCTATCTCAGTTTCCTCATATGAAATGGGGACAATAATTGTAACTCCCTTTCAGGATTGTTGTAAGGATCAATTGTGATAATAAATTGTAAAACACTTAGCATAGTCCTGGGCACATAACAGGTGCTATATAAAAATTAGCTATCATTATTAATTTATTAGTCATTAAACTGTGAGGATTCTTATTTTGTTATTCCTAGTAATATATTGTAATGAAAAGGTGATAAGTTCCAAAGAAAAGATTTCATCAGAGTCTCTAATATTGATGCTGGATTCAAGCTGAAGTAAAAGTGTGTCCTAAAGAATCACCACCCAAAGGTGTCAACTAGTGACATTTCTTGGAACCAGAAGAATTACAGTCTTTTTTAAGTCAGGGAAGTTCTGTAGGTCATAGTAATACACCATCAAGGCTGTCAACATTTTTCCAAGAATAAAAAGCAAGACAATGAACCCTCCTTGGCTTCAAGCCTGGTTTCTTCCAACCAGTTAAAAAAAAAAAAAAGCTTTAAAGTAGATCTGCTGAGGGCTTACTCATTTTCAGGATTAATACTCTAAGAATTAGATTTAACTGTTGATATACCCACTGATAGCTATTAAAAATGCCACAAGAAGAAAAAAGTGACAGTGGAGACTGTCACATAATTTGAAATGGGTGTCTTGCTGGGACCTAAATCATTCTTAGACAAATTCAGAATTGTTCTCTCAATATAAACACATATCAGTGTGCAACTCGCTAACCACTCCAGTATCCCCCAGTATAACAGCAAATGGAATGTCACAGATTATTGTTTAGTGTTCCCTAAAGAGGCCCCAATCCTTTAATGCACTTTTTGTTTACTGATCTTGCCAACATTATTTGGCATTATCAGAAAAGGGGCTGAGACTGGTTCTGTTTCAGTACGTTAAGTACAAATGCAATCACAAATAAAAAAAAGAATTTGTGGCATAAAATTGTTTTTTTCCCCCAAGGAGTACTATTATTATGTGAGAAAATGTTTCCTTTTTGTACATAGAGGCCTTCACCTCTGATAAGTGCCTGGTGTGAGTCTGAATTATCTTTCTGGATGAAAAGGCACTCATCTTAACTTTGAATCTTCAAATAAGGTTCTCTGCCTCTCCTAACAAACAGAAAACTGAAATCATTCCTGTCAGAAGCCACACCTGCTGATGAAAGCTTCTTCCACTCACCCTGACACATTCAGGTTGACTGATGATCTCTTTATAGTTTTGCTTCTAAATAAGAAATAGAAAACGCCATTAGAAAGAACCAGGATTCATTGTTTCGCTTCCTATACTTCATACACACATAAAGACTTTACCATACAAGTTAGCATTTGGTCTTACACTATAGTATATTATTTTCTGATTGCTCTGCATATATGAATCTTACCTCCTTAGGATCAGGCTTTAGACTTCCCTTGTATCTTCTAGAATGCCTTGTGCAATGCACTATTAGATAGTATGTCATTGGGGGATGGGGAGGAAAGAATATTAGATATTTTCACTACTTTTTTCACAGATGCTTTACCAGAGAATGAGCTCTGTGACCATCCATGTATTTTAAAATTAGTATGTGTTTGTTTATTTTTTAAACATTTCTTATCTCCTACATACTGCTCCTCAAATTATCAGTAAAAACAGAAGACTCAGAAAAATATGTATAGCAGCAAAACAACTCCCACATTGGCCAAGTCCAAAAAATAGACTTTATCTTATTTAAACTATATAATTCCTGTAACAGCTAGCTCAATATTTACATCACAATTGTTGTTTAGTCGATTCAGTTGTATCTTATTCTTCATGATTCCATTTTGGGGTTTTCTTGGCAAAGTTACTAGAGTGGTTTGCCATTTCATTCTCCAGTTCATTTTATAGATGAGTAAACAGATAAATATGGTTATGAAATTTTCTCAAGGTCACAGAGCCAAGAAGTGTCTAAAAGCAGATTTGAATTCAGGAAGAAAAGTTTTCTGAAGGTCGGGAACTCAATCCACTGAACCATCTACCTTCTTTTATTTTTTTTTATTTAGTCAATTTAGAACATTATTTCTCAGTTACAAGAATCGTATACTATCTCTCCCTCTCCTACCCCCAACCTTCCCGTAGCCAACGCACAGTTCCACTGGGTATTACATGTGTCCTTGATCAGAACCCATTTCCATGTTGCTGCTGTTTGCATCAGGATGTTCATTTAGAGTCTACATCCCCAACCATATCCCCTTGAACCCATGTAATCAAGCATTTGTTTTCCTTCTGTGTGAAAAACTCCCACAGTTTTTCCTCTGAATATGGATAGTGTTCTTTCTCATAGATCACACCAAGTTGTTCAGGAACACTGCATTGCCACTAATAGAGAAGACCATTACATTCGATTGTACCACAGTGTATCAGTCTCTGTGTACAATGTTCTCTTGGTTCTGCTCCTTTCGCTCTGCATCACTTCCTGGAGGTTGTTCCAGTTCCCATGGAATTCCTCCACTTTATTGTACCTTTGAGGACAATAGTATTCCATCACCAACATATACCATAATTTGTTTAGCCATTCTCCGATTGAAGGCATCCCCTCATTTTCCAATTTTTTGCCACCACAAAGAGCACAGCTATGAATATTTTTGTACATGTCTTTTTCCTTATTATCCCTTTGGGGTCGAAACCCTGCAGTGCTATAGCTGGATCAAAGGGCAGACAGTCTTTTAGTGCTCTTTGGGCATAGTTCCAGATTGCCCTCCAGAATGGTTGGATCAATTCACAACTCCACCAGCAATGAATTAATGTCCCCACTTTGCTGCATCCCCTCCAGCATTCATTACTTTCCTTTGCTGTCATGTTAGCCAATCTGCTAGGTGTGAAGTGATTCCTCAGAGTTGTTTTGATTTGCATCTCTCTGATTATAAGAGATTGAGAACACTTTTTCATGTGTTTTTTAATAGTTTTGATTTCTTTGACTGAAAACTGCACATTCATGTCCCTTGCCAATTTATCAATTGGAGAATGGCTTGATTTTTTGTACAATTGGTTTAGCTCTTTATACATTTGAGTAATTAGACTTTTGTCAGAGGTTTGTGTTATGAAGATTGTTTCCCAATTTGTTGTTTCCCTTCTAATTTTGTTTACATTGGTTTTGTTTATACAAAAATTTTTTATTTGATGTAGTCAAAATTAATTATTTAAAAATTTTTTATTCTTTCTAGGTCTTCTTTGGTTTTAAAATCTTTCCCTTCCTAAAGGTCTGACAGGTATACTATTCTGTGTTCACATAGTATATTTATAGTTTCCTTCTTTATGTTCAAGTCATTCACCCATTCTGAGTTTACTTGGTGTAGGGTGTGAGAAGTTAATCTAAACCTAATCTCTCCCACACTGTCTTCCAAATTTCCCAGCAGTTTTTATCAAATAGTGGATTTTTGTCCCAAAAGCTGGGATCTTTGGGTTTATCATATACTGTCTTGCTGAGGTCACTTGCCCCAAGTCTATTCCACTAATGCTCCTTTCTGTCTCTTAGCCAGTGCCATATTGCTTTGATGACCACAGCTTTATAGTATAGTTTGAGATCTGAGCCTATGAGGCCACATTCCTTTGCATTTTTTTTTCATGATTTCCCTGGATATCCTTGATCTTTTGTTCTTCCAAATGAACTTTGTTATGTTTTTTTCTAATTTGGTAAAAAAGGTTTTTAGTAGTTCAGTGGGTATGGCACTAAGTAAGTGAATAAGTTTGGGTAGGATGGTCATTTTTATTATGTTAGCTTGTCCTACCCATGAGTAATTAATGTTTTTCCAATTGTTTAGATCTAGTTTTAACTGTGTGGAGACTGTTTTGTAGTTGTCTTCATATAGTTCCTGTGTTTGTCTCAGCAGATAGATTCCTAAGTATTTTATATTGTCTAGGGTGATTTTAAATAGAATTTCTCTTTCTAATTCTTGCTTCTGAGATGTGTTGGAGATATATAGAAATGCTGATGACTTATGTGGGTTTATTTTGTATCCTGCAACTTTGCTAAAGTTGTTGATTATTTCAAATAGTTTTTAGATGATTCTCTAGGATTCTTTAAGTAGACCATCATATCCGCAAAGGGTGATAGTTTGGTCTCCTCATTGCCATTTTTAATACCTTCAATTTCTTTTTCTTCTTAAATTGCTACTGCTAGTGTTTCTAGTACAAAGTTAAATAATAAAGGTGATGATGATTGTTTCACTCCTGATCTTACTGGGAATGCATCTAGTTTATCCCCATAGCAGATGATGTTGGCTGATGGTTTTAGATAGATACTGTTAATTATTTTTAGGAAAGACCCTTCTATTCCTACACTTTCTAGTGTTTTCAATAGGAATGAGTATTGTATATTTTTAAATGCTTTTTCTGCATCTATTGAGATAATAATGTGATTTTTGTTGGTTTACTTTTTAATATGGTCAATTATGTGGATGGTTTTCCTAATATTAAACCATCCTTGCATTCTTGGCATAAATTCCACCTGATCATAGTGAATAACCCTTGTGATTTCTTGCTGGAGTCTTTTTCTACTACCCAATTTAACATTTTTGCATCTTTGTTCATTAAGGAGATTGGTCTGTAGCTTTCTTTCTCCACTTTTGGCTTGCCTGGCTTTGGAATCAGTACCATATTTGTATCATAAAATGAATTTGGTTGAACTCCCTCTTTGCTTAGTATGTCACTTAGTTTGTATGTATAGAATTGGAATTAGTTGTTCTTTGAATGTTTGATAGAATTCACTTGTGAATTCATCAGACCCTGGGGATTTTTTCTTAGGGAGTTCTTTGATAGCTTCTTCAATTTCTTTTTCTGATATGGGATATTTAATAATTCTATTTCTTCTGTTAATCTAGGCAATTTATATTTTGTAGATATTCATCCATATCACCTAGATTGGCATATTTATTGCCATATAATTGGGCAAAATAGTTTTTAATGATTTCCTTAGTTTCCTCTTCATTAGAGGTAAGGTCTCCTTTTTCATCTATGATCCTGTTAATTTGGTTTTCATCTTTCCTTTTTTTATTAGATTGACCAGTACTTTGTCTATTTTGTTTTTTTTAAATACAAGCTTCTAGTCTTATTGATTAGTTCAATAGTTCTTTCACTTTTGATTTTATTAATTTCTCCCTAAATTTTTAGGGTCTCTAACTTAGTTTTCTTCTGGGGAATTTTAACTTGTTCACTTTCAGGTTTTTTTATTTGCATGTCCAATTCATGGAACAGTGCCCTCTCTAATTTGTTAATATATCAACTCAAGGACATAAATTTTCCCTTGAGTACTGCTTTGGCTACATCCCATAGATTTTGAAAGGAAGTCTCATCATTGTAATTTTCTTCAACGAAATTATTCTTTCTATGATTTGTTCTCTAACCAGTTTTGGAGAATTATATTATTTAATTTCCAATTAATTTTTTATTTGGCTCTCCATGTACCCTAATGATCATTATTTTTATTGCATTATGATCTGAAAAAGTTGCATTTATTATTTCTGCTTTTCCCCATTTTCTTGCCATGTGTTTATGACCTAGTAGGTGGTCAATCTTTCTGAATGTACCATGTGCTGCTGAAAAAAAGGTGTATTCCTTTTCGTTCTTTTTTATTTTTCTCCTTATATCTATTAACTCTAATTTTTCTATGATTTCATTCACATCTTTTACTTCTTTCTTATTTATTTTTTATTTGATTCATCTAATTAGATAGTGGTAGGTTCAGGCCTCCCACTAGTATTGTTTTACTCTCTGTTTTCTCCTTCAATTCCACTAGTTTCTCCTTTAGAAATTTGGATGCTATTTCATTTGGTGCATACATGTTGATTACTGATATTTCCTCATTTTTATACTCCCTTTTATCAGGATGTATTTACCTTCCCTATTCCTTTTGATCAGATCTATTTTTACCTTGGCTTTGTCAGATATCATGATTGTGACTCCTGCCTTCTTTCTATCTGTTGAGACCCAATGGGTTTTGCTCCAACCTTTAATTCTTACCTTGTGAGTATCTACCTGCCTCAGGTGTGTTTCTTGTAGACAACATATGGTAGGATTTTGGATTCTAATCCACTTTCCTATTTGCTTTTGTTTTATGGGTGAGTTCATCCCATTCATTTTCAAAGTTATGATTGTCACTTGTTTATTCCCTAGCATTTAGATATCCTCTCCTAGTTCTCTCCTTTCTTCTTTTTCTATATCCTTTTAAACAAGTGGTTTACTTTTTATCAATACCCCTATTCCCCTCCCTTGATATGCTTCCATTTTTGGCCCCTCCCTTTTTGTTCCCTTCTTATTTTTTTAGGGTTTGTTAAGTTCCCTTCCCCCTCTCTTTACCTCCCTTTTTGTACTCCCTCCCCTCTACCCCCCTTAGTTTTCTTTTCTCATTCATCCTGTAGGATAAGAGAGATTTCCAGACCCCAATGGATCTAGATGCTCTTCCCTCTCAGAATTGATTTCACTGAGAGTAAGGTTTAAATATTATCTATTAGCACTCTCTTCCTATCCTTCTTATAACAGAATTCTTCTCCCCCCTTCTCATGTGTGTCTTTGTGTGATAAAGATTATCCTATCTATTTTATTTCTTCAAATATCTCTTGGTGCCATCTTCTATTCCCCCCTCCTTTTATCTTTTTTCTTTTTGCATATTATCTTATAGCCCTTAATGCCCCCAATCTCTTCCTGTGAATGATTCTTCTAATTACTATAATAATGAATACAATGCTTGAGAGTTACAAATAATATTTTCTCCAAATATTAATATATATGTATAATTTGATCTAATTGTAGCCCTTAAAGAAGAGAATTTGAATTAAAAAAAATTTTCCCCTTTTCCCTCTCTTTCTTATTTTCCTTTTCATGTTTCTCTTGATCTTTGTATTTGGATAGCAAACTTTCCAGTTAGTTCTGGTCTTTTCTTTACAAATACTTGGGAATCTTCTATTTTGTTGAATGCTCATACTTTCCCCTGGAATTATATAGTCAGTTTTAATGGATAGGTGATCCTAGGTTGAAGACCCAATTCTCTTGCCTTTCTGAATATCATGTTCCAGGTCTTGCAATCCTTTAGTGAGGAAGCTTCCAGGTCTTGTATGATCCTGATTGGTGCTCCTTGGTATCTGAATTGTGTCTTTTTGGCTTCTTGTAGAATTTTCTCCTTACCTTAAAAGCTCTGGAATTTGGCTATTTCATCCCTGGGACTTGTCTTTTGAGGATTTAGTTTAGGTGTTCTATGAACTCTTTCACTGTCTATATTTACCCCTTGTTCAGGAACATCAGAGTAGTTTTCTTGAATGATTTCTTGTAGTATGATGTCAAGATTTCTGTTTTTTTCTGGATTTTCAGGTAGACCAATGATTCTCAGATTGTCTTGTCGTGACCTGTTTTACTGATCTGTCACCTTGTCAGTGAGATATTTTATGTTTTCTTCTATTTTGTCAGTCTTTTGACTTTGCTTTATTAATTCTTGATGTTTTACAAGATCATTGTCTTCCAGTTGCCTAATTCTGGTCTTTAAGGCCTAGTTTTCAGCTATAATCTTTTAATTTTCCTTTTCAGTTTGGTCTATCCTGCTTTTCATGGCTTCCAGCTGTTTATCCAATTGGGAGTTCTTGTCCTTTAGACTGTTATTTTCTCTTTGAACTATTTCCCACTTTTCTTGCCAGAAGGCTTCCATCTTTTTGATATGCTCCAATTTAATTCTTCAAGAGCTTTTGGACAGTTTCCATTTTTGGAAGGTTTTGGGTTTATTTGAATTTCCTCCTGTATTTTGTCTGAAGCCTAGGTTTTTCTACCATAATAATTTTCCAGGGTCAATGCCTTTTTCTTGTTTTTTGTTTGTTTGGTTGGTTGGTTGGTTGGTTGGTTGGTTTTTGGTTGTTGGTTGTTGTTGTTTTTTGTTTTTTGTTGTAGGGAGGTTGCAGTTCCTGGGCACAATTTGCCATCACTGTGGAGGTTTTTCCTTCCCCTTTTAGTCAGAAATCTGAGTGAGATGGGCAGGCTCTCTGTGTAAGGTGTTAAGGAACAAGGATTTTGCCTGAGGGAAGCTCTTGAATCTCCCCAGCTTCAGCTGTTCACTGCCCTTCTCTGCACCACCTTCCTGGGAGTGCCCATGGTCTGCACTCACCAGCCCGCAAGGGTTTCAGGTGTAACTGCTCTCAGGGACAGGTCTTTGGTGGTCTTAGTCAGATCCCAAGGATAAAGAGGTGCCCCTTACTCACTCTAGAGGTGCCCATTGCTCACTCGCTGATTCTGGAGCATGCTGGCTCTGACTCTCGTTCTGTAGGTGGAGTGGGGGAGGGTAGATCAGCTCATGTTTTGGTGGGAGCTTTTTTACCCCCTTATAGTGTGGAAATGCCCAAATCTCACATACTTTCAATGCTGCACCCTACTGTAGAGTCCCTTTGTACTTATGAATTTGGGGGGGGGGGGGTTTGGTCTTTTGAAGTAGTCTGTATTGGTGGGTGCTGAGGAGAGGAAGTGTCCCACTTCTAGTCTGCCACCATGCTTATCCGGATGTCCCCACCTGTACTCTTCCATCTACCTTCTTCTAAAATCAGTTGCCATTTAATAAATAGTTGTTGATTGATTAATGAACAATACTGCTAGAGACAAATGAGGCCTCACTCCTATGAGTCCTCAGACTTATCTAAGACCAGTTCTCATTAGTAGTCACTGATAGTCAGTAATTTGATTAGCTCAGCAGGAATCAACTTCAAATCTGTCCCCAACAGATTCATACAGTCGGGAATATATTCACAAGATAATTCGGTTCTCAGTGGCTCAGAAAATAAGCTTTCTTTCCCCTGAACCAATCTTATTTTCACAGAAGGAAATACATGCAGTGATAATGCAGAGGAAAAGGTGAAAAAACATCTACTCAATGCTATACATGCAATGTTCATTGGCAGAATCAATGCTAACATAAGCTCCCTAATACTTAGAACAATGAAATATTTGTTGAAACCTTTAAAGATTACCAAATGCTTTACAACAATCTTCGAAAGATGGATTAAGTGGAATTATTACCCCTAGTTTATTGATGAGGAAAATAAAAATCATGTAAATTAAGTGTTTTTCCCACAGACAGATAGTTATCAAATATCAGAGGCAAGATTTCAGCTTGGGTCTGCCTGAAACCAAATCCCGCACTCTGTGGATTGAGTGAGGTGTATGGGATATTCAAAGAAGGCTAGTATCTCTAGTGGGAAGGCTCACTGAGCTGTTTTCAGGGCTCCTTTCCTACTTTGGTGTCCATTTGCCACCCAGCACTCAGTTGTGGCTCCAAGAAACTGTGGCATGACCCGCAACCACACCTCAGTAAACAGTCTTGATAGGCAGAGGCTAACAGTACAAAAATCCATGTATGAGTTAGAGAAGTTTCTTCCCCCAGGCATTCAAAGATTTCTCCCAAAAGAAGATACAGATGAGATAATTTTTTTCCATGTATACAAAGGTATTAGAAGCCGGTGCTATGGATCTTTTAGAGTTTTTCTAGTCATCAAAGAAGCCAACGTCATTCACTGCATCCCAATCCATCAGAATCATTTTGACTTTTGTCTCATCACTGAACTGTGATGACTCTGGAAGAGAAAGTGAGTGATAACTTCGGGTGATTCTGTCTCACTTAAACCCAATTTTGCCAGAGTCAAAAGACATCAATAATAGTGATGTCATTTTGGTCCTCTTTGAGTATGAAGAACAACAGCAACAATCTACTGGCCATCTTATTATATCACTTAAAAGCACAAGAAATTACCACCATGCAGAAATGGATAATGGCCAGGTTCACCAACCAACAGAGATGAGTAGTATAAACCATAGTGGCAAAAAAATTTATAATGAATTTCTCAGATAAAGGTCCATTTCTCAAATATATAAAGGACTAAGTCAAATTTACAAGAATATAGACCATTCCCCAATTGACAAATGGTTAAAGGATATGAATAAGCAATTTTCAGATGAAGAAATGAAAGCTATCAATAATCACATAAAAATGTGCTAACCCCTTCTTGATTAGATAAATGAAACAACTTATTAATTAAAACAACTCTGAGGTTGTTTTAATACATACCTATTAGATCATCCAATATAACAGTAAAGGAAAATGACAAATGTTGGAAAATATGTGGCAAAATTGGAACACTATTGAATTACTGGTGGAATTGTGAACTGATCCAACCATTTTGCAAGGCAATTTGAAATTATGCCCAAAGGGCTATAAAATGTGTACCCTTTGATTCAGTAATATCACTAATAAGTCAATATTCCAAAGAGATTAAAAAAATAGGAAAGGACCTACTTGTTCAAAAATATTTATAGCTATAGTGGTGGTAAAGAGATGAGAACTAAGAGGATGCCCATCAACTGGGGAATGATTGAACAAATTGTGGTATATGATGGTATCGAAATACTATTATGCTGTAAGGAATGAAGAACAGAATGATTTCAGAAAAAGATCAGGAAAGATCTACATGAACTGATGCAGAATGAAATAAGTAGAACCAGGAAATAGAGTAACTGCAATACTGCATAATGATCAAATATGATAGACTTAGCTACTGTCAGCAATACAATGATTCAGAACAAATCTGAGGGATTTATGAAAAAGGATGCTATTTGCCACCAGAGAAAGGACTGTTGGAGTCAGAATGCAGATGGAAGCATACAATTTTTCAATTGTTTATTTGGGTTTGTGTTTGGGGGTTTGGTTTAGTAAAATTATTCACTTACAACAATAACTAATATGGAAATATGTTTTGAGTGATAATACATATATAGCTGAGATTGAATTGCTTGCCAGCTCCAGGAGTGGGAAGCAAAGAAGAGAAGATAATTTGGATCATATAACTTCATAAAACCTTTGTGGAAATTGCTATTATATGTAGTTGATAAAAGTAAATTAAAATAAATTAAATTATTTTTAAGTGTGCCTGCACAGCCAGCTACCCTACAGCACAACATTCAAAGGATTCTCTTGTATATGAGTCTCTTCTACACCTGTTTAAATACAGTCAGTGGGTGTGATCTTTTTTAATCATAGTAATCAACATGGAGCTGGAGAACTGAGTGTCAAGTTTTAGCCCTACTCTTTATTGGCTGTGTGCTCGGTGTCACCATTGTAATTCTCTGCCCTCATCTGTAAAATGGAGACAATAACTTGTAGCCTCTATTCACTGTCTTGTTATGATTAACAAATGAAATAAATGTATAAAATACTATATAATATATTTAAATACATAAATCTATAAATATGTATTACATAGGGTATATATAAATGTATAAAATACCATATAATATAATCTGTTATTGTGATAGGTGCTTTGAAAATAGGTATTAATTGATCCACTGATCAGATCTGTCAATGCTGATATGTTCAGTAAGTCATAAAATTAAAGTCTTCTTTGATAAAAGAGAATTCTATATGTAATTATTGGGAAAATGTCAATGGAGAAAGGTGTTTTTGATATAAAAGTTAATCTAAGACTCCAGAAAAGTTAAGTGAATGAGAATTTCTTTGAGTAAAACATTTCAGTTTAATTCAAGGACATATTCAAAATGTTTATTTTTTTATAATGGTCTTTGCTTGACAAATGCAATTTGCATATTTAGTATATAAAGCTTCATCCTCAGAGTTTAGCATGAAGTATTCCTATCAAATGTGTTATATTAAAACTATGAGTGGCCTTTTACATCATGCTGAGGATATTATTGATGCAATAAAAAAGACATCTTCATTTTCCCATTTTTAAACAAAAAAAGGCTAGATTTATGTCAAATCTTTTCAAATTGCTCTGAGTATATTCCTAGGAACATCAGTAAAAACATGACCTTTCAATGAGTTTTAATTAAATTTATGAGAAAGATAATTCAGTGATAGGGTCTCTTATCTGTAAAAGAAGCCAATGAATGCCAATCATTAAGACTGCTCTCTTTTCTCTTCCACTCTTTCTTGATGATTTTGTTCTCCAAAGGGGAACACTATTCTTTTCTGTAGCAAGAATTTTCTACCAGTCTCCAAGAAGAATAGGGCATGTTATTCCTTTATTAGAGCTAGTCTAAATGTTAACCAGAGCAAAACCCATTCTGTCCCAAATTCCATTATGTCTCTTCCAAATAAAACTAACAATAACAGCATCATTTATGTAGAACTTGAAAGTTTACAAAGTGCTCTATATAGCTAATCTCATTTATTTTCATACCCAATGCTGAAACTTTCTGAAGCTTTCTGTGGCCTGTGTTATCTTTACTAATGAGAGTTTGTAAACTTATATTTATATTGAGCACCTTGTGTCTTTTGGTTTAGTTTCCCTAATCCACCATAGCGTATCCAATGGAGCAGAACCCTAAAAAGCAGATGAAAACCACCAGCAAATTTCCTTGTAGACATTTATAAAGATGATGCCTTGGATCCTCTCCATTATTCAGTCACAGGATCTGAGCTGGCTAACGAGCCTGAACTTTGCCAAACTCAAGAAGAGAGCTGCAATTCATTATTTTGGACAGGATACAAGGATCCCATGAAATGCCATGTACTATAAAAGCTTGGAACAGAAAACTTGGCCAAGGTATGTATTCATTATGTAGAACAATCAAGTAGAGAAAATTTTAAAAGGCCATAAAATTTAATTTCTGACATGAAGAACTGACACTCTAAAGAAATGAACACCAGGAAAAATAGCCTTTCTACCTTTAAAAGTTAAAATTGTTCAACTATATTTGCTTTGGATAATGAATATACCTATTATTCACTAACTAGCCATAGTATGACACTATAATATTTAGCAAGCTAAGTCTATGACTCTGTTATGTGATTATGATGTATACTTGTCATATTTCAATGGAATTGCTGTTCTCATTTGTGTGAGTATACTCTCTATTACTGCAGACCACAAAACTTTTTCATTCTATCATAATTTTGTTCATATCTTTCTCTAAATCTTATTTTTAGGACTTATCCAATACCTGGAAGTTCTTTTTCTGAATCAGTTAGTATTTCATGAATACTACTGCAATCTATCTATTGTGTAGCTAGAAGGCACAGGACATAGAGTACTACATCTAGAATCAGGAAGACCTAAGTGCAAGTGTAGCCTCAGATATTTCCTTGCTGTGTGACCCTGGACAAGTCAATTAACCTTTATCTAACTCAGTTTCCTCAACTGAAAATAGCACTTACCACCCAGGGTTGTTGTGAGGATCAAATGATATAATGTATGTAAAGTGTTTAGCATAGGACTTGGCACATAGGAAATGTTTAATTATTATTTGAACTTCATTTCAAAGGTGACCACTGATATCACAGGGTGATGTCTTAACGTGCTCATGAATTGAATTTAAGTGAGGTAGAGTTCCACAAATTTGCCAGCCTCTAACCCTCTTCCAATGTCATTGAAATCCAGCGGCAAGACAAAAGTCAGGATAACTGTGATGGCCCAGTATAAAGTGGATGATCTTGGCATCGTCAATGTCTCACCAAGATCTAAGTGCTCCACAGCACCTTTTTCAGACACACCTTCATGACAAGCTGTCTTCATTCACCTATTGCACTGGGAGAAGTCTTCACATGCACGGGGCAGACATCACCCTAAGTTACTGATGGATTAGAGGCTATCAGTTGCCTTCAACCTGATTTAACCCATCTGCCAAGATGATACTGCACATGATCACCATAGATAAGAATTGAGTGACAGGTAGGCATCAAAGATGGATAAGTCCATAGGAGCATTTGTATTTAATAAATGCTTAATAAATGTCTCTTTTCCTTTCATTCCTTCTTGCTCCCTTCTTTCTTCCCTGGATACTTTCATATTTTCCTTCTTTCCTTCTACCCTTCCTTCTTTCTACCCTCCCTTATCCACTCCCTTCCTTCCTTCTTTCTTTCTCAGAGCTTGACTGGTTTGCCTTCCTTTTAGTCATATATTGCCCAATGCTATTTTTTTCATTACTTCTCATACACAAATCATAGTTGATGTTATTCTGTAGGTTACTCACATCAAACACCATTTAATTGGCCTTTGATTTCTAGTTTTAATTCTCTTGAGATGATAGCAGTACAAAATCTGTAGTCAAATGACTTCATTCTAAGGGAGTACTAGTATTAGAGAGAATGAATTACAATGATACAGCTCATTCTGTTACATTCTGGGTATATCTCATTGCCCATCTGAATAATAGAGATTCCACAGTGTCTTTGGGCAATTGTATCTTTAGGCACAGTCTGTTACTTCTGAGATTTTACTAAGACCCCATTCAAGTCATGTAAATCAATCAATCCATCACTGAATCTTTATGAAACCTAGATTCTAATTATACAAAGAAAAAAATGAAACAGTCTCTACTTTTAAGAACCTTAGAACCTATCAGAGGAACTTACTTCCTATTTAAGATATATTGTGCATATGATTAAATACAGACATAGAATTATAAGTTTAGAAGAGGAAAGGACTTCACAGTTCATTTAACCCAATTCCCCTTCATTTAAAGATGTGGAATGTAAGGCTCAAGAATATTAACTGCCTTACTTAGCTTCCCAAAATTAAGTTTCACATATAAGGTTGGAATCCATATGTTCCTGACTCCAAGTGCAACAGTTCATCAACTTTGTAAACCTTAAGGTTCTATATAAATGATGATGATGTTGTTGCTAGCTTTAAGAAATTAACTCCTAAGTAGTAGGTAATTGAATAATGAAAAAAATAAGAGAAACAGATGGCAAGAATTCATTTGCAAGAAGAGTAGTAGATGGGAAACTAGGTTGTGCAACAGATAGTGTCAGGCCTTTAGTCAAGACAACTCATCCTCATATATTTCCTAGTTGTGTGACACTGGACAAATCACTTGTCTCTGTTTGCCCCAGTTTGCTCATCTGTAAAATGAGCTGTAGAAGGAAACAGTGAACCATTCCAGTATCTTCACTAGGAAAACCCCAAATGGGGTCATTAAGAGTCAGACACTATTGAAAAATAACTGAAAAGAGTAGTAGAAGGTGGCGAATATGTCATAATGCCCACAATCCTGAAAAGATATTGCTGCTAGGTCAGAGTCAGTGGAGAGCTC
The DNA here is from genome assembly GCF_027887165.1 of Monodelphis domestica. Lineage (NCBI taxonomy): Eukaryota > Metazoa > Chordata > Mammalia > Didelphimorphia > Didelphidae > Monodelphis > Monodelphis domestica. Next base: position 240,817,857 of record NC_077233.1, on the reverse strand, counting down.
CAAGACTGGCTGGGGTGAATTAAGTGGTACTACTATACTTCATGGAGGATGCTGGTCAGATCTGGGCAGCCCTTGCTTGTTCATCCTTCAACTCCTAGAAATTTTCTTCTTTTCTTTCCTCTCCTCACTGTACATACTTCAGACTCTTTTCTTTTTCATTTTTGTGCCTCTTTGACACAATAAGATATGGAGGTCATCTAATGAGACATAAAACTACCAAGCACATGGACTTTCCAAGTTACAATAATCTGATCATTTTAAGCATGAGGTGATATTGATATAATGGCCTACAAAGTCTACTTGGCTTCCATTTGCTTGGCTGTAAGGAGTTTATTTTGGACAAAAAGTTCTATGTTTATTAATAGTCACTCTAATCTCCCAGTCAGGAAACTTCTTAACATTTAAGTCTGTCTTTAGATTTACATTATTTTAGTTAATCCTGGCCTCTTTATGGTCAAGGCAAAATTGATTTACTGAAGATGTTTGGTTAAAGAAACAACATAACACAGTGTAGTGTCTGAACATAGATAGGCATGAGGAAAGGAAAAAGGGAAAATATTTGACCTTCTCATGGGACTACCCTCAGCCTAGGACTACTACTCTGAGGTTCCCACAGAGCCTCCTTCATTTTTCCATTCTCTTCCAATCCACCCTCTCAAGTACAACTCCTTAATATCTCTCCCTTTGATTCCCAGAGTTTATTCCATTCATACAAATTCCTTAGATTATGACCTAGTGTCTCATTTAACAGATGTGGAAACTGAGGCAAACAGAGTGAAGTGACTTGTCCAGGGTTCCATAGCTAGTAAGCATCTCAGGAAAATGAGTTATCATGTCTCCAGGTCCATCACTCTATCCACTGAACCACCTCACATGGATTTAATTGATTCAAAGTGATGTGCAGAAATCAATTCAATGCTCTACCAAAAAATAGCAGAAAACCAACACCTATATAATCTCTATAATAGATACCTTGAAGACCAGTACTGGAGGACTTCCAGGAATTACAAGTTACCTTCTTGACACACTTTCCTCAAAACTCTATGTATATGTGAAGAGAATATGCCATGGACTTCTGGGGAATAGATTTGTACCAACTCTTCTTACTATACTATCTTAGTAAAAGAAGGAATAAAGCTTTCACTCTTCCCCACAGACCTAAACCAAAGGCCCTCACAAAGACCTAGTAGACACACTCTGGGGATCCACATCGTCAATAAGAATGGGAGTCGATAAGTCAACAAGTCAGTTGAACTACATTTACAAAGCACCTACTAGATGTTAAATGCTGTGCTAAGCTCTGAGGCTTAGAACAAAGTGGGATGGGGCATAAATCTTTGCTCTCAAGGAGATCACAACCCAATGGAGGAAATAGTATACAAATAATTATGTACAAATAAGATATAAAGAGAGTAAATTGTACATCATCAAAAAAGGAGAGGCACAGCCTTCTTCTAAACTTCTTGTAAAAGGTGGGCTTTTAGATAGGAGTTGAAGAAAATCAGGATATGTTGATGGAGAGAATTTTAAGGATCAAGGATCTACAGTAAAAATGCCTAGAATTAGGAGATCTTCCTCTTGTCTGAGATAGCAAGGAGGCACAAATCACTGGTTCCCAAAGTATAGAGTGGAGAATAAGACATAAGATTGGAAATGTAGAAGGCTAGATCATGAAGGACTTTGAATATAAAATGTAAGATTTTATATTTAATTCTAGAGTTATTTGAGTTTATTGACTGAGGTGGGATGTGTGAGAGAGAGACAGAGATAGTCAGAGAAAGAGAGGGACAGAGACAAGAGAGAGAAAGAGACAGACAGACAGACAGACAGACAGATATAATCAGAGGGATGGAATAAAGTGAGTAGAAAATTGACTCAGGACCAGAAGACCATTTCAATAATCTAATTATGCATCTAAAAAGGCCAGAACAAGGATGATGGCAGTTTTGTTGGAGAGAATATATACATATATATGAAATGTTTTCTTAATTAAATTAAAATTAGAATAGAGAGATGACATGACCTAAAAAAAAATCTTGGAATAGGGGTAGGGTCAATCAAGACCAGAAGAGTGAGGAGTCAAGGGTGATACCTAAGTTTTGAGACTGGGTAACTGGGAACATGGTAGTACCCTCAATGGTAATGGAAAGGTTAAGAAGAGTAAGAGGGATTTAGAAGAAAAGATAATGAATTTAGTTTTGAATATATAATGTTTAAGATGTCTATAGTTTCATATGTCTAATAGCTAGTATGAGATGCAAAATTGGAAATTAGGAGAGAGGTGAGAGCTAGATAAATGTATATCAGATAATTAAATCCCTGGATGCTAATGATATCATCATGAAACAATATAAAGGAAAAAAAGAAGATAGCCCAAGATGGAACCTTAGAGGACACCCAGAGTTAATGGATATGACTTGGTTTCCTATTTGGGGAGAAAAGCAAGAGACTTATCTTTTGAATTCTAGGCTTCAAGCTAGATTTCATGGTCACCAGCTTCAGTGAAATCATGAAGCAGGGAGTCCATTCCCTTTATAGAAAATATCCAGTGCCCCCTCACCCTTCAAGCTACAAGAAGCTGTCTTAGTAGACCAGCCACATAATCCATCGTATCTTCCCTTTTCCAAAGTCTCTAGTTCTTAAGGGAAAGGTGTGTTGCTACTCCTTCATTTCAAACATATTAAAATTAAAATAATAATAAGTGGCAATAAAATGTTGCATACAGAATCTCATTTGATGATGCTATGTAATAATGGTATGAACATCCTCACTTTGAAATCCAAAGAGGTTCAGTACTTTGCCCAGATTCACATAGTCAATAAGAATGGTTCGAGTCTGGCCCCACTCTCTTAATTATCTTGCATTACTGCATTACTTAGTATTTATATGTGTAGAGTTCATATTTCATCATGAATACAGGGCTGGCCTCAGAGCCAGGGAGACCTGTGTTTAAGTCTCATCTCAGACACAGAATAGCTCTGTTACCCTGGGAGTAGCAGCCTCTTGGTGATCCCTGCAGAGGGGATGCTGATGTTTTTGGAAGGAAGCAGCAGGAAGATCTATCTACTAATGTAATCATCACTCCAGCCCTAGCACTTGGGTGTGTATATGGTGTTTCCTCTAATAGAATGTAAATGCTTTATTTCGTTTTTATCTCTGTATCCCTACTGCCCAACATAGTATCTAGGACAAAGTGGACATTTAATAGATGCTTGGTGGTTTTGGGATTTTTGGATTTTTTTACTTTTACTTTCTGTTTTAAAATCCATACTAAGTTGATTCTAAGGCAGAAGAGTGGCAAGCGCTAAGAAATTGGTGGTAAGTAATTTGCCCAGTGTCGCACTGTTAGGCAGGGTTTGAGACCAAATTTGAACCCAGGACCCCCAGGCTCTATTTTTTTATTATCCATTGAGCCACATAAATGCTCCTTAATAAATGTTTATTGATTTAACATGTCAGAGGTTCTGAACATGTCTTCCTGATTCCTGGTCTCTTGTGCTTTCCACTGCATCACATATCTTTTATATTGTTTGATAATTTTGATATTAGGAATTGCCTAATGATTTGCCAAGGTCCATTCACTCTCATCTGTATTTACCTTTACAAGGCATCAAGTCAAAATTGAGGGCTGTGTCTTTAGAATATTTCACAACTGATTGCCTTTCCTAAAGAAAGAAAAACTGTGAATTTGGAATTCTGATTTAATGCATGGAGCTATTTCCCTTTGACCTAGGGCACTTATGAGTTATGCTTAGACCTCTATATGGAAGCCCATTTTTCTGTCAGTTTACCATAGTACCTTCTAGGACCATGTAGAAATAATACATTAACACAGTGACCAAAAAGCATCCCAAACATCATTCTCACTTATGACAAGGAAATGATTTAGGCACTAGGGTGAAAATTGGTCTCAATATCTCTTCACATATATTACTTGCTTTGTGAGAGGAACTAAAATGAATGCCGTTACCTTTTAAAAGTACATATAGGCCACATATTTCAGCTTTACTGCCATGCATCACAGCTGGTGTTATCAATAATTTTCCAGTGTACTTTGTCTGAATTTTTTCCTAAATACAGACTTTATTTTCCCATCATTTTCTTGTGTCATTCATGGCTTAATTTATTCTAACTGATCTCAAATGCCTTCAGGAAATCTCTTCCATGTCTTTTTCTTACAGGATGCATTCTCAGTGAGGTCAGTGATCTTTCTTCATAATACTTAAAAAAATCCCTTTTGCTACTATTCAGTACAACTGGAGGAATTTTTAAAAAATAAATCTAATAAAATTATGCTCCCCACTGGCTATTCAGACAATGCAGTATGAATGTTAAGTGCCCTTCCCCAATATACATTCTAATCAGACAATTATTTTGCTGTAACACCAGGTTTGTATTCTCTCAACAAGATGCATGCTATGTTCTAATGTCCAGGGAGTCATTAAAGCCTCTTGCAAAATTCAAAGCCCTCCTTCTAGTATTTTATAATTATCTCACACAAAGGCTTCTCCTGCCCACTGTTCACCTCTATCAAACCTCCCCAGCTTGGCTACCACTGAAGAGAGCAAGCTGCACACACTCATAATTATTTCGATGGAGGCTTTGCCTCACATCGACTTCCTATGTTAATTTGTCTTTTCATTATTGACAGTAGTGAATGGTCTGCATTTAAGTGTGGTTAATATTTATGAATGTAAAGAAGGAAAGAAGCAATCATCTAATACTTTTCACTTTCAAAGAAATGTTTTCTCTACCAGGACTCCAAATACTCTACCAAGAGGCTCTTCAGTGGTTATTTTTCTTTCCCTCTCAAAACAAAGAGATTCACATCTTCTTTCCAACAAAAAAGATAACAAAATGGAAAATGTTCCAAATATTCCCAAATGTTCCAAATATTGGATGAATGTAAATTTTTAAAAATAAGTTACTGTAGGTATCTTGAAAATCTGATCTCATCATATCAGACATAGTACAAATGTATCTAGTTCAGGTATTAACATAACATAATTCATTTCAAATCCTTCCTAGTCATAAGAAGCCTTGAACTGAATTAATTTTTATTTCATCTATAGGATAAGTGTAGATTTGCTATGTACTGGTTTTCTTTTCTATGTACCACTTTTCTTTTCAATTTGGCAGATCAGAACATTACCTCTTGCAATTATGTACTTGGTTTCTAAGAAGCCTGAGTGGTGAATGTTTTCCCTCCACAAATGGTTGCCCCAACCAGTAACAACTCCAAACACAATTGCTAGGAAGCCTGTCCCATCAAAACACAACACTATGTTATTGATACATTTTTTGATACATCTAAAGTCTAGTCTCAAAAAGTACATACCTAACAACTGTGGTAAACTTAGGCACATGAAGACAGAGTTCTTGGTGTTCCAAATTGGAATTTAGAAAGCATTTTTTATTTAAAAATATGATAAATGATGCTAAAGTTCTATAAAGCAAACTTTAGCCACATTATCAGTTAAGTGTACTTCTGTGAGCTAACCACCATTTATAACATTGTTTTTATTCAGGAAAAATGTGTTTTATGTAAGCTCCAAATAACCAACTTGCAAAAGAACTCTTGGAATCTCATGATTAATTGGCGATTGCACTACTAGGGCAGAATTACTTATTTCAGTATTTTTTTTTTCCTTCTGAACTCATAACAGCGGAAGAACAGGCTGAGGGATGAAGTGCTAGATATGGAGGCAGGAGACTTTGCTTCAAATATCTTTTGTTCAAATGTCACAGTTTCTGCTTTGGACAATCATTTAACCTCTCTCAGCCTGAGTTTCTCCAACTGTCAAATGTTTGGGGCTAGACCATAGAGCTTTGAAGGTCCCTTTCAGTCATATAACTATAAGTCCATTATTCTAGATCAGTGGAAAACTCCAACTAATGCGGAGGAGTGAGTCAATGATAACATATACTCTTAGGGAGTAGTTTGAGGCTCTAATACTTTACTCTTGTCTTAAAACTACTGTCAAAAAGACTTGAATGTCTTCCTGAATCTAAGGCTGGCATTCTATCCACTATATTAGAAGTTCTCAAATTGAGAGAGAGCCAAGGAACCCTCTTGCTGGACTCAATTCAAAAGGTATGCCCCTCAAAAGCCAGAATCTGAGAATACTCAGGTTTAAGGGGAAGGCAGAAGGAAGGTTCCAGGACCCCTTCCCCCGCCCACCTAGAGCTCTGAGCCTCCAGCAGCAGCAGGAACCTCTGGGTGGGCAAAAGTGCTGGTCCAGAGGGTGTACCTTGTGGGCAGGGCTGTGCCAAGTTCAGAGCATTGAACACAGATGGTGGGGAAGGAGCTAGAGAGGGAACCTAGAGCTGGCAGCCTGGCCAGAGCTGTGGAGATCCTCCATATTTGCTCTAGTCTTCCAGAAGGTTTTGGCCACAGAGCACACCCAGTCCAACCCAGCTGAACTTAATCCCATCAAAAGTCTTCAGAATACAGGGAAGCCCAGGCTCCACACCCCTTCCTCATTGACTGCTGGACTTTAATCCAATCAAAAGCCTCCAGAGAACAGGGAAGCTCAAACCCCAACAACCCTCCTCCAGAAACTACACCAAGAGATCTTCTGTCAAAGCTCCAAGAGGGGAGACTGACAGAAACCCCCAAAACCCCCAAAAAATGAGAGGAGAAAGAGCACAGACAAATATGAGGAGCAAAGAAGGTGTGAATATGAGCAAATGGCAGAAAAAGAAGAAAGAAATTACAATAGACAGCTTCTATTCAGCGAACTGAACAGAGGGGGAGGGATCAGTAAAATGATAAATCAGAAATCCCAGCAAATTGGATACAGGCTTTTGAGGAACTCAAAATGCAATTCAAAACACAATTAAGAGATGCTGAAGACAATTGGGAAAAGAACTTAAAAACTAAGATAATTCATCTGGAAACAGAGGCACTTGAACTAAAACGAGAAAATAGTGTCTTGAAAGCAAAAATCAACAAGCTGGAAAATGAGGCAAAGGAGATGAAAGATGAGGTAAAGAGGATAAAAGATGAGGTAAAGAGGATGAAATATGATCTCCATAGAAAATCAGAACGGAAAGAGAAGAATGACCATAAAACCAGGGATGAAATTCAATCTTTAAGAACCAGACCACAACAACTAGAATTAAGTGACCTCACAAGGCAGCAGGACACTATAAAACAAAACAAAAAGAATGGAAAAAATTGAGGAAAATATGAAGCATCTCATTCACAAAACAGAGGATTTAGATTTAGAAAATCATTTGAGGAGAGACAACTTAAGAATCATTGGTCTACCAGAAGTGTAAAATGGAGATTTGAACCCCAGACTTCAATCCCCAGAAGTCCTTGCTAGTTCCCATATTGCCCTATAATCTCCCTGAATCTCAACTGAGTGCAAGATCACAAATTATTATTTAAAGGGGCTCTCTGCCTACTCAAACTCTCTCTCAACTTCAGCTTCTGGGCACATGTGGCTCTCTACCAGGCAGGCAAAACGTAGGTTGCACGTGCTTTCCTATTTGGTATTTTCTTTATTTCTTAATCTTTAATAAACCTCATAAAAATATAATACCTATAGCAGAGAAACTAAATTTTAATTGTTACAGAAGACCAGGACAAAAGGAAAAGCTGGACACTATACTACAGGAAATTATTAAAGAAAACTGTCCCAATATTCTAGAACAAGAGGGAAAAGCAGATATTGAAAGAATCCACAGATCACCTCCTGTACTTAAACCCCAACTGACAACACCAAGGAATGTTATAGTCAAATTCAAGAACTATCAGACCAAAGAAAAGATATTACAAGCTGCAAAGAAGTCATTCAGCTATCATGGAACCACAGTGAGGATAACGCAGGATCTGGCTGCATCCACACTGAAGGACTTAAAGGCATGGAATATGATATTCCAGAAAGCAAGGGAACTAGGTCTACAACCAAGAATCAACTACCCAGCAAAACTGACTATATTCTTACAGGGGAAAGTATGGTCATTCAACAAAATAGAAGAATCCCAAGAATTTGTAAAAAAAAGACCAGACCTGAACAGAAAATTCAATGCCCACGCACAGAACTCAAGAGAATCATCAAAAGTTCATTTAAAAAAAAAAGGAAAAAAAAATTTTTAAGAGACTCAATAAGTTAAAATGTTATGTATCCCTATAAGAAAAGAGGTCATTGGTAACTCTTAAAAACTGTTGTTATCACTTGGGCAGCTAGAAGAATCACACTTAGAGGGAACAGTGACAAACTATATAGGATGAAAAGACGATATGTAAATAGGTATATATCTATATGCTCATGCATACACATGCATAAATACATATACATGTATATATACATAGTAGTGGTAGTCTCTTATATAGACTTATATATATATATATATATATATATGTATATATGTCATTCTTGGCCACCGAGAGACTACCACTACTATATATATATATATATATACAATTAGATCCTTGTTTCATTTACCTCTGGACCCCCTTTGCTGGGCCTCTGAGGCCCTGCCTGGTTGGGACCAGGCTGGAGTAAATAACTACTCTCTGATTTTCTTACTTTTATTCTTTCTCTTTTAGTAAATAAATTACCATAAAAATCATTTGGAATAGAGTAATAATTCCTGGTGACCACATTCTTATAATTTTAGTCCAACCCTTTTATTTTTTTACCCCTTACAATATGGCCCTTATAGAGTCAAAGGGACCTGAATTCAAGTCCTATTTCACAAAAATATTGGCTGAAAGACCCTTAGTAATCATGTAATCTCTCAGCAATCCAGGTGACACAGTGTATGAAACAAGTGAAAGATCAGTTGATGACTGTCATTCATAAGGAACTCCATTCACCAATAAAGGACAATTATGAATAGCTCACTCTCTATTGATATAGACAAATGGTTAATCTATTCAACACATTCACAAGTAAGAAAATGGTCATTCTTACTATTGTTTTCAACAAATACTCTCAGAGCAGCCACTATTTGTCTGGTACTCTCCAAGGTACTTAGATGCCTAGGTGAAAGTTAACCAAAGAAGAACTCTTATCTTAATGTCCTGTTCTCCAGTCTCTGCCTCCATCTGGAATTCTGGCTTCCCACCCCTGTGGTCCTGGGCTTTTATGAACATTAATTTTATTTTGCTTAGTCTCAGCTCAAGGAGATAACTACGTAGTTCAGTGGATAAAGCACTAGACCTAGAGTCAAAAAGAGAAGTTCAAATCCAACATTAGGCACTCCTAGCCATGTGACTCTGAGAAAGTCACTTAACTTCTATTTGTCTTAGTCCCCTAGAGAAGGAAAGAGCAAACCATTTCTGCATCTTTGCCAAGGAAACCTCACGTACAGCAGTGTAATTCCATGTACACAAACATCCAGACATTACTGAACTACCCCTGTGACCCTAGACTTTCATAAGCAATCAAATTTTTAAACCTTTATCTTCTGTCTTACTATCAGTTCCAAGAAGAATGGCAAAGATTAGGCAATCAGGATTAAATAGACCCAGCGTCACATAACTAGGAAGTGACTGAAGCCAGATTTTAACCCAGATCCTCCTAAATCCAGGCCTGGAGCTTTATTCACTGTGCTACCTAGCTGCCTCCATGAGACTCCATTTGATGTTGCTTCTTCTCAAACTAACTAGGACACTTTTTTATCTATCTCTATGCTGGGTTGTAAACCCTCCCCTTTCCCACCCACTTTCCACCTCTACTTCTAAGAACAATAATCCAATTAATGCTACAATTGCTGGAAAGGAAAAGTCAATCATTTGTCCTTTAGCTCCAATCATCATTCTCTCTGACGTTCTGATCCAAAATAGTTCTCTCTGGATGCCACTCCCCTATGTGTGCTACCTTTTCTATTAAAATGCAAGATTGTCTTGATTGCTTGGATTTGTATCCCCAGCCTTAGCACAGTGTCTGGTACATAGTGATTGTTGCTTAAATGCTAGTTGTCACAGTGGAAAGAATGTTAGACTTAGAAGCAACAAAACTAGCCTCATGCATGTACTAAACATATGACCCTGAACAAGGAACTTATTCTTTTCCCATCTCAGTCCCCTTATATGTGAAATGGGAATAATAATAGCACTTATTTCACAGCATTATCAGTTGAATTTATATCTGTGAAGTGTTTTTGAATCCTTCGATGTTACATAAATGCTAACCATTATTGCAGAATATCTACAATATTGAAGACATTGTGATGCTATGAAGATTTAAAAGAGTGGAAGAAAAGAATCCATTTTGCAACAGTACCTTCACTCAAGGAACTAACATTCTACTGAGGGAGGAATGTAAATACTAAACAGAACAGATATGGAAGGAACCTCAAAAATCACCTAGTACAACTACCTCATTTTTCAAAAAAAGAAATTGAGAAATAAAGCAGTTAACTGACTTGCCCAAGGAAATATAGCTAGTTTACACCAGAAGTATCAAATTCAGGGTCTACAGGCTGCCAGGGCTTAGCAAAACTCTGGAAAGGGTCAGGCACATTAAAATATAAATGGGGAATGTTTAAGAAAATAAATCAAGGTATAATACAACATAATGTTAATTTGTGATTTTCTAAGTTAATATGGACCTAGAAGGATCTTTTCTATGAGTCTGAATGTACTGGCTTATGCAGAGTGATTTTGAGATAGGAAAGGAAAATCATTAACTAGGGCCAAGAGAGAAATAATCAGGAAAGGCATTTAACTAGATTTGGCATATGGGCTAAACTTTATGTTATAAAAAGGTGACACTAACATAGACCCACATAAAACTATCTCCTATGACCACCTCTGAACAGGTGAAGGAGAAGGAGGGGAGATCCTTACACACAAAGGAGGAGCACCTAATATATGACAGGTACTGTGCCAAGTACAAGAAAGGCAAATGACAGCTAATGTTCTCAAGAAATAGGAAACAAGAAATTTCAAGTCTTCTCTCAGTTCTGCTACTAATTTTTTTTATGATCTTGGCAAGGTAGGTAGGTCCCCTGGGCTTGCAACTAGGTGGCAAATAAAATGAACCTGAGTATTCATATTCAACCTCAGACTCTTACTGACCCTGGATAAGTTATTTAACCTATCTACTTTAGTTTCCTCAACTATCAAATGGAGATCATAATAGCACCTACCTCCCAGGGTAGTTATAAATATCAAGATATTTATAAAGCACTAAATACAATGCCTAGCACATAGGAGATCTTCAATAAATGCTTATTCCTTCCTCCTTTCCAGTATACAAAATGAGAATTAGATAAGATGGTCTCTACAATCCCTTTGTTGGGCTCATTTAATGCAATCTTCACAGGTTTCAGAGAGAGAAATTTTAGAATAGCTGTCTGTGTTCTTATCCAAGAAAAACAAAGCCCACTACATTAATTTCTTAGCATCTCCTCTTCTCTCTTTTCATGTCCCAGAGCTACTACTGCTTACTATCATATAGCAAAGTTAAGAGTGCTTTGAGATCCCCAGGTGCATATTCTGGATAACATTGATGATGGCACATTGTTGAAAAGATACGTAGTGAACAAGCTGGATGGTGGATGCACAGCATTTTAAACTGAGTGTCTGAAAATTGCTGATAACACGATTTCACTGACTCGTAGACAATAAGCAAACCCAGGGAGAAAGATTACTGAAAACCTACAAAAGAACAGAGTTCAGTGGAGATGGGACAGCTACAGAACAGTTGAAGTTTAACTTGAATGAGTACAAGGTAATTCACAATTTCAATAGCAACAAAAGTATGCAATATAATCTGATTACAACCACAAAGGAGCTTCGTGTTGCAGAGAAACAATTCAGGAGGCAATGACTAAATGGGCAAACTGTCAGTCCTTCTAAGAGCATCTCTAGAGTACTGCAAAGAGGCGCTGACATGATCCAGTGCTGGGGCTTGAGCCAGAATGCGCTGCTTTATCTTCCCAAGGGCATCTGCTCTTCCACATGAGACCCAGTCAGGAGACCTTGGTCCTTGGGCCCAGGGGTTTTACCTTTAATTACTTTATATCCTGGAGTCTTATGAGTCGTAAAGTGCATTTAGTTTTAAACCAGAGACTAAGGCAATGGGTCTTATTCACCTTCACAAGCCTTAAGGCTTTTTGGCTCCCTCGGTTTAGAGAGCATGTGCAGCAAACCCTAGTTACTTATCTCCCTTCTGGTACTGTCATGGCACATGAAGGCCCATCTCCAACACCCACTTTCTTAAGTTTCTCCTAATTTGTCTTCCCACTTTCAGATCATAAAATACACGAGTATTTTCTGGCATGTTTTACAAAATATATGTGTGTGTGTATATATAATATGTCTACATATATATTTATGAGATATATAAACACAATGTATATCTTTATAAAATATATACACACATTTTATCTGTATAAGACATAGACAAATAGAGGAAGAGATAGACAGACAGATAGATGGATACATAGACAGACAGATAGATGGATACATAGACAGACAGACAGATGGATACATAGATACATACATACATAGATACATAGATAGACTCAAAATGTGCAGAAACAATATGCCAGGATAAGGTAATTTTAAAATGTATGTAAAATCATTTGAGAGGCAGGTAGCATGAAGTAGAGAGAGCCATCCTTAAAGCCAGAAAGACTCCCTCCCAAAAAACACACATACTACATCACCCCAAAGTTCTGGAAATGTCTAAGAGTGGGTTGAGAAAATAATTTCCCCGGAGCACTCTGGTATTGATGGAAGGACATCACAGCTTACAGATCTTTGAAGTGAATGTTGAAAATCAGGCATTGGGGAAAGTCTCTCTTATATGTATGTATGGTGTATCTCTTCATGGGAGGGAGACTTCCCACTTCCTCTCATTCTTCTCCAGACTTCATTACCCTTTCTGGTCTCATTCCCCTTTTTATCTTCCTTTTTGATGTTATTATCCCTTAATTCCTTGCATCTTTTTGTTTGTATTTGTATTCGCAGAGCTAAGCACAGTGCTTGGCCTACCATAATTCCTTAATAAATGATAGATGACTGACTGGTTGGGAGTAGAAATCAGTTTCCATGAGCAACTAAGGTCCTTCCAAAATTATATTTTTAATGATTTCTCATATGCAATGCTTATATTCACTTGATCTTTTAATTACTCTTTTTTTGGCCTTTCCAGTACTTTTATTTCTCTGTTGATCAGGACCAGCTAAATTTTTTAATTGATAGAGCATGGCTCAGAATCAGGAATACTTGACTTCAAGTCCTACCTTACATTCTAACTAGCTGTCTCACCCCGGGCAAGTCATTTATCCTCTTGGTCTCTGTTTCTGCAGGTTACAAGAGGATTAACAATAGCACCTATTTTATAGAGGTGTATCAAATTAGATGATAGAAATGTATGTATATATGCATATATTCATATATATATGTATATATATATTATTTATGTACTTGAGGTTTGCTTAAGAGGGCTATATGTGGACATGCATATGTATATATAAATATGTGTATATTATTTTAATTATATTTTAGCATTTGTAGAGGGCTGTATATATAGACATATATGTGTATTATGTGTATGCATACATATTTGTATATATATTCATATATATTATATCTATATATTTAAGATTTACAAAGGCTGATATATACATATATATGTCTATGTATGTATGTATATATACATGCATATATATTTATATATTATATTTAAGGTTTGCAGAGGGCTATATAAATAGATATCAATATACATATATGTGTATATATTGATATATAATATTGATATATTTAAGATATACAGGGAACTATATACATAAACCTATGTATATGTATGTGTATATATATATATATATATTTCTTATAAACCTTAAATATGTGTGTGTGTGTGTGTCCGTGTCTCTGTTGTGTGTTAAATATTATTGTTGCTGTGGTCAAAGTTAGAACTGGTGACCAGAAGCACCAGAAGTTTCCTCATGTCAGTTAAGCTGGCATTTTGGGTGGTGGGTGGGATCATGCCCTCTGTCCTGTCTTCAGTGCCCTTGCTCATGATGCCCAGCTCTGGGTCAGTCATGGGGCTCCTAGAATGATCCTCTTCTAATGCAATATGAGCATGGACGATTTAAATGCAGCCACTCACGTTTTGGGACTAAGTAGGTTTCCTTTAGAAGCCAAAGGGGAATATTTTTTTCTCATTCGTATGTTGGCAATTCTGCCAGGGTTGCAGTCATTAGCAGCTATTATAGAAACATTTGGTGCTAAGGATGTAGAATCCAGATTCAATGTGTGATCCAGCACAGCAAGCCTTATTTTTAGAATGGCAAAAATTGAGCTCTTTATCTACCTCATTACAGGGCACGTAGAGTATTTCCAATTGATATGTTATGAAGAATTCTTACATATTATCCTCCTGAGGGAAAGGCACCCTTGTGATAAACAGTTGCAAGATCTGTCACTAATTTACAATAGTAAATAATGTGTTTATATGTATATGTAATATGTGTATGTGCCTGAATATACATATAAGTACATACATTTATATATAAATAATGCATGTATCTACTTATACCTATAAATACACATCGTTTACCATTGTAAATTCTATACATCCATACATAAATTTACTCTTGGGGGCATATGTGTGTATACAAATAAATGTACACATATAAAAGTTAGATATTCTAATCATTAGAATTAGTGACTAGAACTGCAAGATTTCTTCCTGCCAATTAATTTAATTGCTTTTACACACACACACACATGCTTTATATGCCACTAATGTAGATTTAAAATGCCGTCAAATATTGTATGTCCTGATTCTGTAATCCCATATCCCATATCCAAAACAGACACTGAAACAGTGGCATTTTGAATACAAATATATAATGCATTATAATATGTTCTTCTTAAACAAAAAAAATAAATAATATATAAATAATAGTTGGAAAGAAAAGAAGAATGTGAAAAAATAGCTAGAGCCAGTAGGTTTCCTAATAAAGCTATGTCATTTTGAAATATTATCACCTTCTACTTATCCTAGTGATTTTATAAGACTTCATTAAAATAGTATCTCTACAGAAGATTTCATCAAAGAAAGAGAAATGGGTTTTCAGAGACCGAGAGGTTGGAAATAGAGGGCCTACTAGAACCCCAAAAGAATGCTCTTTGATTTTATTTTCATCTTTAAGGATTATTGTGCAGACGATAAAAGCACAAATGAGCCACAAGATAAGGAATATCATCATAAAGTGAACAAAATGGCACAGCATAATTATTAACTACTGTTCACATTAGGGTGAGTTACATTTAGATACCTGCATTTAGATGAAGACAGTGCAACTCAACAGAAATTAGGGGTTTCATTTCACAACACAATAATTTATTAATTTGCTTTGGTTGCATCTTTCACTCAAACCTAATGTTTTAAATGAATATTCAGTTTCTATGGGTAGCTGTCTCTGTAAAGAAAGTAATGTAGGATATAATCTGTAATCGAGTATCCAGTCCCTTCCTGTCTATCTCAAACATCTGCGTTACAGATTTATGTTAAATTTGACTTTTTTGATGAAGACCAGTAAAATTTTATTTTAATGAAAAGAATGTACATAAAAAGAGTGAGCAGACAATGTAATGAAGAAAAGCCACTGGGTTGTGAGTTAAGACATGATAGAATATAGCAGGGATTATAAAATACTCTGTTAATATGCAAACATTGTATCAATAACTCATAACCTGAACAGGCCGAGGTATCACAGGATCAGAAAATGTCAGATTCAGAAGAACCTTAAATTGTCATTAAACTCAAACTTCATAACATATCTGACAAGTGGTTATGCAGCCTTTGCTTGAAGACTTCTATTTATACAAGAAAATGTATCCCTTTGGGGGCAAGCCATTCCATTTCTTTAAGATCTCCAATCATCAAGAAGGTTTTTTTTCCTTACATTTAGCTGAATTTTTTGGTAACTTATATTAAGCTCAAAACCTTCTGTAGCCTTCACCTCCTATTTGTAATTCTGTACCTGGAAACCAAGAAGAAGAAGTGTAATCCCCTTTCCACATGACAGCCTTCAAATACTTTAAGGATGAGAAACTCATGAAATAGATCTGAAGCTTGGCATGGAAGCATGAGATAGTTGTGATGGGATACTTCAGTTACTTAAATATCTTCTAAAGAACCTTTTCATCTAAAGTAAAGTAGCTAAAAATGTATTTGGTTTACCTAAATGATAATTTCATCCTTTAAAAGGTGGAGAAAGCAATGAGCTAAACTAGTCGCTCTCCCCCTCCCTATTTAAGTTTTCTCTTCTACAGAATTTTAAAGATATCCATGACTTTGGTTATTCATCATATGTCATGAATACATGCTCTTTCACCATCTTGATCACCCACTTCCAGGCAGTCTCCATCTTATCACTATCTTACCCAAAATGTGTTCTGAAGAAATACACACATGCACACACACATATATAATTTTCTTAATATACCCAGTACTGATTACCATTTTTATTATCATATCATACTATTAACTTATGTTGAACTTGTAATCGAATCAGTAAACATCTCTTAAGAGTTATTATGCCTTAGGCAGTGCAGGGAATACAAAGAACGATAAAATATAATCCTTGGCCTAAAGAATTTCACATTCTAATTAAACAAAATGCAAACAACCAGGTACATACAAGGCATATGCAATGTAAATGAAAGGAAATTTCAGAAGGGAGACACTCTCAGGAGGTAGAGGGAAGGGAAGGCCCACTGTAAAATATGGTATATTTGAACCGAGTCTTGAGGAAGCCAAAAAAAGTCACTAAGCAAAGGTGAGGTGGGAGGGCACTCCATACATGGGGGATAACCAATGACAAGGTATGGAATTGAGAGATGGAGAATTGTGTGTAAGGATTGATTATGTGAAAAGGAATAAAGTGTAAGAAGACTGGCAAGATAAGAATGGATCCAGTTGTAAAGAACTTTGAAATTCAAAAAGAAGGTATATTCATAGAAGTAATAGAGAGCCATTGTAGTTTATGGAGGAGGAGGGAAAGGAAGGTAGGTGATAGTGTCAGACCTGTGCTGTAGTAAGATAATTTTGGCAGCTGAATGGAAGATGGACTGGAGTGAGAAAAAGACTTGAGATAGGAAGACCAACCAGGAGGCCATTATAATACTTCAGAATGAGATGATAAGAGCTTGGAGCAAAGTGTTGACTCTGAGAGTAAAGAAAAGAGAATATATAAATGAGAGATGTTATGAAAATAGAAACAAGAAGACAGCAACATTTTGGACATGTGGGTTGAGTAAAAGTCAAGAGTCAAATATGACATCAAGGTTGTAACATTGTAAACATGGAGTTGGGACTAGAAGGATAAAGGTCCTTTGGTAATGGTTAGTTGGTTATCTTCCCTATTTGAATAGAAACAAAAGAACATCACTGAGTGATGTGTTTTGACATGCACATAATTGAATTTAAGTGAGGTAGAATCGCTCAAAGTCATCAGCCTCATTCTCTCTTCCAGTCACCAACATCTAAGGCCAAAACAAAAGTCAAGGGGACAAGCAATGACTTGGGATGAATCTTTGATGTCTAACCAAGCTCAAGATATTCCACAGTGCCCACTTCTGCCACCTTCATAGCTATAGGAACATATTATTCTCATTCACCCCTTCTACTAGGACAAGTCTCCAACTCCCTAATTTACTAAGGGGTTTGTGCTCCATCAGTTACTCTCAGACTGGCTTAGCCTGCCTGCAGAGACAGTTTACTAGAATGTGGTCATTGCAAATGCTACAGTTTCTTGGAGACACAAGAGGGAGCTGGGTGACAGGTGGATATCAGAGCAAATTAGCTCTGAAAAGAACTCAGTCCTCAGGCTAGAGGTACTAGTCCTCTCTGAACATTCTCTGAACATTAAGATAAACCCTTTTAATAATAGTAGGGAAGGTGAGAAGGGGGAAGATTTAGAGATCTAAGAAAATCCCCAAGTCTTTTGTTAGACAAATGCTTTGTCAAATAGACAAATAACTTCTTCAACCTGTATTCATGAAGTTGTAGTTTTGACCATAAGTTGTCATATTTGTTAAATATATTCATACCTACTAAATTTGATCTGATTATATTCAAGACAATCCTTTAACTTCTCATGATATTTTTCTTGTAATGACTGCATACATTGAGTATTATGTTTATTTCTGAGTATCAGAACTTAAGGAGCACATTGATAAGCCAGAATATCCAGTATCCAGAAAAAGGCAACTAAGATAATATAAAGCTTTAAGTCAATGTCATTGGGAATGTTTAGCCTGGAGAAGAAAGGTCTCAGGAAAATACAATGACTATGTAAACGTACTTGAAATATTGACACATGGAAGATAGTTCACACTTATTCTTTGGGTCTTCTGAAACAGGAAGGAATATCAACGGAACTTGAAGAGACAAATTCAGGATTGATGTCAGGAAAATCAGAAAAATACAATGACAGCTGTGTAAAAGTAGAGTTCACCACCTCAAAAGGTCATGAGTTCTCCAATTTTTGGAAGTCTTCAAGTGGAGACTAAATTACAATTCGTCAAATGTGTTATAGTCAGTTGTTTCAGATAGAAATTGGCCTATATGGCTACTGAAATCTCTTCTCAATAAAATTATGTGATTTATTAAACAGCTGGATGGCACAATGGATTGAACACCAGACTTGGAATCACAGGAAGAGTTGAGTTCAAATTCAATCTCATATACTTAAAAGCTGTGTGACTATGGACAATATCTATCTACCTTATTTTCCTTATAAATGGGAATAATGATAGTCCTTATATCACTGGGATGCTGTGAGGCTAAAAATGAGATAATATTTGTAAAATAGTCTGCAAATCTTACTACACAAATTACTACACAAATGCTACTTACCTATTCTGCAACAGTCTTCCAATGTATTGATCAGACTGGTTGGCTTTGAATCCTTGGAAATTTAACAGATATTCCAGCTATAACTTTACTCACCTTGTTGATAAAAGTGTTAAACCATGAAGGGACAAGCATAGTTCCCTGTAGCACTCCACTAAAGACATGCTTCAAAGTTGATATTGAACAACTGGTGCTTGTTTTGGGGTCTAGGAAGTCAATCATTTTTTAACACATCTAACTGTTTTGTATAGCCTACAGCTTACCATCTGGTCCAAAACAATAGCAAAAACAGTATTAGCAAATATAATTACAAAATGTAGGTAAATTGTGTCTATAGAGTTCCCCTGATCTATCAATCTAACAAGCCTGTCCCATCAAAAAATGAGGATAGTCTAGAATAATCAATTGGTGATAAAGTCATGGCAACTCTTATAATTCATTTCCTTTTTTCCATGGAATGACTACATATGAAACTGTTGAAACATTTTTTACATAAATGTACTAAACTGTTATGTTCATCTGCTGTTATCTGCCCTTGCTTGCATCTTCTGTAAATGTCTTTTCGTAGCTGAAATTAGTAAATGTGTTCCCTGTGCATCTAGGCTAATACCCTTATATTAAGAGCCCCACCTTTTCTCTATCAGAATTGCTTGATTTTTCAGTATTTCACTATTGAAAATATTCCAACACTCAAGATGTGACTCACCTTGTGAAATTTTAGGACACAGGAACCTATCAGCCTAATATTTCTCTGAATCTTTGAAATCTGCTCTCCCCAAATTCAAAGTTTGTATCAGACTACAGCCATATTTTCATCAATTCTCTATTAGAATATCTGTTTGTTTTGTCACTTCGCACAGCTCAAGTCCCCATCATTTCTTCCAAAACCTTAAATTCCTCCTTGTTGGTGAGGCTCAGTTCAAGAAGAGAAGATCCCCTCTACCTTTAAAATATGAAATTACCTTTAAATTGAGCCAAGAAATTATGCTTCAGTCTGTTTTGGGCAAAGGGAGAACTCTAACAGATGGTCAGGTAATTGAAGAGCACCATCACTACTATATCATGCCTTCATTCCAGGCTGGTGATCTATTTCTTCATCTATTTTTTCTTCTTTCAAGTTGTTAGTTCTATGTATATTTTGATGGCAATCATTTCTATTTCTATCTCTACTGATCTTCATCCAAATGTTTTCTGTCATGCTTTTTTTCCTCCTATCTCTTGATTTCTTCATATGAGAGCATCCCATTATTATTATATAATTAGACTCTGCTTCCCTTCTTTTTCTATCTTTTTTCCTTTTGAATAAAGTATACCTTTCTCTTTAAATTAGAAGTTCCTTTATATTATGAACTTTAAAACCTCAGTGTTGCAATATGCAAAGAACAGAAAAGATAGTTGCATGCAAAACTGTGAACTATTATTAAAATATATGTTGAATTTAACACAAAAGTAACAAAATTTCCTACCTGTGTCCCTTCTGAACATCCTTTTCTTCTGTGTATTTTGGTAATGTTTCATTGATACTTTGTCCTTCTTTTCTTATTTGGCATCATTTGGATCATTGCATCACTAACTACCAACTACCCCACATAGATATTTCCTCCTTTCCCCAAAAGAGCCTTCTTTTGTAATCAAAAGAATTGTTGACTTCTAATTAAAAATGTCATTACTTAAGTACTTTTTAGCATGCAGTCAACAACTTGCCTTACTTGTTTATTGTCCATCTGGTCTCTTCTACACAATCACCTAAAGGCATTAGTGTGTTCACTATTCCTCAAAACATTAGTAATTCCTTCTCCAAATAGTATATTTCTCTTCTATTCAAGATGAGACCTATATTTATTTGTTGCTTAGTTCCATGTATTCAATAGTCTTCCTTCCTCCTTTTCTCCTGTCATATTTTTCCACCCACCAAACTCCTGATGTAGGTTGTTTTTCTTTGATTTTTTGTCAGATACTTGTGCTTTTCCTGTTCCATTTTTTTACACCCTTACCTTCTGTCTATTGGTTCTAAGGCAGAAGAATGATAAGGGCTAGGCAGTGAGGGTTATGTGACTTGTCCAGGGACACACACCTAGGAAGTGTCTGTGGTCATATTTGAGCCTATAACTTCCCCTCTCTAGGCCTGGATCTCAATTTTACACTGAGTCATCTAGCTGCTGTCTTTCATTTTAAATTGAAGTCCATTGAGTTGTTTTGTTTTGTTTATAAATACTTTATTGTCTCTAATAACTTTGGAAATGGAAAAATTCTTCTTCCGTTCCTTTTTCTTCACTTCTAAAAAAAGGAAAATACCATTTACCGCCAACAGAAATTAAAGTTACCATTGCAGAAATACAAAAATGGTGCACTCTAATTAGGGCACTGAAAACCCCTTTGTATCACATGCTGGAAGAGAGAATCTCTCAGTGCTTTGCCATTATTAATCATATTTCCCCCTAGAGAAATACTATGGCAAACAAAATGCTACAACTCCACTCTGGCCCCCAATAAAAGATAATATACATTCCAGCAAAATGGTTCCTCATTTGAAAGCCTGAAGTTCATAATATTAAAAGGAAAGTTATATTGAATGATGTAGCAAAGCTTTGGAAAGAGAGCAGAAATTCTCTGAGTCATTCTCTTCAAAGGATCCATATTAAAGTACCAGTCACTTGGAGTCTGAATTGGCAAGATCTCTTTGTAGTTGTCTACAGCTCACTGCAAATGTCTCGTATTTTTCTACATTGTGACTCTCCCCTTTCTCATTGTTTCTAAGAGGTACCACCAGTTCTTGCTTTCAAGTGTCTCTTGCCTTTCTCTTGTTTTTTTAATCTGTTGCTATCTTTTGGAGCAGTATTGTGTCTCAAAAATCAGAAGGGACCTCAATGGTCTTCTATTCCAAATAATCAATTTCCAAACAAAATCCCCCCACTAAATCCCTGTCATGCAGTCATCACACCTCTTCTTGAATACACTCAGTGAGAGGGAACCTACAATGATCTGATGAAGGCCTATAAAAATGTAGCTAATCTCACTAAAAATTATATTTGTCTCATACCATATGTCATTTATATTCTTAATAGGCAGAAAATTCAACCTTTACAACTATTATCAAGGTGAGCAACCTTTGTGAACAACCACCAACCAACTGCCACCAATGGAAAATAAATTTAAAAGCTCCCAAAATAGAAGTACTCCCAAGACCACAAACTCTGATTTCCCTCACAACTTTCATTTAGGGGAGTAACATTTGTGGATAAGGGATCCACTATCCCCTCACCAACACCAACCACTGAACAACTACCACCAGTGGAGCAGACAAGTATTCATAGTAATATCACATTGAATAGGAAAAAAGTCATGGCAAAGGAAAATACTTTAAACCCAGAGTAGATGAAAGACCTTTTGAAGTGGTTTCAACTAATCTGAATTCTTCATTATGTAATCCATCATTACTCATAAATTCCTACTTTCTCCTGGGAATTAAGATATGAAGGATCTCAGCAATTTAGAAAAAGGCATCTCTACTTAAGATCAAGGGAATTGAAGGCTATACATATAAAGTTTTTAAAATAAAAAATATCAGGTAAGTTAGACTATGCATGATAAATGGAACTTTCCAGTTTTTAGGAGGCATATTCTATACTATATATCTATATTCATATTTCTGACCTCTACTTTGCATGCCCTATGACAAAAGTGATGCCCTTTGTGATATCTGGTTCATCAGCTTAATCTAAATATTAATTTTTCTCCACATTTATCAGATCTATAAGTTACCAGGCAAATACAATTCTTTTAAACTTCATAATACTCTCTGGATGAGAGTCTGGTAATTTCTATACTTTACAACATGGTCTAGATAGTCAAATCCCAGTTTTTGATACTATCTTCCCATATCCCACATTTCTTTATTAATGTCCTTTCCTTCAAACAATAAGGATTAAAATAATATCTGATCTTAAATTCTTCCCAGTTCAATTTCAAGCAACTTTTATTTATCATCCATTATAAATGTGAGATACTGAGAATCCAAAAAAGCATAGGAGTTCATATTTTTAAGGAGCCTGCTATCTGGAATGAAGCATGACATGAAAAAGAGTCAGCCATGCTGAGAAGCAGTCAGAGAACTGCAATAGAGAGATTGCTGCGACAATAGCAACAGAACTACAAAGGGAACAGCAACAGCATCTGAAGGCAATCCCAAATCCAGAATTCCCCTCACTGATTTATGTTTACTGGCCTTTTAGGAATCCACAAGAGGAAAAGGAAATTGAGAAGGGACATATTTGCTAACTATTAAATGGGGGGCCCTTGCAAACACCAGCATTGATGATATGTGCTAATTCAAACTCTGGGGTTATTTTTAGTTCCTAATAAGGGCACTCAATATATATATATATATATATAATGATGAACAAATGATGAGCTGAATGAAAGCTCTTAAACAATCCAGCATTTCAGGGTTTCGGACATCTCTATAAAAGTGTTGCTGGGATTTCTGGAGTGGGGAGAAGCCAAATGAATGCCACACAGAACACAAGTTTTATAAAATACATTGTTATTTTACTCCTTGTGCTTCAGTGCTAATGAATCAAGACTCTTTATCGATGTTTGTATGGTGAACTTAAGTAAGTCATCTAATTAGGGTTCATTGAAATATAGCAAAGAGAAGGGTGAATTTTTCCCACTGGGAAAAGGTCAATGCTACAAGATTCTATTTAGATAAAGCCACACTGACCATACTCTTAGACTAACAAATCGAGAATTGCCACTCTCAAAAGGGAATAGATGTTACAAGCCAAGGGTGTGCTAGATCTAATTCACATCAGCTTGTAATTTTCAGTGTGTAAATTTTGATCTCCGTAAACCAGCAACTGCTACAAATTAAGGCTTTATTTATTGTTCGCATGGTTTGGTATTTCCTCTTTATGCTTCTGGTATTAAATACAGCATATATCTACCTGAGTGAAAATAGCTAGCTTTATGCCTGCTTTTTATTATTGAACAGGTCTAGGCTAGTGGCAAGTAGTGCCCCTAGGATGCTAAATATACTCCACTGAAGCTTATAAAATGAAGTTCTATTCCATTAGTTTTTATCCACCTTCAACCTAATTAGATTTTAAACTCTGTTGGGACAAGGATATGCCTAACCAAAATCACCGCTGTTCCCACATAGTGCCATGCATCATGTGAATACTAAATATATATTTATTATTATAATGAGGACACAAAGGAAGAATACTTATCATTATTATTTTAAAATCATACTTGTCCAGAAAGATATTTTATTGCTTGGTCAATAAGAGTAAGAGATTCAAGAGATAAAAGTCCACTTCAAAAGAATGCTCCATATTAGATGTTCTTAAAAATTACCCAACAAATTACTCCCAGGAACAAATTTTTCAGACTTAAAATACATCTGGTCAAATCATCATCATCATCATCATCATCATCATCATCTCCACCTTAATTCCTTATCCTGGCATTAGAGAAGTGATCTTGAGTTCTCTCAAAGGCTAGACCAACAGAGCACAAGCTCTGACAGATAGATCCTAAAATACTGGAGAGATTTCAAAGACAGGTGTGGTGATGGACTACATGCCACCTAAGGTCTGGCCTACCTTTTCTTGGAAGGACATATTATTCAGTTGGCTACAAGTTGATGAATGTTTCAGACAAGGTAACTATCTGCCAAATAATAGAAAGGTTTCAATCTGACACAGTAGAAGTAATAACCTACCAACAAAAAGCATAGGCTCTTAAAAGAAAAAAGAAATCATGGGCTCTTATTTTGAAGTAATCTAATATCTGATATCACATTTAATGATGACAAAGTTTTTAAATAAACAAGCTCTCACTTGCAACTCACTCTGACCCTGTGAAGCAGACAGTTTAAATTTTGTTATCCCCATTTTGTAAATAAGAGCAGAACTCAGAAAAATTAAATGACAGAGGAATGGCGGTATCTCTTTATCAACAGTATTCATACAAGTTAAATTCATGAAGAAAGGCACAACAGATTGAAAAATCTCTTTGTCCTTGCCTCAAATATACCAATGAACCAGTAATCCCATTAAAGTGGGCATTTACATCATTGATTCATAAGAAAATAAGATTAAGAGAACTTCACAAACTTTTCTATTTATGCCCTTTCTATACAACTCTTATCCATGTCTTCCCATAAGAAAACCCCAGAGAATTCACCCAATGCAGAGTGGCCTTTCTTCAAACAGATAGGGCCTGAGAACTGTCCAATGGTAACCCTTATCGCAAAGTTGTTGTAGTTCAGTCATTTTCAATCATGGCCAACTCTGTGTGACCCCATTTGGAGTTTTCTTGGCAAAGATATTGCAGTGATTTGCCATTTCCTTCTTGAGCTCATTTTATAAATGAAAGAAGGAAGTAACCAGCATTAAGTGACTTGCCCAGGGTCACACAGCTATTAAGTGCCTCCGGCTGGATTTGAACTCATAAAGATGAGTCTTCCTGATTCCATACCTAGTGTTTTATCCATTGTATCACCTAGCAGCCCTTCTCACCAAGTAGTACTTAATAAGTGTTCATGTGTAAATGGTTCAGTGCTAGATACTTGCAATACCCAGCAAACAAAACATGTATAGTCCCTGCCCTCCAGGAGCTCACATTTTATAATCCACAGAGCAAACAATAAGAAATTAAGTAAATAATTGTTCCTAGTTGTACCATAGTTCTTGTTCAGACTGTGTGACACATATGTCCTCCCTGTTCTAATGTTATTAAGGTAATGAGCCACAGCATTTTACAACAGCCAATTAGTCTTCAAACTAGCACCACATAGAGTCTGTGCTGAGAAATAATGTGGAAAGTGGCCTTCTGCCCTTTCTAATGGAGAAGTGTACCTTGACTTATGCTGATGGGTTCTGGTATGAAAATGAAAGTACTTTTGGTGTTAGTCCCTACCATTTATTCAAAGAGCATAGTACTATTAGAAAAGTCATTAATGTTTTTCACCAAACATACTGCTGAGAAACAAATGTCTCATTAAGAAAAATTTTAAATTCCCTGGTTGTTTATTATTATGCAGTTTTAGGGGTGCATGTTGATACTGGTCAGAAGGGTGACATTTAAACATAAAAATGGATGTGATTTTGTGATCAGTAGTTTAAAAAATCAACTGCTATCCCAATAATATAATAGTAAATTAAAAAGTACACTCGATTGATTTCTTCCAATAATGAACAATTCGATTCCTTTCTTAGCATAGTCTTAGCATGATTATTCACCCTGAAGCTTTTCTATAAAATTATACATTAGTATATGCTACAAAGCCCTCTGTTTCCAGAATTTACTAATCCTTTCCTTTGTTTTCCCCATGATGAAATCTTTTTTTTCCCTTTTCCATTCTGTCTGACTCAGAGTAGCATGAACAACAGTCCCCATTCAAGATCTATCACATAGCTAAGGCAATATGGCTCTGACTTAACTGGTATTCCATTACCATTACATAACCATTCCATTTCTCAGCATCACTTGATGTGGCCAGTAATATTCAATATAATTTACAGTGGTCAGGAGAGAAACTTGTGGAGAAATAGAAACTAGAGTTGTCAGATTTGTCATTACATTTCAAATCCAGATCAAACCTTTCCCCCACTCTTCTCACTTGGGAAACACAGATCTTCATAATGCTGAATACCAATGCTGCACTACCCCCTTTGGGTCAAACCAGTCATCCGATGTCAAATTGGATATAATAAGCCCTGGACTTCTTCACATTCTTTTTTCCTTTACCTGCTTTCTTCATCCTTGGAAAATTTCCTTCATTCACAAAAGAATTACCAAGTATAGGAAACCTCCTCATGATATGGCTTAATTTCACATAACAAAAAAGAACCATTCACTGGTGGGTCCATAGAGAGGAGAGTGTTGTACTATGCTCTTCATTGAGGTCCCTCATTTCCAGACGTAGGCAAATAAATCAGGCAAAATTCATTGCTGGGATGCCTCATCTCAAGAGTTTCCCCAAAACAGGTAAGTGGAAAGGTATTTAATATATAATATGAATCAGGTAAAGAACAGGTATTTACTCCCAATATAAGGAAATACTCAACCTAAAAGCCTTCGACAATCACATATTTTAGAAAAAAAGTTTAAAACAGGATTTAGTAGCTTACTAAGTAACCATAATTATAACTAATGGCATTCTGAACATTATATCTCATCAGAACATAAAGTAATTTGCAAAAGTACTAATTAGCTATTTTACATTTTGCCTCTCTTCTGCACTATCCAAACAACACCAAGTACATGTCTGCTGATAAAACATCCAACTTCTTAATAGTAACTATCTTCCCTAAAAAAACCAGAAATAGTAGGCTAGGTCTTCTCGTCTGCCACTATTCAGCTCTAATTTGATAAAGCCCAAGATATTTCAGACCTTCTAAACTCACAAAGTCACCCCCAACCCTCAACCCCTTTGGATAGATAGTTATTTCCTTGAGACCAGGAAAGAGCAAATGCAAAAGGGATCATCCTAAGTCAGGCTTTCTTGTCAAGGCATTGCATTAGATGCCATGTGTTAAAGGCCACATGGCTTCTGGGGTGGGAGATAAGACCCTCTCAAGAAAAGGCTTAAAGCAGTTCTTACCTGAAAACATAAAACTAACAGAAGAATTGTTCCCTTTTAGTTATCTTCTAAGTCATCAAATCTTCTGATTTTAGAAACAGTAAGGAAGCTCTTTTTAAAAATGAAAGACTTTAATCAGGTCTTTAAAAAGGACCCAAAGCTCTCCTGTGATCAACTAGAAATAAGACTGGCAACCATGAGCATATTCTATGAATGGCCCATTTTGGGGGAACTCTTGACTTGAGTCGTGACATAAGCTATACCTAAAGTTGTCACTGCAGCATTGGAGTTGGAGTTTAAAATGTCAAAGAAAATGAGAAGAGGAAGCCTGGCCCATCTTAGGTGAGACATCTCAGCACTGAACTGGGTCCAATTCATTTATAAGTGCTTTACAAAACTTAAATCACAATATTGAGGTCAGCTATTATTATGAAGTTCTTTCACATAATTTCCCTCATTTGGTCCTTATAACAGCTTGAAGTAATTCATATTATCTCCACTTAACATATGAGTAAACTGAATATGAAAGGCCATATGGTCTAGCGGATAAAGAAAGCTGGTCTTGGAATCATTAAAATATAGATTCAAAGCCTGCATCTAACATATAGGAATTTTGTGACAGTGGGTAAGTCCCATAATCTCTCAATAGGCAACACTATAAAACCATATAAGCAATAAATAAGTTGGATTTTCCTTTCTAGGGAGTTTCCTATGTGTCCAGACCAAATGCAAAAATAAAATATGAAAGCAAGCTTAAGCATCTTGCCTGAAGCCAAAAGGCTGATACTTTTCTAATTTTTAAATATATGTATTCTTTGTATGTAACATATTTGATTATGTTTACCATGCCATGAGGCAATGCTCCATTGTAAATGCCATGAAAGTTATTCAGGTAACTAAAAGATATCTCAGTTGTCCCCACCATGGTCCTATTGAATTCTGTTGTCTTCACAAGAATGTAGAAACATTTGAAAGGATTACAAAAAGAGACAAATTATTTGTGATTTAAAGATTATGTCTTGAACCTAACTATTACATCTATATAGCAATAATCTCCAGTACAATATAAACAAAAGGCATAGATTCTGCAACAAAGAATATCATTGGCAGAAAAGAAGCCAGTCTTATCTGTAATTATGGACTAGTTGATAGTCAGTAAACATTAAGACCTATTATATGCCAGACACTACTAACTTCTGGGAATATAAATAGGAAAAAAGATAGTCCTTGATCTCAAGAAGCTTAAAATCTAATAAGGGAAGACAAAACACAAAAGGAAGCAGAAAGGAAAGTTGGAAGGTATCTAATGTAGGTTCATGGTGGAAAAATCATAAAACATCAAAGTAATACAGTCAGGAAGAACTGAGAAGATGTCTATATGAGGTCCCTCCTTACATGAAGTTTTAAAACTCCCGGCATCACACAGAGGGACAGGGGGTACAAATGATATTTGAGTACCAAAGCTGTTTGAATATTGTAGGATGATGAGGTTTTCCCAATGAAGAGACTCCTTAATCAGGTGGGAAAGTCAACGCTGACCCAAAATAGTGAAGTCAGGTGGAGTCATTCATCATAGACTTTCCTGAGTCTTCCCTCTCTTTCTTTTAGGACTAAATTTTCAACAACTTATTTATCATAGCATCATAATCTAGAGTTTGAAGGGTCCTCAGATGCCATCTAGTGCAATATTCTTTTTTATAGATGAGTAAACTAAAACCCAAGGAAGTCACACAGTACTAGTGTTACAATTTGAAATCATATTCTTTTACTCTTAAGCCAACATCATGTCAGATGCTCTTATAAGGAGGAAAGAAGGGAACATTTGCTATTTCTTTAGTCATTGTTTCGCTAATAAATTTATCCCTCTTCCTCACTTCCTTATTTCTATAGAGGGCACCATGATTTTTCCATTCAGTTGGGTATGGTAGGAATCATTATCAACTCTCAAGTGTACTAATTAATGCTCATTGATTGATTTTCCACTAACCAGCTTTATGATCTTGAACAAATAACAGATTATCTCAAAGATTTCATTCAATTCTCCTATTTTATGATATATGACCCCATATTACAATGGAAGAGAGGAGATTTAGCTTGACAACAAGATATCTTAATTTTTTTTAATATAATGACAAAATATTTAATTAGTTGCCTGGAGAATGGAGAGGCTTAATGGATAGAGAGCTGGTTTCAGAGAAAGGAAGACCTAAGTTGAATCCCCTCCTCTGATTAACTTTTCAGGGCTCCCACTGTCAATCTGCTTTTGTGGAGGAACTTTCCTAGACCAATGAACTCAGAAATCTGACTTGCCTAAGGCAATAATTGCCAGAACTTGTACTCAAACCTATGCCTTATGTTTCTGAATCCAATATTCTTTTTAAAATTTTATTTAATTAGACAATTTAGAATATTTTCCTTGGTTACAAGAATCATATTCTTTCCCTCCCTACCCCCACATTCCTTCCTGTAGCTGCCACGCAATTCCACTGTACATGTGTCCTTGATCAAAACCTACTTCCATGTTGTTGATGTTTGCACTAGGGTGATCATTTAGAGTCTACATCCCCAATCATTTGTCCTTGACCCATGTGATCAAGCAGTTGTTTTTTCTTCTGTGTTTTTACTCCCACAGTTTTCCTCTGAATGATAGTGTTCTTTCTCATAAATCCCTCCAAATTGTTCTGGATCACTGCATTTCTACTAATGGAGAACTCCATTGCATTCAATTGTACCACAGTGTATCAGTCTCTATATAATGGTTGTTCTTGGTTCTGCTCCTTTCTCTCTGCATCAATTCCTGAAGGTCATTCCAGTTCACATGGAATTCCTCCAATTAATTATTCCTTTGAGCACAATAGTATTCCATCCCCAACATATACCACAATTTGTTCAGCCATTCCCCAATTGAAGGGCATCCCCTCATTTTCCAAATTTTTGCTACCACAAAGAGTGCAGCTATGAATATCAATATTCTTTCCTTTGTATCACAGTGGCTTCATAAGTGTGGAGCTGAATGGAATTGAGAAACTATTACTTTCTAAAACAAATTTAACAGATTCAAGATAAAATAGTAACTTCTGACTGATTTTCAAAGTTCCTCTAATCTTTATATTATTGGAAGAACTAAATATCTTATTTTTATTATTGCTTTCATTATGATGAAATTTTTTGAAAAGGGATCTAATTTTTCATTTCTCCTCTAACCTACTGAAATGAGAAAAATTGCCCTTAAATTCTACACAATTTGATCCCACTCCTAACCTTAATATTTTACTTCTTCCCACTCTATGTAAACTGACTGTAATATCTTAGTACATATATATGGCACTATATACTGGATCTATAATTGGATAATCTTGGAGAGCTTAAAATTTTTCCAGTATCTTATCTCCATATACCTCTGGCAGCTCTCCAGACATCTCCAGATTAATTTATTCATTTAATAAATATTCAGTATCTATGCAAAGAAATTCCTGGAACTTAGATGATTCTTCTATTGACACTCATACTTCCCTTGTTAGGTTAATTTGCTCTACTTACTTCTAGACATATCTGCACAAGATTCCTCCTATGCCAGCCCTCACTGCTAAGCCAATATAAACAGCAAGGGTAGAGAAATATGGAAAAAGAATATGGGGGTAAATATCTATTAGCAAACCTACACATAAGGGGCCTGAAAAATCTTGTCCCTTCTTATCTTCATTTTTACATAGGAGGCATTTGAGGTCCAGAGGAATTCAGCAACAGCTAGTAAGGAGCAAAGTCAGGATTAGACTCAGGTTTCTTGATTCTATTTCACTAGATTTTTTTCTGCCATACCACACTAATCAGTAAGTATAAAGTCCCTATAGAATATGGTTTAGGCGGTCTAAGCCACATAAAGGATTTGGAGATGTCAAAATGTGTGATGTTTGATTCATTTCCCTCTTTTCGAAATCTGGACAACCTAAAATTGACTTGACTTTTCAGTTCAAGTTAATTGGTGAGGCCCACTTAGGACACTCTCTCGGGTCTGCTTAAATTTTTTGTCTACTGAAAAAAAGTGTGCATTTGTACAAAGCAGTCTCTGCTCATGCTTTAAAGCTTAAGTTGGAACAATAAATAACAGAAACAACCATCTTACTCATTCTTCTCTATGAATGGCAAGAGAGGATGACAGAAGTCTGTCAAAAAAAATAATGTGCTGAGGGTGCCCATCACTCGAAGAAATACCCCATAGAAAGAAAAACAAAAATATTGATAGCATTTGGCAAAACAGACAGTAGTAGGCTTCATTCTGTTACTGATGCCTCTCTGAGGCATGGTAATCTCTTGGCATCCTATAAAATTTCTTTTGATCAAAGACATTCCCTGACACTGAAAAATGATCTTACTTGACACCTGTCATGTTGAAATCTTTTGTTTTTATGGTTGATTGGGAAGAGCTATACTTGAAGTATTTCATTATAAACTAAAACACCACTTGAGTGGCATGGCATAACAAACACTTCCTAAGACATTTCTTATATCCAATTGCCTTCTATTGCTGAAGTCTCACTCGATTTCTATTCTGTTCCATGCCTTATCTGCTTCACACAATCCTACGATACTGTAAGAGAAATTTGCTGTATAACTTTGGGTAAGATTCTTCTCATTAGACACACTAGGGCTCAATCTATAAAATGAAATAATTGGACTAGATTACATAATGATCAATGATTTTAGAATAGAGTTTCAAGTAGGAGAGAGTAAATCAGACTTTTCCCCAAGATTGCTGATATGGAAGGGATATGAGGGGAGAGGCTACTTCATAATCCTCACAACTACAGCCCCTCGACCTTGCATCTCCCTGACAATGTACAGCATAACCGACACAGTCACAACCTCTAGTCTTACATCATTTTGACATCCCTTTCCTAGGGCTTGTCTTCTCCCTCCAGTCCTAGGGGACTCTTTGGAGATATGAAAAACCCTTCTCAATACAATTGAAACTATTGTGGAACTATGCTCTGTAGCATCAGCACCATCATCAACTAAAGTATTCCCAGATTCAGTTATAGCTCGACAAGAGAGATTGCTTAGCCAAATTTCATTTTGTTTATAGGGAAATCAAGGCCCACAAAAGTGAAGTGACTTGCCCAAGGTTAAAAATCTAGTTAGTGGAAGAGCCAAAAACAAAACCCAGCTCTCCTAATAACTCTATACTTTATACTGTTACAAGGATGCATCCTAGATATAAGGTCTCTCATAAAAGAATATTTATCTATAATTTCACATACAAATCTAAAGGTCTGTGAATTTTAGCATTCTCCATCCACAAATCACTAGAAGAGAGCCCCTTTGTTGTGGAATTCTAAAGGGATAACTATTTTAACTTAAGGAAAGTAAAAAGCAGTGACATATTTAGAGTTCCTTTGACTGGTGGTGTCCCCTTCCAATTATTGACCTATCTAAAGATAAGTAAAGAGATTTGGGGGATTCTATAGGAATGAAGCACTATCCCCAAAGGGAAAAATAAATGACTGTTTGTAGCTCCCTGGTTTATTTGGTTAATTTGGTATATTATCTTGGGCAAATATACAAAGTCCCTATGGCTCCATTTTTTTCACCTTGAATTGAAAAAAAAATGATGATTTTGCCCATTCATCTCTAACTATTCCCTAAGCCCTAACAGCTAAGTGTCTTTCAAAATATAATAGAAATGAAGGAAAATATCAAAGAGGAGAAATTAAGGTCAGTTACCTTGCCTTATGCCCTTCAGTGTATACCTTTCCTAGAGTTGTTTTTTATAATGAAATAATGTACTTGAGAATCACTAGACAATAAGAATTCCTTTAGGCTTTTTTTTCCTAGTTACAAAGGCATATTTATTTTTATTAGTCAAGTAGATGTAAAAAATTACTTGTTCCTAATTGTATTCTACTAGGACTATGTCTGGTGTCTCAAACCCTCAGAAATAGTCATTCATAGAATTCACGGAGCTGGGATAAATCTCAGGGATCATTCAGGCTAACTCTCTTGCTATAGAGAAGAAAGAAAAATTAGATGAAATAACTATCTCAACATCAGATCCAGAACTGAAAAAAACAGTTCTCCTGATTCCTTTCTCAGGGCCCTTTCCATATACATATTTCTGGACTTGTAACTTCACCAATGTGGGGAACTCTTGGCAGAAAAATACCCTTCTTTGGTGTAGATGAATAATTAATTTATCTTAGAAACATGCCTTGGAAACTCAAGAAGTTAAGTGACTTACTCATGGTCACACAGGTAGATTGTACTGAACCCAGGGCTTCCTGACACCAATCTGTCCATCTAGTCAATACATCATGCTATGTATCACTTACACATATATGTTTTTGAAATTGAGAAATGTCAACTTTATTAAATTAATATTTGATACAACATGAAACATTTAAAATGTAGCAATAAATGTGGCCATATAATTAAGCTTATGGCAATCTACAAAAAAGCACATTTTAGAAAAGTATGAGTTGAAGTTCATTTAGGAAACATTTTTAAGTGTATAGATAATAATATAATACTAATACTAGAAATGATCTATGGCTATCATTTTTCCATGATTTGTCACTCTAGCAGTCCTTTTGAAAAGGAAATGTTTGGTAAATCCATTTTGCAAGTAGAATTAATGATATCTTTAAAGAGGGAAGAAAATGCCTTCATTGAATATTACCTTATTTTGGGCAATGTCAAACTATGGACATTATTCTATAAGGAAGCTCGGCTTTGAAATCACCCAACCTAATCACAGAAAGGGGACAAATAACAAAGTGAAAAAAATGTGTTCACACCAGGTAGTCTTTTATGATATGTTATCGAGTACCTAGAGTAAATTAGAAAGGGAAAACTTGAGATAAACAGCAACTGGCAATATCCTTTGATCATCTTTAAAAATCAATGAAGGAGCAGCTCGGTGGTACAATGAATAGGATTCTGGCCTTAAAGTCAAGAAGATCTGATTTTGAATCTAGTCTCAGATACTCACTAGCTGTGTGACCCTGGTGAAGTTACTTGACCCTGTTGGCCAAAGAGAGAGAGAGAGAGAGAGAGAGAGAGAGAGAGAGAGAGAGAGAGAGAGAGAGAGAGAGAGAGAGAAGTCAAGGAAAACTCAGACTAAAAGAATATAAATACTAATCACACACACACACACACACACACACACACACACACACACACACAAACATGAGAAGGTAAAGGAAGGAAGGTCACAAGTAAATAGTTTTAGAGCTCTGAGAGTTGAAGCTTGAGGAGTTGGAGTTACTGAAAGAAATAAAACTTGTACCAGGACTCAAGGGTATGGGTCTGATCAGGTACAAGAAGTATCATGAGAAATTCTGTGTTTCTGACCCTCTCCAAGAGTATGGATTCCCAAAACAATAATTCTTTGTAACAATATTAAAGTGTTAATGAGTTGATCAAAGTTGTTTAGCTGCTACCTTTGTCCCTAACTCTACTGCTGACTTGTTCTCCAGATTGATTTTCCAGTATAAAATCTTCTCCACTCTGGGAAATACTAGTATCAAAGGATCAGTAATTCTTTTCATCTTTTTATTAGTTCTGAGTCTCCAGGCAAAGATAGTAGTTCTGGAAATATACCTCAGTGTTATTATCTATCCTCATTGCTTCCGTGGGGACTTTTCCCCCCAGTTGCTTCCTTCCAAATACATTTTCCAAAATCATATCCCAATTAGCAAATTCCGCTTACCACTGTTTACATAGATGAAATAAGCTTTTAAACAAAGACGTGTAATTAACTCCCCCCTCCCAAGACTTTAGATTTTCATAAAGTAAGTAAAAAGAAAAACAGAGCTATCTTCAGGTATATAGTCTCATGGGGTGGTGAAGGTTTCCACAATATAATTTCTATTCCAGTATACCTCATGATCAATCAGTCCAAGTAATTTCAAATGCAGAATACTGGATCTTGCTTTTTGCTTGTTGTTCATGCCTATATTCTCTTTCAGTTTTAGGTTGGTTCCTACAACTTCTTTTTCTCCATCATCATGATTTTTTATTCATCTAGTCAGGCCTGGATTTCTATTCGAAACTATATCCTGAAAATAGTGAACAGACTTTTAAAAGTCATCCAAAGTTATGGACCAGTAGTCATTTCTATTATTATTTCAATTTTAAAAAATCTTTATTTTCACCTCCAAATTATCTCTCCCTACTTCCCCTTCCCTACCTGCTGAGAAAAGAAATACAATTCCTCTTGAACATGTGAAATTATTCAAAAAATATTTCTGTTAGTCATATTTTTCAATAAAAAGCAAAGAAAAAAAGTGAAACAATATGCTTTAATTTGCACTCAGAGTTCATCAGTTCTCTCTGGAGAGTGATAATATTTTTCATTATGAGTCTTCTAGAATAATCTTTCTTAGTTGATTATCATTACGATATTTTTGTTATTGTGTATAATATTCTAATTCTTCTCATTTCATTTTGCATCAAACTCATATAATCTTCCTAAGTTTTTTTGAAACTGTTCCCTTCTTCATTTCTTACAGCTCAATACCATTCAATCACAATAATGTCAAATTTGTTCAGTTCTTCCCCAATTGGTGGATATCAGCTTAGTTTCCAATTCTTTGCCACCAAAAGAGATGTAAAACAAAAATTTTGTATATATGATCCCTTTTCCTTTCCTTTTGATTGTTTCAGGGCATGATCTTAGTAAAAGTGTTGTTGGGTAAAAGTTAAAAAAAAATTAAATGCAGTTTTCTAGTCCTTTTAACATAGTTTCAAATTACTCTCTAGGATGATTAGACCAATTCATAGCTCCACCAACAATGCATTAACATAGCTATTTTTCTATATTCCCTTCAAATTTTGTTTTAGCAATCTGGTGAGTGTTAGGTTCTATCACAGATTTGTTTTAATTTGAATTTCTCCAATTATTAGTTATTTAGAGCATTTTTCATATGGTGTGATAGTTTTGATATCTTCTTCAACTGTTTTTATCCCTTAAACGTTTATCATAGGGAATGGCTTTTTTATAAATTGTTTAAATTTCCTATATATTTGAAAAATGAGATCTTTGTCAGAGTAACTTGCTATAAAATTACCTGCTTTCCTTCTAATTTTGACTGTATTATCTTTGTGTCAAAAGTTTTTAATATAATGCAATCAAAATTGCCCATTTTATTTCCTGTGATCCTCTCTATCTTTTGGTGGATAATGAACTTGTCTCATATCCAAAGATCTGATATTAATTTTTCCATGCTCCTTTAATTATCTTTTGATGTAAATCTTTATGTCTAAATAATGAACCCATTTTGAACTTATTTTGATATATTTTTGTGAGATGTTTATTTATGCCTAGTTTCTGCCAAACTATTTTCCAGTTTTCCCAAGCAATTTTTGTCAAATGATGAATTCTTGCCCCAATACCTTAGATCTTTAGATTTATTAAATACTTGGTTACTGTGGTCATTTAGTTCTGTATATTGAGTACCTAATCCATCCCATTGATCAAATATTCTAGTTCCTATCAAGTACCAGATTGTTTTTATATTTGCCACTTTCTTATACAGTTTGAGATCTAGTGCTGCTAAGGCACCCTCTTTCACTTTTTTTCTTTGATTCCCTTGATAATCCTGATTTTTTGCTCCTCCAGATGTATTTTGGTATTACTTTTTCTAGCTCTATAAGGAATTCTTTGATAGTTCACTTAGTATGGTACAAAATAAACAACTTAATTTAGGTAGTATTGTCATTTTATCATATTGACTTGACCTACACATTAGAAATTAACATTTCTCCAACTGATTATATTTGTATGAAAAATGTTTTGTTATTGTGCTCATATAACTACTGGATATGCCTTGATAAGTAGAGTCCCAAGTATTTTATGCTGCTTAGAGTTATTTAAAATGGAATTTCCGTAATGACCCCATATATGGTTTTCTTTGGCAAAGATGTTGGAGTAGTTTATCATTTCCTTCTTCAGTGGTTTACTGAAAATAGAGGTTGTGACTCCTCAGGATCAAACAGCTACTGAATATCTGAAGCTGGGCAAGAACTCAGCTCCTCCTAACTCCAAGCCCAGCACTCTATCCACTGAACCACCTAACTATCTAGATATGATTTGTAATTTTAAGATTCAATTTATTCTAGTTTTTTCTAGTGTGTTTTTTTTATAGAAAAGGATGTTAGAAGTTGTCAAAGGCTTTTTCTGCATCTGTTGATGTTAATCACATGATTTTTGTTGTTTTTGTTATTGACATATTCAGTTAAGCTTATAGTTTCCATAATTTTGAAGCTGTCTTACATTTCCAGTATAAATTGCATTTTATCATCATGTACAAATTTTGTGATTGCTACAATCTCCTTATTATAATTTTTTTTAAATTTTTGCATCAATACTCATTAGAGATATAGTTTTCTTTGTCTGATTTTACTTGCCCTGGTTTATTTGTCAAACCCATATTTCTGTAAGAGAAAAAATTTGATAGGATTCCAACTTTATTTTTTCAAATAGAATATATCATATAAGAATTAATTTTTCTTAAAAAGATGAGTGGAATTCAATTGTAAATCCACTTCATCATGGGATACTTTTCTTAGGGAGCTAATTTATGATTCATTCAATTTCTTTTTTTTAAAGATAAAGTTTTTTAAATAGTTTATTTCCTCTTCTCTTAATTGTATAATTTTTAAAATTCTCATCTATTCAATGTTCTTTATTGACATATAATTGGGCAAAATAGCACCTTAAAATTATTTTAATTTCATTTTCATGGTGATAACATTCACTCTTTTCTTTTTTGATACTGGTAATTTGATTTTCTTCCATTTTTTAAAACAAATTAAACAAATTTAATTTTTTGTTTCTTTTTGCAAGGACATCATTAGGTCAATATATGTTTGTTTTCAATTTTATTAATCTCTTGATTTTCAGGATTTCTATTCTGTAATATTTTTAGAATTTTTTGGTTGCATGCAGATTATGCTCCCCCCTTTTAATGATGTAGCTATTTAGACATATAACTTTGCCTATAAGTACTGCTTTGACTGCATTTCAGAAATTTTCATATAGCATCTCATTGCCCTTCTCTTTAGTTAAATGATAAATTGTTTGTATAAGTTGCTCTTTGATTCAATCTATAGAAATAGCTTGTTTTATTACCAATTAATTTTCATCTCTTCTTCAAAGATCCTTCATTAGATGTATTTTTATTGGATCACAGGCTGAAACGTGTGCATTAATTTTTTTTTTTACTTTTCTACATTTGTCAGTTTTTTATGCTCTAATACCTGGTAAATTTTTGTAAAGGCATCTTATAGCTGAGAAAAAGGTATACTCTTCTCCATTCTCAGTCCATTTTCTCCTTAGGTATATTACATCTAACTTTTTAAAAGTTCTATTTATCATCTTAACTTTTTCTCCCATATTTCATAGTTAGATTTGCTAGGTTTGATAGGGATCAATTTCAATTTGTTAATATAAATTTACTACCTTTTCTTGTAATTCATTTCACTTTTTCTTCAAGAATTTGGTTGCAATGCCAATTGGATCATATAATTTTAGTACTGATATTACTTTATTGTGTATGATGCCTTATATCTAAATGTGCTTTTAAAATCTATTTATCTCTACTATGCCAACAGACCTCTCTGTCTTCTTAAGCTTTGCTAGGCTAGAAATATGACTCACCTTAACCTTGTGTTATTTACCTTTTTATAATTTGATTTGATTTATTTTTTATTTGTTAGAGGAGGGTGTTGGAAGAACTCAGTAAAAATGTTCACTCTCTTCCACCATATTGGCTCTATACTCATGACATAGCATAATTAATCTATTGTGATTGTTTCCTCTCTGAAACATTCCAGGGACTAATTTTCATACCATAAAAAGTTCATCTTGCTTAAAAGAAACTTTCACTATTAATTTAATACTGTGTTGGCCCATTATCTGTCATTACATCATGCCTTTAAGGATAACATCCATAGTGGTATGTCCTTCATCCCTTTATACTCATCATGGAATCCTGAAAATGTTCTCTATGGGAATAGGAAAGTATGTTTGCTTTTTGTTTTTGTAAATGTTCCCTTTGTCTTGTTAAGCAGTTGTGAACTAGAGAAAAAGATAAATCTTGCCAGAGGAGTGTTTAAGTTTAGAATCTCAAAATTTCAAACACACACACACATATACATATATATTTACATATTGTAAAAATTAAATTTCATTTCTCTACAAAAATTATTATATTTTAGAGGTTTATTAAAGATTATTAGAATTAAGAATTAAAGAAAATACAAAATAAGAAAAGCATGTGCAACCCACATCTTGCCTGCCTGGTAGAGAGACACGTGTGCTTTGAAGCGGAAGCAGAGAGACCAAGAAGGTGGTACTGTCAGTTTAGATACCCATTTTGTTCTCAGTCCAGGTGAGGACTCTGATGAGATTTTAGGGATTTCTGGAAACTAGCAAGGACTTCTGGGGATTGAATTATAGGGTTCAAATCTCCATTTTTGCAATATAAAGATATGGATATAGATATAGATATAGATATATAATTTCAGGTCATTTTAACATGAATTTCCATAGCAAAGAAGGAAAGAAGAAAATCAAAAGCAGAGTAATGTTCATATTAAATAAACCATCTAGATAATGTCAATAATAGGCTGTGGTTGGGGAGATTATTAGGGGGGTGGGAGAAATAAGAATGATCAAAAAACTCTACTCACTACTCCACATCACCTCCATTGTCACACTTAAATTATCAAGGAAATGTTTCTTTTCCCCTGGATCATCTAGGGAACTGTCCTAGCTCTTCCCTTATAGAATAAAAAATTCTAAGGATGTTAGAGGTAAATAGGGAGAGCTGGTCCACAGAAGTAGTCATTTTTCTTATAATCAAATGAAAAACACCACAGGCATAAAGAAAATGTGCACTACAGCCATCATCTTTCATCTTATTTGTGTAAATTCTAAGCATGTTGCCCACAGAGGAAATTATGTAAATTAAAGGAGGTGGGAAAAACAGACTAATCACTCTGGATTCATGTCATCATAATGACTGTTCTGAGAAATAGCCAGAAAGTCAGTGGCCAGTCAAAGGGACCTGCCACTGTTTGGAGAATTAACAGTGCAAATTTGAAATATCTCACATCTGTCACTATTAGGCTTCTTTCATGTTCTGTAGAAAGAACTTTTAAATTAAATTAACATCTTGCATATTCTGAAAGAGAAAGAAGACTGAGCATTACTCTATCCACTTAGTAGTCAGTACACTGAGTGGCTATTTCTATACTAGGTTTAGAAAGCCCAATTTAAAGAGCTAAAGGGGTCAAAAAGATGAAAGATATTATTACACCATCTTATCACGCAAGACCAACTTAATTTGGCCAAGTCTCAGTATTACTGACTGCTGGAAGCAGAACTGAGGGAATCTGTTCTTGGATGGGTTCAGGAAATCCCAAATGAATTTCAGCCAGAAGCAACATCTTAGAGCTTTGGTCAATTTCTAAACTGCCTAAGAGTTACAACCCACAGTTAGAAAAGCAGAAGAGATAGAATGAGAAAAACCAACCATAGTTATTCACCTTTTCTCTTCCCATCACCCAGAGTAGATTTTGGCTCCTCTGTGATCATTTACTGGTAAACAAATCAGTAGCTAAGTGTAATTAATTTGTTTGGTGATTTGACAAAAATATTTACTTTGGAGTCATAAGATCATAGATTTAGAGTTAGAAGGAAACTTCAAGTTACTTAGCTCAAGACCTTCAGTTTACAGTGGAAGAAACTGAGGCTATAATAGGTTAAGTGACTTACCTAAAGTCATATTGAGGTTAAGGAGCAGAGCAGAATTTAAATCTAGATCTCTACTCTAAACACATCATTTCCACCCTACTATACTGCATTATATGATATATGTCAACTATCTCAAGGAAATTGTCCTCACTTCTCACCTTGAAAGAATCAATTTACTAAGAAATTCTTGAAAAAATTATTTTATTTGGATGAAACTTTTTCTCTCCAGAAAGTATTCAATTTATTCCTGCTTACCACAGCCCAAGGTAACTTCTGGTCTAAGAGCATTGTTTATCATCATTTTAATGTTTCCACAATGTCCTTCCATTAAGGCTGACACATTTCAGTTTCATACTAGTATCACTGAAGTATTAGGTCACATACTTAATCACCTGATTGATCCAATACTGTGGAGAAAACAACATGAGGTTTCCACGAATGTTAATTAAGCTCATCAATGTCTCAGCATTCTTCCATGGCAATCAACTCCTTCTTTGCTTTGCTTGAGTGATATAACTATGGACCCATATCATTTACTATGACCTAGTGGGTTTTATTTCAGGAATTCAGGGATAGTTCAAAATTAGGAATACTGTCAGTATAATTGACCATATCAATAACAAAACCAAGAGAAATCATATGATTATCTCACTAGATGTTTAAAAATACCTTAACAACATATATAATAGCCATTCCTACTAAAAACACTGGGGAGCATAGAAATAAATGAAGCTTTCCTTAAAACGAAAAGTAGTATCTATATGTAGCCTTTAGAAAGCATTATCTATAATGGGGATAAGCTTGAAGCCTTCTCAGTAAGATCAGGAGTGAAGCAAGGATGCCCATTAAAACCACTATTTTTCCAAACTGTGGTAGAAATACTAGCTCTAGCAATAAGAGAAGAAAATGAAATTGAAGGAATTAGAATAGGCAACCAAGAAACAAAATTATCACTCTTCTCAGATGGCATGAAGATATACTTAGAGAATCCTAGAAAATCAACTAAAATTGGTTAATATAATTAAGAATTTTAACTTAGTTGCAGAATAC
The DNA here is from genome assembly GCF_027887165.1 of Monodelphis domestica. Taxonomy (NCBI): domain Eukaryota; kingdom Metazoa; phylum Chordata; class Mammalia; order Didelphimorphia; family Didelphidae; genus Monodelphis; species Monodelphis domestica. Next base: position 240,775,622 of record NC_077233.1, on the reverse strand, counting down.
AAAATAAACTCACATGAGTCATTATCATTTCTATATATTACTAACAAAGCCCAATAGCAAAAGATGAAAAAAGAAATTTCATTTAAATTAACAGTAGATAATACCAAATACTTGGGAGTCAACCTGCCAAAACAAACCCAATATTTGAATGTATTTACAAAACACTTTTCACACAAATAAAGTCAGATCTAAATAATGGGGAAAACATTAATTGCTCATGGGTAGGGTGAACAAATATAATAAAAATGATAATTTTACCTAAGCTAATCAATGTATTAGTGCCATGCGAAACTACCCAAAATTATTTTATGTAGTTAGAAAAAATAACAAAATCCATATGGAACAACAAAAGGTCAAGGAGATCAAGGGAATCAATGGGGAAAATGCAAATGGTCTAATAGAACCAGATCTCAAACTGTATTATAAAACAATAATCATCAAACCCATCTGATACTAGCGAAGAAATAGTGTATTGATGGAATAGAATAAGTATACAAAACCTAGTAATAAATGACCATAGAAATTTCATAGTCAAAAGACCCAACTTTTTGAGACAAGAATTCAGTCTAACAAAGCTTTTGGGAAAATTGGAAAATGATATGGCAGAGACTAGGTTTAGACCAACATCTCACATCATATAAAAAATGAGGTATACATGGATATGTGATCTAAATATAAAGATTATAAGCAAATTTTAAAGGAGAAAAGAATAGTTTGTTTGTTATATATTATATATTCAGATTTATGGATAAGTGAAAAATGTATGGCCAAGTAAGAGAGAGCATTATAAAATATAACCTGAATAATTTTGATTATATTAAAATGTTTGTACAAACAAAACAAATGTAAACAAAGAACGGAAGGAAAGTAGGAATGTGGGGAAAAATTTTTGCCACAGATGTCATATCTCTGATTAAGGACTAATCTCTCAAATATGTAAAGAACTAAGTCAAATTTTAAAAAATTAAGTCATTCTTTAATTGATAAATGGTCAAAATATATGAAAAGGTAATTATCAAATGAAGAAATCAAAGCCATCTCTAATCATATAAAAATGCTCTAAATCACTCTTGTGTAGAGAAAAGCAAATAAAACAGCTCTGAGGCATCTCCTCATATCTATCAGATTGGCTAATATGACAGAAAAGGAAAATGGCAAATGTTGGGTGGGATGTGGGAAAACTGATACACTATGTATTAGTGGAATTGTGATCTGATCCAACCATTTCAGAGAACAATTTGGAACTATTCTCAAAGGATTCTAAAACTGTACATAACTTTTTAACCATTAATAGCATTGCTAAGTCTGTACCCCAAAGGGGTTATCCATCAATTGGGGAATGGCTGAACAAATTGTGGGGTATGAAAGTTATGGAATACAATCACGCTATAATAAGTAGGACAAGTAGGATAATTTCACAAAATTTTGGAAAGACTTACATGAGCTGATGCAAAGTGAAGTAAGTAGAACCAAAAGTATATTGTACACAAGCACTGCAATGTTTCTTGATGAACAACTGTGAATGACCTAGTCATTCTCAGAAATACAGTGATTCAAGACAATCCCAGAGACTCATGATTAAAAATGCCATCTGTCCTCCGAAAAAGAGCTGGAGTATGAATGCAGACTGAAACACTATATTTCATTTTCTTTCGTCTTCTTTCTTCTATTTGAGAACTATTCCACATAATGACTAAAATAAAAAATGTTTTACATGATTACACATGTCAAATCTATATCAGATTGCTTGCTGTTTCAGGAAGGAGGAAGGGCAGAAAGGGAGGAAGGGAGAGTCAGAAGAAGGGAGAGAATTTCAAACTCAAAACTTTAAAAAATAAATGTGAAAAAATTGTTTTTACATGTAATTGGTGGGAAATGAAATATTTTTAACAGTAGGTGCCTCGAGCAGTCAACATGTTCAGGACATGCTCAGGTACTCCTCTCTAAAGATGAGTTTCATCAACAAAATTGGCTTTTGCATAACGCATAAAACAATCCATTTCTAATTGTATGTATTGTGTGTGTTTTCCAATCTGCACTTTTCAAAAACTTTCACTGGCAAATAACACAATTAACTAGAACTCATTTCACTGCTAATAGGCACAGTGATTCCTTAATTTCATCTCTAATTACGAAGCCCAACAACTTAGTTTAAATTCTTTATATACAGTGCATTAGCTGCATTTTCTTTCACACATGAAAGGCATGAATTTATCATACTCAGACTACAGCAAATATACTAAAATCCAATTTGTTGTTTGGCCTTTATAACCCAAAACAACAATGCTATTTAAGATGATAGGCTATTAAGTACATTAAAGCCTTTTACCTGCTCTACTAGTTATTTTGAAATAGCACATGTGGACTTCTCTGAAATCATAAAATATTATATATTTAAGCTTTCAGATGATTATAGCAGAGGAACCAGGGCATAAAATAGCTACAGGCAAACATGAAGTTTTAGTCATAGATTCAACTACTTCTAGATAAAAGATGGAGGGAGATCAGGAGTCAAATAGGGTTTGGGTTGGGAAATAATGGGTTTGGGAGAACAGTTTTTACTGACCAACCTATATCCTTTTATCATTTATGAAATATACCTCTTAGAATTCTCCAATTGAATGAATATATTTAGTTACTCCCTCTGTGAGTTGAAAAGTTTCTCCATCAGTAAAATCAAAGAGTTGGACTAAATAATGACACTTAAGGTCCCTTCTAGGTCTGTCTATATAACCCATGCTCTTATGCTTCCCATGTGGGCTAAGTATTTTTGACCCATGGGCACAAATTAACTCAGTCAATCAGATTTCAAATGGGTAGTATTGGCCACAAGAACTGCTGGTCAGAAACCTTTCTCTTGCAGTTATATTACACTGTCACTAGTGCACTGAGTCCTAGATTTCCTTGTCTCAACTTCTTGCAGAGAGCTTGAATATTGCCACAATAACCCATTGTGAAGATTGGATTTAGCCGTCTCCTGATTGTAACAATGAAGATACTTAGCTCTTTCTTTACTGTGAAGATAAAATTGTAATCTCCTGATTGTAACAATGAAAGTACTTAGCTCTTCCTTTATAGTGAAGCTAGAATTGTAAGCTACAATCTTTTTTAGATTTTAACTACAGAAAGGTGTTAAGTAACTCCAAAAGATGAATTTACCAAAAGAGTTGTTAAGTAACCCAAAAGGATATAATCTAACCAGAGAAGGTGAGAGCTAAAGAATGGACAGTCCTGGAGAAAAGCATGTGCTGTGATTGGTAGACATGAAATTTAGGGGAGGTGACACAAGAGAAGATCTTTAAAAAGAGGACCAAAAGGCAGAATCATTCATTCGGATTCAGACATTCAGATAGTTGTTCGGAGATTTGGGCACTGACTCAGAGGAGCGACTAGAAAGCGGACAACCAGACTTTTTTTAGACCATCACCATTGGAGAGTGAAAGGCTGACTTTGTGACCCCACCTTTCTGGAGGTGTTAAGCTTCCAGGTAAGGCCCATCTTCTTGAGACTCTCTTCCCCTGGCTGGGGCTTAGAAAATCTAAATGATATCATAAGTCAGAGTTGTTTTTTTTTTTATCTCTCTCTCATTCCTTAATATCTTCCTTCTATTGTAAATATTGCAAATAAACTATCATAAATTCCATTTACTTTAGTAATTCATTTTGGGATTTAGAAATTAAATCCCTGGGGACCACCTAATAATATATTCAGAGTCCAACCAAAATTAATTTTAACACAATCCATCATATGATCCAGTTTGCCATCAAAATTCACTCCCTCCTCAACCCCAGTCCTCATTCTCATAGTTATACCCTTTTCTCCAAGCTCAAATAAAATTAATGGTGATCTCATGATCCCTTCTCACACATATTAAACTGGTTTTCGTTCTTGCTCCTGTTTTCATGTCCCTTCATTCACACTACTACCATTCTTTTCACTAACAAAACCATTGTGACTGAGTGCTAATTCAGTACCTATGCTTTCCTTCCTCTTGATCAGGGACTATTTTCTACCACAATCAAACCCCTCAAGAGTTCCATGAACAAGAGCAAGTCCAGATGCTTCCAAAATAAGATCAAGGGACTACCTGAGATTTGGGAGCATCTTTATACTTCCATGTACTCCTTTGAACTCAGATACTCATTGTGTGACCTTGGGCAAGTCACTTAACCCTGAGTGCTTCAATTTTTTCATCTAAAATGATCTGGAGAATGAAATGGTAAAACCATCCAGTAGCTTTGCTAGGAAAACCATGAATAGGATCATGAGAAGTTGGATAGAATTAAAAAACAACTGAACAATTCTGAGGGACTTTGGACAAAGAAAGCTATCCACTTCTAGAGAAAGAACTATGTCAGAGTAAGAATACAGATCAAAGGATATGATTCACTTTAATTTATCTAGTTTTTATTTGGGGATTTTGGTTTTATATGATTATTCTCTTACAAAAGTGAACAGTATAGAAATATGTTTTGTATGATAATACATGTATAAACTAGATTGAATTGCTTGCCAGCTCTGGGAAGGAGAAATGATGGGAGGGAGGGAGACATTCTGGATCATATAACTTTGGAAAACTTTAATGGAAATTTGTTAAAACATGTAATTGATAAAACAATATATCTTCACACACACACACAAAAAAAAAACCTGAACAATTTGTACCTCTAAATAGTTCTGATCAGCTCACATATGGAATTGATTGGGGGGGGGGGGAAATTGGATTTGGAGTCCAAATCCTGGCTCTGTCATTAAATATCAGTATGATCTTGAATAAGCCACTTAAGTTCTAGAGGCCTCTGTTTCCTAAAATGTTAAATAAGGAGTTTTAGCTAGAGGATCTTCAAGTTCCTTTCAGTTTTAAAGTTATTATTGAATATTCTTATGTTCTCTCTGAACTTTAGTGTTCTCATATTTGAAATGAGGAGGGAAGCACTGTTGTAAAATGGGAAGAAAGATCATTCTAGAGCCAGAAGGCTTGGATTCAAATTCTAGCACAATTATTTATTCCTCATGTGTCCTTGGGAAGTCACTTAATTGTCAAAAGATTCAGTTTCCTCAGAAATGTTATGATTTGCTTTTCTCTAATCAATAGTGATTTAGAGAATTTTCCTGTAACCAATGAAAGCTTTGTTTTCTTTTTCTGAAAACAACTTATTCATATCCTTTGGCCATTTGTCAACTAAAAAATGGTTCTTATTTTTATAAATTTGGCTTATTTCCTTAGATATTTGAGAAATGAGACTCTTATCAGAGAAGCCTACTGAAAATTTTCCTGCTCTTTCTAATTTTCAATTTATTAGCTTTGTTCATGATATTTAATTTAATGTCATTGATATTATCCATTTTACTTCCCATGATCCTCTCTATCCCTTATAAACTCATCCCATATCCATAGTTTTGACATGTAAATTTTTCAATGCTCCCCTACCTTACTTATCACTCTTTATATATAAATAATTTACCCATTTTAACATTATTTTGACATGTGATGCGAGATGTTGACTTATTCCTAGTATCTGCCCAAATGCTCTCCAGTGTTCCCACCAATTATTGTCAAACAGTGAATTCTTGTCCTAATCGCTTGAATCTTAAGGTATATTAAAAATTAGATTATATGGGCTCTGAATTGTATGTTCCATCTATTCCATCTGGTATACCATTCTATTTTTTAATCAGTACCACATTGTTCTGAGGTTTATTAGTCTATAATATATTTTGTAATCTGGTACTAGTATGTTGCCTTCCTTGACATCTTTTCATTGATTCCCTTTTTTTATTCTTGAACTTTTTCTCTTCCAGATAAACTTTGTTAATATTTTTCTAATTATATCAAGTAATTATTTAGTAGTTTGATTGGCAAGGCTCTGAATAAGTAAACTAACTTAAGTAAAATTATCATTTTTATGAAGTTAAGTGACTTACCCAGCATAGACCTAGAAAGCATCTGAATTTGAAAGTAGTCGAATCTGTGCTAAAGTCTTCCCGACTCCAGCTCTGCCACTCTCTCCACTATATCCACCTAGCTACCTGGGAATTCTTAATCTTTACACTTTCTCATGTGTGTGTGTGTGTGTGTGTGTGTGTGTGTGTGTGTGTGTGTGTGTAGGCAAAGGAGAGATTTTTATTTTCTCCCTTCATTCCAAATACTATAGAGGACTGGAGTTTTGATCAATAATTACAATACTGCCCCCAATATCTAAGTAGCCAAAATGCAATCTGTGCTGAATGAGAAGAGAAGGCATCAAAATGTGGTCAAGATGCAGAATGATACACATATTGTTGGACATGGCCAATGAGGGATTTTGTTTTGCTTGATAGTCCACATTTGTTAAAAGTGTTTTGTTTTTCTTTTTCAGGAGGAATGGGGGGAGGCTGGTTTGGGAGAGATAGAGAAAAATGTTGGTAATTGAATATGTGTGAATGGATATGGGATTTTTTAAAGGCACCAATGACAAAATTTTCTTCAAGGTTGACTCTGAAGCTTTCTGAAGGGTAGTAGCCAAAATGATTATTAACTGACCTATTACAAAGTATTAGTTCATCAAATTATTTTCTAAACTTGTCTATTCCCCAGTGAAAGCACTTTAGGAATAGCATAAGGATTAGAGCCACTTGGGATTAGAACAAGAGGAAATTTTAGGCAACAAAGGATCAGAAGGTGAAGGAAGGGTAGGGAAAGCAAAATCCTCAGGGCAGTAAACACTATAAAAATCCATTAAGTAAGGGCTAATGGCAAGCCCTAGCCAGTAGTAAAGTAGAGCTAATCTTTGAATAAAGGTCGAAAGTGAACATCAAAATCAAAAGCAGGGCTAAGAAAAATAAAATGATCAACATATGACAGACAACAAAGCCAATACCAGAACATCAGAGGGAGAGAGCTGTCATGCCAGTGAGGTTAGATGGAGCAGGAATCATGGAATCGTAGAGTTCAGTTTGGGTGAATACCCAGTAGTAGGCAGATAATATTAAGGGATTGGATAAGTCCCAGAATAAAACCAGGGTCAGAAAAGCCATGAACGTAGGATTGAGATGGGGTCTCAGAGTTATCAGCCAACTAAGTGACAGTTTGTGTAAGTGTGCTCAGTGTATGATCAACTGCAGTTTTCTCTTAATGGTGGCCTGGTACCAGACATTTCTGCTCCCTTCTGCTTCTTAAAGTGGTATACCTGACAAGAGCTGAAACCTTTACAATAAAAAATTTCAGGAGGTGCTATGGGAAACTACATCACTTTTTGTGCATAGATATGATGCAGTATGAGTCAGGAAACAGATTTAATTCCAAGTCTGACACAAACTAAGACTGTGTTTCTGTGTTAAGACTATGTTTGCCTGTGTTTCTTCATCTCTCTGAACTTCAGATTCCTCATTTGTAAAATGACATGGATAAATTAATTTTGTTTCTTATGCCCCCTCTGACCCTGATATACAATGCCATGTGTGTCATCTCTACTTCCTTCTCCTAAAAGTTTTATGTTCTGTAAGAGAAGATTTGTAATATTTGAAGAGAGAAGCACATCTGACAAGCTGGAGAATTCTGCAGGATGGCAAAGACACTACAGAGAAATATTTGATTTTTTTTCTCCTTAAATGAAATGTTACATCATAGAGTAATTGGTATAAACACCTAGCTAGAAGATAATGCTATGGAGGTCAGATGGAAGATTAAATATTTTCTGTAATCCAGGCACAGCTTTGAAGTCAGAAGTACTGGAAACCTGCAGTTATACTACAAACAGTCCTATAATGGTATAGGTAGATTTTGTAATCCGCAGACATTTCTGAGTTGGGGGGGGGGGTTTCCATCATTAGCAAAAACTAAAGAGAGACAGTGGATTTGTTGGCAAGATATGATACAGTTAAGTATGCCATTGACTGATTAAGCTTCATTCATGCAGGTACAGTGATGAAGCCTGTGGATTTAACATATAATTTAATCATATTCTGGGTACACATGATTAAGGGAGTTGTGCTTCATAATAATTATTTGGGATGAAAATCATTTCCTGCTTCCTGTTGAAGTTCAGCTGACTGAATCATTTGAATTTAAGAAGTGTTCATTAAAAGACTCCCTGTGTTTTTCTCCCTGGGCTTGGGAGAAAACACTTTAAAATGTAATGAGGACATATGAGAGAGGGATTGGTAACAGGGGATGAGGGGGCCATATAGGGTAATTGAGGGCAAAGGAATACCAAGACCTAAAGTGGACATGGGTAAAGAGAAATCTGAATGCTGAAGAATACCCACAAGACATGTCTCTGTGGGGAAGCAGCTCTTAATAAAGTTAAAAGGACTATGAATTAATATGACCTTTTGCATTGCGAAAGCAAAGGCATTACTTGGAGAATTGCTAAAAAGGCCAAGAGGACATCTCAGTAAAACAGCATTGATGGAATAATTAAGGTGTCCCTGGAAAGTGCATATTTTCCTCAGATCATAAATTAGGGGGGGGGGGGGAACAAGAAGCGAAATCCCACCACCAAAAAATTCTGAAAGGCTCCAAGTGAAATTTCAGTAATATCATTAAAAGGCTTCAATGGAAAATAATGCCTCTTCAAAAGAAGAGTAGCTGTTTTCCAAAAGAAACTGCTCCCTTTACAAAAGGGTGTTATCATTTTGAATCTTACCCAAAAGGGGGGGGGTTAAATAGTACTGTAATAATTAATTAGTGTCAATACTATAATGTTTTCATATCACCAAATATGCACTCTCACCCTCTGTTGCCTTTATTCCTACTCATTTGTTGCTGAACAAAGGTGGAGAAAATCATGCAACTATTTTGATTAAGTCCACTATAAATCAGTATTATACAACTACAAATGGGCCCTTCCTCCAGCTGGGCAATCCTTCTAAACCTCCCTTATTAACTCACTTAGAAGTGAGTTGATTATAATCAGACTCTCCTCAGAAGCTCTTCTAAATCTTTACATCCTTCCTCAAATCTCCCATGGCTTCCCCTCCCTCCATCTTCTCAACTGAGAATTTTACCTCATATTAGACAAAAAAAAAAAAATCAAAGCCATTTGCCAAAACATCCTCTTTCCTCCTCCTCATCTCATTTCACTCAGATCCCTTCTCTCACTGTCTTCTCCTTTAGCCATGTCTCATATAACGAGGCAGCCCTACTCCTTGGCAAGCTCAACTATCCTACATGCAGAAATGAACCCATTCCATCACATCTCCTGAAGACTGTGCCCACTCTCAATTATCTTCATTCATTCCTTGTCTACTAGCTGTTTCTTACTGCCTACAAACATATTCATCTCTCCTCCGTGTTAAAATGTTTCACATTATCCTTCTTTACCTGATAACTATTGTCCTACATCATTTAGAGGACAGTGATGGTCTTTTCCCTTTCTTTGTATCTCCAACATTTAGCACAATGCCTAGAAAAAGATAGGTGGCTCAATAAATGCTTATTGAATCACTGACCAACAGTTGGTATTTCTGCAAGGCTTAATTACCTATACACAAAGCTCTTTCACTAATAATGTGACCACTGGCAAGTCACTTAAGCCTCTATAAGTATCAACTTCCTCATCTGCAGAACAGAGACAATTATAGCATATTTCTTACTTCATAGAGTTGTTGTTAGGATCTAATAAGCTCCTTAGTATATAAACATTTTTGCAATCCTCAAAGTGCTATATAAATGCCAACTATATTAAAAATATAAAGCTACATTTTAGCCTCATAATGAAGTATCTAGGTATTAACAGAATGTATAATTACATTTTTGCCTCACAGAATTTAGTTCAAGATTTTCCACTATTGATCTAATTTGCTTTTATATTTATTATCGGGCTAATGTTGTTTATATTGTCTTTAATCACAGCACACTTACCTTGTAATTATTCTGTAAACACTGCTACACGCTTTGTATGCATGTTAATGAGGGTAGGGAAAGGATGGAAGGTATACCTAATTATGAATTTAGGAAAATTTAATGAGTAATTATTTGCAACATATCTAGAGTATATAATCTTACCCAGAGAGGTTCCATCAAAGGTACATATAACCATCTCCTGTGTTTCTCTGCTAATTAACTGAAAGTATTCACATCTATGTTTGGCATTGCCCTTTTTTGCCATTAAGTACTTTTAAAAAGCACTTCTAAATTAAAAAAAAAATACCTCCTGTAGCATAAGTCAAAAGATTTAGCTTTCACTTTTAAGTTGGACCAAGGATTTTCATGATGGTTTTTTTTTAACTTTTATCTTAAAGGATACTTGGGATAGTATTTGAATTTCTGTCTGGAAGTATAATTTAAGGAAATGTTAAATTCTGGGGATATTCACCTAATCAAGGAATAAACTTCTTTTTAGCACCTCACAATGTAGAAATCCCTATCCCGTGTGCTGAAATACAAATGCATATAGTCAACCTATAAAGGGAGAAAACATGTACAAATTCTGGCAGTAAATATTTAGCAGAGGTTGAATGAACTTAACATCCATGAAGCAATTTAGCTGCAAAAAAAGAAAAAATGTCCAAATCTGCCTTTTTCCAGAGCACTGAATACCCTTGTGAAGAGCACAATGGGAAACACAATGTATTTTTACCTTTAGTAAGGCAACCTTATGTATGTAGTAAGAGTGGTCAGAGGAACCCTTTGATTTACCAGGTTCCAGCATTTCCTGATCTAATCCCTGATGGTAGACCAAGGGTTTAATCCCTTGCTAAAGGATTCATACAGCCAAGGGTTCTCAGGGACGGAAAGGGAGTTGTTGAGGGCTAGCAAGTGAGCCAGAAAGACCTGCCCATTCAGTAGGTTTTATATGGAGGGGAGAAATGTATATCTTTTTCTCTTATACTTTCTTTACTATGTTGCCTTGAGACTCTTCCACTTCCCCCTGGAACTTCCAATTGGAAGTTGGAGGTGGGAAGGAATTCCTCCTGCAGTAGCCATCGTTGCTATGAAAACATAGCAATAAGAATATGTATGCCATTAGATTGTGGGTTCCTTGAGGGCAATAATTGTCTTTTGCCTTTCTTTGGGTCCCCAGTTCTTAGCACAATGCCTGGCAAATAGTAAGTCCTCAAAATGCATTAATTAACTCATTAGGAGAGGCTGAGCCTGGACCTCAAATTCTTAGGTGTTTTTGTTTTCATGTTTCTTTTCCTGACTATAAGTAGACAAATTAATCTTGAGAGATGTGCATTTCCACCAGTAGGGTAGAACTATTAGCTAAAAAATCAGGAGTTCCTGATTTGTTACTATCTTAGCAGAAGGAGGAGCTTTCTGCAACTGAACCACCATTTAAAGGCACATCTCCAGCAAAAGAAACTATCTATGGACACCCATAGGACAAAGTTTCAGGATTAACCCAATATTTGGCCCATAATGATGACATGAAAGGTTCTACCTGAAATCAGATACCCTAAAAAAAAAAACCCAAACATCAAAAGCTATCTTTTAAAGATGTCAGATGAAGGAGCAATCAGTAATACCTAATAATAATAAAAAAGCTCTTTTGTCAAGTCCTGTACTTCACAAAAAGATGGTCAGAACCCTATGGGCATGGGGGGAAGCCAGATTGCTCAGCAGATAAAGAGACGGGCCTACAGATGGGAGATTCCAAGTTCAAATCTGGCCTGTCCCTTCCTAGCTATGTCTGGGTAAGTCATCTAACCCCCACTGCCTAGACTTTATTGCTCTTCTGCCTTAGAGCCAGTATATATTATTGATTCTAAGATGGAAAGAAAAGAACTTACAAGCATTTTAAGCAGGGATCTGAATCCAGAACAGTTTCAGGAGAATAAATAACTTAGTCAACCAATTAATAGATCTTTATTAAGCATTCTCAGCTTGGTACTATGATATACTCTCTATATAAAAAGATAAAAGTAAAATGGTTTCAGGCTTCAAGGTACTTATTGTCTAATGGATAAAAAAAAAACACGGAAAAGAATATGGAAAACATGAAAACAAGTAATGTGGTCCCTAAAAATAGAATGAGACAAACTAAATTCAATGATTTAAGGCATGAAATGTTAAAACAAAATCAAAATAATAAAAAAACTAAGACTTGTGTGGCATTTACTATGAAAAAACACTTATGTGATAAATAAATAGAGAAATCCAGAGCTTCCGGGTCAAATAAAAAATGTTGCAAGTAGCCAGAAAGAAAGAATTCTAGTTCCCAGAATTGAGAGTCAGGATCATGCTGCAATGACACTAAATGGGAAAAATCTTATAATATTATATTCTAAAAGAGAAAAAACAAAAGAACAACTTATACATAAATGAATGAATCAATAAAATATTTATTATGTACTATGTGCCAAGCACTGTGTTAAAGCACTAGAGATTTTAAAAAATACAAGCAAGAGAAATAGCCCTCAAAGAGATTACTTCTAGTAGGTCAAAAACAATAAAAGTGAGCTAGTGATATAGAAAAGAAGAAAAAATAAGAGGAAGATCATCAATAAAACACTTAAAAATCCACAAAAGAGAACAGAGGAAAATTGACAGAAGATTTAGGTCAATGGTGCAATTCTATAATTCTGTTATTGTGTTATGTTTAGTATATGATTAAAAACTGTATGTAACAAAAGTTCAGAGTTCCATGTTTAGTGCTTTTTTCTTGTCTAATTTTTCTTCATATTTACTAAGTTCTTAATGAAAAAAATTTAAGCCACATTCATAACCCTTGATATGAGGAGATACAAATTCATAAATTGTATAGACAGCACAGGACAGTGGTAAATGCATTGCCTTTTCAGTGGTCCCAAAAAGTGCCTTTACTTTTGAGAAATGAATGAATGGAAAATATTTGTATGCACTCAATAAGTTCAGGATGATGTACTAAACACTGTGTTTACAAACACAAAAATGAGACAGTTCTGCTCAAATATTTCATATTCTTTAACAGAAAAGACCCTCAAGGGATATGTATATTCCTTGAGCATGAGAAAGTCCTAAAGACCTGTAGTTAATGTATTGACCTTAAAGAAATGTTGGCATGCATTGCTGAGACACAGGACCATGAAAATTCTGGATATGGATGCTATACCACAAAATTCGTAGATATTAACAGACTTTTTGAGAAGAGTTTAACAGATGTTTGGAGGAAAGTTTCTGTTGTTAAGGAAAGCTCATTTTATTTTGGGTTCCTGTGGTCCTGAGCAATGAATTGACTCTGCCTCAAGCTTCCCATGTGAGGAGACAAAAGCGAGAATGAGACAAGAGCAATATAGCAAAAGATGAAAAGAAAGAAGTGAGTCAAAAGAAAGGACTGAAGCAGAGCTAAGTCTGAAGCAGCAATTGGTGCTATACGGCAAAAACACAGTTGAGTCAGCAGCTACTCTTTCCTCTTTTTTCCCATAGCACAGAGGTGATTATGGTTGTGAGCCCAATTGCAGTCTATGACTTCTTTAAATATTTATCTATGTTTCTCTATTATTTGCTAATGCTGCTAAATCAAATGGTCATTTACAGTGCTTTTGTCTAAGTCTGTGATTTCAGGGTTTAAGAATGAAAGAGGGGAAATAGCTTATGAGAGAAAAGATTTCCCTGAGGTTACTTCAGGGTGAGGGCATAAACCAATTAGAGAGAGAGAAGTTTCTCCAATTTTGGTGATTAATGAGATTATCTCAGAACATACCCACTAGACTACCTTTGAACCAGGTGCAAAATTTATAAGGAGAAAAGCCATTACCAGGCTGAGCTAGGGAGAAAGGGTTACGTTGTCTCAGAATACACTGTTCATAGCCTAACATCATACATATAAGACTCATAGAGCTCTACATAGCTTAACTTTAATATTTACATTCCATTTTATGGCATAGATACAATGAATATTTATACAAAGATTTCATGGATTCTCTTAAGTATGTCAGTAACCCAGTGACCCAGCTTTTGTTGGAAGATTTTTAAAAAGAGTGAGAATCAAGTTCTACAAAAATGGTGTTTTATTTTCATAGACACATTACAAAGTTGGTTCTTTCTTACACATAGACTTTTTTAATGCATGATCTCTCATTACCACACAAGCAAGATAGTGTACAAAATTTTGACTGTGTCCAAAAATAAAAAGAAAACTAGAATTGATTGAATGTATTAATTATGTAGCAGAACTTTAAGGTACATAGGCTTAGATAATTAACAAAAACCTTTACCTAAAAAGAAAATGAAATAATTCACTACTTAAATCCATCTAGGTCAAATCTCCTTTCTTTTTATTTCCTCATCCAACATTTATCACAGGCTAACACTAGATGAAGTAGAAAGTGAGATGACCCTTTAAAGAACTCCCTTGTTCAGAATGAAACAATTAGGAGGTGTCTGATGTGAGACTTGAACCTGGGATTAATCTTGACCCCAAATCCAGTGTTCCATCCATTGCCTTATGCTCACTCCAAAGAAGAAATTAGACAGTTTTTCATTTTGAATGGTTCAGATTTGCCACTTTTGCAGAAGGCAGACTCTTAGACTAAAGATAGCTAGGTGATATAGTGGATAGCCTACCAGACCTGCAATCAGGAAGACTCATCTGCCTGGGTTCAAATCTGACATCAGACAGTTATTAATTGTATAATCCCAGGCAACTTAACCCTGTTTGTTTCATTTGTCAAATGAACCAGAGAAGGAAATGGAAAATGACTCTAGTTTCTTTGCCAAGAATACCCCAATGGAATCATGAAAAGTTGGACACAACTGAAATGACTGAACAACAGTATTTCCTCTAGTCATTTTTGCTTAGAAATTTCAAAAATACATTTAATCTTTATAAAAATGATCATATTGGTAATCATTTAAGAGAATAATTAATTTATACTAGTTACCAATCAAATCATTGAATTATTTTTATTTCAAATGCTTACAAGCTATTGAATATTAAGGAAACAATCTCGGTAGTTATCAGTTTATGAGAATCAAATAATATTCAAAACAAAGGAAATTATTGACATTGCAATAAAATGAATGGATTTTATTTTAGATTTTGTGTCTATCCTTCATGGCATCACCAGAAAAGCCATTCAAGATCATCTTGTCTATCCTTTTCATTTTTCAAATGAGAAAACTGTTGACCAAAGAAACTGAGTCATTTGCTCAAGGAGACATAGTAACAGAGTCTGAATCCAAATTTCAGACCTATTTCCAAGAACCCTTTCCAAGATACCACATGGCTTTTCAATCAAGTACAAGTATATACTTTCAAGAAGATAGAGGGGTTGGGGGAGGAGGAAAATGACACATTTATTTAATACAACTTGTGCCTCCTGGAACTTTATCTAATTGGTCTTGTTTTCTGAGCTATTGCTATCAGTAGTTTCTACTGTTTCCGATCCCCCCATTTTTCTGTCTTCACAGATTTCTGAAAACTGAAGTCTTGCCCAAATTGAGAACAGCTTCTCTATCATTTCACATTGATTGGGTGTGATTATCTACAAGCAGAGCCCAATTACTTTCACATGCCTCTGAAAGTGGAAGATTCCGAAGCAATGAGAAATAAGAGGAGCAAGAGGCCATATTGTGCAAAGACTCTGCTACCATACTGTGGGGGGAATTATACATCACTGAAATCCACAGTTTATTCAGAGACAAAACAACTGAAGATCTTCCCCATTTTACACATCTGAATGCCTCTTTTTAACATATCATAAGTGTCTGGCTTCATTTGTACTCCAGTAAAAATTCAGCAGCATCACTGACTTCTCATCTCCTGAGTCTCAAATCCAAAAGATTTTCAGAAACATGAATTAGTTTTACAACAAAGTTATTTCCATTTTCTAGCAGTCTTCCCATTTATTTTCTTATTTATTCATAAGAAGAGATATATTTACATTCCCCCAAAAACCCAATGGATTTTATCTGGGCAGTGTATTTGTTCAGAAATGTCTATTTAAAGTACACTGTTTGGCTTAGTTGTATCTATTGTTATATGTCATACATAAAAATTAAGAAATTAATTTTGAGGAGTAAAACCCACAGAGTAGTATGTAAATAATTTATCTTCTCATTATATTTGTTATTCTTTACATATATATTACACATAAAGATTAATTAATTTAAAGAATGGATTTATATATCTATGCTTATACATTGTATATAGAAGTATGTGATTACATATATATATAGATAGATAGATAGATTTGTATGTGTGTATACATGTATACATATTGAGAAGAACAAGGCCTAGACCTCTGATTTTATTGATATGGGAAACTCAGATCAGTAAAAAGCCTTTGCTGAGATATATCTTAGCAATCTGCCTAGAGTATTGGAAGATTAAGTGATATATACAGTATCAAGCAGACAGCATGTGTCAGAGGCAGGACTTGAAACTCAGATTTTTTTTAACCCTTACCTTCCATCTTAGAATCAATAATATATATTGATTCTTAGACAGAAGAGTGATAAGGGCTAGTCAATGAGGGTTAAGTTACTCCCAAAAGTCACACAACTAGGAAGTATCTGAGGTCAAATCTGAACCCAAGCTCCCCCATCTCTAGGCACCTAACTGCCCCCAAGAATTCAGGTCTTCTTATCTCTAAGGATAGTCCCATGTTGTTTCTCATATATGGAGAGAGAAAGACAGAGAGACAGAGCCAGAGAGAGAGATAAAAATGGAGAGACACAGAGACAGAAATGTAAGTTACTGGCACTTTGAGTTATTACCCTTTTCATAAAAAGAAGTTTAATGATACAAATGGCTATCAATGTGTTTTGAAATAAAGAAAAGTAGTTCTATCAAGTGATAAAAGATATAACATACTGCTTCTGTTGTACATAAACATTTTTATGCCTAAAAGGAGTAGTAAAAGAATTTTGATTTCATAAAAATTGCTAAAATATGCAAATTAAAAATTCTTAGGATTTTGAAGTCTGGGAGAGAAAACGAATTATGAGGTAAATATAAAGAATTAAATTATCTTTTAAAGATATAGGATGAATCCATATTTGTTTATGAGCAGTCTGATGGTTTAAAAAGGACAAAAAACTTTTATTTATTAAAAATCAGAAATATGTGTGTCAGGGAAGTTCATTCCCTCCCCCTCCTGAGTGGCTTGACCTGTCTGTCAACATTCCTCACATAACACAGTTACGCCAGGTTTTGCATCTGTGTACATGCTGTACGTCAATAAAAGTCAAGGCTTTTGGTTTTGGGTGGAGAAGAGCAGGAAGAAGTGACACAGAGAGAGAGAAGGCAAGTAAGGGGAAAGAGGAAGAGACTTGCAGGCTAGGCACCTCATGGTCAGGTTACTTAGAGGAATGATGAAATTTAAAACTATGATTGTCTACCCTTTCTAAAAAACTTTATGATATATATATATATATATGGGTAGAAATATAAATTCAATTATTACATATGTGACAGAAAAGAAAGTTTCAGGAACACAGATTGATATGAGAGGCCATTTGAGAACTTGGACCTACAAGGCATTAGCTCATTTATATATAGCTATTTCAAGATTTAGAGGGTACAACTAATAAAAAGAGAAATAAGATAACTATTTGAAGATTTGGATATGATTGTAAGAGGACTATCACTTTCTTGAGAGAAATTTATTGGATTCTGAAGTGAAAGGTAAGTTATTGAGTGCCAAGAAGCTATGATTTAAGCCTTCAAAAGGCACAAGGGAAGGGAGATAAAAGGCAGAGGTTGGAGAAACTAAAGAATCTGACAAGAGACCCCAAAAGGTGAAAAACAGCTTTATTAGGACCATGTGAAAAGATCAACAGTAAGAGAAGTCAGCTGAAAGAAAACTTCACTTATGTGATTTTCAATTGGTTGGCAACAGATCCAACCTCATCAGATACGAACTTCAGCTCCAGATACTGTTCTTTAGCATCCCCTCAAATTTAAGTGAAGTGAAACTTCTCAGAAAAGCCTATTTTTCTTTGTCCCCCCCCCACCTTCTCTAGTCTGAGAAAGAAACATAGGAAAGAGAAAGGCATATTTTGAAAATACTGTATTTTAAGAGATGCTGAGATTTAATTTCATAATGCCGCAACCAGGTCAGTAGAAAGCTGTCTAGTTTGGTTTGCCTTGCCCAGATAATCAACCTGAACGGTTTTGCTTTGAGCCATATTTGCCATCATTTGACTGTACAGCTTAGCATCCTGGTGAATCAGCTGGGTTGTTCTGTAATGGCCAGACAGAGTCAGTCTGCTGTGCATTGCAATATGGCCTTAAAGAAAACTATCAGCTAAATTAATAGTTTAGCACTTTTTTTTTTTTACAACAGCATTGTAAGTGAGATCACAAATTGACAGAGCTCCAAAATGCTAAGTTGTAAAGAGAATTGTAAAGAGAAGATAATTTTCCCACCGGCTATTGTTGAGAACCTAGGCAAACAACTAGCAGTGAAATAATTTCATGTGCTGTACACATTTCTAAAAGAACCAAGAGCATCAAAATCTACAGCCCATGGTTACGACTTACCTGGAACCCAAAGTGTTTTTCTCCCTCATTTCCTTTCCAGGCGGCACTATGTGCCTACCTTCTCCACAGATACTAAGGGCAGAGAACATGACCTAGATTTTTGTGCAGATTGTAATAAATATTATTTCATGCACTTGCTTTATTACTATACATTTACCAAAATGGTATTAACACTTCTCTCACCATGTTAAATAAATAGTTACTTCTGAGTTGTTGGTTTGTATAAATTGACATGCAACTTTTGGACTTCAGAGCTAAAGTGGCAAATAGTGTATACCTCCTCATCAAAGTTACTCCTAGGGCCCTGAGAGAATTGGGGCATAACCAGGCGGTAATACTCCTATGGGAACCTACACTTGCCAATGTGAGAGTAGGATAAACTAAGCAAGCCGTCTCTGAGTAATGTAAAACCCTGTTAAAATAACTACCTCAGTATAAGCCTCCAGGGCAATATAATTGCCTTTCAGGTCCACTTGGTTCTCTCCTCTTTGGTTTAGGGACTATATTTTAGAGAAAAAGTCCTGAATTCAGTCACAATTATTCCAAACCCTCTCCCCCTCCTAGTTATGATCATTCCTTATCTTTAAGCAGAGTTTGAGCTCATCACTTAACCTTATATTTTTATCTCTCTCTGGTTAATCTCTGACTTCTTGTGGTTGATAAAAAAAATTCAGTTAACTAGAAACATTTGTCTAAAAAAAACCAGCAGATTATATTATAGTGTCTCTGTGTAGACAAACATCAGAAGGGGAAGTGGGGAAAAGAGCTTACTTTTCCTTGGAAACTCCCTTAGCTTGGTCCTACTTCTCTGACCTGCCAATGACTCTCCCATAGATCTCCCTTTTTTCAAACAGCTCAATATTCCCTTCACTACGTGCTAGTTTCGACCTCTAAAATCAAGACACTTGGAACTTCTATTACCTAGTTCTGAAATAGCTTCTCCCTCCTTTAAAAATTTGCTTGGGGGACTTCCGGTTAAGATGGAGGCTTAGAGAAAGCTGAAGTTCAGATCTCCGGAAAACCCTTCCCGACCGATCTCAAACTAGAAGCTCCTAAGGCGCCGAAATTCAAAACGATCAACAGCACAGACCCTGGGAACCCTCCTCCTGGACCTGGACCCGGTTCAAAAGGTACGGCTCCCCTTAAAAGCCAGAACCCGAGATCCCTCGGACCTCAGGGGTAGGAGCGCAGAGTCCAAGGCTCCCGGAAGCGGCAGCCGCGCCGGGCTCAGAGAGCAGGGTCTGAGGAACAACAACCCTCAGGGTCTTCTACCCAAGTCCCAGTCCGGGTGAAAGTTACTGCCTGGGGCTTCCGCTGCAGAGAGCCGGTAGGTCCGGGTGAAAGTTACTGCCTGGGGCCTCCGCTGCAAAGAGCTGGTCGGTCTGGGTGAAAGTTACTGCCTGGGGCCTCCGCTGCAGAGAGCTGGTCAAAACAACAGCAACCCTCAGGGCGGGCAAGACAGCCTCACGGGCTGGATCCTGCTATCCAAGTCTCAGTGAAAGTCTGTGCTCTCGGAGCTTGGGGAAGCGGCAGCCCATCCCCCCGCAGGCCCACGAAACAGCCTCACGGCCAGGGACTCTGAAGGCAACTTCCGGAAATCGAGCCAGGGGGAGAGTGTGGCCTCGTGGTCCGACCCTTCCATTCCAGTTCCAGTGAGGCATATTCAGTTTAACCCAGGGAACGCTCATAAAACCAACATCTGCCCAGGACTAAAGCCTCTGATCACCAGACAAAGACAAGAAAAGCCAATCCTCCACGTTCAGAGATGACAAACTCCACAGAAGCACAGAAGCCCCAAAATACCAAGAAAAATAAGAAGAAAGGGGCGACTCTGGACACATTCTATGGAGCCAAAATACAAAATACAGAGCAGATAGAAGAAGATATACAAGAAAATTCTCCAAAATCTTCCAAAGGAAATAGAAACTCTCCACAAACACATGAAGAATTTGAATCAGAAAGGACCAAAAAGATGGAAGCCCTCTGGGAGGAAAAGTGGGAAATGATGCAAAAGAAATTTACGCATCTACAAAACCAGTTTGACTAAACTGTAAAAGAAAACCAGGCTTTAAAGCAAGAACTAATAAAGCAAAGCCAAAACACCAAGAAATTAGAAGAGAACATAAAATATCTCACCGACAAGGTGATAGATCTGGAAAACAGGGGGAGAAGAGAAAATTTAAGAATAATTGGACTCCCAGAAAAGCCAGAAATAAACACCAAACTGGACATGGTGATACAAGATATAATCAAAGAAAATTGCCCAGAGATTCTAGAACAAGGGGGCAATACAGCCACTGACAGAGCTCACAGAACACCTTCTACACTAAACCCCAAAAGACAACTCCCAGGAATGTAATTGCCAAATTCCAAAGCTATCAAACAAAAGAAAAAATCCTACAGGAAGCCAGAAAAAGACAATTTAGATATAAAGGAATGCCAATCAGGGTCACACAAGACCTTGCAAGTTCTACGCTGAATGATCGTAAGGCATGGAACATGATCTTCAGAAAGGCAAGAGAGCTGGGTCTCCAACCAAGAATCAGCTACCCAGCAAAACTGACTATATACTTCCAAGGGAAAGTATGGGCATTCAACAAAATAGAAGACTTCCAACTTTTTGCAAAGAAAAGACCAGAGCTCTGTGGAAAGTTTGATACCGAAAATCAAAGAGCAAGGAATACCTGAAAAGGTAAATATTAAGGAAAGGGGAAAAATGTTATCTTCTTTTACTCAAACTCTCTTCTATAAGGACTACATTTATATCAACCTATGTATACTAATATGTGGGGAAAATGTAATGTATAAATAGGGGGTAAAGAAAGACCAAATAGAATAATGGTTCTCACACAAAGATTCACAGGGGAAGGGGAGGGGAAGAAAACTCCTATAAGAAGGAGAGGAAGAGAGGGGGGGGGGGGCTTACTTAAACCTCAATCTCAGGGAAATCAACTCTGAGAGGGAAAAACATCCAGATCCATTGGGATCTTGAATTCTATCTTACCCAACAAGGGTAAGGAGAAGGGAAAACCAAGGGGGGGAGGGGGAGAGGGAGAACAAAAAGGGAGGGAAAGAGAGGGGGGAGGGGGAGGGAACAAAAAGGGAGGGACTAAAAAGGGAAACATCAAGGGAGGGGACAAGGGGGACTGATTCAAAGTAAATCACTGGACTAAAAGGTAGAGCCGAAGAAGAAAAGGTTAGAATTAGGGAAGGCAATCAAAATGCCAGGGAGTCCACAAATGACAATCATAACTTTGAACGTGAATGGGATGAACTCACCCATAAAACGTAGACGAATAGCTGAATGGATTAGAATCCAAAACCCTACCATATGTTGTCTTCAAGAAACACACATGAGGCGGGTTGACACCCACAAGGTCAGAATTAAAGGATGGAGTAAGACCTTCTGGGCCTCAACTGATAGAAAGAAGGCAGGAGTGGTAATCATGATATCTGATAAAGCCAATGCAAAAATAGACCTGATCAAAAGGGATAGGGAAGGTAATTATATTTTGTTAAAAGGGACTCTAGACAATGAGGAAATATCATTAATCAACATGTATGCACCAAATAATATAGCACCCAAATTTCTAATGGAGAAACTAGGAGAATTGAAGGAAGAAATAGACAATAAAACCATACTAGTGGGAGACTTAAACCAACCATTATCAAATTTAGATAAATCAAATCAAAAAATAAATAAGAAAGAGGTAAAAGAAGTGAATGAAATCTTAGAAAAATTAGAATTAATAGACATATGGAGAAAAATAAATAGGGATAAAAAGGAATACACCTTCTTCTCAGCACCACATGGCACATTCACAAAAATTGACCATACATTAGGTCACAGAAACATAGCACACAAATGCAAAAAAGCAGAAATAATGAATGCAGCCTTCTCAGATCACAAGGCAATAAAAATAATGATTAGTAATGGTACATGGAAAACCAAATCTAAAACCAATTGGAAATTAAACAATATGATACTCCAAAACCGTTTAGCTAAAGAAGAAATCATAGAAACAATTAATAATTTCATCAAGGAAAATGACAATGGCGAAACATCCTTTCAAACCTTTTGGGATGCAGCCAAAGCGGTAATCAGAGGCAAATTCATATCCCTGAAAGCTCATATTAACAAACAAGGGAGAGCAGAGATCAATCAATTGGAAATGCAATTGAAAAAACTCGAAAGCGATCAAATTAAAAACCCCCAGCAGAAAACCAAATTAGAAATCCTAAAAATTAAGGGAGAAATTAATAAAATCGAAAGTGATAGAACTATTGATTTAATAAATAAGACAAGAAGCTGGTACTTTGAAAAAACAAACAAAATAGACAAAGTACTGGTCAATCTAATTTAAAAAAGGAAGGAAGAAAAGCAAATTCACAGCATTAAAGATGAAAAGGGGGACAGCACCTCCAATGAGGAGGAAATTAAGGCAATCATTAGAAATTACTTTGCCCAATTATATGGCAATAAATACACCAATTTAGGAGAAATGGATGAATATATACAAAAATACAAACTGCCTAGACTAACAGAAGAGGAAATAGAATTCTTAAATAATCCCATATCAGAAATTGAAATCCATCAAGCCATCAAAGAACTTCCTAAGAAAAAATCCCCAGGGCCTGATGGATTCACCTGTGAATTCTATCAAACATTCAGAGAACAGTTAACCCCAATACTATACAAACTATTTGACATAATAAGCAAAGAGGGAGTTCTACCAAACTCCTTTTACGACACAAACATGGTACTGATTCCAAAACCAGGCAGGTCAAAAACAGAGAAAGAAAACTATAGGCCAATCTCCCTAATGAATATAGATGCAAAAATCTTAAATAGGATACTAGCAAAAAGACTCCAGCAAGTGATCAGAAGGATCATTCACCATGATCAAGTAGGATTCATACCAGGGATGCAGGGCTGGTTCAACATTAGGAAAACCATCCACATAATTGACCACATCAACAAGCAAACTAGCAAGAACCACATGATTATCTCAATAGATGCAGAAAAAGCCTTTGATAAAATACAACACCCATTCCTATTAAAAACACTAGAAAGCATAGGAATAGAAGGGTCATTCCTAAAAATAATAAACAGTATATATCTAAAACCAACAGCTAATATCATCTGCAATGGGGATAAACTAGATGCATTCCCAATAAGATCAGGAGTGAAACAAGGATGCCCATTATCACCTCTACTATTTGACATTGTACTAGAAACACTAGCAGTAGCAATTAGAGAAGATAAAGAAATTGAAGGCATCAGAATAGGCAAGGAGGAGACCAAGTTATCACTCTTTGCGGATGACATGATGGTCTACTTAAAGAATCCTAGAGATTCAACCAAAAAGCTAATTGAAATAATCAACAACTTTAGCAAAGTTGCAGGATACAAAATAAACCCACATAAATCATCAGCTTTTCTATATATCTCCAACACAGCTCAGCAGCAAGAACTAGAAAGAGAAATCCCATTCAAAATCACCTTAGACAAAATAAAATACCTAGGAATCTATCTCCCAAGACAAACACAGGAACTATATGAACACAACTACAAAACACTCGCCACACAACTAAAACTAGACTTGAACAATTGGAAAAACATTAACTGCTCATGGATAGGACGAGCCAATATAATAAAAATGACCATCCTACCCAAACTTATTTATCTATTTAGTGCCATACCCATTGAACTACCAAAATACTTCTTCACTGATTTAGAAAAAACCATAACAAAGTTCATTTGGAAGAACAAAAGATCAAGGATATCCAGGGAAATAATGAAAAAAAACACATATGATGGGGGCCTTGCAGTCCCAGACCTCAAACTATATTACAAAGCAGCAGTCATCAAAACAATTTGGTACTGGCTAAGAAACAGAAAGGAAGATCAGTGGAATAGACTGGGGGAAAACGACCTCAGCAAGACAGTATACGATAAACCCAAAGATCCCAGCTTTTGGGACAAAAATCCACTATTCGATAAAAACTGCTGGGAAAATTGGAAGACAGTGTGGGAGAGACTAGGAATAGATCAACACCTCACACCCTACACCAAGATAAATTCAAAATGGGTGAGTGACTTAAACATAAAGAAGGAAACCATAAGTAAATTGGGTAAACACAGAATAGTATACATGTCAGACCTTTGGGAGGGGAAAGGCTTTAAAACCAAACAAGATATAGAAAGAATCACAAAATGTAAAATAAATAATTTTGACTACATCAAACTAAAAAGCTTTTGTACAAACAAAACCAATATAACTAAAATCAGAAGGGAAACAACAAATTGGGAAAAAATCTTCATAGAAACCTCTGACAAAGGTTTAATTACTCATATTTATAATGAGCTAAATCAATTGTACAAAAAATCAAGCCATTCTCCAATTGATAAATGGGCAAGGGAAATGGATAGGCAGTTCTCAGATAAAGAAATCAAAACTATTAACAAGCACATGAAGAAGTGTTCTACATCTCTCATAATCAGAGAGATGCAAATCAAAACAACTCTGAGGTATCACCTCACACCTAGCAGATTGGCTAACATAACAGCAAAGGAAAGTAATGAATGCTGGAGGGGATGTGGCAAAGTAGGGACATTAATTCATTGCTGGTGGAGTTGTGAACTGATCCAACCATTCTGGAGGGCAATTTGGAACTATGCCCAAAGGGCGACAAAAGAATATCTACCCTTTGACCCAGCCATAGCACTGCTGGGTCTGTACCCCAAAGAGATAATGGACACAAAGACTTGTACAAAAATATTCATAGCTGCACTCTTTGTGGTGGCCAAAAACTGGAAAACGAGGGGATGCCCATCAATTGGGGAATGGCTGAACAAACTGTGGTATATGTTGGTGATGGAATACTATTGTGCTCAAAGGAATAATAAAGTGGAGAAGTTCCATGGAGACTGGAACAACCTCCAGGAAGTGATGCAGAGCGAGAGGAGCAGAACCAGGAGAACATTGTACACAGAGACTAATACACTGTGGTATAATCGAACGTAATGGACTTCTCCATTAGGGGCGGTGTAATGTCCCTGAACAACTTTCAGGGATCCAGGAGAAAAAAAAAACACCATTCATAAGCAAAGGATAAACTATGGGAGTGGAAACACCGAGAAAAAGCAACTGCCTGAATACAGAGGTTGAGGGGACATGACAGAGGATAGACCTTAAATGAACACTCTAATGCAAATACTATCAACAAAGCAATGGGTTCAAATCAAGAAAACATCTAATGCCCAGTGGACTTACGCGTCGGCTATGCGGGGTGGGGGGGAGGAAAAGAAAATGATCTATGTCTTTAACGAATAATGCTTGGAAATGATCAAATAAAATATATTTAAAAAAAAAAATTTGCTTGGGAAGGGGGCAACTGGGTAGCTCAGTGGATTGAGAGCCAGGCCTAGAGATGGGAGGTCCTAGGTTCAAATCTGGCCTCAGACATTTCCCAGCTGTGTGACCCTGGGCAAGTCACTTGACCCCCATTGCCTAGCCCTTACCACTCTTCTGCCTTGGAGGCAATATACAGTATTGACTCCAAGACGGAAGGTAAGGGTTTAAATTTTTTTTTTTGCTTGGGCCATGACACAGCCTCTTACAGAACAGTTTTGACTGATTTAAGGAGGTGTGTAGGGCCACACTCAGTTCTATTGGTTTGATGCAACAACAATTTTTAACTAGCTGAGTCAAGGCACCAGAGAAAAATGAGGTGGTTTCAACCCAATTCTTACAGTGAAGTACGAAAAGGTGTGAGAAACACTCCAGTTACAACAAACTATTACATATATGTGTGTATATATTTATGTTTGGAAACCTATCTTTATAAATACATGCAAATATACTTATACAAACATTATAATATGTATGAGATTGGACTTCATATTTCAAGGGAGCCTCCCTTTACCAATATAAGTGGCATGTCTTGCAGGGTATCTTAGAGAGTTGCCTGGAGCACTCAAAAGTCAAACAAGTTCCCTACAATCACCAAAAATAAGCCCAGATGTAGACAGATAGAGACAGAAGTAGACATATTCAGAATTTCCAACCTCAAGGATATATCTCTATCCTTTGTAACATACATGGTTATGTATACATTTATGAATATGGGTACGTGCACACATGTACACATCTGAATGTATATTGCACACATGTATTTATATATATATATATGCATTTTATATACGCAATTTCCTAGGAAAATGTTTAGGAAAAAAGTTTTGCTTGTTTTCAGTTTCCCTCCTTTTTTTCTGGGCATTAATAACATTAAATACAGAGTAACATTGGAGCAACTGGGTTTAGGGGGAAATATTCCTTCCTTTCTTCTAATCCATTATCACCTACCATTCTTCTGCCTTTTCCCAAGGAGAAAGATGTTTGCTTCCATGGGAGTGTGTGTCTATGGGCAAATATAATTCAATCTCCGCATCAAAATGGTCAATATTATGCTTCCCTTTAATTACTTCCCCAGCACTTAACACAACTGGATATATATATCCAATGTTACTCTGTATTTAATGTTATTAATGCCCAGAAAAAAGGGGGAAAATGAAATATATATATATATATATTTAAATTCTTTATTATTAACCTTGAAAGCTCAAAATTCTTTCCTAGAAACAAAAAGTTGATTTTTAGTCACTGACTCTAAAAGGGCCCATTACCTCTTGAGTGTGACAAGGACAGATTACTTGAATTCCATTACCTAGTCTCATTACAATCTCTGTTTGTCACCCTCATTTTCATGACAGATTGTAACAACAACCAAAAGTGACATGTGAATGTATAGCCTTGACTGGACTGATAAGGAGAATGGGAAATGGGGGGGTAAATTGACCTCATTTTTTTTCTGCTCAAAGTTGTATAATTGGAGTTGAGCTGAATGTCTTATGGGTTATTCAGATGTATTTAGATATTGTGATTAGTCAACCCTTCTTTCCTATCATTCTATATCCCCATACATAATATTTAGGTACTTGTTCATGGATCCCATTATTCCCCAGTTCAAAAAATTAACCATGGTGCATATGCTCTAGCTATTTTCAACATACCCCTCTCCTCTCATTCCCTTGATTACTCCAAATCTGTGATGTATTCAGTTTGATCTCTATACTCACTATCATAGCACCTATGATCCAACAGGCAAGTTTCTTCACCCTCTGATTTGTTAGTGACTCCTAGCTTTTCTGATACTATGCTCTATGGAAATGTGTCTCTGCATCCTTCTAATTCCTTCCTCAATCCAAACTAATCAATCTCTTCAAAAAAAAGTTCAAGTATCACCTCCCCATGTTATTCTTCCTAAACTAGCCTCTCATCTTACATTAGTCATTCCTTACATTGATATCCTTAGCCAGCAGATATAAATAGTTAGGATTAAATTGTCTTTAGTTATTTAACTATAGAGGCAATTTGGTAAAGTGGATAGAGCACTAGAGTTGGTATTAGGATGCCCTGAAGACAAATCCCAATTTAAACACTCGTCTGAATGGTTTGTTTAGCCTTTATATGCCTGAATTTCCTCATCTGTAAAATAAGGATAATGATAGCATCTCTTCATGCTTAGACTATTGCAATGGCCTGTTGGTGGGTCTGCCTGCCTCAAACATCTTCCCACTCTATTTCAACCTCTAATCAGTCAACAAAGCGATTTTCCTAAAGCACAGGTCTAACCCTGTCAACCCCTTTCTCAATAAACATCAGTGACTCCCTGTCACCTCCATGACTAAACACAATTTCTTCTTGGCATTCAAAGCCCTCTGTAGCCTAGCCCCTTCTTGCCTTTCCTGGTGTTCTTACACCTTACTCTCCAGGATCTACTCTTCATTTCAATGGAAATGGCCTTCTTCCAGTTCCTTGAACAAGATGCCCCATCTTTTAACCTTAAGAATTCTCTCTGGCTTTCCCCATACCTGGAATTCTCTCTCTTATCTCTCCTACTGGCTTTCCTGACTTCCTTGAAGTCCCAACTAAAATGTCCTTTATACAGGAAGGATTTCTCAATTCTTTTTAATCCTATTCCTTCCCTCTGATAATTATTTCCTATTTATCCTGTAGGAATATATGGAGTATACAGAAAGGACTAGCAACCTCTGGGGTGAGGGCTTACTAAATCCTTTTCAGGGCTGCTTATCCACATTTGGTGTCCACTAGCTAGTGAGTGAGGCTAACGACTTTCTGCAACTTAAAATTTTTCACTTAAATCCAATTCATGAGCAAGTCAAGACATTACCCACCATTCACTATTTTACTTCAAGGTCTTGATGTCATTGGTCCTTTTAGAAAATGGAGAAAGAGCCACAACAATTTATCCTGTATATAGTTTGTTCCTGTAATTTTGTTTGCTTATTGTCTCCTCCATTAGATTATGAACTCCTGGAGGGTAAAGGCTATGTTTTGCTCCTTTTTGGATCCCTTTGCCTTACCACAGTGCCTGGCATATAGTAGGTATGTAATAAATGTTTACTGAGTTATCATGAAAATCAAATGAGATTGTATATATAATGAGTTTTGAAAACCATAAAACATTAGATAAATGCAAGCTATTATTGCCATTTCCATCATGTTATTTTTTTCTACCCATCTAAAATTGAAGCTCTTGAATTTGAGAATTGAGTCTTCTTCTGTCCCATTCACAACCTATTGCAGGTTCTGTGCACATGGTATAAATTATAATAAATATTTATAGAGTAAATGAAAGAACGAATGAATAATGGGACTTCTGGTGCAATTAGTAATTATCAGTTTAAGTATTTCCTATCTACCCATTTCATAACTACTCTTACCCAATTAATCAGTCATACTTTTCATTAGACTTATGATCAAATTTTTATCCTTCCTAATTCATAATCAATAAACAAGTCTTTATTGAACATTTTCGCATTCCTAGGAGATTCTAGCTGCTATGGGAATTGCAAAAGTAGGACAGTCCCTAACTTTGAAGGGCTTACCTTTCCACTCAGAGAGTGGAAAGACTCTAGGGTTTGGGATCAAAATATTAGAACTTGAATTCAGATCCTGCCACTTACTATCTGTGTGATGTGATATTATAATAATAGCCTGAAAAGATCTTGATACATTGTCTCATTTAAACCTCTCAAGAACTCTTGAGGTAAATCATTGCAAGTATCCTCCTCATTTTCCAGATAAAAAACTGAGTCTCACAGATGTTAAGTGACTTGCCCAGGGCCATACAGCTTTCTCAGAAGTAAATTGGAACCCATGTTTTCCTAATGCCATATTTTCCTGGTTTTCAAGTCATTATTATTGTTATTGTTGCACTATGTGGCAGAACCTGGATTCAAGACCAAGTCCTTTGCCTCTGACTTTAAAATCCTGTCTTTCCAAAAGATCAAATTAGATTGTAAATGAAACTACATATATATGTACATACCCACATATAGATGTATGTGCACTTACATAAACATGTATATATACATGTATCTCTCCCTCACCTTATATATTTCTATTTTATGTTTATAAACATATATGTACATATAGGTTACATACAGATAGAAATAGAGATAGATTAAGATAGAGATGAGAGATCTCATTTTTATCATACACGTCTTATAAATGTGGTTGTTTTAGGTACTCAGAAGGCACACTTGTTTAAGTTTCTTATTGTGCAAATAAACTTGCTTAGCCAATGAAATATAAAAACTTACATGGATATATCAATTTCTTTTTGGAGCTCTGAAAACCTTGAGATGATTAGTGTGCATTAAATTAGATACCACCTTCTCCAACTTACTGGGCATAGTATGGACCTGCTGTTGCCCTTTTCTGTTGGATATAGACTCTTGCTATTTGTGAAATGTAAACAGTATCAATGATTTGACTAAGATAATTGGTCTGACATTAAAATAGCAGGAATTTTTTTGCCTTTATTGAGACTTGGAAGTTTAAAATGCATAGTGAAGCAAAATCATTTTGGATTTAGCCAATTACCGAAGTTTGGAATCCTTTCCTTCCATGTCTATCAATATGACTATAATCAGATGATAGTCTCATTCCTAAGCTTTAAATGAGGAAGGATTCTATTCTACAATGAAACTCATCTATGACTAGACATTTGTTTTATGCCGTGGCATGAAGCCAGAATTAACTCGTATTTTTCCACAGCAAGTCTAGAGCAATCTACCTATTCAACAAAATGGACAAATATTAAGAAGGATCTAAACAGCCAATTAAATGACAAAACTCAACAACTTATTGGAAAAACCTCAGAAGAAAAGATCTGAATGTGTAGTCTGGTTGTTTTTGTTTTTGTTTTGTTTTGTTTTCCAGGTTCACTACTTAATTATCCCTACTCCATAATTCTTTGGAACTGAAAACTCACCCTTTTTACCACAGTGCAAACAAAGTAGCAAATTCAACTTCTATGTCTTCAAACTTTTCTACTGAATTTTTAATTCTTGCCTTAGGGGCCAATTTCATGAGATAAAGGCTGGCACTGTTTTTAACCTGTCCTTACAAAGAAGAGGTTTTTAATTTTTTTTTTACCCTTTAACAATTTGGTAACACCTATTGGACCCTACCTCAGAAAAATATTTTAAGGGTATGAAACAAAAATCATGGGATCACAAAGAAAAGTACAATGAAGTATAGTTATAAAGATTTTTTTTAATTTAAAATATATTTAAAATAAAATTTTAAAATATTTTCAAAAATTAGGAATCTCTTTTGAGGAATTTTAAATGCCTTAACTTGAACATTCATTATTCCACAGATGTTGAGGTGTTATTTTTAAGAGTACCCAGACAAAAATAAAATGGTCAATAATTGAGAAGGGGTATCATATGATAGAATGTTGAATCAAGTAAAAAAGACCTGTATTCAAATCCCACACCTAATACTTAATTGCTATGTGACTATAAGAAGTTAAAATAACCTCTTTGAGACCCAATTTCCTCATTTGTAAAATGGAAATGATAATAATACCTATATCTACCTTTCAAAGTTGATGTAAGACGCGTATGAAGAAAGCTTTGTAAAAGATAATATAATTGTCATTTTTGATCATGTATGTGCTATCTAACTATACTGGCTTTTCCTCAACTATATTCCTTTCTCCATTCTTCCACAAGACCACTAACTTCCTCAAGACCCTAATCAAATCACCAGTGCCTTGCCACAAAATATAGTCTGTTTCCCCCATTTTTCTGCAAAAATCAGTCAAAATTATTAAACTAAATATTGCTATAAAAAACTTCTATATGTGTTCTAAAGTTCAAATGCATTAACATATTAAATATTATTTTAACTGTAACCAATAGCCTAACATCTTATGTTCTAGGTTTGTGTATATCAGTTTAGGGAAGGCCCCCAAATTACTTTTTGACTGGCTCATTAAGCCCCTGCTAGAGTTCTTTCTGGGAACTCTCCACATAGAGTTTGAAAATAATTCATGTCTTGATCTCCACAGATTTGAATAAAAAGGTCTCCAGATCCTATTCAGTGATCAAAGCATTAATGTGTTGGATATTAGGTATAGGACAATCATTATTCTATCCCACAAAAAACTGCAAAATACATGAAGTGATTTATTGTTGAACATAAACAATCAAATTCTCATTCTCCATTGAATCTATCTTTTTTCCATGACCCAAAAGTTCTCTGGATTCACAGAATCACTTTTGTCTAGCCTTCTCTTGGAAGGGAAGTATCAGTAAAATAACTACTCAAAATGACTTCTAGAGCAGCAGAGCCCACAAAAGGATATAGTGAAACAATTTTCCACCCAAGACAATTTAGAAGGTCATCAGAAAAGGTCATTTGCTTTCAAGGAAGAATGGACCTCAATTCAGCATAGGCAGCACCCAAGCAAGCCATCAGCAGGCCTTGGGGCCAACTGAATGAGAAACAGTGGCTTCTGGAATTCTCAGCTCACAGGTAGTATGGGAATTGAACGATTAATCAAAAGGAAATTAGAGGGATTCCTTTACTGGTACTCGGTGAGGGACTCTGGGTTGCTGTCCTGAATAGCAATCCCAGGGTAGAGAGGAATACTAGTACAGCAGAGCTTGTGACCACAAGGGGACAGGGAACCTTTTCACAGTTTCAGGGCAAAAAAAAGGGTTTGTAGCTGTTCACAAATTATAACACAAGCCAAGCCAGGACAGTAGTAAACACAACTTTCCTCAGATCATTCTTCCTTGGAAGAATTAAAAAACATACTGACTCCCAGAACTACCTCTAAAAGCAGCTGTACAAAAACTCCAAAGTTTGGATCAATGCTACTTTTATTCCAAGAGCAGAGCCCAACAATAACAAAGTTGAAAGTTAAGAAATAGAATAGAAAAATGAGCAAACAGCAGAAAAAGAATGTGACTATTGAAACTTACTATGATCTAATTAAAAGAGATAAGAAAGGAAACTGCATCTTGTTAAAAGATACAATAGACAATGAAGTAATGCAGTATTAAACATACACATACCAAATGGCATAGAATTCAAATATTTAAAGGAGGAATTAAATGTGTTGCAGTAGGAAATAGACAGTGAAACTATACTGATAGGGAACCTCAAATTTCTCTGAAACAGATAAATCTAACAAAAAACTAAATGAGAAATAAATTAAAAAGTTAAGCCTCTAGAATAAACTGAATGGCAATAGAAAGGAATATACCTTTTCCTCAGGAGTACATGATACATGACACCTACACAAAAAATGACCATAAATTAGGGTATTAAAATCTCACAACTGACTTTCAGGTAAACATGGCATCAGTCTAGAAGCAAGACTCTTCCTTTCCTCACCACCTAACAATGTAGACTACCTCAAAAAGCCAAAAAAAAAAATTCATATGAATGAAGGGACTCTACAGTAGGGCACAGCATTGAAACTATATGGTATTTGGGCATTTCCACACCATTAGGAGGTGAAAAAGCATCCACCAAAATGTGACTTGATCCACCCTCCCCCACCCCTGAGCCAGAACCAATGTGCTCTAGAATCAGTGACTGAGTGAGGGGCACCTCTGGATCCTTGGCAGCTAACTGAGACCACTGAGGACCTACCCCTGAAAGCAGCTAGACCTGAGGCCCCAAAAGGCTGAGGAGAGCAGACTGTGAGCACCCGCAAGGAGATAGCACAGAGAGGGGCAGCAAAGAGCAGATGCCTGAGAGACTTGAGAGCTGGCCTCAGCCAAAATCCTTGATCCTTAGCTCCATACACAGAGTGCCTGCCCTCCTCACTCAGATTCAGACTGGAAAGGGAAGGAAAAACAACCATAGTAATGGCAAACAATGCTCAGGAACAACTTCCCAACACTAAGAAAAATAAGAATAAGGCATTGACCATGTATAATTTTTACGAAGGAAAAATTCAGACTACAGAGGAACTAAAAGAAGAGGAAATAAAAATAAATTAGCCAAAACCTCCCAAAAACATGGAAATTGGCCACAAGCTCTGAGAATTTAAATTGGAGCTTATCAAAAAGAAAAAAAATGGAAGCCTTCTGGCAAGAAAAGTGGGAAATAGTTCAAAAAGAAAATAACAGTTTAAAAGACAAGAACTCCCAATTGGAGAAATAGCTAGAAGCCACGAAAAGTAGGATAGCCCAAACCAAAAAGGAATATCAAGAGATTAAAGCAGAAAATCAAAAGATTATAGAAGAAAACCAGGCCTTAAAGACCAGAATTGGCCAATGTAAACCAATGATCTTGCAAAACAGCAAGAATTAATACAGCAAAGTCAAAAGACTGAAAAAAATAGAAGAAAACATAAAATATCTCATTGAAAAGTTGATGGATCAGGAAAACAAAGCATGAAGAGACAATTTGAGAATCATTGATCTACCTGAAAACCCAGAAATAAACAGAAATATTGACATCATACTACAAGAAATTATTCAGGAAAACTGCGCTGATGTTCTTGAACAAGGGGGCAAAATAGACATTGAAAGAGTTCATAGAACATCCTTTACACTAAATCCTCAAAAGACAACTCCCAGGAATGTATTTGCCAAGTTCAAGAGCTTCCAAGCTAAGGAGAGAATTTTATAAGGAGCCAAAAAGAGATAATTCAGATATCAAGGAGTACCAATCAGGATTACACAAGATCTGGCAGCTTCCACACTAAAGGACCACAAGACTTGGAATATGATACTCAGAAATGCAAGAGAATTGAGTCTTCAACCAAGGATCACCTACCCATGAAAACTAACTATATACTTCCAAGGGGATGAATGGACATTCAACAAAAGAGAAAAGTATTTCCAAAGAAAAGACAAGAACTAAGAGGAAAGTTTGATATCCAAACACAAAAATCAAGAGAAATATGAAAAGGTAAATAGGAAAGAGAGAGGAAAGAGGAAGAATGTTTTTTATTAAAACTTTCTTTTTTTAAGGGCTTCAATAAGATCAAATTGTTTATATCAATATTTGGGAAAAAGTTATTTGTAACTCAAAAATTATATTCATTATTATAGT
Source organism: Monodelphis domestica (assembly GCF_027887165.1). Classification (NCBI taxonomy): domain Eukaryota; kingdom Metazoa; phylum Chordata; class Mammalia; order Didelphimorphia; family Didelphidae; genus Monodelphis; species Monodelphis domestica. The sequence continues at coordinate 240,740,773 of NC_077233.1, read as the reverse complement.
AATTAGAAGAATGATTCACAGGAACAGATTGGGATAATAAGTGGTATAAGATAATATTTAAAAAAAAAGAAAAATGGAAGGGAGAATCAAAGATGGCACCAAGAGAAACTTGAAGAAATAAGATAAATAAGATAATCTATACTACACAAAGGGGTACATAGGAAGGGGAGGGGAAGAATACTATTATAAGAAGGTGAGTAAGAGAGTGCTAATACATAATACCTAAACCTTACTCTCAGTGAAATCAAATCTGAGAGGGAAGAACATCTAAATCCATTGTGGTATTGAATTCTATCTTACCCTGCAGGGAAAGGGAGAAGGGAAGACTAAGGGGGAGAGGGAAGGGAGTAGAAAGAGGGAGGGAAAGAGAGTGGGGAACTTAAAAGACCCTAAAAATTAATAAGAAAGGAACAAAAAAGGAGGGGGCAGAAAGGGAATCATATTAAGGGTGAGGTTTGGGGGGTTGATTAAAAGCAAAACACTGGTTTAAAAGGATATAGCAAAAGAAGAAAGGACAGAACTAGGAGAGGGTATCAAACTGATTGGGAATATACAAGGGGCAATCATAACTTTAAATGTTAATGGGATGAACTCACTAATAAAATGAAAACAAATAGCAGAGTGGATTAGAAAGTAAAATCCTACAATATGTTGTCTACAAGAAACACAAATGAGGTGCATAGACACTCAAAAGGTTAGAATTAAAAATTGGAATAAAATCCTCAGATGAAGACTAAATTAGAGATCCTAAAAATCAAAGGAGAAATTAATAAAATTGAAAGCCAAAGAAGCATTGATTTAATAAATAAGACTAGAAGCTGGTACTTTGAAAAAGCAAATAAAATAGACAAAGAACTGGTCAATCTAATTTAAAAAAGGAGAGAAGAAAACCAAATTGAAAGTATCCAAGATGAAAAGGGAGACCTCACCTTTAATGAAGAGGAAATTAAAGCAATCACTAAAAAACTATTAGGCCCAATTATATGGCAACAAGTACATCAATCTAGGTGATATGGATGAATATTTGCAAAAATATAAATTGGCTATACTAACAGAGGAAGAAATAGATTACCTAAACAACTCCATATCAGAAAAAGAAATTGAACAAGCCATTAAAGAACTCCCTAAGAAAAAATCCCCAGGTACAGATGGATTCACAAATGAATTCTATCAAACATTCCAAAAAAAAAAAACTAATCCCAATATTATACAAACAGAATAAGCAAAGAAGGAGTTATACCAAATTCATTTTATGACACAAATATGGTATTGATTCCAAAACCAGGCAGATCAAAAACAGAAAGAAAACTATAGATCAATCTCCTTAATGAATATAGATGCAAAAATCTTAAATATGATAATAGCAAAAAGACTCCAGCAAGTGATCAAGAGGGTTATTCACTATGACCAGGTAGGATTCATACCAGGAATACAAGGATGGTTCAATATTAGAAAAATCATCCACATATTTGACCATATTAACAAGCAAACCGACAAAAATCACATTATTTTCTCAATAGATGCAGAAAAAGCCTTTGACAAAATGCAACACCCAGTCCTATTGTAAACATTAGAAAGTGTAGGAACAGAAGGGCCTTTCCAAAAAATAATAAACAGTATATATGTATATATGTATGTATATATATACATATATATACATATATACATATATACTGTTTATTATTTTTTATATATATACATATATGTATATATATACATACATATAAAAAAGCATTTTTTATATATATACATATATGTATATATATACATACATATAAAAAAGCATCAGCAGACATCATCTGCAATGGGGATAAACTAGAAGCCTTCCCAATAAGATCAGGAGTGAAACAAGGATGCCCATTATCACCTCTATTATTTAACATTGTACTAGAAACACTAGCAGTAGCAATTAAAGAAGAAAAAGAAATTAAAGGTATTAAAATAGGCAATGAGGAGACCAAGCTATCACTGTTTACAGATGATATTATGGTCTACTTAAAGAGTCATAGACAATCAACCAAAAAGCTAGTTGAAATAATCAACAACTTTAGCAAAGTTGCAGGATACAAAATAAACCCACATAAGTCATCAGCATTTCTATATATTGTGACATGGAAATCACTTAAAAGACTGATATATATTAATTTAAGGTCGCCAAGGAATTCAGCTATGTAATTCCTAAATGAAAACTCAAGTCAGCAGTCAACCTTTTATGGAGTTTTTAATTACAAACAGGTAGAAGAAAGGTATTAGAGAGAGAGAGAGAGAGAGAGAGAGAGAGAGAGAGAGAGAGAGAGAGAGAGAGAAAGGGGAGAGAAGAGAGAAGGGAATAGGGCTTAAATACCCCCTCTGTTTAGGCTGGGCCAAAAGGCCCAAGCCCTTAGATAGCAGAGGCAAAGAAAAGAGATCAGTCCCTATCACTGACGTGACCAAAATGGAGAAACAGTCTCAGGGGCCTCCACCTCCAGCTTCCTTCAGAGCAAGCTTCTCAGAGCACAACCTCTCAGAGCAAAACCTCTCCAACCCCCTTCAGTCCTCAGACCCCGCTATCCTTAAGGAAACCATCCAAGTTCCCTCCCCTCAGTTCTCACATCTACCAATCACTGTCCATGTCTTCCCTGTGCCAATGGTGGCTCTACCTTAACCCAGGACCGCCCAGAGGTCTGTGGCTTTGCACATGTCTGTTGAAGGTCATATTCTCAAATAATTAAATCTTGATCCTTTGCTGCAGCCCTTCCTAAATCCTGTTACCCTGAGCAGGGTGGAGATTGGAAGTTCCAAGACATGGTTCTGTCATTCCAAGTATCTCTATTGTATCAATTCTAAAATCAATCATGACTCAAAGAACTTCCTGTTCTATGCTTAAGCATAGGTCAAAGTCCTTTCCATTGTTCAGCAAAAGGTTTCTGTCCTAAAGTAATCTTAAGTAGGGAGGAGAAAGACCCTCCCATGCCAAAGGGGGATTCACATTCCAATAGACTATCAGTAGGAAATTTTTCAAGTATGAAATTTCCCAATGGTGAAATTTCCAACATTTTTAAGTCTAAGAAATTTTAAGGTTTACAATATTTCTAATGCATCTCAGCAGCAAGAATTAGAAAGAGAAATTCCATTTAAAATCAACCTATACAATATAAAATACTTAGCAATCTATCTGCTGAGACAAACACAGGAACTATATGAACACAACTACAAAACACTCTCTACACAATTAAAACTAGACCTAAGCAATTGGAAAAATATTGATTGCTCATGGGTAGGATGAGCTAACATAATGAAAATGACCATCCTACCCAAATTAATTTATTTATTTAGTGCCATACCCATTGAACTACCAAAAAACTCTTTTTACTGAATTAGAAAAAACCATAACAAAGTTCATTTGGAAGAACAAAAGATCAAGGATATCCAGGGAAATCATGAAAAAAAAATGCAAAGGAAGGAGGCCTTGCAGTCCCAGATCTCAAATTATACTATAAAGCAGTGGTCATCAAAACAATTTGGTACTGGCTAAGAGACAGAAAGGAGAATCAGTGGAATAGATTTGGGGTAAATGACCTCAGCAAGACAGTCTATGATAAGCCCAAAGATTCCAGCTTTTGGTACAATAATCCACCATTTGATAAAAACTGCTGGGAAATTTGGAAGACATTATGGGAGAGATTAGGTTTGGATCAATGTCTCACACCCTACACCAAGAAAAACTCAGAATAAATGAATGACCTGAAAATAAGGAAGGCAACCATAAGCAAATTAGGTGAACACTGAATACTATAATCATCAGATCTTTGGGAAAGGAAAGACTTTAAGACCAAGCATGCTTGGAAAAAATAACAAAAGGTAAAAAATAATTTTGTTTACATTAAACTAAAAATTTTTGTACAGACAAAACCAATGCAACCAAAATTAGAAGGGAAGCAACAAATTGGGAAACAATCTTCATAACAAAAACTTCTGACAAAGATCTAATTACTAAAACTTATAAAGCCCGAAACCAATTGTAAAAAAATCAAGCCATTCTCCAATTGATAAATGGGCAAGGGATATAAATATGCAATTTTTAGTTAAAGAAATTAAAACTATAAATAAGCACATGAAAAGGTGTTCTAAATCTCTTATAATCAGAGAGATGCAAATCAAAACAACTCTGAGTTATCATCTGACACCTAGTAGATTGGCTAACATGACAGCAAAGGAAAGTAATGAATGCTGGAGGGAATGTGGCAAAGTAGGAACATTATTGTATTGCTGGTAGAGTTGTGAATTGATCCAACATTACCTCCCTCTTCTCCCCTATTCTAAACTTCAAAATCAGTCAATTAATAAGTAATTATTAAGTTCCTACTCTGTGCTGGGCACTGTATTGAGTGCCTATTGAGGCAAAAAGTCTATCTGTATTATTTACTATTCTCTCCTTCCTTATCTATTTCTCAGATAAAGAAGTAGCTTTTTGTCAACCCTTCTACTTGCACCCTCGATCTCAATTCAGATTCAAATGTTTCTTGAATCTACCAAACTTTTGAACTCATTGTTTTATGCCTTTCCTCACTTTCACAGCAAAACTCTGAGAAAAGAAGTCTATGCTTCTTACCTCCATTTCCTTTACCCCTACTTAGTTCCCAACTGGAAATGCTCTCTCAAAGATTAACAATTATTTCTTAAATGTTAACACAGATAGTCTCTTCTCAGTCCTTTTCCTTCTTGACCTCTCTGCAACATTTGACACAATAAATCACCCAGTCCTCTTGGGTGCTCTCTATTTCTGAGTTTTTAATTTAGTGCATCCTTGGTTATTCTTCTAAGTGTCAATACTATCTCAATGGCTTTTGTTGGGTTGTTATCTAAAGCTTATCCCAAACCACAAGTGTCTCCCAATACACTATCATAGTCCTTCTTATTTTATTTCTTGATAGCTTCTCTTAGTGATCTCATCAGGTCACATTGGCTAAATTATCCTCATATATATCATTCCTACACCTAAATTTCCAGGTTTTCATTGTCTCTCACCTGAGATATATTTGTTTCAAGCAATATTTCGTGTACCATCTCCTCCCAGTAGTCTTTTCTGATCTCCTTAGTTGCTCCTTCCCAAACTATCATGAATTACACTTTCCTGCTGACAAGTTGTATGTCTTACCCGACCCCATTAGAATGTAAATTCAGTTGGAGAAAAGACTGTTTCTCATTTTTGCTTGATATTCTCAGATTCTAGCTCAATGCCTTGCACATCAAATGGATGAATAAATTAATAAATGAAAGGGAATTATTATGTGCCAAGCACTAAAAGGAGTTTTTTTTTTTCCTGTTAGGGGACAAAACAAAAAAGGAAGTGTTAGCCAGGAAAGGGTACTTTGTTTTGGAAAGATACAAGGATAGTGAGGACAAATTAGACATCTGATTTCAAGAATTGATGATAGTAATGATTTTATTTTGATTCCAGAACTAAAAGCAAATGCATAGAGGGAAGGATGCAGAGGGTATTTATGTGGAGACAAGGCAGCTGATGAGAGGATGTTCATGGAGTAAAGTGAGGCATACCTGGGGCCAGGCTGAAATATTGAGCCTCAGGAGGCTATAATTAATCAAACCAGTGGGGCCCCAAGACAAGAGTTTGGGAGATGAAAGATTTAGGTCGTAAGGGTGTGATTTCTAGTCAGAGCTGCAAGGGAAGCATTTAGCATGATGGCTTGATGGATTGGATCAAATTAGATTGCCCCTCCTGAACTTTCCACACAAATAATAGCTAGCCATTTATTGCCTCTTCCTTTTAGACTTCACAGGTTTTAAATGACAAATATGATCAATAATTTGGCAGTAGTGTTAATTGATCATTTTAGTGAAAAGGGCTACCATGAGTTTGGTTTTCTTAAGCATTGAAAGGTGACAAGATAAAGGAAGGAAATAGTCTTTGAGAATATAGAATTTTCAAACTAAGGATTGGGCAAGGTGTTATGCTTTATTAAAGGACACACTATGTTCTTCTGCTGCAATAAGCTATTGGTTATGGTAGCACAGATAAACCCCAACTGCCATATTTTGCTTCACTCTTCTAGAAGTGTTCCTAAAGCCCTAATCTCTGCAACTTGATTGCTAAAAGTCATCTCTTGCATTTTTAAACTCTTAATCTCTCCAGGTCACACACATTAATGAATGAACAGACAAAAGGGCATTAAGACAATCCTCAATGAGAGGCAAGTCCCATTGTCTATGGTAATCCCAAGTAGGTTGTTGGGTTTTTCTTACTCTTTCATCTACAAATGGGCAAGACTATAATGTCCTCAACAAGGTGTAAATGGGCTAATTAAAGTCTGAAAGTGAATACATGTTCATATATCATTGTTTCTAATACTTGCCCTTTAGATCCTATAACTTCATCAAAAGAATCAGAGGACTCACTTAATCATCCCCTATTGTGTATGCTGTTACAGAAGTATCAAAGAATGAAACAAGGAGACAACTTTGTTAGTTCATGGAGAATGTTAATCATACCAAATTCCTACATTAAAATAAATGGAAGAGGAATTCCCTGTTCAATAATATCCTCTAAATGTTGATTTTTGTATATGGACATCTAGATGGTAGAGTGTATAGAGGGCTAGGTATGGATTCAAGACTTGAATTCAAATCTGGCCGCAGACACTTACTAGCTGTGGGACCTTGGACAAGTAATTTAACCTGTTGGTCTCAGTTTCAACACCTATAAAATGGGGATAATAACAGCTTCTTCCTCTCAGAGTTGTTATAAGAAGAAAATAGGATCATTTTGGAAAAGAACTTAACAGTTCATGGTACATAGCAAGTATCATATCAATGTTAGCCATTATTATTAGTTTTATAATTTTGTGATATTGCATCTGGGTCCCAGAATGCTATGAAGATTCTTCAATAACATTCATCCATCCAAATGAGATTGGCTTAATAATTTATATATTGAAAAAAAAAACAAAATCAATCGTGAATAATATTGTCCAGATCATAACATGGACTGACATTCCACTTAGTCCCTAATCATATATGTATAAATATAAGTATGTATAAAAGGATACATATATCTTATGTATATGTATATTCATACACATGTATATGCACATATACAAACTGTAAAAATAATAATGGCAAGTTATAAAAATAGATGGGAAAACTATGCCAATACAGATTCAGTTCAGATGATTTTTATAAATGTAATCAAAAGTATCTTCAATGAAAAAGTGAAGGGAAACTCAACTATAAACTTCCCTTCAGGGCCAGGAACAAGGACTCTAAAGAGACTCTTATTATAGAAAAATAAAATATTTATTGAAATATATAAGGATAAAAAGGATTTTTAATTCTAAGGGATTCTAAATCTACCCAAATAAATTCCCTGGTTCCACAAGGAACTACTTCCCCTGTGTTTCACAGGCTACACTAATTATCCCTGGTCTGCTAACCCAAATTTATAATATTCTAAATAAAACTACCATCATTATCCTTATAATTCTTAACTTCACCTGACAGTTATAAAATAACAAAGGCTAACTGGTTGAGTCTCAACAAGAATCACGTTAGGATTCGGAGCCTTAACAGACTCAGAAACCAAATCAAAGACCAGATCTTTCTTTGGCCTTCTCAGATATAAACCAATTGATGAAGACAGAAATAGATAATCAATAGTGTTTCCCAAGTTGGAAAAAGAAAACACTAAGCTCCTTCAGGTATTTGCCTCAGATAGAGAGGGAGGCAAAGATGTTACCTCCTCCAGCCCTGAGAAAGAGTCTGTGTGTGTATGTGTGTTATTCCACCAACTGCCAGAGACCAGCTGCCACTCCCAGAGAAAATAACTGACACAGAAAAAGGTTATAACTGTCAGCATTTGAAATCGACACATTCTCTCAGCTCTACTCCAACTCTTTCTCAAGCCAGCTTCTCTACTTCTTATCTCTAAACTAAAAAACAATACTCATTTTCTAATATCATCCTTATAATACACACAGATACATGTATATATATACATATATACATATATGTCTGCAATTTAAACAAGAGAAACATTCTAGGGATGTTATATGACTGTGAATCATGTGACATTATATTTCCCATTTTTTGGAAGTACTGAGGCCAGCCATGATTTTTACTCCTTCATTACTCTCTCAGTTCCATTCCTGACCATCTAGAATTCTCCACTATGTCCCAATAGCCTTTGCATCCTAGAACATGCCCCTTCCCCTATGGTCTTCTCACTCTGTTTCACTAAGAGAACTCTCCATCCATGTCTAGAACAACTCTTTCCATCAAATGCCATCATGTGGTATCCAGCCATATGATCATCTAGCCCTCTATATTTTCAGTGCTAATCTCCCAAATCAACCATATTGTGAGACTATCTCTTGCCAATTACTTATTTTTCACAATATTAGAGATGGGTCTAATGTTGACATCTTGTTATTTCAAAGGTCAATTTTGGAATGAAGTAGAGTACTTAAAAACAATTAAAGAGTTACCAAATAGAAGTTTACCTAGACCTCATAGAGCAAGGATATGCAGTAGGGATTCAGTGACATTTAACTTTTATAGATGTGGCCCCTTTTTTTTCTTTTTATAAACATGACTGGTCAGAAGAGAAGGCTATGGTAACTTGTATGTGCTTCAGAGGTCCACCAAGTCAGAAACTCCAACTCTACATTTTTGGGATATTTTATGCCTATAAGTGACATGGAAGATGCATCAAAGGAGGCAGGAGCCACTCAGTTCCTGGGACAACTTTTTCAGTTTAGCAAAAACTAATCTATATGGATGGAGAGAAGGCAGGAGTGTAAGGTCCAGAAATGTAAGGGATATTATAAAATGTTGGACTGGATTATTCAAGAGTAGGGTAGCCAGGAATTTTAATCAATTCCAAAATGATTTTTGGCAATTTATTCATAAAATATAGGAAGTAAAAGTAAGAAAACCAGAGAGAGGATAGAGTAAGATATTTAACCTACACACTAAGTATTTTACTCCAACCCCTGACTCAACCCAGGCAAGGCTAATTAGTCCTTAGCTGGAGGGGTCTCAGCCTTGAGCAGAGGACCTGGGAATGCAGGAAGCCTCTCTCAAGAAGGTAGGCCTCTCCTAAGTCTAGTCCCTTCAGAAAATCCAGGAAAAGAGTCAGTCTTTTTTCATTCACCCTACATGATAGTTTTAAGGAAAGTAGAAGCAGTCCAAGATACTCAGTCAGAGCTCCTCCAAAGTCAAGTTGAAGACAAAAGACCAGAAAAACCTTTCACAGGAAGTTCTTGGCATTTTTAAAGATCATTCCTTTTCATCATTTCCTGTGACTTTCTTCCATTTTACGTGTACCAATTACAGCTAAAGATTTGCTTTAGGACTGCCATCGGACAGTCAGTTTAATTCTGATTTGTCACCCACTATCGCACATGTGGGTCACAGACCTCCTCCATTCAAGTGTAAGTGCTCATCTAAAAGTGAGCAGGAGAGAGTTAATATTATCTTCATAGGAGTCATGAGCATAAAGTATGCAAAGGGAAAAGTATTAAGTATAAAACCTATTACAGAGGCTAAAAGGAATATATATTCCCAAGACAACTTCAAAGGCCTCAAGATGGAAAATCTATCTACTTCCATAGAAGGAACTGACAAAGTCTAAATGTGAATTGAAGCATGCCATTTTCACTTTATTTCTTTCATGATGTTTCTTTTGTATAAGTAATATGTCTCCTTTCACAATATGATGAACATGGAAATATGTATTGCATGATATCACATGTATAACCTATATCATATTGATGGCTCTCTTGGGGAGGTGGCAAAGAAAAGAGTAAGGGATACAACATGCATTGCAAAATGTCAGAAAATTTTTAATGTAAAATTATATCTATAAGTAAAAAAATTAAATAAATTTTAAAAAAGGAATATACATGTGTAGAAAAGACTAAAAGGAAGGAAGTTTTATTTACATGAGAAGAAGAAATATGAAGGAAGGAGTAGAGGAGAGCATGCCAAATGAACCTCACTCATAAGAACTGGACAAAAGATGATTAAGCAGACATATACACACATAACACACGCATGTATACATGTACAAATAGTTCAGAACAGAACTGCATCAATTTCAACAGGGAAACAAGTGGGAACAGGGAATAGTGTGGTTAAGAGGATGGGTAATACCAAGAAGGGAACAATTTTAAGTAAAGACAACTTCCTTATGGAGAATTAAAAGAGGAAAAATAAAAAATTCCTGGAATCTAAGGGAGGTTCCTTGAATTGCCTCTTTGACTACCAAGAAATGGATAAAAAGTGGGATATATGAATGGTATAAAATATTATAGTGTCATAAGAAACTCAGAGAGAAAATTTCTGAGAATCCTGGGTGGTATAAACTGACAGTGCAATGAACAGAAGTCAGAGACTAACTTATACAAGAAGAGCAATGTTGTAAAGAAAAATATCTTTAAAAGACAAATCTGATCAATACAATGACCTGGCATCCTCAGAGGACCACAGACCTCACAAGATTCAGAGACATACGTTTTTGCACATGGCCTCTGTGTGGATTTGCTTTTCTTCACTATGCTGATTTGTTACAAGGGAAAAGCATTTAAGTACCTTCTATGTGTCAAGCAATGTACCAAAGGCTTTACAAATATTATCTCTTTACAAAAATAATTAGGATCAGGCCCTAGTTTCCTCCTTGTGAAGAGATATCATCTCATGCATTCTATGCATATGCCAGACCCCTATTATAATTTTTTCTCTTTTTAAAAAATAACAATATGATAATATAATACTACCTAGCACTTATATAACACTTACAGGTTTTCAAAGCACTTTATAAATGTTATCTAAAATATTTAGAGAAGCTCTTTTTTGTGGTGACAAAGAACTAGAAACTGAAGGGATATCCATTCATATTGGGGAATGTATGAACAAGTTGTGGCGACATGCTTGTAATGGAATACTATTGTGCCACAGGAAATGACAAACAAGATGATCCCCCAAAAACCTGTAAAGATTTTTATGTAGTGATGCAAAGCGAAATGAGCAGAACCAGGAGAATGTTGTACATGCAAACAACAATAATATATGATGATCAACTGTGAATGACTTAACTATTGTCACCAAGGCAAGGATCCAGCACAAAAAAGGATATCCAAACACCAAAGAAGGAACAGACGGAGTCTGAATGCCAATGAAAACATATCATTCTTTATTTTATTTCCTCTGAGAATTTTTCTCTAGTATAAGCAAGATATATTTTGTTTCACAACATGAACAGGAAACTATGTATTACATGGCAATATTTGTACAACCTATATTATATTATCTGCCTTTTTGGGGAGGGGGAAGAAATCAGGGAGGAAAAAAGAATGAGACAGATTTGGGGGCATAACTAATGTAAGAATTTGTTTCTCTTGGATAAGAATATTTATTATAATTCATTACATATTTATAACAAATCATATGCATTATGTTACCATGTTACACACAATATTAGGTTACATATTGAGAGATAAAAATAAATGTTAACAAAAATTGTACTAAAAATGTGATTTCATTATCCACACAACAACAATGGGAAGTTAGAGCTACCATTATCCTCACTTTACAATTAAGGTAAAAGAGGAAGATGGAAGTAAAATGACTTGGCTAAGGTCATATAGCTGGTAAGTATCTAAGACTGGATTTAAACTCAAGCCTTCTTAATACCAAGTCAGTACTCTACAGTAGCACCTCACTGCAAATATATAGCATGAGTTAAAATAAAAGAAAAATACAATGGGACTATAGCTTCCCTACTTCTGGAAGCTATTCCTCTTCTAATGAAGTTCAAGAACCCATTAACTTCTTGCCTAGTAAATCACACTTCTGACACTTGATGAATTTGCTGTCCTCCAAAAATTCCACTTCTCTTTCAGAGCATCTGCTGTTGTTTAATCATGTCTTTCCATTTTGCATTTGTGAAGTTCATTTTTAGGACTGCTTCTTTAAAGAATTATTACTACAGGGATCAACAAGGTGGCTCAGTGGATTGAGAACCAGGCCTAGAGATGGGAAGTCCTGGGTACAAATTTGGCCTCAGACACTTCCTAACTGTGTGACCCTGGGCAAGTCACTTAACCCCAGTTTCCTAGCCCTTACCATTCTTCTGTCTCAGAACCAATACACAGTGTTGATTCTAAGATAGAAGATGAGAGTTTAAAAAATAAAACTACAACAGGAAGGTTTCAGAGTTTCAACGTTTCTCTTGTAACATGAAAGGCAAATAATCTAGGATGATACAAACTCAGAACATTTAAATGACTCTACGGAATAATGCTTTCTTAGAAAGATCCACAGAAAATTATTCACAAGCTTTCCCTGATATCTCCAAGTAGTTCCTCATCGAAACTATCCTAGAAAGATTCTATTCTTATACCTCTCCAAGTGTGAGGTAATCCTCGCATCTTTGTCCCTTTTTTAATCAAAGGCTGGATTTCTCCTTCAGTCTCTGACCTCCTTCTGACTACAATCAATACCTGCTGTCTCAGGACAGCTCACACTCTGCAGGCATTTTTTTTTTAAGTGCATCAGTGCTGATTGTCTCATCTCTTATATTGTGGGCCCTGTCTACCTCTCTGGATTAATTCTACCTGCAAGTTGCTTTGTGTTTTGCCTTATTTCCTTGAATTTGGCAAATTTCCTAACTAAACTTGTATCTGCCAGAATCCTTCCTTCCTATTTTTTTGTTGTTTGGTGGTGGTTGTTATTTTGAGCTATTTCTAATTCTTCATGATGCCATTTGGGTTGTTTTTTTTTTTTTTTTTGGTAAAGACATTGGAGTGATTTGCCATTTCCTTCTCCAATTCATTTAACAGATAAGAAACTGGGACAAACAGGGTTTAAGTGACTTCCCCAGAATCACACACTAGTAAGTATCTGAGGCGAGATTTGAACTCATGAAGATGAATCTTCCTGGATCCAGACCCAGCTATCCACTGGGCCACTTAGCTCCCCCCTCAAGTCCCTCTTAACCCATTCCCATTCTACAGCCATCTACACCTTAGCATGACTCTCAGAAAAGATCCCAGTGAAGAAAATGCCTGAACTACTCATCATAAATCATGAAGTTTTTTTGAACATAGGCATAAGGATACGGACTGTTATTTTATTAGAACAGAGAATGCACTAAAGACATGCTTAGCTACTATAGCTTGGCACCTTCTCTCTAATTTATAGCCTGTGAGAGTTGCCTAAATCCCTGAAAGGATTAGTAACTGGATTGAGGTTATACAGACATCCAGCATCACAGAGACACTTCAGCTCAGGTTCTCCTAATTTCAAGATCAGATCTCTACTTCACTATGATGTGATGCCTTTCTTTTTAGAGGACAGTTAGAATATTTCCCCTTCTCAATGAATAAATCTTTCTTGATGAAATATATTCACATCCATTCATTCATTATATTTCAATACCTAAAGTGTCTATATTTTTACCCATATGAGTGTTCCATCCACTGATGTAGACTGCAACCTTCTTTTTAACCTGAAGATGGTCTATGACTGACCCTAGGAATCACCCTGAAGTCAACCTCTCTGAACTTGGCTAGGCTGATTTATCCATAGACAGCCATCAAGTGGTCCATTCCCAGATTCATATTTGATTCAAGCCTTTCCAGCTTGGTAGAACCTGGCAGCCCTTGAGCCTCACTAATTGTGTCCATAAAGAACCTGGAGTCATTTCTACACCAAGAGGTCTTAGGAATTCAATTTTAGTGGAACACACTCTAAGGTAGACTTCAAATAAATATAACTGCCAGTGACAACCGGTGTATCATTTGATATTTATTGTAGACCACCATCATGAGGACTAGCCTATGATGTATGAGTTCAAAGGAAATAAAAGATGCTTGCTTTATCCTTGAAAAACTGTCTAAGGACAGTTAGGTGGCTCAGTGTCCAGGTCCAGCAATGGGAGGTCCTGGTTTCAAATCTGGCCTCAGATACATCCTGGGTAGGTGACCCTATAACTCACTTAACCTTCATTGCCTAATCCTTACTGCTCTTCTGCTTTGGAACCAATTCACAGTATTAATTCTAAGATGAAAGGTAACAGTTTAAAAAAAAGAAAGAAAAGCTAACAGTCTAATGGGAATCTGGTATAATATAAATGGAATACTCTCAGCATATTCTACATGTATGTATATATATGCATAGATAAGGGCAAACTCAAGGAAAGTTGAAAGTTTAGTACATATTATGTGAGTGTATGTGTTTGTGCCCATATAAGATATTGAATTTCTTCAAGACTAAACTCAAACCTTATCTTTTTTTTTTTAGATTTGGAAGACTTTATTTAATTAATTAATTTAGAATATTTTCCATGGTTACACGATTCATGTTCTTTCCCTCCCCTCAACCTACCCCCTCCCATAGCCAACACAATATTCTACTGGGTTTTACATGTGTCATTGATCAAGACCTATTTCCATGTTATTGATAATTCCACTAGGGTGATCATTTAAAGTTTATATCCCCAATCACGTCCCCCTCAACCATGTGATCAAGCAGTCAAATTTGATCTTTTGCAAGAGGCTCTTCCTCTTCCCAATTGTTACATATGTATATATATATAATGTGAGTATATGTATGAGAATATGTGTGCACATATCTTTATTATTATTATTTATATTTTGTGTGTATTTATTTATAGAGACAGATAGATAGAATGGGTTATAGGTATGTAGATGTGGGTGGGTGTATCTACACAGTATGTCCCAAAAGTTTTGGTACAGTTTTAATTTCTTAAAGCTTAGAACTACACCAAGACTTTTGAGACACCCTGTATCTGTTAGTCATGTATCAAGCATTTTCTAAGCTATTATCATGTACCATGCACTGTGTTAAGTGGTAAAGGAACCAAAAAAAGAGGGGGGAGGCAAAAATAAATAAATAAGCATTTGCTCTCAAGGAACTTCTTACTAGGGGAGTAAACACATAAAGAAATAGGTAAGTACAAAATTCGCGAAAAGTAGATGGAAGGTAATTTTCAAGGAGGAGATTTTAATGACTGAGGAAGAGGAAAAGTCCCCTTCAGAAGGCTTAAGTTTTGAATATGAGTATTCCTGCTGTTCTGGGAACTCATTTCAAACCAAAGAACCAAGTCATTCTATCAAAACGTGTCTTCAAAAGAGTTAGGAAGCTTTCCAGGTTCTTGATGTTCAATCCTTGATCTTTTCCTCCTTGTTCCTCTGCCAGGCAGAGAACAGATTCTTCTTACTCACTATCTCTCAGACAAGCTCAAGGTTTGCCTTCTAACCCCACCCCTACCCCCCCTCCCCATCAAATCTTCTCAGAGTTTACAATACTTGGATTGCCAACAACCTCAAATGCAAAGTAAATCAAGGAAGTTGAAATGTTAACAAAACTATAATAAATAGATTAAGTAATCAAACCAATAAGAAGTGTCCTCTGCCAACAAATTAAGTATTTACAAAGAGTAGGCACAGTCTCTCAATTAGTTTTGGAGTAAAATTTGCCAAAGGATTAAATCACAGTGGAAAAATGGAGCATCAACTGGATAAAATTAATTAAATATCACAGAGCTAAATATATCTCATTGTCCTGGGAATGGTAGACAGACTTGGGGAACTAGAATTGAAATGAGCTAGTCTTCACAGGGGGGCTGAGGAAGGAAAAATTAATTGAGAGGAGAATGGTGTTTAAGTACTGGGGGAAGAATTAAGGTGTTGCTAGCACACAGATTCAATCAATAAGGCACTATATGACTTATACTATGCTTATGCCACAACAACCCTGTGATGTTATGAGTGCAATTATTATCATTCCCATTTTATTGATGAAAAACTGAGTCTTAAAGACATTATTTTTCCAAAGCCACAATTTTCTAGAGGAGGAACAGAGTTTCAAATGCAAGTCTCTCCTGACTTCAAGTCTAGAACTCTTTCCATTACAAATTCATGTACGTTTCATTAATTTTAAATTATAAAATATTGAGTAACTTATTGTTGCATAAACCATAAAATATGTATTTAATACATAAGGAAATAAGGCTTTTTAGTTCAGAAATTTTTTATTACATTGTGACTTTGGGTTTTTTTTGTTAATTTGTTTTGAGCATGTATGTTTTTTGTTTATTTTTGTTTAATAACTATAAATGAATTCAAGAGTCAGGATGAAGTATTTGTGAGAAAACTGCCCAAAGACACAGGCAGTAAGTGACAGAGGTGGGATTTGAACACAGGTTCTCCGACTCCAAATTGAGTCTTCTTTACATTATTATTTCACATTAGACTGAATGCCAACCTTAATTCATACTAATTTTATCTAAGTTTAGAGACCCAAGTGAGTACTATCCTTCCAAGTAGTCAACCAGGAAAATTATAAACTCATTCCAACTGTGCTTCAATTGTTCATGACATGTTCTGAATCTTTCAGAAGTGAGAATTGTGTGATGGACAGAGCACTAGCTTTTGAGTCAGAGATCAGAGATTCAAATCCTCCTTTTAATGCTAAACTATCTGAATAATTTTGGACAAGTCACTCAACTTGATTTGGCCTCAGTTTCTTCATATGTAAAGTATGATAGTTAAACTGAATGGCCTCCCCAGTCCTTTCCAGTTCTGGAACTACAATCATTACTGTTTGCCTTTAGGTAAGTCAATAATTTTCAAGAAGTGGTATAATGAATAATACAGTCCAAAATTTGGAGTCCAAGAACCTAATTCAAAACCTACATCATCTACAAAATTTTACTTAACTAAAACTATTTTCTCAAATTTTTCTTCACTTTTTTTTCACTTCTTTGACAAATCTATCTTCTTGATAGGCCACCAGGTATCATTGCTTTAAAATGCTATTCTCTTTTTTTGTAGTTGCATTTTATTTTATTTTAATATTTTTTAAAAATATATTTTTCTATGTTTACAATTCATTTTCCTTCCCTCCCCTCTTCCCTCCACACTCCCACAGCCAACAAGCAATTCCACTGGGTTGTACAAATGTTATCTTTTGATACCGATTCTTCTTTACAAAATGAGCACCTTAACTTCTCCTTGATTTCTCTAAGGCTTTCATGTTTTTTAGGGTCTGTTTGACATTACTCTGCTTGGAACTCCTAATTGACAATGTATAATTATTAAAAAATCCAAAATTTTCAGGGATTAAAAAGCTTGTTAACTCCTTGAAACCAGAAAATGAACTGTTGGAAGAAGGCACCATGAAGATTGCTAGAGAAACATTCACAGTGTCAGGAGATCCAGCATGAACTTTGGAGTATAACTGATTAAATTGTGGTGGGATTGAACACAAGTATTTGGAATGTAAACTTGTATGCCACAGGGGATTGCCCCCTAATTGGTTTTTGTCAATGAGCCTAGCAAAAATTGGTTTGCTCTCTCACTCTCTCTATCTTTCTCTATCTCTTTTATTTCCCTCTTATCTCTAATTACTGTCATTTAAAATGATCCATTGGGGAGACTAGTCTCCCAAAGGATCACAGGGGGATGTGAAAAAGAAGTCTCTACTCTATTGTCTATCCTGAGTTAATACTTACTTAAATACAGTCACTAGATTGTGAAGACAGGCTTAACTCTCCTTAGTCTACCTTTTGATTGACTCAACACAGGCTTGAACTAGGTGGAGGAGCTTTCAAACCACCTAAGTGAGTTCACACCCTCAGAAACTCAATCAGCCAGGATGAGTTTTCACCTCTCCAGAAGGTGAATTTTAGAACATTCATACCCTTAGATGAGAACTTAAACTTCAGAAGGTGAAAACTTAAGCTTCAGAAGGTGATTCCACAGACACTGCCCAGACAATTTGGAAACTGTTATTGGTCCCTGTGAAGAGAGGCAGGGACAAAAAAAATCACCATACATTCAAGCTGCAAACTCCCTCAGAGGAGATTGTCTTTGAGAAGATAGTCTGAAGAGATTGCCTTCTGGAGATAGTCTACTGACTGGGGAGAGTCTTCAGGGAGATTTGCTGGAGAGTGTGGCTTGGATCATGGGCTTGGAGCTCAGCTTCAACTTAGACTCTGACTTCTGGAGTACTTTGTTGGGTAAGTGAAAGGCTGATTCCTTTCCTAGTTTCCTAAGAGACTAGCTTCCATCTTGGAGGAGGCCATAGAGTTACTCACCAGGAGCCTTCCTGGTTGACAGCTAATTAATCTTGGTCTGGATTAAGCAGACCCAGAGTAAACATTTAGGTTACATTTCTCTACTTTATTGTTTCCCCTCTATTTTTGTAAATAAATTTCTGACTCAAGATATAATAAATATTGGCAACCACATAATTCCATAAAATTATTGTACAACCATTAATTTTCACCTTTAAAACAGTTTGGTATTCTTGAGAATATATTTTTTTCTAGAATGAAGACTTCCTTCCCAGCTGCCCATATGTCCTATAAATTCTCTTTTGGTTCAAGATCCTATAAAATAAACACAACATTGCATAGATTTTAATTTGAGTTAAACTTAGAATCCACTCACAAATTATAAAGTTTACAGTTAATGAAAGAAGAAAAAGGATTATCATTGTTATTTGGATTCACTCATGATGTCTCTTATAATTCCTAAAAATAATCTTACAAAGCAAAGCTCCAAAGTTCGTAAATATTCAAGTGTTCACTGATAACCAGGGAAGATGAAAACTCTTCTGAAATGACTTCTTTTGTTATAATAAAGGTCTCTGCCTTTATTCATGACACAAAAAGGCCAAGTTTGGATTCCATTTGCAATTTTGGATTGCATTTGCAATCACCAAATTACCATGCAATAGGAATCAATCATACAGACTGATATGTTATATTTGGATTGTAGAAAATATAGCATCCGACAGATTTGTTAATGAAAAACATTTAATCAAAGTTTCATTTAATAAATGATTAATAGTAGTCATAGTAGTCATGTAGTCATGTAGAACAATGGGGAGGGGAAAATAAATGAACTGTGGTTATGTTCTTATTTTAACTAGTTCAGTTTAATCTATACAAAGGCCATGAACTTTAATATACCTGTATTTGTATACCTGCATATAAATTATAATAGATGATAGACAAGTTTGCTATTTTATTTGCAATTTGGCCTTTAGTGTTATTGAGCCTTTCTGGTCTTCACTTTCTACATTTGTAAAATGGAGTTTAAGGGCAGTTCAGTGACAAAGTGGAGCCTGGAGTCAGGAAGACTCATCTTTTTGGGTTCAAATCTCAGACGCCAACCATGTGATCCAGAGCAAGTCATTTACTCTGTTTGTCTCAGTTTTTTTCATCTGTAAAATGAGCTGGAGAAGGAAATTGCAAACCACACCAGTATTTTTCCCAAGAAAACCTCAAATGAGATCACAAAGAGTCAGATACAACCAAAAAAATGACTAAAAAAATACTATTGCATTATGCCACTCCTCTGTACTTGTTATCTGTAATTTCTTCCTTTTATCTTCAATACATGCCTTCATTAAATAAATTGCTCACTGAACTCCCCATTTTTCTATATTCATCAATTTAGACAGCACTCTTTTATCTCCCTTAACTGCATAGTTTATGTTTATGTTTTCAAACTTTCACTTTTTACTTATACTTAGACATTACCTGTAGAATTTTAGGTCATAGGATCTTTGCTCTCTTTTCTCTGACTCCTTTGAAATCTGCTCTCTCAAATCCAAGATGCATATCAGATTAGGTATACCTGGCATTCCTGTTCTCTATCATGAATTCCAAGCTAGAATGGTAACTTATTTGCCCATATGTTCTTCATTCTACTTCAGTAAAGATTTCCTGGTCAAAATCATTCTACTATGTGCAAAATGAAGTTATCAGTAAGGCAAGTCTAGGAATTGTGACACTCCAGCAGATATCTCATTAGTTGAAGCCACCTCTCACCAGCCAATGACTCCTCCCTGCCATAGTCTCACACATTTTCTTACCCCTTCATCCCTTTCCTCCATTTGTACAAGTGGTCTGTAGTACATTCACACAACAATATGACTTCTCTCCTTCCTCCATTGATCTTCATTGATTCTCCCCTCCTTCCAAGCAGGATTGTTGCAAGAGTCAAATGAAATAATGAGTGTAAAACACTTTGCAAACCTTAAAGCACTTACAAAACCATTTATTATTATTACTCATGATCATCA
The DNA here is from genome assembly GCF_027887165.1 of Monodelphis domestica. NCBI lineage: Eukaryota > Metazoa > Chordata > Mammalia > Didelphimorphia > Didelphidae > Monodelphis > Monodelphis domestica. The sequence goes on along the minus strand of NC_077233.1, from coordinate 240,720,658 downwards.
TCATTATTATTAGCCTATAGTCACCAGGCTTCCAGTCTGGTGATGATTTTTATTCCATGAGCTTTCTACTATACGCCTGCTGAGTTCAAACAATACAGAAATGTGCTGATAAATGTTCAACAGCTGGGCTCCTTGGAAGAAAAAAAATATATGCACACAGTTTTAAATTTAATCTGCGTTATTAACACTCTCTTAAGTATAGACAATGAAAACAATAAATCAAGCCCTGATTTGTAATGATTGCCAGTTTCTGACACAGAACTTTAGTAATGGGTTCTCCCAAGCCCATTTGAGTTTGCTCCAGCAAACACTCACTTCCATTAAAATACAATTCTAATAACAACCCCTTCCTTTTCATCTATTTTGCTTTTGTCAAATAATATATGGCATTCAATATCAATATCAGTATTTCAGTCATGGGTTCCAGACTCAACTAGTCTCAAGGATACCTAAAAAGTCAAATTTGTCTGAGAAGGTCAGCATTGTAAAAGTTTGCCTTATCTGTGATTCATACTTTGTGTACTGTGTAGACAGATGACTTCGTGGGCTTTATTATTAAATCTCTTTATTATTAAATCTCTTCTCATGTATCTTCAACAGATTACTAGCCTCTCCTGATATTCTTCAGCTTAATGGGGTACCTTCTACCTACCTTCTACTTCTATGTGAGCATTTTTCTCCTTCCCTTTCCATTTTCAGTTTAAATATATTTTTACTAGATTTGCAAGATTTTGGGCATATATACTTACAAACACACACACACAGAGAATTGGCCCTTTGTCATTAGGTATACTGCATCTTTTCTGCATTAATTCCTTCAATAACTTATTATTTTGTATTTTAAAATGCAGCATGAAAATAAAAACCCATTTTCAGATACAATTTTCTTAGCCATCTCTTCCCTTCTTCCATCCGCTTTCCCCCCCTGAAGCCCTTCAATTGACAATAGTGAGTAAAATACTACCTGAGCCCCTAAGGATTTCAAGTTATTGCTCAAGATGTTATAATCACTAACAATGCTTTTGAAGTTCAGCCTTTTGATTTTGTTTGCTCCCCATGGATCTATAGGAGTGTGTTATGGTTGACAAGTTTGACAAGACTCAGGGGGTTTTCCATGACATCCCAGATACATTTCCTGGGAACAGAGCATAGTTAGCACAGTTACTATAAGGTGGCCCTATCTGATGCTAGGTTGCTTTTTGTTTGTTTGCTTTGTTTTGGGCTGGTATACAAATAGAGTGAAAAAAAGGATAAAAACAACCCACTAATAGAAAGACCACCTAACTGCTGTGGTCTACAAATGAAGTAATGGCAGCTAGATAGCTCAGGCGATAGAGTGTTGGGACTGAAATCAGGAAGACTCATCTTTATGAGTTCAAATTAAACTTCAGACACTTGCTAAGCTTTCTGACTCTGGACAAATCACTTCACCCTGTTTGCCTCAGTTTCCTCACTTACAAAATAAACTGGAGAAGGAAATGGCAGCTTACTCCAGCATCTTTGCCTAGAAACTCCACATGGGGGACATGAACAGTCAGACACGACTGAAGCAACCAAACAACAAAAATGGAGTGAATAACTCACCATCACCATTCATTGCTTTCTCCTCATGAATGGCTCTTCTCTTGATGGCATCTGTCTAGATGGTATCTAAATTAATATTTATTTCTATAAAAGATGCTTCTTTTTCTTCAGAAGGCTCAACTCACCTCCTCCAGAAAGAATAGCAAGTAATATATAATGTGAATCTATTTTATAAGGAAGTCCCTAGAGACAGAGAGATAAGGTTGGTAAAACAGCAAGAGTTTGAAAATTACTGGGTTTTCTACAAAACCCCTGTAACACAACGGAATAAAATACTAAAACATGATAATAAGGGCAATGCCCCAGTACATCTTGGCTTATCCTAGAGGAACCAAAAAAGAAATGCCAATGCAATAATTCTAATCTATTGGACCTTCCTTCAGGATCTTCTTTACTTACAACATGCAGTGATTTTTGATGGCTTTCACCTGCTAACATTTTCTCACCATGCGACATGACTTCTTCCTCACTCATACTCAGAGTTATATGTTACAATCCAATTTCATGGCTTCTCAGCAGGTAAATTGGTTTAAGAAATATTAGAAAAGTCAGGCACCGAAATAGATCATAAAAGTTCCTTTTCGCATGCTAGTCTTAGAGCAGGAGGTGTCCTGTTTAACATACCAATGATATTAGATCTCAAACTTCAAAGCAACAGCTCTGTGTGAGATTCCCACTCTACCCTGAATATATTGCTCAAGTCGAGGGATACCTTTAATATCCTAAAGAGAAACAGCCTTGAAGATTTGCAATTGAAAAATCTAATTTCAGACCCCAGATCTTCCACTTCCTCTCTGTGAGACCCATAACAAGTTACTTAACCTCTCCAGACCTCAGTTGCCTTATCTGTAAAACAAGAAGATGGTATCTGTCTCCTTCCTAGATCCATGATTCTATAAAACTATCAGGATTATACCAGACCATACTCACAACACAGAAATAGTGGCTTCAACTCCAAATTTTCAGAATGCCAGTAGCATTGCATCAGGTAAATTAAAGGCCCAGAATTACTACTAACTCAGGAGAAGAGGACTCACAATCATTAGAACCATCATGCATATAAAGTCTTGAGCAAAGACAGAAAATCCATGCTAGTGTAGTATGCTTGTTAGGTGGGAACCATTTGGTCAATAAAACAAGTCTACTCATGAGAGCTCTACTCTCTTATTCCATTGTATTCATGGCAAGTAGAGAGCATGTGTTTGTGTTATGAGTGGATAGGTCAAAGGAAACATATTATTTAGGACTTTGTTTTTTGTTTGGTTTTGTTTTTCATATTTAGAGTATATAGACCCCACTTGATGCTCACTGAAGAAGAGGTTAAAAGTGACACTGGTCTATATTGAATTCTCAAGGGAAGCACCACCTCTTTATATTGGACTATAATAGGGACTCACCCAGAAAAGAAGGACTTCCATGTCACACAGAATCAATCTGTTAGCCCACAAGCATTTATTAAGTGCCTACTAGTGACAGACTGGACACTTGGGTGACATGGTAGACAGAGTACTGGGCCTGGAGTCAGAAAGACTCATCTCTTTAATTCAAATCTAGTCTCAGACACTTAATAGTTATGTGATCCTGGGCAAGTCACTTAACCCTGTTTACCTCCATTTTCTCATCAAATGAGGATGAGGAAATGGCAAACCACTAGAGTATCTTTGCCAAGAAAAACCCAAATGGGATCACAAAGAGTCTGACACAACTGAAAATGACTAAACAATAATGACTGAAACTCATTAGGGCTAGAGATGCAAAGTCAAAAATAGAAGAATGCCTGCTTTCAAGGAGAATATTTTCTGCTAAAGGGAAACAAAATGTATATATCTACGTAGGTATAAAATATGTAAAAAAGGAAATATATGGCATTTTCAGGGGAGGAGCATAAGCTGCTGGGCCAGAGGAGGATCAGAATTACTTCATGCAAAAAGACATGGTCCTTGAGTTGTGCTTCAAAGCAAACTAAGAATTCCAAGAGATGGAAATCAAGGGGGATTATATTCCAGGCATGGGGAATGGAAAGCGGGGACAAAGACTCAGAGATAGAATGCCATGTGTGAAGCCATTTTGACTGGATTGTTGAGTACTTGTAGGCAAATAATATGTAAAACATCAGAAAAAGTAAACTGGAGACAGATTGTGAATAATTTTCATTGTCAAATTGAGGAGTTTGATTCTAGAGGTAATAGGATAATTCCCTAGCTTCTTGAATGATGGTATAACAGTGGGATTTTGTTTTAATGGTGATCCCTCTGGTGGTTTAATGGGAATATGGTTTGGATAGAGAAAAGAATAGAGGCTGGGAGGTGAGTTAGGAAGATGCCTCAATAGTCTAAAGGAAAGGTGATAAGAAGCTGAATTAGGGTCATGGCTACGTGAATGGAAAGGATGGGGCAGGTACGAGATATAGAGATAGAATTGACAATACTTTGGAAGTGGTTAAATGTGTAGACTGAAGAAGGGTGAAAAGTCAAGATCAACTCCATGGCTACCAACCTGGGTTACAGGAAAGAGAGTGGCACCTTCAACAGAAATAGGGAATTGTGAAAGAGGATGAGTTGTGAGAGTGGGGGAAAAGAAAAAGAGTTTTGTTTTGGATATGTTGAGTTCAAGAACAACCAGTGTGAAGTGTCTAGTGAGTAACTGGATATAGAAGATGGGAGCACTGGAAAGAGGATAGGGTCAGATACATAGATAAAGACTTATTTTCATAGCTATAATTGAGTCCATGGAAGCTGATAAGATTATCAAAATAGAATGGACAGAGAAAAGGGGTCAAGGATATGCAGTATACCCATAGGGAGGGGAATGAACACAAATCACAATCAGCAAAGGATACTAAGAAACAACTACCAGACACTTAGGAGAACCAAGAGAGAAGAAAGTCATAAGAACCCAGAGAGGACAGTATCTAAGAGGAGAAAGTGATCAAGAGTGTTAGTAGTCATGGAGAAGGTGGCAAAATGGATAGAGTGCCAGAATCTTCCTGAGTTCTAATCTGGCCTCAGACACTTGCTAATTGTGTGGCCCTGGGCAAGTCACTTCTCATTTCACCCAGTTTGCTTCTATTTCCTCATCTGTAAAATGAGCCAGAGAAGGAAATGGCTAACCACTTCAGTCTCATTGCCAAGAAAACCCTAAATGGGGACACAAAGATTAGAAGAAGATTTTTTTCTGATGCACAAGATTCTTTTCCTTTTATTTTTTGCAAGAACATTCCATACAAAAGCAATTAAAACATTAACTATATTAACTTTACAATTGAATATTTGAACAGAAAATCTGTACCATGTTCTCATGTACAAAAATTTTACATGGCTTATTAATTGGTTGCATTTAAAAAATGTTTTTCCCTACATGCTTTGCATTTCTTTAACTCTTTAACAAAGAGTGAGACATGACTAAGAAATGACTGAACAACAAAAGAAGCATGAGTAACAAGAAAGACCCTTAGATTTCCCAATAAAACGGTCATTGGTAACTTCAAAGAGTAGTTTTGATTGGATGAAGTCAGAAGATAGATTGCAAAAAAGACTAAAATTAAGTGAGAGTATAAAAAGAGGAAGCTACAAATTTAAACCTTTTTTCTAGGAATTTGGCTGTGAAAAGGAGGAAAAATGTAAAACAATAAGTTGAAGGAGTCAAGAAAGGTTATTTTAAGTATGGAACATTTGTAGGCAGTGAGAAAGGAACTAATAGAAACTGAAGATTAGAGATTGAAGAAACAATTTGCCAAGGAAGATATGAAGAAAATAGGAATGAGAATTCAAGTTGTAAGGAGTGATTTTGGTGAGAATGACCACCTCTTTATCAGAGCCTGGAATAAGGGAAGAGAGAATGAAGGATAACAATGGGTTTAGAGAAATGGAATGGGGTAGAAGAAGACTATACGTAATGGCAGCTATTTTCTCAATTATGAGGTGAGATCCTTAACTGAAAAAAGTGGGGAAGAGGTGAGGAAAGAAGTCTGAAAAGAGAAAAGAAAGGAGTAAATAAAACTGAATTCCTATAAGACAAATATTACCTGATGTTAAAAACCCTATGAAACAACATCAAAGACTCTAAATACTTAGAACTACTAATAAGTACTTTTCTTTGGAGATTTCAAAAAGCATGACTTTTTACAATTTTATTTAAGAAAAGATAAACATCATTCCATCTCAAAATGGTTTAATTTGGGGAGTGTGGGCCTCCCCAAGTGTGAATAAGATTAAGTGGAAATTTTAGTGTCACCACCCTGCAACCAACTCCTCTTTAGGTCCAGGCAGCCCAAGCACACTGGAAGATGTGCTTCATTTCATTTTGGGTGAATCAATCTCCCATGGCAGAGGCTCAATCTCAACTCTCCCTTACCCTACAAGGGGTAGCAGATGTTGATTCTGCCCAGCCACACAAAATAAAGTAAAAACAACTTGGGGATGGAGGAAGGAGACTGCAAGGAGGTGAGAATAAATGAGATAAGAATGTACAGAATTAGAGGGGAAAGGGATTTTGTGACTGAAGAAAATAATAATAATAACAATAATATCTAACATTGATGTCACTTTTTAGGGTTTACAAAGTACTTTACATGTTATATAATTTGATCATCACAAGGACCTCAGGTGGGTAGATTCTATTATCTATTCTATTATTATTCTTATTTTCCAAATGAAACCGAGGTTTAGAGGGTTAGATAACTTGCATAAGGTTTCATATGTACAAAGTTTCAGAGGGAAAATTTGAATTCAGACCTTTCTGACTCCAAGTGTAACATGTGCCAAGTCCTTATGCCAGCTAGCTGTGTAACTGTCATGAAACAGACTAGAATTTTCCCCCAAAATGCTTTTAAAAAAATAATGCCATACCTCATAGACATTTCATTGCTAAGTGATCCAACTTAGGGAATTTACTGAACATCTTTTTAACTAGGGCCATTATTAGTCATTAAGAAAATAATAGTCAGCTCTTAATTATCTCTGAAGGAAAAAAAATTCTTATTGATTACTAATTCTGGGGTCAGTTCACAGAGAAATGACTAGTTAATGGATATGTTTGATCATCAAGCAAAAAGATCTATCTATAGCAGTTCTTTTATTAGTTAGAAGTTGAAAAGGGATCAAATGCTTGATCTTTTAAAATTCCATTTCCCTTCTTATTCACATTAGTAGTCATAGAGAAGAAAATCACATCACCACATTCTATGGAAGCACTGCATTTAAGAGAGCCCTACCCTGAAAATTTGAGCTGCCATCACTTTTTCCTGGTTAGAATTGGACAAAGTCGTGCTTTGAAAAATCTAAATGAAAGTGCTCATCAATTGGAATCTAGCTTCCTGAGTTCTCTCAAGAAGTTTAGCTTAAGGAATAGAGAACAATATTCCACTTTAATTATCTATCAAGATGGATCATTTTCCTTGTCTTCATTTAAGTCAAATCAGTGCTCCCTTTAGAAATGGATACCTGTTTATTATAGACTGGCACAGGCAAATTCTGTTGAAACAATATTCTTCTGTGTACAAATCATTGTACATCTATTGCTTTGTCAAAGTCTGCACTCTCCGAGCACCCACTGATAAAATTTGAAAGGCCTTTTTTGCCCTCCTCCTATTTGTGAATCTGCAGTTGGGTGACCGAGCCACAAAATGTTGGGGCTAAAAAGGAACTTTAAAAAGTCCATTCCACTCCTAATTTTACATATGGGGAAACTGAGGCCCAGAAAAGGCAAATGGCTTTTTCAAGGTCAAGAATTAAAACTAGAACCTGGTGGAAGAGCTTAAATGAAAACCTAGATCTCCTAACTTCCCATCAGGAATCCTTTCCATATACAAACAAGAATGTAAGATTCTGGTTCATGTCTATCTTTGATTTCAATTGACTCCTTCTGACATTTGCACTGATATTCTTTCTTCCTCCCATCCTACTTTTTTCACTTAAAATTAAAAATATCAAACTTAGATCGAGAAATCTGTCAGTAATAGTTGAAAGACCATGAAAAACAGAAGTACCATAAAATTGAAGGGAAATTGATGTTATGTATTAAAAGGGGGGTGGGGAGATAGAGTGTGCTGGAATAGGTCAGTGAGCGTGACTTCAATTCCTGGGAAGATTCTATAATGGATCATTAAAGAGGTGGTTAGTGAACAGTAGCAAAGTAAAGTAGTGATTACAAAGAATCATGAACAAGTGATGCAAGGATAACTATTTCATTTTGTTTTGTTTTTAACAGGGTTACTAGACTGCAGAAGAGGTTAATGCTGTAGATAACTTATTAATTTGTTAGCAAAAAACATTTAATGTAGTATCTGATGTTCTTCTTATGGATAAGGATAAGTTAGAGAGAAGCAGACAGAAAATACAATTAGACAGATAAGAGGCATCTAGGTGGCACAGTGGATAGAACACTGGACCTGGAATCAGGAAGAAGTGAATCCAAAGAAGGTCTATGACATTCTCTGACTGAATGACCCTGGGCAAGTCACTTGACCTCTGTTGGCCTCAGTTTTCTCATCTATAAAATGGGGCTAATAATAGACCCTAACTTCTAGGATGGTCATGATAATCAAATGAGATAATAATTGAATAGCACTTAACACAGTGCCTGGCACATAGTAAATACTGGATAAATGTTAGCTATTATTCTTACTTAAACTTATCAAAGAGTTGAACAAAATAATGGTCTTCAAATGATGTCATTTCAACTTGAAAGGATATTTCTAATACTGTTCTCTTGGACCTATGCTTGTCAATGTGCTGACTTCAAAAATGATTGGAGTCCATCTACTTGGGTTTAAGAAAGTTATGATTAATGTCAGTAGAAGGAATATTCATACCAATGAATTCATTGTATTGGGGTGAGAAGATGAACAAGTGATATTGATACTTTAAAAAACACAAGCAAGAAAAAAATTATACTTCTAGGAACTTTAAGGAGGAAGAGGAAAGATGGATAGTTACTTCTAAATGGAGCTTCATCTAAATCTACATTTTAATTAGTCTGGCAAAGAGAAATTAAAGGGCCAGCAACTTAATACGAAATAGTAAGCCAGGTTGTCTTACTGCTTTTCATTTTAAGATCAGGAGGCATTAAAAAACTCATCTTAATTAGAGAGTGTTATAATCCTAATTGATTCAAATACAGAGTTATTTAAGTATAGCTTCCATGTTTTCTCCTGGCTATTTACTGAGCCTCTTTTCCTATGTTGGAATTGCTCTGAAATATAGACTTTTTTTTAATCTACTGACTCTATTTAAGAGATACCCAATGCAGTTTCCTCAATTCTTTTGCTAACTAAATTCTGGACACTACTCTCTCTCACTAATTCCCTCTCTCTCGCCCTCCCTACCTCCTCCCTCTCTTTTCCTTCTCCTCTTTCTCCTTCTTTTCCTTGTCCTTCTCCTCTCTGCTTGTGTTAAACTAAGTTTGTTTTAGTATAAATGCAAATACAGGCTATGATCCATCATGTTTTATTTAGCAGAGTCACTAAAAGAAAGGAAAGGGAAATTGTTGTGAATTAAATGTCCCTGTCTCTTTAGGCACTGAGATAGAAATTCTGATTGATTGTCAAGATGGCTGAAAATGGGAGTATTAAAGCAAGACATTAATTTTGTTATGTTTCACTTGTCCAGAGATTTGCTAGTGGAGGAGTAAATTTTATTCTAGAAACATTAAATGAAGCTTTCTAACTTGACAGAACAAGCCAATTTTGTCTCTACTTACTTCTCATTGTCAATACACATTAATCCCTAAACATTAAGGATTTTTATTACCATCATTCTAGGTATTTCAAATAATTAACAATTACATCTTGAATGCCTGGACTATTTCTTACTGTACTGGATATCTGTTTAAGATATGTCACTTAAATTCTCTGAGCCTCAAGTAGCAAGAATATTTACTCCAAGGCAGTGAGGAAATAATGAGTCATAGTGAATAGAAAGCCAAACTTACAAGTTGAGAGAATACCTGAACTTAGGTCCTTTTCTGATACTTTCTATCTATCTATCTATCTATCTATCTATCTATCTATCTATCTATCTATCTATCTATCTATCTATCTGTCTGTCTGTCTGTCTGTCTGTCTATCTCTCTGTCTGTCTTTCTGTCTTCTCTGTCTTTCTGTTGGTCTGACTTCTATCTATCTGTCTGTCTAGCTAGCTAGCTAGAGGCATCCAGAGAGAAAGAAGCACACACACACACACACACACACACACACACACACACACACACACACACACACACACAAAACCTTGGCATGTTGATTTGGTTTTTGTTTTTACAAAATAATTACCAGTCTGCATTGGTAGAGGATGTTTGCTTATGTTGATGAAACCAAAAGTCTAAAGGAAAAAAACGCACAAATTTGTTCTTCTTACCTCCAATGGTTGCCATTAGAAGTACATTTTATGCAATGTAAAAACATTGTATTAAATGTTTTACTTCTGTTATGCCTTAGGAAAGGCCCCCTCAAAAGAATGAATTGCCATACTGATTGCACTTAAGATTCCAATTTGGGGGGAAAGTTTCAGCATCCAAGAGTCTCAAGTGCATTGGTTATATAATATAAACATTATACAATGATCAATATGAAAATCTAGTCACTAGAGTTTTCAAAGCATTTTTGCCACCAATATCTTACTTGGGTGTCAGGACAACCTTCTGAATTAGATGAGTTATTAACCCCATTTATAAGTTAACAGATATAAATTACAGTTAACATCTATATGATGCTTTAAGGTTTGCACTTCCTTGATCATTTGAGCTCCCCAACAACCCTTTGAGGTAGTTTTCCCCAACTACAAGTAGAAAGAAAATTTACTAGAATCATGGATTTAAAGCTGGAAAAGACCTAAGAAGCTATCGAATCCAAAATGCTCAATTTACAAATCTAGAAACAAAGGCTCAGACATTTACTCAGGGTCACATCAGTACTTGTGACAAAGGGGAGATTTGGAGCCAGGTCCTCTGACTCCATAGCCACTGTTCTCTTCATTGTCCCATAAGTGGTATGCTTATGCAACAAATGATGGAATCCAGACTAGACCTTCCTAGAATCGTTTAGAGCTGGCAAAGATCTTCAAATTCCTAACTTAAATGTGAAACAGATATAAACAGTTTATGTAACTTTCCCAGTCATACAGCTAGTGAGTGTCTGAGCTAGGATTTTAACCCAGTCCTTCATGAAATTTAATCAATATTGTATCCATCATGCAACACTGCCTCTCTGATCATTTGTCATTACTTTAGTTCTATTAAAGTATTGCTAACTCCTGGTCATCAGTCACAGCTACTTAGCAAGGCAGTTGTGTAGAACTTAAATCCAACTCAATTGATCCACTAGGTCAGATTTTAGAATAAGATTTAAATGCCAGTCTTCAACCTATAACCAGTGAGTTCATTTGCTATCTCTACATTTGCTTTCTCAAAGAGAATTGACCTTCATTTTATATCACTTGGTCTTCCTTTGGCTTCCAAATCTACAGTCTCCAGGAGAATTCACATCTTGTTGCTCCTCAGAAGGTATGGTTTAGAACTTCATGAGCAGGATATTGATCTTCTGAATGTAAATATAAATTCAATTATCATTATCTAAACAAATAGAGCATATTATGATCAATTCTTAGATAAATGATAAAGTATATACCCCAAATCCAAGCACTAGGTTCCCACTGAACTGAATTTTCTATGGTTCAGAGGATGGAGTACATAAATAGATGGAGTTCCTAAATATTCATAGTGAATCAAATATTCCAAGGCAACCAGAAGACCCTGACTTCCACTACTATTAATTGAGCCCAATTTACTCTTGCCTATTTGGTTACTAAGTAGTAAGTAGAAATACTTTTCTAAAACCAATACTGCAGAAGTACAATGTAGAATTCCATCTAGTTCATCATAACACCTAGCACATAATAAATGTTTGATGTATTGAATCTACATAAATTAAAACAAATTAGGTTAAATGAGTAAATGTAGATCAAATTAATTCATCCAGTTAGAACATGGTGCTATGATCTCTAACTAATCTCTAAACCAAATAAATGTCAATAACAAAGAGTGGGAGAGACAAGCCATCTTTACTAATTGATTACTAATTGATCTCTATGTTAAAAATGAGTTCCTCTAGGTAGCTCAAAAAGTTTTGTTCTTAAGTAGGATTCACATTTTCCTAGTTAGAATTATCAGAAATTTAAAGTAGTAGGGATCTAATATGAAATTATAAAAGGCTCTATTTGGAGTCAGGAAGAACTGAGTTCAAATCCAGGTTCAAGTGCTGTGTAACCCTAAGCAAGAAGATTAATCTCTTTCAGCCTCGGTTTTCTTATCTGTAAATGAAGATAACAGCACCTTCTTGGCAGGATTGTTGTAAGTATCAAAAGACATGTAAATGCTTTGAAAATTTTAAAATTCCATATTAGTGATAATTATTAAGATTTCATTTCCCACTAGCATCTGTTTAATTTCCACTCCATTATCATCATACTCCTCCTTCACAGACACTCCCTCCACCCTCACCCCTCCTGCATAAGCTCATCTGCAGAAAACTCATCTTCATGGAGATTGCTTCAGCTTTGGTACTCACAGCTCATCAATAGCCTCATTTGTCTCAACTCCTCTGATTAAAGGGCAGGTGGACAGAACAAAAAACTCCTCTTCAAACATCCCTCCTTTATAGAGAGCTCAGAATTAGAGTCAATTCTTCATTTTAGACCAACTGCTTTTCCCAGCACCATTTCACCTTCATAATGGCCCTGCACACCTAGACACACTCTCCTCCACTTAACTTCTGTTTGTGCATTTTCTTCCCAATTAGATTGTAAATTCCTTAAGGACATAGAGTCTTCCTTTTTGCTTATATTTGTATCCCTAGCATTTAGAATAGTGTCTGGTAGATACCAAGTACTTCATCAAAGCTTGTTGTCTTGGCTACTTATCTATTGAGAGTTGAAGGGAGAGAGTGCTTTTCTTTTCAAATATCACATAGTTAAGACTTTTGATTAATCCATGCTGCTCAACTAGTTCAAATCAAATTAATAGGATTTGATTATTGTATAGATCTCTGCAGCAGACCAAAATGCATGGAGATCTCTGGTCCTACTCCAAAGCCACTCAACTTGAATGAATAATTACAGCAGCATGAAATAGTGGATAAGACATTGGCCTTAGAGTCAGGAATACATACATTAAAATTCAACCTTGAGTGCTTTCTATCTGTTCAACTCTAAACAAGTTATTTGACCTCTTTCAGCCTTAGTTTCCTCATATGTTAAATGAGGGGTTGAACCAGATCTAAATTTAAGATTTTATGAAATCCTGTACCTCCCCAAACCCCCCTAATCAATATGAATCCAAGAGTGTGCTGGAGCCAGCTCACATAGCCTTACCAGCTAATTGTTAAAATTTCAGTGTGAGCACTGTATACCTAGGAAGTCAGCAAATGCTACAAATCAGGATTTTTTTTCAGATTGTCTAGATTTAAGAAAGTGATGGTGAAAATGTTTATAATAGAAATTAAACTTAAAAGTATGTCCTTTTAAATATAATTTAATCAACAGTTATTAAGCATCAATGAAGAGTTAGATACTACTAAACACAAATGCAGGCATATACTATGTGCCAGACATGTATTTGTATCCCCAAATGCTGGGAATATAAATAAGAAAAAGAAAGTCCCTGCCCTGGAGGAGCTTAGACTCTATCAGAGGAAGTTGTTCAATAGTATCTGACTCTTAATCATTCCATTTGAGGCTTTCTTGGCAAAGATACTGGAGTGGTTTGCTATTTCCTTTTCCATCACATTTTCCAAATGAGGAAACAGAGGCAAACAAGCTTAATGATTCACCCAAGGTAATATGGCTATTAAGAATCTGAGACCAGATTTGAACTCAAGAAGATGAGTCTTCCTCCACCTACATCCCTAATGGGAGAAAACGGCACACAAAAGGAAGCTGAAAAGGGAGGAAAGGGAAGTACTTGGCACATGCCAAGTTGATTTCCACAGATTTCAAACCAAGGAGAGCTACAGATGAAAAGTTGAGAATAACCCCTGAACGTCTAAAGTGTGCTCTCCATAAAGAAAAGATTCTGGAGTTTAGTACTCCACCCTTCAGCCCTCCAATAATGGCAAAGAGGAGGCAGAGAGAGTTTGGAAGTTGTTGAGTGTCCAACGTTAAATTAAACTACTGTGTGAGGAGATTTCGAGTGGTCAGTTTCCCTTGGGAGGGTTACCTTGTTCCTTGGAGGTTAAACAAAGCAGAGCTATTGATAGAAAATGGGGTGCACTGTATACTTTTGGAGGGATGAAATGAGAAGGACTAGTTGTTAATTATTTACCAGTAAATCCTTATCTGATGCCCTCCCTTCCACAAAAGCCATCAACTCCCCCTTCCCCCCCCCAACAATCCTGAAGCCAATCCAAAGTCAAAGGAGCTATAAGGCTATGGTAGCAAAAAAACTCTCTCTCCAACCTATCCTTGACCTGCTGACAATCATCTCTGTCAGCCAGAACTATAACTCAAGCAGAATTTAAAGGGTTTTGACCTAGATTATTGACATGGAGAGCTTTCCACTTTCTCTCCACAATTACTCGGTACCTTACTTCCTTCGCTACTCTCCAGAGATCTGGGCACGATTGATTATAGCACTCTGAGGGAGACTTGCTGCCCACCCCCGGGGCACTGCATTCCCTGGATGATTTTCCTCTTGAGAATGACTTCTCCGATCTCCCCCAACTCAGTGTAGTTGGACAGTTCCCTGCACATCCTAAGCCCTTATTACCACCTGGCACATTTCCAGCTAGTTACTCTTCTACTGTCAGTCCATCCTCTGGATCAGTGCACAGTCTGCAGCAGTAGTTATGTTTGTAGTATTTAATGATCTCTTCAACTCACTTTCACCTCTGTGGCTACTGCAAAGCCAGGGCAGTTCCGCAAGAGCTAGCCAGAGCTCTATTCTTCCCGCATACACCATCAATAAAATTGGCGTTAAGTTAGAGGCTAGAGTCCTGATGATGGAGATAGCAGGAGCATGGGCTAATTTGCAGATCTCTATCTGAGCTTTCTGCCTTAGCAACTCAGGAGTCAGGCCTCTTCTTGACCAGAATATTGTGGAGTTATCCACAGACAGTTTTTAATTTTATTCTAAGGGAACAAGATTTGTGTTACATATTGCAGTCTTGGGTAGTTTTGTTTCATTCTATTTGGAATGGGATTTTCTGTGTTTGTGTGTGTGTGTGTGTGTGTGTGTGTGTGGTGTTTCCTTTGGATACTGGTAGTTTAACTGTAGTGAGGAGGCCACAACTCATGCTTACATACGGTTCCAGAAACCCTTATTGCTATTCTGAAGATGGAAGGGAGGTTGTGACAGTAGAAATGTTCCTTTAGAATAAAAGATAAAACCCAAACAAACAGGCCAAAAAAGGGAAAGTGAAGAAAAGTAGGTGAGGGCAACACCAGCCATGAGAGGATTTGCTGGACAAAGAATGCCATCTGGTGGAATGAAAGCAAACCTATTCCTTTGGCAAGAGAGGACTGAAAAGAGGACAAATCTAGCTAGATGCCAGATCCATCAAACACTACTGACCTTACCACCTTAAAAGCTAATTACAAAGCTGAAGAATAAGTGTTAGCATATCAGCAGACTCTGAGCCTTGACAACATTGAAGCTTTATCTAATTTGATCACTTTATACCAGAGATTTGAAATTGCCTTTAGTCGAGAAGGAGCACTAGTTTCCCCTAGGTTCTAAGAGATGAATGCTATTTGTGTGATGAATGCTATAAGTTAACTCTATTTCATGTGATCAAATGAAATGAGACAATCTCTTGTGAACAAACAGAAAATAACTGGGAACACTATTGTCTTGACCTTGAGTTAGCCTTCACAAGTCTCATTATAAGCCTTTTAGATTATTTACTAAAAAAAATAAAAATCTACTCTCTGAAAGAGATGACTAGATGTGAAGTCACTGGAAGTAAAACATTTACTCCAACTGTTTTCAATTTGCCTGTAAGATTAAGAAGTTATTCACATCTAGCAGGTGCCTAATCATTTATTCAAATATTACAGGCAAGAGAAAATATGTTTTCCTTTCATTTATCCTCCCTTCTCTGGTAGAACTAAAAGAATATTGTCATGCACTAAGACTCTTTTGGGACACCCAGTAGCTAACTTGGTAGAAAGAGAGATACATAGACAGATAGATAGAGATACATCGAGAGGTAAAAGTAGATGGACAGACAGAGAGACAGATAGACAGACAGATACATAAATACAAAGAGATAGTTGAAGGTATAGATATAGACAAAGAGGTATAGGTAGAGAGATAAACAAAGACAGAAATAGAAAGATATAGTTATAGCTAGAGATAGATATAGGCATAGGTATTTTTGCTTGACCTTCATTTTCAAATAGGACCAGTGACATCAAGGAGTGATGTTTTTATTTGTGCATGAGTTGGATTTAAGTGTCATCAGACTCACTTTCTCTTTCCTAATTTTCAAAATCCAGTAGAAAGACAAAAGTCAAGACAACTGTCAATGGCTCCAGATACAGTGGATGATCTTGGCATCTTCTGGGTCCAACCAAGCTCTAAGTACTCCATAGTGCCTGCTCTAGCTACCTTCATGGTTATTGGAACCAATTGTTCTCATTCACCCATTCAACCAAGGGAAATCATCACATGCTTAGAGTAGACACCCCTCTAACCCATCAATAGGGTGGCCCATTAGCTATCCTTAACCTGATTTAGCCCATCTGCTGAGATGATTACCAGGTGGTGGCCAATGTGTTTGCTACAGCTTCTTGGAGTCTTTGATGAGAGTTTAGTGACAGATGGACACCAAAAGTAAATAAACAGCTTTGAAAAAGGCTTGTCAAGCCTTCACACTATTGATGCCAATCCTCTCTGAATGCCCATACACCTAAGGTATGGATATAGGTATAGATGGAAATAGAAAGATAAAATTATAAGTATATATAAAGAAATAAGTATAAGGATAGATTCATTCATAGGTCTCCCATTACCACTGGGAATTCCTCAATTTGCTTGACCAATGGGGAAAAAAAAGATAGATTGCTAATAATTGCTAGCATTTTATAGCTTTACATGTTTTATTTCATTTTATTCTCACAACAATCCTGGAATGTAATGCTCTATAATCCACATTCCATAGATGAGAAACTGAGGCATAGTAGAATATAGAATTCACACTTAAATTGTCTGAGGTTTTCTCTTAATTCTCACAATTACTAATGTGTTTGATGCTGTTATTATTCTAGTGTAAATACATAAGGGAACTGAGATTCAGAGAAGTTAAGTGACTTACCCAAGGTCACAAAGTGACTGTAAGGCAGAATTTCAACACAGATACCTCCAGTCTTCCAGATACTCACTCTAGTTCTCAACCAATGTTTCTGTTAAATATGTGCCAAAATATCTTTTCAAAAAGCAACTTCAATTTTGCATTTCTGAGCCTTTTTACTTCTGCTAAAAAATAAAAAAGGCAAAAACATTTTTTTTCCTGCCAAGGGAAAGAAAAAGAAAATCTTGGCTTCTCCAACACTCTCCTTTATCACATTTTCTACCTTTAATGTCTGCCTGAATTCTGTTCTCATTTACAGATTTCTAATTCTTATATAATTTAAAAACAGCACAGCATTATATATTTCTATATTGTAAGTTGCTGAATTCCGCTGTTATTTAAATCACAGGTTTAATGACACTCGGACACAGCAAAAAGGACAGGTAAACTGACCGGAGAGGATAGGGCTTGCCTTATTGAGCTAATTGTAAATGTTAGCAAATTGGACAAAATGAGCCCAGATGACCCACTCAAATGCAACATGAAAGCTAATAACATTGTCTGCAATATTTTACATTCATGCACAGTGCAATCACTGGGAGGGGGGGAAAATCCTTCTATTCCACTTTATACACAGATGATGAGCTGCCTTGTTTTTGACAGGGAAATGTGAGTGGCCTCTTTTTAGTGCCCTACAGGGTTTATAGCTGTGCTTCCCAGGCATTGACTGGCCCAGTTACTCTATTTTTAAACCTTCATTTTTTACTCTCAGTTCAGTCATATGCATCCATCTGCTTTCTAGTATAATTTGTATTCATTTCCACAATCATCACACATAAGATGGACATTCTTTCCAAACCTCATCCCCTATCTTTCTGCCATTGTTGATTGTATAGTCTTTCTTTCTCATCAATATTTCTCTTGATAACTCAGTCATCAATAACATTTTTTATAGTTCTCCCTTCCCAAAGTCAGGGAATCCTAAACTCCTACTTTTCCCTAAATGCAATCTCCCCTCTCTAACCCCATCATTAAATATAGGATGACATTTTATGAAATGAATGCCTATGTTTGTGTGAATGTATATAAACATATAGATATGTGTATTTGAAATGTCTATAAATACAACCATATGTTTATATATGTACACATATACATTTGTTCACATATGCACATATACACATGCAACAATAAAAATAATAAAAGTAAGAATGCAGAGTAGGAAGAAAACAAAGGTATTACTCCTGAGCTTAGCCATTATTCCTGTGCCTTCCTCCCTTCTATTCTTCTGTGTGTGAGAGGGAAAATAATCTTTAAGGGCAAAAAAAACAGAGATGCCTTGGACTCAGAGAGCTCTTATTAGTTTTTAGGAAGTGCAGTCTTTGAAATTATATTAATTGGATATCTTTTATCAATCTGCTATTAATCAAAGAGTTATCAGGAATTTCTAGCCTGGAGTCAGAATAAATTTCTGACAAGTCTTTATCCTTAGAGAAAAAAAAAGAGTAAAGGGGTTTTTTGTGTTTATTTTTAATAGAATAAATTGGTATTTACTAGATAGCTGGGACTTTCAGCATTCCAGAGAGTTTGATGCCTAGAATCTCTTTTTAGAAAGAAAATATCTTTTGGCATGAAATTTGGCAGAAAATGGGTTTTTCCTTAGTCTAATGAATAGGTATTGTATTATCCTTCTAAAGAAATCTATAGCTTAAACACTGGGCTTCAAACTAAAGGAAATGAAAGAACCCACTCTTACTGTTGGGATAAAAGCTAACATCTTGACTATAAGTGTTCTGGTGGAAGCTAGTAGCAGAAAGTTCTACAAGCTCACACTCAATGGACCATGCCTGGCAACAGCCAGTTACCATGAAAAGCTGGAATGTCATTAAACAGCAGTGCTATGAAACCAGCAGGAAGCAAGACCAACAGGAATATAATGAGAAAATAATCAGAAAACAATAGTAATGTTGCAGTCCTGGAGTCTTGAGTTGCTACTCCTCAAGTGTACTCTGGATATACATATTCTTGATTCACTGATAAGAATAGGTGTATGAGAGACTTTGCCCCAATTTTATTAGGGAGGGAGAAGGTAAGTTTTAATGCCACCTCTTCTTGTGTTCTCTAATTGATTTTAAAAAGTAAATTTGGTAGAAGGATTATAAGCCATGGTTTTAAATATATTCAGAGTACCTTAATTGGGGTAGCCTTGCCCCCAAAGTGCTTTGTGCATTTGGAAAATATCACTTGGTCCCTATAATAAAATATTCACACCATAATAATAATTTCTTATATTTAAAAAATGCCACTTGTTCCAAATTCCCTACAATACATTTCAAATAGTAATGACAAGTTGGCCCTCTCTCATTTCTCTGTGATTCCTACTTTCATCCCTGTTCTCTCTTTCCAGATCTTTCTTACTTGTTCATCTTTCATTTTCTTTTTTAAAACCTTTTTTTTCCATCTTAGAATTAATGCTGCCTATTGGTTCCAAGGCAGAAAAGTGGTAATGGCTACACAATGGGCATTAAATGAATTGCCCAGGGTTAGAGAGCTAGGAAGTGTCTGAGGGCAGATTTCAATCCAGGACCTCCCATTTCTAGACCTAGCACTCAATCCATGGGGTCACCTAACCTGCCTCTCCCCCCACCCCCATCCTCCATTTTCAAAAAGGAACAAGGACATTGCAGAGTGAGAGTTACACAAAGTCCTCAGCATCATTTTCTCTTTCAAAGTCATCAAAATCCAATATTAAAACAAAAATCAGAACTGATTATAGCCTGGGATACAGTAGATGACTTTGGAGTCTTTGACATCTGGCTCAGCTCTAAACACTCCACAGCTACTGTTTCATCCACCTTCATGGCCACTGGAACAAATTGCTCTCATCTACTCCTTCTGGGGTGAAGTGCTTCACATTCTTGGGGCAGACATCCACCTAACTCAACAACAGTTTTTAAATTTGTCAGTTAACCTCAACCTGAGTCTATCAGAGTTTGGATGCTGCAAATGCCACAGCTTCTTGGAGTCACAAGTGAGAGTTGAGTGCCAGGTGGACATCAAAGGTGGATAAGCATCCCTGAAAAAGGCTCTGCAAGATCTCACACCAGAGGTGCTAGTCCTCCCAAAATACACTCCTCGCTCTCACTTAGTAATGTCAACAAACATTTATTAAGTGCTATATATCAACATTATATTAAGAACTAGAAATATAAATACAAGCAGAAAGACAATCCCTGCCCTCAAGATGCTTACATTCAAATGTAGGAAGAAAACATATAAAAAAGAAAGCTGAATGGGAAGTAGGTGAGTAAAATGAACTAGGCGTAGTGGAAATATCTAGAGAAAAAAGCCTGGTGGGAAATGAAGAGAGGTCACTGTCCTGAGTGCCTTCCTTGAATGGAGATTAACTCTAGGATGTGCCCTTAGAGCCCCCAATCCCCAACAAATGCCTAGATTTCCAGTAGATCTAAAAGGCATAACAATTAGTCCTCTAAACCAATGGCCATTGCCATGAAATAACTATTCGTTATCACTGCCTCGCCATTCCCCAACCCAGACTGCTTCTGACTCTCAGAACTTTGTGGGAGCAGCTGGGTGGCTCAGTGAATTGAGAGCCAGGTCTAGAGACAGGAGGTCCTGGGTTCAAATCTGGCCTCAGACACTTCCCAGCTGTGTGACCCTGGGCAAGTCACTTGACCCCCATTGCCTAGCCCTTACCACTCTTCTGCCTTGGAGCCAATACACAGTATTGACTCCAAGAAGGAAGGTAAGGTTTAAAAAAAAAAAAGAACTTTGTCACCAAGTCTCAGCTGTCTTTCCACTCTAGGGTTTCCCTCAGCACCTAGGGGAATTCTGACCCTAGAACATTCCTTCATCTCTTCTGCTTCCTCTTCCCATCCATAAGTTCCTCCTTAGGCTTCTAGTTGGAAGATGAACTGAGCCAACTGTCCTTCATTTCTTTCCTGACTCTTCTTCTGATTCTCTGGACTTTGCTGCAAAGACTGTCAATGTGGAATCTAGAAGTTCCCAAGCTTGTAGCCTAGGAAGATTAAATGAACCCCAGTTTACTTGGCTTAAAGGTGAAAGCCTCAGCTTTGAGCCTGTTCCTGTGAGAATCCACCCCAGGGAAATCTCAGACTTGACAATCCACTTCAGACAGGAGCTAAACCCAAACTGAGGCTGCGTGACTCTTTGGCACATTAAGCAGCGCATCAGTCTTGAAAGCTGAAGATCAGAAGGAGGGTTTGATATACTGGGAGAGGCTTCTGGAGTTGAAGACTCATTAGACGTCAGCTCAGGCTCAGACCTGAAGCTTTCACCTTTAAGCCAAGTAAACTGGGGTTCATTTAATCTTCCTAGGCTACAAGCTTGGGAACTTCTAGATTCCACACTGACAACCTCATACAGGTACTTCTTCCTCCACCCCAGCTTTTCAGCTCCCTTTTGTGCATTGTGTATTTCCCCTTTAGAATATAAACTGCTGGGGGGCAGCTAGATGACTGAGTGCATTGAGATCCAGGCCCAGAGAAAATGTGCCTCAGATACTTTCTGCATCTGTAGCCCTGGGCAAGTCACTTAACTCCCATTGCCTAGATCTTACTACTCTTCTGCCTTGAAACCAATACATATATTGATTCAAGACAGATGGTAAGGGTTTAAATAAAATGTAAACTGCTTGAATACAAAGGCTATCTTTCTATTTGTTCATATACTTTGTTTCACATATAGTAAGTACTTGATGAATGTTTGTTGCCTTACCACTGGAGAACAGAGCTGGTACCACTTGCACTGTGATCCTATTCCCTTCTTCCTCCTGACTTAGAGACTACCAGCACCTTGTCACCCTTCCTTGACCACCACTAGAGATCTCAAAATTTACCATGTGACTTTGAGCAAGTTCATTAAACTCTGTGAACCTCCATTTCTTTGTCCATAAAATGAGGGAGTTGATCAGCTGGCCTTTATGGTCTCTTCCAACTCTAGATTCACAATCTCATGATACCTTAAACTCATTTTCTTTCTATCCAACCTCTCCAATCTCATTTCTCTCCAGTTATCTTTTTCACTCAGTATTTACCTTTAGAGTTTCTTGCATGAAAGTCTGATAAGAAATGGGTGATATTCAGTTGTCCTTCATATGTGCAACAAAACTAAACAAAAAAATAGTCATATATAAAGGTAGAAGAAACTTGAGTTCAACCTAAAATCATGGGGCTGGGCTAGAAATTTTTATTTCAGCTCTGGGATTCTCTGTTGAGGAAGTTCCCTTTTTTTGAAAATTTTATTTAATTAGTCAATTTAGAACATTATTCCTTGGTTACAAGAATCATATCCTTTCCCTCCCCTCTTCCTGCCCCTTCTGGTAGCCAACCCGCAATTTCACTGAATTTTACATGTGTCCTTGATCAAAACCTATTTTCACGTTGTTGATGTTTGTACTAGGATGATCATTTAGAGTCTATATCCCCAGTCATATCCCCATTGAACCATGTAATCAAGCAGTTGTTTTTCATCTGTGTTTCTGCTTGAGGAAGAACTTCTTGACCATTTAAGCAATAAAACTTGGAATGGATTCCAAGGAGAAGTTGTAGATTTTTTTATCACAAAGACAAAAAAGGTTTTTTATCACAGAGACAAAAAAGGAAAGAATAAGTCATGATATATACTGAATGGTTTACCATAGTGTGGAGCTGACCCTTATTATCTCTTATGTGTCACCTGGTTCTTGGGTTAAAATATACTATGAATCATATCCCCTTCCTATCTCCTATGCCAGTTTCAGGGTTCTGAGACCTCTGACTCTCAGGGTTCTAGACCACTATCATGAATAAGCTTTTATGGTAGAAGAACATTAAGTATACGCCTTTTCATCATAACCTCTCTCACTGGCTATATCATAGACATCAGCATATATGAAAATTCAGGAAGATAATGACCACTTCCTCAAATTTCCCAAAATGACCCTTCCCAAACAAAGGAAAATCAACAGAATATGGAAATGAGAGACATAGAGAGAGAGAGAGAGAGAGAGAGAGAGAGAGAGAGAGAGAGAGAGAGAGAGAGACATATCTATATACATTCAAGAAACATTTCCAGAGTCCTCATTCTATTGATATCCTGAAGCCTCAATAAACGTATGATGTTCACCTGTCTATAAGCCTCATATGTCTGCTCTTATTCTATCCTCACACACAATCTCTCAACAAACTGTGGAATTGTAAAAGGTAGGTTTTTCTAAAGACACCCTGGAAATATTCATTTGGGCTGTTTCCCTGCTTAGGATCATCTGCTTATAGTAACACCAGGCAAACATCCAGCTGTTTTTGGTTGCTTCAAGCAAGGTAGGATCCTCTTGGAATAGTCTCTACTCTTCAGAATTTACCATCCAATCTGTGTTCTATCTCATCATTGTGGACCAAAGTGCTTCATTCTTCCCATTATTCTTAGAAAATAGCTAGCAGTGGCTTATATTCCCAGGTCATATTTAGAAATCTTTCCTCCTATCCAGACCTAAATGAAAGTAGTTGAAAGATCTTTGCTATAGAACTGGGGCCACAAAGGCAAGCACTGTGTTGGTAAATACTTAATAGCCACCCATCTACCAAAAATGTATTCATGATATATTTTAAGATTAATCTGAATTCATAATATTTTTCCATTATTTTCTTGAGTCGAGACAATATAAAAAAGAATAAATCAACCCTGAATTGTAATGTTTGCAGATTTCTGAGTTGTAAATGCTCGTATTGAAAATTTAACAACCAGCTTGGGACCCTTCAAGTTGATTCCAGAACATACCTGACAAGGACCTACTTGGTACATTGAGAATTTGAAAAGGCAAATATGTCAAATGCAACAGATAATTAACAAACATTAATTGGATGAGGACAGCATACGTTCAGGGAAGTCTGATACTGTAAGGATAAAATATACTTGGATAAGTGCCATTTGAGGTAAAGGGGGAAAATGGAGGAGAAAAAATAACTACAGTATTGAGAGCCTTCCATACTATATGTATCACCCCCAAAAGGTGATACATATAGTATTAGGCAATTATGGAAGTTAGAGGTAAGGGGAAAGGTTTTGAAAAGGAAATATTACAAGTTTTGAGTAGAAGAAAGGCTAATATGAATGAATGAATTAATAGACCCATAGTCAGGAAGACCTGTGACTCAGAGCAGGTCACTTAATCACTTTCTGATGCAGTTTCTATAAAAAGAAGATGATAATAGCACCTACCTCCCAAGGTTGTTGGGAAGATCAAATGTGTTAACATTTTGAAAATACTTTGTAAACTTGAGAGAACTTTACAAAGTTACATAATGGTAGTTATTATTACTATCATTGTTGTCATTAAGTACTTGTCACATGCTAAGCACTATGTTAAGTAGATATGGATATGATAAAGAGAGCTAGAAAATAAAAAAATATATAATTCCTGCTCTCAACGTGTTCATACTCTAATTAAAGGAGACAACACGTAAAAGAAAGTTCAGCAAGAAGACAAATGGAAAGACCACTTAAACCCTAAGCCTTAGGATGTAAGGGTACCATGGTGAGGATAGATGGCATTGCTCATAAGTCCTTAGCTTACATAAGATAACATGAAAAGTGCCAAAGGTAATACAGGGATTAATGACAGAACTGATGGCAAATCCTGAAGGATCTTAGGGTGCAAGGTCAGGGAATGTGGTAAAGCTTGGTGGCCTTCCATCTTATCTTTACAGTATTAACTTCTTAAGAGCAGGAACTTGAGCTTCTTCTTGCTGTTATTTTTTAGTTCTCTATATCCCCAGTGTTTAACATAGTTACTGGCACAGAGTAGATGCTTCATAATTGTTTATTGACTTGATGTCATGACTCATCCAGAAAAATGGATTTGTTAACTATAGTCTCATCTAATTCCTGTGAGCAGTCAAATAGGCAGGACAAAGGGGGAAGAGTAAGGAGGAAGGTTATCCAATGATGGTAGCAACACTTCTTACTTCATCAGAATATCCTGGTAAAGGTGAAAGCAAGGGAATCGAATTCCCCTAAATTATGCTAGTTCTATATGTACTTCTGTTTGCTGGGTAATGAGGCATAGAACCAAATGAGAACCAGTTGAACTAAGACTGGAAACCAATGCCATCTAGTGAGCAACAAAACTAGTAAATAAAAGTTACATCAAACGTTTAGATTATAAAGATACAGATTACTCTGCCTCTCTGGAAAGAAGATTGGGAAGACTAAAGTAGAAGTTGGACCACTGATGTCCAGGGAGCTAATAAGGATTAACAAGGACAAATCAGATTTATCATTAGGAAGGGAGAAAGGTGTTATATAGCTATTCTCTTTTAAGGCTGCTGGTATTCAATGCAATTATGTTCATCTATGTGAGCAAGGTCGTAGGTAAAAGCTCACATTTATGTAGAAAAAATGTTGCTACACACTTCAAGGGCTCATAGAGTTCTGTTTCAGACTAAGCTGATTTAACCTTTATTCAAAGAGAAGATAGATAAATCATTTGTCTGAGGTGATAGAATTCCATCAGGTCTCCAACCTGCCATAATTACCATGAAATAGTTTAACAGAAAATCCCAGGTGAAAAAAGCATAGGAAGCATACCCCCCTGATTCTTCACCTTTTAACCTTCTCTTTTTGAGTGATGGGCTTAAATGGAACCCAAACCTTGGGGAAAATATTAACCTATAAACTAAAATTACAGTTAGATAACAGAAGATACAAACTTGAGACAAGGCAAGGATTGAATGGTGCCTACTAAACCATATCCCAGTTAAATCATACTGTGGCTAGATGTTATTAAAGAAATCTATTTTGAGTCATTCGTGTCTTTGCTTTTTTATTTACTTTGTTTAGTTTTCCTTTAAATTTCTTTACTAATATTATCATTTGGAAAATTCCAACTTTTTCTAGAATTCACTGATGGGAAAAGGGATTTTCTGCATGTAGACCAGGTTTACCAGGTGAATCTAGAAATGAGGAAGGGATAGCCACATTTGTTTCTTGGGATGGGGTATTGAGGTGTGAAACAATGATGCTAAAAAGAATAGGAAAGGGATTCAGGGAATTCCATGACCACTAAGCCCCTCTTCCCTTACATTTTCCCTTAAATGGGACAAAGAAAACCCAGATTGTCAACAATCAGAACTTAAATACAGTAGTTGGCATAGAGGCAAGGCTTGCTTACTTTCATTATAATCCAAATAGGTGGAGGTTTACTACAAAATAGATAGAGCTTTACTTTTATGTATAGAGTGAAAGAATGGAGAATGCAAATTAGAGTAGGACATATGACACATCATTAGGGTACATTTAGACCCAACTCCAAGCACTGAGGCAGGACCTCTGACTTCTGAGAGGGATGATGAGGAAGAGAGACTCATCTAGAGTGAAACCTTTGGAGACAAGACAACCATATTTTGCATCAAAGTTGTTCATATAACCTAAGAAGGAAAAAGAATTGCACATCTTGAGATTATCCAAAAATATAAATTATTACTATTGGTTGTGGGTTGATATTAACTAGCATCATTCTGTATTTATATAGTAGCTGTGTGACTTACTAGTCAGTCACAATTTTCCTAGTTCTCAGTTTCCTCATCTATAAAATGATATTGTTGGACTCAATGACTTCCAAGATCCCTTCTAATTCAAAATCTATGATCCTATGATTATACTTTGTCAATACTGTCCAATTGCAAAGCGGCACTGATAAAGTGGAATGTGAAAGATATGTAGTTATCATGCAGTCATGATAACAGAGTGGAGAAATTGCTTCTATTAGGGTCACATAACCTCTGATTGCTAGGGTTTCTTTGTCTCTGGCACAGGCACATATACGAAAATAGGAAAGGGCTCTGAAGGTCATATCTGGGATAATGCAACTGCTAACCTTATGGCATCATTGTTCAACCATTTTGCATGATACATACATACATATATATATATGTAGATATATATATATACACTTTTCCATAAAATATATGGGGAGTCCACTCTAAAATGTCCAGTAATTTGAGGTATAGCATGTTATAGAGGACTTTAGGAAATATATGGTACACAGGATCACATCATGGTCATAGAGACAGGTTGGACATAGCTTCCAAGAAATTGCATTCATATCACCAAAAGCAGCATTAGAAATGAAATCACTGTGCTACAGGCATGGCTGGGGTGTCATCAAGTCATTGTCACCCAGGTTCCTGGCCAGCAAAAAGCAACAAAAAGTCCAAAATTAACAATCAATATAGGGGAAAAAAAGCTGCCTAACTCATCAGATTTCTCACAATGCTGAACTGCTTAGAATTCCCCAGGAACTTCAGAGTTCAAATCCTGCCTCACACACTTACTGTTTGACCCTGGATGGGTCCCTTAACCTTGTTTGCCTCAATTCTTGATTCATCAAATGAGCTAGTGAAAGAAATGGAAAACCACACCAGTATCTTTACCATGAAAATCCCAAATGGGATCATAAAGACTCTGAAATGACTAAACAATAATATCAACAAAATTCCCACCTGGTTCTTTTGATTCTTCCATTCTACCCAAGTCAGTTCTTTATAATGAGGACTAATAGAAATCCATTAGCCAAAAGTCTGGGTAGCTCTTCTTTTATAAACTGGCCACCTGAATTCTCAGTTTATGCCTCCATCAGGATTATTGGAAACAGTTTCTGCCTTCCTGGTTGAGGGGACAAGTTTATATGGAAAAACTATATTAAAAAGATTTTTTAAAAAACTGATAATTATGATGGCGTGGTTACTGACCTAGAGCCAATATCCCAGAGAATAAAGTCATATTGGATTTAGGGAGACTTGCTAACAAAAAAGGCTTTTGAAGGTGACAGAATTGCAGTTGAGCCATTTAAAATTCTAAAAGATGACACTGTTAAAGTGCTATTCTCAGTATGCCATAAATTTGTAAAAAATCAACAGTAGAATCCATTGGGCTAATTTTAAAGGGTTCCTAATATCTTATTCTTTTACAAGGATTCTCTATTGACAATGTTGGATTCCCAGGTTTCATCTGTCATCCAAGACTCCCTTTCTTCTGTATCACCCTTTCTCTACTTCCACAACAAAAACTATCTACAAGGTCATTCCAATCTGCCATTGTCAACTAATGCCAAAAATTCTAGACCAGGCTTAACTCAGGCCAGTTCAATAATTCTGGTTCAGAATTATAAAGCAATTCAATATTCCCAAACTAGAAATCACATTTTAATTACTAAAGATAAAGCTAAAAATAATATAACTCTTAGTTAATACTTAGTAGAATATTACTCCCCTCCACCTCCACATTCCCCAAGACAACAACAATTCTAGGTCAGAAGGATACTCCTTAAAGAAAATGGAAGTGCAGCTATATCCAGAGATCGGAAACTCCGTATAAGCCAAACTTTTTTTATTACCCAATCCTCTGACCTACCAAGTCTTCAGAATAGTCTTCTCCTTAAAGAGGAATCATCCCTGTCAATATAAAATAAATAGTGTTTTGACCATATCTTCTTCACATAGTGTGGTAGATAGAGGGTTGGTATTGGAATCATAAACATTCAGCTTCAATTTTTGCCTCTGACACTTAACCAAATCAACTTTCTGAGACTAGAAGTTGCAGATGTGTCTCCAATTTGCCCAGGTGGAGAGGATTCCCACACTAGGATTTCCCACACACCAATAAAAAGACAAGTACAAGTTCCGAGTTTTTCTGTTTTGTATATCTGTTTAAATCTCCTCACAGGATTGTTATGGGGAGAGCACTTTGTAAATTGTCATAAAAATGTGAGTTCTTGAATAGAAAATTTTCCACATAATAACCATCATTTAACACATTCAAAAATAAAACATAAACTGATTTTACTTATCTATAATAATAATAGATAGCATTTATAATGTATTTTACAGTTTCCAAAGTATTTTAGATATACTATCTTATTTGATTCTCACAACAACCATGTTTGTAAGTCATTAAACTGAGACTGAAGAGGTTAAATCATTTGCCCAGGGTTATACAACCAAAAGGTACCTGTGGTGAGATTTGAACTTGGATCTTCCTAACTCCACGATATATTGACTATGTCCATCTGGCTTTGGTCCAGATGTTACTATGGTTATTCCAGAAGAACCTCCACATGCTCTATGGTTTCCATAGAACTAAGATTAATGTACATTCTCTTCTTAGGATGAGTGTTGATACTCCATCATGCTTTTTTTTATTCCAAATTGCACCCCTTATTACTCATCCACTTCCATCCATTAGAAGCAGTGTTAACTGTGTCATAAAAGAAATAATGAGTCCCATCAGAATTACAGCCAGAAATGAATGTTTTTATAGGTTCCAATAAATTATCATAATAACTGAATTTCTAAATATTATGCAAAAAAAGTGGGAGAAAGCCCTTTTCCACAATGATGAGAACAAAAAACACAACTGAGAGCAAATGGATTAAGCTGTTAGTTACTATACTGAAATGAATATTCACATACCTAAAGATTATCCCAGCAAGTGAAATAAACATGGTGATTTCTAACTAATTATGTCATTCATATATATTGCAGGACTGCTTTATTGTTCCCATTTGCAGCAGCTCCTGATTTTGAATGCAGATCCAGTGATGGTGTCATTTTTAATCATATCGTTTTGGAATGTGTTTACTGCTCTTCAAAACTTGCACCCTGTAGAGCATTAAGGTTTCAAGACAGAGAAGTTGGGATGGCTTTCAAACAGGAAAAGAAAGTAAATAATCAATAAAGTAAAGTGTCTATAAAGGCTAATTGTTTAATGCACCAAGTGACGAGCAGTAACAGCTTCTACATCTCAGCTTCTTCCACCTTACTAAAAATCATAAAGATAACAAATATTGCATCTTCTTCCTTCTTTTCCTTTCTCTTTTCATCCTTCCTTCCCTTTTAAGAGTGTTGGATTTGGAATGAGAGGGTCTAAATTCAAATATGATTCCTGCTACTTACCTACCATCTGTCAATTTTCCTTACATTACAGATAGAAATCCTTTAAAACCATTAGCAATATTCTGGTTCTTAGTTTCCTCATTCTAAAATGAAAGAATTTAAATAGATGGACTTAAAGGTCCCTTCCATTTTAAACATTTTCCAGTTGTGCTTTTTTCTCTTTCCTTCCTTTTCTGTACCATTTCCAACTTTCTCCTCTCTCTCTCTCTTCTCTCTCTCTCTCTCCTCTCTCTCTCTCTCTCTTTCTCTCTCTCTCTCTCTCTCTCTCTCTCTCTCTCTCTCTCTCTCTCTCTCTCTCTCTCTCTCTCTCTTCTCTCTCTCTCTCTCTCTCTCCCACCCCATATGCCTCTATCTCAGCCCTGATTTACTGCCTCTGTCTGTCTGTGTCTGTCTCTATTTCGCTGTGCCTGTCTCTATCTCTCTGTCTCTTTCTCTTTCTTCTCCCATCCTCCCTTCCTCTATCACATGCACTTCATAGAGAGACGGAGACAGACTATTGATTGCTTGAAGTGCAACCCTGAATGCTGAAACTGGTTGACTAAGTCATTAAGGGAAAGATTTCATGCATCTAAGTTATTCGGAATTCATGGGGGGAAAGAAAGAGTGATGGGTAGATTGATTAGATATCCTTGTAGTCTTTATCTTGGGTTCCATTAATAAGGTCTGACTGGTAGTTATTTTTTAAAGTTGTTTACTTCCAAAGAGCTAAATTGTAGTAGAAGCAATAGGGTCATCAGGAAAATTAAGGACAATTTAATGAAGTTAAACATTCAAATGCAGAAGTCAGCAGAGAAAGCAGACCAAGTGAAGCTTTGGATAGTGGCTCAGCAATCACTTTGCTTGGAGTTTACAGTGTGTTGCAAGCACAATTAGGGAGCCCCAGCTAGAATCAGAAAAGCAGGGACTGTGATTATAGAAATATAAGAAGCAAATTCTGTATAGAAAATACAGGAAAGAAGTTGATGTTCAGGACACTTCATTTCCCATCTCTGTCCCTTTGCACAGGAAGTCCCTCCTGGCTACAATGTACTCCCACATCTCCTTTACCTTCTAACATCTCTAATATTAGAGAACTAAGTGACACAATGGCTAGGGTCATAGACTTGGAGTCAGAGAGACTTGAGTTCCAAACATGCCTCAAATAACTTTGTAGTAAATTGGATCATGTGTTTTGAAAGAAACTAGAAAATTTTACTTTCCACTAGACTGTCCCATTTTCTTCAGAAAGCAAACTCCAAGGAATGATTCAAATGCTTATCTTTAAATGTGGGAATATCAAATACTTCTCAAGATAAATAATGAAAGCTTGGAGATATGATTAATTTCAACAAATTTCACCTCCCTGGACTTCAGTATGCTTATCTGTAAAACAAGACAAGTTAGACTTGATGTCCTCTAAGCTCCCTTCTGGCTCCAAATCTATGATCCTATGATGATATGAACTAGAAAATCTCTAGGGTTCCTTCCAGCTTTAACAGTCTGTGAATCTAACATTCTAACCATGTATTAAATACCGTGAGTGTGTCCAATACTATTCTAAATACTGGTGAAAGGAGGGGGAGGTTAATGGATTTTTAAAAAGTATTTAACAGTTCCTGCACTAAAGATTTAAAGTCTGATTGGGATGACAATACTTGCACTTTTACCTGGACCACAAAGGGAAAAGTCAGGAACTCTACTTCTCTACTAATGTCAATGAATCAATTAGCATTTATTAGATACTCTATACTAGGCACAGCCATAAACATTGGGAATATAAATATAAACAGAGAGAAAGATAGTCCCTGCATTCAAAGTGCTTACATTCTAAAAGGAGAAGACAACATATAAAAAGAAACCATAAAAGGGAAGTAAGGAGGAAGGAAGTTACCTGGGGCACAGAAGAGAAAGTCTAGCATGCAGCCCAAAGAGGAAGGGATATAATCTCTTTGCACTTATGTATGTGATAATCAGCTTCATCCTTGGAAGGTGTTGGTCATTAATATTAGGACTTTAGCTCCTTTCCTTATATTTTCTGTGGCTCTTTAAAGCTCCCCTCCAGATAACTGGGAAAATTTGATTAAAGGTAGGTTTGGTTCATATCTAGGATATCCCTGAAAATGAAGAATTAGAAAGGTAGTTGGGGCACAGTGCAAAGCAGGTGTGGGATGGTTATTTGTGTCTTCCACATGAAAGAAATAATAAACACAAAAAGAAGACATTGACATGACTTAAGCAATCAGTAATACAACTTAAAGATATTGTTATACTCTGCAAAGTGAAGACTTAAAACCATCAAAAAATTTTTAATTAAATGAGCATGTCAAAGTTTACCTCAGCTTCAAACTATTGAAATATCTTCCTCCAGGTATCCATTGGCAAAACATATCAAGAATTAAGTTTATGTTTTGGACCCTAGAATAAACATTATGGTGGATGTAGCACACATCTCCTAAACTAGCTGAGTACCCAGAATCTCTGGACTTTGTCTCAAAGTCATGAGGTAATCTTCAAGACTGGAATTATTCATCAATCTTTGATCAAGCAAAGACATGAATCAAAGAGAGAGAGGGAGAGAGAGAGAGAGAGAGAGAGAGAGAGAGAGAGAGAGAGAGAGAGAGAGAAGAGAAAGAGGGAGAGAGAGAGAGAGAGAGAGAGAGAGAGAGAGAGAGAGAGAGAGAGAGAGAGAGAGAGAGAGAGAGAGAGAGGGAGGGAGAGAGAGAGAGAGGGAGGGAGGGAGGGAGACAGAGAGCTTGTGCTGGGCCACAAATAAACAATTTTTTAATGGAGTACCTACCTTCCTGGAATTTTCATCCTAACATAGGAGAAAACAATACATAAAGAAGACCCAGAAAAGAGAATAATGTATAAGCTCCAGGGATGGAGGTACCAGTAAGGAGACAAAAAATCTAGAGAGTGAAAGAGGAATAAAGCTGGGACTGAAGTGAACATTGTCTGGGTGCCTGAGAATTTTTGGTGGTCCTGGGTAAAGAATTCAACAATCAGAATAATGAGTCTGAAATGTAGTTTCAGATTCACCCAAGTAGGACATCTACTTTAACTGCCATGTTCTCACAATTGCCATGCAAGCAGGATGGAAGCATGGATGACACTCTCCTCACTCTTTACAGGAGAGGCTTTAATATTATCAACATACCCACAGGCAGGAAGAGCAAAAGCAAGGGTAGATCGCTCCCTTTTAAAGTTCTACTAAGTCAGAGGCTCTTCCTCTTGATAGTCAATATGGAGATTGCTTTGTCACCACAAAGTACTAGGTTCCATTACTACTGACCTCTCATATAGTGGTCAACTGGAAGCATGTAGGACAGCTTTCAGCTCCTGTACATGTCTAATATTCAGTAGGTTACTGTACTCCAATCCACACCTTGCTAGGTAATAATAACAAAGATAGTGTGCATAAATTGCTATTTGCCTTCCCCCTCCACAGCCCCCAAAAATGTAAGCTCTTTGAGGACATGGTATTGAGTTTGTTATTGTCACCAACAGCTTACAAAATGACTTGTAGGGACTTCCGGGTAAACATGGCTGCAATCTAGACGCGACTCGCTTCCCCTCCCCGGCACCGAACGAAATAGACTACCTCAAAAGACCATAAAATCACCTTTGGAAGAAAGGAGGGACTCTGCAGTACCCCAAAGAAATGAAGGTACGTGGGGTTTGAACATTCCCACCCTATAAGAAGGAAATAAAGCTCGCACAAAAACGTGAACTGAGCCTCCCCTGCCCCCTTCTCCCCCCCCCCCAATAAACCAGAGTAAGCTATCAGAGCACTCACTGGGACAGTGAGTGAGTGAGGAGCTTCTCTGTCTGGGGGGGGGGGGCACACCAGGGTCCTTGGGATCTAAAGATTGCAAGGAAAAGACCTCCCAGGGCAGTTTCAAGGGAGAATCCTGCACTGATCACAGGGGGTTGCGGAGCTGAAATCGGGGAGGTTGCACTGAGTATCTGGGCGGAGCTAAACACCTGGGTGGGCTGTGCTGATTACCCCGGCAGTTGAGCTGAACCCGCTACTCTAAGAAACCTCAGAGACTGGGAAGAACTAGTCTGAGGCAACCTAAATTTGCAGAAAACCCACCCATATCACCCAGACCCCAGACCAAAAAAAGAAAGTGTTATAAAACCACTAAAGGGATGGCTCACATGTCCCAAAATCAAGCCTCCAAGAAGAAAGGGGGGGAAAAAGTGACTATTGAAAACTTTTATGGAGGGAGTACCCAAGGAAAAGAAGAGAATGAGGATGAAATCCAAACAAAATCAAAACATGCCTCCCAAAATGGAAACTATCCACAAGCTCTGGAAGATCTCAAACTGAAACTTACCCAAAAGATGGAAACCTTTTGGGGAAAAAAATGGGAGAAAGAGATCAGCAGTCTGATAGACAAGACTTCACAGTTGGAGAAAGAGCTGGAAGCATCTAATAGAAGGGCAGACAAAGCTGAAAAGTAAAAAACAGTCCCTAAAGACCAGAATTAAGCAACTGGAAGACAGCGAGATCACAAAACAGCAAGTATCAATAAAGCAAAGCCAAAAAATTAATGAATTAGAAGAAAACATGAAATATCTCACTGAAAAAAAGGTCACAGACTTGGAAAACAGAGGAAGAAGAGACAACCTCAGAATTATTGGTCTCTCCGAAAAACCAGAGATAAACGAAAACCTCAATGCTATTCTACAGGAGATTATAGAAAATAATTGCCCACATATTCTGGAGCAAGAGGACAAAATAGAAATAGAAAGGGTTCATAGAACACCCTCTATACTAAATCCCCAAAAGATAACCCCCAGGAATGTAATCGACAAATTCAAGAGCTTCCAAGAAAAGGAGAAAATCCTACAAGAAGCCAAGAAGAGGAGCTTCAGATATAGGGGGGCTCCCATAAGGATCACACAGGACTTAGTGGCTAATACACTAAGAGACAGCAAAGCATGGAACATGATATTTAGAAAGGCAAGAGAGCTGGGTCTCCAACCAAGAATCAACTACCCAGCAAAACTGACTATATACTTCCAGGGGAAAGTATGGGCATTCAACAAAATAGAAGATTTCCAAGCATTTGCTAAGAAAAGACCAGAACTTAATGGAAAATTTGATATCCAAACACAGAAAGCAAGAGAAACATGAAAAGGTAAATATGAAAGAAAGGGAAACAGAGATAAATCTTATCTTTTTCTTTAAGTAAAACTCTCTTCTATAAGGACTACATTTATATCAAATTATATATATTAATAGGTGGGGAAATGTATTGTTTAACTTGCAAAAATTGTATGCATCATAAGAGTAGTTAGAAGAATCATACATAGGGAAAAATTGGGGCATCAAGAAGATTTGGTGAAAGGGGGGGCAAAGAAAGAAAAAGGGAGGGGGGAATCATTGATAATACTAACACTTACTTCAAGAAATGGGGGGGGACAAAATAGAATAATCTTTCCCATACAAAGATACACATGGGAAGGGGAGGGGAAGAACTCTCATATGAGAAGGAGAAGAAGAGAGTGCAAAGTGGAATTACTTAAACCTTACTCTCAGTGAAATCAAATCTGAGAGGGAAGAACATCTAGATCCAGTGGGTTCCTGAATTCTATCTTATCCAACAGGGTAAGAAAGAAAGGAAAATCAAGGAGGAGGTTGGGGGGAGGGAGTATATAAAGGGAGGGAAAGAGAGGGGGGAGGGGAAGGGAACAGAAAAAGGGAGGGGGCAGAAAGGGAAGCATATCAAGGGAGGGGATTAGAGGGACTGACCTAAAGTAAATCACTGGACTAAAAGGTAGAGCTGAAGAAGAAAGGTTAGAATTAGGGAAGGATATCAAAATGCCAGGGAGTCCACAAGTGACAGTCATAACATTGAACGTGAATGGGATGAACTCACCCATAAAACATAGACAAATAGCAGATTAGATTAGAACCCAAAACCCTACCATTTTTTGTCTTCAAGAAACACATATGAGGCGGGTTGATACTCACAAGGTTAGAATTAAAGGATGGAGTAAGACCTTTTGGGCCTCAACTGATAGAAAGAAGGCAGGAGTTGCAATCATGATATCAGACAAAGCCAAAGCAAAAATAGACCTGATCAAAAGGGATAGGGAAGGTAAATATATTCTGTTAAAAGGGAATATAGACAATGAGGAAATATCACTAATCAACATGTATGCACCAAATGGTATAGCATCCAAATTTTTAATGGAGAAACTAGGAGAATTGAAGGAGGAAATGGACAGTAAAATCATATTAGTAGGAGACTTGAACCAACCACTATCAAATTTAGATAAATCAAACCAAAAAATAAACAAGAAAGAGGTAAAAGAGGTGAATGAAATCTTAGAAAAATTAGAGTTAATAGACATATGGAGAAAAATAAATAGGGACAAAAAGGAATACACCTTCTTCTCAGCACCACATGGCACATTCACAAAAATAGATCATACACTAGGTCACAGAAACATGGAACTCAAATGCAGAAAAGCAGAAATAATAAATGCAACCTTTTCAAATCACAAAGCAATAAAAATATCAATTGGAAAGGGTACATGGAGAGCCAAATCAAAAATTAATTGGAAATTAAATAATATAATACTCCAAAATCGGTTAGTTAGAGAAGAAAACATAGAAACAATAATTTCATTGAGGAAAATGACAATGGTGAGACATCCTTTCAAACTATATGGGATGCAGCCAAAGCAGTACTCAGGGGAAATTTATATCCTTGAGTTCTATATTAGCAAATTAGAGAGGGCAGAGATCAATGAATTAGAAATGCAAATCAAAAAACTTGAAAACGAACAAATTAAAAACCACCAGAAGAAAAGCAAACTAGAAAATTAAGGGAGAAATCAATAAAAT
The DNA here is from genome assembly GCF_027887165.1 of Monodelphis domestica. Lineage (NCBI taxonomy): Eukaryota > Metazoa > Chordata > Mammalia > Didelphimorphia > Didelphidae > Monodelphis > Monodelphis domestica. The sequence continues at coordinate 240,683,982 of NC_077233.1, read as the reverse complement.
CGAAAGTGATAGAACTATTGAGCTAATAAACAAGACTAGAAGCTGGTACTTTGAAAAAAAAACAGACAAAATAGACAAAGTACTGGTCAATCTAATTAAAAAAAGGAAAGAAGAAAGGCAAATTAATAGCATTAAGGATGAAAAGGGGGACCTCACCTCCAACGAAGAGGAAATTAAGGCGATCATTAAAAACTACTTTGCCCAACTATATGGCAATAAATACACCAACCTAGGTGATATGGATGAATATCTACAAAAATATAAATTGCCTAGACTAACAGAAGAAGAAATAGAATTCTTAAATAATCCCATATCAGAAAATGAAATCCAACAGTCCATCAAAGAACTCCCCTAAGAAAAAATCCCCAGGGTCTGATGGATTCACCAGTGAATTCTATCAAACATTCAAAGAACAACTAACCCCCATACAATACAAACTATTTGACATAATAAGCAAAGAGGGAGTTCTGCCAAATTCCTTTTATGACACAAACATGGTACTAATTTCAAAGCCAGGCAGACCAAAAACAGAGAAAGAAAATTATAGACCAATCTCCCTAATGAATATAGATGCAAAAATCTTAAATAGGATACTAGCAAAAAGACTCCAACAAGTGATCAGAAGGGTCATCCACCATGATCAAGTAGGATTTATACCAGGGATGCAGGGCTGGTTCAATATTAGGAAAACCATCCACATAATTGACCACATCAACAAACAAACCAACAAGAATCACATGATTATCTCAATAGATGCAGAAAAAGCCTTTGATAAAATACAACCACCATTCCTATTAAAAACACTAGAAAGCATAGGAATAGAAGGGTTGTTCCTAAAAATAATAAACAGTATATATCTAAAACCATCAACTAATATCATATGCAATGGGGATAAACTAGATGCATTCCCATTAAGATCAGGAGTGAAACAAGGATGCCCATTATCACCTCTATTATTTGACATTGTACTAGAAACACTAGCAGTAGCAATTAGAGAAGAAAAAGAAATTGAAGGCATTAAAATTGGCAATGAGGAGACCAAGTTATCACTCTTTGCGGATGACATGATGGTCTACTTAAAGAATCCTAGAGATTCAACCAAAAAGCTAATCGAAATAATCAACAACTTTAGTAAAGTTGCAGTATACAAAATAAACCCACATAAGTCATCAGTATTCCTATATATTTCCAAAACATCTCAGCAGCAAGAACTAGAAAGAGAAATCCCATTCAAAATTACCTTAGACAAAATAAAATACCTAGGAATCTATCTCCCAAGACAAACACAGGAACTTTATGAACACAACTACAAAACACTCTCCACACAACTAAAACTAGATTTGAACAATTGGAAAAACATTAACTGCTCATGGGTAGGACGAGCCAATATAATAAAAATGACCATCCTACCCAAACTCATCTATCTATTTAGTGCCATACCCATGGAACTTCCAAAAGAATTTTTTACTGATCTAGAAAAAACCATAACAAAGTTCATTTGGAAGAACAAAGGATCAAGTATATCCAGGGAAATAATGAAAAAAAATACAAAGGAAGGGGGACTTGCAGTCCCAGATCTCAGACTATATTATAAAGCAGCCATCATCAAAACAATTTGGTACTGGCTAAGAGACAGAAAGGAGGATCAGTGGAATAGACTCGGGGTAAGTGACTTCAGCAAGACAGTATATAACAAACCCAAAGATCCCAGCTTTTGGGACAAAAATCCACTATTTCATAAAAACTGCTGGGAAAATTGGAGGACAGTGTGGGAAAGATTAGGTTTAGATCAACACCTCACACCCTACACCAAGATAAATTCAAAATGGGTGAATGACTTGAACATAAAGAAGGAAACTATAAGAAAATTAGGCGAACACAGAATAGTATACATGTCAGACCTTTGGGAAGGGGGAGCCTTTAAAACCAAGCAAGAATTAGAGTCACAAAATGCAAAATAAATAATCTGGAATACATCAAATTAAAAAGCTTTTGTACAAACAAAACCAATGTAACTAAAATCAGAAGGGAAGCAACAAATTGGGAAACAATCTTCATAAAAACCTCTGACAAAGGTTTAATTACTCAAATTTATAAAGAGCTACATCAATTGTACAAAAAATCAAGCCATTCTCCAGTTGATAAATGGGCAAGGGACATGAACAGGCAGTTCTCAGCCAAAGAAATCAAAATGATTAATAAGCACATGAAAAAGTGTTCTATATCTCTTATAATCAGAGAGATGAAAATCAAAACAACCCTGAGATATCACCTCACACCTAGCAGATTGGCTAACATGACAGCAAAGGAAAGTAATGAATGCTGGAGGGGATGAGGCAAAGTAGGGACATTAATTCATTGCTGGTGGAGTTGTGAATTGATCCAACCATTCTGGAGGGGAATTTGGAACTATGCCCAAAGGGCAATAAAAGAATGTCTGCCCTTTGATCCAGCTATAGCACTGCTGGGTTTGTACCCCAAAGAGATAATAAGGAAAAAGACTTGTACAAGAATATTCATAGCTGCACTCTTTGTGGTGGCCAAAAATTGGAAAATGAGGGGATGTCCTTCAATTGGGGAATGGATGAACAAATTGTGGTATTTGTTGGTGATGGAATACTATTGTGCTAAAAGGAATAATAAAGTAGAGGAATTCCATGGAGACTGGAACAACCTCCAAGAAGTGATGCAGAGAGAAAGGAGCAGAACCAGGAAAACATTGTACACAGAGACTGAGACACTATGGTACAATCGAAGGTAATGGGCTTCTCCATCAGTGTCAAAGCAATGTCCCTGAACAATCTGCAGGGATCTAAAAAAAACACTATCCACAAGCAGAAGATAAACTATGGGAGTAGAAACACCGATGAAAAGCAACTGCTTGACTACAGTGGGGAAGGGGATACGACTGAGGAGAGACTCTGATTGAGCACTCTAGTGCAAATACCAACAGCATGGAAATGGATTCGAACCAAGAACACATGAGATACCCAGTGGAGTCGTGTGTCGGCTATGGGAGAGGTGGTGGGTAGGGGGTGGGGGGGAAGGAAAAGAGAATGATCTTTGTTTCCAATGATTAATGTTTGGAAATTACTAAATAAAATAACGTTTAAAGAAAAAAATTATCTACGATGAAAAATATATAATCAACCTCCAGAGAGAACTGATGAACTCTGCATTCTGAACCATATTTTTTAAACTTTATTTTTCTTGTTTTTTATTTGTTTTTTTTTCTTTTGTAGCATGGCTAATATAAAAATACAGTCGGCATACATCACATTTGTAATCAAGATCATATTACTTGCCTTCTCAATGGGTGGGGGAGGAATGCAAGAGGAGAGAATTTGAAACTCAATTTGAAAAAATGAATGCTAAATTTTGTACATAGATTTGGGAAGTTGTTAACAAAATTAATAAAAATAAATAAAAAATAAACAGAATTGGAAGTTTAAAAAAATGACTTGTAAATAAAAATCAATTGAGAATTTTTTGAACTATGCCCCAAAATAATGATGGTGATGACAACAACGATGATAAGAGCTTACATTTGAATGGCATTTTGTAGTTGAAACATTACTTGCACAGACATTATCTCATCCTAGCAACCATTCTGTGAAGCAGGCAGGACAGGTATTTTTAATCATTACCATTTTATAGATGAAAGAAATTAAAGCTTGGAAAGATTAGAAAGCAATGTATCATGTTTTACCAAGATTTCCATGATAGCAGGATTTGCCCCAGGGTTTTCTCAAATTGTAAAAATCTTCTGAATAATATGAATTTAGGTGCAGTGATGAGTTTGACAATAGAGGTACAGTCCCTAAAAGATGGAAAATGCATTCTGCTTTGTGCCAATACTGATAGATGTGAGAGGAGCTTGTTTTCAGAAATTTGGTATGCTTTACACTTTAGAGCATGAACAGGTATTTTGTGTCTGTTTAATTTCAGCTTACTATGTGAGAAGAGCCTGCTAATTAACTGAACGAAAACTAAGTGTGCATATAAAAGTCACAAAAAGACCAAATCACTTTGTCTTCCATGATGGCAAGTGAGGAAGACCTGATTTCTGTAATCCTCTAAGCAGAAGGAGGAGAGGTTGTTTCAATTATCATATTGTCTCTTTTAAGGGCAACATGGAGCTGACCAGGACGCAATCTTATGAGTTTCTAAAGGTCAGAGGAGACACCAGAGATATGTGATGGGAAAGCATGGCAAAGATGGTAACTGCTGCCACAACTGAGCCAAATCAGCATAGATTAGAAAAATGACCTGCATGGCCCCAAACCATAGTGAATCTACCCAGAAGCCAAAACATCATGTCTGGCAGGTAAGGAAACAACTAGTCCAGTAGCAATGCCTAACTTGATCAAATAAATGTTTAGTAGCAACCACTTTCCTTTGCACTAGAAAAAAGAGGTAGAGAGTAAAAGACAGATTGTGTCCTGGTTCTGTAAAATGTTTTTGTGCTTTGGAATCTTTTAATTAAAGATTCCTATTTAAAAGTGATTGCTCTTAATTGTTTACTAATGATATCAAGGAAAAAAAACCAGATTAAATGACAATGGGAAATAGCACTGGCAAATGATATTAGGGCAGGAATTATTGGTAATTGATATTAAGGAGAACATACCTGAATGGAATTTGAGCCAATTACATTAGAAGAGCCCCATTACCTATATGGCATATTCCTAAAACAGAGGGGAAAGATGTAACCAGTTCTTCTTTGGGGAATCAGTCTGCTAATATGTGTGGTTGACGGGGTGTGAGTGGTTTCGGTTAGGAGAATAAATCCAGAGTCTCATTACATAAAAATGGTGGCTATTGTTCCAGAGGTAACAAAAATGTTGCCTAAGTGTGGGATATAAAGGAGAAAGATATAAAACAGGACAATGAAAGTATTCCCTCATTACATAAAAATGGGATGTAAAAGGATAATTTCTCAAACAATTTCATAGCTGAAAGTTTCCTTCAGGATCATTTATTCAATCCTAATCAGCATGGCTTAGTGGAAAGAGAGGTGACCTCAGAATCAAGAAACTCAATTTCGCAAGTCAGGTGCCCGTTGATGTTCCTTACACTGTCTTTCCTTCAGCTTCTACATTCATGAAAGGGCATAATAATACTTAAAAGCATGAAATAGTGCAGAGATTTCAAGTACATTGTTCTATACAGCACATAGCCCACAATATTCCTGAGTTTAAACAACTAGATTAAAATGTAATTGGAAATCATTTAACAAATTTAAAATCCAATAAAACATAGATAACATTTCATTTTAAAATGGATCTTTAGGTAGGGATCAATTTCCCCATTGAGCTCCACTGGAATTTTGATTCAGGTAATACTGGGTTCAAATCCCACCTTTGATAGATAGTGTGACTATGAGCTCTGTAAGCCTCGATTTTCTCAATTGTAAATGGAAATAATAATACCTATAGCATGTACCACAAGATTGTTGTGAAAATCAAATAAGATAATATACATAAAGCACTTTGTAAACCTTCAAGTACACAGCTCATTAATGTTGTTGTTAGACAAGATAATAGGGAGGAGAGCACTTAGGAGATCTTTAGCACTATACAGATGTGAGTTTGAGTGAGATGGAAAAAAAATGAAACTCAGAGAAGTGAGTTTATTTGCCTAGTTACATAAGGTGATACATGGCAGAGATGGGCATAGAATCAAGGCACCTTGATTCCCACTCAGATTCTACTATCTAAATTTAAATTTAGACAATAAGTGTATCCAAAGTTTCTTAGACTGCTGGGTAAGTAGGGTAAGTGAAATTAATATAGTATGAAATTAATATAATGCTTGAGAAAAAACCAGTCCAATAAGGTTAAAGACCAATTGCAATATCCACTAGTGGTTATTTCCTTTGAAAGCAGCTCAGGAAATTGCCTTCATTTTCATAAATGAAATTTTCCCCAAATAGGCCAATTTCCAGATTGCCAATTTTATACACAGTTTGTGCAAAACAAATAAATAAATAAATGACCAGGGAATTTCACTCTCAATCTCTTATTTCCCATGATAGAAATCGCATCATCTCAACTTAATTTGTATGTTAACATTTTACATTCAACTCATATCTTATTTCTGGAAATATATTCACTCTGCTTTTCTCCCAGCAAAGCTGAAAATTAAACTTGCTCATCCTATTCTAGGAAAGGCAAATTCAGCTAAGCTGATTCTTTGAGTAGTCCTAAAATCTTGTGTATTTGTTCCATTTCAGATGGGATGAATTTTAAGTAAGAGAAATAACCCACCTCTCCTATGCTCATTCCCTGTGTAGGGAAATATACAAATTATCATTCAATTTGTTAGGCATCAGCTTGATATCAGAACCCCATTAGTTCAGGTTGAGTCTGGGGGTGGTATAAGAAACTTGTAAATTATTAAGCATATTTAACAATGTTTATTTTGCCTTAACATAGTAATGATATACTTTAAGACTATAGTGATACTTAGCTGCCATAGATACAATGTCCTTCATCTCCATATGGATTACATGTCTAGTCCACAGTGAAGGTTATGATGACTTTCATGGTCTTTAAACATCCACCAATTTGGAGGGGCCCTGGCTCAACATGGATGGGACTTTTTATGTCCTTAGGTAACTAGGAAACTATCAAAGGAGGCAAAGAGCAATCAAGTCCTGAGACTTGAGACAAACTAATGCCTATTATAGGAAATGGGGAGAGAACACTGTTAGATATTGGTCAATGTGTCTGCTATGTTCAAGAAATTGGACCCTCTCTCTCTCTCTGTTCCCCTTTCTTTCTGTCTACCCCCCCCCTCTCTCTCTCTCTCTCTCTCTCTCTCTCTCTCTCAGAACTCAAAAATGTTTAAATGAATGTTAAAAGTTGTTTTTACATAAAATATATTTTAACGTTCTTTAATAATACAATGAACATGGAGAGAAAGAGAGAAAGATTAAAATATACTGCAGAGGTCATGAAATAGCACATAAAATTTTTGATGTGTCCACTTCCTCAATAAGGATGCAGCAGCAATAACTTTCCCTTTAAAGGCAACAAAATTGTCCAGAGTACCTAATTGATCCCAACTCTCTTGGTGCAACTTTCTAGTCACCTAAGAACATAAAAAGCTCCACTCTTATGGATTCAGTGCTCTCTTTGTTAAATGATAAATTTCTGAAGTCCACTTATGAAGTCTTGACCTGCTGACAAGACAAATTTCCATATGGAGACTAGAAGATATGTCTAAAAAAGCTGAGTAAAATTCTGTCCTCTGTGTAATATCCTTGCTATATCATGGCAATTTAAAAGTGCTTTGTGACATTCCAAAATTCATCCTAAACTAACAAGGTACTGATTTCAGGCTCTGACCATGTTGCTGTATATAGAGAATTTCCTATCTCCAGCTAGACTTATAGTTGAGGAATTAAATATGTTTAATGCTGACTCTTTATATAACAGGTTCCACACTTTCTCATCCACATCCCAATCCTAACAAAATAAAATTTCAATGAATTATCTCTACAAATATAGAAAGGACAAGACAATGTAAAATATAAGTTAATAATACTTCAGAAGGAGAATCAATAGATTAGCAACTTAAGGTAGAGTACAAGAGTTAGGGACTAGATCTGTGATTTCAATCATCGAGAGAAATCCAATGAAGTTTGGTACCTTTTCTAATAGATAGAAAGATAGAGAGATGAATGGATGGATGAATAGATAGATGATAGATTGATAGATAAATAACATTATGTATAAAACACCATAACTATTAATATATAATATGTATTTAGATAATATATTTATAGTATCAGAAGGTTGCCTAGAGCATTGAGAGATTGACTGGGTTACTTGCCTATATTCAAACAGCCAATATGTATCATGAAATTATGTTTTCCTGGCTTTGAATCCAGTTCTTTATCTAGTATATCTTGCTGCCTCAAATGTCACAGCATGCCTAAAATAATAATCTACCACAACCTCCTACAAGAAACATAGAACACTCTTAATTTGCTTTTTAAAGTCCAAATATTGTCAGAGTTTTAAAGATTTAGAAATGGAGAGAGCCGTGAAGTTGTCCAGGCCAATAGTCAGACTTCAGAAATGAGAAAAATAAGGTCCAAAAGGTTAAGAGATTTGCCTACAGTCATCCAGACAGTAAGTAAGAGAGCCAAGACCTGACTTCAGTGGCTCTGACTCCAAATGCAGGTCTCTTGTCCTCTGTAATCATGCTATTTCAACCCTATCCAATTCAATCCAACAATTCATTAAGTAAGTGCTTATCATGTTCAAGGAACATGGTGCTGGAGAACCAAAGACAAAATGAAAACTGAAAAATTCAGCCAAGCATAGGATGCTTCCATGGATGGATGCAATAGGAATATTGCCAGACTTGAGTCAAAGCTGATTCAAGTTATAGCCGACATTTATATGGTGTTTACTATGTGCTAGCTTCTGTTCTAAGCACCTTACAATTATCTTATTTGATCCTCACAACAAATCTGGGAGAAAAGTGTTCTTATTCTCCCCATATTGCACTAGAAGAAACTCAGACATAGGTTAAATGACTTGCCCAAGGCCACAGTGTTAGTAAGTATTAGAAGTGGTATTAGAAGGCAAGTCTTCTTGATTCTGAGCTTATACTCACTTATACTCACAGCAATGTAAGCTGCCCAAATCAAGAATTGTTTGATCCCTATTATTAGTTCAAAAATAAGAGAATGTTTTGTCTAACAGTGAATGTTTAGAAATGCACAAACAAAATAGTCAAATATTTAGGTGAATTTTTTCCATTTTTGACTTTGCTTTATTAATTCTTGCTGTTTTGCAAGATGATTGGCTTCCAGTTGCCTAATTCTGGTCTTTAAGGAATGGTTTTCCTTTTCAGTTTGGTATATCCTGCTTTTAGTTTCTCCGATTGGGAGTTCATGTTCTTTGAACTGTTATTTTCTTTTTGAACTATTTCCCACTTTTCTTGCCAGAAGGCTTCCATCTTTTTGGTAACTTCCAATTTAAATTCTTCAAGAGCTTGTGGCTAATTTCCATTTTTGGAAGGTTTAGGCACATTTATTTGTATTTCCTTTTCTGCTATTTCCTCTATAGTCTGGACTTTTTTTCCTCTGTAAAAATTATCCAGGGTCAAACCCTTCTTGTTTTTCTTGGTATTGGGAAGTTGTTGTTCCTGGGAATTGTTTGCCATCACTATGGTGGTTTTTCCTTCCCTTTCCAATCAGAAATCTGAGTGAGGAGGGCAGGCTCTCTGTGTATGGAGCTAAGGAGCAAGCATTTTTCCTGGAGTCTCTGCAGCTTCTGCTGTTTGCTGCCCTTCTCTGTGCTATCTCCCCACAGGTCCCCACAGTCTGCACTCTTCAACGTGCTGGGATTTCAGGTCTAGCTGCTCTCAGGGATAGGTCTTTGGTGGTCTTAATCAGCTACTGAGGACCTAGAGGTGCCCCTCACTTGCTCTAGAAGTGCCTCTCGCTCACTCACTGATTCTAGCACACGCTGGCTCTGACTCTGGCTCCATAGGTGGGGTGGGGGAAGGTACATCAGCTTGTGTTTTGGTGGAAGCTTGAAGAATTTATGGTGTGGAAATGCCTAAATCTCTCATACCTTCAATGCTGCACCCTACTGGAGAGTCCCTTCATTCATATGAATTTGGGGGTTTTTTTGCCTTTTGAAGTAGTCCATATCGGTAGGTGCTGAGGAGAGGAAGAGTTCTGTGTCTAGACTGCCAGCATGTTTACCAGGAAGTTGGATTTTTTTTCCATTTTTATCCATAATAGACACAGTCTAAATTATTTATCCAGCATCTTATAGGAAACTGGCTTGAAAATATAAATCAGGTTTCTAGGATTTCAGACTTGTGTCCTATTCAAACCCTATGTATAGAATAAAATATAAACTTCAATGATACTTTTAGGGAATTTTTTTTATTTTCCTGAGCAAAATAAATAAATCACACCTGTTAAGTAATCAATAGATGTTTCATTAATGGTTCCCTGAATTTGTCCGTGACATCTACAACATCCTTGAAGTCTTAAAGTTCAGCTAAGTGCAGGCCATTATGTGGAGATTTTAAGGATATGTGAGTGATCCAATTTTTACAACAAAACATTTCATTGGTATTCTCCTCTGATACTGTGGCAAATGTGAAAAGTATTTCAAAAAATTCATAAAGGACATCTTTAGAGAAGTTGATAATTGAGTCTGTGAAAAGGAAAAAAAAGCTAAGGAAAATATGGGAAAGAAAATGCTAAGTTATACATCCTGTTAAAGATTAACTCAAGGCAACTGAACATTCAGCAAAATGCCAAATGGAGTCAGAGATATTGTTCCTATTGGGCTTCAGGTAGGAATCATGGAAATAGCTATTTTCTAATTAGCAATGCTCAGAATACTACAAATGACCTTAAAGTATAGCTGAAGAAGCATTTTAATGAATTTTTGGCAGTAACTGCTGATCAGTCCTTTCTTCATAAGAAAGAGAAATATCTTTAAATTAACCATGGCTTATCATAGTCATATTGGAATCATATTTCAGGGAAATAAAAACTTTTGCCACAAGGTTAGCAAAAACCTAAGGAATACTAATCAGCTTTTCATCTTTATTTTTTACTTATTAGAGTCAGTTAGGTAGCATAGAATAGTAGACCTAGAGTCAAGACAATCTGAATTAGAATTCAGTCTCAAATTATCCTAGCTAGGTAAACCTGGGAAAGTCACTTAATCATCGACTATCTCAATTTTCCACAGAGGGGATAATAATAGGAGTTACACCCCAGGATTGTTGTGAGAATTAAATGAGGATTTATATAATTTATATATATTTATAATTTATATATATTCATATATATGTAAAACGTGATAAATCTTAAAGCACTATATAAATGTTAGGCACTGTTAATCCAATAGGCATTTATTTAAATTTAATTTTTATAGTAATGTCTCCTTCAAAGTTATGACTCAATAGTTGTTTGAAGAGATGTTCAGGCATCTTTCTCTAACACTGGTTTTAGTGATTTTCTGAGCACACTCCTTCATTACTCCTCCTTTTGTTGATATTGTTGTTTAGTCCTCTCTTGCACTTTGTGACCCCATTTGGTTTGCCATTTTCTTGTCCAAGTCATTTGACAGATGAGGAAACTGAGGCAAACTTAACAGTGACTTTTCCAGGATCATGCAGCTAGCAGGTGTCTGAGGTCAAATTTGAACTCAGGTCTTCCTGACTCCAGGCTATGTGGTTTATCCACTGCTCTTCTTGAAAAAAATCCTTCATTTGACTTTCTTCTTTTCACTACTAAGATTTAGAACCAGGAGATAATATTAGAGGGTCTGCTTATCCAACATATTCATTTTATAGGTGAGGAAATCTGGACACAGATGTTAAATGCTTTGCCTAAAATAATATGGTTTGTGAGTGGCAGAACTGGTTTCAAACCTAAGTCCTCTCCCAATGGTGCACCTTTTTCTACTCTCCCACACTGCAAATTATTCCTGTTCTCCTACCTTTCTCATCTAATCTAGTTTTCTTCAGTGCCTGCTCCACTTATCTTTTATCACCAGATATGAATGTTTCCACAAGTCTTGCTCCTTGTCTCTCTCCTCTTCTTATTCTCTACTTCTTTCCTTAGAAAATATATGCATTCTCATGTTTTTTGGGGAGGCTAATTTCATAACCTACGTTCCTTGAGACTCAGAGAATATCACCCATCAGCAGGTAATTCTATCAAGAAAATATGACTATATAATGTAAGGATTACTCTCTATCATATCCTCCCAATAATATATACATATTCCCAATGGACATGATCATCTCTTACTCAGACATGTAGCTCCTCACCAAAACAAGTGAGCTTAAAAAGAAAAGGAATAATAAAGGAGAGATAACTTTAAGAAAAGCATCTTGCTTTTACCAAGCCTGTTTATACTGTGTAAATCTATTTTTTTATAATTTATTTATTTATTTGGAATATTTTTCCATGGTTACATGATTCACAATTTTTCCTACTCTTCCCCCGACCCCTGCTCCCAGAACCAACAAGCAATTCCAATGGGTTATTGCTAAAGCAAAGTATTTTGCTTTTTTTCACTCCCCCCCACTTACCCATACCTTCAATTACCTCCCTCTTCCTTTGTCTTGTTCCCCTTCTACTCCTCTGTAGGGTAAGATAGAATTCTATGACCCAGAGTATACTTGTTTTAACCTCTCTGAGCCTGTTAAGATAAGAATAATGTTTAAGCATTGCCTGTCACCACCCTTAAACTCCCCTCTCTATAATGATTTTTCACACCCCTTTATGTTATATAATTTACCCCATTCTATCTCTCCTTTCCCTTTTCTCTCAGTGCAACCTTCTCAGCCCTTGATTGATTTTTACATATCATTCATAAGTATACATATATAATATATACATATCATCCCATATCATCATATTTACATATATATCATATCATCATATATCATCCATATCATCACATATATCATATCATCATAATCAATTTACTTCCCCACCCTCTTTCTATCTTCTCTAATATTAAGAATATTTTTTGAGAATTACAAAAATCTTCTTTTTGTGTAGACATATAAGCATTTTGACCTTAATGAGTTCTTTAATTTTCTCTTTATTATTTACCTTTTTGGGCTTCTCTTATGTCTCATCCTTGAACTTCAAATCTTCTATCTTATTGAATGAGCATTTTTTTCCTCAAAATTGTCATTTCTGGATTTCTTTCTGGAGGTGATCTGTGAATTCTTTCTATTTCAATTTTATTTTCTTGTTTGAGTATCTCTGGTCAGTTTTCTTTGATAATTTCTTCTAATATGATATCCAAAGATTTTTCTTGATCATGGCTTTCAGGTAGTCCAATAATTCTCATATTTTCTCTCCTAGATCGATTTTCTAGGTCAGTTGCTTTTTTTAATAAGATATATGTCATGTTTTCCTCTTTTTTTCATTCCTTTGATTCTGCTTTATTGTTTCTTGATTTCTCATGAAATCATTAGTTTCTAGATGGTCCATTCTTATTTTAAGGCCCAATTTTCCTCTGTCAGTTTTTGGTTCTCCTTTTTCAATTGACCCATTTCTTCTTGCATCACCTTCATTTCTCCTTGCATCACTTCCCTTTCTTCTTTCATCACTTTCATTTCTCTTCTCCACTTTTCCTCTGCTTCTCTTAATTGGTTTTTTAAGTATTTTTGAGCTCTTCAAAAATTTGTGGCAAATCCATATTTTTCTTTTGGACTTTGCATGTTTCCTTTGCTTTCACTGTTCCCTTCTGTATCTGTACCTTGCTCCTTGTCTCCATGAAAATTCTTTAAAGCTAGGTGCCTTTTTGTTGTTTACTCATTTTTCTGTCTAACTATAGGTAGGCTCTGTATTCTGGCAAGTTGGGGTACCCTCTTAAACTTCAGTCCTTGCTTGATATTATTCTCAGCTTATTTTCTGGGTCTGAGGGCTGAGAGCTCTGGGAGCCCCTTCTCCCCTTACTGATTCTTAAATCTATTTGTTTATATCTTTTGTATGTCCTAGGATAAAGAGTCCTGAATCACTTCCTTAATTTCTGTTTTTTAATTATTAATTTAAAAAGTCAAAACTACAAAAGATTTTTCTCATAGCTCAGAGATCCCAACTAGGGACAAAAAAAACACTAGTAGTTTAGACCATGATTCAAATCTTTGTCATGTTTTAAATCAGTAGACTACAAGCTATGTTGTGGCTTACAATTTCAGGACCCTTGTTCACAAGAGCATAGATTATATATCAAAGAGTTATGAAACAGTTATAAAAGATCACAATTTTATATCAACAGTGAGTCAGCCTTTAAAGAACTATAAAAAACAGTAATGATTAATAACTTAAAGAAATAGAAATATTTGCATAATAAATGCCTGCCAGCTTCAAACTATATCCTCTCTCTGTCTCTGTCTGTCTGTGCTGGTCTGTCTGTCTGTCTCTCTCACTTTCCCTCTCTCCCTTACTCTGTCATTGTCTCTATTTCTCTCTCTCTCTTTCTATTCTCTCTCTCTCTTTCTCTCTCTCTGTCTCTCTCTCCCCCTCTCCTTTTCTCTCTGTCTCTCTCTCTCTTTTTCTCCCTTTCTCTCTCTCTGTCTCTCTCCCCCTCTTATCTTGCTCTCTGTCTCTGTCTCTATCTCTCTCTGTGTATTTCTCTCTCCCCCCTCTCCCTTTCTCTCAGTCTCTGTCTCTCTTCTTTCTGTCTCTCTGTCTGCTTTCTCCCTGACTCTCTGGATCTGGCTCTCTGTCTATCTGTCTGTCTGTCTGTTTCTCTCCCTTTCTCCCCTCTCCCTTTCTCTCTGTCTCTCTCTCTTTCCCTTTCTCTCTATGTCTCTCTCTGTCTCTGTCTCTATCTCTTTCTGTCTCTCCCCCCTTTCCCTCACTCTCTCTTCTCTCTGTTTCTCTGTCTATCTCTGTCTCTGTCATTCCCTCCCTCTCCCTCTCTCTCTCCCCCTCGATTTTTCTTCTCTCTGTCTCTGTCTGTCACTGTTTCTGTCTGTCTATGTGTCTGTCTGTCTGTCTCTCCCTATTCCCATGTACCATGATGGCCAGTCACATTCTTTTCTTTAAATCAGCTGCAGCCCACTTTGCTCCCTACTATTTCAGTCCCTTTCACCACAGGGAGACTCAATGTCAGACTACATTTCCCAGAAGTCCATTCCAGGTCTCAGACTCTTTATCTTCATGGAGATCAGACTAAATACCTGTTTACACAAAAAAATGGGCATAATATTATTTTAACCACCTGTCTTATAGATTTGTTATGAGGAAGTCACTTTGTGAAGCATCATAAATGCAGGCTATTTTTATTTTAAAAGTAACCTTGGGTAGGGGTGAGGGGGCAGTTGTGCCCCAATGGATTGAGAGCCAGTTCTAAGAAACTAGAGGTACTGGGTTTAAATCTGCCCTCTGACACTTCCTAGCTGTGTGACCCTGGTCTTATCTCTCTTCTACCTTAGATCCAATATATAATATTAATTCTAAATGGGAGAAGAGGGTTTAAAAATAAATGTAATCACCATAGAAACTCACATTATAGATTCTTATTCATGTTCAGTTGTATACAACTCTTTGTGGCCCCTTTTGTAGTTTTCTTACCAAAGATGGTTCTCCATTTCCTTCTCATTCAATGGATGACGAAACTGAAGCTAACAGGCTAAGTGACTTGCCCTAGGCAAGTATCCTAGTATCCTAGGCGAGATTTGAAGACAGGAGGACAACAGGTGGACAAGACTTTCATATAACTAACCCTGAGTATTCCCTAATGTCAGTAGCAAGGCATTCTTTTTTTAAACCAGAAATTAATATTTTTCAATATTTCAAAGAAAATCATCAAAATCTTTCAGCTTAGCCAATAAATGCATCTCAATTGTGTTAATATTTTCTTTATGTGAAGAAAAATTCTTTATGTGAAGATATATTCTTAAAATCATAAATATATATGATTATAATATGTGCATACTGTTTCTGGTATCCAGATATCTTAATTGGGATTGTCTGCTTATCTGCCTGTCTGTCTATAGCGGCAAATGATTAGCCATAATTGGGTTGACTAAGAAACAGAATCACATGGAAAATAAAGTACTTGACTCATAATTAGGTAGATCTGGGCTCAAATCCTGCCATTACTAAAGTGATATATTTTAATGTTAGTCTAGGAGATCCTCTAGTGATTACCTACTCCAATTATTCCAGTTCAAAGATGAGGAAATTGACACTCAAAGCTTTTATAATTATTTGCCCAAGATAACCTAGAAAATACCCCCAATGGTAGCAGCGCTATTATTCTTCCTCTTCAACCCAAATTTCATCAGTCACTATAAGCAAAAGTCCTAAGCCCTTAGGTGTTGTCAGTAAATTAAGGGCTCTGTTGTACCCTTAGAGCCTCACTTTTTGAGAGCAGGCCCCTTGTCCATAGTATTAAGGACTACCAACTTCTGAATGCATCAGCAAAATCTAACTCCCAACAGTCCATCATTAAAATGCGTCCTCAGTAGAGAAAGCAACACACAGAGAGAACGAGTAGTAAATTAGAGAAATCAGTCATCCTGATGATGTGGAGTAGAGACTAGAGTAAATTTAGTGCTAGCATTATATAAGCTTTCAGAGTTTTTTCCCTCTCTTCCTCCTGAGCTAAGGGGCCCCCAGCAAATTCATGGAAATAGCAGATGGCCAGCACACTCTGGTAATGAGAAAATGACCCTCACGCAGAGAAATTTAGGTGGAAGTTGTATCCCAGGATGGTATCTGATCAGGACATAATTTTTCTACTCTATTTCATCCCAGGATTTCTAGGGATATAATGGCAAGAATTTGCTCTATAAAGTGTGCACTCTCGTTTATTTTAATACCCCTTGTTGACTTTCTCAAGGATCCTGAGACCTTTTAGCAAACAGCCAATGATTGAACTAATGGGCACCAATGACCCATTTGCCCCCACCAAAATCACTGAAAGACTTTGTAGCTTTCAAGAACTGCCAAGTAATAGCCCCTAAAATTGCATTCTCTTTCACAGTTGTCCAGGAGATAATGTCACTGGATCTCATTTTCACTTCATAAGAAACTGGTGATCAGTATAAGAGCCATAAGTAAGAATTTCTCTTGGAGCTCTTGGAGCAAAAATAGTTTTGGGGAAGTGAGGGAGGGACACGGTGCAGAAGGCAGTCCAAAAATGGATGCAGTTTTATTGAGAAAAGCCTCAGTGATTCTGACCCACATCCCTGAAGAGATAATAGAAAAAAAGTGGATTCCTGTAGAGGGGAACTTCAGTGAGAGGTGCCTGGGAGTAAAAACCTGGGGCTGGGTGAGGGAGTAAAGTTATTCCACACAGAGTAGTCTGATGGAGAAATTCAAGACATAGAGAAAATAATGTCCATATTACCACAGGAAGAAGGCATATGGCCCTAGACACCATAGCCCTAGAGCAAAGATGCAGTCACCCTATCCTAATTATGTCTCTGCCAGGGGAGCGGGTCTGTGGAGGAAGATCTCAAACAAGTTGACAGTGAAGGTCAACAAGACCTGCATGGAGCTACAGCCAAATTGAAGTTAATGGTTTGTTTTATAAATGACCAGAAATTACATTTAGCAGTTTTTCTATAGCTTAGACAGTAGTTCTCAACCTTTCTAATGCCGTGACCCCACAATACAGTTCCTCATGTTGCAGTGACCCCAAACCAAAAAATTATTTTGTTGGCTACTTCAAAATTAATTTTGCTACAGTTATGATTCAGAATGTAAATACCTGATATGCATTATGTATTCTCATTGCTACAAATTGAGAGATTGAGAACCACTGGCTTAGTGCCTTTAGACCCTATCCTGATTATGAAAATGGTACTATTTATTCTACAAGTATTTAAGTGCCTACTCTACAGAATATGGCAGTAAATGGACTGAGTAGAAGATGGAGAAAATAAGCATTTATTAAGTGCCTCCTTTGTGCTAGGCACTGTGCCAAGCACATTACAAATATTATTTTTTAATTCTCACAACACGAGGCAAAATCCCCATTTTACAGTTGAGAAAACCAAGATGGATAGAGTTGAAGTGACTTTCCCAGGACCACATGGCTAGGCAGTATATGAGGCTGGGTTTGAATTCAAAAGAATCTTGACTCCAAGATCAGCATTCTATCCATTTCACCACCTTGTTGCCTCTAGATAAAAAGAAATATAAGGTTTAGATTAAGATAAGTATGGCCCCTGCCAGCATTGATTTTCAATGGCCAGCTAGGTAGTAGAGTGGATAGAGAACTGGGTTTGGAGTCAAAAAAACTATTCTTCCTGAATTCAATCTAGCCAGGGACACTATGTGATCGTGGGAAAGTCACTTTACCCTGTTTGCCTCAGTTTCCTCATCTGTAAAATTAGCTAGAGAAGGAAATGGCAAACTACTCCAGTATATTTGCCAAAGAAACCCAAATGGGGTGACAAAAATTCCAACATGACTTAAAAGCAACTGAACAGAGATAAATATGAAGAGTCAGGCACAATTGAGCAACAACGACAACAAAGAAATAAAGAAGCAAAGATTGTATTGCTAGGACAATTTATTTGTAATGGGGCAAGTAACATATCCTGATTAAAATCATTATTTATATAAGAATATGAATGGTCCTCCTTTCATTCTTCCATCACTTTCTAATTTTGTAATGCCAAAATTGACACAAGAAGCTGACTTGGGGAAACTTTATTTCAAAGTACTAACAACTGAAAATTTGAGAGAACAGATCATACTGTAGGTGTGAGGTGGAGGAGAAGACTATGCTCTGCTAACCTTTGAATTTAGCATTATCTAATGATGTAATAGAAAAAGAACTAAATTTAGGGACAAAATATATTCTAGTTCTTACCTAGAATATTTTCCCAGGTTTCCTAGTTTCCCTGGTTTCCTTCAAGTCTTAGCTAAAGTCCTATCTTCTATTGGAAATCTTCATCTTTATCTTAGCTAATCTCCCAGTTGTCATATATATATATGTGTGTGTGTGTGTGTGTGTGTGTGTGTATTCATATAACATATGGTTAGATAGATAGGCAGACAGATAGATAGATAGATAGATAGATAGATAGATAGATAGATAGATAGATAAAGTGGGTAGGTAGGTGAGTAAATGGGTAGGTGGGTAGGTAGATAAATAACTAAGACTTCGACATGGACATCAATATTGACATCGACGTAGACATAGACATAGACTTAGATGTAGACATAGACATAGACATAGACATAGACATAGACATAGACATAGACATAGACATAGACATAGACATAGACATAGACATAGACCTAGACATGGAAAGGGCAGAGGTGGCTCAAGGGATAGAGCATTGGACCTAGAGTAAGGAAGACTTGAGTTCAAATCTGCTCTCAGACACTAGTTTTGTGACCCTGAGCAAGTCACTTTACCTTATTTGCCTTGGTTTTCTCATCTGTAAAATGAATTATAGAAGGAAATGTCTAATAAATATCTAGTGTCTTTGCCAAGAAAATTCCAAATGATGCCCTAAAGAGTGGAAAATTATTAAAACAACTGAACAATAAAAGATATAGACATAGGCATACATATTCATATATGTCTATATCTGCAAGTATAACATACATGTGTATACATATGCATATATATATATACATGTATATGAATATCTGTGTCTATAGTTATTTGTATGTTGTCTCCCCTACCAAACTGTGAGCTACCTTTAGAACTCTTTAAGGGATTGGTTGTTCTTCTTTTGCCTTTCTTTGCATCCTTATGGTTTATCACAGAACCTGATACATAGAAGAAATTTAATAAATTCTTGTTAAATTGACTAGCTTCTGCCACTGCTGAATCACCTAGAAATAGGAACTTGCCTTTCCTGCCTCAGCACCATTGTAAGACTCAAATGATATAACACACATCAGGCATTTTGTGAAATAGAAAGTGCTATATTAATATCATCTTCATCCACCATAAAATGGTCTCTATAATTTTTGTGATATGGAGACTCCCTCCAATACAGGTCACAAACAATACAGACTTTAGCCTGTGTGATTCTTATCTATGCCCTCCCACAGAATCCTTCACAAGGAGTTCTACCCAACATATTAAGAGCCCTTCTCTAAATCTATTAATATTAAGAGAATATTACTGCATTTTAAAGGGTCACCATCAAATATCCTCGCTTTTCCTACATAATCTGTATCCATTCCAAAAATACACCAGATCTTCTGTACAATATGTCCTTAGTAATATGTTGCATGGAGACAGTTTGGCATAGTGGAGAGTGACTTTGAAATCTGGTAGACATTGCTGTGATTTTTGTTAGTTGTGTGGGCATGAGCAAACCACTTAGCCTCTTAGTGCCCAAGGCAACCCTCTAAAACAAGAATGTATAGATAATAGCTGGCTTGCATTGGTAAAGGAAATTTCTACCATGGAAGTTTCCTACACTGTGGAAACCACAATTTATATTTGCCCATATACACATAATATATAAATATATGTGTGCATATTCATATATGAATAAATAATATGAATTTATAATTTAACATGCATAATATGTACATAATGCAAGTTTTCTTGTAAACGTCACATGTCTACATTTCCTTTGTATAACCCACAGTTTTGATTATTTGAAGAGTGTAGTTGGGATACTACATAGTGTTCCAATATTCGCAACTTTATAGTATCATTATAAAATTGGTTTTTTAAATGTTGGTTTATATGGGTTCTTATTTCAGGAAAAAAAATACTTGGAATCATTGAAAGTATTCTACAATTTCTCAGATGTGAATCAGTCTACTTTTTTTGCCATTAAATTTGGGGCTCAATTCATTTTTCATCTTTAAGGTCTGTGCAAGATATGAGCATTGACTAGCCAACTTAATGAGCTATTTGTCTCATTGCATATTATAGTCTAAATTAGTGGTCTCCAACTTTTTTATCATGCATCTTTATGAGTAAAAAGAATTTTAATAACACAACATTCAAATGTGTATGCTGATTTTAAATTACATGAATTTCATACTTATGTATAGCATATAACCCATAAAAATAGACATTAAAACTGAGATAAAAGTGAAATAATATTTGATCTTGGAAATAATAGAGAGCCAATGATATTTATTAAGTGATCTAGCTTCTATGTGTAGGATCTATAGGAAAAGGAAGAGACTTGGGAGAGGGATAGCAATTAGGACACTATCACAATAGTCCAGGAAAGAGGTGATGAGGACTTGAATTAAAGATATGGCTGTGTAGATCAAAAGAAAAGGAGACCTGCAAGAGATGTTATGGAGGCAAAAAGGTTAAAATTTGTCACCTAGTTGGGTTCACTGAGGTAGTGAACTTGGATGGAAGGAAATGTGGTAGAAGGTTCAGCAGAATTAAGAAAGTTCAGAGGAGGGGTAGGTTTTGGGAAAAAGACCATGTTATGAGACACAGATGACAACCCACCTATGCCTGCCCATCCTGTGAAATTCATTTTATCCCACCCAGCATTCAATATTGATGCTATATAAGGCTGGATATTTCTGCAAAAGTCAAGAATTCTCAAATATCTTTGCTGAGTATGACTTTTCTCTTGAAAAGGGCACACAGTTATATATTCCTTTCAGTGTCTTGAAATATGGAGAGAGACATGATCCTTGTTTGGAAATGTACAAGTTAGCTGCTCAAAATCTCAAGTGAACCGTCCTATACAAATCACCTTTAATTATGTATTAATTTCAATATTATTACATGCAGTACACAACAGCTACTCATTAAAAATTAATCTGTATTCTATCAATTTTATTTAGTATTCATTATAATGCAACATTCGCTTGAACAAAAGGCTTTCAGATAAATGTGTTGCTTTACATAACCAAGCAGTAATTGCCAGGAACAAAAAATATCTTTAGAGAAGTTCCTTCTAGCCCTTCAAATTTTTCTCATTCTGCCTATCTCCCTGCTATTAGCCTCTAACAAATGGTTAGTTTGACAAGGAATAGGCCGGTGTTGTATGTGACATTGAAAAGCCCTATTATTCTAAAGTACAGAGTTAAAGTCATCTATTAGAAGTTTAGTTGTTGAAAGGATTGTTTCATATCCTTTTATTTTAAAGTCCTGTTACTAGAGGCTCCTAAACATGAATATCTTTTGTTCAGAAATCTCCTTTTTCTAACAATAAGCCTAACTTCTTTTAGTCTACCCCAGTTCTTATTTTCTATCGCCTTCTAAATGAAAGTCCATTTTATCTAAGTGCAAAGAAAATTCTCTTTGTATGGTGATCAGACATGATTGTGGAAACAATTCTTGAATTGTTTTCTATTCATTCTTAATTCTAAGAGGCTCATGATGGCTAACTAATTAAAAGTAGAATAACCACTACTACTTTTATCAAATTAGTAAAGAGGAGTTTCTCAAAGCTCAACAACGAAATTCAGGGTATGTGGAAGTGAAGGAGTCATGGACCTCAAAGATCAAACGTGGCAGGATATGTCAGTCAATCAATAAACATTTATTAAGAGTCTACTATGCACCAGGCTCTATGAAAGGATATGGGAATACAAAAGAGGCAAAAGACAGTCTGCTCTCAAGAGGTTCACAATCTAGTGAAGAGACAACACACAGACAACTATATACAAACAAGTTATATACAAGGTAGAAAGGAAATAATTTAAAGAAGGGAGGCATTAGATTAAAGACAGGTTGGAGAAGAATATCTGTACCATGACAATTGGAAAAAAGGTCGTTATATTTTACAATTAAGAAATCATGGATAACTTTGGAGAGAGTAGTTTCAGTGAAATGATGAGGTTGAAAGCTGGATTATAAAAGATTAAGAAATTAGAGAAAGGAAAGAAAGTGGAAACATCTAGTATATGCTGTCTTTTCAAAAAGTGACATAGAAGAATGATAGGATGATAGCTGAAATGAGAGTTTTTCTGGCAATGGGGGAGAAATATCTTCCTTATAAAAATAAGTATAACAATAGCACGTACTTCTTGGGATTGTCATGAGGTTTAATTGAGATATTTGTAAAGCTTTGCAAAAATTAAATATCTATATAAATACTAATTACCACTACTGTTTGTCTTATTTTTTCAAAGAGGACTGTAACCTCCTGTAGTTACATATTAAAATTCTTGTGGGTGGACAGCTGAATAGGAGATTGGAAACTGAGGGGAAATGGATAGAGAAGAGAAAGAGAGAGACAAAGGAATAAAGACTCAGAGACAAGGAGCTAAAAAATATGGGCTACATCTTGCCATGCCCCTCTGATGGTATTGAGAGAGGGCCCTACATGTGCCTTCAAACTTTTATTGAAGAGTTTAGGAATGTGGAATGGGAGGTAGCCAATGAACATGTGACATGGCATAGGCTTCAACACTGGCTCAATTGACAATAACATAATCAAAGAGGAGGAGGTTAAACAAACATGTGACTTGGGAAGGAATGTGCTCCAACAAAGTGTGAGCTAGGACCCTGGGCAAATATTGTCCTGCCCAGGAATTCCTCTGTCCTTTGGATTGAAGATTTGGAAATACAATAATCAATAAGTAACATGACCATGAGTGTGGTATATGAACACATAAGATACAATATCAATACACCAATCATACTTTCAAGATGCTAATATACCTGGTATGCTACAAGGACCAATGACATCACAGGATAATATCTTGACTGGAATGTGAATTGGATTTGGGAGGCATCATTGCACAAAATCATCAGCCAAACTCTCTCTTCCACAAAAGACTAGTGGCAAGGCAAAAGTCAGAAAGACTGGAAATTGTTCAGGACATAGAGGATGATCTTGGCATCTCTGATGTTTGACCAAACTCAGAGAGCTCCAAGGGTCCACTTTAGCCTCCTTTATAACCTGCAACATTTGTTATTGTCCATTCAGGAAAAGTCTTCATATACTTAAGATAAGCATCCCCGTAACTCACTAACAGCTTTGAAGCCTTATCCTGATTTATCCTGCCTGGCAAGATGCTTTTACCAAGCTGTGTCTATTGAGCATATTACAGCTTCTTGGAGCCATAGGTGAGAGTCAAAGGTGGATGAATATTACTGAAAAGAGCTTAACAAGCCCTCACACCAGAGATGCTAGTTCTCCCCAAACACCCATAAACCTACTATTATTACTATAACAGCAATTACCACTAATGATAAGGATGAGGATGAGGATGACGGTGATGATGATGATACTCTCTCCTATAATAGTCCAAGACACTCCTTCCCCACCCTGACATTTCTGATCACAAAGATAGGGAAGAATGCTTTAGTCTCTAAAAGTAAAAGAAACCTTCCCTCTTCCCTCTTTCTTGATACCTACCTACAACCATCATTAACTATACAAGATATTTATTTTCTTTTAAATCAAAGGAAATAGTTGATAAACTATGAAAGAACATAAAAAATCAAGGTACAGTTTCTTGGTTTGCTCCTAAATGTGACCAGCAGAAAACAGAATAGGCTTCTTTACATGAACTCTTCCCCTATCTAGAGGAGAGGAGAGAGAGAAAATTAACAATATGGAAAGTTATCATTGGGCTGTTCTTTAAAACTCTGGCCCTCTGACTTCCCTGAACCTCCTATAGACACTTGAGATTAACCCAAAAGGCCATCTCTCCTGGTGAAGTGGAGGTTTTTGCCCATGATTCTGGTTTTTTTATGATTTTATTAATGGCTAGATAATTGTATATATAGCACTCATCAAATTAGCAGACTACACAGGATCATAGATTTAGAGCTGTAAGGGCCATGTGGCCAGTGGCCATGTAGTTCAATTGTTTCATTTTGCAGATGTAGCCCAGGCTGTGAGAAGTGAAGTGATTTGCCCAGGGACAAACAGATAATAACATCACTGGAAGAATTGTTCACTTGACTTGAATTTGGATTCGGATCCTCTGATTCCAAAACTAGTGTCCTTTCTACTGTGCCACAGTAATTCAGGTAACTAATGAACTGGATAAGAAAGTCAGTATCTACTTAGATTCATTAGATTATGAGCTCCTTGAGGGCAAGTTCTGTCTTTTCTTGTATCCCTGGCTCTCAGCACACTGCCTGGTACATAGTATGTGCCTGTTAAATGTTTGTTCACTGATTGATTGATGATGTTGCTTGTTCTTCATTTTCAAAGAGGACTAATTACATCACAGGGTGATGTCTTGAGTTGTGTATGAATTGGATTTAAGAGAAGCAGAGTTACCCAAAGCAGATGACCTTGGCACCTTGGATGTCTGATCAAGTTCTAAGCATGGCACAGTGCCTGCTTCAGTCACCTTTATGGCCATTAGAACAAATTGTTCTCATCTGCCATTCCACCAGGGGAAACATTCACATGCTTGGGTAAATAACACCCTGACTCATAAACAGGTTGGTCAACAATCAGTTATCCTCAACCTGGTTTAGTCCATCTTCGAAGATAGTTTATCAGGTGTGGCCATAATGCATGCTACATCTTCCTGGAGCCACAGAATTGAGTTCCAGGAGGACACCAATTGACTGATACTTACAGCGTAAAGCAACAAACTAATTATAAGAATTTTCAATGCAGTAAAGATAAATTTAAAGTGCTGCATTTGTGCTCAAGAAAATCAAGTGCACAATGACAGGATGTAGGAGACATGACAAGATGACAGTTACTGTGACAAAGACTTGGGGGAATTAAATTTGTCATATGACAGAGGTACCTGAAAATTTTTAAATTATCTCTGTTTACATTTAGAGACATAGAGGGTCCAGAAAAAGAGAGGAGTTCTGATCAGAGCACTTCTAAAGTACATTATTTAGTTGAGTGCCACATTTTAGAAGGGAAGTTGACAAGCTGGAGAATTTTTTTAAACTTTCAATGCAAGACAAGTGAGTAAGGAGAGGGGGGTGATTGATGTCTTCAAATATTTGAAGTACTGTCATGTGGAAGAAGGATTAGACTTGTTCTGGCTGACTCCAGAGTACATAGTCATCAATCAATCAACCAACCAAGCAAGATTTATCACCATCATCCCACTAATAGGTAAGAAGACTGAAGTAGGCGCATAATAAATGCTCACTGACTTGACTCCACTATTATGTATTAAGTGCTATTGATACATAAAAACAAATTAATAGAAGATACAGGGAAGTGGATTTTGGCTCAATATAAATACTATTAGAACTGTCCAAGAGAAGAATGTGTTAGTAGCCAGTGAGTTTCCCAATATTATGGGTGCTAGAAAATCACATGCCAGGCAAAGTATAATAAATATTCAAGCTTTTTCCAATGGTTAAGTGAGATCAGAGATGTCAAATATACCCATACACTTCCCTAGGAAATAGACTAAAATATAATTAATAAATATTTAACAAAATAAATAAAAATAAGGAAGAATATAAATATGTTAATATGTGATTTTCTAAATTAGCATGTGGCCTGCAGGAATATTTGTGTGTGGTTTAGTGACTTATTTCTATTATAGAGTTTGACATCACTAAGCCAGGTGATATCTGAAGACACTTTCAAAAATCAGATATTATAATTCACTTGAAAAATGAAGAAAAATCAAATAATTGCATTTGGGGTTGGAGGAGGTCCTGCAATATTATCTATGAGATTCCAAATAATTAGTTTGACTGTTGTCTCCTCTAAACTTACCAGTTATTGTGTTGAAAAAAGTAAAATCAACCAGTTTGGAGGTCAGAGTGAACTATGCACAGTGATTGGTACATAGTAAGTACTTGGTAAATGTATTGACTAACTTATTGATTGAGAACTGAGACTAGAATTCAGTCCCTCTGACTGCCCATCTAATACCCTTTCCATATACAATGAAACTAATGCATTTTAAATGCTTAAAAGTAACTGAGGATGTAAGTATTGAAATGAGACAATAAACTAAGATCACTTGAAGCCTCCAAGGGAATCCAAGGAAAGCAGAACTACTCACATGTTATTTAGAACAAAGTTGGTCTTCCATTACTCTTCTGGAATATAAGTACAACACCGCTCCCTTCTTGACCCAAAAGTTTGAATCCCATGTTCCAGGAATTAATCCTCAGATATTCCTTTCTTGACAAATAGCCTATAGTGCTCTGCCTTTGAATTAAATCTCATATCCAGCCTTTCTCCATGCTTATCTATTCAACCATAACACATTTCAAATGCCATCCAGTCCCTTTCACTATCCATAGCAAAGTTGAACTTTTTAACCCAGCTTCAAAGCCTTTGAATGGTTCACATTGACTTTCAAAACCTGTCATCCTCTTTACAAAATCAAATCATTTTTTCTATCCCATTAGTCTGTTTCCAAATGCTTCTTTAAGACATATTTTCATGAATTTATTTGTAATAGTGGGGAGACTTCTGAGTTATGTGAGCAATGAGATGGTTGACTAGACGTTTTCCCTGACCCTTATAACCTCTCCAGAACAGAAATTATGTGCTAAAGATAAAGCAACTTCAACTATTTCTATGATGTAGAATTCAAAATAAGGTTTAAAAAATTTTTGAAGCCAGGAACTGACCCTCAGCTCACTCAATACCCTTTCCCACCTCCCTTAATAGTGGCAGCAAAGCTTCACTAGCATACCCAAAGACACACATAGGTATATATTTTAACCCATTCTAGTCTTCATGTTATGTAGACCCTGACTTTAGGCTGAGGACCAACATTACCACAGCTCTTCATAACAAAAAGTTTTCCAAGGGCTGCAACCTGGAAGCACCAATGATGCAAAGCTCTAACTTACTGGAACTGGGAGAAATGGGTTCTAGCCCTGAACTGATAGATCACAAGGAGAGATCATCATGCATGTGGGTGATTGGGCACCATCCCACCAGTCCTGAGGGAAAGAGCACAGCATGGTGCTAGTACAATTTTGAACCAATAAAAAGAATCTCCAAATAGAAAGGGGAGACAATTGAGAAGAGATTAAGGGATAAAGTGTTGGAGAAAGGGGCAGCTGGGTAGCTCAATGGATTGAGAGCCAGCCCTAGAGATAGGAGGTCCTAGGTTCAAATTTGATGACAGACACTTCCTAGCTGTGTGACCCTGGGCAAGTCACTTAACCCCCATTGCCTGTCCCTTACCACTCTTCTTCCTTGGAACCAATACACAGTACTGATTCCAAAACAGAAAGGTAAGAACTTTAAAAAAAATGTTGGGTTAAGGGAGCTAGTGGCAACATGATTATCTTAAAAAAAGATTAAAGTAAAATAATTGATACAATATTATACTACGTTTATGGCAGAAGATGGGAAAATAACAATCTGAAAAGAAATTTAGAAACATAGGGAGAAAATATAGATTTAGCTCATAACTTTAAGTGTGAATTAAAAATCCAATAAAATGAAAATCATGACAAAATAGTTAAGAAAATAAAAATATTTGTAATGGTGGTAAATAGGTTAATCTTCCTGATCTGCAGGATCCTGGGGTACTTTCAGTGACTCAAGTATATTCTAGCTCAGTATTGAAAGACTTGGCACTTTGAGGTGACTTCTAGATAATCCTTTAACTCTCCACTCCCTAAATTGGCTAAGAGATGAGTACTGCATCAATTTAAAAAACAAAAAGTATTTTCTCCTTTCTTCTCCCTCTTCCTCTTCTTTTCCCCCTTCCCTTCCCCCACCCCTTTTTCTCTTAGGGAGTTCCTTAATGGCTTGTTCAATTTCTTTTTCTGAGATGAAATTTTTTAAGTATTGTTTCCTCTTTTGTTAATCAAGGCAATTTATTTTTTGTAAATATCCACCCATTTCACCTAGATTGTCATATTTGCTGCCATATAATTGGACAAAATAGTACTTAATAATTACCTTAATTTCCTCTTCATTAGAGATGAGGTTGCCTTTTTCATCTTTTATACTGTAATTTGATTTTCTTCTATCTTTTTAATAGATTAATCAGTATTTTATCTATTTTGTTTGTTTTTTTTCAAAGTACCAGCTCTTACTCCTATTTATTAGTTCAATAATTCTTTTACTTTTATTTTTATTAATTTCTCCATTGATTTTTATGATTTCCAATTTAGTTTTTACCTAGGGATTTTTAATTTGTTGTCTTCCTAGTTTTTTTTTAGTTGCTTGCCCAATTCATTGACCTCTTCCCTCTCTGATTTGTTGAT
Source organism: Monodelphis domestica (assembly GCF_027887165.1). NCBI lineage: Eukaryota > Metazoa > Chordata > Mammalia > Didelphimorphia > Didelphidae > Monodelphis > Monodelphis domestica. The sequence goes on along the minus strand of NC_077233.1, from coordinate 240,655,411 downwards.
ATATGCACTCAGGGATATAAATTTGCACCTGAGTACTGCTTTGGCTTCATCCCATAGTCTCGGCACAGTAGATGGGGAAAGGGTCCTTCTTTCTTAAACCCAAGAATTCAACCTTCTCAGAGTACCTTTTAAGGTGAATCAAGCAGGAGGATCCCTGGCTTTGTCCTTTTGTTAGATTTGGTTTTATGTCCCCTTCAAAGCATTTTGTTTTTGATTGATGTGGAAAGAGTTTCATAGACTTTCACTGCTCCTAAACCACCATCTTAATTCCAGCTCTCTGTCTCTCCTTCTCTTCCTCCCTCTTATTTCCTTCCTCCCTCTCTTCTGCCTCCTCTCTACCCTCTGCCTCATTTTCTCCCTCTCTCCTTCCCTCCTGCTACTCTTTTTGTGACTTGAAATTCACATCAAGTCAGAAATTCCCTGGGTGCACCCTCCCCCAAAATGCAGTCGACATTACATCTGCTCACAGGTGGTCTTTGGAGGAGTTGTCCAGAGAGAAGAACCTGATTAAAGATCTTAAGGCCTGGGGTGGCTATTCTGCTTTATGTTTCTTTTTTTGAACTTCATTGACTGAATAGAAGTACTGAGTCAAGCCTTGGAGATTATTTTATGAACTGAAGAGCTCAGGAGTTCCAGGATTTTTCATTTGATGCTGGATGCACTACAGGAGATATCTCCTCTCCTCTACTACAGCAATTCCTGGAGGAACATTATAATTTCTGTCCTGGTTTGCCCAAAGGCATGAATAACAAGGAAGTTTTTTTAGACATTCAAAAACCAAGGGGAAAGTGAAATCTGTATTCAACAATTCATTTGTTTTCAATGCCAGTCTCCTGGAGAGGGCAATGGTAATCATAACTTACTACTTCATGCTTAAATCATCGTCAGTGTATGCTTGTGAGTCTTTTGTTTTTTAAGATTTCTTTCATGTGGAGAAAATAAATAGCCATCCTATACTTGAATACCTTTCTAATCCTTCTTTTGGAGAGACCTCAGACAAAAGCCAAACTCAAACTCCCTCCATCTGCAAGTAGAGGGGTACAAAGCCAGAGAGTATGAGAAAATAAGCCTGGCACCTCATTTTAGAGATCAAACTCCTCTGGGACTTGCCTAGGTATGTGTTCGTGGGTCCAGAGTAAGGAGTCACTTTAATAGAAGAGAGTGTCAGGTACTGTGCCTCATCCCCCTCACCTAGTAGTAGTTCTGTATAGTTCCACATTCAACCACTTGATATTCAAGACATTCACCTTCATTGACCTTAGAATTCTTTGAAGTCTTTCTCAAACAAACTGATCTTGGACTAAGGAGAGATCTGAACTCAAACTCCACTTTTGACCCTGGTTCGTTTTCGTGACTATTGGCAAGTCACTTTACCTTTATGATCCTCAGATTCTACATCTGTAAAATAAGCATTCAGATAGTACCTACCTCCAAGAAGATATAAGGGCTTTGGAAATCTTAAGGTTGTCAGGCATTACATTGAGTCAATAATGTTAATTTATATTTATTTATTTGTAAGATATTTATATTTATTAACAAATGGATTATATAAAAATTAAAATATTATCTATATGAATAAAATATTTATAAGATCCTGGAATCATGTTAGCCTCTCTTATGCATAAAAATCTTAGGTTCTTCCCCAAGCAAATATTCATTTAACTTATCAAAAATCCCTCCAAATGAGTTAGACCAATGTGGATTATTGAAGAGGGAGATGGTTTACTTCTCTGTGATTAGCCTTAGATTGAATTGTTTCTCCTTCTGTAAATCCAAGCTTATATATAAATGAATAAAGGACTAAGAACTAGGAAGTGTCAGTCAATAAAATTTATTAATTGTCTACTATGTGCCAGGCACAATTCTAAGCACCAAGGATATAAAGAAAAGCAAAAGCAAACTCACTCTCAAGAAGTTCTGCCAAATGGAGACAAGATACAAACAATTACCTAAAAACATTCTATTTACAGAATAAATAAGAAAAAAAAAACAGTGGGAAGGCAATAACACTAAGAAGATTTGAGAAAGGCTTCCTATAGAAGGGATGGAGATTTTAGCTGGAACTTCACGGAAGTTATGAGGCAAAGATGAATTGGGAGCAAATTCTAAATAGATGAAGTTGTTGGGGTGGGGTGTAGGAAATCATTAAAGTGACCAAGTTAGAATGTAGTCATCAGACACACAGTATCTTGCCTTGACCAAGAGTATGGGTCAACCTGAGAGAAAAAGACAGAACTGCAAATGGTGTCAGATTCCATCAATATGATGTACAGCCACAAATCTGGGCTTATTTGTTCAGTTCAGTTTTTTTATTGTTTTTATTTTGATGCTGGCTGGGGTTTTTTAAGCTCCAGCTACTTGTAATTTGGTGCTTCTTTCCTGGCCACATTCTCTTCTCTCTTTTTTCAAAGAATCTTTCAAAGTAGTTCCCTTTTGACTCTTAAAGAGACTTTAAAGCAACCAGGTAATATTATAGGCAATGGGTACACTCATTCACTCACCTTTACTGAGCATCTCCTCTCCACTAGACAGCTAGCCCCAGTTGTAAGTAATGGTATACATTTGTTAGAGTCCTGAAGAAGTAAGTACTGTCCTTGTGAAGTCATTGCTATAAAGAATTTCCTCCTGAGGAAAATTCCCCTACCAAGACACTTTCTCTGCCTTTTAGAGAGCTAACCGAGCACTGAGAAATTAAGTGATTTGCAGAGCTTGCACAGCCAGTGTATGTCAGAACACTGGACTTGAACTCAGATTTTCCTGGCTTTGAGATCATCTGGCTTTCACTTTACCACGATGCCTCCTCGCGAGGAAGGGCTATTTTTTCATGGTTTGCACATAATTGATTAAAAACAATATGAACACATGGAATTCTATTCATACAATCGAAATTCTAAGATTATATCCAAATTCAGGGTGACTATGAATCCATGCTGAGGTAAAAAATGTACATCCTGGAAGAATTGTCACTGATCCTCAAATCATTCTCATGCTCCAAAACAAATTTCAATGAACATTTTTCTCCCTCTGAAAAGCTATTTGTAAAAGTATTCTTATTCAAGAGTTAGATGAAAATTTCGTCAACTCAAAATGTCAACTGTTGTACAATAGTAGAGTGCAAAGCTCACCTTTGGCAGCAAGTTCGTCTCTCTTCTTATTTATCAGAGACCACACCTATTAAAATGGATTAAAACATAATCTATACAAATAATATTATTCCCTTTAAAAATAACTTTCAATGGGGATAGATAAGATAAGAATTCTTGGACACCTGCAGAGTTTTTAAAAATGCCTTAGAACTTCTCTGACCATACTGAATATTTTTCTTGATTAAAAAGATTTGTTTCCCAATATCCTAAATAGAAGTGATAAAATTAGCATGAGATTCACTGCAGTGGTGAAAGTGATTATCTTTTTATGTTATTAAGTTTAAGCAGTAGCTATAAAATATGATGTTTAAATTCCCTAATGAATAAAGAAATTATTAGTGACTTGCATAATTAAACAAGTTGGAAAGGTTAAGTTCTTATGTTATAAATTACAAATTAAAGGTTACTCTCATTCAGCTCCCTGGGACATGATTTTTTAAAGGAATTATAAACAGTTTTGAACCTTTAAGTCTTTAAAAATAATTTATGTTCATGTATTCAACAAAATTTATTGTATGTCTACCATGTATAAAGAACTGTTGCAGTTGCTGTAGGCAATACAGATTCATGAGATACAATTCTTGCTTGGAAGAAATGGAGTTTCAAAGATTTGATTTTGATCAGGTCTCAGACACTTTGCAAAAAAAAAAAATTGCACCAAGTAGGGGCTTAATAAATGCTTTTCGGAAAGAATAGAATTGATTTGTCCTGCAAAGTGCTTTCTATATAGTAGACTTTCAGTGAATAGATTTTGGTTGAACTTATGACATAATAAACTAAACATTTATTAAACACTCTGTGTAAAGCATTGTGCTAAGCCCTGACAACACAAGTAAAAGAAAGACAGTCCTTTTCCTCAATGAGCTTACAATCCAAAATGGGAAAGACAATCCACAAAAGGATTGGCCATACCTTATTTCCTAGTATCCTTCCTATTCCAATGAAATTTCTCCAAGTACCAGAATTACTAGTTATGGTTCTCTCCCAATTACTCTACCACAAATACTCTCAATCAAAAATGATGCATTCATGATGCCCAAAACATTGCTTAGGTTTTCCTGCCTTTGTTTTCAATCTAATTCAACATTTATTAAGCAACTATTTTGCTTTTGTTTTTCACTGTTTTTTTTAACCCTTACCTTCTGTCTTAGAATTGATATCAATTATAAGTTAGAAGAACAGTAAGGGTTAGGAAATTGAGGCTAAATGACTTAGCCAGGGTCATATAGCTAGGAAGTATTCAAATCCAGATTTGAACCCACAACCTCTCATCTCTAGACATGACTCTCCATCCACTGAGCCACCTAGCTGCCCCTGTAGCTATTTCATGCAAGACACTGTGCAAGGTTCTCTTTCTCATAGCATCTTCCCTCCCCTTCTCCAATCTAGTTCTTACTCATTCTTCAAAATGCTGATAAAATGAAACCTCCCCCTTCTAAAGCTTTCCCTTTGTCCTCCTTGCTTCAAGACACCTCGCCTTCCTCTGACTGCCTATGGTAATTATTACCTGTAGCTTCACTTATCAATTAATTATGTCCTATACTGGCACATCTTTTCCATCACTATCTTGAACTATTATTTCATTCATTAGAGCTGTCATTTCTCATGGTTATATTATTCTCCTTTCAATTCAATTTTGTTAAATGCAATAGACATTATTAAACTCCTACTAGTAGTGAAGCCATATGATGACCAGCCCATTTTTTTAACATACATTTTTTTTGATGGCAGCCTCTACACTGCTTTTCTTTTATAATTCTTTGTCACATATTATAGTCTGATCACGTCCACCATGCACTGCTCCATCACCCCTTGGTTGATTTCCAACTTCAGTTCTTTATAGACTATAGAGTACTGTGTCTTGCAGACATACATCACCAGAAAAACACTGTTGTTAAAAAGATAGGCCTATGTTTCAGGAAAATGATTGAGGTCATCAAAATAACTGCAATTCCCCAAAAGCAATCCAACCTACCCTCCTCCTTCTCTTCAGTCTGGGCCCAACTTATTGTCCACTGAGGGGTCCATCCAAGATACACACAGGCACATGCACAGACACACAAGGACAAGCCATTGGTATCCCTCTGATTTCAGGAGAACTCAAATACAGCCCCATGTTAAACATGGGAAGCCATTGACAAGAGTGATCTAAGATGGGCAGGCATGAATTAGTATGGACATCACCTAAGGGGATCACAACAGCAATGAAATCATAATTCCACTGGAGTATTTTAATACTCCAGTGGAAAAATCACTGTGATTTTAAGTTCTTTCATGACTGGAATCAGGTGCCATTTGTTTTGTAGTCTTTACAGAAATACCTACTGGGTAGGTAAATAGGACCTCAATAAAATATGATTAATTGAAAAGAAAAATACAAGTTAAAAGAGCTTTAAAAACATGGCTTCGTTTTAAATGAAGAAGAAAAAGTACAGTGCTATGAAAGCTTATTCTGAGTTTGAAAATAAATAAAAAATGAATCCATTCAAGAGTTCCCATCTTAAAGGGAAAGCCTGGGTCACACTGGACTTTTCAGTTTGTTCTGCTGAGCAAAACTAAAGAGTGGATTTCCCACCAGGTTCCTTTAAGTCAACTAGTTGCAAAAATGTGCAGGAGGCTATTAAAATGCACCAGGAACCAGCTCCTTCCTCTCTGTGACAAGGAAAGACAGCAACCTATTGGCAACAGGACAGACCTAATTAAGCAAGCAAAATTCCTAGGCAGCCTAATAAACAGTGACTGCAATTTGCTGAACAACTTCTGGCTGCTAATTGCAGAAGTTCTTGGAACCCTTTGACCCTGACTGTGGTTAGTTTTACTCCTCCTGCTCCCCTAAGGGACAGCAAAACTCAGCTCCCAAAGGATAACTGGCTGGCTCAGCAGTACCCAAAGGAAGCTAGAAAGAAGAAACAGAAAGCAAACAGCCTTCTCCTACTAGTCCTAGGAGAGCCTTGATACAAGCTTGATACAAAAAAAATGTGAGAGAAGGGATACAAGCTTGATACAAAAAAAAAAAACAAAGATGTGAGAGAAGGGAGAATGTGGCAGGAAATGTGAATGGAGTAGTTAAGATGAGGAGCCTAACATGGTCTATTCAACACAATAGATGTGTTTCTGAAAAAAAATTCTGTGTGAATTAAGTCTTAGCATCTCCCTGACCCCAGAACCTGGCTCTGGAGCTCTGCACCCCAGGGCTCAAAACACAGGTAGGTTGGCCACAATTAAACTCTTTCTTTGACCCCAGAGAAAATATCTAAATCTTTCTCTTCCTTTTGATTTCTGGAACTGAAAGTCACTCATAGGATTTAGAACTGGAAGTAATCTTAGAGATCAACTAATCCAACCCTCTCATTTTATAGATGAGAAAACTGAGAAGCAGTGCCAAAGGTCACCCAGTTATTAAGTTGTAGAACTGAGATTTAAACCCATGCCCTAGCCACTTGTGTCCCAGTGAATAGAGTGCTGGACCTGGAGTCAGGAAGACTCATTTTCTAGAGTTCAGATAAACCTTTCAGACATGTACTAGCTGTGTGACTCCAGACAAGTTGCTAATCCATGTTTGCCTCAATTTCCTCATCTGTAAAATGAGCTGGAGAAGGAAATGGCAAGCCACTCCAGTATTTCTGCCAAGAAAATCCAAATGAGGTCACAAAGAGTCAGACACATTTAAAAACGACTGAACAATAGCAACTCTTTCAACTACATATACAAAATAGCTTTCCTCACTCCTAAAATTTTTTATAAAAGCTGTCTAGATTAAAATTCTCTTGAGAATATATTCAATTCCAAAAGAATAGGAGTTCAGAAAAGTAAATTCCCACACATCTGTCTATGCCCATGTGACCTTCTACCCCTTATACTACCTTATTAGAATATAAGCTCCTTGAAGGCAAGGAATATGTTACTTTCGTTTTTGTAATCCTAGAAACTACATCCATTACAAAAACGAAACGGCTTAATTTATCAGAAATTTATTTTACCATCATTTTACTATTTTTATTTTACTTTATTTTTGCTTATTTGTTGTTTTGGGCCCATGATTTCATTGGTGTAGGGAACTCTTCCTTGATAGACTTTCTTTTAATAACACACAGATACACAGAAGTTTTAGTTGTGCAATTTATATAGTCTTAGAGTTACCTGGAGCCCTGAAACATTAAGTGAATTTCTAGTGGCACAAATCTTGTTGCATTATCCACCATACACAGCTGCCTCTCAAAATGAGTTGTTGAGCAATTAAAATTAGTTCTTTGAAAGCATTTGAACAGAAATAATGAGGTATGTAATTTTGGATACTTAATTTGTTTAAAGTTAAATGTATATATTATTGTTACTGTTGTTGTTCAGTCATTTTTCAGTTGTATCTGACTCCTTGTGACACCAATTAGGGTTTTCTAGGCAAAGATACTAGAGTAGTTTGTCATTTCCTTTTCCAGGTCATTTTACAGTTGAGGAAAATGAGAAAAAGATGATTAAGTGACTTGCCCATATTCACAGAGCTGGTAAATATATGAAGTCATATTTGAACTCAAGGAAGTGACTCAAGTCCTGACTCAAGTCTCAGCACTCTATCCACTATCCACCTAGCTGCCCTATGTATACAAGCATATATATATATACTGCATATATACATATATAGGTGCATATATGTATACACACAGAGTTTATTAATATAATTAACAGTTTTGATTTGTTTCCTTGGTGGGCACCAGGGACCAGCTCAAAATGTCATGTCCAGTTGGCCAAAATTGTCCAGATAAGAGACATAATTAGCCCTGAAAGGAAGTGTATGGAGTTGGAGTTGAAGGAGGTGAGAAAAAAGAGTTTTGTCCAAAAATATAATCATTTTATACCAATCAGGGGATAATAGATGAATTTCAGGGACAAAGTACAAAATCTGAACGCCACTGAACTGAGTGATGGATGGAATCCAGCAGATTATCATGTTTATTTTACAGATGAGAAAATTGAAAAGTCAGGTGACTTGATGAAAGATATGTAGATAGATTCAAGTCACCACACTAAGAAAAACATCAGAAATCCAAGTCCCTTTATAGACTGAGTCAAACTGACAAGTATCTGAGACAAATGTGAAATAGCAAGATGAATGAAAGTATAGGAAAGTCTGGGAAAAGACAAATTAAACTAGAAGTTAAGAGTTATGACAATTTGCTGCATAGTCTAATTGGTATGCCCTCTTCTGAAGGTTTTGCTATTGATCATCATTATCCGTTATTAAAGAATATGATTGGATCCTTAAAGGGATGATGCCACTAGAAATTGACAAGTTGTGAAGTACACAATAGTTTTTGCCTTTGATACTTCTGGGGTCTCAATTCATTACCAACACCAATTCCATTCCTCCTGTTTGCTCTTTGAAATCTCCTTCCCTAGAAACTCATTTATGTAGAAAAGGGGGAGAAGTCTGAGGGAAGTTAAATGACCTCACCCAGAATCCCTAAATTCATGTAATGTAATCAATTGCTGACTCTTTCTACACATAGCTCCAGACCTCCAGGGCATATGCCTGGTGACCTTTAAAAAAAATCTTAAAATTCTTAAAAGAAAAGTGATTAAATATTTAGACAAAAAAGGAACCAGGGATTTTAATTTATTTAGACTTTCAAAGGGCTAAATAAATTATATCCACTGGCTATTTAAAAAAATAAAATAAAGAATCACTATGAGATTAAGGAAAATATTTTGTCACAGTTAGAGAATTGAGTTAGTTTTAGAAAATAAATGAGTATTTTTCCTTGATTAAGAACCATGACTACTTAAGTCTCCAGGGTATAGTAGTACTAGGAGTCATCTTATTTCCATTTTTATAAATGATCAGAAAGAGGAAATGCAAAGAAAAATCTTGAGATGTGCAAATGAAGGTAAGCTCTACTGGTAAAGAGATGCCTACCCTATGAGGAAGAATTTAAAGAAAATGTCACTATAATGTCACTACAATCAGTCAGTATACATTTATAAAATGCCTACTATGTGCCAGGCACTGTTCTAGGTGCTGAAGATACAAATATAAAAAGTGGAGGTCAAGTGCCCTCAAGAAATTTTTATTCTATTTGAGAGTTAACACACTGAAAAAGTACAGAAAATAGGCAGTGTGAATATAGGAATAGGCATACCCATCTTGAAGGTAAGTGTTATAGTAGAAAGATCAATGAATTTAGGGGCTGAACAATTGGGTTCAAATCTCAGACTCTCTTTAATTATTTGTATTGCCTTGGCCAAGTCACTAAATATCACTATATCTTCATTTCATTATCTGTAAAATGGAGGAATGAGGGTGGGGGCTGCTTCTAAGGTCCCTTTCAGTTTTCTATTTATGATCATGTGTTCAGTTCCAGCTCTGCAACTTTTTTAGCTGTTGTTCTTGTTGTTTAGTCATTTTCAGTCAAGTCTAACTCTTCATAGACTTATTTGGGGTGGGAGCGGGAGGGTGGTTCTTGGCAAAGATTCTGGTGTCTTTTATCATTTCCTTCTCCAGCTCATTTTACAAATGAGGAAACTGCAACATACCAAGTCAAGTGTCTTGCCCAGGGTCAGACACATACACATACACAGCTAGTATGTCTGTGGGACCTTGAGCAGTTCATTTCTCCCAGTTGCTTTGTATGTAAAATGGTGCTATTATCTTCCCTACCTAACAAGGGATTGTTGTGAATAATGTATTTGTCAAAGTGCTATACAAAAGTGAACCATTATTCATGATAATGTCTTCTATTTGTATAGCCTTTTTACTATAGACAAAGCATTTTCTATTCCATTATCTCACAACCCTCTGAGATACATAGGCAGAAATTATTATTACTATTTTATTCATAAAGAAACAGACTTGGAGGGTTAAATGACTAGCCCAATGTCACCCAATTGATAAATGGTATAGTAAAGATTCAAGCCCACATCTTCTGACCCTCAGGGATGGAGGCTTGGGGAGCTCAGAGGCAAGAATGTTACACTGAATGGAATGATACCTGCATCCTGTGACCCAAAGGAATAGGGAGAGAAAGGTGATATATAAATGTACGTGGGATTTTTGCCAGGGGCAGAAGGAGAAGGAGGATAGAGATCTGTAATTTCATTGATGTAAGGAATTCTCCAATGCAGAATAGCAATTTTTCGATGCTGAAAGTGTCTGAAGTGATTTACTCATAGTTACAGAGCTAGCATGTATCAGAGACAGGACTTGAATTTAATTGAATTATGCTTAAATAAAGGAGTTATGGTATAGCTAAATCCTAAGAGTCCAGCTTGCCTTAAGTTCTAATGCTAAAAATTCTCACTTCTTTACTTCTGGAGAGGTATCATTTTTCTTCTCTATTCCCTGACTGTCACAGCCACCAGCAAAAAGAGCTCAACTATCTTTTACACTATAATCATTCTAAGAGAAAGTCTTCAGGATCTGAGCTGAGTCTACAAAATTAAATATGTCTTCTTTTCCTCTACCCATCCAATTTGCTTCCCTCACATTCTCTTCCCAGCATCAGTTGCTCCACTGGTGTCCATCTTCATCTAAAGGCTGATTAGACAATAGTTTGGACTTTTATCTCAGCTAATAGTATATAGTTGAAAGAAGTTATTGATCTCTTGGAATCACTGACCCAGATAAATGCTAGTAAAAAGATAATTTGTTTATTGAATCATATTTGTCTGCATTTATGCTCCAGGAAAGTCTGCTTCATTAAAGATTCCTGAGTTTTCTCATACACAAAAAAGATTGGGAAATTGCCCAGTAAATTTCAATATGGATATTATTTCAATCAATTAACAAGCATATATTAAGCAATTACTAGTGTATATGCCATGAATCATGTTAAAAGCTGAAGACAGAAATATAAAAGTGAGACAATTCCTACCCTCAGGATGCTTACATCCTATGTGGAAATACAATGGGTTCCTAGATACGTAAATGCAGGATATGCATAGGTGAAAGAGTTTTTGCTGTATCCTACAGGTAAAATCCTGTGTGAAAATGTAATAAGTGAGGTTTAATAATATACCCTTCAGGTACTTTTACTGAGAAACACACAAAATCCCACCCCTCAGCCTACTCATAATTTCTTATTTTTCATTTACTAGTTTCAAGGGCAGTTACTTCATAAATTCCAATAAATTCAGACTCTATCTCATAATTAAGAAATTAGCTATAAGCCCCCACCCTGGCTTATTAAAAAAAAACAGAGAAAGACTGTTTTTCTTTCTCATATACTCTCAAACAACTCTATTTTCATAGGCTTAGAAAAACATAATTGTACTATGTGATTAACAGTAACAAATAATAAAAAGACTTAAGTTCTACAACAATGCTTCAGCTATGAAAAAAAGATTAAAGAGGCATCTCTAACCAATAACTCAAATTGCTGATCATTTCAAAATAATGGAAATATAGCACTATCATTTCTGGATGAATGACAATTAAAATCCTTTAGGAATTCACCACAGAATGCCATGTCCACACAATAACTTTTACACAGAATAAAAGTTAAATTAAGTTTTTTCAAGATGCCTCTTCCAACCTTCACAAAGGTAGCACTTAATTCTTCAAGTCCCTCTTTCTCAATAGTGACTAAGTCTCTAGATCTCCTCAAGAAGGTTTTCTCAGATAAAAAAATGGGGAAAGGACCTACTTGTACAAAAATATGTATAGCTGCTCTTTTAGTGGTGGCAAAGAAGTGGGAATTAAAGGGATGCCTATAATTGAAAAATGACTGAATAAATTGTGGTATATGATGGTGATGGAATACTAATGTACTCTAAAGAATGATAAACAGAATGATTTCAGAAAGCTGAAAAGACTAACATGAACTGATGCAGAGTAAAATAAACACAATCAAGAAAACATTGTACACAGTAACCGCAATATTGTGAAATGATCAAATATGATAGACTTAGCTACTCTCAGCAATTAGATGATCCAGGACAATTCTGAGATTTATGACAAAGAATGCTATCTACCTGCAGAGAAAGAACTGTTGGAGTCAGAATGCAGATGAAAACATATGCTTTTTCATTTGTTGATTTGTGTATTTGTTCTGGGAATTTTGTTTCATAAGATTATTCACTTATAAAAAATGAATAATATAGAAATATGTTTTGCATGATAATACATGTGAAAACCAGATTGAACTGCTTACCAGCTCCAAGAGAAGGCTCAGAAGGAGGGAAGGAGGCAATTTGGATCATGTAACTCCAGAAAACTTATGAGGAAATTTGTTATCACATGTAATTGGTAATATATTTCATATTCTAAATTTTAAAAAACAAAGTTTTCTCTATTCTTTCTTACTATTTCACACAAACTCCTTCACAGACAACAGTTAACCAACAGAATCCAGTTCCTTCTCTCTTACAAGTACAGTAATAATATCCAAAGTCTTAAGGAGGGGGACTCTATCTAAATTGGGCTTCTATGCAAAAGAAATGCAAAGTGACTGCTGAGCATTGACAACTAAAGAAACCAGAATAGACCTCTTGAAGTACATGGCATTAGAGTCAAGGCTAAAAGGAAGCTAGGGGTTCTAATAGATGGACAGGTAAAGGGGAGATATTCTTTGCATTGAGCAAAGGCATGGTGGCTGGAGATGGAATATCAAGTAAAGGATATATGTTAGATATTTTGGTTGAAATGTAAAGTGTATGAGAGGGAGTAATGTGGAATCAGCCTGGAAAGATGGGCTAGAATCAGATTTCAAAAAGTAAAAATCCTCTCCTCCTTTTTATACTGCTCTCTGGTCCTTTTTTATTTCCTTCCCATCAAAAACACAGTTCACCTACCCTCTAGTCTCAAAGCAGCCTGAAAATATGCATTACATCTGGTGTTTTGCTAGTAAATGTTAAATAATCATCTTTTTTTCCACACCCCAAAAAATTATTTATTCATGTTGTACTTTGAAGTTTAGTCTTCATTATTAATATTTCTCCATCACTTTCATAAGTCTAGACAATCAACAAAACAAAAATCCAATTCCTAATTCATAGTATTTACTCGTTTCAAAAGCAGAAATGCTAAAACTGAAAATTTAATTATCAACTGTCATGAGCCAATCCAAAATGATTCCAGCACATTCCTGATTTAATTACTCAGAATATTAGAAAGTTCCACCAAGGCTAGCTTTTCAACATTCCCTAGCAACAGCTAAAGTTGTGTCAGTCGCTGGTACCATTTAGAGAACTAGGTTGGTAATAAACATTCATACTTAATGAATTCTTTGAGCTTTCTAGAGTACTAGCTTCAGTAGTTTCTATACATGATAGGGAAATTTTTCATTTCTAATGTGCTCTTTGAAAAACGTCTTTAAGAACTAAGAATATATCAGTTAGGGAATGGCTGAACAAATTGTGGTATCTGATAGTGATGGAATACTATTGTGTTATGTGAAATGATGAGCAGGATGATTTCAGAAAAAGATGGAGGGACCTACACAAATTCATGCAGAGTGGAAGAAGTATAGCAAGGACAACATTGTACATAGAAACAGCAATACTGTACAATGATCAGTGTGAAAGACAACTACTCTTAGCAATACAATGATTCAGAACATTTATGAAGGATTTATAACAAAGAATGTGATCCACCATCAGGGCAAGAACTGTTGGAGTAAGATGCAAATCAAAGCAATCACATTAGTTTATGTTTTATTTTTGGCATTTTGGAGTTACATGAGTATTCTTATATAATGACCAATATGCAATTATGTTTTGCATGATAATATATCTATAACTCAGATAAGACTGCTTACCATCTGAGAAGGGGGAAATGAAGAAGGTAGGGAGACATTTTGGATCTTATAAATTTGGAAAAAATATGTTGAAAATTGTTATTAAATGTAATTAGAAAATAAAATACCTTTGGACAACAACAACAACAACAAAAAGAACTAACAATAACCAGAACCCATAACAGTTCTTCACTGTCTATATGTCTAGAAGAGAACACAACTGGAAATTTGAAATTTATGGGGTTTTTTTTCTGGGTTTTGTTTTGCTTTTGCTTTTTTATTTGCCTTTCTAATGGTTTTTTTTTAAAGGTGCTATGGTATATCAGAAAGAATAATGTGCTGGGAATCTGGAGATCTAGAATACAGCTTTAACACACTGATTACTATATATTTTGAAAATATACATACATATTATAAGTCTTCTAAGATAGAAAGATAGACAGAGATGAGAGAGAGAGAGAGAGGGGGGTGAGGGGGGAGAAAGAGAGAGAGAGATTTCTTAGAAGTCACATCTTCCCCTAAAATATATACAATTTAACTTTATGGAGTCCCTAATGATTCTCCTTCATATTACTTTTTATGCTTCTCTTGGGTTTTGTATTTGAAAGTCAAAATTTCAATTAAGCTCTGGTCTTTTTATCAGGAATTCCTCAAAGTCCTCTATTTCATTAAACATCAGTTTTCCCCTTGAAGGAGTATACTTAGTTTTGGTGCATAGATTATTTTGGGTGGTGATCCTAACTCCTTTGCCTTCCAGAATATTATATTCAAGCACTTCGTTTCATTAATATGATAGTTGCTAAATTTTACATGATCCTGAATGCAGGATATACTCCATGATATTTGTATAGTTTCTTTCTGGAGAGTTGAAGTATTTTTCTCTTTGGACTAGGAGCTCCGGAATGTAACTATAATATTCCTGGGAGTTTTCATTTTGGGATATATTTCTGGGGCAACCAGTGTATTCTTTATGTTTGTATTTTACCCCCAGGTTCTAGGATATCAGAACAGTTTTTCTTCATAATTTCTTGAAAAATAATGGTAGGTTATTTCTTTGATCATGACTTTCAGATTGTCCCATAGTTCTTAAATTACCTCTCCTTGATCAATTTCTAGATCAGTTTTCTTCCCTCATTGAGATGTTTCATGTTTTCTTCTATTTAAAAAAAATTCTTCTGTCTTTTAAAAATTTTTTTTTCTTAATGGCTCAAAGAGTCACAAGTTTCCACTTGCCCAATTTTAATTTTTAATGAATTATTTTCTCCAGTGAGCTTTTGTACTTCTTCCATCTGGCCAATTGTGTTTTTTAAATATTTTTCAACATTTTTCTGTGACTTATGAAACTATTCATTATGTTTTCATATTTTTTCTTCCTTCTCTTTCATTTAATTTCTTTACATAATTGTCCTCTATCATTTTATTTGATTTTTAAAATGATTTTTAGCTCTTCTGAAATTTTTATTAGGTTTCGGTTCAATTCACAGCTTTCTCTGAGGCTTTCCTTATAGCTGTTTGGCTTTATTGTCTTCTTCTGAATTTGTGTCATGATCATTCCTATGAAGATAGTAGCTTTGAATAGTCAGATTCTTTTTTGTTATGGTTTGCTCATTTTTTTACCCTATTTCTTTTTTTTTAATAAGAAAAACCTTACCTTCCATCTTGGAATCAATACTGTGTATTGGTTCCAAGGCATGAGAATGGTAAGGACTAAGCAATGGGAGTTAAGTGACTTGCCCAGGGTCACACAGCTGGGAAGAATCTGAGGCCAGATTTGAACCTAGGACCTCTCATCTCTAGGCCTGACTCAAACAATCCACTGAGCTACCCAGCTAACCCCTATTTAACTACCCTATTTATCGATTTTTAATTTTTGTTAAATTTTGTCTTTGTTCCTAGTGTGGGACAAGGGAGGGACGCTATCTCAAGTTCAGGCTTTTTTGCACTTCTATTTTAAGAGCTAGTTCTAGGGGTTTAGAAGTTTTCAGTACCTCAAAGTGGTATGAACTGGAGAGAAATCACTGCTCTCCTGGGCTACATTTTGTTACTTTCTAAGGAAGGGTGACTATTCCTTTGAGATTACAATCACAAATGATTCTTAAGGTCCCTGATCCCTTGAGACTAAAAGTAATACTTCTCCTTAGTTTCTCTACTCCCTTGGGAAGTGATATTGTTCCTCAAGATCCCTGATCTCTTATTATTGAAAACAATATACTCCTCAAGACCCCCCTTGATTAAAAATGTTACTCTCTACCCTTGAACTATGATCCAAAAGAAGATATAGGAAATGGGGTTTCTAAATAGCATTCAGTCATGTTTTCAGTACTAGCACAGGTCCCTTATAATTTGTTTTGACCTGTTGCCAGGTCTTCTTCCAATCTCTTACTTAAGAGCTCCTGAAGCTGCTGTTGCTTACATTGCTACCACCAAGTCCCACCCCAATGTTTCATCCATGTGGGCTCTAGACAAGCCTCCACATCCATATGAAAGATCTCTCCTTCAAACCTCCTAAATTGTCTTGGATGAAAGAATGTATCACTGATCTTTTGTTGACTATGCCACTCCAAAATAAAATTTGGAGTCATTATTTTAAAGTTGTTTAGAGAATAGTGTTAGTAAAGCTCAGCTGAGTACTTCTACACAAGCATCTTGGTCTAATATTTTTCTTATTAAAAGGACTATAGAATCATCAGATCATAGAATGCTCTTCTCATGGGACTGTAGTAGGTAATACACAAAAATTTACATTTTTTCCTTGTCATATAAAAGGTGGACAAAACTTTTAGTCACTTCCATGTCAGCCATTTATTGATCTTCAAAGTAAATTGTTGAACTCCTATTCATACCAGAGTGAAACTCTCTTCCATCATGCCCACCAGATTAATAGGTAATAGAGGAAACATAGGTTGATCTAAGTATTTTATAGCTATAAGCTATTAGGAATGAATTTGATGCATAAGCATAACCCCAATCCAGTTTCCCTTTTGGCTAACATACTCATGTTCAACTAGCAATATCCAACTTCCCTGAAACACAAAGCAAAGCTCTTCCTTTGACCTCCTCAGATGCCATTAAATGAACCATCTTAGATAACTTATGCATTATTGTTTACTAAAACTTGTGTAGTATTGCTTTTTACTGGGGGTAGATGAGGGCGCATTCCACTATTTTGATGATAGTTCTACCCAACTTGTGTATCAGTGCCTCTATTCATTCTCTGGTTATCTTAATCATGAGGAATTCAGGTAAGACAAGTACCTCTCATGTAAGGGTTTTCTTAGCCTTTTTCGGGGCTGATTTCCTTCTTTGGTATCCACCGGCCATCCCGCTCTCTCCTGTGGTTCCTGGGTATGGCATGCACAGCAGCCACTATGACCATAGAAGGCAAGATAAACCAGATGGAGGGTAACCAGTAGGATTCAAATCCATTGGTGAATGAAGGGGCTATTTATTCCAGGCATATAAAGACTTTCTTCAGTGAAATGAAACAATTTGTTCCACAAGGTGGCAGAATCATACATTTCAGAGTACTTCGAAGTTTGTTAGACATTAAAGAAGCACCCTGAGCCATCACCATTTATCTTGACTTTTGCTTTGCCACTGTACTTGATGACTCTAGATTAAAGAGTAAGACTTTGTGTACCTCATTTAAATCCAGTTCACATACAAGTAAAACCATCATCCTCATGATGGCATTGGTCTTCTTTGAAAATGAAGGATGAACAACAATATCTTAACTAGAATGCAACTAAGTACTGCATCCCTGTATTTTTCCTGTAGCTCTCTCTTACTCCATTTAAGATCTAACAAAGCCCATGTGTCAATCCCAAAAACTCATGAGTCTCATTCCATTTCCTATATCCAAGAGATAACACGTTTATCACAGTGGATCTTTGAGCCTAAGCTAATGTAATTATTGCAGACACTATTTGGGAGACTTTAATTTCATATCCTTGGACTTAAACTAGCTTAGGGCTTGCTCATCCAACCTAGGGTCACTTCATACCATTGGTACACAATATAAGTATATAATGTTTGCCTTTGGAAAGGATTGCAGGATATCATAAAACAGTTATATGAGTCTCTCTAAAGGAAAATGCCAATTTACTTTTTCCAAATCTAAAACAGTCAAAGTCAGGTTGATTATTGAAGAGAAAAATTCATTGAGGTTAGTCCAAATGAAAGAAATTGTATTCTCACTTGGGCAGGTATTTCTTGGAGCTTTTGACTTCATTCAGACTCCTTGACAAGTCTCTCTTTTCAAGAGAAAGCACTGTGAAACTAAGGGGAAACAGTTCCACTAGCAATTTAAGACCATGGTCTTGGTACAAAAAATCAGGAATGTGTCTTAGTTTCTGTTTTAGTTGTAGTCTGATTTGGTAAGTCACATCTTAGTGAGCTCTAAATCTTTGGGGTAGTATGGCAATAAATTAATCTCATTGTATTTCCTCCACTCTTCTCACCACTGCCCTAGCATGATCCTAGCTAGAAAAGACAATCCTAGAGCAATTTTCATGTTCTTTGTTCATATAACTGAGATACCAGAAACCCAGCTTATATCTTAGAGTAGAATTTCACAGAAGAGTTCATGGGATGATAGAATCATTTTGCTCTTATTTTAAGTGCTTCTCCCTCCTCCTTCTTCTCTCCTGCTTCATCTACCCATAGCTGTGCCCTCTTTCTAAATTGCATGACCCAGGGGATTATAGCACCACCTTGAAATAGCCATGAGTCTATCTGTTGGGAAGTGAATCTTTTACATTCTGCCCTAATCATTGTTTATGAGTCCTTGTAACAGCCCACTTCCCTTTAGCATGGAGAGGTAGGCCAAGAGGGTAGAAAAGAAGAATGAGTGATGATTTAATGAAGACATTGTTTTTAATCACATCTCATTTTTTTCCCTGCTTTGAGAGGCAGCCAGGGCAGTTTATTAAATTTCATTGTGCTATTAAAAGGAACTCCAGGCAAGTCAAATTAATTGTCGGTCACTGTTCTAAATCAGTCATCACCATTTTAAAGATGCCATCTTTCCTTCCTGCTTGGCAAATTTCCTTGTGGAAAGAATATACTGTGGGAAGACATATGAAGTAATGCAAAGAGAAATGAACCAGACCAGGAAAACAATATACACAATGACTCTAACAATAAAAAATGGAAAGGATAACAATTACAACTAAGTCTGAGTGCTATGTAATTATAATGGCCAAGTTTAGTCATAAGAAAAGTTGAAATAATACATTCAATCTCTCTTCTTCGCAGAGGTGGAAAACATATACTGTCAAATGTGGTTGATGTGTTGATTGATTTTGCTGAACAACTTTTTTTCCTTTTTCTTTGTAACAAGGAAGAGCTTGTTGGGTAGGGGAGTAGAGAAGGATATTTTCAGAAATGAAGGTGATATTTTAAAATATTTTTCTTCTAAAGAAGACCATGCCACCTGTCAGGAAACTACTTGGTAAAACATCAGTAAAAGATCAGTTTGGTTGCAGAACTTTAAAAAACAAATTTGTATCTAATACGTATGCATTTATTTATCTACCACAAAGGATTGTTGTGAAGATTAAATGAAACAATGTATATAGACAGTTTTGCAAATCTTAAAGTGCTGTATAAATGTTGTCTTAAAAACAAATTTATATATTATGTATCTGTATATATGTATATGAATCTGTGAAAATGTATAGGTGAGATCTTTTAATAAGGGAAGTTTGGCCATCTATATTGATAATGGTCCCTTTTCCACATCCACACTGATCAGTTCA
The DNA here is from genome assembly GCF_027887165.1 of Monodelphis domestica. Lineage (NCBI taxonomy): Eukaryota > Metazoa > Chordata > Mammalia > Didelphimorphia > Didelphidae > Monodelphis > Monodelphis domestica. The sequence goes on along the minus strand of NC_077233.1, from coordinate 240,635,779 downwards.
GAGACACAGAGAAATATCGTTCCAAGCCAATTATGATCCTTTTCAGAGGAGGGAAAAAGGTAAAGCTAGAAAGCCCAAATCACTTGATAATATTTCTTTTGTGAGTCTCCCTGTGGCAGTGCATCTGCAGTAGGTAATGACCACACCTTGCCACAGGTTGTAATCTATCTGTCAGGTTTATAGGTGACAAAATCGAAGCAGAGAAATAGTTAGAGTTAAAGTTTCTGGGTAGGTAGGCATTAAGTCTCAAAAACTAAATCAAAATCAAAGTTTCAGGAAGACTAGAAGAAAGGATTTCAGCTTTACTTAAATAATCTGAGCAACAATCCTGAGTTATCATCAAAAACTAAATCAAAATCAATTTCCAGAAGACTAGAAAAAAGAATTTCAGCCTCACTTAAATACTCTGAGCAACAACCCTGAGTTATCATTTCCCTCCCAACTTCTTTTACCAAGACCACACTTTGGTGCCAAGGAAATCAGGCAGCAATGTCAGGAGTGTCAGCTTGCCCCACTCCATACTTCACCTATTGAACAATAACAACAATCCATTGGAGCAGGATACTATCCTCCTTGGACATTTCCAGATACTTCCCTGTATAATATTTAGATTGATTCTCACAACCCTAGTGAGATAGATAAAGTAAGTTTCATTTTATTATAGAAGTATAGAGAAGAAGGTTGTCATAGAAGTGAAATGATTTGCTCCAAGTCACATAACATTCTTGGCCCTCTCTCTAGAATGACAAATAAGAGAGATCTGCCAATTTTGGCAGCAGAGGAAAATCAGAAAATGCAGTGGCAGCTAAGAGATGTACTGCATAAAGCACTGAATTTGGAGTCAGAAAGCCCTGAATTTGAATCCTGTCTCAGTCACTTAGTACCTATATGTCCAGAGGCAAGTCACTTAACTACTCAGCCTCAATTTCCCCACTTGTGAATAATAATAGTATCTATCTACCACAAAGGTTTGTTAAAAAGCTTAAATGAGACAACATATGTAAAGAGCTTTGCTTACATAGATGTAAGCTTTCAGAGCTCTCTAAGACAATTGCAATCTTGTTTGAAGGGAGGGAAAGGGACCAGTATTCAATCAACAAACATTTATCAAGCACCTACTAAGTTTTAGGCACTGGACTGAGCACTGGAGATAAAAAAGAAAGACACAAACAGCCCCTGTTCTCAAAAAGCTTATTGTGTTCTTTATTTTATTTTTTATTTTTATTCCCACATTTGTTTTGTAGCAGACTTACCTGGAAGTCTAAGGATCTTCCATCTTCATATAAACATCCTTAAGTGTTCCCCATGTTCTGTTACCTCACTTCACACAAGAGTTATGCTTCTGAGAGTTTTGGTAAAATCTAATTTGGGTTAACTGAATCAGATTTTAAATAGGCAAAGGTAAACTCTCTATTCAGGGAATCTTTCAATGAATCCTTTAATAACATGAAGATTTTGCTTGGAATTTGAAAAATCAAGAAGACTGATTCACCCTTTATTAAAATTAGAAAGTGAGGGACCATGTGACTTCCCTCTTCAAGAAATGTCAATGCCTTCTTATTGCTTCAAGTATATAATACACACTCCTCTGTTCTCCATTTAAAGCCCTTCACAATTTGATTCCCACTGAATTTTCCAGATACATAACACATTAATCTCCCAGAACAATCTACATCCCAAACTGACCCAGTTGCAATCCCCCCAAATCAGTGATGTCTAACAAAAATTTGTTATTGCTGAATCATTTCAGTTGTGTCTGGCTCTTTATTACCCTTTGGGGGTTTTCTTGACAAAGATACTAGAGTATGTTTTCCTTTTTTCTTCTTGCCTTTTCCTTCTCCAGCTCATTTTACAAATGAGAAAACTGAGGCAAACAAGGGTAAGTGACTTGCCTAGGGTCTCACAACCTAGTAGTTGTGTGAAGCCAGATTAGAACTCAGGAAGATGAATCTTCCTGACTTTCGTTTCAGCACTCTAACCACAGCATGACTTGGGTCTAACAGAAATGAGGGCCACCAAATCATGCATAAGAATCCCTGTGAGCAACATATAGACTTAGAAAATAAAATATTAATGTTATCTATGTCCTATTATATATTTATTTATTTTATTAAATATTTTCCAAATACATTTTGATCTGGTTTCCCTTGGCACTAGGGAGTTTTATTCAGCATTGGACCTAATTTTAGATAGCTCTGCTTTATGCCACCACCTAAATGAGGCATTCTCAAAGCTTCAGTTTTTTTATACTCTCTTCCCACTCCCTCACCCCCATGCCCAGCAAAAAAAAATGCATTTACTGATCTATGGATAGGTTATAAACCCTTCTTCCAGGGAAAGGTAAATTCTAGGAAAGGGGTTGTCTCCATTTCTCTATTTTTGTGTCCCAGCACTTACCATCATGCCTGGTGAAAAATAGTTAAATAATAAATAAATGAGTATTGAATTAAATTAAACTGTGGACTTGGAAGAAAGGATGATGACCCAAAGCAAAAGATTATAGAAGAGCTAGTTATTGGTAGGTGAAGCGGATAATGTTTTGAGGGAAGCTAAAGTAAGAGAAAACTCTTCACTACTGTGTATTCCCTAATCTGTAAATAGTCTGAACACCAACATTCCCTAACACCCTAGCAAAATCATTCATGCATTTGAAAATAACTGTCTGCACATATGCTACTCTTTAATGAATGGTACTGGGAAGGGCTGTCTCTTGAGAAGGGAAAGCATTTAGACTATGAATCCTAGGGATTTAGTCTACAAGATAAATCAGTCTCTTCTTATCCTCCCAGCAAAGTAATAGCAGAAAGTTACCCAAGTAAGCAGTAATGATAATCCATCCAAAGAGATCTTCTCATTAAAGAAGACTTTATGTGTTAAAATGTAATATTGGCACATGAAACCTGAAATTAGAAATAATAAATGAAGCTTTGATGGGTCACCCCCTGATTTGGAAGAAAATAAAGTCAAGAGAGATTCTTTGGGTTCAACTGTCATCTTATATCAGCCAAAGAATGAACGCATTTTTTAAAAAGGCTTTCAGCATGTCCTAATAATTATATGATTACCAAATTCAAGTATGTTGACATATAAAGGCTTCTCCTATTTTAAACTTAAATGTGTTTTTTTCTAAATAGATTTAGAAAGGTTTGCTCATTTCCTTAATAAAATCACTCTGAACACAATCATACTGAGCAGTCATCCTGAAATCAGAAAGATTTTCATGTAAATTAGAAATGATGTAGACATATTAACTCAAAATTTTTTCAGTGCAATATAGGGGATTTAGCTACATAATTCCCATTTAGGTCAATGGAAGTCATGCAATTAAAACCAGCATGTAGCTCTGAATATGAAAGAGTAAATGTAACAACAACGAAAAAAATTCAAATTAAGAACAATAAAGTGTGCAGTAAGCTAAACTGACTGCAGATAAGCAAGACAGTCAAATTGCAAAATTAAACTTTAGTATTCTCTCATTTTGCAGTTGATTTATCCCATTACAATCCTGCTGTCTATTATTTAGCATCCATTTGAGAACCAGCTCTGTGGTGGCAGTGATAGTTCTTCTATTGGATATGGATGAGCAGTAGAGCAGAAATGACCTTGTGACCAAGAAGGATTGGACCAGAAGGAATATATTTCTGCCTTCTTTGTGTGTGTGTGAAATTCTCCCACTTCCCCAGGAGAGTGTCTCTCTTGGCTGATGTCACTTCAGGCTTCCGTTCAGGTAAAAGACAGCAAAAAACAAGTGACTAATGATGCTCAACCAGACAATGAAAAGCATCACCAGCAGTCAAGACTCATCTCTAACAGAATATGAAACAGAATTTTTAAAATCATTCTCAGGCTAAAATTAATGAGACACTTGCACAGTCTCTTATGATGATAAATGAGATAGTTTGATCTCTTAATAAAGAAAACCTAAGTTTCTTAATGTGAAGAGAGAAAGTATGGGATTCTGTGAAAGTGAGAGAGCTGAGGTCAAATTCTGCCTCTGCTTAATAGCTATGTGACCATGGGAAAGACCTTTAACCCATATTCTTTATGTAAAAGGAATTATTAGTAATTAGTATCTAGATTAGAGATTTGTGAGATGTATGAGGAACTCTTTATAAATGCCAGCTCTCAATGGTACCTATAGATACAATCATCAACTGAAGTTCCCCCAATTCGGTACCATCTGCAATGTTTCCTAATTTTTAAATTTTAAATTAAATTTCTATTCCTCAGGGCAGCTAGATCCTCACTAGATAGAGAGCCAAGCATGGAGACAGGAGGTCCTGGTTTGAAATTTAGCCTCAGACATTTATGTAACTGAGCAAATCATTTAACCTTAATTGCCTAACTCTTGGGCTCTTCTGCCTCGGAACCAATATTTAGTATCAATTGTAAGACAAAATATAAGGATTGGAAAAAACATTCCTCTAATTCAGTTCACCAAGTATTTATCATGCTCCTATATTTGTGCCTTTATTTTATCCTTTTCTGTCTCCTAAGGCAGCTCCCTCTCTTGCCCTGATTTTCAGTCTTCTCATTTCCTGGATCCTTGATTGCTGCTTACAAACATGGTCAGCTCTCCATTACCCTTATGTAACTTGTCTTTTTATTCCACTCACAGTAGAATTGTACTTGAAGTCTTGAGGGTAAGGAAACTGACCTGCTGACTAAGCAATTTAGGCAACATTCCCCAGTTTTGGAGATCTTGTCCATGACCTTGAGGTTGAAAGTGCTTGTGGGAAGAAAAAGAAAGCCAATAAAAGTGCATCACTGGCACCTACTGAAAAGAACTAGTAGAGCTATTAGATATCCAACCAGTGTTGGGGGCAATAATGGTCCAGGAGAGGGAGGATGAAGATGTTCCCAACACCGACTATGGGCTAAACTGAATACTGCTGACCTGGTGTGAACAAAGAATGAGATAGTAACCTTCTCCCCCTCCCTTTTCCCCTTCAGGGAAAAACTCCATTTCCTTGTCTACTAAAATAAAGAGAAGAGTCATAGGAAAAACCACTCTGTCCCTCCCACTCCACCCTCAACCCCAGGAAGACCACTGATCTTACTTGCAGTCCAGTTATTCAGCAATCATCTGGGAAAGTAATTCCTATGGAGAATGGGCCAGCAAAACCATCCAACCCATAGGATGGGCAAGCCAATATAGCTGAAGCAGCAAGGAATCTGAGGGAGAGACAGAAAGTAGCATATGGCAGTCAAGTCAACCAACCATAACCACGTTGGCTAGTATCTCCCCTTGGAACCTAGAGACAACCTAAGACTGCACCTGAAAGCTTTAGGGATAACAATGCTTCTATTGCTGTGCCTGTAACCCTCATCCTAGCAAACCACCCTTGAGGAGATACAGCCTGGCAACTGCTCCTGCAAATACTAAGTCCCAGAAAGGAGAATTCTTACTACCAAAGTCCTTGGCACTGTCAAATTGCTCACTATTATGGACCAATGTGACTTTTCCATGGAAATAACATTAAAGAAGAGGTATTACTATCTATTTTGCTACTATACCCTAAGGACCATGGGACCTTTCCATCTGACTTGAAGTGAAACCTTCCACACATGTCATCTCTCCCATTAGAACATGAGCATCTCAAGAACAGGGACTAATTTTTCAATTTGTTTCCCTAGTGCTTTGCATATAGAAAACACTTAATAAATAAGTTTTTTTTAATTCATTCATTAATTCATACTTTGAACTCTGTGTTTTTTTTTCTCTGATTTCACTTATCACTGCTGTCTCTATGAGAAATAGCCAGGGCTTAGCTTAGGAGCTTTATTCATTTCCAAAACATTTTACTTTCTGTCTTAAGCACAATATATCTGTAATAAAATTTGTTGACCAATGAGACCCAGGCTATTTGATATTTTTGTTTAATGCACAGAAATAAATAAGGGAGAAAAAAGAAGGATTTTTCTCCTCTCAAAGGCTGGGTATATTTTCCTTAGCAGAGTTGATTTGTGCTGGGGGCTAGAGACTCAGAAAGCTAGTGTTACCTTTCATAAGCCATGCAAAATGGCTTATGCACCTAATGCACATAAATAAAGAACCTTAGAAACTTTTTTTTTCCTTTTGTGAAAGAAATAATGGGAGTGAACTACACTTTAGTCTGAGATTTCCGGTAGGTGATTTCCTCACTCATGTGTGCACTCTTTATATATATTTTTTAATTTTTATCTATTTATTTATTGGATTAATTTAGAACAATGTTCTTTGCTTACAAGAATCATATTATTTCCCTACCTCCCTTTCCCCACCCTTCCCATAGCTGACACACAATTTCATTGGGTATTTCTTGTGTCCTTGATCAAAACATTTCCATGTTGTTGGTGTTTGCATTAGGATGCTCATTTAGAGTCTACATCCCCAGCCATGTCCCCTCAACCCATGTAATCAAGCACTTATTTTTCTTCTGTGTTTCTACTCCCACAGTTTTTCCTCTGGATGTGGATAGTGTTCTTTCTTGTATATCACTTGAAGTAGTTCAGGATCACTGCATTGGCAATAATGGAGAAGTCCATTACATTCGATTGTAACACAGTGTATTAGTCTCTGTATACAATGTTCTACTGGTTCTGCTCCTTTGGCTCTGCATCCCTTCCTGGAGGTTGTTCCAGTCTCCATGGAATTCCTCCACTTTATTATTCCTTTTAGCACAATAGTATTACATCACCAACATATACCACAGTTTATTCAGACATTCTCCAATTGAAGGGCATCCCCTCATTTTCCAATTTTTTTGCCACCACAAAGAGCACAGCTATGAATATTCTTGTACAAGTCTTTCTCCTTATGATCTCTTTGGGGTACAAACCCAGCAGTGCTATGGCTGGATCAAAGGGCAGACAGTCTTTCAGCACCCTTTTGGCATAGTTCCAAATTGCCCTCCAGAATGACTGGATCAATTCACAACTCCACCAACAATGCATTAATGTCCCTACTTTGCCACACCCCCTCCAGCATTCATGATTTTCCTTTGCTGTCATGTTAGCCAATCTGCTAGGTGTGAGGTGATATCTCAGAGTTGTTTTGATTTCCATCTCTCTGATTATAAGAGATTTAGAGCACTTTTTCATGTGCTTATTACTAGTTTTGATTTCTTTAACTGAGAATTGCCTATTCATGTCCTTTGCCCATTTATCGATTGGAGAATGGCTTGATTTTTTGTACAATTGATTTAGCTCTTTGTAAATTTGAGTAATTAGATCTTTGTCAAAGGTTTATGTTATGAATTGTTTCCCAATTTGTTACTTCCCTTCTAATTTTAGTTGGATTGGTTTTGTTTGTACAAAAATTTTTAATTTGATGTAATCAAAATTATTGATTTTACATTTTGTGATTTTTTTCTAGCTCTTGATTGGTTTTAAAATATTTCCTTTCCCAAAGATCTGACATATATACATTCTGTGTTCACCTAATTTACTTATACTTTCCTTCTTTATATTCAAATCATTGACCCACTCTGAGTTTTTCTTGGTGTAGGGTGTGAGATGTTGATCCAAACCTAATCTCTCCCATGCTGTCTTCCAATTTTCCCAGCAGTTTTATCAAACAGTGAATCTTGGTCCCAAAAGCTGGGATCTTTGGGCTTATCATAGACTATCTTACTAAGATCACTTACCCCAAGTCTATTCCACTGATCCTCCTTTCTGTCTCTTAGCCAGTACCAAATTGTTTTGATGACCACTGCTTTATACTATAGTTTGATATCTGGGACTGCAAGGCCTCCTTCCTTTGCATTTTTTTTTCATGATTCCCATGGATATCCTTGATCTTTTGTTCTTCCAAATGAACTTTGTTATGTTTTTTTTTTCTAATTAAGTAAAAAAGTTTTTGGTAGTTCAATGGGTATGGCACTAAATAAGTTAATTAATTTGGGTGGGATTGTCATTTTTATTATGTTAATTCATCCTACCCATAAGCAGTCAATGTTTTTCCAATTGTTTAGATCTAATTTTAATTGTGTGGAAAGTGTTTTGTAGTTGTGTTCATATAGTTCCTGTGTTTGTCTTGACAGATATATTCCTAAGTATTTTATGTTGTCTAGGGTGGTTTTAAATGGAATTTCTCTTTCTAATTCTTGCTGCTGAGATGTGTTGGAGATATATAGAAATGCTGATGACTTATGCGGGTTTTTTTGTATCCTGAAAATTTGCTAAAGTTGTTCATTATTTTGACTAGCTTTTTGGTTGATTCTCTAGGATTCTTTAAGTAGACCATCATATCATCTGCAAAGAGTGATAGCTTCATCTCCTCATTGCCTATTTTAATACTTTCAACTTCTTTTTCTTCTCTAATTGCTACAGCTAGTGTTTCTAGTACAATGTTAAAGAATAGAGGTGATAATGGGCATCCTTGTTTCACTCCTGATCTTATTGGGAAGGCTTCTAGTTTATCCACATTGCAGATGATGTTTGCTGATGGTTTTAGATATATAATGTTTTTATTTTTAGGAAAGACACTTCTATTGCTATACTTTCTAGTGTTTTCAATAGGAATGAGTTTTGTATTTTTTCAAAGGCTTTTTCTGCATCCAATGACATTATCATGTGATTTTTGTTGGTTTGCTTGTTAATATGGTCAATAATGTGGAGGCTTTTCCTAATATTGAGCCATCATTGCACTTACCTGGTTTGAATCCTACCTGGTCATAGTGAATAACCCTTATGATCATTTGCTGGAGTCTTTTTGCTAGTGTCCTATTTAAGATTTTTGCATCTGTATTCATTAGGGAGATTGGTCTGTAGTTTTCTTTCTCTGTTTTTGACCTGCCTGGTTTTGGAATCAGTACCATGTTTGTGTCATAAAAGGAGTTTGGTAGAACTCCCTCTTTGCTTATTCTGTCAAATAGTTTGTATGATATTTGGATTAGTTGTTCTTTTAATGTTTGATAGATTTCATTTGTGAATCTATCTGGACCTTGGGGTTTTTTTAGGGAATTCTTTGGTGGCCTGTTCAATTTCTTTTTCTGATATGGGGTTATTTAGGTAGTCTATTTTTTCCTCTGTTAGTCTAGGCAATTTATTTTTTGTATATATTGGTCCATATCACCTAGATTGGTATATTTATTGCCATATAATTGGGCATAATAGTTTTTAATGATTGACTTCATTTCCTCTTCATTAGAGGTGAGGTCTCTCTTTTCATCTTGGATACCGTCAATTTGGTTTTCTTCTTTCCTTTTTTTAATTAGACTTATCAGTACTTTATCTATTTTATTTGCTTTTTTAAAGTACCAGCTTCTAGTCTTATTTATTAAATCAATACTTCTTTGACTTTCAATTTTATTAATTTCTCCTTTGATTTTTAGGATCTCTAGTTTAGTCTTCATCTGAGGGTTTTTAATTTGTTCACTTTCTGGTTTTTTTAATTTGCATGCCCAATTCATTGACCTCTGCCCTCTCTAATTTATTAATATTTGAACTCGAGGATATAAATATATCCCTGAGCACTGCTTTGGCTGCATCCCATAGATTTTGAAAGGATGTCTCATCATTGTCATTTTCTTCAATTAAATTATTAATTGTTTCTATGATTTGTTGTTTAAGTGACCAATTCTAGAGAATCGTATTGTTTAATTTCCAATTAATTTTTGATTTGCCTCTCCATGTACCTTTACTAACTATTATTTTCATTGCATTGTGATCTGATAAGGTTACATTTATTATTTCTGCTCTTTTGCACTAGTTTGCAATGTTTTTTAAGCCCTAATACACAGTAAATCTTTGTGAATGTACTATGTGCTGCTGAAAAGAACATGTGTTCTTTTTTGTCCCTATTTATTTTTCTCCACATATCTACTAACTCTAATTTTTCTAAGATTTAATTTGTTTCTCTTACATCTTTCTTATTTATTTTTTGGTTTGATTTATCTAGTTCGGATAGACGCAGGTTCAGGTCTCCCACTAGTATAGTTTTTCTATCTATTTCATTCTTCAACTCCACTAGTTTCTCCTTTAGAAACTTGAATGCTATGCCACTTGGTGCATACATGTTGAGTACTGATAATTCCTCATTGTCTATTACTGACTTTTATCAGGATATAATTACCTTCCCTATCTCTTTTTACTAGATCTATTTTTACTTTGGCTTTGTCAGATATTATGATTGTGACTCCTGCCTTCTTTTTATCAGTTGATGCCCAGTAGATTTGACTCCATCCTCTTACTTTTACCCTATGCAGGTCTGCCTTCCTCATGTGTGTTTCTTGTAGACAGCATATGGTAGGGTTTTGGTTTCTAATCCACTCTGCTATTCACTTGTGTTTTATGGGTGAGTTCATTCAATTCACATTCAGAGTTATAACTACTAGCTATGTATTTCCCAGCATTTTGATTTCTACTCCTAGTCCTGCCTTTTCTTCTTTCACTATTTCCTTCTACATCAATGTTTTGTTTTTAATCAGTGCCCCTAATTTCCACCCATATTTTACCTCCATTTCTACCCCACTTCCTTCTTATTCTCCTCTTATTTTCTTTACAGTCTTTTTAAACTATCCCCCACCCTCTCCTTCCCTTGTACTGATTCCCAACCAACCAATCATTTTGTTACCCTTCTACTTCCCTATAGGGTGCAAATCAATTCTCTGCCCCAATGTATTTGATTGTTCTTCCCTCTTTGAGTAAATTTCAATGTATATAAGAGTTGAGTATTTCCTATCTCCAACCTCTTTACCATTCCAGTATATTGATATTCTCCCCCCTCCCGCCATGGGCTTCTTTGTGACATATAAATTTACCCTCTTTTTTTCTTTTCTCATTTCTTTTAGTATTAACCTCTTTTTATCTCTAGTTGTACATATATATATATATATACATGTTTGTATATGCATATATATGTATTTATGCATACATATACCTATATACATATTTATGTCTTGTCATTTCATCCTTTTCCCTCTAAGGGTAATTCTTCTAGCTGCCCATGTGATAATTACAATTTTTGAGCCTCTTTTCTTTTAGGGATACATATCATTTTAACTTATTGGGACTCTTAAAAGAAGTTGGGGTTTTTTGTTTTGTTTTTCTTTTTTCCATCTTTCTTAATTACCTTTTGATGATTCTCTTGAGTTCTGTGCATGGGCATCAAATTTTCTGTTCATGTCTGGTCTTTTCTTTACAAAAGCTTAGAATTCTTCTATTTTGTTAAATGACCATACTTTCCCCTATAAGAATATAGTCAGTTTTGCTGGGTAGTTGATTCTTAGTTGTAGACCTAGTTTCCTTGCTTTCCAGAATATCATATTCTATGCCTTTTGGTCCTTCAGTGTAGATGCAGCCAGATCCTGTGTTATCCTCACTGTGGTTTCATGGTATCTGAATGACTTATTCTTACAAGCTTGTAATAGTTTTTCCTTGGTGTGATAGTTCTTGAATTTGGCTATAATGTTCCTGGGTGTTGTCAGTTGGGGATTGAGAACAGGAGGTGATCTGTGGATTCTTTCAACCTGCACTTTTCCCTCTTGTTTTAGAATATCAGGGCAATTTTCTTGGATAATTTCTCATGGTATGATGTCCAGGTTTTTTCTTTTGTCATGGTCTCCCAGTAGACCAATGATTCTTAAGTTGTCTCTCCTGGAATGATTTTCTAAATCTTCTGTTTTGAGAATGAGGTGCTTCATATTTTCCTCAATTTTTCATTCTTTTGATTTTCTTTTATAGTGTCCTGCTGCCTTTTGAAGTCACTTGATTCTAATTGTTGTGTTCTGGTTCTTAAAGATTGGATTTCATCCCTGGCTTTTTGGTCATCCTTTTCCTTCTGGTCTGATTTTCTTTGGAGATCATCTTTCATCTTCTTTGCCTCCTCATTCATCTCCTTTGCCTCATTTTCAAGCTGGTTAATTTTGGCTTTCAAGACACTGTTTTCTGTTTCCAGATGACTTAACTTGCTTTTCAAGTTGTAGTCAACCTCTCTTAATAGTGTTTTGAACTGTATTTTGAGTTCTTCCAAAGTCTCTATCCAATTCACTGGGGTTTCTGTTTTTTTTTGTTTGTTTGTTTGTTTGTTTTTGTTTTTTGCTTGGTGTTCCCTCATCCTTCTCTGTTCCATTTACTCTTTGTTCATTGCCTGCATAGAAGCTGACGATTGTAATTTTTTTCTTTTTCTATTCTTTGCTCATATTTGCTCCTTCTTTACTCCCTGCAGTTGCCTGTGCTCTTGTTCCTCTCATTGTTTTGTTGTTGTTGTTGTTGTTGTTGGATCTGTGGGCTTTTCTGTCAGCCTTCACCCCTGGAGCTTAGTCAGAAAATCTCAGTGCAGTCTGTGTGGGAGGGGTGTTGGAGCTTGAACTACCCTGCCCTATGAAAGCTTTGATGGGATTAAGTCCACCTGGGTTGAGCTGAATGTGCCTTGAGGCCAAAACCTCTGGAGGGGGGAGGGAAATATGGAGTGTCTGCCCTGCTGCAATTAGACTACTCACTCTGAGCTCTGTGCTCTGCACTTATTCTCTAATTGCTTCCCCACCACCTGTGTTCGACACTCTGAGCCTGGCACAGCTTTGCCTGCAAGGCACTCCCTCCAGACCAGCACCCTAGTCTGCCCAGAGGTTCCAGCTGCCCTGGAGGCTTAGTGCTCTAGGTTGGGGGTGGGGGGCAGGACATTCCTTCTTCCTTCCCCTTAAACCCAAATGTTTTCAAATTCAGGCTTTTGGGGGCCTTACTTTTTAAGTTGAGTCCTAAAGGAGGGTTCCTTAGCTCTGTCTTGTTGTTAGGTTTGATTTTCAGTCCCTAGGAGAATTTTGATTGTAATCATTAAGGAAAGGTTTTCAGAGGTCTGAACTTTTGCTGCCTCCACACCTCCTGATGATGAGACTTTTAAAAGCATCAACTTGGTGCTACCATTCACTGAATCTACTGTGATGGATCTACCCTCCCTTTCATATCCAAACTCCTAGAAAAAAACTATCTACATGCTTTAAAGGGTGAAATTATGGTTGAGACTGAAAAAAAAAATCTAAATTTAAGTGTTCACCAAAGGAAAACCCAAATAATAAAATACCCAAGTCAGCTGCCAAATTTTATGGTGATTTAATTGATAGAGGAGAAGATTAAGAAAAAGGAAGAAGAAGAAAGAATAGGTTTTTTTTTTCTCTCCCTCTCCCCCCCCCTCCCCGCCTGATTAGTATCAGATGGGGAGATCAGGAGGTAAGGGAATAAGGGTTTGGAGTATGAAGGAGGAAGGAATTAGCCTGACCTCCAAAGGAGCTCAGTTAAGATTCTCAAACCTGAAATCAGCTCCAGGGCAAAACTCACCACCCAACACTCCAAGATGTCAGAATGCTTAGCATGCTGCCAGCCAGAGTTGTCTCTCTAGGGAAAGAGGAAGAGGCAGGAAGTGACATTCCTCATATGGATGCCTTCATATCACCCCTCTGCATCTCATCTGCACCAACGAGGACCCAGCACAACACAGGACAGCCCAGAGGTCTGTCACCCCCCTCCCTGCACATGTCTGTTGAAGGCCATCTCCTCAGACAACCAAATCTCAAGTTTGATGCAGACCTTCAAAATCCCGACAAACTGAGTAGGGTGGAGAATGCAGAGCTTCCAAGACCCGATTCTGTTATTCCAAGTATCTCCATTGTTATTGATCAGGAAATAGCCAAATCAGATCTTCCAAAGAATGGTCTGATTAGGGTGAAATGGTTTTAAAATTCACAATGCTTAACCTCTACTTTCTTAACTCTCACTCACTTTTCAACATTCACTTTGGCTTTCTGCATCATCATTAATTAAAATTGTCTCTCTCTAGGGCATTCCAATAATAGATTATTGCCATATCTAGTTACTTTCACTAATTCCATAACTTTTTGACATCTTTTGATGTGAAAATTTAATTTTATTGATGATCCCTTTTGGATACTATGTCCTCTGATTTTTGAGCACTGGCCCAATGGTTTTTCTCCCTCCTCTCTGGCTGCTTCCTTAGTCTAACATCCTTGCCTCTATCTTTATCCATGGCTATACACCAAGACTATCCTGGCCCCTATTCTCTAGCTAGCTAGCTAGCTTTCTATCCTCTCTCTTTTAGCAATATGATTAGCTCTCATGCTGATAATATAGAGATAATATTGTCATCTCTATGCAGATGACTTATAGATCTTCATATTCATCTTTCCCCTTTCCTAGATTCCCTTTCTGAATCATCAACTGCCAACTGGATATCTCCAATTGGATGTCCAATAAGAAAGATATCTCAAATGTAGCATGACCAAAACAGTTTATTATCTTTTCTCAAAATTCTCACCTCTTCCTACTATTCTTATTTGTGATTAGAGAATCCTTCCAATCATACCATCCTTCCAGTCATCCAAGTTCACAACTTCCCTCTTATCGTTCAACCCTCATATCCAACCATTTGTGAATGGTACGCCTGCAAAATCTCTCACAGACATTCATAAAGGTAGATAGAGGTATCTGCACACATATAGACACCATACTCATTCAGGCTTTTGTCACCTTTCCCCAAACTACTACAAAAGCCTCCAAATAGATCTACCAGCCTCCAGTCTATCCCCTCTCCAATTCATATTTGACACAGTTGACAAATGATATTTACAAAGCACAAGTTTTACCATGTCACTCTCCTACTCAAAAAGCTCCAATGACTCCATATTATCTTTATGATAAAATGAATTTCTCTGATTGTTAGAGCCCTTAATAGTTTGTCACCAGAATGACTTTCCAGGCTAATTGAATATCGCTCTCCTCACATACTTTATATTAATATTTTAAACTTACTTTCTTGATATTTTCCTTATAAAACATTAGATCTTCCATTTATTGCTTTGTTCAGGCAGTACCCATCTTTGGGATGTGTTCCTTCTTAACCTCACCTCTTGAAATACTCAGGTTCCTTCAAAATTCAGTTGTAGCTCCCAGTTGTTAGTGCCCTTCTCTCGGTATTAATTTGTATATATCCTATATTTAACTTTAAAACTTCACCCAGCATAATGCAAATTTCTTGACGGCAAGGATCATTTTGTTTTTTCCCTAGCGCTTTCCAGAGTGCCTAAGGAATAAAGTAGATACTTAATAAGTGCTATATTTCAACTCTGAACAGGTCACTCACTGTCCCACTCAATGAACTCTCCTGGCTTCTATTGCCTCCAGGATCAAATATAAATTTCCTTCTTTGGCTTTTAAAGCCCTTCATGAACTGGCCCTCACCTACCTTTCCAGTATTCTTCCACCTTAACTGTCCTTCACATACTCTACAACTCAGTGACTCTCCTAATTCCATACATTTTCATTGTTGCCTTCCCATTCCCCTACTTACCATGTTCTCTTTCCTTATCTCTGCCTTCTGGTTTCCCTGGATTTTTTCAAGTCTCAGTTAAAATCTTACCTTCTGCATGCAGATTTCCCTGGTCCTTCTTAATGTTGATGCCTTCTCTCTGAGATTATCTCTAATTTATGCTGTATTTATCTTGTTAATATATAGTTCTTTGTATATTGTCTCCCCATAATATATTGTGATTTTGTTGAGAGAGGGAACTGTTTTTGCCTTCTTATCTCTAGCTCTTGGCATGGTAGGCATTTCATAGATGCTTGTTGATTTGACTTGAATTAATTATTGCTTAATGCATGCTGAAAACTGACAAACCCAGGTCAGCCAGTCTAGGTTAAACAAAGATTAATGAGAACAGCTACGTTTCAGAAGAGTAAGGAAAAAGGCTACTATTAAAATTATCAATTTATCATTGAAGTTGCCAGTGGCAAAAGGAGAGAATTGGAAGTCATGGTTCAAGAACTGCAAAAGAGTCAAGCTTCCATCATATTCTCTCTCTGTCTCTCTCTCTCTCTCTGTGTCTCTCTCCATCTCTGTCTCTGTCTCTATCTCTGTCTCTCTCTCTCTCTTTCTTTCTCTCTCTTTCTCTTTAACACATACATATAAACTCTGTAAAGCAACTGGCAGGAATAAAGAATGTGGGTCAAGTCTTAACATAGAGATCAATACAAATACAGGGACTGAGATGGAAGGTCAATACAAATGAGTAGCTCCTGGATATTTATATGAGCTAAAAAGCCATGAGCCAGGTTCTAAGGCAAGGCACAAACAAAGATTCCCTAAATAACAGCTTTTGCTGCACTCAGCTTATCCCTTGACAGAATCCCTTCAAGTGTGAATCTGAGCATTTCTGGTCATGACCTCTTCAGCTTCTAAAATGGGCACTGCTGTCAAAGAGACGTTTGCAAGACCAGTGCTGTCACAGTAGGGGAAAAAAGGAAATGCTTAAATTGAGTGTCATCAAAACTCATAGATTAGCACTTGCTTGGTACTGTTTTTGGTATTATTTCTTAAGCCTTTAGGGGTGAAATTATTTAATAAATAAATGACTGCCTGAGACATTCAGTTACTTTTTTGGTTACTGCATCTGTTACAAAAATAATATAAAGCACAAGATCCATGTCAGGGACTGAAATGGAAACTGAAGATGAATATTTGTGGCTAAATTCTAGAATAATTCATCAGATCTTAGAAACTGTTTTTATTCAGATTTGGATAAAAAATCAGATCGACATCCTGGAGACAAAAATATTCATTGAGTGGTCTGCACTCGATGGGTAGTGCATTTGTCCTTCCATCTTTATCTTACTTAGGAACCTCCTAGATTTGAATCCAGGATCACCTCTTTGCTACAATAAAGTCTCAGAGTAGTACTTTTGAAGAGAAAAATATAGTCATACTTAACTAAAAAGTCACTAAGGCAAAATCTGACTTTGACATGATGGGGTAAATCTTACAAGAATGCACTCACCAGAAAAAATAAAATATACATATACATATACACATGTGTGTATATAGCTGTATATTATTATATGTATACAATTATATGATGTCTATGTATGTGTGTGCCTATATATGCACATATATTTATATACCCAAATGTAAAAATATATTTATATATGTCTACATATAAACAGGTTTACAACCTGAGAGCCATTGGTCCAAACTCAGTGTGCAAAGCATACAAGGAATATGCATTTTAAAATTAAAGTAGACAATCAAGATTAAATCCAGAGACCAATATGCAGAGGTAGTATCCATATTGGGATTTCCCTATATCAATAAAATCACTGATCTGGCCCCTCCACACCCTCAGAAAAAATTAAAAACAAAAAAAAATATTAACAAAGGAAAGTATTACATACACTCACACAGAGGAGTTTATGGTCTCACTTGATCATGGTTCCAGAACTAGAAAGGAGAATGGCAGCAGGATCCCTGGAGGATGGAATGGAGATTGCTAAGATTGGAGGAAGCATGGCTGTTATCAGAGCAATACTGAATCAGTATCCCCTCAGGATAGTTGGGTTCCAGACTGAGAATTCAAAAAATGAAACAGTAATATCCTTTAGACCATACTTACAAATCAACTTTTTGCTGTTCATCCTTAGTTTTCAAAGAAAATCAATGACATCAAAGACTGAGATCTTCATTTGTACATAAATTGGATTTAAGTAAGGCATAGTTGTACAAAGCTATCAGTCTTACTCTCTCTTCCTGAGTCATTGAAGTCCAGATAAAAGTCATTATGATTGGTGGCAAATCAACTTATAAAGCAAGCAACTTATACACTCAAAATCTATTAAAACATTATCTCCCTTAACTTTAACTGTTTTTCATGTCCTGGATTCCTTTGGAAATTGGGTGAATGGATCCCTTCTCAGTACAATGTTTTTAAATGCATGGAAAAAAATTATAAAGGAAACCATTTATATTAAAATATTGTTACACTTTATTTTTTAAAAACCAGATCTGCAGAATTCAAGGTAACACTTTTGTCTTATACCTGTGTCACAGATCTACATTTTGGGGAAGTTGTTATCATAATGTTTTGATGATACTTAAATAAACAAAGTTTCTTTGACAAAGCCCAAAGGTACACTGATATACCAAAGTTCATGCTGAAGAGCAACAGTTCTCAAACTTTTTTGGTCTCAGAGACTATTTACATTATTAAAAAACTATTTTGGGGGCATGCTAGGTGGCTCAGTGAATTGAGAGCCAGACCTAGAGATGGGACTCTGGGTTCAAATATGGCCTTAGTCACTTCCTAGCTGTGTGACCCTGGGCAAGTCAATTAAACCCCATTGCCTAGTGTGAACTTTAAATTACTCCACCCTACTTAAACCTTACTTTATGGGAAGATAAAGTTGTAATCTCCTGATTGAACAATGAAGGTACTTAGCTCTTACCTCATAGTGAAGCTAGAACTTTAAGCTAAGTCTATTTTTAGATCTTAATACAAAAAGGTGTTAAGTAACTATAAAGGTTAAATTAATCACAAAAAGGTCAAGTAACTAACAAAAGGTGAACTTAAAGAAGTGCTAAATAACTATAAAGATATAATCTAAACAAAGAAGATGAGAACTAAAGAATGGGCATTTAGAGGAGGGGACGCAAGGGTGAAAAGTCTATATATTGGCTCACTTCGTCTCTCTGGGACCTTTTGGCAGCGGAGAGGTGGCTGACAGCAGCATACTGGGCCTTTTGGCATCTTGACGTGGCTACAGCTATTTTCTGGGATGGTGGTGAATTTCTGGCTGAAGTTTCCCTCCTTTACTTTCCAACTTTATCCTCTTAGAAGCTTCTCATCTTCTTCAGAGACCTAGAGACAGAGATTTTAAACTCCCCCTGGCACAGGCCAGGTGGGAGAAATCCTATATCCTCTTCTTTCCTTCTCCTTAAATTCCTTCCCTCTATATTGATTAAAATGACCATAAATTTCCAGACTGACTTGGGTATTTTATTTGGTATTATCCCCTGGCGACCAATTAATTTGGATTTAAGTCAAAATCCTAAAATTATCTTTACACTAGCCTTTACCACTCTTCTGCCTTAGAACCAATACAAAGTATTGATTTTATGACAGAAGGTAAGGGTTTCTTATATTTAAAAAAATTTTAAGTATTGAAGAGTACCCCCCAAAAATGGTTTTTGTTCATGTGGGTTTTTCTACTGATTTTTACTATATTGGAAAATAAAATATCTTATTATGATCATGGTAAGTATTGTGACTTTGAGAATACTCTGAAATGGTCTCAGCGATCTCTAGTTCCTTGGGCCATTATTTGAGAACCACTACATAGAGATTAGTGTTATGGCACTCTATCTCCAATGCAATATCATCTTTCTTTTTAATTTAGAGATAAAGTAACTGCAAAACAAGCCCATGGAAATAAAGGAGATTTCCCTACCCCTCATTTCTCAAGCCACCAACATGTCCTACCTAGAAAAAGACATGAACTAAGCTTGCTGTCCAGCATTTACTAGCCAGAGAGCTCTAGGAAGTCATCACTTCCACCTGTTTTGATGAAGAGTCACAATGGAAATCCATTGTGGCTAAAAGAAAGAAATCATTACACTGTCACTAGGAGCAGGAATAGCTTTCCAGAACACATATTCTCTTCTCACTTTTCTGTCACAACATTTATTTGAGCAAAACCTGTGCCTGAGCAATAAATTCTGAAAGTAGATATTTCTCCACTCTATTTATGAAACTCTATGTTCTTGCTTACATTTTATGAACCCTGTTGAGGGTAATACATTTATGGCCAAGGAAAAGTAATATTAGGCAGACTTAGAAGAATGTGTAATATTGAAGAATAACTGCACACTAGCAGAGAGCAATATAGAAACCCATTTTTTAAGACCCTAGGGTTGGACAAACTAAGCTCTATGCAGACATAACTCCCAAGGTATTGCCTGGAGACATTGCTGTGAGATAGAAGAGGCCTAGGAATTGTTTTGTTAAGTATAACTCTTGAGGATCCAGAATATTTAGATCTGAGTGGATTGTGGAGGCAAAACACAATATCACCACAGTGGAGATTATTTTCTGAACTAAAAATGTTGAGATGTGGTCTGACAAAGAATATTTCTTTTCTGGAAATGAGGACTAAGTTGACAAAATCTGAAAAACAGAGTCATCACCATATTATAATGTCATGATAACTAAGAAGATTGATTTAGAATTTGGAAGATTGATTTTTAAAGGCATAAATTTTAGGAAAGCAACATGAATTAGTGGAAAGAATACTGGATTTGGAATCAGAAGAACTTTAAGTTTGAATCTTGCCTCTAGCACTTTCTTGATAGCTCTGCGTGATTGAATCATTTTAGTTGTTTCTGACTCTTTTTTATCCCACTTGGGGTTTTCTCAGCAAAGATAATAAAGTGGTTTACCATTTCCTTCTCCAGCTCATTTTACATGTGAGGAAAGTGAGGCAAACAGGATTAAGTGATTTGTCCAGAGTCACATAGCTAGTAAGGGTCTAAGGTAAAATTTGAACTCATGGAATTTTCCTGATTCCAAGCAAGGTGCTCTATCCGCTGTGCCACCAGCTGCTTATTTTCTATGTTTCCCTAGGTCTATGGGGCAAATTATTTAATCTTCCTAACCTACATTTTCCTCAGGTGTATAAAAGGGAGATTCTGTTTCATGGGGCAATTGTTTGAATCAGACAAGATCACATGAAGTCTTTAATAAACTAAAGCATTGCCATTATCCACTTTATAGTGATAAAGTCTGAGTGAGTCTAAGTTTTATTAATCAAGTCTATGATTTCATCAGAAGGAGGAACTCCCAAGAAGAGTCTTCCTCTACCAAAGCAGTTCAAATCAAGAAATGAAGCAATCATTAAGGGTTCACAATGTGCCAGGCATTATGCTAAATTGTGCTAAACCAAAAAAAAGCAAAAGAAAGATAGCCCTTCCCTACAAGAACCTTGCACGTTATTGAAGGAAAGCAAGACATAAAAAGAAGTTGAAAGGAAGAAGAGAGTTGGGGAGAAGTATGATAGAGAAAGAAGTTCTAAGTTCTGAGCCAGAAAAGAATGAAGGAGTGAACATTGGACATATAATCCAACTCATTCATTTTAGAGTTGAGGAAATTGTGATCAAAAAAGGGTTAATAAACTTGTCTAAGTTCAGATAGGGAGGTACAGTGGATAGAATGCTGGGCCTGAAGTCTAGCTAGCCCTGGGCTCTTTCCAAAAAGGAGGTTCCAAAAGGAACTGCCCAATCAGAGGAAAGGACTAGAAGGGAAGGAATGATCTTTAAGCATAGGCAGCCTTCTGGGTCATGGTCAAGTGGTGGTCTGTGGACAAGTCTGGAGATTCAGCAACAAAAGCCAAAGGGTTCAGATGAGCATTGCTTTGCTATTTATAACATTACAGAGTTCCCTAAGGCACTAAAAAGTTAAGGAGTTTGTCTAAGGTCACTCCACTTCTGAAGGTTATAATGAAGAAAATTTCAATTTGCTTTATTATATATTCACCCATCTCTAGATACTGTAAAAGTTGGGTTGGGTTCCATTCTGGAAGTTTTAGCAACTCCATTCAGATTCCAAGGACTGGACAGAGTCTATTATGACTGAAATCAATCCCCAGGTTATCCATGTCCTGAAAGCCTGAAGGAGTTAAGAACTAGTCCATAAATATTACTGGCCTCTAGACTTAGCTTGTATAAACATGGACCTTGATTTCTACTTTTTCCCTTGACACCTCATAGTTGGAGATAGAGGTTTTTTAAGTAGAATATTAAATTTGGGGGAGAACTCAAATTTTATGAAGCTGATGGCTCAGCTACTTTTTGGAAGACTAAAGAGATTCAACAGTTCCAGGAAAGAGAAGGGAGAAATTAAAGAATCACAGATTTAAAGAGCATTGCTTTAGAAGTCACAGAATCCAACTCATTCATTTTAGTGTTGAGGAAATTATGATCAAAGAAAGATTAATTAACTTGTCTAAGGTCAGATAGGGTGGCTCAGTGGATAGAATGCTGGGCCTGGAGTCAAAAAGACCATTTTCCTGAGTTCAAATCTGGCCACAGACACTTTTTTTTTTTTTTTTGCTGTATGACTCTGGGCAAACCACTTAAACCTGCCTCAGTTTCCTCATCTGTGAAATGAGTTGGAGAAGGAAATGGCAAACCATTCCAGTGCCTTTGCCAAGAAAACCCCATCATGAAATCATGCCTGAAATGACTGAACAACATAAAAGATCATATAGATGGTAGGTGGCAAAGTTATGATTTGAACACAGGGTTTCTGCCCCCAAGTCCAGTGCTCTTTCCACTATACTCCACTTCCTCTCCTAGCTGTTCTCTCTATGGACAAGAGGGAACAGGAACCCATGAAATCATGCCTGAAATGACTGAACAACATAAAAGATCATATAGATGGTAGGTGGCGAAGTTATGATTTGAACACAGGGCTTCTGCCCCAAGTCCAGTGCTCTTTGACTATACTCCACTTCCTCTCCTAGCTGTTCTCTCTATGGACAAGAGGGAACAGGAACCCATGAAATCATGCCTGAAATGACTGAACAACATAAAAGATCATATAGATGGTAGGTGGCAAAGTTATGATTTGAACACAGGGCTTCTGCCCCAAGTCCAGTGCTCTTTCCACTATACTCCACTTCCTCTCCTAGCTGTTCTCTCTATGGACAAGAGGGAACAGGAACCCAAAGAAATCATCACTAAAATTTTATAAGATTTAAATGGCACTAAAATGAGGGGAAATAAAGCAACAATTCCTGAGCAGATTCTGTTGTTACTTTCTTTTCCAGTCCAATTCCCTTCAATTTTTCCCTCAGTCCCTAGGTGAAAACACAAAGTGTGAGTAATATTCCTCCCCAATTCCCCCACTCAACACACACACACACACAAGCAATAAAATGTGAATGCTGAAAATCTGAAAGGCTCCACATGTATTGGTAGTATAATCATGCTTTCCCTTTACCTTCTATTTTCATTCACACAGCTTTCTTTCTAAAGCTATTAGAATAAATGAATTTAACCCAGTGAAATGCATTAGCCTTCAATTCTCTTGGACAAACAGATTGTCTACATGCCTCTGTGTCTGGGAATAGCACTGCTCATTATTTTCACTGCTTCGCACTTGGTTGTTCTCTACAAACTCTGGAACCTGCCTGTCAATAGCATTAACTATGTAATTTATCAAAGATTCTATTCCGACATCCGTTCCTCTGATATGCCTCAGTTGTAACATTTCCTCTTTGACTGTCTTCAGTTGCATATTTTCCAGGTAAACTTCAAGCTGACAGACACAGAATTTTTTTTTCTCTCTAACAATTAATCTTCATTGAAAACCTCGTCAAATGCTTTTCCGTAGCTTTAGGGGCACAGTCTCCTGCTGGTGTAGATAACTCTCACAAACATTAATGGGAGTTATGCATCTAAGTCAGGAAGGGATTTTTAACTCAGATAAGAGAATGGCAGCAGGCTTATACAAGGCTAGTTATAAAAATGGGCAGGGCAAATGTGAGCAGGAAATTGAAAAGGTATTTAGAATTGATGACTTTTATGTAACACTGACATCACACGGACAGTAAAGGAGAAATGCTGAGGGATGCAGAATCCTTATTTTCCTTAAAAATCCCAAATTGGGAAATGTGGAGCTAGGTACATATAAGCATCCTACTGCTCTGAGTCTCTGTTAGGCTCTGAGTCTTATTGGATCCCCACTAGATCTCTGAGGAATATATATTGGCAGGTATTGCTATTCCTGTGGATTCTACGGTGGCATCCATTTATTTTCAATAATCTTTAACTAAACCTTTTCTTCTTTGAGTTTTGGGAGCTGGGGAGAGTAGGTAACAGTACCCTATGGGGTGTCTGGCTGGGTGCAATGAGCAGGAGAAATGAAGAGTCCCCTAAACCAAATCTGCTCTTTTTTTGTCCAGAGCCCCTGACACAAGGCTTACACATAATTGAATGCTCTCCAGACTTTCCAGCTTACTTACCCAGTCAAATGATAGAGTGAGTGGAATTTGAGTGATGTTTCCAGACTAAAAGTAGGACAGAGAGATGTATAAGTAGCTGCTATTTCCTTTGTGACCTCCAAAGCACATTAGCTGCCTCACCTCACTTTTTCCAAAGTATGACAAATGGAAAAGCAAGAATGAGCAGTGGGATGGGAGTTAATAATATCTGCCCTGCCTCCCTCCCCACCACCACCACCGCACCATTGTGGGAAATAAAACTGAATAATGGATGTGAAAGCATTTTGAAAAGTATAAAGGGTACAGCATCATGTTACTATTAGGAGAAGTAATAGTACTACTACTATTAGGGCTAGAGGGTGAAGCCTAAGAGGCAATCTTGTACATATTTCTGATCCATTTTCTCTACTGCTCCATAAGCTCCATGACATACAAATCCTGTCTCTTATTTTTATTTGCATCTTTTTCAATGCCAGCCAGAGCCATGAACATAGTAGACACCCAATAAATATGAATGAAGGATGGATGAATAACTCTCAGAAGGTATTGAGTTTATTCCATATGTCAATGAATGGAATTATCTCATCTAAAAGCTGCCCTCATCCTTCAAAGGTTAGAAATTCCTTTCACTCATTATTATGTACATCATCTAAGAGATGGAAATATTAGCGCACAAAGAAGGCAAATAAATGATTTCACCAAAACTACCTCTCTGTTTATACACCAGAATTCCTTCTTCCCTTGTATAAATATAAATCAGGAATCAGGCCTTCTTCAACAGCATCTTGTAATGCAAAATGAACCTTTCTTTGACTCACAAAAGCATGTATCCTGTCTGAAAATGGCCCTGATCAAAGTTGACAAGTTTACCATCATTTTTATGTTGAGTTTTTTGAACAGCAATAAAATCATCTACTTTGTAACTGAAAGGACTAGGGAAGAGTTTAGTTTGTACACGAGGAGGAGGTTTTAAAGTATTTTCTTTTTTAAAAAATTTAACTGTATAATTTAGTGAGAAAGAATGATGGTAACATAAAATGCCACTTTCAATGAAGTAGGTCAAAGACGAAATTCTAAAAAGACTCCTTGGAAATCAGTTTCATATTACTATCCAATATATGTATGTGAGAGGGACGCCCAGATGAATAGGCATTCAGAACTGATGAATTGAATGGTCTAATGGGAATAGTGTTCTAAAATCACTAGAATGTCAACTGAGTATTTCTTCTAATTTATTACCCAATTTTGCTCCCAGTGACTTAGCCACCTGAGCTTTCTGGTCAGTTATGACACTCTATAAAGTAAAGCACATTTGATGATGAGCAATCATAACACTACTAAAAATAATGTGTATATAATGAGATTTTAAATTCATCCTATGTTTAGCAACAGTTTTAATAACCCTTCTTCCCAGAGTCATAAATTTTCTCCTCCATTTCATTCTCTGCTTCCAGCCAAAGCAGTATAATATAGTAAAAAGAGTACTGTGGGACTTTGAGTTGATCTTCTTTTGGCCTCAGTTTCCTTATCTGTAAAAGGAGAATATGGGAAGAAAATATTTCTAAGGTTCCACCTGGCTTCATATTTTATGAATTTGTGCACAGAAGCAGCACTGATCAGCCAACAAATACCTACTGAATGCAGGTTAGGGGGAAAGGAATATTCTAATCATCTCTCCCCATTCCCCATGCAAATTGGTTTGGTTTTTCCTTTAAATGTGTAACAACCTTCTTGGAGACTTAATTGACTCAGAGGACTAAAAGTTCAGGCTGTTAACATTATTTACTATTTCCTTATGAAAAAACAGGCATAAGGTTCATTTCTGTAATCCCTACTTCTAGTAGAGGCTGAGGGTGGTGGATCACTTAAGCTCATGAAGTCGGAACTGCAGAAAGATAGGTGTTTGTTAGTCTAGCACTGAAATGGAGACCCCTGGAAGCAGGGGAACACCAACTACCTAAAGAGTAAATTATAGGTAGTTATTGGATAATTAGTATAGATATTGGGAAATTTTCTTTTTCTACATCTTTCCTATATTTCTCTCCTTTACTATATTCATTTTACTATATTCTTTTACTGACTCTATTTTAATTAAACTAAATTGTTAATTGGTAAAAGCTGCTAGAAATTTTCTTTTCTCTGGCTTAAAAGGTTAATATTAATTTATAACTCTACTATATTCTCATTAAAACTTAAATTATTAAAAGCTTCTCTCTTATTTTGTCAAAACTCTTCATTTAACCCTTACATCTGGAACAATAATATTCCAAAGGACAGAGGTTAGGAAGTACTGGATTTGATTAGATCATTTGTAAAGTCTCTTCTAGCTCTAAAATTTTATGATCCTATACAATGTTTGGTTTTCTGCTTATCCATCACATGGAAGACTAATTTGATGGTGGTAATATAATGTCAAAGAAATACTACCCATATCAAAGTCAGGCAACAATTTGTTAAGGGCTTACTAAGTGCCAGGTACTTTGATAAGGGGAGGGGATGTGAAGGAAGGTATAAACACAGCTCCCTACCCTCAAGGAGTTCACATTTTAACAAGAGAGACAACCTGTGAGAAATTATAATATGTATGCTGTCTAAGTAATGAGTGCTGGTGAGCATGCACAATGTGCTCAGCTGATAAAATCCCTACATGGAAGAGGCTGGGAACTTGTTCCTGGAAAGGCATGATGAGATGTATTGAAAGTGTTCTGCTCCTCAATTTATAGCCTATGGAAACATTCTGTAACTGGATCAAGTCCACTAACAACATGGTTAAGAGGAACCTTTTTGACTGGGTATGCATTTGTAACTGGGGTGCATTCAAAAGACACCAGCTAGCCAGGATGAGCCTTTTGACTCTAGCTCTTTCCAACCCATCCAGTTTTGGACTATGACTCTGTGAGCATCAAAAGACCAGAATAATCAGCTACCAGAGGTTCAGAACCTAGAATATATATACTGGAAATTGCCAGAAACCAGACTGAAAGGTGATACTTGCTTGAAGCAGTCCAAAAGCAGTAGCATGTATCAACCATGATATATTTGAAAGTAACACTGTGTAGAAATTATGGTGTTTGAGCCTATTTTCCCCAGAGATCACGGTAGTATAGGAAGAATAAAGCCTAAAGGTATTGGGGTGGGGGAGAATTATTTATCATTTCTATTCTTGTTGTCACCATTCCTTTGTAAAAAAACAAAAACCTAGGTATTAATCAATTAAATGGAATTAGAGCTCTAATCACTGGTGATTGAGGTGGGGACATTGAACCCAGTTGAATGGGGGCTTATATAAGTTCATTAGAGAAACTTCCTGGACTTTTCAGAGGAATCCTGTGTGAGAGAATTTTCTAGCATCACTCTGGAAGAATAAGTCCAGATTCTAATTACAAATAAATGGAAGGTGGGAAGATACTTGGGGTAAGTGACCTCAGCAAGACAGTCTATGATAAGCCCAAAGATCCCAGCTTTTGAGACCAAAATCCACTGTTTGATAAAAACTGCTGGGAAAATTGGAAGACAGTGTGGTAGAGATTAGGTTTAGATAAACATCTCACACCCTAAACTTTAAAACCAAGCAAGAGCTAGAAAAAAATCACAAAATGTAAAATCAATAATTTTGATTACATCAAATTAAAAAGGGGTTGTACAAACAAAACCAATGTAACCAAAATTAGAAGGGAAGTAACAAATTGGGAAATAATCTTCATTACAAAAACATCTGACAAAGGTCTAATTACTCAAATTTTCAAAGATCTAAATCAATTATACAAAAAATCAAGCCATTCTCCAATTGATAAATGGGCAAAGGACATGAACAGGCAATTCTCAGTTAAAGAAATCAAAACTATTAATAAGCACATGAAAAAGTGTTCTAAATCTCTTATAATCAGAGAGAAATAAAAACAACTCTGAGGTATCACCTCACATCTAGCAGATTGGCTAACATGACAAGCTGAAGGGGAATGTGGCAAAGTTGGGACATTAATTAATGCATTGCTGGTGGAGTTGTGAATTGATCCAACCATTCTGGAGGGAAATTTGGAACTATGCCCAAAGGGCACTAAAAGACTGTCTGCCCTTTGATCCAGCCATAGCACTGCTGGGTTTGTACCTCAAAGAGATAATAAGGAAAAAGACTTGTACAAGAATATTCATAGCTGCGCTCTTTGTGGTGGCAAAAAATTGGAAAATGAGGGGATTCCCTTCAATTGGGGAATGGCTGAACAGATTGTGGTACATGTTGGTGATGGAATACTATTGTGCTCAAAGGAATAATAAAGTGGAGGAATTCCATGGAGACTGGAACAACCTCCAGGATGCATAGTGAGAGGAGCAGAACCAGGAGAACATTGTACACAGAGACTGATACACTGTGGTTCAATCGAATGTAATGGACTTCTCCATTAGTGGCAATGCAATGACCCTGAACAACTTGGAGGGATCTATGAGAAAAACCACTATCCACATTCAGAGGGAAAACTGTGGGAGCAGAAACACAGAAGAAAAACAACTTCTTGATTACATGGGTCAAGGGGATATGGCTGTGGAAGTAGACTCTAAATGAACATCCTAGTGGCATCAACAACATGGAAATGGGTTCTGATCAAGGACACATGTGAAACCCAGTGGAATTGTGCTTCGGCTATGGAAAGGGTGGAGGGAGGGGAGGGAGGGATAGAATATGACTTTTGTAACCAAGGAATAATGTTTGAAATTGACCCCCAAATAAAAAAAAATGTTAAATAAAGTATTAGCATATACATTAGCAATGAAAAAAAAAAGAAATATAAGGTAGTCTTAGGAGGAAAGTAATAGCAGTGTAGGACTTGGAGGGAGCATGGTAAAAGACATCTGTATAGTAAGAATTTGAGCTGGTTTTTTTTAACCCCACCTTTTGTTTTAGTAGCAATTCTAGGACCAAAGAGCAGTAAAGACTAAGCAGTTGGGGTTAAATACCCAGGGTGACACAACTAGGAAGTGCCTGATTTGAACCCAACTCCAGGCCTGGCAATCTAGTCACTGTGCTCCCTTACTGACCTTTGAAGTGAATCTTGAAAAAATTTAGGGAAGCTAAAATGCAGAAGTGAGGAGAAAGAGTATTCCAGGTCTGGGAGAAAGTAGTGAAAAGGCACAAAGTAGGCAGATGGAATATTGTATATGAGAAAAAGCAAAAATGCCCATATCTTTGGATCATAGAGTACTCAGAAAGAAGTAAAGTAAAAGACTAGAAATGCAGGAAGTAACTAAGGTATAAAAGTTCTAAAAGTCAAATCAAGGATTTCATATTTGATTGTGGAGGTAATAGGCAGCTATAACAATTTATTGAGCAGGGGTAGGGCATGGTCAGATCTATGCTCTAAGAATATTACTTTGGCAGCTATGTAGAAGATGGATTTAGAGGGGGGAGAGACTTGAGGTAGAAATACCAACCAGGAGGCTCTTGCAGAAAGTTCCACATCTTGATGGTGTCTGTGTAAGTGGAGAGAAGGGAACATATAAAGGAGATCCTGGAAAGGACTTAACAAAAGGTAAGAGAAGTGTAATGAATTTGAGTAAGGAGTTAAGGATGGCATAACCATAATTGTGAGACTGGGAAACTTTGAGAATGTTGGCGCCATTAATAGTAAGAAGGAAGTG